>NC_068552.1:16940870-18214087 GCF_026212275.2 Microplitis demolitor
GGTGCCGTTATATCAGAACTCGCGGGCCTTGTTCACGCTACTGGTCAATCATTTCTACCTTCTGGACTGGATGACATGCTGTCCGACGAGGAGGGATCTTATAGCAGCAGAATTTCCAATAAAAGTGAAAAAAATATGGCGGATTTCGACGGAGAAGAGAGCGGGTGCGAAGAAGAGTTAGCTCAGCTGGCTGCCAGACACTTGAGTACAATTCAAATGCAAGCTTACGCTCCTCATTCTCACCACCACAATCATCATCAGCATCACCATCATCACCACCATCACGCTCCCCACGCAATGACCATGAGGAGATCCGTCTTCCGGCCTCCGCAAGTTCGCAGAAGAGCTATGAGACAGCAGTCCATGAGCTCGCGACTCGCATCCCAGTTTAATTTAGAGACAGTATGCAAGCCTGGAAACACACTGCTCTGGGATCTTCTTCAAGACGATAAAATTGGTCAGCTGGGCGAAGGATTGGCTCTTGAAGCAGAGAAAGCGCTGTGTAATCTTTTGTGTTTCAATGTCGACCGTTTAATTCCTATGAAATTTATCGAAGGTTGCTTGGAGAATCTGGCAGCTAATCATTCAGTGGTCGTGTCACTCAGATTACTACCAAAGCTACTCGCAAGTTTCCAGCAATTTGGGGCAATGGACGCGCACACTATCACTACTTGGGCTGACCGAGAACGCGGTATGATGAAACATTTTTTCAGTAATTTAAAAGCATACACAAGTAATTACGCGAATAATTCAAATAATTCAAATTCAATGAATTTATATTCACACCAAACTGAAGTACAAGTAAGATTACAATTTTTATCTTCAATATTTTCGCCTCTCGGATCGCCAGATTGTTTTCGCTTGAGTTTAGAACAAGTAGACATACTCTGGCAATGTCTCTCCCAAGATCCGACGTGTGCTGATGAGCTTTTTAGCTGGCTGCTGAGTCAGGCTAAATCAACAGAGCAACATGCACTTGGAATGGACACTTTGAAGCATCTGTGTATGCGTAAATTACCCAGTTTACCACCAGAAACAATCAGCATGACCGGATTAAGTTTATTTCAACAGCTGTGTAATTTGGCTCGTTTGGCAGCTGCTCATCTAGATCGTCCATTAAGAGAAGTTGATTCTGTGGGAATGGATTTTCTATGGCGAATAGCTTTAAGAGCTAAATCAACAGATGTCAGTATGGCGGCCATACAATATCTCAATGGCTACTACATGTCTCGTCAATTGACCCAAGAAGCGGAATTTGTATCTCAATGCATGACTCATCTGGAAGCGGCAAGCGCGGACTTGGAGAATAACGAAGAAGCGAGTCTTCGGTGTATACAGCGGGCGCTTTTACTTCTCCGTACTCACTTGGAGGCATTTAGAAAACGTTACGCGTATCATTTACGTCGATGGGCATTGGAAGGACGCGGAGCTGGTTCCCATGTCGCTATGAGCAGCTCTGACAAAGGACAGCACCTGAAAATTTATGTACAACCCGCTGGAATTCCTGACAAAACAACATTTTCACTGCTGAGTACCGACTACGTAGCCGACTTGAGAGCGGAAGTAGCCAAGTGGTGGGATGATACACAAAATAATAAAACAAATGCCGAGTCTTCAGCGTCAGGTTCATCGAATACCAACTCATCAGTCCTGGGAACTCTTTTGACAGACGGACCCATCAGAATGATAACTCAAGGCCAGGAGTTGACGTTTGAATACGACGAGAAGACACTGCAAGAAATGGGATTCAAAGACGGACAGTTGGTATTCATTTCTCTCGGCGCTTCTGGTAATCGCGGTGGCAATGTCAGTCGAGGAAAACGTGACGTAGATTCAGCTTCACTGTTACCTCCTCCGCCACGAGAATCACTGCCAACTTTATTACTCCTGAAGCATCAGTACTTCGAGCAGCTGTTTACATTAATGAGGACCTTGAGTGCAATGAAGTCTATGGTGAAAGGTGGACAGAAAATACCGCATACCAAAGCACAAGTTTTATCTCGCAGAGTATGGGATACTCTTATGCTACTGCCTACCAGTCCAACTTTACTCAGAGGGTTTCAGAAACTCGGAGAAACATCTCTACCTGAACTACTTGACCCAGCGAGTCCGCAGAAACTTATGTACTCACTCTACATCGTCGAGTCACTCAGCAGAAGGAACCCACCCTCGTCTCCGGTCTCTTGCTCCAATTCTGTCACGATAACTCCCGTCCATGAAGGCGGCGGTGACGCCTCTGAAGAAACTCAAGGTGACAACAAAGACCAGACGGTTGCTGAAGACTCAGTACCCTGGGCTACAAACTTTGTCCAACACGGCGGCTTACGACATCTTTTTGACATCTTCATGTCCGGGTGTTTAGAACGTGGCGACGGCAGCGAATGGCAGCAAGACTGTCTCGCGAGTTTACTTAAACAGCTCTGCCATTTAGGAGTCGTACGTGAAGAAAAGAAACGACCTAAATCTGAAAAATTAATTGTACCGCGATTGAGTGATGCGATGCTCGCCATGATGACTGTTGACACGGTAATGACAAGAATAACAAGTATTTTAAATGCCGCTTCTATGCCGCGTGATCCCAATCACTATAAAACTGGACTTTTTGGAAGGTCGCAAGTGATTCATTACACTATGGCTCTACTTGTCTGCTGGGTTCACAGTGACCCACGTGTCCGACAGACTCTTTTTTCATCTTCTGAGTTATTTGGTAACACGTGGCTCCGAAGATTAGTTTTAGAAGACCCTGAGCCAGCGGTACGCCGAGAAGTTTGTACGGCATTGTACCGTCTTTGTTTAGGGACAACAGTCCACGAAGAAGACGAAGAAAAAACAAATGATAAAGGTGATAACACTGCGTTGATTGTCCCAATGTTGAACACTCTGCTGGAGCACTTGGTATTCGCTGAAGCGATGCAACCGTCTCACAGACGTCGGCCTGATCTTCCTCTGCATCTTCATTCGGCGATTCACGAAGACGGCAAAGAACCTTACGGTCCTGCATGCCGTGATTACTTTTGGCTAGTGTGTAGACTTGTCGACGCGCTACCTGATGAAGCCATCAGAGAAGTCGGAGCTGATGAGTCTGAGCAAGGAGGCACGATAGATTTGGAAGCCTTGGCCAGCAGCGTTATAGACTCGGTACTTAATCGTGAGCACTTGGAAACTCGTCACAATACCGTCGAAGACGACGCACTTGTTGGGCTTTTAAATCTTACATGCAATATTATGTCACACAATCCACCATGCAAACAATCAAAGATTGGACAGAATTTACTTCACCGAGTCTTTGATTTTCTTTTTGCTCTGCCCAACTCTCGAATGAAACACGTGCCGAAATGCAAGAGTCAAGTCTCAAGGTCCGCGGCCTTTGACCTTCTAGCCGAGCTCGCAAAGTCTGCGCCCGACAATTACCGAATTTTACATGAAAAACTTCTGACTCAACACAAACCTGGACCACACTCGCCGTACCCGTGGGACTACTGGCCGCACGAAGACGGTCGCTCTGACTGTGGGTATGTCGGATTAACTAATTTAGGAGCCACCTGCTACATGGCCAGCTGCATGCAACATTTATATATGATGCCCCAAGCAAGACTCGCGATACTCAGCGCAGACTGCAATCGTGCTAACAAACACCAGCTAACATTAAGAGAACTTCAGAGGATGTTCGCGTATCTCCTAGAGTCTGAACGGAAGGCCTACAATCCAAGAAGTTTTTGTCGTGTCTACACGATGAACCACGAGCCTCTGAATACCGGTGAACAAAAAGACATGGCTGAATTTTTTATAGATCTTGTATCAAAGCTAGAAGAAATGACGTCAGACTTGAAAACTCTCGTGAAAACTTTATTTTGCGGAGTTATTTCTAACAACGTGGTCTCGCTTGATTGCGAGCATGTCAGCAGAACTGTCGAAGAATTTTATACAGTCCGTTGTCAAGTTGCGGACATGAGAAATCTTTACGAAAGTCTTGATGAAGTCACAGTAAAAGACACATTGGAAGGCGATAATATGTACACGTGCTCGCAGTGCGGTAAAAAAGCCAGAGCTGAAAAGCGCGCGTGTTTCAAAAAGTTACCCCATATTTTGTGCTTTAATACTATGCGATATACATTCAATATGGGCACGATGTTGAAAGAAAAAGTAAACACGCACTTTAGTTTTCCACTGAGACTGGACATGTCGGGTTATGTAGAGAAAAAATTAATTCCTCAGCACTATCGGGAGGATAAACGTAAAGGAGAGTGCGACAAAACCGAGTGTGAGAATGATGATAAAATAAATATTGATAAAGACGATGATAATGCGAGGGCTGAGCACTACCAGTATGAGTTAATTGGCGTTACTGTTCACACTGGAACTGCTGATGGTGGACACTACTATAGTTTTATTCGAGATCGTACTTCTGCCAACAAGGACAAGTGGTTTTTATTTAACGACGCAGAAGTTAAACCTTTTGATCCCAGTCAAATAGCCGCTGAATGTTTCGGTGGTGAAATGACAAGCAAAACTTATGACTCGGTAACTGATAAATTTATGGATTTCAGTTTTGAAAAAACAAATTCAGCGTACATGCTCTTTTACGAATGGTGCGCAGATCCCAGTTCTGAGCAACACAAAGAAGAGGAAGCTACTGGTTCAAGTCCGTCGGTAGTTGCGACTATTCATGAGGATCCAAATCGTTTTAATGAAAAACTTTATGCGCAGTTGGAACTTAATAAAGAACTGGAAGATTGGATTTGGCAGGACAACATGCATTTTCTTCAAGACAAAAATATATTTGAGCACACGTATTTTAGTTTTATGTGGCAAATATGCGGATATATACCAGGTACTCTGCTGTCACTGTATCCAGATGTTACGGAAATGTCGGCAGAGTTATCAACGTCGTTTTTCATGGAGACATTTATTCATGCTAAAGAGAAACCAACGATGGTCCAATGGGTTGAGTTGCTGACAAAACAGTTCAACGCCTCAGCTGGAGCATGTGCAAGATTTCTTGAACGCATGGCCAGTGATTCCTGGTGGCCTATACAAATTCTAGTCAAGTGTCCGAATCAAATGGTGCGTCAGATGTTCCAGCGACTGTGTATTCATGTGATACAACGATTAAGATCCACTCAAGCTCCTCTGTACCTGTTGTGTGAAAATGAAGACGAATCTTCGGACAATCAGTTCAATGGCGTCGGTACCCAGTCCTGCGTCACGCGATTCGTCAGAATGTTGTTGTCGTTGATGGAACACGCCAAGCAACATCTCAAGCATCTAACCGAGTACTTTAGTTTCTTGTACGAGTTCTGCAAAATGGGAGAAGAAGAGACGTTATTTTTGATCAGAGTCCAGGCGATATCTACGATGATTAATTTTTATCTTGGGCACAAAACTCTCGAGATGGTTGACACTGTCAGCGAGGAAGAAGAGGAAGAAGAGGAGGAAATTGTTGTAGCAGTGCCAGCTGAAAAATTGCGACCAGCTTCGCTGGATAAAATGATAACCCTGATAGCAACTCTCGTTGAAAGAAGCCGAGGACCTGATCATCGACTAACGCTGTCTCCAGCAGATCGCAGCGCCGTCGCTGGCGGCAAAGGTTTCCCGTTTTTATATCAACAGACTCGCGATGTTATTAATCTTAACCAAACCCGCAATCTTATCCAGTCACTGTGCCGGTGGAATGATAGACTCGCCATCCACATTGTCACCATGATCTTTCAAGCCATCACCAAACACACGGACACATGCCAGCCATTTTTTAAATTACTTACGCTACTGACAGAAGGCTCTAATCCCACAGGACTGCCCTCGATGACTCAGCTGATCTTGAGCCGCGTTTGGGACGCCGCGAGAGCTGCGCCTCATGCAGCCCTCGAGTGGCTAGCGCTCGCAGTCACCAGGAGTAAATTAGCCCACACTTGGGTCCTCCAAGAGCTCGATACCTGGTTGCAACATTTTTTAATCGAGCATTCAAATCAAAGAGTCCGTTCTGCCGCAGCTTTCCTTCTCGTATCGCTCGTACCCTCAACTCATTTTCGCCAAGGATACCGAAGCACTCACCGACTTGGTCTCGGTTGCAATTCAACTCGAGAGTTCCAATTGCCCTCCGAAGCAACAATAATACTTCATCAAATTTACACAGCATTATTAAGATTACTTCAACCTGCCCGTCATTTTATAGACATTCAAACTCACGGTACCATGAAATTAACCGCATACTTTGCATTGATGACCTACTGCGTTGTTTCTAAAACTGAAAAATTAATGTTTGGACAGTATTTAAATGATTTGTGGACATTATTTCATCCGAAATTATCGGAACCGAGTATTCCTGTTCACCACAACAAGCAAGCTGTATTATTATTCTGGCACCATGTCTGCGTAGACTGCCCAGAAAACGTCACGATGATACTTCACAATCCTCATATCACCAAAAACATTGCTTTCAATTACATTCTAGCCGACCACGAAGACCAAGATGTTGTTTTATTTAACCGTGTAATGTTACCAGCTTACTACGGGCTCTTGAGACTCTGCTGTCAGCAGTCACGTGCATTCACACGTCAACTGGCAGCCCATCAAAATATCCAGTGGGCTTTTAAAAATATAACTCCTCATCCTACACAGTATTCAACGGCCGTCGACGAGTTATTCAAACTTATGCACTTGCTGGTGGCCCGACATCCCGACCAAACAGAGCAAGAGGAAGCAGACATTGCGACATTCAGACGTGGAACTTTGTCGTCATATCTCCAGGGCCTGGATGGTAGATCCTGCTGGGCGACACTCATATCAGCATTTAGAATTCTCATTGAGTCTGACGATGACCGTCTCTACGTGGTCTATAACGGCGGGCTGGGAATGGCTCTTGAGGCCTTCCACATGTTGCACATAATGTACCACGAAGCAACGGCATGCCATGTTGCTAGTGACCTAGCAGAATTAATCGCCATAATAGTCGATCTTGTTCGATGCATGAGAACAGCTCGAGACGGTCCTGATGCCAGGAGTATCCTAGCTAATTGTAAAGAATGGCCTGATGTACTTCGTAAACTCGCGACTTTACTCAACACTTATAATCCCCCTGAGATAAGAAACTTAGCTATTGAATTACTAAAAGAGTTAGTGATGTTAGTACCTGCAGAAGCGATATTAATACTCGCACCTTTGCTCTCGCACTGCCATGCCGCTCTTCAAGAGTCCCACCCGGCTGTACCACCCGGTCCTTATCTACCAAGACGTTCAACACCTTCAGGAAAAATAGCTGCGCGACCAGCAAGGCCTATGGTTCAAATGGCAGTACCACACTCTCAGTTGGAAGCTACCAAAGGCTCTGATCCCGAGTACGACAGTGCTCTATTAGAATTTTATCTTCCGTATCACGAGCTGATTGATGTTATGTGCAGACTAGCCATAAATCACGACTGCATGACTGAAACTCTGGTTAATTTAAGTGCAATGCTAGGATTTGAAGGAGTGCCACTTCATCTCGCATTATTCCCTCGACTGTGGTTAGATGTTCATGCAGCCGCTCATATTGATCGCAAACATATAACAGCACTTTTATGTTCCTCATACACGGTCGACTACGTGGACGCAGTCTTGCTGGACGAAAGATCATCACTCGGCGTACCGGCAATTCACGCCTTCCTCAAGACATTTTTTCCCAAGCTTGCTAACCACGTGTTAACCGAGCAAACTTGCTCGCTAATTGATAACTTGGTCAGCAGCCTGAGCACGATGGTCGACTCAGTAGATGTCAAAGCTGCTGCGCACCGCCTCACGGGTGATCTACGTGCTCTTGCACTAGTTTACAGCAGCGGTAGTCAAGTAGAACCACCCAAATCTCTTCATCAGGCACTAGAGACTCTTCTTACTCGCACTAGAAATGCGCGACTTAAAGAAACTAGTACTCAGCAACAGGACATTGAAGCCCCGGCTAAAAAACGTAAATTTACACCTAGCAACGAGTGTGAGGACGACAGCGCCAGAAGAAGAAGTCAGTCTCCTGCAAATGTTGACGAAACACCTACTGTCAATCATCAAGAGCATGAGAGCAATGCGGTAATGGATGTCGAGGATAAGAGTGAACCAGCGGGAGAAAAACAAGAAACCAAATCAACAGATTCAGGTGATGAGCGCACAAGTAATCCAGACAACAGCAAGACAACTGTCAGTAAGTTGTCTCCAAGTGTTGATGGAACTTCATTGTCACCCTCGAGTCTTATGTCTGCTTCGTCAACTGGCAGCCGAACTAACCAACTAATGTGTTCTATGACAAATGTATCGTGGTTAGAGATGCTTGAAAAAACAATTGTTAATCTTCAAGTGATTGTGACAATGCAAACTAAAAACAATTAAATGAATTTATTAAATATTATTACAATAATGATAAATAATAAAAAATAATAAATAATAATAATAATGATTATAATTATAACTCGAGGTTTGTACAACAAGCCAATGGTTAATTTGTTTTCTTCCTCACTCAGGTGAAAATTCATTAAAATAAATAAGTAATTAAAAATATAAAACAAAATAATAAAAAATGATTGATAATAAAAGAGTGTGAGAGAAGAGTGAGGAAGAGTGTGAGAGACACTGTAAGTTTATGAAAGTGAGAATTTGAAAATAAAAAATTAAAAAAAAATTAATTAATTAATTATTATAATGAGTGCTCACGGATTAATCGTGTGGCGTTTTTATTGTAATTGTATAACACACACAATTTATTGGGACTGAACTTTGTGTATAGCTTTTTGCGAATTATTTGCCAGAATATATATAAAAAAATTGATAAATTAAATAATTATTATTTTAAATGGGCACAAGATTTGTTGGCCTGGAACACGATTCGTATGAGTGAATTTAATGATTTTTTTTATTATAAAAAAAAAGTAATTAATAAAATATTATTTAATCTGCTAATTATTTCATCAATTGTACATGTTTATTACTATTATTATTATTTATACCTAAGTGAGTACGTTAATAATTATCAATTTTTTATAGTCATTTTTTAAATGATAAGATGTAGTTATCAAGAAAATTATATAAATTCACACCAATAGTAATTTATTATTTGTTTCAGTGTTAAATATTTATTTTCATATATATTTAGTTTAGTAGTAAATAAATTTTAATAGATAAGTGAGTGTGAATGTAGCAGACATAAGACGATTTATAAATTTGAAATAAATAAATTAATTAATTGAAATATTTAAATTTAAAAAAATGCGCGTAAGGATTTTTCGTTTATCTAAATGTGCCTTTTTTAATTTTAACTCTACTTACTTTTTATTTGTTTATTTTAAAATTAAAAAAAATTATAATTGTCTGCTACATTCACACTTATATTAATAAGTCTTTCTTACGAGTGTGAATGTAGCAGACATCAAATTTAAAATTTTAAATAATTTAAAAAATAATATTTATAAAAAATGCACTTATTAACTTCAAAATTTTTTTAATTATTTACTCTATTAATAATTTTAAATTTGTCTGATGTCTGCTACATTCACTCATGTATTTTTTTTATAAATTAAAATTAACGGTGAGAGTTAATGTAACTGACAAGTAGGAATTTTTGAATAAATAAATAAAATGCTCGTATAATAAAAAATTAAAAAATACACGAATTTAGATCAATGAAAAAGTATGCGCGTTTTTCAAAACTATGAGTGTAAACGTAGCTGTCAATTGTTAATTTTTTTGAATTTTTAAATAAATAAATAAAATTTTAGTAGGATAAAAATTAGAAAATGCGTATTTAAATATTTGAAAAATCAGTACGTGCATTTTTTTAAATTTTATTATTTTGATTTATTTATTTATTTATTTATTTATTCAAAATTTTTAAACTGCCTCCTGTCTGCCAAATTCATGATTTTGAAGTTTGAAGACAATTAGCAATGTTCGGATGTTTTTGTTTAACAAATCAGTTACAAAAAAAAAATAAATAAAAATATGCACATGTAGAAAATTCAAAAAGCTATAAGTGAAATTTTTCAAATATTATTTTCTTTATAATCTATTGATTTTTAAAATGTCAAAAAATTATTAGAAGTCGGCTAACTTCAAGATCATGCTACATTCACATTCATTTTTAAACTTGATGATTTTAATTTATTATATTTATTTTTAATTTTATAAACTGTTTCATGTCTGCTACATTACACCCAATTAATGACAACTGCCAATCAATTATTTTATGTTCACAAAAACAAGTAAATCGTAAAATTTAAATAAATATTTTGACGCTGTAAGCAACTTCTTAAACTCTGCCGATAAAACAACACAAAATAGAGGTCGTTGTTTACAACCCAATATCAAGCCCTCAATATAAATTTATCTCATCTTACATTCACAATTTTATGTGCAGTACTAGGGTTAAACCCGCAAAAAAGAGTAGAAAGGTGTAGAAGAAATTAAATTTTAATCGCCGATCACGTAACTAAAAAATCCTCAAAAATGTTGGGAATGGATTTGAAAAGTCTGAAGAAAAATCCCTCTGTAAGTACTCTCAGTTTGATCCACTGTCAAGTAAATTACTACCTTTAAATCAATTAATTTCTCGATCTAATTACAATCATTAATAAAAATATTTTTTTTCCCACATTTATCCAGCTACTGCCTCTGTTTGCTTGTGTTATTGTCGGAGGTATAGGAGCAAGTGGATACTTAATACGTTTAGCAACGAAAAACCCTGATGTGACATGGAGCAGAAAAAGGAACCCAGAACCATGGCAAGAATACAAAACTAAACAGTACAAGGTATATATTGATCTTTATTATATATTTTGACAACAAACCCAAGCAATAATTATTTTTTTATTTCTTATTTACTTTCAGTTTAAATCTCAAGTTGATCATTCAAAATCACCAGTTCCAGAGTACTAAATAAATAAATAACATTTATTTAAATAATAATTTAATAGGTTACTAACGCATGTATCATAAATAATGTTTTGGTAAACTGTATTTATTATAATCATCAGTTAAAAAAATATAAAATGATACAAACGCAGTGTAAAAATAAAATGTTTTAAATATAGTATCTATTTATCTCGTATTTTTTAATTTTCCGCATTTATTTATTTATTTAAAATTAAAATTAATCAATAGTCAATTAAATAAAAGGTCTTAAGAAAAATTAATTATTTTTCTGGTCATTATATAAGAGGCTCCATATGTTCTAAGACGTCACTGTCGGACGTTATCTTTTTTATAAATATATATATTTTTATATCAATAATATGTGATTTAATTAAATAATTAATTGAAAGTTGCAGTACTAGTAATTACTCGTAATTACTTACAAAGTTTGTTAGTAATTAATTAGATCTAAATAAGTAAATTTAATTACAAGTTAGGAAATTGTTTTAGAGGTTAATTCATAGGGATCTTTTTTGAATTTAAATAAAGATTAATTGTTTGTATATATTATTAAAATGGGATCAAACTGGGAAGACTTTTATGCGAATCTTCCGGCACCTAGAGATTTAGATAATAGCATTGAGTTGTTGAAAAACTTTACTGAGCGACAAGGACCCAGTGCCAAGGGAATTGTTTTGGTTACGGTGAGTTATTTTTTATGATTGAGGAATTGAGATAATTTTTGTGGGGATCTGATAAGAATGTTTGTCTATTTTTTAGAGTGGAGGAACCACAGTGCCATTGGAGCATAACACAGTTAGATTTGTTGACAATTTTAGTGCTGGTACCAGAGGTTCTGTATCTGCGGAGTATTTTTTAGAACGTGGATATGCTGTTATATTTATGTTTAGGTAATTTACTAGTTACGTTAAGACACTGATTAAGCAAAATGATTCACTTAATGATGAATGTATATCTATATAGTAGTAAAATGAATCGTTTTGAATCTTTTTTTAATCAGAGGCTGAGCCGTACCTTGAAATTTTAATGATAATTAATTAATTAATAAATTAATAGAAATATGAAATTCGATGATTCGTTAAGTATGGCCCAGCCTTGGTTACAGTTAATTTATTTTAATTAATTAATTTTTTTATCGATTATTTAGGCTTAAAACTCTTGAACCGTATTCAAGACATTTTACTGGACAAAAATTTTTAGACATGCTGGAGACGAATGAAATTAATGGAAAAGATGTAGTAACAAGTAATTTTATTCAAATATATATACTCATTAGGGTGTTCGTTGTTTCTCAAATTAGATTTTTTTACTTGTCCATGATATAAATCATTTATTAATGATATCATCAAATCATCATTAATGATATCAAAAATTCTTTATATTTAGAACTTGAATATCTCTCAAATGAGTAGGTTTATCAAAAAAATGTAAGAGATCTTTTTTGTAGAGCGGTAAATTTCCTATAACAATTTGGATGAGTTGGAGCTGTACACTTAATTTTAAGCGAGTAATAAAATTTTTCTCATGATCACAAGTAAATGATATATCATGGACATATTCATTAGCTAGATTTAGTAATAAATTTTAATGTATGAATTACTAGTATTGCCAGAACATTCCGAGCGTATTGCTGAGGTGCTAAAGAAATATAAACAAGCATTGGAACAAGAAAAATTATTAGAAATAACATTTACAACTGTCGCTGAATATTTATGGCTACTAAGGGCAGCTTGCCAGGCACTTGCTCCACTAGGACGTCGTGCTATTTTGTATTTAGCTGCCGCAGTATCCGACTTTTATATTCCGCCCAATGAAATGGTAATTTAAGTATCCCTCGCAATAAACTTTATTATTATAAATAATCATAGTTATTTAAAACAGTCAGTTCATAAAATTCCATCAAGTGGACCGCCAAATATATCACTGCAATTAGTCCCTAAAATATTGAAGCCGCTGGTGAGCCTGTGGGTGCCCAGAGCTTTTGTGGTTTCATTCAAACTGGAGACGGATGAAAATTTGTTGATATCCAAAGCTCGTGATGCTTTGAATAAATACAACCACAATGTAAATATATATTTTTTATTGCCCATTTCATTATTATTTTTTTTTAATTGGACTGATTAATTTTACAGTTGGTGATAGCAAACATGTTGCACACACGCAAAAATAAAGTGGTGATGGTCACCAAAGAAAAAAGTTATGAAATTACGCTTAGTGATGAGCAAATAGAAAAAGGGGAGGAAATTGAAAAATATATAATAAATGATCTTCTTATTATTTACACCCGATTTTTAGAAGCTCATTAAAAATATATGAAATTTACACGGTGAAGGATTTTATTTTTAATATTTTGTATTCAAAAAATTAAGTCGGCAAATAATTATTTACATTTAAATATATATATACGAAAAATACAACGTATGTATAACGTTTATTTGTTTGTGCGTAATATATTTCCAAATATGTATGATGTCAGCATATATATATATATATATATGTAAATATGCTATATTTATTTGCCATGTGTATTTGTATATTTTGCGCGTATAATTTTTATAATATTAATAATTTAAATTATTAATTGTTATTCTATTTTTTATTAAATATAAAACAATATGTACAAAAAATTTATTTTTTCTTCTTTTACATTAATAAATTGTTTAAATTATTTATTACTTCGAAGACTAGTTATCATTCCGTTTATTTTTTCGGCTAGTAATCTGTCTGACGGCCCGCACTGTGCCAATACAAATGATAACGCCGATGAATCTTTTTGTTCGTAGGCAGTTTGAGCAGCTTCCACTAGCATCCTGTTTAGCAAACACATATTTATAATTAAATAATCAATTACAACACTAATTAACAATTTACGTGCTTGCTATAGTATATTACAAAGAGTTTAATTTTTTGTCTCTGTTTGTGGGAAGGATGGCACATGCGCTAATTTTTATCATTCGTTTTTTTATGAAGTTTTAAAACTTACTTGAACTTGGCTAGATATTTAACTTTCAATTCGTCTCTCACACGAGTCAAATATTTTTTTCCCTCATCTACATTATTGTACTTCAAGCACTCGTCAATGAACGGCTAATTCAAAAATAATAATTTTTTATTAACTATAAATAATTAAACAAAAGTAATTTACAAAAATACCTCATAGCCAATCGGAGATTTTTTGCTTTTAGAAAATTTCTCCAGTTCACTCCAAAGCCCGCGTTCAGACAGACACTGGATCCGTAACCACCAGTACCTTCTGTCAGGAATTTTGTACTCCGAGCGCAATTTATCAGCTAATTTAACTTCATTTTGCATCAACAATAGTTGGACTGTATCATGAAGAGATTTTCCGATCACCGACTCGCGTAAAGTTTCCTCTAATTGTCTTTGGTACTTAAGTAATTTAACTTGTTCTTCAGTCAATGCTGCATTAGTGTCATAACGTCCCATTTTGAATTTTTCTTGAGCGTTTAGTAATAGCGGCTCTCGAGTTAATGCATTCTGTATATAATTAATTACAATATTAGCAATCTGCAGTCCCTACAAGACTACCCGAGTACTACTGTCGTCTTTAGTTTATAAAAACCTATAATAGATTAATTAGCTAATGTAATAATGTAATAAATTACCTTTGGTTGATAACTTTCTCTAATATACCAGAGAGCTTGCGAATAAAAATCGTCATACATATCATAAATATCTAGCAAAGCTTCACGATTATGATTCCGACAATATTTAATGTACAGTGACATTGCGAGTGGGCAATGTTTTATTGACATCTATAAATAATATAACAAATTACTTAAAATAAAATCACTCGTTGCTTTCTAAAATTACCTCAAAATTAGCTAGAGGCATGTTTTTTTGAAAATGTAAAATAACATGATAAACTAAATCCGTATTTCCACTTTCTACTGCTTTGTCAAGCGCCGCTCTTTCGACACCAAGACGCAAAAGTAGTGGCACCTGGAGTTGAGCTCTCGGCTCATAATCTATCAACTTAAAATACAAAAATAAATAAAATATTTGTCGTTATAAATATTTGTTGAATAAAATCTTATTGTAAATCAATACTTTGATAGCTAATTGTTTTCTACCACAATCGGCAGCTTTTTCAGCAATTTCGCTGTAAGATACTCCACGTGCGTAGCCTAATTTAGCTGCTATCTCTTCAGCTATTTGTTCTTTATCCAATACTGATTGTTTTACCTAAAATTATTTAAAAATTATTATTAATTATCAATAATACAGGATGGCCACAAATGGGGAATATCGGAAAT
This sequence comes from Microplitis demolitor, assembly GCF_026212275.2. NCBI lineage: Eukaryota > Metazoa > Arthropoda > Insecta > Hymenoptera > Braconidae > Microplitis > Microplitis demolitor. Next base: position 16,956,035 of record NC_068552.1, read on the forward strand.
TGTCAGGGAATTCAATACAACCGGGAAATATTGAGGAATTCCAAAAAGTATCCGGGGGTTTTTTTACTACGCGCAGTTCCGGAGTGATCATGTAAAAAAAAAAAAATTTCCATATATTTGTGGCCACCATGTAATAAATGGAGTTATTGATAACTAGTAAGCAAAAACAATTTTTATAAGACCTTGTAACAAGCCCAGTGAGCAAGAATTCTGCTTTCACCATCAACTTCAGGTATTTGTAAGTGACGCGCTATTTGAATAGCTAAATAATAATGTCTTCTAACTACCAAACGATCTAATAACACCTGATTAGTCAATAAATCCAATCTAATTAATTAATTATTAAGAAATTTAAAATCCCAATATTAACAAAAAAAAAAAAAAATTAATAATAATTAGTGGGGTAAAAAAAGGATACTGTGTAAATGTCAACGGAATTCCAACAGTCGGATGTCTTATGGCATTTAGAACTCTCAAAATCCTACACATTGTGACGTAACGTTCTGGATCAATGGAATTACTGAATCCCTTTCCAAATTTAGCCGCCTAAAATTTAAAAGTAATTAATAAAATGCAAGTACTTAATTTATTGATATAAAAAATAATAAATTAATTACTCGCATGAGAAGTTTCTGAGTCTCGGGATCAAACTCATGGCTGGCTGCGTTAACACAATCCTTAATGGCACTGTCAAGTTTGTCTTTAACTAGATCAATGTAACTATCGGCTTTGTGACTGCGCTTTTCAAATTGTTTTGAAGCCTCAAGCAAATAGGACGCGGGATCAGTTGAGTTGATACGGAATATTTTCTGGACGACATTGGGGACTTTTTGAATCATTTCATGAGAACTCGCGGAAATAACTCGGACACCGTCAACTTCAGTTACTAGATGGATGGGACTGTCGTAGACGTGCAGAATAGTGTCACCACTGCGGCCAATGACCATTAGAGAATTATTCCAGCAGCAAACGACCGCTTCCGTTCCGCACCAAGCGATGTCTGTGAGCGGTTTGTTGATCCCGGTTATACATTCTGTATATTTTTCTTTCAGGTCAACCGATCCTAAGTACAAATGTCCAGTGTCTCCGTACAATGCCAGATGCAAATTATTTGCTGACACTGCCATCGCGGTGATATTATTTATCTTGTTGCTAAATAAGTTACCGAAAGGTATCGGCGCTGGTGTTTTTCCCATATGCTGGATTTGGTACAACCCATTTTGATTTGAAATTATCACCTGGCTCTGTCTCTCGAAACAGACTACACACCAGGAGTCTATTGGACCTCCCAGTTCTACAGAAAATAAAGAATTTAGATTATTTAATATAAAATCGTAACTTTTTTTTTCTTAAGATAATTAACTTACTGGGAATTTCGGGTAATTGTCTCACTTTAGGGTCAGCGACATTATTTACAAGAAATATTAAATTTGTAGAAGTTAAAACGGCTACTCCAGTGCCATTTACTGATGTGAAAAATTTTGCATCTATAACTTTGGTATTTTTAGCTTCCTAAAATATACAATAATAAGTAATAAATTTTTGAGGGCATTTAAGCGCAAAAAATTTTTTGTATTATGAAGAAATCCTTTTTTTCTGGATATTTATCAAATTTTGTTTAACTTCAAATTGATAACAACTGCAAGTAATTTTTAAAAATCTAAATCTCAGCAAAATTGAAACTACGCTGTCCTTTTTTTTAATTAATGCTTTAATTTCTTTTTAATTATTTAATAAAATTTAGATCCGCTTATGACAGTTGTCATTGAAAATTTTTGAAAAGTGGGGGACACTGCCTCTGAATGTCCTCAAAAATAACTAACAGCAACTCGAGATAATTTGACTTACACTTCCCATACTAAAAGTAGTTTGGTATGATCCAAAAAGATCATAATTAAGAATCATTCCGTCATCTTGAACACAGAGAAGCTCTTCTTGATGAGACCATCCCATCCGTACTAACTGCCCGCTGTTCCACTTTTAAATAAACAACAACATTAATTTGAATTATAAAATGATAATTTTCAAGTACTTACATTAATTATAAATACACTTACTGTAAATTTAGTCGTTACTTTTCCTGATGATGAGTACAGAGATATTATAGGTTTGTTAGCACCTTGAATTTTCACAAATTTTTTCGGATCTCTCGTAACTGCAATGGATCCTCCATAAGGAGCAGCAATTAGCTGATTGTTCAAATTTACTTCATGTTGTAATTCAATTGGGTACAGCTCGAATTTTCTGTTAATAAAATTATTTATCATAAATGATAAAATAATTGACAGATTTTGGCAATAAAACAATTACCTGAAATAAGTGTCTCTCCCCAGGGGAAACCAATCAGCTGTCAACATTACAGGCATGGTTATTCGAAGTAATTGAAGTAATAATTTTTTTTATTGTTATTTATTATCATGTGTCATATATTTATTTTTGTGACAATGTGACATGAATCTTTGACAGATAAATTAACCAGAGACTAAACGGGAACGGGAGTGGCGCCAATTCTCACTTGTCCATATTCCCACTTAAATAAAAAAATATATTGGCAGCATTGATAACTTGGCAACGAACTATATCTTCATAAATATTGCAGGTAGTAAATATAGGCGAATACTCAACTCTACTCAAAATTTCTTTACTCGAGCACAGTCTGTGTGCCGAGTAAAGAAATTTTGAGTAGAGTTGAGTATTCGCCCGCAGCTCATCAAGAAATTTTTCAAATTTTTCTCTTTATTTTGCACGACTCTTAATGCAAAGCATTAGAATGTGCTTTACAATCAAAATCAGAAAATTATTTTAAAGTTCGCGAAATCAGGAAATTATTTTTACGTTCGCGTATTTCCGACAACTGTCGGAATCTCTCGTGGACATTTTTCAACCGCGCAAAATAAAGGAAAAAAAAAACACAGCAGAGTCGACGTAGAGCAATTTGTTGTGTTGTACCAAACTTGTAATTATTATGTCAATTACTGTATGACTTACATAAAGACATCGGTAATTGATATGAGCCCAAGTTGCTGCAATTTTTTTCTACAATAAAAATTAATGTCATAAATTTTTATTTCAAATATTACGTCGAGTATTTTTGTATTTACACAATAATTTAAGGTTAGAAATTATTTTTATACTGATACCGAAAGTAGCTAACGTCTGATAATTTTTTTTAAACGAATTATATATTTAAAAAAAAAAAATTAAAGGTATACACAAATGTTTGAAAACTTGTGTATTAAAAAAATATTTTTTCTTTAAATTTTAAATTTGTTAGACAAATTAAAAATTTATTTGCTGTTTTTATTTTTATTTTTTATTCTGGTTTATTTAATTTTTATTGTTATTTTTTAGTAATCGCTTGACTGCAGCTAATTGAAAAAAAAAAAAAAAAAAAAAATTTGGAGGTAAGAGTAAAAAAACAAAATGCCAGATATTAAAGTAACGCCACTGGGAGCTGGACAAGATGTTGGAAGGAGCTGCATCCTTGTATCTATGGGTGGAAAAAATATAATGCTTGACTGTGGGATGCATATGGGTTTTAATGATGAGAGAAGATTTCCAGACTTTTCTTATATTGTACCTGAAGGACCAGTGACGAATTACATTGACTGTGTAATCATCTCGCACTTTCATCTAGACCACTGTGGAGCGCTTCCTTATTTCACTGAAATGGTGGGATACACGGGACCAATTTATATGACCCACCCTACAAAAGCGATAGCTCCAATCCTGCTAGAAGACATGAGGAAAGTAGCAGTAGAACGTAAAGGCGAGAGCAATTTTTTTACTTCGCAAATGATTAAGGATTGTATGAAGAAAGTTGTTGCCGTGACACTCCATCAGTCAGTGATGGTCGATCCAGAGTTGGAGATAAAAGCTTACTATGCCGGGCACGTGCTTGGGGCTGCCATGTTCCATGTAAGAGTCGGTTCCCAGTCGATTGTCTACACCGGCGACTACAATATGACTCCAGACCGACATCTAGGCGCTGCTTGGATAGACAAATGTCGGCCTGATTTACTAATATCTGAGTCTACTTACGCCACGACGATTCGCGACTCTAAAAGATGTCGAGAACGTGATTTTTTAAAAAAGGTATTTTATATTTATTTAAATTCAAGTTATTTTTTTATTAATATTTTATTGTTATTTATCGATAGGTTCATGAATGTATAGATCATGGAGGTAAAGTATTGATACCAGTATTTGCTCTCGGTCGTGCTCAAGAACTATGTATACTCTTAGAAACTTACTGGGAACGTATGAATCTCAAAGTACCTGTTTATTTTGCCCTCGGTCTCACAGAAAAAGCGAATAATTATTACAAAATGTTTATCACCTGGACAAACCAAAAAATAAAAAAGACTTTTGTCCAGAGAAATATGTTTGATTTTAAACATATCAAGCCATTTGACAAAGCTTTCATTGATAATCCTGGAGCTATGGTAGTTTTTGCAACACCGGGAATGTTACACGCTGGATTATCACTGCAGATTTTCAAAAAATGGGCGCCAAATGAACAGAACATGGTAATCATGCCTGGTTTCTGCGTGCAGGGAACAGTAGGACATAAAGTACTTGCAGGCGCAAAGAAAATCGAATTTGAAAACCGGCAAATTGTCGAAGTTAAAATGGCCGTTGAGTACATGTCATTTTCAGCACACGCGGATGCCAAAGGAATAATGCAACTGATTCAGTACTGCGAGCCAAAGAATGTTATGCTCGTGCACGGAGAATTTGCAAAGATGGAATACTTGAAAGAGAAAATAAAACAAGAGTTCGGTATCAATTGTTATAATCCAGCAAACGGAGAGACTTGTGTCATCACTACCATGTCCAAAGTACCTGTTGATGCTTCTTTGGAGCTTTTGAAAGCCGAGGCCAAACGTTATTCAGCTCTGCCGCCAGATCCCAAAAGAAGAAGACTTCTGCACAGCGTTTTGATGCTAAGAGAGGACAGCGTGAGTCTCGTGGACGCCGAAGAGGTGAGTTGATAATAATAAATGATCATTTGAATTACAGACAATGAATTATTAAATAAATTTTAGGTGGGGAAAGCAGCAGGAATACCGAGGCACGTCGTAAGATTTACCTCCACAGTACAGATCCAAGATCCCGGTCCAGTTCAATCAACGACGATGAAGTTATTTCAACCGTTGAAGGAACGGTTGACTGGGTGGAATGTTCAGCTGACTGATGGTGCCATTTCTGTTGAGTCTGTTTTAGTTAAAATTGAGGGAAGCGAAGATGATCAAAAGAATGTGTACGTTTCTTGGACGAATGAAGACGAAGATTTAGGCAGCTACATCCTTGGATTCCTCCAAACCATGTTGAATTAATTTAAGTTGATAATAATCTATCGTTATTTTTATAATATCATAAATATAATTTTAGCAAAGGTAAAGCAAACTGTGATATGGTTACAGAGTTTAATTTTTATAGTCAAATTCCATTAACTCGGAACTTTCCCTTAATTTTGACCCCCCACTACGAGCTACGCTGTCTCTCAAACATTTGTATGTGTCTGTGTATATTTACGTATACATTTGTATGTGTATGTATATATTTACGTATGCAGCATTCATGTGGTGTTAAGGCACATACGTGTAATATATTCTTTAAAGGAGGTGGTATTTGATAAGTCGGAATTTCCGCTTCGTAGACTAACTGTCCAAGTTAATGGAATTCGACTGTACCGCGAACCTTCTAGACATTTTGTTAAGATAATACTTTTGGTTTTAGAATTACTGTCAAAATTTAATAAAATCGACGTTCAGCAGATGATTTTGTGCTGGTATGATATTAAATTTAATTAAAAATATTTGCAGATAACTTTGTCCAAGTTTTTCTCCCGGAAGTTCTTATCACGAGATCATACCAAGACTCAATACACTGCTCTATAGTTGAGCGATCCTCCGTCGAATTTATTCAAAATTTCCATTCGGTTGCGATAAAATTTTTTTATAAAGCCTCCATTTACTGTACAAGTGCATCAAAGAATTCCGTTCCTCCATTCCAGTGTGAGAAAAAGTGCAATCTGCTCTTAAATTTTTAACAGTAATTCCAAAACCGATAGTTTTATATTTTAAGTTCTATACGTAACAGTTAAAATTTATTATAGATAATTGGTTGGGTAAATTAAATACATAATAATACGTAATAATTAATAATAACAATAATTGAAAATAACGATTGCAGGGTACATATATTTTTTATTATTAGTATATTTAATGCTATATTGCAACTGTTATAAGATACTACCAGGATTGTTAAGGCTGACCAATGGTTTGGATATTACATCAACATTCACGAGTATTTTATTATCTTTCGTAATTTACTTTTTTTCTACAGAGATTCAAATCACAAATAATTTGTGAGAACACTGATTTATTTATCTATTAATTAATTAATAGCCTTTTGTAAAAATGCATTGGTTTCAAATGCCTGATTATTGTTAACTATTTTAATTAATATAATTAATTATAATAATCGCGTTACATTTTGCGTTGAGCCGATTTGTAAAGATGTTTAAAAAAAAAAAATAATATATATAATTATATATATAGTGTCGATTGGACGATGGGTTAATTTCATTTTGGTTTCAGCGATTTAAATAATTGGTATTGAATACAAATATACTAGTATTTATTAATTATAAGTTTGTTTTTGTTTTAGTCCAAACCATTAATCGTCCAATCGAGTTAATGTGCATCATAATTTACCCCTTAATTCAGTAGTTTGTATTATAAAATGTATACAAAATAAGTACGGTATCCAATTAAAAAATGTTTACATGTATACTTTATTTAATAAATGATCAGCAATTTATTTTAGGCTGCATCAATCATTTTGGTGAACATCAAATAGAGAAAGCCTTCAATCAAAATTATTAATTAACTAGATTCTAAGCATTTAAATTTTTTATTAACAAATTAATCATCAATTACGTTCACCAAATATTGTAAATAAATAAACAATTGGTTTAATAATTACTAATTATTATCAATTATTATCAATCCGTTTGTTCTCAGCTCAATGAAATAAATAAATAATTACAATTTCAATTCATTTTCTTGATAATAATTAATTAATTTAAAAAATAAATTTACAAATTTAAAATAATCGCATGTCTGTTTTCTGTTATTGGCTTTCGATATGATTCCCTGTGTATGAGATGAGAATATAATATATATAAACTACTTTTAAAACATTAATTAACAATCTCCAAGCAAGATTTTTTTTATTCATTTATTTTATTTTATTTTCTTCAATAATTCTCGACTGGTAGACACATTAACTTGTTCTCACTGGGCTTAAACCATGATTTTGTTGCACAAAGCTCACTAGAATATCAATGTTCGTTTTTTAATTACCGAACACTTTATTGCACGTGCGACTGTTTATATATTTTATCATTTTATATTTTATTAAAATGCATGGACTGCAATATTATGTTTTAATCGTTTATGTAATTAATATATTTATATATATATATTTTTTTTTATTCTTATTTGTCTTTAATTAACTTCTAATTAGCCCAATTGATAGATTAATTTATTCAAATTGAGTGGAATCATTTTTTTAGATTTTTTATTGTAATCTTTTTTTCTGTTTTTTAAATACAATTTTAAATGTGTACTAAAGTTTTGTGTTGTCTTTTAACATCTAGATTACTAAATCTCAAATGGAGTGAATCGTTGGTTTAAAATAAAAAAAAACGTGTTTATTTTTTAAGTATTTAATTTGTTACCGTCTACTAAATCTCATGATTTTCCTGCTTCACTACCTACGTCTTGATTTATATTCTTTTTATTATTTACTGTTATTATTATCAATATTTTTTTTTTTATCAATTCTTCATATAATAAAATATGATATATTTTTTATAATAAACATTATCCATAATTAATTAATTATTATTATTTTAGTCTTCTCAGTAGCAAAGTCGCTGTTTAGTCACGTCCACAGCTTGACTTTATGTGCTAATAACTCTATTCATTTATTTACTTCATTATTATAATTATTTATTATTTATTGTTTAGTTTGCATTCTTCGCAACTCCTTTATTGTTTTTCGCTAGCGCAGCTTTGCTCTTGACGTTACTTTTTTCCTGAACCACCCTGGAAAATTTACAGTTTATTTTTAATTATTTATAAATATATTTATTGATTATTTTTTTTTTGTTTAAATGTGAGAACGAGAACCCATAAATGTTCACAATGCAAGAATCAATTTGACAAGACATTAAGTTAATAAAATAGTTCATTGTGTGGCAAGAAATAAAACAGGTTTCGGGAGCCAAAGACGAAGGCTGCTATCACATAAAATTTGAAATCGTGTTTAATCCCATGCCACAGATGATATTTTTCATGATTACCTGAATTGAAAGTTTCAATTTGAGTTCAAATATTTGGAGCTAGAAAACGAGGTAATTTGACCAATGGCGTTTACAGATTTAAGTTGGAAACGTTTGAAAAATTTTTTAAAAGAGATTCGTTCTCTGAAATTCGTAAATTTGAGACAGAAAACTTTGAGTAGAATTTTTGGAAATTTTTAAATGAAAATAATTTATTTAGAATTTAGTATTAACGTATTTTGAGTGTAAGATAAACAGATTTTGATTTTTTTTTAAATTAATATTCGCGGTAAATTTTGATTGTTTACTTGGATCTCAAAATTTGGTAATAAGTCAAAAGTAATAAATGAAATAATTATTTCAAAATTTAAAATATACGAGTGCGATTTCTATAGAGCAAATATAATATTCAAAACTAATTCATCAGGCAGTAATGAGACTTTCTACCCAAGTAAAAAAATGAATAATTTTCCCGCTAAATCTTATTGGTCAAAATTCAATTTTCGACTGACTCCCAGTGATAAAAACTCGTGTTATCAATGCAGGTGATATGAAAAATATATATAATTTATTTTAAACAAATAACATAAATGGAGTGCAAGCTTTATAAATATTTAATTTTAATAACTTGCCGTGCGTTAACAAAAAAACTTGGGTAATAAAATTGAAATAATAAAATTATATTTATTTGTTTAACTTCAAAGAATAAAAAATAATAATAAATTATCAGTGATTGTGCTAACTAAAAGCAAACATTTACACATCTACATTTTTAAATACAATCACACTGATAAATAAAAATAACTAAAAAATATCTGTGTAATCAAATAAAATCTGAAATAAATGAGTAAAATAAAATATGATTTTATTTGTACATGATAAATATATGATTAGCCCGATCTAAGTCCAGTAGATAAAAACTACCCTTTACCCCAGTGTTTGCACTCAAAATTAATCCCAATTATTATTTAATAACCATTCATATTTATATATATAAATATATATATATATATATATATATATATATATATATATATATACATTTAACTCCTGGCTATTAACAATTTTTTAAAAATATATTTATACATATTTAAATGCATATATATATATATATATATATATATATATATATATATATATATATATAGATATATATATATATATATATTGTCCGCGTGGGTTATTAATTAATAAGGTTAATATATTTTAATTTTTTTTAAACGCCAGGCACCAGATTCAGTTAATAATCATAAATTTTATTGTTAGCACTTACATATTATTTAATAAAATGGTTTTATTGATTTAAATTAATAATATTACATATTTATTTATTGAATTTGAATATTAAGTTTAATAAATTTAAATTCTACGGCGCTAAAATTACCAAGCAGTCAAAGCCACTCTCTTTATACGATCGATAATTATTAATTATTAATAAACAAAATATTTTAAATTCAGGTCAGGGTCCGAGTATTGAATTAATTATTTGTCAGCAAACAAAATGCAGCACACTTGGTTATTAATTATGGATTCAAATATAAGAAAAAAAATAAGGATTAAATTTAATAGGGTAACAAAAATAGCAAATAAAAAGTGAGTAAAAGCAAACATTTAATAGTAATTTATAAACTAATTAAAATTAAAATATATATACAAGTGTAATCACGCTTATTTAGATACTACATATTAATTTATTGTTTACTTTGACTTTAATTTAAATTTCAGCAAATAAAATATATTAATTTAAAATCGAGAGTGGCTTGAATTTAAGCGAAACTATCGTGATGGATATTAAGTGCCTCAAATGATAAACTAGTTGATTATAATGACAAGTGACGATGATGATGAAATGAAATTTAAAAAAAAATAATAATTAAATAAATAAAAATAAAATAAAAAAAGCAATTTAAAACCGTACGACCCTATTTTGATAACTATGCTCCCGCAAAACGTATTTATTGATTTCAAATAAATATCGCGCTTTTTTTTGTAATTTAGCATACCTGCGAATCTGCGCCGCTTTGAAGTGGCTTTCTTTGTGGACTGTCAGAACAATTAAAATTAAATTGTTATTTAGCTATCACGTTAATTTAAATACGCGACTATTATTTAATTTTAATTTATTTGTTTGCCCGATAATCCCTAGTTGGTACTTAATATTGGTGCAGATTTAAACACTGGGACAAAGGTAACTCGACGTTAAATTAATTTTTTTTTTCTTCTTACATGCGTTGACTTTTTTTTTTGTTGCTACTGGCATCATTATTGTAGGAATTTTTTTTACTCCTCTTACACAGCAGGAAGTAAAGAAAAAAAATAATAATTACTGATAAGAGCTACAGGAGTGTAGATTAAAACCATCGGAAAATAATTATTTTAAGTGTCAGCAATAAATAACAAGAGATTTTGTTTTTATAAGCGTCTAGTTTAAATTACCAGAAATAAAATATTGTCATGGTGATGTTGAAACACTTTTCTAATGAACAATTAGACTTTCAACATCGTGAAAAAAAAAGAATGAAATGTGAAAATCAAGGAGGAAAATTGAACAACAGTTTTAGATGTATAATATATCTGGCGAAAGTTTTAAATGCAGCTAAAATCAGCTACTAACATAATTACACACTGATCCAAGAATAAAAACTGGTATAAAAATAAATACAGAGGCACTAATTTTAAGACAAAAATGATATGAAAAAATAAAGGAAAAGGAAAAGAAAAATAAAATAATCCTCAATCCATTTACCAAAAGTAAAGATGCACCAACTGTCATTTTAAAATTTAATCGAACCAGTAATACTTTCCCGCAACACTTGGACCAATAAAAAGGTTGGCCGTATTTGTTTTTTTTATTGCTTTACCTTCCTCTTTTTCTTGTGTTTTTTATGTTGTTGACCGTTAATAGATTGTACGTCATAGGCTGCCGTATGACAATTATCGGAATTTAATTCGGAGGTAAATGAGTCACGGTTGTAATCTTGTTGTGACTCGACAACCAATTTGGTGCTGGTTATGGAACAGTTTTCGGGTTCCGGATTCTTGATAAGGGTTTTTTCTATTGCAGCTAACAGAGACTGGGTCGCTCTCATCTGCTGCGTGTTATTCAGATAGGTGATTAGCTGATTAGAGATCGGGCAAGTCTGACTAATCGGTTTACGATAACGGCAATTTATTTTCGTGACTACTGAGTCTTTATCAACGATCAAAATTTATTTATCCCAAATAAATTGCCGTTTTCATGTGTTAGTAATTACATGAAAAAAAAAAAAAAAAAAACAGGTCAAAAATTATGATCTACACTAACCTCTGGCTTCATGCACTCCGATGAAGGTCCGTTCACAGACTGATCGAGACTACTGCAAGCTCCGGTAGCTTCATTCTGGTAAAAAAAGCTTCTTTCAGCAAATTCTCCTCTCAATAAATTAATTCTTTTTTAATTAAAATATTTAAATACCTTCAGTCGAGAGACTTCTTGCTGAAGTTTAGAGACTAATGTTTTCTCTTGATTTAAAGTGGCTTCACTGTTTTCAACCAGCGAACGCAGTTTGCCCAGCTCGTTGTCCAGCACTTTATTTTTCGTACGTTCAGTCTCCAAATCTTGTGATAATCTCTGTTTTTCCTTCAAACAATATCCAATTAAACAATAATTATTATTAAGTAAATTATAGTTATGAAAATAAAAAAAAAATAATAACCTCTTGCAACTGTTCAACGTTGGCAAAATTAACAGTTTTAATTGGCGAAGTGTAAGTTGTTTTTACTGTCACTATATTTGCTTTATCTTTCAGTGCTTCCTCTTCCTTCAATCTCGACTCTAATTGTGATATTTTTTCTTGAAGCTAAAATTTTTAAATAATTTTAAATAAAACACACAATTTAATTTATTTATAATTATTATAGTTAAGGGAATTCTCAGGCAGTGTCTCCCACTTTTTTAAAGTATTAAAATTTTATTGATTAATGAAAAAAAAATTAAAGAATTAATTGAAAAAAGGTCAATTTCGAGATATAGATTTTAAAAAAATTACTTACAGTTGTTATCAATTAATTGATATAAAATTTAAAAATTCGAACTATAAAATTCACATGAAAATTTTACTGAAATTAATTTTTCAAATTTCATTTAACTTCTAGTTGATATCAACTGCAAATAATTTTTTAAAATTCTATCAGCGAAATTTCCTTTTTTCAATTAATGCTTTGATTTATTTTAATTAATTGATAAAATTTTGATATGCTTGTGATAGCTCGAGTTGAATATTTTGAAAAAGTAGAGGGTATTGTCTGAGAATGTCCTTAATGTTAGTAATAAATAATCAGTGTACTTTACTTATTTAAAATAAAAAAGCCATGCATTGTTAATTGTTACCCTTATTTGATGGAAATGTTTACGAGTTTGATCAAGAGAAAGATTATTAAATATTTAGCAATCATGAGCCGATAATAAAACTTGTATATTTTGTTAATAAATCCATTAAAATACTTCATACCTCTTTAGTTATAGTCGGTAGAGATTTTTCAATGCAACTAAATGCAAATTCAACTCCATCATTGTCACGACACGTGTCCTTTTGTTCGTGAATCTGAGTACACCAATTACAACAACCATACATGCACGGATTTATTAAACAATTATTAAAAGTTTATATTTTAACTCCATTTGATTAATTAAGCATGATCATTAAAATTGTTAGTTGTAAATATTTGTTTTTAAACAAAAAGTCATGCAACACATTTATGGATAAAAGATCTTATTAATAATTAAATTACTCATTTACCTTATCGTTTATTGTTGTTTTATTTTTAATTTCTTGTAATTCTAATCTAAGACTAATAACTTCATTCTCTTTTTGCCGCAAACCTGCTTTCCATCTTGACTCTTCGGATTCTACATTATTTTGAAGATTATTAAGCATTCCCTCCTGAAAAAATTATTCAAATATTTAAACACATATAAAAAAATCTTCGGAGTTTCCGGAGCTTCGGAGTTTAAAAAAATTACTCTGTACATGGAGTAAATCGGGAGTTTTTTGCGGAGTAATTTCGGAGTGATCTGGATTTTATTTAAATTTCCATTCACTCCAATTTGAATTTAACATTAAAATAAACTCCAGTTCGGAGTAAATTTCACTCCGAAGGCATCAACTAAATAATCATCCGCTCCGGATTTAATTCGGAATTTTTTTTACAGAGTAATTATTTTTGTGATAAAGAAAAAAATTTGAAAAATAAAAAACGTACGGTATCAATAATAATTTGCTTATAGTGAGCGACCAAGCCTTGTAAATTTTTATTTTGTTTTTCTAATTCTGAATTAACATCTTGTGAGTCATGGTAATTTTTATTTTGCAAAACATCTTGGACCCGTTCCTCAAAAGTCGTCAGCCACTTGTCGAATGATTTTTCAGTGACAGAGATCTCGGGGAATATCCTCTGTAATAAAGATTTTGTTGTCTCCTGTTCTTTATTTTTTACCGACTCAATGCTTTCCTGTAAATTAAAAAAAAAAAAATCACATATACATTTATATGAATAGTTATTATGACGGTTATTAATAGTTTACATTCCATGATAAGATGATGACTAATAACGAGTAGCGAGTGATCGTAAAGAAAATATTTTTTTTATTTAAAAAGATTAACGGATGGTCACTAATTTAAATTTTTATTATTTGTATAAACGACGGCCAAGACTTACGTCAATGGATTTCCTGGGATTGGATTTAACACGCGACTCGGCGGCTGAAAGAGCTTCCATCACTTTCCAGTTCTTAGTACGTAATTCCTGCGACCAATCACGAAATAACAATAATAATGATAACAACAACAATAAAGCAGAATGTAGAAATAAAATACGAATAAATTTACAAAATATTCAAAGCAATAAATTTAAGAAAAATATAAAACAAAATTAAATTATTAATATCGTAAATTTGAATAAACAAATTGGTTGTATGATTTTTTTTTAATGTAATGTTCGAAAAGTGATGGAAGACATGAGAGTAAAAACTGCAAATGATAAAAAAACAAAAATAATGAGCATGTCTAATCAAAAGACTTACGTTGTTCTTTAATCGCTGAGCCTCCAGGTCATCTTGAAGTCGTTTAGTTAAACTCGAGTGGTTATTTGCGTCGCGTTGTAGAGATTCGACTTGAGCTTTGAGCTGATTAAACTCAGCCTGTTTCTTCATCAGCTCGCTCTTCAAGGCATCAATCTGGCCATGATCTTCTTGCGTTCGCTGCATGTCTTTAAGTCGCTCGTTCTCTTCCTGGAGTTTTATTATTTCCAGATGAATGGCACTTGATTTTTTATCGCCATTCTGCAATTGTTCTATTTCGGCTTTCAATAATTTAACGTCACCGGTTTCTTGATTGTTTACCGCTGCCTTAAGATTCTTAAGTTCATCCATTAGGTTCTTCACTCTATTCTTCTCCTGTTTCAAATCTTCCACAGCTTTAGTCAACTCAGCGCGCGCTTTGGTCGATTCATTGCGGGCCTCGTTCACCAACGACTCCGAAATTGCAATGATAGCGCCTTTTTCCCGAACTTCCTGTTGAGCTTTAAGTAAATCTTGTTGAAGTATTTTAACTTCTTCTTCTTTATCAGCAAGTAAATTTTTCAAATTTGTTATTTCTATAGCTTCTGTTTTGGCTTCATTTTGTGATACAGACAAATCAGACTTTAATTTATTCAATTCCGTTTGGACTTTATTTAATTCCTCATTCAAAGCAGTCGCGTCACCAGCCTCAGCCTTGGCAACTTTCAATTCATTCTGCAATGAGTGAACCTGTTTCTGCAATTCCTGTTCATGGCGATGAAGATTTTTAAGACGATGATCAAGATCAGCGTTTGCGCGATGCGATTCTTCGAGTTGTCGTGCCATTTCCTGAAGACGTACTTCGGAATCGCGTAAATTCTGCAATTGTCCTTCCGAGTGCATGAACTGTTCCTGCATCATGCCGAGCTGCTGTCTCAGCATATCAATCTCATTTGAGTTGGAATCGACCGTAGCCGTTAATTCCGATGTGATACTTATGTGAACACCATGAAGTTGATCATACTCCATTTGTTTTTGTGACAATTGCGCCTTCAACGAGTTTTCATTTTCCCGCATCTGAGCAAACTGTATGTCAAGCTGCTTGCGCTGAGCTATCAATTCTTGCTGAAGATGTCCTTGCGTCTGACCTTGATCTTCCTGCATCTTATGAATAATCGTGGCATCCTCATTGACCTTAGCCTGCAGCTGTTCGATTTGACGGGCAAATCCTTGTTTTTCTGCGGCATGGCTTTCAAGTATGTGTTGCATACGCGTGTGCAGAGTTTGTGCTTCAGTTATTTTGGCATTGAGCGCCTCCTCGAGTTGCTTCAAGCTACCGGTTAACCTAGACCTCTCAGAATTTAATTCAGCTCTGAGTTCTTTTAATTTGTTCTGGTAAGTCAAGCTGGCTTCGTGCTCTTCAGACAGGGCTTTTTCCTTCTCGCTGAGTTGTTTCTTTAGCTTTATTACCGGATCCGCGCGGCCTTCAGTCCACTCGGTGACCTCCTGTGGGTTGTCCAATTGTTTGTTCAACAACAAGTCAATGAGAATCTGAATTTCTGACCGACTCAACTCGGCTTTTTGCACCAGCGGCATCAATAGAGACACATTTATTCCATCCTTATCACCACCTAAAGCAATTATTAATTTTTTACTCAACATATAGATGCATAAACAACTTGTTTTTTTTTTTTTTTTTTTTTTTTTTTTTTTAATCGGATGCTTACCTATTTGAGCGAGAATGTCATTCTTCTTTTTATTTTTTTTATTAACTTCTTTGTTTGTCGGTTGCACTGAAATCGCGGTATCTTTTTGTTGTTGTACATCTTTTTGTTGCGGTTCTTTAGATTCCTTGGCAGTAGGAGCTTGCTCAGCAAGTGACGCTGAAGCTTTTACTACTGTCTGTTGGACGGCTGCATTAACATTTACGTTTGATTCTTTTTTATCATCTTTAGATTCTTCCTTTTTCTTAACGGGTTCTTTAACAACATTCTTTTTTGATTTCGTTGGAGTTTCTCTTGGCGATGACTTTCCAGTCACCGGCTCTGACTGAGTCGCCTGCTGGAGATTTTCCTTCTAATTAAATAAAATTTATAAATAAATTAGCACATTAAATGACGAGTCAATGGATACTTAAGTATTTAAAAGCTGACAATTAGTAATGAATGTATCAAGCCGTGAAAAAAAAAAATAATAATCAGTAAACACATCTATTGAGTTTATGAAAATATATTGTGTAGCAAGCAAGCATTTCCGTCTGCATAACTTACACTTTGACTCCGAATTAATTCAAGGTCGTCCTTTGGGTGAATGACATCAAAATGATTGACATTTACCAGCGGAGGCTGGGAAGCTATTGACTCAGTCACAACTGGTGACTCATCCTTATTTACAAGGATTGGTTTCACCTTTTCAGGCTTACTCTTCTTCTTATTCCCCTTGCCAACATCCTGCATTACAACACAATATATCCCAAATATAAAAGCCCAAGTGTTTAATAAAAACCAATTAATAGTTATGTTAGTATGTATGCATGTTGGATTAATAACTTAATACTTTTTTTTTCTCTTATCAATAACTTATATTTAAACTGCGTAATCTCTCGTTTTTCGACAAAGTTTATCGACTAGAGAAAGACAAAAACTAACGAGTAAAACTTTGTCGAGATAATGCCAGCTGTCTTATGTAAAGCAAAAAAAAATTACATTTAAAAAAAAAGCTCCAAAAAATTTCATTATCTTTCGGAGGATCGGTGGCATTTTAAACTATAGAATACACTTGGATCAATTAAATAATTCAACGCCAGAACGTGAAACTACATTAATTTAAATTAAAAAAAAAATTTATTAGCTATGAATATAAATAAAAGACACATTGAATTTTTTTAGTTTTTAATTGACTGTAAGAATGAGCTGATAAATCGCCCGTCGTGATTGGCAATTAAATTTTAACAGTTTATTATATTTATTTACTTTTTATTATATTTATCTTTCGATATTATTGTAGTAGTTGTTAGAGAGTAATAGTTTTATTTTATTTTTTGGTGATGAAGCAAATGATTATCGGGTAATGTTACAAGATACGTGCACACGTATGTATAATATACAAAATAATTTTTTTCAGCCAGGTATTTGTCATATTAAATGCCGTACATGTGTTACATTTGATATGCAAACGAGTGTACCGTATTTCAGTCGTGAAATACTTGAAGAGTGGAAGATATTTAATATTGTGCTAAGTAATTAATTATTATATAAATAGCCACCGGGTTAAATGATAAGTAAATATAGCTCCCATAAATTAATTAGTACACTGTAAAAAATCGCGAGTTCATTCGGAGTGACTGCAGATTTTATTTAAATCCGCATTCACTCCGATTCGAAGAAATGATCCTGAAGTTAACAGACAGTTAACAGTTTTCGGATTTTTTTTAAACAAGTCGATTACAAAAAAAAAAAACTAAAAATATGCACATGTAGAAAATTAAAAAAACTATAGATGCAATTTTTTTTATAATTTATCGTTTAAAAAAAAAATTATTAAACGTCGGTTGACTTCAGTTTCATTTCGGAGCTTAGAAAAAAATCACTCTGTAGGGTAGAGTTCCGTTTTTGGCCACATTAGGGCCGGTTTTGGACATTTGAAAAATTTTAATAAATTAATTTGTAAAAGACCCGATAACATAATTTTTTAAATGTTTCTATCCCACTATTAAAATCAAAATTTTATCTTATACTCTTTCATTAATCAAAATAAAGGATTAAATGTCCAAAAATGGAGCAGTGGCCACCAATGGTACCTCTACCTAATATGGAGTAAATAGGGAGTTGTTTTGTTCAGCGGAGTGATTTCGAAGTGATCTGGACTTTATTTAAATTTCCATTCACTCCAATTCGGAGTTTTTTATATAAATTAAATTCCTTTTGGAGTAAATTTAACTCCAACAGCATTAAATAATTAAAGTCATCCATTCCGCATTTACTCCGAAAATTTTTTACAGTGTAACCGCATAAACAATTAAATAAAACAATAATTATTATTAATATAAGACGTCAGTACATACCTGAACATTTATGTCTGGTAAAATTTGAGGAGTGTCCTCAAATTGTACATGCTCCTGCTTATCATCCTTATCATCTTTATCATCTTTCTTCTCCTTAACTTTTTTACCCGTCTTACTTTTATGTTTTTTATCTTTACCCTTGTCTTTCTTGCCTATAAGTTTTAAGTACAAAAAATAATAGCAATTAATAATATAATAGTGAAAAAAAACCGGGTTATAGAATTATTTTTTATTCATTGTTCTAGGTCTCTCTGCTTCTTAATAAATTATGACATATACATCTATGCTCTGTATCTATATACATATATATACATATTTATACGTAGTTGGTAAAAAGGTATACAAGGTCTATAATAATAATGAATAATTATTTACCTAATAGCAAATCATCAGGAAGTTTCCGTTGTTCAGCGATAGCTTCTTCATAAGATTTTTCTTTAATACCCAGAACTGATACCAAAAAAATAACAGCCGCGGAAACAACCACCACACCACCATAAATCAGTGTCGTTTGGAAATCCATCTTATGGTATTTATCTGTCGAAAAAAAATAAATAAATAAAAAAATAAGAAAAATAATAATACTGTGATTTAAATTTTATAATTAAAAATATATAAATAAATAAATATAATAAAATATAAGAGTAATAAGTCACCGGTATGTGTAACAGATTTACAATCACACTGCACAGATACAATATACGAATAGAATGGAGTATCGTGTTAAAAAAAATCACAGCCGGCAAAAGTTTACCGAAATGTGTGAAGCAGGACGGAGTAGATAAAAACTTATGAGTTTAAATACATAAATATTATATATACTTTTAGTATAAGATGTTTATTAAATTATGTATAAAAACCTTGTTATATTTGAAAGGTATTGGTTGTCGTTGTCGTGGCCGTCGATGCTCGTCGTCTTGATCGTGGATGTGGATGATGATGAACTCTGTCCCTTAAGGGGAATCACGACAGTAATTCACAAGCTAAGGTATGTCGTCGCGAGAAGTTATGGCTGCCGGAGAAAATACAACCGAGCTGGACACCACTACAGTAAAAAACAACGGTACTCTATATATATGTAATAACTTTATTTGAATGTGTAGTTTTAACCACGCCTATCAGAATTACGGTATCGTTATTGGCAGTTGCTGATGCCACGTACGCAGACATCAGTAGATACTTGCGGATTATTATTTATATATATATATACCTATAAATAAATATCTGCCGCTACTTTCTTATCTATTTATTTACACTTTTCCTCCTCAAATTTAATCACTATTTATTTACAGATATTTAATATATATAGTGTTGATATTTTTGTAATTGTTGTAGATTTTAAATTATTTATGTTTTTTAAACGTCACTTTAATACCAACTTTACGAATTTGAATTTTAAATTCTCGCGCGGTGTCACTAGTGTCGGCTGGCGCTTCGTTTAATTTGAATTTATTTATTTAATTTTAAATAACAATAATTACGTTTTATTCTACTGATATATTTGAATATAATAATATATATTTTTAATAACTTATATGTCATTAAAATAATAAATAATAATTATAAAAAAATAATTAAAAAGTTTGTGACGTAAAACATGAGTACCAACGTAATTTGGCGGCAACATTTGAATTAAATAAAGTTATCAATTTCAATTATTAGTTAATAATTATTTAGCTTAATTACTGTTTAATTTTATATATATTTTTAATTTATTGATGATAAATTTGTATGTAATAATAATTTATAAATAAATAGAATTAGATTTGTAAAAGTGTTCCGGAGCCGCGCAATCGCAAAAATATTTCATTGATGACGTGTATTCCTCATGTGCTCTACATATGTACACGTTTATTAATTAAGTAAGTAAGTACGTATGTAATCATTGCGTCGGCGTAAAAAATAATAACTATAAAAAATGATAAGAATTTTTATTATGATATAACAGAAAATTTAGCCCTTGCATAAAATTATTTGATTTCTTTTAATGTCCTCACGATAACCAGCTGTTATCATCGATTGGAGTATTATCGTAAATAATAAGAGATAATGAAAGCTGTATGAAGGTGTTGTTATTGTTATTATTATTTTTTAAATCTATTTATCAAAATTGATAGTATTTTTTATGAGTATGAATGTAGCAGACATCATAAAAATTTTAAATTATAAATAAATAGAGTAAATAATTTAAAAAATAATATTTATTAAAAATGCACTTATTGATTTTTAAATTTTTAACATGCGCATTTTTTTAAAATTTAATTTTTTTAATTATTTGCTCTATTTATTAATAATTTTAAATTTGACGTCTGCTACATTCACACTGATATTTTTTTTAAGCATGAAAATGTCAGTAGCGTATATATATTAATTAGTTTATTATTATTTTTCATCATAATAATAGTAATAGTAATAGTAATTATTATTCATTTAGCATGAAAGTGCCGTTCCAGGCACCGATGATTCATAGGCAGTACAGTAAATTAGGCATAGAGGACTACCAAGATCTGATAAACCGAAAGATAATTAAATGCCACGCATAATATTCTAGCTGTGGCGTAAATGAGTAAATAATAAAATGTTGCTTTGCTGGCAGATTGTTGAAACAAGAGACTGGCAAGAAATAAATAATAATAATAATAAAGATAAAATTAACTACGGAAATGCGAGTGGATCAGAGAAATCGTCGAGAGATTTTTTGAGCAATTGTGAAAGTGAACGGATGGGTCAACGATCTGATGTGAAAGATCGGTGTTGCAAGAGCAGTAGAACTGACGAGAACCACCAGCAGCAGCACCACCACCGGCAACAACCTAGTTCGATAATGAAATATTTTTTAAATGTCAAGTTCCTTATTCTCTTTGGCCTAGCGAGAGAGTTTCGTTCTGTTAATAACAATATTATACGCCGATACCATTACTCGATTCCGATACTCCCACCATTTTAATATATCCAACGCAAGTTGAGAGACTATTTTCTTGTTTGACTGGCCTGGCAACTTTTAATTCAGTTGTATTATACCTTTCCAGGTATAAACTCGTTGCAATTATTTTAGATTGTGTACCACAGCTGACAAAACTACCAGGTCTAGTTAAATAATTTAAAATTACTCGTGTGATTGACAATAACTCAACATGGATGAAGATACTCTCCGTGCACAGCTCAATAAATATAATCAAGGACACGTGCTGCAGTTTTGGAAGGAACTGACGGAAGATCAGCGCGCTAGTTTGACAGAAGATATTTTGGAGTTCAGTTTGTCGGAAGTTACTTCGTATTTTAAAAGAGCTAACGAGTCTTCGGAGAATAATAACAAATTATTGGACGACCGGATCCAGCCGATTGAAGACGATGCTATCAAGTCGGTGACCGGCTGTGACAGTGCTCTGCTGAAGAAATATCAAGACACCGGGCTGCGTGAAATAGCCGCTGGACGGGTTGCTGTTCTTGTTCTAGCCGGTGGTCAAGGTACCAGACTTGGTGTCACTTGTCCTAAGGGAATGTACGATGTCGGGTTGCCCTCACACAAGAGCTTGTTTCAGTTGCAGGCTGAAAAGATAAGACGATTAGAAGTTATGGCTAAAGAAAAGTATGGGAAATGTCAAGGGATCACTTGGTGAGTTATCGCCATATGTTATATTTTTTTAATTGATTTATTTAGTGATAAATGTCCTTGTTTTTTTACAGGTACTTGATGACGAGTGAAGCCACGCACGAGTCAACGCTTGATTTTCTTGAGCAGAATAATTACTTTGGGTTGAATAAAAATAATGTCAAGGCCTTCAAACAGGGTATGATTCCTTGTTTTGGATTTGATGGTAAAATATTGCTTGATGAAATGCACTCGTTATCAAAAGCCCCTGATGGTAATGGCGGGCTTTATCGCGCACTAAAAGTCCAAGGGATACTGCAAGATATGACTGAACGCGGTATTAATAGCGTACACGCTCATTCTGTAGATAATATTTTGATTAAAGTTGCTGATCCTGTTTTCATTGGCTATTGCATTGATAAAGGAGCCGACTGCGGAGTTAAAGTTGTTGACAAAGCTGATCCTAGCGAAGCTGTCGGTGTCGTTTGTCAGGTTTGTTATCAATTTTTTAAACATTTATCGTCAATTTAAAACTTGTACACTTCAAATTAATTATTAAATCAGGTTGATGGCAAGTATCAAGTCGTTGAGTACAGCGAAATATCCAAGAAGACTTCAGAGTTGCGACGCCCTAATGGAAAGCTTGTTTTTAATGCTGGTAATATTTGCAATCACTACTTCACTCTCGGCTTCTTCCGTAATATCTCGGATTATCATGAAGAAGAGTTGCCACTTCATGTTGCGAAGAAAAAAATTCCTTATGTCGACAACAGTGGGGTGAGACAAAAACCGACGAGTCCCAATGGAATTAAGATTGAGAAATTTATTTTCGATGTGTTAAAATTTTCGAAAAATTTCGTCGCTTGGGAAGTTCCGAGAGAGAGTGAATTTAGCCCGCTAAAAAATTCAGATTCTGCTGGTCAGGATTGCCCTTCGACAGCACGTAACGATTTACTCGCGCTTCACAAACAATGGCTCTTGAATGCGGGTGCTAAGTCTGTACAAGGTGACGTTGAGATCTCGCCATTACTGTCTTACGCAGGAGAAAATTTAAAGGACATTCCTGAGATCATACAGGGGCCAAAAGTATTCGAATGATAAATATTGTTGTAAAAATGAATTTATAATTATTCTGATGTAGATTTTATAATTTTATAGAATAATTAATTGGTGATATTTAAATATCTATGAGATAAATTTACAAGTGTAGACGAAAATCAATTTATATGCATAATATTACGTTGTATTGTTTTACATTAGAAAGATATATTATATATATATATTGTACTTAGTATAAATATTTGTTTTTTTTTTTCTGTATTTTTTTTTAATAATCAGAGCAAAAATAAAAACGACAAATTATATTATAAAGAATTTTATTTTACTTATGATTAAACAAGGGGATAAGATAATTTATAAATCTATTAAAATAATTTAACTTCCGGTTCTTTGAGAGCTAAAATAAAAATTTCTAGTTGATTTAAAAAAAAACTTTATTTAGTTAAATTATTTATATTTTAAAATTATATATAATTTACCAGCTTATTTAATCATCAGTAGGAGCTTTTAATATATATTTATCAGTGATTCCACCAATTTTCAATAATTCCTTAACAAGATCACTCGGCTCTAGCTTACGCGTTATCAATAACGTTCTCTGATCCTTAGTCCCATGACTTTGTGATTTTAATCCCATTCTTCTTGCACAACTATAACATGAACACATTTAATTAAACATCTCTAAGAGTTAAATATATATATTTTTTATATGTATATGCATATTAGACTGTCCCAAAAAATTGAAACTGTTCAAAATTTACTTTTTTACAAAAATTTCAGTTTTATTTTCAAACATTTAATTTGTAAGATGTGAAATTTATCATAAATTTGAATTTAAGCTTCAATAACTTCTGAACGATTGGATTTATCAAAAAATTATAAGAGACCTTTTTTTTAGAGCGTTCAATTCTCTACAAGAAGATATATTAGTTTTATTAATCCATTGATCAGTTAATGAATTATAAAATTCCTAACTTAAAAAAAATTTTCCCATGTTATTTAAATAGGAAATTTTATTTAGGCGAGCGCGCGTTTTCTAATTGAATTTGAGGACCAAACGGGTACCCATTTTTTTTATATTACATTCAATGTAATTTTCAAATGCGACAGAAAAAAAATATCAATTTTTCTGGCACAGTCTAATATATAAGTATATATAATAAAATACGTACTCGTGCATAATTGCGCGTTCATCGTTTGTGAAATCAGCAAATACTAGGTAATTATGTGTATCGCTTTCTCGTATGTATTGATACAACGTCTGCTGGCATTTTCTCTTGAACAGACCCATGTTATCCGAGGTCAACTTCAATCCAAACCCTGATCGCGATATTTGTCGCTTCAGTCTACAATAAAATGTAATTATAAATGACTGAATTCTCAATTTACAAAAAATAAAAAAAAAGTTCTACTCACGTAACGGGTTCAGTGATTCCCTGCTCCGACTTCCCTAGACCACCGCCAGCCCAGCCCATCAACTTCATCAGTTTAGCTCCAACACCATCTGATTGAAGCGAATTATCATTAGGGTCATCTGCCTTTAATTCCGATTGTTTGCCACTCAAGTTAACTTTCCAATCGTCTTTTATCTAAAGTCACAATCGACAAAACGAGTAATTAATTATTTTCTTCCTGCTACGAATAAACAATTATTTATTAGCTCATAAATACCTCAATAGTATAATAGTATTTTTGAAGAACAGTTAGACCTTTCTTGGCAGCATCAGCTTTAGATGCTTTCTTTGTACTGCCAGCTCCTTCAGACACTTTCTTACCATTTATAAAAAACTCACACCGACTGTAATTAAATTTATCCATTAATATTTATTACCAGCGCAATAAAACTTTTATATTATACTTAAACTGTTAAAATTTTTTAATTATAATGACTAAAATGACAAAAATAAAACTCATGAACGATTTTTCTCTATTCATCAAATGTAAGTAAAAAAATTAACAAAATTATAAAATAACAATTTATTAACGTTAAGTTTAAACTATAAAATTTACAGATAATTTGTAATTATGGCCTGAGGATGTGGGTATTGGGCTCACGAATTATCACCAAAACAATAAAATAATTGAAAAAGATCGGAAGTCTGTCAGTTATTTAAAACCAACAATAATCAAAACCAATCAAAAAGATATATATTTATAGATATATAAATATTGAAATTTTCTAAAACAATAAAAAAAGAAAGTTTTATATTTAGTGTTAATAATTACCATTGAAGAATTTGTGCCATATGAAACTTCCACTCGATTCGCTGGCCACTCATTTTCACCGAAGAATCCAGAGTCATTTGAGGAGAACTATTTGGATAATCTAATAAAACTAAATTACCAAATGGCTGGCTCGTTATTTTCATTTTTTTACTGGGATTATCTTCGGCATCGTTACATCTTTTACTCGTGGATGTTGATGCGGCGTCGGTGTGAGGAGTATTATGTCCTAAACAAAATACATATCCGTTATTTAGCACAAATATAAATTATAAAAATATCATTAGTAACAAAAATAATAATAATAATAAAAGTATACTGATTTCTTCCAGGCTATACATTTTTTCAAGATAACTCACAATTTTTTGTACCTTTCACCTTGGAGCTAGCCGCATCGGAAGCTTTGACAAACGTCCTCTGCAATTTCGACTTTTGCTTCTCTCTGAAATCTCTCGCTACATCTTGCGACAGCTCTGCCACTAAGTCCATCGTTTCTTTAGGATACCTTGCATAAATTAAAATAAATTAACAATCAGAAAATCTAAAACCTGTGTCAGTAAATTAAATTTAAAACTCACTTGCATCCCAGAAGCTCAATATTAGTAAAAACTTGAGCCAAACAGACCAACTGGTCCTCAGGGTAATCATTTTTGTGAGCCTCGAGGAAGTTTTTCCTCAACTCCCAATGCTCGTCGCACTCATACTCCAATTTGTGTTTCTCGACATCCCAGTCCGTGTTAAAATTCTTCTTGGACATTTTTTTTAAATAAATAAAATCAATAAATTTGCGATTATACCCACGGGTTGCAGTCTTTTGTTAAAAGTAAACAACAATTTTAAGTAAACAGGCAGTTTATTTTCTCGACAATTGATTATTTTACACGTGAACTTGCTAATAAATCTATAGTAGGCCTACAGTTTAGACTCTAGACACCATCATTACAAAACAATATCACTTTTGCCACCTACACATTGTCTACCGCAGCTCAAAAAAATATATTCGTTTTACTCAGTCGATAAATCTGACAAATTTTTAAAAATTATGACACTGAAGTTAGCTGTCTAAAAATTTTTGAAGTTTTTTAAAAACAATAAATTATAAAAAAAAAAATATTTTAAGAAATTGCACTTGGAGTTTTTTTAGTTTCTTACTTGTGCATATTTTCAACTTTATTTTTTTTTGTAACTGATTTGTTTAAGAAAATAATCATAAAATTTTTAATTGTTTGCTAACTTCAGGATGATAAAAAAACATCATTTGAAACATAACTGTAATTTAAATAAATAAAATAATAACGAGAAATTATAAATAAATGAACTATATATATGTATATTTATAAAAAAAAAATTAATTATTAATCAGCTATTAGGTTATCAGTAAAATGACCTAAGACACAAAATTTTATTTCTACTTCCTGATAATAAATAATAGAAATCTATTGGTCGACATTTATTACCAATTGAAAATGGCAAGTAATTAAAGTAATTCATGATAATTGATAACTGATAATATTCAATAATACTTTTAAAATAAAGTTAACAAATGATATGATTGAGTAATGCTTTGCAAAATCGTTAGGTTATAAAATAGAGCGAAAATAAATTGTAGTTTGTTGATGAAGCATGACACGGATGGTAAACGTCACTTATTGCAACACAACTTTTACTGTAATTAGTATCCTGATAAATAAAAAGTGAAGAAGATGGTTAAGAATGATGATAAATTCAGTATTGAGGATGCAAAAGCTGTTATTGAGAGTGGCAAGAAACAATCACACATTAATTACTCATTGTTAATATTGGAGCAATGTCTTGACACGTGAGTGTTTTGATAAATTAGGTCACGCTGAATTATGAACAAGTTTCATCATTTTGTGAATAAAATTAATTAATTGTTTATTAATGACCGGTTGTTTTCAGATACCAAGTTGATGAAATATTCCTGAGCTTCAATGGAGGTAAAGATTGTACGGTGATGCTTCATTTGACTGCTGCCTTATTTAAATTACGTGGGTTATCACCGCTGCTGTGTCTTTACGTCACTGATGATCCATTTCCTGAGGTTATTCAACTCTGTTACATAAAAATGATAAATGTCCGTTTATTAATAAATTTTATTTCGTTTCAGATGGATGAGTTTGTTGACAAAGCGACTCACTACTATGATATAAAACTGATAAGGAAAAAAAAACCAATAAAATCAGCTGTTGAATGTCTTTTGGAAGAAAACAAGCAGCTGAAGGCCACGTTGATGGGCATTAGGAAAGACGACCCGGGTTCAGAGTCTTTGGAGCCGTTTAAAACCACTGATGAAGGCTGGCCGAAGATCATGAGGGTCAGTCCTATTCTGGACTGGTCTTACAGCCAGATTTGGGAGTTTATTTTGAAGCACAAGGTTCCTTATTGCTCGCTGTATGACCAAGGGTACACCAGTCTCGGTCACAGGACGACTACATCTCCAAATCCTTTGCTACGTGACCCTGATAATCCTGCTCGTTATCTTCCTGCTTACACACTCAAAGACAGTTCTACTGAGAGAAATGGAAGACAATAACGAATTAATAGTCCAATTATTAATCAATTCACTGTTGAATAATTGAATTTATTTATTTATTTAATTGCGCACTGTCCTTTTATCAACTACTTTGTTAAGATCTGATGTGTTACTTAATCAATTATGCTAAATAAAAGTGTATTTTTTACTTAATTAAAAAAAATCTTAAATCTACGGAGAATTTAAAGATATATTATAGTCACGGGAAAAATTATTCATTTGGAAAATTCTTCCCTGTCTTTTATTAAATTTACGGGTTCTAGAAAATTTCATCCCATGTCTGCAACCTGTCACGAAAATTGTCTTGCAGTCACGGGCCGTAGCGTGACTCGTGTAGATAGACACTGCCCATTAATTCAGCAATATATTTGAAATAGCCGCCAAAATGTATTAGCCATATCACATATGGCGCTGCAACCCATACATCACCGTCCTTAAAATTGAAAACGCCCTGTGCATAAATTTATTGCAAATAATAGTATAATTTAAAGTAAGAAATTATTTTAATTATTCATTTGGAGAATTTTTCCCTGTCTTTTATTAAATCCACGGGTTCCAGAAAATTTTATCCCATGTCCGCAATCTGACTCGTAGTTTGTCTTGCAATCACGGACCGTAGCGTGAATCGTGTAGATAGACACTGTCGTGAATTGCCAAGAATGTCAAATTGAGATTGTCAGATTTTTAAAATTAATACTCAACAACAGTTACTGTTTTATTAATTACAATAATGGCCTATTTACTCGGACCAGATTGCGTACGATATGTTTGTAATTGTGGGTCACTGAAACCAATCTCTCGTATTTATTTCTGTCGACATTGTTTAAAAATTAGGTGTGGTTATTGTGTTTCCCATGAGGTAACCTTTATTTTATTAAATAAATTACTTATCAAATAAAAAATCAATAAATAATTGTAACAGTAAATTATTTTATAAATCAGGTTGACTCTCATTATTGTCCGAATTGTTTAGAAAACTTGCCGTCGTCTGAAGTGCGACTGAAGAAAAATAAGTGAGTGTTTTATTTATGACAGATATAGATTTATTTATTTGACATTTATTGTTTAATTGCTTATTTTAGGTGTTCAAATTGTTTTGACTGTCCCTGCTGCTTTCAAACGCTGACTATACGAGCTGGTCATCCACCAGTAAGACCAGCAGTTACTGGTGAAGCTGCCAAAGCAACACCAAAAAAAGTTTACTACTTGTGCTGTTCGTTGTGTCGATGGAGTTCACGAGATGCAGGAATTCCCGATCAGTTTGTTGGTACGGTTTCAATTTAATTATCTAATTATTTGAATATTTATTTAAATTTATTTTCAATTTCAGCAACTGGAGGCTGGCCGGAGCAAGAAAATCCTCATGCTGCTAGAATAAGTTCACTGATTGATTTTCACAAAATTTTGGCTTCACGTGAACGTCAGAACCAGGAACGTAAAAAGTTTGATCCGAAAAGAACATCCTTACAATTTGTACTGTCATTATTTAAATATTTGAATAATTATGATTAATTTTTAGTACTTATCATAATTGTCTTTGTAGGAGAAGTTCGGATTGACATCTGCGATGGCCCGTAAACGAGCTGGACTTCCTATTGTCTCGGAAGCTAAGTGGCAACAAGCCAATTTTCCCCAGCCTTCAGTTGCTTCGGAAAATGTTGACGAACTACCAGATTCTATTTTTTCTTCTCCGGTTGACATCACCAAGAGTACGCTATTTATTTATTATAAAAAAAGAAATAAATATCAATTAAATGATTATATTTTATTTTAGTAACGAGACTAGACCAACGACTCCAGCATCCAGAAGTACAAGCTGAGAAAATTTATGAACTAAGACCGCAGCACAAAAAATTTCCCGTCAAACGGTCACAGAGATGTCGAGCTTGCGAGCACAATGTCAGCAAACCTGAGTTTTCTCCTCAGTCTATTAAATTCAAAATTCAATTGGCAGCTTTGTAAGAATTTATATTTATTTCAGTTTCTTACTTCTCATATAAGATAAGGAACCCAGTACCCGATCACTACTCATGTATTAATATATCTATATTTACTAAATATAGATATACAAATACATGAGTAATGATCGGGTACTAGGTATTTGACCTTAACTTTGATTTAATAAATATATATTTTAGTTATCATGTACCAGAGGTACGAATTGTTACTTTCCAACCTCTGGAAGTAGGAAAGCCAAGTGAATTGCTATTGAAATTTTGTAATCCAACTCAACATCAAACACAAATATTATTATTGCCTGAAGATACTCCAACAACAGCAACTACGACGTCAGCGACTGGAGAAATGGAGGAACTCAAACGAGAGAATATGCAATTGGTAATTATATTTTAAATTACTAACAATAATAATAAATAGATCACAGGAAGTCGGGACAAGGTAAAAAATCAGAACATCAGCTTTGATCTAGTTGTTCGTTTCGTTACTTTGTAGTTGCTGAGGAAGTCCCAACAAAGAGACGAAACGTACAACTAAAAGCTGATGTTCTAATTTTTTATCTTGTTCTGACTACCTGTGATCTATTTATTTATTTGTTATTCAGTTTTGGACGTGATATAAAAAATTAATAATAATTATTATTATTAATATATATGTGTAATTGATTTTAAAAAATTTAATCAACAGGGCTGTGAATCTCCAAATTTATTACCGTCAGTAGTCAGACAAGCGTCAGTGCTAGAAGATCCAAAACCTGTGAAAATAGTAACTGGAGCATCCATTGAATTACCAACTGGTCCAGTGATTCTTGCACCCCGTGACGATGCTGCTGAGTACGACGACGCAGGAGATACGCAAACATTTCCAGACGATCCCAAGTAAATATTTATTTGAATAATATAAGTAAGAGTAATTTTAATACTTGAGAAATTCACAATCATAAATAACATGAATTATTCACCAACACAGATTGGTAGTTTGGCGAAAAGGCAATAAAGCTGTACTCAAATTACAAGTAACACCTTATGTTTCGGAGGAAGGCAAAGAAAATGAACCAATTGTCGTCGGATTAGTTATGCAGTACGGATACATAAACACAATAGCTACTCTGGAGCACAAGACGCCGCAAAAAGTTGATTTGAAAGTTAAATTATTTCTTACGCTTGATAAACTCTGTAAATCTTAAACTTAAACATCCACAATAACAATATTATTTATATAGCTATTTAATATTACGTACTAAATATTTGTTTTTGTAATTAATCACGATGTAAACGGAATAAACAATAACACAAAACTTTTAGTATTTTTCAACAAACGTTTTATTCGACGTCGCAAAGAAATGGTAGAAAATAAATGGTTTATAAACGTCTTCCACGACGACCACCCTTCCTTCGTGTTGAATCAGATGGAATAGGCGTGACATCTTCAATTCTGCCGATTTTCATGTTTGAACGTGCGAGAGCACGTAGGGCTGATTGCGCACCAGGTCCTGGTGTCTTGGTTTTGTTACCTCCGGTAGCACGAAGTTTGATGTGAAGGGCAGTGATACCCAAAGTCTTACATTTTTCAGCAACGTCCTGATGAAAATACATCATTAATTAATATAATACATTAATATTTAAATATTTAGTAAAATAATTGACAGTTTAATTTTTCTACGTACTTGGGCTGCCAACATAGCAGCGTAGGGTGAAGCTTCATCACGATCAGCCTTCACCTTCATTCCTCCAGTGACACGGGCGATGGTTTCCCTGTAAATTTTCAACATAAGGAGGTTGTTGAAAATGTCTATTCGATTTATTGATGAAAAAATAAATAGCAGGAGTTTTGATATAATGACTTACCGGCCAGACAAATCCGTCACATGGACGAAGGTGTCGTTAAAACTGGCGAAAATATGGGCAACGCCAAAAACAATCTCTCCTTCTCTTACTTGAGGTCCAAGGGACACCTGAGCCTCTTCTTTAGGCGCTTTACCTCTTTTGGGTGCCATTTTAAACTGCAATTACAATAAACTTGTTAATTATAAATAAATTCACTGACACTATTTATTTTTTTGGAGAAAAATTTTATTGGTTAGGTAGCACTGATATAAAACACATGAACACTCGGTGTCAACTTTTTATCCATTCACATCCATGTCTCGGTATATTTCTTAGCACCGATTAAAATTATATACAAATATAAAAAATGTTAACAAATAAATAAAATGAATATTTAATAATCTGGATAAATATATTAATTGTTAATAATTAAAAATATTCTTACTTTATTCTTGAACTACAGCGTTGGTGTTGTCCATATACAAAAGAAGGTTCACGTCTTTTTCCACTCGAGGGCCCACTGATTCTGGCAGAGCAGCGCCAATCTCCGGAATCCAAACTACTGTCACTTCCTCCATTCAAAAATATTTAATTATTCTTTACATCCAGAGCTCAATCTTTATTAATTTCAAATTTGTAAAATTTCACTACTCTAATTAGCAAACTAATAAATTAACATTTTCTTTTTTTAAACATCTGTTAGTTTGAGTTTTGAATTTCAATCAAAGCGCGCCAAATTTAAAAAGATCGATTCCACTTCGGGTAATTCTCATGAGTGAATGTAGCAGACCTTAGACAAATTTAAAATTATAAATAAGAGTAAATAATTAAAAAAATAATATTTATAAAAAATGCATTTATTAATTTCAAATTTTTTTAAATGTGAATTTTATTAAATTTTATCTTAATAATTATTTACGCTATTTATTAATAATTTTAAATTTTCCTGATGTTTGCTACATTCACACTCATTTGAATTTTTATTTAGTCACAAATAATTATTTAATAGTAAATAGTAATTGAACTCTTGATTAAAAACTTGTTAATTAAAAATAAATAAGTAATTGATGTGTTAATTTCATCAGTTATAATTATTACTACAGTGCTTTTTTTTTTCTATAAAAATTAATTATGATCCTGAAGTTAGCCGCCGTTTAATAACTTTTGGATTTTTCTAAAAACGATAAATTATAAAAAAAAAATTGCACGTATAGTTTTTTTAGTTTTCTACATGTGAATATTTTTAGTTTATTTATTTTTTTAATCGATAGGTTGAAAAAAAATCAAAAAATTGTTAATTGGCTGCTAACTTCAATGTCACAAATTAATTTTTTTTTAAATTGACATCAATTGTCGCGCATTAAAATAATTTATTTATAATTTTTGGTGAGTCATAAAAAAAGTAAAAGTAATTACTCGAAGGATATTTTAAAATAGCAACTGTAATAAAATGTAATTTATTATTATTATTATTATTATTATTATTGTTAGTATTATTTAGTGTTTGATGAGAACAATGGACTATAGAAAGCATGATGGAGCATAACTTTTTTTTTACTATTTTTTTTTATTTATAACGCAGCTGAAAGTGGGGGAAAGAGCTGGTGGTGCCACCTGGGTCTGCTGGAGACTCTCCCTGTCGTTGGCCCGGAGATCAGCAGGCTCGGTGCAGGAGCTCGTAGTGCTCGCCATATTTGTTGTTGTCGTCGATGGGGTAGGCTAGAGCAGCAAGAGAAAACTGGACTGAAGTGAGGCAGTGTGTGATCTTCCCGACACAAAGGAATTGATTCGCGAACGAGTGATGAGTGAGCTGATTATTCATCGTGGATAACGACGATCATGGATCCTCACACATCATAATCACAGTTGTGCATACACTCGGATATCTGGCAAGACGGACAAAAAAAAATACTGGCGGTTTGTGTGCTAAGGCTCAGCTGGCTCGGGTCGTGTTCTTGGCTTTGTGTTTTTTTTTTCACGAGTTATTTTTTATAATTTTTGCTTTTTTCCAGACCCGTCATTGTGATACTGTTGCATTAAAAAAATAAATAAAAGTAAAATCGGAATTTTATAAAAAATTGTGTGAAATCTAGTGAAATTTTAATTGAAGTTTAAATTTAAATTTTAAAATCGGAGTTACTTGCATAGCAAAGGTAAGATTATTTTTTTTTCTTATGGTTTAAATGTTTATTTAAAATATTAGACAGTTGTGAATGTGAGCCAACGGATGGATTTAGTGAGGATGATGTGGGAGATAACAAAAACCCAGTGAATTTAACCAGAGAAAGAGGAAAGGGAGCGAGAGAGCCAGGGATTGGATGTTGTTTAAATGAAGATGAGAGTAACGGAGACCGAGAGAAGAAGGCCAAAGATAAAAAGAGACGGAAAGAGTTTGTGATTGTATTGGGGTAGGATAGCAGGAATAGGAATAAGAACGAGTGTGTGTGACCACGACACCACGAGATTTAAGAGGGGTGGCTCCCCTGGAATTACTCGGGGTCGTCGTACGAGTTCCTCCCGCGATACGAGAGTCTGTCGACCCGTCAAGCTGCTCCCTGACAAACACTATTCTTCCATGGCGTCCCATATGTTTCTGGCAGGGCTTCATGCTTGTCAAAATTCCTGTCACTTGCTATTCCATATACTATACTCCTCCGAATGCAACAAATAAAATTTAGCCTTCATATTCATACTATATAACATACACTCTCTCTCTCGAGTCTCTAGACAACCATTACCCATTTACACTCTATCTATTTTAATTTATACGCTCACATAAATATAATAACTATTCATAAATAAATCATATCAAGCGCACCGACTTTTGGAGTAGGGTTTATCGACAAGTATCGACACACAGATTAGCGTTTTCTAATTCGTAATTGATAACGTCGAGTATTTAAATTTTTTTCAGACTTTCGAGTCACTTGTTTCGGATTTTGGCCTTCGAGTTTGATATGAGCTTGTGGTTATTTTGCTACAGATCACTGGAGATTAAATCGATTCACGGGATTTACTTGAACTCTTGGTTGTTAGCTCATAGTGAAAGTACATGTGTACTAAAAACATTAAACAATGAAAATAAGGATGCGAATTACTGGGCGATTAAAGTGAAAGGCCGTTCATCGGTTTGTAGATATAAATACCACTAGGATAATTATATTTTCAAGGTTCTACGACGTTGACCTGCTTTAGATTTTTCACATTACTTCCTGGGAAAAAATATTACGTTTTATTTAAAAACATTTGCATAGGAATAAAAACAACTGCAATGATAGTTAATTTAAAAGTTTATTGTCGTAAACATTGTTGCATATATTTATTTTTGTTCAACTGACATTAGTCATACTAATACATATAATCTATATAAATTAATAATCCGTAATTAGAGTCGTCAATAATATATATCGTATTAGTCGTAACTCAAAATGGTTGTCAGTAACAGCAAAATTAATAGGCATTGTTGTACAAATATAATGAATGGTCGAATCCTATAATCAATTATTCGCTTCACCGTCGGGATTACATTGTCTCCATTTGCCATGACCTGACGTAGTCAAAAACATGAATATACTTTTAAGGATAATCGTTTAACAAAAGGGAATTGCCGTGTGAATATATATCTATACATTTAAATAATATTAAATTTATTTATTTAAACTGTAGAATATAAATTTAGATATATTTAAATATGCAAATGAAAAATAATATATAATTATATTGTGATTGTTTAAGCAGGAGGTTGCGGAAGGTCGCTAAAGTGGCGTCATCAGGGGAATCGAGGGGGGCCGGATCGTCCCGTGAATTAAACGCGTGTGATCCAGAAGTGCCCGTGGTGTCGCGCGATATTTCGTACGACAATTAAACTGGCGGGCAACCTGGCGAGATCCCCCGTGGTGGTGGGTGGAAGTGGACCTGGAGGAGAACGACCTGGACCCGGCGCGGGTTCTGGATCCGGTAACCACACCAGCAATAGCAGTAATAACAACAACAACAACAACAGCAATAATCACAACGGTGGAGCTGGAGGAGGTACTA
The DNA here is from genome assembly GCF_026212275.2 of Microplitis demolitor. Lineage (NCBI taxonomy): Eukaryota > Metazoa > Arthropoda > Insecta > Hymenoptera > Braconidae > Microplitis > Microplitis demolitor. The sequence goes on from NC_068552.1 coordinate 16,991,739, forward strand.
CTACTGGAGTAGATGGTCCACAGGCACGGGCGATCCATGATTGGGAGGAGGCATTGGCTGAGGCAGATGGCTACTCCTTCGACGACTCAGATCGCTTCGAAGAAGACTCGCTCTGCAGCTGGAGCAGCGAAGCCGAGTCTCTCATCAACCACTGGCGTGGATGGAGGCGACTGCCCGCAGGCTTTGGCATCTCTAAAAAATCCGAAGGTCAGTTTTACTTTTTCAACTTTTATTTTTTTATTACCGGTCTATGTAATTATCCATTTTTTGTCCCTGCGTTCTATGGCTGCCCTGCTATAAATTTTAGTTTACAAAAAATTCCCTTACAATTTTTTTTCCGGCCACTTAGAACCGTAATTGTTAAGATATATATTTTTTTTAACTTATAATGACAAAGAATAAAAGAATATCGTCAGATGAATTTAAAAAAAATTAAAATATGAAGAAAAAATATTTTTTTTGTCAACAAAAAGTTCTTTTGTCATGTTAACGTTTTTTTTTTTTAATCGATCCTTTGCAGCACAATACTGTGTAGCTACGGTCACCGTTTTTTATTGAATTAAAAAAAAAAAAGAAACATTTATTATCATTGAGTGATCGATGGTTACATTTTACGGGTCTCTGAATACGAATAAAAAGCCCTTCTTTTTTTTAATCATTTTTCTCTCAATTTAATATTGCTGTGCACTCTCTGAGTCAGTGACTTAAAATTTTTCTGACACAGAGAGCGAGCAGATGAAATCGTTTTTAAGAATTAAAGGGGAGAACTGTAACTAAGTAGATGAAGCCCACAGCGAAAGAGACAAAGAATAACTTAAGTAGTATGAGAGAAGTAAATAAGAAAATATCTTGTAGATGTTGTAAAATTGCCTCACAGAGAGCCAGGGACTCTTTGTCACTGCCACGTGAAGCTATTGTCCACCCTAGGAACATTAACGATCGTCTCGAGGGCATGACGAGACTTGTTCCGCCTTGATTTTCTCTCCTTCTTAAACTCATTCTCAGTTAAACTCTTATTCATTCTTCACTGTACTTGCACACGTTCATACGAGCACACATGTATGTGTTCATATAAATACACACATAAAAATTTATATATCTGTACATGTGCATCCTCGCGGAACTCCGTCGCGTAAACACGTTGGTCGCGTGTCTCTCCCGTTTGAGACGACTGAGAACATTACCATCACGGCGTGTTGCTCTTTTTAACGAGCACCAACGTCATCCTCTTCTCTATATAGCAATGTCAGTATCCGTACACTTAAAGCTTGACTCATAATTCTATTCGTCATCATCGTCATCGTCATCGTCATCGTCATCGTCATCATTACAGTCCATTCTGCTAATTCAACCCGTTATAAATTAAATATAAATTTAAAAAATGACAATAGCCATAGCAATAAAAATAACAACAAGAGTTAAAAAAAGTAAATTTGACAATAATTAAAAATTATCCCGAGTACTTTATAATTATAATTAGCAAGTCTTTTAATTTATATTTTATCCTCATTATCATTTAATCATTCCCCATTAATTTTAATCTTGTTTTAAATTCAGTAACAAAAGATAAAGAATAAATAAAAATAAATATAGCTTAAGATAATGAAAATAAGAGTAAAATAAATGGGGATGAAATAATAACGGGGTTAAAGCCCTCTACGGTAACGTGAATGACGTTAGCAACGGCGGGAGTTTGTGGAGCGATGGAGGCGATGGGAAAGTTGAAGAAAAAGGAAAAAATAATAGAGCTGTAGGTATAGGTATATATCATGGGTAAGCTGAATATAAGGGTAGGTCGACGTCGACGTACTTCTTGACTCAGCAGGCGAGTTGGGAGGGTAGATTTAGGCGGGAATCAGACCAGGAGATTGCAATGGATACGGAAAAACATGGTATAGGTGCACGTATACGTAAAGGAAATGAGACAGTAAGTAATGTAAGAGTAAAGGAATTTTGAAAAAGATAAAACGTGAGAGACGGAAAGACGGGTAAAAGTACATAGATAAACAGACCTCAGGAGAAACAGAACTGGAAGATTGCATTGGAGGTATAGAACAAAGGAACGCTGCTGTTTCTGCTCCTACTGCTACCGCTGATGGCAGTCTGGCGAAGGAGTCGCGAAAGCCTGCTGGCTCTTGGGAATAAAACTCAAATCATATATATATATATACAGACTCATACATGTACGTTTCTATCTACATGAAGAAGATACAATCGGCTTGAGGCTACACACGAAAAAAAAAATAAATAAAGAAAGAAATTATATTGAAACAAAAAAAAGCTCCAAAATGAATTCTGCTGATAAAATTTTTTTGCATCCTCAAAACGTGATCGGAGTGATGAATCAGCGCGACTAGCGTATCATTCATTTAGTGTATACTTTTTTATTTGGTTCTTTATATCCACGTACACACTAGAGTCTCCTTTGTCTTGTTCAGTAAATAAAAGTATCGGGACTCGTGAGACTGAATACGACTTTCCAATCGGGATTGAAGCGATCGGAAACGATACTGTAGGTTGCTGAGGATTGGCTGAATAAGGAGAGGAAAATAAGAGAGCGAGACGGGGACAAGAGAAGTCCAAGTGAGTCCTTGATCTGGGACGAAGGGTTCGAGGCCGAGGAATAACTTGAAAGGAAACAAAAAAATAAACAAAGAAACTTGTATATCCTTAGAGAATCAGGACGTGTTACTCTTACTCTTTGTGCTTGTGCAAATAATTTTTCCTCAGCCATCGCCGTAACCGAGAGATACCGTTGATTTACATCTGAATCACCCGACACGTCGGTTCTATTGATTCATCAATAGATATATAACTATATATGATTCTCTTTTTCTTTGGTTATTTCATGTCTGCTCGCGGAGAGACACCTTACATTCTGAGCTGGCTGCTTATACTTATACCCAGCTCATCAAAGAAAGTGTCACGCGAGTGTTCTCGCAGAGCTGGATAAGATAAGAGAAAAAATGACGATAGTAGAGTTGTTGCACGCGAGCGATGAGACCGGTAATGAGGGTATGGGGCTCGAGGGGTTGGAAAACGACGAAGTCGACGTTGACTACGAGCTACCATACCAGCGAATAGTATACAGAGAGAGAGAGAGAGAGAGAGAGAGAGAGAGAGAGAGAGAGAGAGAGAGAGAGAGAAAGAGAGAAAGAGAGAAAGAGATAGTACACCGTGGGTGGTTCGCGGGGGCTGACAAGGCTTTGGTACGGGCCGCGGAGGGTGACAAAGAGTCGACAGCGCCGGCTTGCTTTGGTTGGTGATGGTGGAGGTGGTGGGCCTAGCAAGACTCCCGGGTCGATGTTACCGGTACTATGTACTGTGTGTATACGGTTAGGTTGTACACGTGCATGCGCTCGACCGCCATTTGTGCACGCATATACCCAAATGCTGTGTGAGTAGTTTTATCGTGCTTGCACCCGCGCACAACCAAACCTACAACTACTACCATTAAAACTAAAACTATATACATTCATACATATATAGGTGCTTTAAACCTTGTGCCGTTGCCGTGTCGCTTTCATTTCGCGAAGCCGACCTGCCGACCAGGCTTTTCCATTCCATATATCCCTACAAACTGCTATTCTACTACTACGTAATGTCCTGTATTTGCCATCCGCGGAAAAGTTACCCAACGCTATTACTCATTTTATTTTCCTGAATATTTTTCACATTTATATACAGTAATTATTTTCCCGCTGATGTCATCCTCATCTTTGTGTTATAATGTAATTAATATTAGATGGGAGTAAACTTATTTTATATATATATATATATATATATATATATATATATATATATATATATATATATATAATCTAATTAAAATGAAATAAAGATGAGACAAAGAGTAATGAGAATATTATATAAATGTTTTATAACATCGTAGAGAGTAAATTTGGGTTGATGGGTAAAAGAGACAGAGTGGAGCAGGATTGAGACTGATGTTGCGGTCGAAGACGTTGGGATGAGTTTGGTCGACCACACGTAGCAGCGGTTGCAGAGTAGAACGGCAGTTGGTCCGTGGGCCATTCTATACATACCCATCACGTTTCCTCAGCTGCACTACACTTAACTACTATACAGTACACACACTTACATACGTGCCATGCAGTGTGATGTTGTATAATAGCATAGTGCCGGAGTTGAGTTTATACTAAAGGATCGGCTGGTTAACGAGCGGTCGTGCCGCCCGACGGATTTATGTCCTCCACATTATCATCGATCGCAATCGTTTACATTTTGATAATGACCCATAAATTCAATTAAACGCCCCTGTAGTGTCGTGGGAGGCGTGTTCACGCACTCGTAGATTTTGAGCCAGCTTCTGATACATTGTTAAATACATTCATAGCTACATATTCATCTGTATGTATGCATATGCATACTCAAGCCCGTGTACTGCAAGGGACTAAATTAGCTGTAATACTCCTGGCTCGTTTTGCTCCGTCTATGTCCTCGGAGTCGGATAAATATGTGCAGGCTAGGCTACGACCTTGCACATCGACCTTAATCCTCGGCCCCGATATCATCGCGTGCCTATATTTCGGTGTGAATCAAAAATACCTTTCTGTATAAAACTTTTATTTATTTACGCAATTACATGTTTTTTTTTTTCAAATATATGTAATATTTTGTTTCATAAAAATATACGAAGAAAAATAAACAGATGATGGTTGTATTTGCGCTTTGAGGTGAAATTGCCTGTTGAATTTGCAAATTGATTGCTTACGTCAGCAAGTAGAGTGGAGTAGAGGAATTTTATGGATAAATTGCGTTTCGGCAGCCTTTGGATTTTATTCGCTCGATCGGTCATCGTGAAAGCGTTAAACGAAAAATCCAACACGATCCTTTGTGGTTGAGTACGCCATATATAAGTGTATACATATATATATTACATAGTTTGCCCTTTTACCATGTGCCGTTCGATAAGCCAATACAGCTAAGGATCAACTTAAATTTTCCTCTCAAACTTTCTTTTCGCCAAAGGAAGAAAAATTAATAAATAATATAATAAAATAATGAAATAGTCGCATTGTTAATTGAGATAATTGCGTACGTTGTAAGTTACGTATTCTCAATGTTGAAACCGTATCCTTCTTTGTCATTCTCAAGGCGAATTGCACACCTGGCCACGAGTTGTTATAAGCTCAGAACAATGGAATTGCGCCCTCTATACACGTAATAACCGGACAAGTTTGCTCACTGTTACTTTCCTTCGCTTTTCCACGTTTATTCATACGGGTATACATTTATATATACATATTTTATCGCGGTTGCTATTGCTGCTCTGTGTACTTTGCTGTGTATGTATGTTTGTACTCTGAATTTCCGGCGGATCAACACACCACTTTATTCTTCACACAGAGTGTAGCGTTACCTTCATATAATTTCTCGTTGCGTTTAAGCTTTTACTATTACATTCGAATATCATCCGACTTCTCATTAACGTTTAAGCGTTTTTTTACCCCTGACACCACTTGTTTCCGGTTGCAATTAATTAAAGCTCAGCTAAGCCTCCCAAGACTCATCATCATCAGAGTGTTGGATGCACCTTTCAAACATTCATACTCACTAATTCTACATATCCCGAAAATTTAATCTCGTTACTTATTCTCTCTATCGTTGGAATATTACCTAAGTGCAGAAACATAGAGTAATACATCTATACATCTCTATATACATTCGAAAGCATCAGTGATGTACAAATCTTTTTACGGTGTGCTTACCAAAATTAAATTATCGAATGGAGTTTTTCCATGCGTAAAACAGATTATTATTGTTTTTAAAATATAATAATTGATATATTTATTTTTTATAAAATGTTTCAGCAAATTTATTTTATTCACCGCTTTATTTATTGATCAAAAAATTGAGGTACTTATCAAGAAAAAAAAACGGTATTATTTTTTTGTGTCTGATTAATCTGTTTTTACAGCGCGTTGTATTGATGAAAAATTGACTAAAGAAAATATACGAGAGTACTGTTATTTTTAATATCGGTAAAACCTTCGGTTCGCGAACCAGCGAACCAACAATTCACGCACGACATTTATCCGCTGTACGTGTGTGCAGTAATATGTGCATACAATATTAATTTATTGTATACTTTATGCCTCTCAATTATTGATCCGGTCAATTATACACAAATATATAAGAGACGGGTTTTCCAGTTAAACATAATGGATATTATATCGAGCTGTAACAGATGCATAAAATGATCGCAAATGTTACCTGTTATTTACGTGGTCTTCAATTACTTCAATGACTTTACTGGAAGCACGTACAGATGTACATATGTATAAGTATAAGTGTACACTCATATGATATGTGCTTACCAATGCCGTGGGTACATATAATACATATTTACCTCCATACACAACTCCAGCACTTGGTGTATAGTATGACGTGTGTAACTTCTCGAGTTTCCAGACGCCATTTGCAAATGTCATTGACGCTCCAGTTAACCGTTATGGATACTCCCATCAACAATAAACGAAGACAGTGAGTTATATTGCTGGACAGAAGTCAACCTTCTCTTTTTCTTCAGCAACAGTAACACCAACGACAATAACAGCAACACCAGCAGAAAATAACAGCCAAGAAAAATAAATAGATACTTATAGACAAACAAGGCCGTACGTTGATTGACATTTAAAGGCATGCAATTTGCGCTACTATGGTTATCAGCCAAATTAACCCTGCTGTCTATCGACTCCGGTATAAATATAAATATACCTGATGTTAATGGATATATGTGTATATATCTGGCAACGTTAACGGTGTGAATAAGAGCCACGAATACACAGACGACCCGCAGGTAGTAGACATCCGGTTTAGCCTGAGTCAATGCACCTGGTATACACGTCCCGTCTACCGTCACTTAGCTGGTTTTCCTTTTTTATGTCTTTTTTTTATTTTTATTTTTATTCCCGAGCACTATAATCCCGTCTCTGCCAGAAGCACCAGCAGCCAGGGTGAGTCTGCTATTTCTCGTCCCCTACTTGCTGCTTTGGTATAGTACTCTGGTGTGTGTGTGTGTTGGTTTTTTTTCATGATTCCATTTTATACCTCCTCCGACGTGGGTTCCTTCATTGAAAGGATCTTTTGGCGCCGCTCTATAGCCTAACGTGCTGTACACTAGTATAGATGTGAAGAAGTATAAAGCAAAAGAAGAGGACTAAGAAGAAGGAGGGGCAAGGGGATGTAAGTATCAGCAGACGGTTTTAAAGCCAAGGAGAATGTCGGAGGTCAGTGCCGATTTCTTGCTACTCTACTCAAGTAAAGTCTACACAGCACCTTGGATGGTCAGCAACCGAAATAAAATAACTTTTGGTGTCTATAAGAGATTGCGAGTAGTCAGAGTAGGGACAGGACGAATGGAGAGAGGTAAAAAGTTAAGGAAAAAATAAAAAGTATAGAGAAACAGAAATGAGTTTCGAGGAACGAAGGATGCCGGCGCTGGTATATATCAGGGAGATTCAATCTTGGCAAAAGGAACAGCGAGCTTGAATTCTCGGATTGGTTGTTTACAAACAACAGTCAAGGACCCTGCTTTCGACCAACATTCATTCTTTGTTCTGAGATTCACGATTTGCCTCTTTTGTGCCGCTAAACTTTTAGCTCTCCTCTGTGTCCTAAAGACGGATAAGTCTTAAACTCCTTTTGCTCTATCTCCGTACTCTGTACTCTTTACTCTGTATTCTGTAGGTATATTGAACACACTCTTTCCTTTTAAAGTTTTATACAATTTTTACCCGTGTTTTATTGCTGGAAATCGAAACACGAGGATCGTCAAAGTTTTTCCAGCCTTTGTTCTCTTTATTGCATGTCTGTTGAAAACAATTTATCAGGCTATAAAAAATTCATACTTACATATAGAGTTTTACGTCTAGTTCTTTGTTTCAACTCTAATTACCTAAACCGACTTCAATATTCACTGCTGCCGTAACCTTAATATCTAAAAAATAAAATAATTTCCCGCAATATTATATACATTCACTGAATAAAAAGTACTATGTCTGGATTTTTATTATTATTATTATTTAGTATATTTGTGTATAATAGCAGTACGTGTACGTAGGACGGTAGTTGGCAAGACGTACGACCGTTACAACGACGCGACATGAATAAATAATACGATGCGAAACGTCCACAAGCAACGATAGCAGTCGCAGGTGCAAAGGATCTCACGTAGACCCTACTCTGTGTACAATACTTAGCTGTAGCTGTCGTTGTATTGGCTCAAGTGTATAGTTCTCCAAAGTACTTACATATGTTTAGCATCGATAAATAAAAGTTTTGCGTGTAGCATTTCGCCGCCACCTCATACAGCCCGTCGATACGGCTAAGAATGACGGGCAAGAAAAAAAGTACAAATTGAGAGCAAGGAATTTTATTTTTCTGCACAATATTATTTTTCAATTTAACCCGCCTTCACCGGCTTAAGCTGTCGTTCCCGCTACTGCTGGTGCTGAAGTGAGGGTGAAAAAGAGAGACAGAGTTAGGAAAAAATTTTTAATCGATTAATGTTTGTAAAAGCTTTGCCCTAGGAAATCCAGGCCAGTTCTATAGACTTTTCGTCTTCGTTTTTCTTCATCCCCGTTCACCGTCTACTCGCCCTTGCACCTCCTGTTCCTCTACTCCTCGTATACTTTACTTTGAATCGCGCCCCTTAACTTGCGTGCCTGGCGGCCATTACCATGGCAATGCTTGTATTCCAGACGAATCGTTCAACGCCTTACTGCTAATTCCTTCATCATTTTATTTATTGTTTAACATACATGACATATATTCTTCATGTACATGTGAGCCTGCTGCATGTAATTTGCTAATTGTAAATCATCGTCTGAACTTGGAGATAAATAAAAAACTTAAATATAAATATACTTATTTAGAGCTCTTATCGCAAGCCATTTATCATTTTATTTAGCTATTTAGCTATTTTTTTTTCAACTTGATTTATCATCTTATAGAACAGGATTAAATAGATTAGTCTTCCGAGCAATCTCACTGATTACCCATAGAAAGTTAAATCAAATGCATCAGCATTAAGTCAGCAGTTTCGGTTTTCTCATTTTCACGAACTACATAGTACACCGACACACGATCACATGTGTCGGTGTGTGTATATAATACACACACTTGAAAAATTGACGTTACGTTTGTCATCTTCCGCATGATTACCTCGTCTTTATCAATGTCCAGGTTCCTTTGGTGCGCTTGTAGATGAAAAAGAATGAAAAAAAATACAGGAGGAATAAAAAAATTTCGAATTAATCGACCGGAATAAATTGACGGAGACGTGTCTTTGATCGTCTACCAAAAAATAAAGAAGAAAATGTATGTGTATATATATTTTTAAACATCACTTAACTTTAAAATGCGCTCGTAGATGTCGGATATAGTGTTTGATTGGAAAAGGAAAATACGTGATCGATAGAGTGGCAATGAGGAGTAAGAAGAAAAGATAAAAAGTGGATGAGTGAGTTCTCGGGTGAGTCCAAGAGATAACCAAATGAAGATAAGACTTCTCGAGGGCGGTTTCAGAAGGTTCTTATTTAATTTCCTTACTTTTTTGTTCCTTCTATTCTACGTGTCTCGAGCCCCACACTTCTGCACTTTGTCGTTTGTCTTTCCAGCCAACTCAAGCCTCGTTGAGGTCCAAGGTCACGTCGGGCTGCAAATGCACTTTAAAGTTTATCGTTTTTCGATTATGAAAACAATTTCGCTAAAGTAAAATGTTTAAATGATTATTTTTTCCATGAGATAATTGCAGATGAAAAAAAGCGCTTTAACGGAGTGTAAAATTAAAAGTGTAATTATTTTCCTGTAGATAAGATTTATATGTATATATAAATATATATATCAAGTACCTCAAAGGGCTGATTCACCCTTTGTATCGTGATGCTGTATAGAACAAAGGCCTGCCGATTATATCGAAGAAATCGAGGCCGTGAGGGAGTTACTGTTGTTGTTGATATGAGTGAGTGAGTGAGCGAGTGAATCAACACGGTGATACACAGACACAGACAACCTACAAAGGCCAGTTGTTGAGAAAGGCAATGGAGATTATTATTCCATCAAAGAATAAGATAAAGAATAAGTACGAGGAGAAGATGAAGAAGAATAAGAAGAAGAAGAAGAAGAAGAAAGAGGAAAGTGAGGGAGTTGAGATAATAAGAACAGAGGAGGGAAAAAGTATTTATTTTTGACGGGCTCGCGGGGAGAGAAAAAGAAAAGGACATAAAAGAAAATAGAGGATAAAGACGGGGGCAATAAAGGAGTGTGTAGAGACCGAGTGTAGGAGTTAGTGTATATAGAGATAGATATAGAGGGAGCTAGAAAATATGGAATGGAAGCAGCGAAGGGTAGGAGTCGCATTGAGATGTATCCTACTCGTACAATCCCTCCGCGTAGAAGCAGCCCAGCGTTGCTATGGGCAACGGTATCGATCCTCCGTTGCTGCTATGGGATGGATATATAAAACGATCCACTGTGGATTCTATCTAGGGCCATTAATGCTCGTGTGCTGCTTGGAGTTGTGGACTGATCAAGAAGCTGCTGCTGCTATGAGAGTTTCGGGAGAGAGAATTTAAGATTAACAGAGACAGCATCATCAACTCCGAACATTCGCTCTTTTTATTCCCCAGTGAAATATCCAGTTTAAATTCTAAATTACTTTCTTTTATACTTTATTAAAATATATGTATATGCATACATATATTTTATATAAACTTGTAGTTACTGATGTCTCCCTCTTTGGTTGCCTTTCCCAACCTACATCAAGTATATACTTTCCAGCTATCAAGCAGTTTCGACGTTCGACGACCAAATTTTTGCTGACGAAAGCTCCTTTTTTCCTTATTCTTTTTTTATTGTCTTCATTGAAAGAACTTGACGTAGGAAACTTTTTTTAAATTATTAAGAACACTTTTACTGCACTTATAAAAGTGCCGAGTTTTTTACGCCACCGAATAATACCGAACATCTATATATAGATTTTACGCCCGTATATTTATATATATTTTTCTTTTCTCTTTCGAGCACGTATTGTTGATGACGGATCGAAAAGGACAGAGAGAGAAAGTAATAAAGTTGGTATGAAATTAAATAAAAAGAGCGACAGGTGCACCGTTGAAATCAATCGTCGTCGTGACAAGGTCGTTTTCTTTCTCTGGCCCAGGTGCATCATCATTGTATATAAACTTTTATAAATGTATTTATATATATGTTCTTGTGATTGTAGACAAAACAAAGCCAGAGCAGTAACCGCGAGTTTACGTCCAGTTTTGTTCTCTCGATTTGTCCGGCAACTGAAAGAAAAAGAAATTGCATGGGTTGAGTAATCCACTCCTCTCGATGGCTTCGTGTCGAGGGAGAAATTCAATTTATTGAGGTGTATCGAAGTTACGTACGTTGCACTGCTGCTTCATCGTATACATACATACTCACACACTCTAAATTGATACAGAGACTCAGTCACATCCATGTGCATCCTCCTCAACAATCAAAATCCTGAATTGAGTATAACGTCGATCCTCAGTGCTCTTGGGAATACTCACCAGTCGTTCGAAATTCACGGAAATTATCATCTTCTTCCTCTACCTCCTTCTCCTCTCGCCCACCAACTTTCCCTCCTTCTCTTAAAAAATTTATTTGCTCATTAAAATAAAATTAAATTGTAATTTAAAATATTTTTTATTCATACGGTTCATTAAAATATTTAATTTTCATTCGCCTTTTTAGTCCGTCCCTGCTCTTACATAAAAGGATTAAATATAATTATTTATCCGTTATATATATATATATATATATATATATATATATATATATATATATATATATATATATATATATATAATTTTTCATCGCAACTTGACGCCGTTACAATTTCTGGGAAAATAATTATCCCTCCTACGTATCTGGTATCGTACCGGTTGTTGTTATTGTGCTGAGTGTAGTGCACCGAGTAGGATGTAATGATGATCCACCATAAACTGTTTTTAAATTACATGAGAACACATACATACATGCATACATTTATATATACAGAAAGATATATATGAGCGAGCGAGCGAGCGAGCGACGTTTATATAAATAAGCTGCATATTACCGAGCACATTAATTTTTTATCATTCGTTCGAGTGGTTATTTATCATTATTGTTATTGGTAAATTTTGAGTAATGATTAACCGATGTTGGGATCATTAATCCTGGTACATGGATGCACACCTGCTGATGCTAACAACTCATAAATGTCTCGGTCTCAGTCTCTGAAGTAGAGGTTGTTAGTGCTATGCCAGCCGCAGATAGTTGCGTTGCTGGATACGTACAAACATTTAACCTCGTCAGAGTCCAAGGACCTCGGATCAGTTGACTCAAGGCAAATTTTCAAACTTTCTATTATATCTTAAAAGCAAACTTTATTACAAAAGCTTTGTCAACTATTTTTGTATATTTGCTAACCATCGCGTTCATAAATTATACAAATGTTGATTTTTGTTGAGGAATGCCGGTTTCATTGGAGTTTTAGTTCAAGTATTTTTTACGACCGAGGACTATTATACAAGTTTTAAAATCACGAGAAGAGAAGTTACTCTACGTCTTGCTCGTGACTCACAACGTGAACCATCACCAATCGGCATCAGCACCAGTTAAGTCAAGTTTGGTTCACTGACCGAGGTTTGGTTTGAGCTCTTGGTTTTTATTTATCGGTCGTCTTCGTCAATGAAAAGTGATGTTTGGCACAGGTCTCACGACGAGCTTCGTTAATTAGCGAGCTTCGAAGAAACTCGATGCTAATGTCTGTTATATTTATTAATTTAATACTGTACATTATTCGACACCGCACTGTACTCTGCCTGCTGCTGTATGTTTGTTAGTTGTGCAGTAGGTATGTTCGTAAATTAATTACCATTTGCTTGTTAACGAATCAGTTATCTTCAGCCGTCTAAAATAAATAACAATTTAGCAAGAACATATCTGATGTGTTCATATATTTTTATTCAAAGTCTAGGCATCGTAATTACGGTTCTATTCACTTATTTATTAATTTTTTATCTGGGAATTTGATCTTTAATTTATAATTTATAAATTAATAGTGACTTTGAATAACCTTGATCGGTACCGGGTCGTTGTCCATCAAGCATGTGTAACAAATTACAGGGTTCCTGTGTGAAAATCATTGAAGCTGCTTCAAAGACCGGTATTCATCCTCGCACCATTCAGCTTTGCATATTTATTGTAGTAACCAAAAAATAAAATGTAAAAAAAAACACAGCAACAAGAAATTTTTGTTACCTCTTGTTACTGATGACTTTTTTTTTTAGTCTGTCAAGTATTTCGGCACGAGCCACGTTGAATAGAGTACAATATCTTTTAGAATATATGTAATTTATTTTTCAAACCCTTTTATACTCGCACACGCTTTTTTTTCAGAGCCAGGGGAAAAAAAGTACTTAAATGTACAAATGAACTTAACATAATTTTATTCACCGTGAATTAGATATGATAAAATTTTTTGTACATATTCACTGATAAAAAATATTTTTTACTTATATTAAGCTTTTATCACAAGATCACTAATTATTTTTTAAAAATTATATTTATTAAATTTTTGGAGCAGCGTACAATTTACTCAATAATTATTATCATAATTAATGTGATGCTAAATTAATTTAGCAGTTGATTGAATTGTATTGTATTTTACGAAATTTTTCATAATGATCGAGTGCTCGTCGTTGTTGTTGTTATTATTATTATTATTTTTACCCATTGGAGTATGATGCATTGTACCTATTGTTCGGTCTCTGCAATCGTAGATGAGTATATAGTCAGTACATCGCATCCTTGAGTCTAAAACCGTTAAAAAGAAGAGATTGGATGGTATAGCATAGGACAGGGAGATTCTCCTCCTCATTTGCGTAATGCCTCTTGTTTTTCCGGACTCGCCCGGGCATTAAAATTTCTCGCCATCACATCTGAATACTACTATTCAAGATAAAGTAAGCGAGTGAGTGAGCAAGCGAGTAGGATTCCCCGTTTTACGCTGAATACTTTTCAAAAATTGCTTTCGTGTCTTTTGTTGTTTACTCAGTTATGCAAAATATATAACCATCGCATCTAAATATTTTATTTTACTAATTAATTTCATTTTATTTATAACTAAAAAATACATTTATAATTAATAAATTAAATTATTTATATTAAAATTAGCATTTATGTTTGTGTTTATATTTAAAAAGTAAATAGTTTGGGATGAAAGTAAATGAAAATTCAGAATTCAAAGAGAATGAAAAGCGCCAAGTAGGTCATTAAGGCTTCCCTTGTCTCAATTACCGGGTTGGCATGTTCTAATCTGACATTCCCTCTTTTCGACCTCATCCTATCCTGTAGTTCTCTTCTCTTCTCTTTTCCCTCTTTTCTCTCATACTCATTTTTACATCATCTCCCCCTTTTTTTCCATCTATCTCTCCTTCACTTATTTCCGCTTTAATCTATATTTCACCTCATAGCTTTCAGGATCGCATCCTGGGTTTCTCTTGCTGCCGTTGGCCCCGTTTTCCGTGGCAACAATCATCCGCCGAGTTAAAGTGAACAGCGCAAGCAAAATCGAATAAAAAATAATAAATTTTTTTAGCCTCGATGAGAGCTTATTTTTTCACCGGGTGTTCGGTTTTTAATGGACTTTCGCGATGTAATCTCGCTGGTGAGATGATGGAGAATTTTTTTAAAAACTACCCAACTAAAATAGAGAAGATAAGTGAGATAAAATCTGACGTCGTTGATTACTTTGAATAATGGATGATCCACATGATTATCCAGTCATTAAATGAGTCTCTCAAGTTAATTTTTAAATAAATTATAAATTCAATTTTCCCAAAATAAATAATCTCATTTATTTAAAATAAAAATAATGAATTTCCTGCTATTTTATTTAGAATTTTAGCACAAAGACATTAGCATTTTCCGATAATCATTTACTAAATTTTTTCATTCAATTTACTTTTATTGTATTTATTTTCCACGAGTCGATGGACTGCTCTCTGTATAAAACTCTTTTCTTCATATAAATGCTAATACATCGTAAATTTATTTCCACTACTGTAACTCGATGTTATTCCACAGTTCTTCCAGTATCACCAGCACCTGCATCGCCTGAAATATCAGATGCACTTGCAGTAATAGTATTTCAAAAGAAAAATAATTTACAACAAAATATCTTTCTCTACTTCTCGAAATCTCCTCACTTACTCTTACTATTTCTTCCCACGCTTCACCCTACACCCCCATAACACCAGACCGAGCAACTGAGTGAATTATACGTATTTCCAGTACATTGATCTCTGAATTTTCTTATTCTCTTCATCATAACTCTGGCGTACATTGTAACAGTGAAAGTGCTGCTGATTAAATTTATTGAAGCCAATGAGTGTTAAATGCATGCGGGAGAATTCTATAAAAAGCCACTGAATAATATTTATTTACCCGAATCAACTCTCCCTATATATCAAGGCTCTAAGACTTAATTTAATGTTTATTTTTAAGCTTTTTAAAAAAATCACCACCCGTTTAAATGCAAATTCTTCGTCACCAGTTTTAAAAATCATATCGCTTCGTATCATAAATTTATAACGCGGCTTTGATGTTTAAATTTCACAAGAAAACTTATATATATTTTAAAATAAATCATTCCACTGACTAGAAACGCAATTTATTCAGCGTCCAAGAGTATTTGTTACACAAATTATACGGTCGTTCTTAAAATTGATGAGATTATTAGTGCAGAGCACATCGCGCTTTATTTTATGGCTCGCGGAAAAGGGAGCAATAATTGAATTATGACTTCGAGGGTTCATTTTCTTCCCACACTCTTCAGCTTACTCATAATATATAATAATATCAAGACCAACGATATTTATTGTCATCAATATTTAGATCCCAGCATAAACTATTATTTAAATAACAGCTAACAGCCATAAGTATTTCATCTGTCGCAATAAATATAAAAAAAACATTCTTCACATCTACACAAGTTACTTTTACCAATCCCATATATACTTAAAGTACAGTAGTAACAATAAATATAAATAAATAATAAGCATTAAATGTTTATGCCGATGGAAAAGTTGAATAATAATCTACCGTAGGTTTTAACGACATTCGCATAAATTTAATGTCCGTCTGCATGATACAGGAAACTTATCAATGTTTTACAGCTTCGCAATTATTTTTGTTGCCACGCATTAATTAAAAAAAAAAAAAAAAACTAAGTATTTATTGATTATATAATTTTAAGCTTCAAAGCTCGGTCAGCAACAGCAGTAATGGCACAAACAGCTCTCGACGCTTTGACAATTCTCTAAAATAACTCGACGGTAATCAATGTTTTGTCGGTGAGTGAGAGTTTCCATGTCGAAATAGTCTCGGCACTGGCAATTCTACTTAACCAGTATCACTAGTAGAAGTAGTTTTAGTGCTAGTGCCAGTAGTTATATTGTATTTTATACCCTTTTCTCTTTAACCGTGTGCTGTATCGCCTCCATAGACTCCACACAGCTTCCTATCCACGAGCCCAACCCATTCCAGTGACTCTTCGGTTGGTTGGTGTTGCTGGTAGCTCGACTGATGCTGGTACAGTTTTCTCTACTCGGTGGGATTCTATTCTGCGTTACTGCTTTGCCACGTTTAGTTTTTCCTGGGCGAAAAACCCACACGGCCATTATTTTCCGAGTGAGGTATGAGCTTTGACATCACGGCAATTCGTTTTCGTCCTACCGAATATTTCGTACGGTCTCTCGCCTTTCCTAAAAAAATTCAAACTTGCAATTTATCTTACTTTTAGCTAAATGAAAAACTTTTAAGTAATTCACTGAGGCTGTACTTGCCTTCTTTTATTTTACGAAAGGAGCAACAAATTAGCATAAAAATTAACTGTAAATAAGTGATAGTTTATCGATTTATTGGTACGTTAAATAAAATAATTTTATTTCCTACGGAACTAAATTTCATTTAACACGACAACCAGAGAGAAAGAGAGAGTGATAAGTTTGTCACGAAATGTGGTTACTCTACCGACATACTAGTAATTGCAGTAGTGTGTTACTGTTATCGCTATAACAAATTACCTTCTCGACAAATATATAAACAGAGTTGCCTTGACCAATTTCCCTTTATCAGGTGAAAAAAAATAACATTTTGCATTAAATAATTTATATTTTTTTAAAGTAACGATATTATGATACTGAAATTATTTTTATTTTGAATTGTTGGTAAAAAGTAATGTGCCTGAAGAACGGAACATTTTTTGCACAACGAAAACTAAAAAAATTTATGTAATTTGAGTGCTTAAAGGGTAGATTCGGAGGTAAGAGGTGGCCTAAGATTTTCGGCTGACATATCAGCATCTACGTGTAAAACATTTCAGTTATCTAGTCATCCAGTAGATTTTTTACTTTCCAATTTTTTTTTCGTTGCGCAAAACGTTACGATCTTCAAGTACATAAAAAGTAAAATAGTCAGTATTTAATACTAATAATAATAAATTAATTTTTTTTTATATATTTGTTTTACAGATAAACAACAAGTACCGACCTTATGCGAACTCTCGGCGAGATGTGTCGCGTCTCATATACCCTTCGAGCTGGTCGAGCACGTCTATCCACCAGTTCCCGAGCAACTTCAGCTTCGAATAGCTTTCTGGAGTTTTCCGGACAATGAGGAGGACATCAGACTCTACTCTTGCTTAGCTAATGGCAGCGCTGATGAATTTCAACGAGGCGAAAATTTATTCCGTACGAGAAGTGTCAAAGATATCTTACAGATAGGTGAGTGAATCAACGACATACAGAAAAAAAGTTATCTTGAGTCAAGAAAATATTTTTTAAAACATCCACGTTCCGTAGATAACTTTTTTCTGTGTATAGTAAAGCAATCGATAAATATCTTATGTTAAATCGTGGATTTAATTTGTTCGCAGGGTTTCATCTGAGTGCCACTATAAATACTCAAATATGTTCAGGAACAGTAGCCAGCAAAGAACCCTTCAAAGTATCTGTAACATTCGACCGCCGAAGGATAACATCCTGCAACTGTACTTGTACTTCCGCCGCTTACTGGTGTTCTCACGTAGTTGCAGTATGTCTCTACAGAATCCACTTATCCTCTCAAGTATGTCTCCGTGCGCCGGTAAGCGAGTCACTGTCACGGTTACACCGCGACCAACTCCAGAAGTTCGCTCAATATCTGATAAGCGAATTGCCGCAGCAGATATTGCCCACAGCCCAGCGTCTGCTAGACGAGCTGCTCTCGACTCAGCCGAGCGCGATAAACATTTATTGCGGCGCTCCAGATCCAACCGCTGGAGCTTCCGCACACGATCAGACGACTTGGTACTTGGATGAGAAGACACTGCACGGAAATATTAAGAAAATTCTTATTAAATTTTGCGTCCCCGCGCCTATAGTCTTCAGCGATGTCAACTACTTGAGCACGACTGCTCCACCCGCGGCAACAGAATGGACTTCTCTGCTGCGTCCACTGAGGGGTCGCGAGCCCGAGGGTATGTGGAATCTGCTCTCGATAGTTCGCGAGATGTTCAAGCGCACAGATCGCAACGCGATCCCACTGCTGGAGATCATTACCGAGGAGTGCATGGCATGCGAGCAGTTCCTCGTCTGGTGGTTCAACACCAAGATCGCGTTGCTGAATGGGACTGGACATGGAGGCGGCAAGCACGGCAGCATGAACAGCAATGCTCATGCATCTCAACACGCGTGTTCCTCTCTCTGTGATGAGATAGTCGTACTCTGGCGATTAGCGGCTTTGAATCCAGGTCTGTCGCCCTCTGAACGCGAGATGCTGCACGGGCAGTTCACAGCTTGGCACATGAAAGTAATTGACAAAGTGACCAAGAGCCGTGGCTCGGTGTCTCATAATACCCAGAACCGCAATCACGGCGGCCCTCAGAAAGACTCACTCAAAACTGACATCGAGGTTTTCACGGGATTTAAACCCGCACTCGAGGCTTGTTATCTCGACTGGGATGAGTACACTTTACCGGGTATAACTTACACAGCTGGCAGTAATCCAATGTACCACTGTCCGTTTACTTGTTTTCGTCATGCTGGCGATTCCAGAACTGAAGTTAATCAAGTTAATTCAAGCGCCGCGGTATTAAATTGCCAACCACCAAATTCTCATCATCACAGTAGGCGTTCTCACTGTGTGGGTCTTGTTGATTTCAGTTATATGGATCGTAAACGACTAAATTCACGTGATTTTCCTGGTTTCTGTTCACGTAACAATGCCGGTAATAATGCTGGTAATGATGGTAATAGGAGTAGCGTCAGCTCGGAGGGTTTCTGTGAGAATGACGCAGACATATCTAATATCCCGTCGTTCCCGTTGTCATCTCAGGTTGATTTGGTTCGCCGTGAGTATGGAGAGTTGAATAATTGCGGCGACACGGATTCGCAAGAGGGTGGCGGCAGCGAGTCATCGTCTAACAGCAACGTCAGTTTGAAGAACGCTCAAGGCTCGGACAAGCACCGCTCAAATGCTTCGTCCGAAACCCACAGTGATAGTAGTGATAGTTGTAACAATAAAGTCGCCAATGATCCCAAGTGCAGCACATTGTGTCGCGCCGCAACTAGCGCCAGTACTTCAACAGCATCAGCAGCTCCTAATAAAATACCACCTGTTAATAATAATAAAAGAGACACTGCTGAGTGTAGTCTAGCTAAAGACCCATTGCGACGACCGTCCAAGGATGAAAGTTCGTCATCCAGCAGTGACAGCCCCTCTGGAGATGAGTACAATTTTTACTACTACGATTCAAAGGCCATGGCGAATATGAGCGCGACTGAAGTCAAGGATGCCAAGAACGATGGCCCAGGTGGCGCCAGTGCAAGCGCCGTTTTAGGAAACCTCAGGAAAACCGAAGATCCCTGGGATATTTTGTTCGCACGAGCGGAAGGTCTGTATGCTCATGGACACACACGGGAGGCGTGTATTCTCAGTGTTAAATTGGCCGAAGAATTGCTGTCGCATCCGCCGGATTTGATGATAGAAGTGCCGCCGGTGCTTATCAAAGGCAAACGAAAAAAACAGCCGGTAAATCCGGCGTCCCATCAGCTGACTTGTTTAGCCTCGGCAACCCTGGCAAAGTGTGCGTTCCTCTGCACAGTGCTGATGGAAAATTTCGAGCACCACAATCTGGCATTCAGAGTAGGTCTATTTGGTTTAGAAATGGCACGACCACCGGCGAGCACTAAACCGCTGGAAGTTAAATTAGCACATCAAGAGAGCGAACTTGTAGGACTGCTAAAGAGGATTCCATTGGGCCCAGCTGAACTGGCAATGCTGCGTCAGCGTGCAGAGCAACTTCGTGACGGTATTCTGCGGTCACGAGGGCACGCATTGTTGCCGATAATGCTGGCGAGTTTGATATTCGATGCATTGAATACATTGCGAATGAAAGGCGAGTGGTCGACGCTGACGAATGAAGATGATGAGAATCTCGGATTCGACGCGGCGGTTGCTGCGCTCGGTCTCAAAGCCAACGTCAGCGAAGCCGACCATCCACTCTTGTGTGAGGGCACACGTCGACAGAGGGGCGATCTTGCGATAACGCTGTTGCTCCACTACAAAGATGAACCTACAAAAGTCGCTAAGATAATGGACAAACTGCTGGATCGAGAGATTCATCAGCTGATTAAAACGCCGATTGTCAGTAGTTACTACAGCTCTAATCCCCCAACAAAGAGCCAACTGGCTAGTTTCCGTCGTGCTAAAGTGTGCTCGTCACCGCTCACGGGAACGGACGTCAGTGGTAGTGGCGACGGTATTGCTGGTACCAGCAGCCGGCCACACAGTAGCACAAGCGCTGAATTGGAGGCTGGTATGAGTGCGCTCACTGTACAGCCACAGACATCCCAGCCCCCGGTATCCACGAGGACCAAGGAAACGAGGTTAGGCAGGCAAGAGAAGAATGAAATTATTTTTCATTTTCTTATATATTTTTTCAACATTTTATCTTATTTTTTTTTATTTATTATTTTTCTTTTTCAGGTACAAGTGCAAAAAGGTGTACCCATCAATCCCCAACCAGCCTTCCGAAGCCGGAGCCCACTTTATGTGCGAATTAGCAAAAATAGTCCTGCTAAAAGCCGGTGGCAGCAGCTCTACATCATTGTTCACACAGCCTTCAACAAATCAAAACCACCATGGTCCTCATCGTGCGCTACACATGTGTGCCTTTCAAATTGGACTCTATGCACTTGGACTTCACAACTGCGTCAGTCCCAATTGGCTCAGTCGTACATACTCGAGTCACGTATCTTGGATCACTGGTCAGGCCATGGAAATCGGAGCGCCAGCTATCTGGTTCCTCATCGACAGCTGGGAAGGCCACCTCACGCCTCCCGAGGCCGTCAGCATTGCAGACAAATCATCCCGTGGTAGTGATCCAAACATGGTTCGCGCTGCCGCTGAATTGGCATTGTCTTGTTTACCTCACGCTCATGCGCTCAATCCCAATGAGATTCAGCGAGCCATTCTACAGGTATTGTATATCTTTTTAAACTTTATAATTATAATAAACTAAGTAATAAAAATAATTAAATACTTATATTTTTATTATAGTGTAAAGAACAAAGCGATCTCATGCTTGAGAAAGCCTGCATTATGGTGGAAAATACAGCCAAAGGTGGTGGCGTATATCCAGAAGTACTTTTCCAAGTTGCAAAGTACTGGTACGAGTTGTATCTACGTCACACACCCGGTGGTGAGCAGCAAGATGACATCCCCCACGATCATCTCCAACTGGACCCGAACGGCGCCCTTATAGTAGAGCCCGGACAAGGTCAACTGGATTTAAACATCGGCCAGATGATGCCAGGACCGACACAGACGGTCGTAGTCACCAGTACTCAGCCTCCGCCGCAACCTTATCCACCTCATCCTACAATGACGACTCTAGTGCCAGGCGTAGGTCTCCCTTACACTGTCGGCCCTTACAGTTTCGTTCATCCACATCATCCGATCCCCGCATTCGGTGGACAAATGCCTCCACATCGCGTTGCGTTGCCCCCTGCGCCGCCACACATGCAGATGTATCACGCAGCAATGCCGCCTCACCAAGTGCACCCTCAGCATCAACGTCATCCTCCACCGGTGACTCAGCCGCCGCCTGTACAGCAGTACTACCCGCAGCCAACCGTGACAACAGTGAATGTACATCCACTGCCAGGAGGTCATCACATGTTTGGAATGCAGCAGCCGATGCCGGTTAATGTACCTCAAGAAGTTGCAGGGTCCATGCCCGGACACAATGGAATGCAGGGACCAGCAATGGTCCAAGCTCAGCCAATTATTTCAACTGTAAGACCTCAGCCACAAGTGCATCGACAGAGCCAGCCTTTCAGTCCTCAGCAGTTGCGTCCACTTGTTGCTGCCTATCGAGTTGGTATGCTTGCACTTGAAACTCTCGCCCGCAGGGTCCATGACGACAGACCGCAAGCCAAGTACGCGAGGAATCCGCCCTATGGCGAGGATGTTAAATGGTTATTGAGAATTTCAAAACGTCTCGGCACACAGTGCTTCAACCAGCTGTGCATGTGCACTGTCAACAGTATTGTCAGTCCATTTGTACTTCACGATGTCGCTCTCGAAGCAGCCACTTTTCACTCCCGCAGTAATCCTGCCATGTTTTTGCAGCATTTGAGGTCTGCGCTATTGGCACCCATCGTTCATAAGTGTCAGCAAATGTAAGAAATTATTACTAATTGTAATCAAGTGTATTTTTTAATTAATAATAATAATAATAATATTGTAAATTAATAAAATATAAATTCCAGGTACATTCAATGTATGCACCATAAATTGTATCATTTAATGTCCGGAGAGTATGAAGAGTTTGCGAGTATAGTTTGCGCAGCACGGGCAGCTTTCCATATCACACCGGAAGGTCACACGCAGTTCAAGGAGTGGCTTCAATCTATGAAAAGGTCAGGATCGTTATTTCTTACAGACATTATTTTAATAATAATTATAATCGCTTAATCAATATCTTTGTTGTCTTGTTATTTTAGATCTCCCGCATGCAATAAAGAATTATGGGCGCAGATAAACGCCGCGTTGCAAAGTAATAATAAATGACACAGAGCGGAGCCAGGCGTGACGTGGCTCACATCCCATCTTCATGCTCCTCCTACATCACCAGCCCAACAACAACATCAACATCATCATCAGCAGCAGCAGCAGCAGCAACAAGCAGCCAGGACAACTCTTGTACTTCAGCATCAACATCAACATCATCGTCATCCTCCTCCCGAGAACGTGGCATACGTTCGAGGACTAGCCACTATCAACGAGCTCGCCTGGGATAAAATCGCCATTCCTTGCGTATTCGACAGACCTCCACATCAACACCAGCATCAGCATCAACATCAACATCAGCAGCAGCAGCAGCAGCAGCGAACAATTCATTATGCAACTGGCCCGCCAGTTCTCTCTCTAATTCACCGAGAATCGATAGCGAGGCCTCGCAATACTGACGCTAGACTAGGACAACGTAGTTGATTATCATAAATTTTAAATCTCGTAGCTCTCATTTCGCGCGGGCTTATATTTTTAAAATTAAATCAAATAGTTAGACTAGACCCGTTCGTTTAATTTTTATTTAGTAGAAAATTTATTTCTAACTCACTTAGTTCTCTTCGCGTTTTTTTCTTTTACGTGGAAATTAATCTAATAAATTATTTTTTAAAAAATTAATTCAATTGCTAAAAAAATATATATTTATATATATTAAAA
The DNA here is from genome assembly GCF_026212275.2 of Microplitis demolitor. Taxonomy (NCBI): domain Eukaryota; kingdom Metazoa; phylum Arthropoda; class Insecta; order Hymenoptera; family Braconidae; genus Microplitis; species Microplitis demolitor. The sequence goes on from NC_068552.1 coordinate 17,015,559, forward strand.
AAAAAAATAATATTATTGAAAACGATCGAAAGATAATCGTCTTTACATGGCCCGCTTTTATAAAAATGAAAATTCGTCGACTTGCATACCCGTCATTTTATTCATCATTATCATTAAATTTATTATAATTAAGTGCGTGGAATTTTTTTTAAAAACAAATATAAATAAATTTCTTATTAAAGATACTCAAATTAGCCGACGTTTAATAACTTTTGGATTCTTTGAGAAACGATAAATTTAAAAAAAAATATTTCAAAAAATTGCACTTATAGTTTTTTAAATTTTCTACATGTGCATTTTTTTTTTTTTTTTTTTTTAATTCAATTGCCGAAAAAAAATTTCAAAATTGTTAATTGTCCGCTGACTTCAGTATCGTTATTCTCAATCAGTAATCCAGCACTTGATAGCAATGAACAAACTGCCGGTTGCAAGCAATGATTAAGTGTTTTATTTATTTTTTTTTTTTTTTTTTTTTTTTTTTTTTTTTTTTTTTTTTAATTAAAAAACACTTCTTATCTAAAATTAAAAATAAAATTAGATAAGTGATAACTCTTAATCACTAAAATAAATAAATAAATCAAAAGCCAGGCAGCCGATCGTCATTTAGATGAATTATTAATTGATTAATTAATAAATTCAATTATTTAAACTTATGACTGTGTCATTAGCGTCAATTAGGTAGTAAATTTTAATTTTTCACTAGATAGATTGAATTTTTTCATTATCTAATTCATTTTAAAATGATTTAATCAAGTCGTCATAAACGATGACAATTAACTGAAATGATAAATATTTAAAAATATATTTATAGTGACGATACGGTAAATAAAATATTTATACACACCCATACTATTTATTTAAACGATACAGTATGGAAAATATTTACTTAACATCGAAATCATTTTGTTTTTATTAATTACACGTTTTATTTTATTATTAATTCACTAGTATAATTTTTAAAAATGTCTTAATATTATTTGTCTACCGATCAAATCATTTAAAAAAATTTTTTTTAACCATTAACGTAATTAAACAATGCATACTTTATATATTTAATAATGCATTAACGTTGTGTTTTAATGTTTGTCAGTATTGACAATCCGTAAACAATTAAATGATCTCTGTAATTTTACAATTAATTATAATTATTTGAATTATAAATAAAGGTAACATTAAACGTTGACATATCACCTCAAAAATTTTGCGACACCTGTCTCTATATAATTATTCACTCTTATATTTATTCATTCATTAAATATTGTTATCATTACTATCGTTTTTATCAGTATATTGGTTTGTACGTACTATCCAACAGGATTTTATAAATAAATTGATTGGTTATTTAAATTGTTATAAATGAGCGGGAATGTAGCAGACATCAGACAAATTTAAAACTATAAATAAATAGAGTAAATTATTTCAAAAATAATATTTATCAAAAATGCACTTATTAATTGTTAAATTTTTTTAATGCGCATTTTTTTTTTAATTTTATTTTATTAATTATTTACTCTATTTATTAATAATTTTAAATTTGTTTATCTGCTGCAGTCACACTCATTTTTCATGATCCTGAAGTTAGTAGACAATTAACAATTTTTAGATTTTTTTTTACAACGAATCAATTGAAAAAAATATGCACATGTAGAAAATTAAAAGATCTATAGGTGCAATTTTTTAAATATTTTTTTTTTTAATTTGTCGTTTTTAAAAAAAATCCAAAAATTGTTAGATGTCGGCTAACTTTAGTATCATTAAAATTTTACAGAACGAATTGATGGAATTTAAAAATATATGAAGTTATAGAATAATAATAATCATGTTAAATTAAATATGTCGACGTCAAGCGAAAAAGCCAAAATTTTTAACAAAATTACTTTTAAATTTTCTATTATTAGAGGGGGGGAATGGAAATCTTAGAACAGATTTTTTTTTGATAAATTATTGCAGTGGAATAACTTAACCAGAAATTGCTTAATAAATATTTTACTATTGTCACTTAAAAATATATGAATTTATAAATTATAAGGTCATTTGATCTCAGCAATTTTACAAAACTTTCAAGTGCGACTTTAAGTTTTGCTCATCGCAAGCTACATCTTGAACTACTGCGAGTAAAGTTTAATTTATAACCTACGACAATAGCACAATATTTATTTACATTTCATATTAAACTCAATAGTCAGCTCTGTAATTTCGAAAATTAATTTAACGATTGTATAATTTTATGAGTTATAATCACAGAAAATTATTCTGTCCCACTAATTACACATGTCTATTTAAAATTGATTATTATTGTTGTATAAATTTATATATATTTAAATCTTATCAATTTGATTTCATCAAAAATTTAAATGATATCAATCTTTAAGATGTATTCAAAAAAAATATGTACAATCCTACGTAATTAATTTAAATTTCATCGAAACATATTCTTATTATTATTATTATTATTATTATTATTATTATTATTATTATTATTATAATTATTATTATTATACTAATTTATCATATTCATAAAATCTCATTACATGAATCAAATTACTGTTTGTGATAACGTGCGAAAAAATTATAATTACTAAGTAAGAGCTAAAATAATTAACAATTGATTGGCTGGTGGCTTATCAATTCCCTCGTCACTGCGTTCGCGATTTTTAATTTAAAACTAACTCTCTCATATATTTTTCGAGTACTGAATTTTCTGAAATTAAATTCTGTACTCCAAGAGTTCAAATTCATTTAAAACTCAGTAATTTAGTGTCTCAAAAATATTTCAAGTAATTTTTTATTCACACAATTTAATTATCTAAAAAAAAAAAAAAAAGTGTAAACTCACTATTTTAAAATTAAAAATATATAAAAATTAATTTATTGGGATGTTTAATTCCGAGACATTTTTTAGCTGTTAAAATAAAAAATGAATGAATTCCGAAGTTCCTTTGATGTAATGCTAAGACGCGATTTATTTAGTAATAATAAGCCGCTAATTAATAATTAATAATTAATATTAATTAAAAAAAAATGAAATAAGTAATAAATAATATTAATTGTTATTGTTTTTCTAGTAACACTGAACAGTGCCTCGTCAAAATCAATGTGAAAAATCTCAGTCTGCAAGTTAATAACAGCGATGTTGATATCGTATGATTAATACTTAAGATTAATTATTAATAGATATAAACATTGCTCGTCTTGTAATCGTATATTCTCCAGTGTTAAATAATTCCATTGTTAATATAGTTATTTATTATTATTACTATAATTAAATAATTAATTATCATCATTATTATTATTATCAGTACACTATTACTATAAATAAATCGGGTGGTGCACGTAATTGTATATTTTTAATGGATCAAATAAATGATTCATTCAAAAATCCAGTGCGAACGGATTCGTCGACGGGGAATAATTAATATTATTAATAATTGATAATTCATAATTGATATTCAATAATTATAATTCATAATTAGTAAGATTAAAAAAAAAAAAACAATAATTAAATTATTTAAAAGGCGATTTTATTGTAAGCTCTACAATATTCGTACGTTTTTAAAGAATCTGCAAGGATGGTTTTTATTTACAGACAAATATTGTATTTGTCTGACTTGGTGATATGTCACATAAGTAATTTAAATATATTATTTACATTTGAGGGCATTCTCAGACAGTACCGCCATTTTCTTTTAACTTTTAATGACTCAACTCATAAGTGTACGAAAATTTTATTAATTAATTAAAAAAATTTAAGCATTTGATTGCAGTTGATATAAATTGGCAGTTGGACGAAATTTAGAAAATTAATTTCAGTAAAATCTTCTTGTCTATTTCATAATTTGAAATTTCCCAACCGCTTAATTTTGTGACATCTATCAGATGTCAATTTTTAGACAAATCGATAAGATACCAAAATGTTGACAAAACAATCAGGAATTTATGTCATCGACAAAATTTCTACTTTAAAGACTTGACATAAGTGACGACAAAAAGTAAATTACAAATAATTTTGAAAATCATCAGCTGAACGATTTTTTAAATGAAATGTCTTCTTTAAGATGAAAAAGAACACAAAATTTGACTTGTCCTTTTAAGAGCCATCTGTATAACATCTGAAAGTTGTCGCTGTGTTACTTGGGTTTGCAGGTTAAAATTAACTCAAAATATTTTGTTCAATTTCTACTTAATACTCGAAGAAAAATTTCGAGTAAATATTCCTGTGTAAAAGTATAGAAATTACTTTACATGCCCAGTAATAATTCGCCTTTTTTCAATTAATGCTTTAATTTTTTTTTAATTAATTAATAAAATTTATATACGCTTATAACAGTTGGAAGTCATTGGAAATTTTCAAAAAATGGTGGGCACTGTCTGAAAATTTCCTTAAATATGCGACAAATAAGGCTGGCTGGATCCGCGATCGCTTCAATATTTATTAAATTCATTTATAAAATTGCTCAATGTTCAGAAGCTACCTTCGTTCATTTCTGGTAATTAATATTAATAATAATCCATTGTTCAAAAATAAGCATAAAAACAAAAAAAAAAAAATAAACAATTGCTAATTGTAATGGTAATTAATAAATAAAATAAATAGTTAATGTGATGGCGTGATTGCCGCCTGCCATTTGTTTGCATTCACGGATTAGATTTAAATTTTTAGAATACCTCGACTAGAGTAGATTTAGTTAACAGAAGAAAAATTTAGTTAATAATTAATTAATTAAATACTTAATTAATTAATTAGCTAATGAGTAATGATAATTAATAAAAATATTTCATGTATCAGCATGATAATTTATAAAATTGTCTTTAGCAGGATAGATAGGTGTTAGCCTAATTAGTAGTTGACGTGTAGGATCTGAAAAATAAAAAAGTAAAATAAAAAAACAAACAAAAAAAAAAAAAAAAATAAATAAATAAATAAATAAAAAAAAAAATTCATCAATTTATAATTAATAAGTTGGATTAAAAACATTGTAGTAAGTGCTAGCTTTTCAACGAGTTTCAAAGCTGTCTTTTTAGTAAGGAGTTCATTAATTAGTGTTCTGTCTACTTATAAATCTATATATTTTTATTTTTCTCTGTCTTATTTATCGATTTATGAAAAGAAAATAAAAATAAAATGTACTCGCGTTTCTACGAATAGTTAAATTGTCCAGCAAAAGCTCATTACATTACTAATAACTAATTACTAATTCTGTGTATCTTTTTGCGATCTGAAGAAACTAAATCCTGCCCGAGTTAGTCAGTAACGTGAAGAAGAAAAAATAAAATTAAAAAAAAAAAATAAAATAAAGACGAAAAATCTATGAAAGAGATTTAATGGAGATTGATAAATCTATTTTTACACTTGGTCAAGAATTAATAAAAAAAAAGTTATTAATTAATAAAAATAAAATAATGATAAATAAACTGATTAATTCTTTGCAGCAGCAAAGTTTATAGTAAATGATTTAGAGCTTTATCTAGATTTAATAATAATCGATTTTAAATTATAAGTAAAAAAGTTATTTATAGGAGTAGAAACGCGAGCTCCAATTAGTTTATCATTTTTTTTATTTTTATTTAACAATAGATTTAAATAAATGATTTTTTTAAAATTATTCTGGTAAAAAAAACATTTGTTTAAAAAAATAAAGGCGCAGATTTTAAAATAAAAAAAAAAAAGAGAGTAATAAATAAAAGAAAATAACTATTCCTTGATAAAAATTATATTGTGAGTAAAAACGTCATATTTATTTTATACAGTGATATATATATACATACATAACATATTATATATATATTTACTAAGACAACTTTTCTACTATTAAGTACGTATAGAAATTATAAAAATTATATTTAAATAATATATACATATATATAAAAAGATAATAAAGTAAAACATATTACGTATGAAATTTATGGCAGTGTAATTTATTTCGACGGAAAAATAAATTACGCTGGCAAAAAAAAAATGAATAAATAGTCGAGTATGAAATATTTAAATAAGTGAATTTAGCTTATCAAATTTTAAATAAAAAATTATCGCTTATTTTTGCGATGAATTTATTAATAATAGTTATAATAAAGTCAGTAATTAATGAGAGTATTTATTTACATAATCTCGGCTGTCTGCAGCGCTCACAATTTATTTTATTAAATTTTAAATCGAATGTACGCTCTTTTACTTCAATTATTTACATTAAAAACGATGATTATTTACAGAAACGAAACTAATTTAATTAGCTGTTTGTTTTACTTTTAATTTTCATTTTTAATTATTAAGATATGTGTGGTTTTCACATATAAGATTAAAATAAATAAATGAATAAATAAATAAATATATATATACATATATATTATGATAAAGATAATTATATACATGCATATAACAAATTATATTGTATTAAATATTATAAATCGATGTCATAATAAATATGATACTCGTCATACTTTTTTTGGTTGTTTATTTGATCCTATTGTTTCTTTATTTATTTATTACTGTAGTTGAGGCTGGGCCTTCCTGAAAAATTTTTAAATTTTAGATTTTTATTAATTCATTAATTGATTATCATTTTTTGAATTTTACTTTATTATTTACTTAGTCTATTTATTAATAATTTTAAATTTGTCTGATGCCTGCTACATTCACACTCATTATTACAGCGATTTTTTTTGGTGGTTAACTTATAGATGTCATAAAGACAAGTGTCTTACTTGAGTACGACCCAGCTTTAAGATGACATTTACGTAGCTGTTTTTTTCAAATTCAAAAAGCGCGCCTCAAGTAAAAGCGGCGTATTCTTATTTTCAACCAATCAGATTCCTGATTACATGTAAGCCAATAATTATATTTTTTTATTTAGCTTACAGATGGAGTTTAAATCGATTAAAAATATTATGTCCTTGTACTTCATTGGCTGTGAAGTGTAAACCGACGTAGTCAATTGTCAATGTTCTTAATAACTAATTTCACATTAAAGTTTTAGTTAAACTTTCTAAAATAATTTATTTGTTTATTTAAAAAGTTTATTTGACCCTGAAGTCTGAGTTTCCTAATGGCAAACACGTTTATCATATAAAAATAAAAAATATAAATTGAGGCTGTCTTATTTCCATGATGTAATTCAATTATTCATGGTTTTCTTCAAAAAATTTTTGTTATTATTTAATATTTGTTTAAAATTTTCATAGAATTCCTCGGTATTCCGACTTTACCAAGTATTAGAAAGAAAAAATAAAATTAATGTACACATGTAACAAAGGTATACAAGTAAATTTTTAAATTAATTAGTAAAAATTAAATTGATAGGTTAAATTTAAATTATTCCAAAACGCACGAACAATTGAAAATCACAAATTAATTACATCAATTATTAAACATTACTTTTCAAAAGTCATTAATAAGTAATTGAAACAATGAAACAAATACGAATTTATCCTACAAAGTACAAGAAGAAATTAAAAGTAATTAATCAAAGTGATAAATCAAAACGAAAGGATCAACTTAAATAAGTCATTAATAAATAGAGTACTGACTCATGTTTATCTGTATTGTTTATATATTTTTATTTCAATCATTTTACTACGATACATGCATACTTGAGGCACTTTTTTACAGATGAAATATTTTTTTTTTTGCTCATATGTATATTACATGTAATTTATTGAACTCTTTACCGGGAATATTTATCAATTCTGAAGCAAATTTTGAGCAAGTTAAGGAGAATAGAGCAAAATATTATATCTATGTATACTTCGGTTGATTGATGCTTATGTAGGGAGTTTGATATCAGCAAATGCAGAGGGCAGCAGTCGTGGCCGAGTGGTTAAGGCGTCTGACTAGAAATCAGATTCCCTCTGGGAGCGTAGGTTCGAGTCCTACCGACTGCGGATTTTTTTTAAATTTTAGTATACAATTCGAAATTCTTCAAAAATATACTATGTTATTATTAAAAATGCCTTACTATCATTTTTTATTCGAATTTGAACAACAATAACAAAGAAGTTTAATAATAACAGTTGTTAATAATTAATGCAACAGATATGATAATGAGAGACATTAACTTGTTTTATCATAATACATTTCTCATCGTGACATTGTATAAATTATCATGGCAATTATCTACAGGTAATTAACCAAATACCCTTGTCACTTAGCTAAGATATCGGTGTAATTGCATATTTAACATTTAAACTCTCGAGCCGTTTATACCTGACACTTATTATTAACCACTCATATTTGTTTGATCAAATTAGCACATCATTTGAAACACTTGAACAGTATCATAACTATTATCAACAATAGTTGCTGTTGAATTAAAAAAAAACATATGGGTTTATCAAGTGCTTGTACACTCGTTCAAAAATTAATCATCTATATCTTTACACAAACAAATATAAATCTGAAGAGATAATGCCCATCATTTTACGAATGACGTTATTGACGTAATCTGTGGAAATTTTTCTGACCGATAATTTTTGACGTGGGTGTGTATTGTAATCTACACTCAATAAATATAAATTATTAATCAATTTAAACTTATTGATAAAATTAATTGCTGTATGTATACATATGTAAATTTATCAATTATTATAATTCACACTTCATACTAGCGTTCGGTTATTAAGAGTTTATTATATTGTTTGATAACGTTAAATCACGTGGACATATATACACATATATTTACCATGATCGTAACAATCACGTTGCGTTACCACGTGTACTGAGCTGTATTTATTTATTATTGATCTCTATTATAATTTTTTTTTTATTTTAGAAAAAAATTGTTTTCTAGAAAAATCATCGATTATCTGAAGCTATTTACATATTTTTTTGTGATCAATGTTATTATGGTTACTCTATAATTGCACATCTAATGCGCAATTGATTTTTTACACTAATTTATTACTTCTCAAGACTTGAATGCAATGAAATTCTTCTAAGATCATATGCAATCTATTCTCTTTCTCACATACATATAAACAAACGAAACGAACATTGTTGCACTTACATCAGCAAATGGAAATTTAAAATCAGCCGTTCTCAGATATAAACTGAAATTTCCGAACGAGAAGCATTTCATCTAATAAATAATAACTTTATGCATCGAATGAAGTATTTTATTTAATGATCTAGGTCTTTGTCTATGAAAAGGAATCATTTGAAAATTACCTATTTCACTCTCTTAAAAATTATGAAAATCTAGAAATTTAGAATTTTTATCTCAATGGATTCTCATTAAAAAAAAATATTTAAAATTTATAAATCTACAAAGTAGTGTGAGCAAGTAGGGTAGAGGTACCATTTGTTGCCACTGCTCCATTTTTGGGCATTTATACTCTATTTTCACTAACGAAAAAGTGTAAGATAAATTTCCATTTAAATAGGGGGATAGAAGTATCTCTAAAGAAGTTCCAAGAATTAATTATGCTATTGCGTATTTTGAAAATTATTTTATTTTAATTTTTCAAGCGTCCAAAACTGGCTCTAAAGTGGTCAAAAACAGTACCTCTATCCTGTATATAGTAGAGGTGGGTAGTTCCGGGAATATTCCGGATTGAACCTGGAATGTTTCCGGAGCGAAAAGGGAGCTAGTTCCTGGAATCATATCCGTGGAACTATTCAATGTTTTTAATTCTCCTGAAGGTTCAGTATTTAGAACGTAGACATACAAAATATTCTAGTATACACAACATTATGCTATGTGACCTATGTATTTAAGACGCATTCACGGCGGACTATATTATTTTATACTAAATAGAAAATGAATTATGATTGGTATTCAACTCAAAGTTTCATAAAAAGTCACCAACTTAAGATTATTTTGCTGCTTTACTGCTTGTTAATAAAGACAGCAGTGCCGGACAAAAAAGAACTAGTGAGTATACTAAAATGAATTTTGAGGAACGATCGGATACGTATCTGTACAAAAGACATAGTTCATGGGACTATACAGATCTGGAATTGCCCACCTCTCATATACAGAAAGAAATAGAAATTAGAATATAAATACAGTTTACTCTATTTTTTTCGCACATAAAAATTTTCATGTTTAGCTGTGATACGATTTAACTAAAGTTATGAATACATCATTTTTAGACGTTTTTTAATGTCGATTAAATTATCTACTTTTTTTGTACTTTCCCTGATACCCGGTTATACCTTTAGCCCTCATATTGCTGTGTAGTAAAAATAATCAGTATAATATATTTATGAATGTTGAAGGAAAAAAAGCAGAAATACATATGAGATGGACAAGAAAAATAAATAAAGGAAAAGTAAATAATATAAATATTGATAAGAGGTCAGTAGGAAAAAAACGATTCACGTGCTGATCGAGAGGCCACACGTGTCCCTAGTTATTACGATAGAATAGAACAAACGTAGATATGACAATATTTATGCAGGTGCATTGACGGCGAAAAGAGAACGTCGATAAAGTCTACTAAGACAATATTTAATCTTACTCTTGAAACAAAAAGTTATCAATACACATATGTACATACACATTAACTCATTTTTTATTTAATAAAATTACGAAATCGCGTTATCGTAATGGAAATTTCTTCATTAGCAGTAATTTCGCAATTGCAAAATTTAAATCAGATAGACTTAAGTATGGAAATTTAAAAATTTTTTTTCAATAAATTGTAATTATTATTTGTGTAGTCTAATAAAAAAAATTAAAGTGATAAATCGATTGAACGCGGTAGAGCGATACTAATTTAGTGATGTGAGAACCGAAGCGATGCAGAATGTACATATTTGTGCTGCTCGTCGAATGAAACGAACGAGAGCGGGAGTGTGTAGATCTATCGAAAAGTGCAGTACCGAATAGTGTGCAAAGGGAGTTAACAAATTGCTGTCAACGAAAATCAATTTAAATCTCACTATAACTGATGCTTCTGAAACTGTTATCATTTAAGCTGATTAAGTTGTTTCGGAGTCGATTTGTTTAGATTTCTATCTTCAATTGATTGCCCGAAAATAAGCATATAGTCATCGGCAAAAAATTCATCGACATCAACAAAAGGTCAAGTCATATTTTAAAAGTTTCTATGACGTCCATAAAATAAAATAAAGTCTGAGTAGTTAAAGCATAAGCTAATCCGCTCTAATTCAGTTTTATCTGATCTACATTAATCCATCTAAATAAATCTATATCGGAATTAGGAAACATTAATACGAGTGATTTATTTACTCAGATAACAAAGTTTGCACTTCTACAATGTATATAATAAATATATATTTTTTGTGCGGTATTATCATCAATATTTTTAATTAATTTATTTAAAAGTCTAATTAGATCGACTGGGATAAAAATATATTTATAAGTATAAACGTTTGATCACAATTAGAACGAGCCTCCTTCACGTGACAACAATCTCCCACAATGACCCTCGGTCGTTGATTTGATAACATAACTATTTGCGTCTTAGATTATAATTCTTATCACCAATTTTCTTTCATCACAATATCGTAACTTCGCTACGCGCTAAATTATTAAAACGACTGTCAAACAAATTGATTAAACAATTTATTATCCATTCATCTAGTCAATAAAAAATACTTAAAAAATTTTTTCAGACTATTGTTGAAGGTGACCCATTCCAATTAAAGGGTCACCGATAAAATGACTTTAATTCGTGATGATTCAATGATTGAATAAATTGTAAAAACGACATGTTATATCAGTTGGTATTTGGAGTTATTATTAAGTATTAGTATTAGTATTAGTATTAGTATTAGTATTTCCTTGGACTTGGAGAGTTGGTGGCTGAGGGGCAGGACATGTTTAAGTGGTAAGCGCATGTTATCGGACGCCGGGGGACGGAAGACGCTAAATGAAACGTGTAGTGTGAGAAGTGTAAGTAGATACGGCTTAAACAAACTTTGCTCGGTATAGTCATACATTATGTATATGCTAGACTTCCATATATATATATATATATATATATATATATATATATATATATATATATATATATATATATATATATATTGATAACGTATATAGATATGTTTTGTGGGGATCTAGCGTAGCGTAGTTTGAATAGCAGCTAAGCGGGAGGATTTCATGCGAATGCGCGCGCAGATCCCCGCTTTTTTCCCGCCAACTTACGGATCCTATATATGACGTCACCATTATAGGTCGGGACGCTTTCAGCAGAAGCTGACAATTGCTTTCGGAAGCTGAGGAATCATCATCTTTTACTGGCTATTCATAAGGTTTGATTTTTTTTATTATTTATTTTTTATTCACTCTTTAATTTTTTTTTTGCCAAATTGTTTTAATGCGTTTTTTATTTATAATTGACAATTTAAAATTGTGTTTATGTAGACTTTTTTTTAAAAATGACTCCGACAACTGCAACAAGTTCTTCGGAATCACTTGAACAAATGCCTAAAAATGACACTCTAAAATTACGAGAAAGGCATATTGGGTAAGTTATGATTTTATTTAATAGCTTAGACAATTTAAAAAAAAAAAAAAAAAAAACAGAGTCGCTTATCATTGATTTTAAATAAAAAAAAAAAAGAAACAGTTAAAATATTATCAGGGATTTGGTGAATTTATCGGAGGAATTATTATGGTCGGGTTGATAACGTTGCGGATGACGCCGGTTGAATCGATCATCAGTATATAGAGGCGCCGCAAATTAGCATATTATCACTGGGATAAGTGAGAATTGGGTCGTATGTGATAAAATGTCACGAGCATATGATAATTCATAGGTCCAAATGCCGACAATGAGATTCTACATTCCAACTCATGTCCGTTCAGCCTCGTCTATAATATAATTCATATATTATTTCACACACTATTAACTGATGTGATAGCTAAAGCTGCGATTCGCTCTAAACTGTCCTTCTCACTTTCAATTCGCTACTTACTCTCCATTGATTTATCTCCTCATCCCGGTACAGAACTCCTCGAAATACTTAAGTGTATCTGGGATTTATAAATCCCTCATTTAATATAAAGTTAACCCATTCAACTGATGCATCAGTACTTTGGCTATTTTAACCGCACACGTACTTACCTTTCGTCTCTGCGATATCACATGGGAAATCATTATCGTCCCTACGTGAAAAACCTTTAAACCACTAAGGAAATATTCCATCAACAAACATGTTCAACAAACTTTTAAGTAATCGATTCAATTTATGTGATTAGATCAAGTCCATGTTTATCTCATCATTATATTTATTATAAAATAGATTTTCAAGGTAATCGATACCCGATACTACCATCACATGGAAAAATTTTATCCCTGATAAAAATACGTTGCGATAAAAATTTATCTGCTAAATTTTTAATCATAATTAGGTTTTTTTCATTTTATTTTTAAAGGCGATAAAAAATTGATTACAGGCAATCATGTAAGCTCTTTTATCGATCAAATCCTTTGAAGATTGTCAAAGCAACTGGGCAGTACATGTACAACGAACGGGGGGAACGTTACCTCGATTGTATCAACAATGTGGCGCATGGTAAAAAATTAACGCTCTTTGTAAATTATTTTTACAGATAGAAAATAAAATAAATAAATAAAACTTTGCAGTTGGACATTGTCATCCAGAGGTTGTAAAAGCCGGTCAACAGCAAATGTCATTATTGAGTACCAATAATCGTTTTCTGCATGACAATTTAGTAGTCTGTGCCCGTCGATTGACTTCGCTGCTACCGGAGCCGCTGTCTGTTTGTTTTCTCGTTAATTCTGGAAGCGAGGCGAACGATCTGGCACTCAGATTATCTGAAGCACACACTGGAAATAAAGACGTTATTGCTCTAGATCAGTAAGTAATCGCAACTTGTTAATTGGAACTGTAACTTGAAGGACACGTTAGCGAAAAGAAATAAAAAATATATAAGATTTATCCAGTAATTGCTATGGATTGCAAGGTGTCCTGGGCCTGGATATTATTTATTTGGACCTGTCCCCCAGATCTCGTGATACAGAACTAAACAATACTAATGCTATCGTTATTTTTTTTTTGTTGTTTACAGTTTTGAGTTAGCAGTCTAGGCACGAATTTCAGAGGATTAAGGCTACAAGTTTTGTTACTAAAAACGTACGTCTGCCAAGTATGAGAGAGAACTCGGAGTATTACTTTTTCCGCATTGGCGGAAGTCTATCATCCACATAATCCTCTTGTCATTTTAGGTGACATAAGATTACGTACGTGGAATGTATGCATAAGTCTTACAGTCATGATAACAAATTGAAAATAATAACAACGATAAATAAAACTAAATAAACTTTAAATTAAATATTGGAAATTTTTCAGTTTGCGATATTTCGAAAACGAGTATTTAGCCCAGGCCCTGGAGACGATCGATAAAAAAAAACGCTTTAATCATAACGATGTAAGAAATGTTGAGGTAACGTCTGATTCGTCTGATTTTAGTGCTTATCACGGACACTTGACCTCGCTGATCGATATCTCACCCTACAAGTTCAATCAACTGGAGAACGGGAAAAAGGAGTGGGTGCACGTGGTAAGAATGCAAACGTTGCTTTCTTTACTCCCTTATACAATTTAATCGGGCGTCTTTTAGCTTCTTATCCTCATCCTTCTTTCCCAACCTCTTCCTGAGCAGCTCCTTCACAGTTTCTCGAGTTCTCCAATTGCAATGGATGTAATAGAGACCTACTAAGTGCTGATTGTTAATCCCCTGCACGCACTCAAATCCCAGTCTCTCAAATTGTTCTTTTATTTTTGACGTTATTTTTTATTTATTTATTTTTTTTTTTTCGCTACTCTAAGGCTCCTTGTCCGGATGTCTATCGCGGAAAATATCGAGACGTGGACTATCCAGATGAGGATCTCGGAGAAAAGTACGCGAACGATGTAAAGAGGATTTGCGATAATGTTAAGACCCAAGGACGAGGTATTCGTGCATTCATCGCCGAAAGTCTTGTATCCGTTGGCGGGCAAATAATTCCCCCGAAAAATTATTTCAAAAATGTCTACCGGTGAGTTTATCTTTCCTTGCCATTGAGCAGGAACTCTGCTTTAAATTACAACTAATGCTGAACATCAGTAATGAATGTTTATATAATTGCAGCCACGTACGTCAAGCCGGAGGTTTGTGTATCGCAGATGAAGTTCAAGTTGGATTCGGTAGGGTGGGATCACACATGTGGGCATTCCAACTTTATGGCGAGGACGTAATACCGGACATTGTAACGATCGGTAAACCAATGGGAAATGGGCATCCTGTGGCCGCAGTTATAACAACTCAGGAGATTGCCGCCAGTTTTAAAAGTACCGGGCTCGAGTACTTTAATACGGTAAACAATTTATTTACAAACTTTATTTTATCTCCGTTTTTGTGACACTTGAGTGTGACAACTATTTTATTTTATTATCAATCCATAAACTGCTACCTGGCTTTTACGCCATACCTTCCAACAATTTATCGCTTTAAAGGGATAAATAAATAATAACTATTTATATATTTAGTACGGGGGTAATCCGGTATCATGTGCGATAGCAAATGCAGTAATGGAAGTAATTGAAAAGGAAGGTCTTCAAAAGCACGCAGCAAGAGTTGGCAGTTACTTGTTGAATGAATTAATTAAATTATCCCGAAGACGTACTATTATTGGAGATGTACGTGGTGTCGGATTATTTATTGGAATTGAGTTGGTACGTGATCGTGAACTGAGAACTCCAGCCACGGTGGAGGCCAAGCACGTCGTGTCTAGAATGAAGGACGAAAAAATTCTTGTAAGCAGCGACGGGCCTGATAATAATATTCTGAAATTAAAACCGCCGATGGTTTTCTCAATTGAAAACGCCGATCATTTTGTACAGACGCTCGATTACATCTTGCAGGAGGTTGAAGTTGATACTGATCAAGTATGTATTTGATATTAGTCATAATCTGAGTTTGTAAAGCCGACGGAGGGTTAATATTTTTTGTTTATTTATCGAGGTAATTGAACCGACGACCGCGATATTGGAGGCAGTCATCTCGGCGGTAGATATCGATCCCTCGATATCACAGCCAACTAAATCCGTGGCTATTCGAGCGAACTAGGTGACTCAGTCATCAATTATTTCAGACTATTCATCTTTGATGCAACTTCTCATCATTATTATTAATTAATTATTTTAGTAATTATTATAATTTATATACTAATTGTCTAAAGTTAAAATAGTGTAAATAGATTTGTAAATAAATAAATAACAGCATAATTGTAGTTTGTAGTAAAAAAAATTCACTTAATATAGACAAATAACTGACCTAACCTTCTTCTATAAAATCATCAATTGATTGGTTAATTCACCTGATATACTAAGAGGGTTTGGTATAGTCTGTAATAAACCGTGTCTCAGGAGCAATCGAATAATTAACATGCTAAGATCTAATAAAAACTACGAAATCGATGGACCGTACAATAGAATAGCTAACCAAGTCAACGAGTTCAATTCGGACATCGATTTTTTTGGTGGATCTTTTGGTTTTTCACTCAAATGTTAAAAATCTTCTGAATAATTAATCAAGTTTTTTCTTTCCTCAGTCAAAAACGTCAAAGTTTAATTATAACTGAATATTTTTCAACTTTCAAATCCTAGTTTTTCTTATATTTGTAAGGATATTTTGTAACCAGATGTCAGCTGCACAATTTCAAAACACAGTAGAGCACAAATTTTTCAAAACCGATATTTTAGTATTTTTAGTTTCAGTGGAGTCCTGTGAACATGATTCAATACATATTTCAAAAATTTTATTTTTGTCAGTCACTGTGTTTTGAAATTCGGCAGCCGTTGTATATAGTCGAATGAAGAGTGATATTAATGAATATTGAAGCTATGATATTTTTATATAAATTAATTCTACCGCAATTTGGTTATTTCTGTGCTTGTTGCTAAGTAAAAAGTTAAATTATTTGGTTAAGTGAATTTGAATATTTAAAAACAGAATAAAATATTGTTAAAATGAAATCTTTTATTAAACAGATAAGAAGAAAGCAAGCAAGCGAGCAAGTCAACTGTTGAAGCTGATGTTGAATTTCATAAGATTTCCTAGTACTTGATGAAATCTGGGCAAGTGAGGACGCGACAGTGGAGTTGCGTTGAATAAGAAATTAAATTTAACGTCACTGGGAAAGAGAAGTGGAAATTAATAAGAGACCGGGAGAAACTGCTGTCATGAGTGCAGTCTGTAAAAGGTTAATCTCAATGTATAAAACGTTAACTAAATCAAGGAAGGAAGTAAGAATGGAAGGGCTGAGTGTTGTAAGCCTTCGAAAAGTTAAATTATTAAGACAACTCATCATTCCTCCTTCAGATACAAGACATCAGACACTTTTCTTACTCTTCTGCTCGTCTATCCTCTTACACTTATTTATCTTCATGCCACTGCAGGTGGTTGTTTCTCTCATATCGCGCGAGCTGTATAATACAAATGCAACTTTCTGTTCAGTAAAATACCCAGGACGCGAGACGTAAAACGTAAAACTCAGATTACATTTATAACAATAAAGTCCTCTGGATCCTGGTACAGTTGCTGGGAAAGATAACTCGAGGCGTAAAATAAAAAATTTCGTAGCTCGCAATGTTCTTAAGGGATTTTGGGTATTACTCAAGTTTATACAACTTTGGCTTTTGTAAATTTTTCGCTTCAGTGCTGAGGAAAAAATGCTAATAATAAAAGAGTATAATAATAATAGAAATAAACTGAAAGCATTGAAAAAAATTACGTAGATCAATACGAGCTTTGTTTGAGATTTTTTCGCGGGCACAAAACATCTGAGTTAACTTTGGCAAATGAGTAGTTTGAGTGAAACATTAGAGCAAGTAAAAGTAAAGGAAAGTTTGGCAGGACAATGAGAAAAGCGCATAATGTTGTAAGTACGGTGGGTTGTTCTTGTACCGGAACAGATGGGCAAGCCGCGAGAGTGGCAAACACTGTAATCAAGGATGAAAACGCGACGTTACTGAGATGTTGCTATACTTCCGTCCTACGGCAAAAACTTGAAAAAGATCGTTGGCTCTTGGTCTTGGTCTACAGTTCTTTTTTTTCTGTTTAAAAGAATTTTTTACTACAATTTAATAATTAATTTCAGAACTCAAAACTTTTTTTTTCTTTTTTTAAAACTGATGATGAAAAATTGACTGAAATATTTAAATAATTAATGATTAATTAAATTAGCGAGTGTAGAAGTGGGATAAATATTTTAAAGGTTTCTCGTATCGTAGAAGTTAAATAACGAACTTAAGTAGCCGACTTTTAATTAAGTAGTTATGAAAAAAATGGCAAAATATAATAAATGAAATCAATTACTTCTGAGTGAAATTAATTATTAACTGGAATTGAGACGGTAAAGTTATAGTTTCCAATGCGCAAAATATAATTTCAATGAAATTTCAGTCGCTAGAGTTTAATTAACATTTAGTGTTTAAGAGTAGAATCGGTCAGTTGCAGTAATTTTCAAACTACACTCGACTTATTCTCTCCTCGTATTTAAATCCGACGGCTACGGTATATTCAGAGCTAAAGGTAATGTAATGATCGTTCAATTATCTGAAACGTCCAAATATTAGAATAGCCGTAGCTACTTTTCGATCCACTTCAGTCTTTAATTGCATCGATAAATATTTCACAACCGGATTACCCTTCCACCGAAGCTTAAATAAACCATTGGCGTCATTCGACAATGAATATAATTTTTTTTTTCTAATTTGAAATGTCGCAGTTAATAAAAGTGGAGGTGGAAAAGGATCAATATACATTTGACCGTTTTCATATCAATGTCCACGGGAATTGCCCGTACATCGTTAAAATTACCGCAAATATATGACTCTCCAGGGGTTTTATCGTTTGCTCAGTCGATATATTTGATGAGTAACAATTTAAACTACATGGAATATTTGTTTCGTTAAATTACCGCACATGCAATTGGTTTTTATTAGTAAAAAATATTTGAATAATCTATGAGAATTCAGAGAAATCCTATAGAATATCACTGGCACATAAAAGTAAAGGACAAAAATTTATTTTTGGAATATCTTTGAACGATCCCCACCGATCGAACTCAATTTTTTTTCAGCTTCTAGATATTGGCAAGCCGCGTCGAATGACACCTTGACCGAGATAGCTTCCTAGAACTTCAAAACGTCAAGATCTCTTAGAAATTCGATTTTCAAAATCGAACTGAAACCAATAACTTCCCGAATTTTTGAAAATTTTCAATTTTCTTAGGCGAAGTTAAAAAAATGACTTTATTTTGGGGAGGTATTGTCAATAGAAGTTAAACTACGGGCTACTTTCCATATCAATGTCTAGGAAGAGTCAGCCTTATCCTTCCTGACATGGGTCATAAGCTCATAAGTCAAAAATATAATTTTCTAGAACTTTCTGGGATTCTACCCAGCACACAGGAATTGTCTCCAAAGAATTAATGAAAGGAAATATTGACTCATTTGAAATTATCGTGTCCAGTGATGTTATGTTTTGTATCCAATTACATATGATGACAATTCAGGACAACAAACGTCTGTGAAATTTCTTGTCTTTGACGTATATTGGAAAACTGTGGCAAGTTTAATCTTGTACTTGACATATTGTGGCATTGTATTCAACATGCTTATGTATGCTACAAATTTATTTCAAACCCACATGACAACTTACATACATATATAAATACTATATGTTTTATTAATGTTCATATTGTTTTTTTTTTTTAAGAAATTTTATTATATTTTAAAATAAATATTAAAATTTTTCTTTTATTAAATTATGTCAGCAAAAGTAGTATGGACAAAAAAAAATCTCTGTAAATTTTATTAGAGCTATTAAGATCAATATAATTAAAGAGAAAAAAAGTAGACCGTGGTTTATTAAATTAAACCGAATTTATGTATCTCCCGGAAATTCGAAAATTAAATTTTCGTTCGTGCTCATCCAAATAATCAAAATATATAAATTTAATTACATGAAATTAAAAAATAAAATATTAAATTCTATAATAAATGAAACGATGTATCGAGTAATGTAATTTATAACGATAAATATAATGGAGTCTATACAGTTATACGTCCGATTAAATTTCGTAATTGCCCAAATGTTAATATTTGCTCAGAGCGGCAGTAGTCTGCGTGGTTCATTATCGTAGCTATCGATGCGTGATTTATCGCGATTGATCGTTGGCTCGTTTAAGCCAACGGTGACTGGTTCTATTGCTGGTGGTAGTAGCAATGCCACTGCTGTACTGCCCAAGGAATACCAGTCAGCTTTGATCCATACACCAATAGATCTCGAATGGAAGACGACGGGTACTAGAGTCCAAGGACCTTTGCATATTATTCGGATGATTGCGTGTAATAACACGAGCCGTTTGGATCAGCCATTTTATATAAAACATCTATGCTTTAAGTACACATTCATGTAACATTATTCACGTAAAACGAGTTTTCACAACTCAAACAACGTTGACAAACTTATTTTGTTCATGAAATATCTGCGAAAAATCTTTTTCTCGGGGTCATTTTACTTTTTTTCTCAACCCCTTGTATGACTTTTTTATTTTTGGGAGTTCGTTGGTGACTACACAGTAAAAAAATTCTGTGTTAAAAATATTATGTTAAATATTTAACATTTTTGTGTGTTAATTTAACATACTCTTTTTTTGTTAAATGATTAGTTCATTTTTAACACAAAAAAATGTTACTTAAAAGTAACATTTTCTGAGTGTTACTGTTCAAACAAGTGTTAACACTTTTGAAATGTAACTTTAACATAGAACGTGTGTCAATTCCTTTATGTAACATAAAGAATGTGTTAAATTTACCATAGTCACTTGTTAAGCCTATACACAGTAAAAAAACAAATCGTCAAAGTGTAAAAAAAGGTGTGTTAAAATTCTGAGTGTTAAATTTTTAACACACAAAAGATATTAAAAATAATCTTGACCGTCATGAAAAAATTCTTGGAAAATTTGTTACTTTTAACACATACGTGTGTAAATTTTTCAATATTTACGACATGTTAAAATAACATATAAATAAGAGTAAGCCGTTCATTTTACACACGATGTGTATTCATTTTGACGAATTCTTTTTTACTAATATATACATAAATTGTTATAAATATAAAATTAACATAAATGAGAATATCAACATTTTTCTGTGCTATTTTTTCTTACACAAATGAGTAATGTTAAAACGACATAAAAATTTGTGTAAAATGTTGTTTTAACACACAGGTTTGTGTTAATTTTCAAAAATATTTTTTATTATGCAGACGATCGTTGATAAAAAAAAGAGGCTAAGAAAATAACAAACCATTTTATTATTTAACTATTTAATTAAGCTTTTGAATGAAATATTTCAATTAGTGATATACAAAGACAGTATTTATATGAAACTTGAATTTATTATGTGGCTCGTTGATCAAAAGACAACTGCGACATATACTCTGGATTCAGAACGACAAAGGCTGTCATTAAATGCAACAAAACTTTCTCTTACTAATTAAACTGTTGAGTGTCATTTCTTTAATATTTTTATTTTTTCAATTTCATTCAGCCAAGCCAAAATTAAAACTGACATTAAATAAATAGTAATTGAATGAAAATAATAACAAAAAGACTATATATTTTCCAATTGAAAAAGTTTTATTTTCGATTGCTGAATACAAAATTGGGTTAATTGTTTTCCATCCAGTGTTTTTACCCCTTGGAATTATTCTCAGCCGCTGACGACGGTACTAGAACATAACAAATTAAATTGTAGTTTTTGTTCATAGAACAGAAGCCCGCGATGATTAAACAACAAAATATAATATAAATACAAAAAAAATCAGCTTTCATTATAAAAAAATGTTTTTCAGTGGCGGTGGAGGTAATTTGCTAATTTAATGCCCACAAACCTCAGTCTAATTAATTATGTTTAATTATCTCATTATAGTCTGTAATGTTGCGTATTTACAGTACAGTCATTATTTTGCAGATAAGGGTGTACTCTAATTAATTAATTAATACATTTATTAATTAATTTATTAACAAATTATTTAATTGGGATTTCCATGCGATAATGCATGAGAGCTTTATGGAACATTATAATGTGAAATGATTTAATGGAAGACATTAATATGACTATTTGCTGAAAGTACCTCGGAAATAATGTACGATAAAGTAAAAAAATAAAAATAAACGAAAATACATATGCGCAATAAAAATCCGGTGGATTCGTTATCGTCCGTATATATGAGGGGCACTATCGCGTTGATAAGGCATCGCGATAGGTAGTTATATGTTGGAAGTTTAATCTTTACGAGAATCGAGTGTCGCACATTGGGACATCCATCGTGACGTTAAATCCAAAATAATGACTTTGCCAATTGCCATCGTATTGTGTGCAGATACACTACGGCATAAATATAGACACTCATAAATGAGACTAAATTACTGGAAAAATATATTTTGTACATTTGTACGGGCGACTAATGCATTAGTCATTATTTTAATCCTATTAAATCAGAAGCTTTTTTTTAAACGGGAAATGTTTACTTTTTATTCTGAATATATTCGATTGCTATTTTATCAAACTTTATATTTAAAACTCGAAATAGTTGTATTTTACTTTCAGATTAGGAGTTTTACACTAATGCCAACTATTTTCTGGCTTTTCAGTGAGTTATTTGGAATTAGATGGTAGAAAGTCTAGACCAGCTTGTATTTTATGTGTTTTCAAACTACAAGAAAATTATATGCTAACTTGCTTGGTGTGTTTTCAGGATTTTGTCGTTTTTGATTTAAAACCTTATAACCCTGTTTTGAAATTTGTTTTTTGTGTTCGAAATGTGAAATAGTGAAATTAGTTACTATTCACTGTTTCTTAGTGAAAAGTATGCCGCTACTTCAAACAGTGGTATACTTTTCACAAGCAATAATCTGCTATTCACTGTCAAATAGTGATTGCCACGTGATTTTCACTAATTCGTTTTTAGAAAGTGGTTACACTCTTGGAAAAAGAAAACTTAGATCGAATACCAACATAGATTGAATTTTAGACATCCATTGATTGCTAGTCGATAGCGGTACTGTTTTTGGCCACAAAGTCCGGTTTTGGGCAGTTCAAAAATTT
The DNA here is from genome assembly GCF_026212275.2 of Microplitis demolitor. Lineage (NCBI taxonomy): Eukaryota > Metazoa > Arthropoda > Insecta > Hymenoptera > Braconidae > Microplitis > Microplitis demolitor. The sequence goes on from NC_068552.1 coordinate 17,038,648, forward strand.
GAACAAAATAGTTTGTAAAAGACGCAATGACGTAATTAATTTTTAAAGTGTGTTTAAAGATACTTTTATCACATTGTTTAAATGAAAATTTTATTCTGTACTTTTTTGTTAATTAAAATAAAGTATTAAAGGTTCAAAAATAGAACAGTGGCCAAAAATTGTACACCTGTCCTATATCTATCAATAAATATTGACACTCATTGAAAAATAAACGTAATAATTATCAAAATTTAATAACTTATTTGAAATTCGTAAGAATAAAAAAATAAGTTATCAATTTTGAAATCAAAATTTTTATTAATCTGCTAGAAAATAATAAATGAATTTTATCCGTATAATTGTCAGTAACAATAAATTGTCCGTAACATTAATTAGACCGTGAATATAAATAATTAATAGCGATTATTAATTGATGTTTGTAAATAAAAAATAGTGGATATGGGTTTAGGAATGTTTCTTACAACATTATTGGGTTTCTAGTCAAGTGATTTGGAAACGCGAGTTTTGGGCTGAAGTAACAAAGCTCCGTCAAGCATGAAAACTAATTATTGAGGCTGGAAGAAACCCGACGGAATTCAGTAATTAATTTTCCATCAAGTTAATTACCATCTTTAATTATTTTCCGTTTGTAAATTTAATATTTACTTTTTTTTCTTCACATTAACATCCTCAAAGCTCAAAGACTTTTGGGAAAAAAATTAAATGTAAATCACAGATTTCATTTTTCCGTTACAAAAGTGTCAAAGAGACGAACCAATATAATATATGGTTACGTTTGTGCCTGCATTGTAGCCACGAGATTGAAAATTCCTGATTCTCAAAGATTGTACACATCGACTATTTATAGTTTATGTATATAAAAGTGAGGGCATGTATAAAAGAATGCCACGGCAGGTATTTAATATTGGATTCTGTGGGACCGGACGATTGAATTCTTTGAAAAGTTCAGTGCACCCACACAGTAGCGATCTGGATATCGACAAATGGAAACCAGCTGACAGTAAATCTCAAACATGATTAGGGGAGACCGGGGCAAGACGGCCCCCTGGGGGCAAGAAGGCCCACCTCAAAAATTAACCAAAAATTTTTTTTTCTTTTTTTCTTTTGATGTATTTGATATTATTATAACCTATATTCATGATTAATTTAATAGAAATATCATTTTTTGGTTAATTCTATGGATTTGGAGTAAAAAAGAGCATTTGAAAAAGTTAAAAATACCAATAATCAAATTTTTATTCGATAGAAAAATAATTATTAATCAATTAAGTTATTTTTTATTAAATAACTTTTAATTTATTCATATAATTTGTTATAGAGTCCAACAGAACAATTATAATTATTATATGTAACATTATTAATAATATATTTATAAAATTAACAACATTAACTATTAAAATGTAACAAAAATACTTTTTTAGATATTAAATTTAATTTAAGTGTATTATAAATTAATCTTTACAATATTCACAAATGTACATATCGAAAAAATATTCGTCAACTGCACAGGAATCATGAGCCCATTCTTTACATTTTTGACATTGAATTCATGATTCTTTTGATTCCAATACAGTCCATGACAGGAGAGACAGTAACAATCGTTTGGAAAAAAATTAAAACACTCAATTTTTTTCTACAGAAGTGAACAAATTACTCGTATTATATCAAAAAAGGTCATTTCGAGTAATATAAAAGTAAAAACAGGTGTTAAAGAAAAAAATATATACATTTATAATGCAGGAAATTTTTTTACAATTAAAAAAAAATTTTTTTTTCATTTTTTCCGGAGGGGGCCGTCTTGCCCAAAAAAAAAAAAAAATTTTTTCAGGAGCTTCACCAAAATTTTGGTGAATTAAGTTAAAGTTGGACGATAGTAAATCGATTTGATGGTTAAAAGCCACAAAGAATAATAATCGGCTTAGGTGGGCCGTCTTGCCCCGGTCTCTCCTACACTAAATTCAGCTCAAAATCAAAGGATTTCTAGCTGGCGCCGTGTTTACCGAACTTCTGCTGTGGTTTTAGCTTACCTTGCACAGTAATTCAAGCTCATCTACTCCCCCATTCACTCACTCACGGAATTGATAGTATTCATTTAATTAACACAGCCCGATAGCTATCAAATTTCCTCGTTACATTAATCAATCTTTCAGAGTTACCACATGAAAAGTAAAACATTCATCAGCTTGATGACGTTAAAAGTATTTCATAGGTTTTTATTTTACAATCAATTGCTGCTGGTTTTATTTAACTTTCCGTGCATCAAGGGATCACAGGATACGAAGAGAAGAGTATAGAGAGGTTATCAATCAGTAGTAAAAGGAGAAAACGAGTAATCAAACAGTAGGATGTATATGAAATCTCGTCAGCCGGGATGAGGGAGAATTGATTAGCAATCCTGAGTACGGTGATTCATTAACCTCCGTGGAATGACATCTCGCTAACTATATATGCACATTTTATACATATATACGAGAACTGACGTTCGCGGAAAAATCCCGGTGTTATGTTCGATCCACTCGGACTGAGCTCGTACGTTGGTTGTATGACAGCTGTACGAGGGAAAAGCTTTTACTAAATTTTTTTTTTTAAATTTATACCAACAGATGGTTAATAAATGAGTTTTCTCAATACCATTAATGATACAAATTATGCACTATAAAAAATCAGGAGTGAGTTCGGAGTGATTATGGATTTTATTTCAATCTGCTTTCACTCTGCTTCGGAGTAAATTTCACTCCGAGGTAATTAAATAAGTAAACAGTCATCTGCTCCGCATTCACTCCGCAAATTTTAACAGTGTGGAGGGTAATTAATTTAAAAAATATGTAATTAATTTTTTAAAAAACCAACTGTTGTAAAATGTATTAAAGAAGCAGTATTTCGAGTAATTTAATTGCATAACCAGTAGTTTACGTGGTGTTTTGACGTTTAATTTAAGTAAAAGTTGTTTGGTAACAATTCACATTAGACACTCAGCTCTGGTTTTTGTAAGTTCTGTGTCCCAGTTGCCTGCTATGGAATCGCAAGTAGTGCAGCTAAGAAGCTGGGTAGCCAGCGATGGGTAAGGAGTGAAGGAGATGCGAAAAGGAAGGAGTGAAATGGAGAATCCACCGAGCCGGAGGAACGCCGTTGTTAGAAACTTGGATGCTTGTTTCTGTGTGCGATTGCGGCTCAAGGAAAACTTTAAACATTTAGCCTGTCACCGTGGCTAGCTTTTAGAGTAAGCACTAAAGCTGTTACACAATATAATACACTATTTTTTTTTTTTTTAATTCATTTTACTCTGTTTCAATGACTCGTATATTTATGTTAAGCTGCTGCTACGAAATTAATTTCGGATTTCCTGTAATTTAATTCATTTTCTGTGCCAATCAATAATATACGTTATTAATTTTCTCGGCAGAATTTAATTACATTCTCGATGTGAGCGTTTAAATTTAATTATCGAATTGCTAAATTGAATTTTTGAATCCTCGTACTTACCTGAATTATTGTCAATCTGATAAGCACGAGCTGAATAAGTTTCAGAGTTTAAGATGCAGAAGGAAATGATAAGACATAAAATACTTCTATATCTTATCACTTGCGTTTCATTTTTTTTTCAACAATCTTCATTTAGTTGTTCAAGTACAAATATAAGAAATGCTCAGTAATAACTGAGACAATTGAAAATTTTCTACACAATCATCAAATGCTGCTTAAACAATTCTGTACATATATATATATATATATATATATATATATATATATATATATATATATATATATATACATATATATTTTTTTTTTTTATCTTGGTTTCATCTTCCATCTTGTACTTTATCACCACTACAATCTTTCCTTGATCTCGTCGTTCTTTTGTTTGCCAGAGTCTTTAAATTCTCTCAATTCCATTGTCCTAATCGTCTTTAGCTATAGATTGTATTTATAAAACCGAACACAAAAGATTGAGCTTAAAAAAAAAAAAAAAATGTCTATTGATTCTGATTCCAATTGTTAACAATTCGAGTACGCTTAATTAATGGGCACTAATTAATAAAAGTAGTTTTGGAGTAGATCATTAGTTCGTTCTACTTGTAATTAAATATGATGTAATTTAGCTAGTTGATATATCGGGTGACAACAAAATGAAATTTGTACATTAAAAGCACTCGGAAAATTGAATAAGCTGATGATGTATATGAGAAATTATATAACATATAGTGGAAAATAATTGTTGCTTTCAAGCTGTTGCATAACAAATTGAGTGTACCAGCCGATACTGACATTCTAACCATACGATTGTATTGCGCGCGTGTTTTTACCTCACCCTTCCGAAAGCTTGTCACTCTCCCTTCCGCCGCGCAATTTAATCCAGACTGTCCTTTGATTACTTTCAAATTACATTTCGCAATTAGCTTTTCCGAAAATATCTACAATATTAAATATCACAATGAATTATATTCAGAACTCTATTTTTTTTTTTTTTTTATTTTTTTTATTTACTCCAATGAAATATTATTGGCATGGCTGCGTACAAATTTTTCCCAAATTAGATTTGTACATGTTAAAAGCATTTGCAATATTAATTATTATTATTGTAGCATACATTTGTGTTAAATGAAACCACAGAAATAGTGAAGAATCAAATGAGCGAACGTGTGGAAAATTTTGTTGAATAGTTTTGGCAAATCTATAGCTAATGGACTCGCGGATTAAATTCGTTTTTAAATTCCCCGACTTATTTGTACATGTAAAAGTAATCAGGGCCGGTAATTAAAATTTTCATTCAAAAATAAGTGAATGGAAGTGGGTTAAACATTCGCCATAATATCGGGCATTTAAAGTTAAGTAGAGAAACAGAGAATTGTTGGAATGACATAGGCGTGCGTCGTTAAATTATTTTAATCCAATTTAGCATGCTCGGCTGGCAATCTCAAGCATTGTAAAATGTAGCTCTCATTGTTAGCGGGGTCATGGGGAATAAAAAGGTACGTGATGAGGGGAAAGCCAACTCTCAGCTGCAGTACACAGTAACGGCAACAGCAATTACGGCGGACGCCCTGGACGATATCTATACGACGTAACAGATAACAGCAACGCAATCGCTGTCGTTACTAAATTGTGCACGTCCTCCCCCGGAATACGCTCTTATATTCTCTTGTACTCTACTCTACTTTACTCTATTCCACTCTTCTCTTCCTCGTTGTACGAGCAATTAAGTTTCTGATGCGTGAACTCACTCATTTGCGTTCTCAGATTGTATTATTATAATTATTTCACTTAATTTCGCCAATTAATTATACGCAAATAAACATAAATGATTATAAAATTTGTTACGACCCATTTGTCAATACTAGCAGGCTAATAAAAAAATAAAATGTAATTTAACGCGTTAATAAAAAGACGTAATTTACGATCGCCGATGGTTCGTCAGTATTTATTAAGTAGTATAAGAAATTGAGAAAGAAGCATAGGCCAGTAGGAGCACAGGATAAGGATAAAGTTTAAATAATGCGCACACTCAAAGTACGTTGGGCGCCGTCGTCGACGTTCTCCGGATCTATATCTATATATACGAGTATAAACGCGATCACGGGGTTTTGCGGGTACGTTGCAACCTCCGCTCGACAGGTTATCACGGGACGCGCGACCGTCAGCATCTCCGGACCTCATCTCGATTTTCATTCTGTCCTGCACCATGTGTTTTACTCGTCTACTTAATTATCATCCTCATTACCATTATTATATGTTTAATTCACTCGTCATTAATGACAGTAATAATCATTAATTGCGTAAACGTATATAAATTATCTGGAACGCGTGTGAAGGTGATTTTTAGAAAAAAAATATATAAAAAAATAAAATACATAATTCATGAGTTCAATTAAAATAGATTTTAATAAATAATATATTCAATAAATATGTGAGTATGAGAAAATTTAAAAAAAGATAAGCTGATATCGTTGACGTGAAAATGAACGCATTGGATCGAGAGTGAAATTGTTTATTGGAGCGATAATAATCGAACAATCACCCGCACTCAATATCTTACTCTTTTTTTTTATTATATATATATATATATATATATATATATATATATATTTATAAACATAGATATACATATACAGAGTGTATCGTTACCACGTGACAGTAAGTTGACCGTGTGGTTGTGCTGGTAGTCAGTGATATCCGGAGGCAAGCGTCTTGAGTTCTGATATCGCGATGGGAGGATGAGAGGATGCAAAGCAGTACCGCGGATGCGGTGTCATGTGTCGTGGCCAAGGACTGTGCCACTAATTTATTACTCCCGCTATTAGGTTACTCGTCTACGTATAACGTCTACCACAACCTCGGTTTATGTTTGCGTGCATGCATGTGTGCGTTACAAGTCAAAGTGTCTACTCTACTCTACCGTACTCCGCTTTCCTCTCTTATACTTGAGCCTGCAGCCTATAGCCCAGTCGAGTCGGGTCTAGTCTAGCCTATTACACTCTTGTCTACTCAATTCTGCTCTGTACATACGATAGCTGGATAAATTAACACACCAAGATAACACGTCGAGTGAGCGAGATACGGCTTTGAGATAACGTGCCATCGGTCGGATTATAAGGCGGGAGAAAAACGGAAGGAAAATTCCGGGCATGTGTGCGTGCTTAGATGGATCGCAATCTATGTAATAACCAGTCTATCAAGGTAACTTATTATAATTATAATTAATCATTTTGATTATATATATACATATATATATATATATATATATATGCATGACATGTTGTTAATGTTTATGTAACTCTGCTCAATGTTTTTATTCTACTTATTACTTTTTCTTAAAAGTTATTCAAATTATTCCAACAATGGGATACGTCGAGATAAAATTTAACAGAGATTTCCTATCGAGATTTATGAGGATGTAAATTAGCTGGCGCTTTTTGTTTATCTGCGGATATTAGAGTAAGAGTTGGCGCAATATATTTAATAATGGAGGTGACTTAAAATGAGATAATGACAATAAAGTTTGTATTTACGGCGTGTTGAGGCTGGGAAATCTTGGAAAATTTAAGCTTTAAGCTTAAGCTAAGTCCATTGACTTGGTTGCCGTTGAGAAGATCGAAAATCGGATCTTGTAACTACTGGGTGGGTTTGAGCTGAGGTAAAAGCGCCGCAGGCGGCAGACGATTGCCTGGAAAAGTATAAGAAAAGTTGGACAACTTCTTTAATCAGGACAGAGTGAAAAAGCGCAATAAATCACGAGTGAATTGTGTTCGCGAATGCCAGATACAGTTGCTCTTCCTTTTTATTATTTTAACAAACTTTTTTTTTTTTTTATACATAACGAGGACCGACAGGTACTCGATTAAATAACACTCACTTTGCTTGATTAGTTTAGTTAACAACCCAATTAATATAATCATTATTATTATTATTATCATCGCTCAAATTTTATTTCATATTTTAACTTTATATTCATTGAAATTTATCATCCGATATCGGAAAACTTTCCGAGCCCTTATTATTTTTAATATACTCTGAAAAAAATTTAGCTATAAATCTTAATAATTTCGCAAAGTATTTTAAAGGAGCATCGTTAATCTAAATCTGATCAAGATTAACAACTTATTCTCTCGTGTAAATAACAAACTTATGAATTACAAAGTTAATACACTGTAAAAAATCGGGAGTTAATTCTGATGACTAATTTTACGTTTATCTGAACTCACTCCGTCACTCGGAGTTTAAAAAAGATCACTCTGTATTTTCAGCGGAGTAATTCCGGAGTTTTACTATTGAAATAATTTCCCTTTCGGAGTAAATTTTGCCCTGCATTCACTCCAGATATAATCCGCGTTCACTTTGCAAATTTTTTACGGTGTAAATTTGAAAAAAATTAACAATAAAAATTTATTTCTTTGTCAAAATAGAAAATACAATTGTTTAATGTCTTTAAGTTTTTTTTTATTTATCCTTTGTTTGTACTTTGTTACATAACTTTTATTTGCTTTGTTCTTGTATCATATGTGAAAGACCGAACAATACAAGCACTAACATCTGGAGGCGTTGTGTACAACAGAAACCGCCGGCGAGATTCGTTTTGTCTCGTCGAGCGTGAAGATACAACTGAAAATGTTGCTGTGAATGTACACTGGTTATTTTACTCTACACAAGTACTTAATCTATACTTATATATGTATATATACTATAGCGTGAGGGCATTTGTAGGAATGTAAAAATCGCGTGGTAAGCAGAAAGCGGAAGTGCCGTGAGCTCTTTTCTGCTGGTAGCTTCTACTTCCACTTGGACTTGTACTTTTACTTATTCGTGTTCTCTTTTCGCGAGTGAAGGCAAAAGATGAAGTAGAAAGTAGAGGCCAACAGAAGCTACAAGGGTGTGTGCTACCCAGTGCAGAAGCACCCTTAGCGATCTCACGCAGAGCCTTCCCATCAATTTTAATATTACACTGTGCGCTTCATGCAAGCAGTTGAGTTAAAACTTAAGAGTAAAGAACTGAAGCATCGGAGAGCAAGAGACTAAGACAGAGATGGAAATAAAAGAGGCAAAATAGAAGAGGAAGAAAGGGGATGAGGTCAAGATCCCAGCAAAAGAGATTGAAATGGTGGGCCGCACCTCGGTAATGAGATGACATTAGACTTGTTGTTGTGTACTTACACAGAGGAGTGGTCACAAAATGAGAAATCCATAGTAAATATTATTTATAAAAGTAAAACATGTCTTGGGTAGACTAATGTATGTACAGAGACTTGTAGTTTCTTTTGAAACACAACATTTCAAAATGTAATCTTTTTATCTAGGTCTTTTTACTTTGTATATTACCTTTGGATTTTCTTTAACTCTGTCGGCTAAAAAAGATGCCGCTAAGCATTCGCTTTTTGTCTTGAAGCCACCACATGCTTCTGTAAAAAAATCTATGCCAGAGTTTTATATTCCATACGACCAAGTATCGGTTATGTTTTTTAAAGCAAAATTTTTTTTTACCTAAAACTATAAAAAAAATGGAATTAAATTTTTTTTATATGCATACAAATTATATCTTTATTGACTTTTAACTCTATCCAGTAAAAATTTTAATCGATTCATCCACCGGGCGTGTATTGGCTCGTAGATTTAATTTTCTCTGATCGCGTTAATGGATACTGTAATATAGAAAATTTAGAGACGACTTTACTCACGATATTTATTGAGTTACAAAAATAATTATCGTAAATGAAGTATTTTAATTATTTTCACAGCTTGCTTTTTTCATTTTCTTTATTTATTATTTATTGTTAACTTTTTTTTATTTAAATAGAGTGTATAGTGTGTTTGTGTATGTTCTTTTGTCAATGACAGGCATTGTGAGCGTTAGCTATTGATATTTGCAAACGGAAAGCGATAAGCGAGCGAGAAATGGCAGATGTAGAGTAAGGAGTATTTGAATTGTCTGCGTGAGTTGTTGAAGTCGTTCAACTACTGTATTACTTTGAATAGACTACAGTAAGACTTAAGTTTAAATTTATTCACCTAAAATTGCTTTTTATAATCATAAGATTATTTATATTTTAACTCATTATACGGAGAGAAATTTATAGTAACCATACCCAGTATGTTTATGAAATATCACCCCATACCGTTACGGTAATAATTACACGGAAAAAAATTGTGGTTCCTCTAACCACAATATTGTAGTAGCGGTACTTCAATATGTAGTAAAGGGTACTACATACATAGTACTGATATTACTACACGTTTGGTTGAGGTTATTCCAAGCTGGAGTCGGCATTTTTTTACTCCAACTTGTAGTAACCTCATCTGAAGCTGCTGTTGTAGCAACTACAATTTTTTTCCGTGTACTTGGAATTATGGGAACCCGAACTTTCTGGAAAAGCTTCCATGAATATGGGAACAATTCCCATTATGGCAACAGTCCCCACACGGAGAGAAATCTCAAGTAAATATGCCTATGTAGCACAGTAATAATTACTCCTATGTGACTGCTTACAAAAACTATAGAGTAATGTAATTATTACTGTGCTGCATAGGCATACTTGACATTCCGCTCTATGCATATTGCATGGTAATAATTACCATACTCATAAGAATTTTTCCCATTAGCAAAATGGAGTAAATCCTATAACTACATTGTAACGATTTCTAAGTACATATGGGAATAAACCCTATATATTATGGTAACTATTACCATAATAGTACCCGCTGAGAAACAAGTGGTAATACTTGCTATCTTAACGAAGTAACTATTCCCATGTTTACACTTTAATGATTCTCATTTTTTTATGTCAACTTTTCCTATTGGAGATGGCAAACATTCTCATCTAGATGGTAAATATTACTATCGAAGATGGTAGCTATTCTTATCCGTGATGATAATCCTTACTATCTGAGAAGAAAACATATCGAATTTTTCAGACATAAGAAATATTACTATTTAGGTGGTAACTATTACTATCGACAATAGTATTTATTACTATACGAGAAACGAATAGTTGATATAAAAGCATGGTAATGATTATCACATACAGATGCTAATCATTCCCTATTTACACGATGGTGATAGTTAGCATTTTTTTCAGCGTGCATAGTAATCATTACCATAACATTATGGTAATTATTTCTATGATATTATGGTAACCATTACTTTATATTATGGCAATCATTTCCATACGTTATGGTAATTATTACCATAATATATGGTAGCGATTGAGAAGACAAATACTATAGTGACATGGTAAAGATTACCATCATTCCATAGGAACTATTTTGATATCTTATAGGAATTATGCCCATATTTTTAGGAATTATTACCATAATATGTATGGGAACCATTTCCATAGTATATTGTAATTGTTGCCATAAATTTCTCTCCGTACATAAAATCGTTTAAGAAATAAATTATATAATTTAAAAAAATATTTATTTTAGATGAAGTAGTTTATTTTGGCGTCTTAAAATGTTGACAATAAAGCTTAAGAGGTTTGTCCATTAAGAGAATTAAATGGAACAATACATAAATAAATTAAGGTTGTTGAAACAAAGTTTCATTTCGTTTTATTTAATTTTTTTTTTTTTTTTTTTTGTGCTAACAACAAATTTAAAAATGAAAGTATAATGAAAGCCCGGAGATTTTATAGGTTTTCCAATAGAAGTGTAATGGGTAGAAGTAGAGCTAGCGTGGGCACGGGCTGGGTGAACGTCGTGCGACAACCGGAAATTAAGTGCTACAAAATAAGGTCGACTACTCTCTGTATAGTATTGCACCGTGACCACGATTCACATCGGAATTCCACTTATATTGTACATCAGTAGACCAGACAACAGTGAAAGAGTGAAAGAGCGATAACTGAAAGATAAAGAGAAAAAGTTTTTGTGAATCGTTTGAATCAAGATATTGGAGCTATTCGTCCACCGAATTTAATTGAAGATTCCCGATCTATTCCTGCCCTCAAAATTTATTATCGCCATTTAATTGTTTTAGATTTGACAAACTACTATTGGAATATTGCTTTCGTAAAATATATTTCTGATCGTTATCTCTTATCGAATAATGAAAAGTTTTATTTTGTTTAAATAATTATTTTTTAATTTTAATTGAATTCTGATGCCAAACAGATTTAGCAGATCAATAGTTTATTTATGTCCATTCAAAAATAGTCAGAAACTAAATCTGCTTAAATCCCGAGTTCGGAAATCGAACCAAAACTAGTGCACTGTAAAAATTTGAGACTGAATTCGGAGTGATTACGGATTTTATTTCAATCCACATTCACTCCGCTAATTTTTGACAGTTTATCTCCCTCTAGTTCTCTCTATTTTTTATTTAATTTACAAATATTGATAGCGTCACGTAAAATTCTGAATTTTAATCTATGGAAATATTTGTGTGGATGATCTGATATATATAATATACAATCTACGTGATGAAATGCCCGATCATTAGTGGAACTGGGAGCTGGTATTAACGCAGTCGGATCGCAGATATAACGAGTGATTTGTCACGGAAACAATCAACTCTAACCCGTGTGAATAGAATGATGTATGATTGATTATTCAGCATCATCACGATCAGCAGGACTATGTATGGTGATTTCATTGACGATAATGACGTGACGTAAAAAAGGCTCACGTTTCCATTAACACCAATCGATCGCATCTCTTGTCAATGTTATTATTATTATTATTATTTTCTTTGTCTTGCTAAAGACCACGTTAATATATTTATAAAAAGCCAACGGTGGAAAATTTAAAAAAAAAAATATTATAAGCAAAAGCTTATCATAAGTAGATATTATGCGCTCAGCAAGATTTATTCAAAGTCATTAAAATAAATAAAGCTGGAGATTTAAAAGCAAAGCAACCGCCGTTTTCACCGGCAGTATGCTGAGAATAATAAAAAAAAGGATGACTGGGACACAAGCTCCCAGTCTGTTTACGTATCTAACGAGCATAAAGTTTGTACATTTTCATGTTGTTTGAACGACGTCGAGATAGTGTACGACAACGACGGCATGGTATAGAAGGGTCTGCTAGTACGGGGAACATTGTAACAGCAGAGACGAACCACAGCGTCCCTCAAACCATCCGCATCACTCCTATCCAACGGCAGGGTTAATCCAGAAACTCCGATTAAATGAACCGAAACGATGCAAGCCTGCTTCGTAATGTAACCACGACTACGTGATTCACGAGCTTCCGATTAGATATTCTCCGCGTAGCTGTAAGCGGTTGCTTGCTGTGTTCAAAGGGCTAAAATTTAACATTTCGCAAATCCTAACCGTACGAATGATATAAACGTCCATATTTGTGTACAAATACCTCAAGTAGTTTTTGCTGAAAATACTTTTTCAGCGAGTGGCTTTATTGAATGAAAATAATGAGCCCAATTAGAGTTGTTTTTCAAGTATAAATAGTTAAATTGTCGAATTGATCAAAAGTACTTAAGAGTTTTTTAGGGTTGTAATCCCTTAAGCTCGTGGTGAGCTTACAGTTCTCAGTCTCCATAAGCCCGGGTCCTTGAGTTTTGTACGTTAACTTGCTGTTACGATTCTTAAATTATCGAGTCTGATGTTTTTAAAAGGATTTTATATTTTTTATTTTAATTTCATTCCAGTTACAAAATAAATGTGAATGGGAACGATAATTTCAGGTGGATTATGGATTTAGTTTGACACCGAGTCGTTTAGAGGAATTCACACAATCCACATTGTGCGATAAATTGTGTGGGAATAAAAATGTTTTTCCAAAGAAAGCTTTATAAATCTCGTGGGGCTTTCAGCTGAAAATAACGTAAAAAATTTTTTTTAATAGAAAACATTTTTCAAAGCAGTAGTTAGTGAGCTGCTGTGAAATTTTGCCGCTTCCACGGTTTTAGAAACAGCATGTGGTTTTATTGCAATTATCCGAGCTCTGGTCTCTTCAGCTCTTGGGTCTTTTTTTCTTGGTACGGCGCTCAAAACTCGGAACCAGACCAAAATTGGTACAGCGTTTGAATCAGCGATACTCTGACGGAAATACACTATTTCGATGGATAAACGTTTCTTTCCTAAAAATTTTTGTGGTATTCGATAACAGTAAATTCATATCTACGTAAATTTTGTTGAAATTTTTTTTTATAAATTCTTTTCAAAGAGTTTTATTTGAGGAATGCGACAAATACCTGAATGCTGGAATTTTATTTGGCAACTCGACAAACATTTTCTGACACGAGTAACAATGTGGTACGCACAGTTGAAATAAAAACACTTGGGAGCAGAAGCTATATTTTTTTTTTATTTACTGTTCACTTTTGCGATAAAACTTTGTTGGGTTTTTTTTTCCATTAAATAAATTTTTCTCACTCTTCGCAGAAAGAGTCCGCAGATAGATGTATGGTGATTTTAAAAAAAATAAAATAAAGAATAATAATGGTAAAGAGAGAGTAAAGTGAAAAAAAAGAGGTAGAAATATTAGGGAATGGCACGCTCGCGTCGAAATTACTATGGCCGTTTTCAGCGAAACGACCTTTGTCGGCGGCGCAAGTGAAATATTTCTCGCCGTGGAATTTCGCTCCAGGAATAATGGGCTTCCTCTTCAGTATTTCTGTCTCTCTCACCGCCACCCGGCGCGCAAAAGTACATATTTATACGAATATATAAAAGCTGGATGCATCTCCGTTACCACGGTGTGCACAACTATGCACACCATCAGTAGTAAACTCTCCAGCATACGCCAGGTATAGTTTTGATCGATGCGCTAAACTTGTACTTTTCATTCGAGTCCGAGTTTAACTGCTAATCGTGACTCGAATATTGTTACTTTTATTGCACAACTATCTACATAACTTTCATCATACGTCTGTTTCATCCTCGCCGCGCGTCAGCAGTTTCAACCCCGAAAAAGTATAAACTGCATAACTTTGCATTAAATTATACATTATTAATTACAGATCAGATTTTTTTTTGTACTTCAGAATACGGCATCCACGGTGATTATAAATTCATGTACACTTGAGAGTTCCTGCATAATACGAGTCTGGAGAAAATTTTGAGATTCCGTTAATAAATTATTGAAAATTAAATCCGCAGTGCGGCGAACTTGTAACGTGAGAAAGAGCAGCCTGTACTTTCGAGCCTTTCCTGCAGCGCTGCTATTTAGAAAATATGATTTTCAGCCATCAAGAAATTATGTGCTTTAAAAATACATATATACACACACATCCATATATATGTATAGGAAAGTAGAGATGGACAGTAGAGTAGAAAATCGAGGCCGAAATAGTTTTCGGTAAAACCGCTGTATGACTGCCATTAATATCAAGGCACTACGACCGTATCGTTACCGGTCCTTTCACTATCAATGCGTTTTTTATCATTATTATTATTATGACTTTTTTTTCATTAATACCTGTACCTATAACTCTGCCATTTATTTGACGTCGTTCTCCACAAATTTATATTTCCACCCATAAAGTACTTTTTTCCCATATCAAATAGTCTGTAGTCTTTAAATTAATTTAAAAGTTACAAAATAATCTTTAGATAGAATTTTTCCAATAAAATAAAATTATTAAATTTATTACCTCGAGGTATTTTTTTATCCGGTACATTGTCTAGCCGTTTTCGGGGATGCGTCGGTGTTTGGTTTATAGGAGAGTAAATCCTCATTCAGGTTCACAGCGGTAAAGTGAATATAGGTGTTGGGCGATCGATCTCGAGGATAAGCCACGGAAGTAACAACAATTTCCCTCAAGTCTTGTCTTCTGGTCGGTGTCAGAGATGCTGCTCTGACATCTTTACCACATTTCGGCGTCACCGGCTTTCAGCCAATCGCGTTAATGGACGCGGCTGAATGTCTAAGATGACAAAGTCTCGAGAGTGAGCTAATAAGCGACCTAAGAGGCTTTACTTAGTATCGCATCACTGAAAACTTTCTTACAATAATTAATTGATATTATAATTGACATTTATCGAAACTTTTTTTTTTTCACACCAAGCTCTATACAGAAAAAAATTATTTCTCGCCCTAAGAAGTTTTTTTTTTAATTTATAATGCGAAAAATTTCTTGGGAGAAGTACACCATTTTTTTCTGTTTAAAATTCATTAATCAAAATTTGAAACTTTCGAATTATTATTATAAATTTTGTCTTTTACCAGACTAGTGAGATTAAAGTCGACCTCATTCTGGTTCGCATTGAGATGAGGGTTTCAATAATTCAGAAACTTCACATGTATCTGAATATTTAATTAGCTGTCTAGTGATTGGTAATCTTTCTGCCACAAATTTTATTGATTAATAAGTAATTATAATCCTCTTTGTACAGTCGCTTAATGTTGGTTTATTTTAGACTTTTAAAATTTTAATATCTTTTTAATCTTTTACAGTCTTAGATATTATTCTTACTCTCTAAAACTGAAACAGCGAAAACCACGGAAAAGTAGTGTATAAACACTATTTCAGGTTCAAATTATATTTTATCAGTTGCAATTTTTAAAAAATTTCGTGATGATAAACTTATTTGCAGAAAATAAGTAATTCACCATTCTTGGCTATAAAAAAAATGAAAAGTTAATATTTCGCAACGGATTTTATTTCAACATGTTTGTTTTGATATTAAATTTATGAGAAAAAATATAAACGTATTCCATAACGCCTGGATAAAATTTTATAGTCATTCATACAGAAGCTAGAGTTGCGTTAGAAAAAATCCACCATGAAAAGCATATTTTGCCGCCAAGTTTCGTGATTCGTCTCCGAATTAATTCAATAAATTGATCGACGCTGAAATAACGGTTATAGAGGGCATATATTATTCATGCATACGTTAATAAAATAATGTCGATATAAAATAAAATTTCAGATTGTTACCATAACAATATATCCAACACAAGTGGATTATTTTTCATGGCTTCGAATGAGAATATATAATAGAGTTTTTCATTGTATCGGATGGATGGTAAGCGTGCGGTGAATACGCCATAAATTTATAGTGGATTGAAGGTGTATTAAATCTCAATAGGTTTCATAGAATTTCATGGTTTATAACGCAAGAGCTGGGATACAGAATAAGTATGTGTGTATGTGAAAGTGGTACATATATTTGCGTACGAGTCTATGAGCCTCGTCGACATAATAATACTTGGTACGTTTGCGGGTATATAACAAGGCACGTTTGCCGCCTCCAAGTATATACTGAATACTAGCGCATCGTGTATTATCCAAGTTAGTCACAATTATGAGAGAGCAACCTGGTGCCTACATATATATGTATTCATATATATATATGCTTTTCAACTCGTGTATTATATAGTAGTTTCAGTAGCTGAACATCCACCCGTATAGTTTTATAATCCTCTAGAACATTTCAAAGTTATAACTGCATGGATAAATTTATATTTTGTTAGAGTTATTTCCCGCTGGTAGCCCCAAGCATTTATTGTGCAAAACTCATACGTACGCCACATCAAAGACAATGAAAATTTGTTTTCCTGTATGTTTTATGTATATAACGATATATGAGCATTATGGTCATTTTTAATGATTGACATATGCGATTTTATTTATTTTTACGTCAAAAGTCTTGGAAGGCTGACCTGATAAAAAATTATTTTCCTTTGAATTTTTCTAAACGAGTTATTTGCCCGCGCATGTGCATACAGGCTAATCGAGATTGTCTTTAATAGTTTTATTGAGCGAACCATCGATGCGTCAGCAAATGATTACAAAGCTGCGATATGTTATGTGAGTTTTGTATTTACTTGGTCACGATCAAAGACCACAGAGTGGCTCTCTCGGCATAAATGCTGGGCTCTTGCTTGGCTTGATTGTTAATCAATGGCTTTTAAGTCTGATGATGAGCAATTTATATTTTATTAAATCGTATGAGTAAAAAAATTTTAATGCAAATATCTTGTGGGAAAAATTAAAGCCTTTGAACCGACAGCTCTGGAATTTTTCATTTAAGTTTAATTATAAATTATTGAAAAAAAGGAGGGATTAAGACGGAGCTTGTATAGGTTTAATTTAGTGATATTAAATATTCATTATGAAAGAATATATAATACACCGAGTAGAGCTAGAAAGAAAAATGTAAAGTTAAAAAAGTTAATTGATGATGGGGTTTAATATTTAGTAATATCCGACGGAATGTAACTCTGAAGAATGTTGAACAATCTAAAGTCATCTGGCATCAGATCGCCACAGTGGTCCGTCGAGAAAAGTTGGAGCTTCCGTAGAACTCTTGGGCGCTACTCAACGTGAAAACTTGTTCGCGAACAAGAACAAGGAAGCTGTTCAGAGTAGAACTGAAAAAGCGAAAAAAAAGTGACTCGAACAAGAAAGAAAATGGAAATAAAAGAAAGAAGGAGAGGGAACGGAAGAGAGTTTATAAGAGAGGAACCAATGCGAATGTAGCCACTCGTGAAAGCTCCGGTGTGTTTGTCTTTGGCGACTGGGATGTGAAAGGTGTCTGTGGGAAAGAGAAAAAAGGAGGGTTTAATGTAAAAGACGAAGAAAGTAGCTGGAGGTGGGGCTGGGAAATAAAATGAATATGCATTTCACAAGTCTCTGCGGTAATAGTTCGACGTACAAATGCAGCTGCAACTATTGTGAATACGAGATGGAAACGGCGATCCTTTCTCAAACGGATATTCTCCATACGTCACTTATGAAAATAAAAGCAATCTTGTTTATAAACAAAAATAGTCCGAAAATAAAATAAAACAAAACAGAACAAAAAATACATACGTGTATGATGAAGAGAAGCAAATAAAACCGTATAACAGAAAAATAATCAAAATTTGTTACCCATCGAGTATTTATTTTTCGGCTGGGCAAACATTACTCTGAATATTAAATTTGTATTTTGATATTTGTTGACAGTACTAGAAAAGTTCACGTTGACAATCGATGTGCAGAACGTATGTTGATGAAAAATATACATGCAATGTCAATTTTTACTCACTATCACAGAAAATATTAAAGAAAAATACGAGAGATTACTGGGATATTTTTTTCACAAATAGTTTACAACATTGAATGTGTAAATTATATTTTTTTATTTCCCATAAAATGCACGTTGGTATTTTTTCACTCGCCGACTCTGATTTAATCGGGCGGGTTTTAAAATTAAATTCAAAGATTGAGAGCAATTTTGCTGAACGAGGTAAATGTGGTTCAGTGGGTGTAGAAAAGTTTTCGGTGGAAATCAGGTGAAAGTTGTAAAGAAGTATAAATATATAGGAACCGCAGGATGTAGAACTCGGATTCGGGACGATCGCAAAGTTCAATACTGCATTGGACGAATGAATACGAATGTAAATAAAAATCTAGGATCTACATTCGGCCGACAAGTATGATCAGAAGTACTGAGGGATAGGTACAGGTATCATCGTATGTATAAATATATATATTCAATCTGCTGAGTAAGGAAAAACGTATGAAATGTTGGATGTAGTGGCCGGAATGAATAGACGGAAAATAAAACGTCATGTTTCACGATGTGTCTATATCTATGTATGTATGTGTCGCAGCAGACGAGTCTCTGTCAAGCGACATCCTCGTAGATATTGATAGGATAGGATAGGATAGTGAAGCTAGTGGATAGCGAAGAGACTATGGATGACGGGATGAAAATGGCTCGTAAAGGTTTTGGCTACTAGTACGAAAGAATAATGCGGTGGATTCGTTTTAAATCTATCAGCAAAGACGTCCCGCACGGAATGAACACTCGTTATTTGTAAACCCCAGACGACGTTGATCGATTCAATGTCTATTTGGTGAAATCGTGTTGACGTTTTTTTACAATTTATTTTTACTATTTCGATTGAGTTTAATTTTCACTTTATCATTCCCAATAAACTCCATCCACATTTTATATTTATTTCGCTAGGAATTGAGTATTCACTTATTTTCCATTTGAATATATGGATAAAATTTTTTTTTCATTATACTATTTTCGAGATATTCACCAGATTTTCTTTATGTTTATCTCAATGATGAGATTGGTAAACTCCAATTGAATTTTTTTTACGCCGTTACACTCAGGTTTTGTTGAGGCAAATAAGTTTTTCGGCTTTGCCGCTCCGATTGAATTATATTATTATGATTATGCCTACGTGAAAATGAAAAGTCTATTGGCTTATAAACCTTTTTACCCTCTATTTTTCTCTATTATCTCAAAGCGGATAGAAAAATGAATCCACAATAATAAAAATAAAATAAAAATAAAATTTCATTTGAATTTATTATGACGTCTATCTTCTTCGTCTTTTTCAATATCAGTTATTTTTATGCTTCGTCTTATTCGCTATTTGTCCCTCGTATTTTACAGTCTCGTGAACAATTTCCTTCAAGTAATAATTTTCACTAATTTTAAATGTTAAAAGCTGTTGTAAATAATTTCACATAAATTATTTAAATTACGGCGGTTTAATATTTAGCGCCAAACTGCTGGGTTGTAAAATAATTTGAGTAAAGCGGTCTATTAGAATTGAGTTTATCTTTTTTTCCACTGCTAGAAGGCTTTAATTTTGAGTAAAATCAGAGAAATAGAGGAGACATTGGAGGTAACCAGCCAGCAGTCTTGCTCGTTTAACCAACTGAAATGATTTCCCTGCAGAGTCCGGAGCACCTCCGGCGGCAGGCGTTGAAATATGAAACTGCGGCAATATGCAGTAAAGAGCCATGAGTATAACCGCTCTTGTTTGCACCAGCAGTACTAGAACCAGTAGATGTGCTGGTAACGCCTGGTGTGCTAATAATCCCGATTTAAGCGCAATGATATCAAGATTTCAATGGGATATGTCTCTTTGTTCAAATTTCACTCAATCTTCACAATTATCTCTATTACGAATTCATTGCCAACAATACAATTATAATAATAATAATAATTCTATTACAATTTCTGTAAATAATAATCATAATAATTTTAATTTGTGTGATTTCAGAAATGCGATTCAAAAGGATGACAATGAAATCTCAAGATCCGCGACAACTACGATAGAGGTAATTTTATATTGTTATATTTATTCTTATTGTAGTACCGAATTTATTATCATTATTATTAAGAATCCGTTCAATTGAAGCACAACATTGTTACGCATCGTAATAACAACAGAACTGATACATTGCCAATTATTTAAACAAAAATTTATCAGAAGTCATTTTTTATTTTGGGTACAGCATTTTGGAACTCGTTACCTCTATCGATCACCACGGCTTCGACTCTTGCAAACTTTAAAATATTATGTTACAATTATTGATTACATCAGGAACAGAAAATAAGATGCCAATGACGTAGTTCGTTTAGTTGTAATTTCGTAAGCAATTACGTTACCCGTTCCATTATTATTATTTAAATTTTTCTTTTTTTTTCTTCTCGTTTTATCTTATTATTCAAAATTTATAATTTGATAACCTGGAATCGATGTAAATTACTGTACACTTTCTATTGTACATTGTCTTATGCATGAAAAAAAATAATCGGTAGCGGCTATCGAAAAATAATCGGTAGCAGCTACCAAAAAATAATCAGTAGCGGCTACCGAAAAATAATCGGTAGCAGCTACCGATTATTTTTTTTCGTGTAGTCATTAGGGGCTACATGTCTTATGAATAAAATAATCTCACAGTACATTATTATTATTATTATTATTATTTTCAAGTAATGCAACATTAGACTGCATTAAATTATTATTCCTTTAACTATTGAAACTTAAAACACTCCGGAGTATCTTAATCTTGTTATATTCCGCGGTAAGCAAGTGAGGTCTTGGCGAAAACTTTGGAGCTGGTGGAAAATTGGATGAAAGCTTTAGTCTAAATGTTGTTACGTCATAGTTAAAATAAACCACATAAGGGCCCTATAATATTATATTATAACAAACTTAATTTAATTCACCGTTAATTAATGAATTTTTAGCCCATTTTAATGGCCGTAAAATGAAATAATTCATTTATTTTAAATATTTTTCACTTTCATCGAGTAGTGAACTAAATCCGATTTCAATGAGCTCGGGAAATTTTCAATAAAGTTTTAATTAAAAAAAAAGTAAGAGACATTATTCAATTATTTTTTTTAAAGCTTAATGAAAAATTTTAATTAAAGAGTTTTACAGTATTAATTATTTTATTTCAAATGAAATGTGTGTTGAATAAAAAATTGAACGTTTTGAGAGCGCAAAGTTAAAAGTACTTGGAAAATAGTAAATAAGAGGTGAAAATAGAAAAGTCAATGGAATTTGCGTTGACACGTAATACATTGAAAGCAGTAGTTGCATAACGTCAAAGGATTTAAAGTTTGTTGAGCCGTGAAAATGAAAATGCTTATTCCCATGCAATCACTTGAGTCGCTGTAAAAGCACTCGTGATATCAAAACTATATAATACTAGAGTCACAATATCATTGGCCCGTTATACCTGCACTACAAAAAAGAGCTAGAAAATATATATAAATATGAAAATTTTTTGTTTCTTACTTACTAAGGAAAAAGAATAAGAATTTAAAAAATAACGAAGCAGGAGCTCGGAATACAAAGGCATGCGTGTTTTTGTGAGCTATTGGCTTCACTTTGACGGCATATTTCTTTTGTTTGAGTTTATTTTTTTTTGTGCCCATTGAAAATGAAACAAGCTAGTCTAGAGCATAGAGAAGACTGAAGAGAAGAGTGTAAAGTGTAGACTTTGCTATAAAACACGACGATATGTAGATAAGTATTAAGGTACACTAGAGTACATAAATGCGAGCAGAATATCTTCTGGAAAGATATTTCTCGTGTATGTATTTATCTAAAAAGCCGTGAATTATACTAGCAGAAAGAGATGTGTAGAGTATGTCATGAATTATTAATATTTTATTCCCATTGCTGGAAAAATATAAAAATAATAAATAAATGAAAAGTAATGGAATTGAAGGCAGATGAATCTCGTGATATATATGTAGCTAAAATATAAATAATTCTCTCTATTTATTTTCCCTAAGAAAAGAGAGATGATTTTGTTTTATTATTTTTTCATTTTCTTTTATCAGAAACTATTGGCCGTAAGGGAAAATCAATCTACTGCGATCGTGGGCAGGGAAAACGACACGATACACTGGGAGTGCAAAATAAAAAGCTAAACATAAAATAACCGATCGCCTGTACTTTAATGCGATAAAATACTGAATAAAATCGATAACATTTTCTTTTCAGTGCTGGGTTTTAAATTTTTTTACAATGCTTTTAATTCAGGACTGCCACTAAATAAGGCCGACTTGACGTGGAGTAAGTAATTTGTGTGTTTGTTTTTTGAGGGTGGGCTCGGAGCAATTTTCAATTAGACTGTGTCAATTAACGTTTGAAGTAAAACAAGATGGGGGAGAGACAGAAGACAAGTGACTTGTAATTGGAAATAGAATTAATGCAGTTAGTTGGTGGTGGAAGGAAGGTATGTTGCATTGAATGCTTCAGGAAGTTGTACGTTTAAATGTGGCTTTATAACGAGTCACGCTATATATGCCCGGATATATGTTTATACATAAAAACATGTGTGTGTCATCATCGTCATTGTCTTGGTCTTTGTCTATCTACAGCATTTACATCAAATACATATATACATATATAAATTCGTAGCTCATTTACATGACGGCACGTTGGCTCAAAGTGGTGGTGAAATCTTGCAGAAGAGACTACGAGAATTGTCATAGTAAATTTATAAAAGCATGTGCACTCATTATTTAAATAAAATATCACTTGGAGCAGAAGAAAATCGTTTGAAATATTTGAATAAACTTAATCTTTTCGGTGGACTCTTTGATGTGAATCGGAATAAAAAATAAGATGGATAATAATAATCGAAATTTCAAAGCTTCGAGAGGCAAAGTCCGAGTTTTAAAAGTGAGCAAGCAAAAGAGCTTTGGGTTTAACATTTGATGAATTGAAGCGAGTAAAACCTCAAGATTTTATGTTGGCTCTCCTGCATCTTTATATATATACATTTGAAATATATTTTTCTTTTTGTTACTTTATTATTATTCTTTTTCTTTAGCAAGTTTTCACGCTTGCCTCGTCGCGGCTGGCTCTCTCCCATTGCTCTCGTAATATTCCAAGTCATTTTTCAGGAAAATCGATTGCGAGTTCCCGTGGCGCGACCCGGCCCTACCCTCCGGAAGCGATCAGTGCTCGTTTGAAAAGCGAAAGCTTTGCCGTACTGAGCAAAGTAGTTTATACATATATCTATTGAAAGAAAAATGGGAGTAAGAAGAGTAATAATATAAGAAAGGAACAAAGAAAGATGAAGAGAGTTTCATTTGGTAGCTGGAGGCGTCAGGGGGTACTACTGACATGCGACCGCTCGTGCTCCGTCTCGATCATCAGAATAGAAAGAAATGTGAGCTTGGAAAATCTTGAAAAACGATCCAAAGTTACCTTCATTTCTCACCGGCATTCATAACCCAAAGCTTGCTCGGCTACATCGCTCTCAACTCCCGGCGTCATGCTTTATTACGTCCAGGTATCGAGGCAAAAAATTTCCCGTTTATCACTCGTGCATTTCCCTCCGTTATATATTTATGTAATAAGAGAAAAATATTTTAAAATGTTGCCATTATTAGAGTGCCTGGATTTTTTGGTTACTATGTCATTTGTAAAATTTGTCGCTGAATTTACGTTTTGTTACACAACAAAATACGAAATTAATGTTAGATGTTTAAGAGAAATATAGAATAACAAAGAGTGGCTGTATCTTTTGCTGCGGAATGTCAGTCCTCTTGGATTACTCGAGGATTTTATGTAATCCCAACAGTTCTCTGGACTCTTATCTTTTGTTATATAACAGTTGAGTTGACCTAATGAGATTCCATCTCAAGAGGGTTAATCCTGATTCACGGATTATGGATGCCAGGTTTAGTTTTTTTGCCAAACTCTTGAGCCTCAGTTGCGTTATTACTGAAAACGAAACAATTAAAAATATTTGGCAGCGTTACAACCTTCATTTGCATACTTGACGTTAAACATGCATTTAACTCTGCGGAAACTTAGACAGCAAAAATATTTGAGCTTTTATGGGAGATTGAAATTAAGAGATTTAAAAGGAAAAAGTGTTTGCAACATTTACATTTTTTTAATACTTAGTTACTCACTCTATTAGTTCTGATGTCGTCCTTTGTCTCTGTCGTTTTGAGGTAAAGGCAATACAGCTGGTTGGAACTTGGCCAAAAATTACAACAGCTCCAGAGGGAAAACCAGCTAAAAGAGAAAACCCAAAGTTCATAAGGTACAACCCGTTTCTGATGTTAGCTTTCTATATCCGTTCGCCTCTTATGCGACTCTCCTTTCTTTTTTTTTCAACCCACCCTCAAGTATGTATATATGTACACATACGTTAGGTCACGTGTACATACAAACACTCAACGAGTACCCGCGAGATGTTTGCCTCTTCTTTCGCCTCCTACTTCCTCTGGTTCTAGTATTCGCAGCCGTTTCTTTTTACCACTTTTTCCACTTGCCATTTTTCTTTTACAATTTTTCTTCCATGTCACCAAGTGTACTCACACAGACACAGACACACACACTCTTTCCATCTCTACCTATAAATGTATGTTTGGAAAATATATATGAAAGGGTGAGAAAATGACACGGTGTATCTGCAGTAGCAATATTCACCAGAATTCAAATAAGAAAATATATTTTTTAATAATAAATATACAATGCATACAAATTCTCTTAAGAAAATTCTAAAACAAATGTAAACTTGTTTTCTTTAATTCCCAATTTCTTAGGGCAGTACTTTTGGTTTCATGATTAAAATGCATTCGACATATTAGTAGATAATGATAAGAATAAGGTTTAATTTCATTTTTGAAAAGCTAGGCTCTTCGGAAAAAAAAATTTAGAAATTTTTTGTTTTGTAGTATTTCTCATGTTTGCACAATAGCTGGAGCTTTTAAAAAATTTTAATAAAAATGCACGTAAACTAGAGATTTTAAGCTACAAAATGCTTTTTTTTTAAATCTCGATAGATTATTTTTCACAAAGTTACAGCCTTCCAAAAATCACTAAAAAATTTATAAAATTTTTCTGTTCCTTTAATTTTTTGCGTTAGTGTATATTGAACCTTATAATAAATGACAGATTTAATCGAATTTTTGGTCCTCTGCAGCTTATCAAAAATTTAATTCGATCATATTCTTATCATATCTGAATAGTAATTCTAGAACCAACAGTATTACGATAAGAAAAAAAAAATATTTTCTCATATTCTGAAATTCCACTGACCAAGGATATTTTATAGCTTCATTTTTTATAAATATGACACGTTTCCTACTTAAGACGTTCTCCGATGGCAAAGGGAGAAAGAATAAGATCCTATATGGGTCCTTACGTCACTGCTCACAAAGCCGCTTTAGTTTGAGAAACGGAGACACTTAAACAGACGGTGAAGCTGAGTGAATAAACGAGTAACTTGTGAGAATAGAATTGTGGTAAAAACTCGTATATATATATATATATATAGATACACAGATATTGAATCCAATGAAATATAGCAGTGGACTGCAAGGAAGCCCGTGAGTATCCTTTTATGCGGAGTGACGAATGTGTTGCGTTTCTGCAGAGCTATTTTTACCCGATATCCCTCGTCGGCGAGCTAAGTGCTCGGAAACTGAAGTAACGATACCCTTCCTTCACCTACCCCTTTTTTCCTGTTCCATATAAATATTTAAGATACCCCGAACAATGTGCAGCAGGTTTGTCGGGCGATTGATCGACCAATGGGGTGGCGCCCAGATAGCTATCGATCGCAAAGCTAGTCTTCGCGTTACTCGATAAATAGTTAATTTAGTTTTAGTAAGTAAGTTATGTATAGCAGATTTAAATAAAGTCTTCATTGTAGTAAGATACGTCAAGATACCATACTGGCTGAAACTTAAGTAGCGACGTAAGTTGACTGTAAAATGAGGTCAACATAAAGTTTCATCTCGTACAAGGAAAAGGGGCTTTAGCTATTCCGAGAATGCAAATACATATTTCATTTCAAATAGAGACGTCGGATCTTTTTTCAGATATCCAATAACACCAACGACACAAATAGTATCTGGGTATAAAAGAAATTTATGATTCACATGGATAAACGTGTGCCGAAGAAATGAACCTCATATTTTTTAAATAATTTATAATTTTTCATGTGTAAAAAATCTAAATATGAGTGTTTTTTTTCATTTATATTAAAGTGAGGCTGCATTACGGAAAAAATATTAATAAAATAGCAAGTGGAGTGAATACGCGGAGAAAGCTTTCTGCTCGTCTCAGCTTTCAAGATTTTCAATTTACTAAGTTTTCTGCGTATTCTTACCACTATATTACATTTAGTCCACCCCACTTTACTTTTATATATAGTGTGGTGTACTATTATATTATATTATATTATACTAAATATATATAGGCGTATAGATGTACGGAGAAGTGAATAAAGCATGCGAAGCTTTTAGTATTGCCGTAACCGTCAATCCAATTTATTTAGTCACTAAAAATGTAACTTGACGATGGTTTTAGCCATTTTGACATATTGCCTACTTTT
This sequence comes from Microplitis demolitor, assembly GCF_026212275.2. Lineage (NCBI taxonomy): Eukaryota > Metazoa > Arthropoda > Insecta > Hymenoptera > Braconidae > Microplitis > Microplitis demolitor. The sequence goes on from NC_068552.1 coordinate 17,065,667, forward strand.
TATTTTGTCCGCTTTATACAACTTTTATTCATTTAATCCTATTTTCGTTTGAATTTATTGTCAATCAGAAGTATTGATTCGCTCAGTCGACTGTTAAATTTATTCGCCAGAAAAAAAAAAAAAGAAAAAAAAGGTAAATGCTTTTGTTTTACAATAAAGGCCAGCGAAAGTAGTGACATAAATGACGAAAAATGTATGCGAGTATTTGAATAGGCGAGAGTTTAAATGGGAGAAAAGGAATGAAAATTTAGTCCTTTGAATTTTCAATTTCCAATTTGTGAAAAAAACCAGGATAAAATGTCACAACAGTGTTTTGCAGAACGAAGAGTAAGGGAAATACGACCTCGTTGGAGCTGTTCCCGCGGGGCTTGATTCATGAAACTTTTACGACTGTAATATCAGTTGCGTCGACAGTCTGCACGTCAATGTCCTCGAAACCGTTTTCCGCGGTAGCGTTGATTAAAAATGCTCTGTGACGGTGAATCCGAGGTTTTTTTTATAAATAAAATCGAAACTTCACGCAATGTTACAGTCACCCGATGACAAGACTTCTTTTAAATATTTCACTCGCTTGTTTAGAAAATATTTTATTTTGTTAACATGTTTTGTCTTTGTTAAATAAAAAAACCGGATCAGATGATACGTACCTTGATGATCAATATTTTTAATCAAATGAAATTGATGACAGAGTTGAAATGAATATTGTACGACCTTTTTTTTTTTTAATTATAAATATTCATGCAATATTTACCCCATTGTTATTGACAATAAAAAATTTGACTAAAATTTACGTTGGAAAGAATGAAGGATTGAGTGAACCAGTTTAATATGCGAGAAGTATCAGATACATATATGATAAGACTATTTGTATTAAATTATTTTTCACCAAATAAAATAGACACAGGCATATTTTTACAACGGAAAATTATGGATTTAGTAGACCGTAAGTCGGGAATTTATATCAAATATTGACATCAAAGCCAAAAGCTATTGAGCCCGATGCTGCGGAATCATGAAATATTGGAGTGTTTATATTTAATTAGTTAAATAAATTGAATATATGAAGGCATGGCATCAATGGAATTCAAAAAAACGCCCTAAATAATAATTAATTCGAACGGGATTGGGGAGAGTATTACAATAATGCTGGGTAATACCAGAAAATGAGTTACTGTGGTTGATGAAGGAGGTAAGTCCTTGGGCTATGAGCCTGCGATTTGATGGAGACGAGGAACGAGGGAGTAATGACGAAGGTCGAGTAAGTGTAGGGAGTTCCCTGGACCCTCAGCTCGAACAACCACGGAACCACTACGTGCAGAGTGAGCGAGGGAATGAGTAAGTGTAAGAAGAACGAAGGGAGAGTGGGCGGGACACATGGGATGTGATAAGGACTCAGTAAAGGAAGAGGATGCCCATCTTGATTTATATTAGGAGCCAATTTCCTGGGTGATTTTTCCTTTTTCCTGTCTCAACTCTCCGCTCTCAGCCCTCAGCCCTCAGCCCGGCAATCCCTCTTATTCTTTTCTCTTTGGCTTTTTCTTATATCCATCTCCGATGGAATATGTACTTTATTCAAACTTGATTACATGTTACGGCTTCTCTACCTTCTTTTCAATCTACCACTTCCAATTTCCGACCGATATTACCTCGTACTGCGGTGTCATAAAAATTTCACTGACGTCACTAAAATAATATCATCCCGGGATTTATTTTTCTCACCTTTTCCATCCATATATAAAGTATCTACGTACATTTTACATCAACGCTCGCGGCTTTATAGCCCACGGGAACCGTTAAATAAATGCAAACATCTACAGCTGTTTGAAAACATATGGTTTGAAGGTAATGTGTAATTTATAGGTATAAATATTACGTAACCCTGATGAAGAGTGATGAATTCGAGTGCAATATTACTTTGATTACCAGTTAAATCCAAATTAATGAGACAGGCTCTATTGTATGAGACGAGGGACGTATGTCCGATGTCCGATGCTCAAAGCTCTCGTCCACCTGCGCGCATACAAATGGGATAACAAGCTGTAGCCTGAGCAAACAGAGAGCTGATTGCGTGTACCTAACCTCCAGCAACGAGGAAACACCAGCCAACCGGTACCAATCAGTTGGGATGGATGGAATCCAGCCGGTGTAGACCGACGAGATGAGGGTCGGGAGTGATGATAACCAGGATGGGGCCAACTGATGGTGAATATTGAGAATTGACTTGACATGATGCTTATTCGCAGTATGCTTCCCATCGTCCTCATCATCCATTCTAGTATTTCATCGTGTATATGTAGATGTATAATGCGAGGATGATCAGCAGACGAGGGCACTTGTGTGCCGTTTGTTTCAAGAGGATCCACGTGATTAAGTCAATTGCCTTTATATGCCCTATCATTTAGCATTCAAATTATAATTCGACTGCCCGTCTCCCCCAGACACTGCACTAAGAGTAACTGGAGAAATTATTTTTTTTATTACTGGTGTTGTGAGGGCTCTCGGTTCGTCACGCGTTGACGTAACCCTCTTCTGTCTTGAATTATTACACGGGGTAAGAGCTAATTAGTTGCACCGTCTGGGCTGGCACGTACACGCGGATCGTGTGCTGCTTTAGTCTGCTAATATGATGGTTTATGACCTCCGTAAATCCGGAGAGACTCGTCCAGTATGTATAGTCAGTTTATGGTGACGAGATAACACGAGTTTCTCAAATATTATGAATCTTGCTGGGTCTAGATTAGCTTTATGTGCACTCAGATTATGTACAACAATGCAATATGTTAATCGTCCACTTCTATAGAAATAATCGTACCAACAAAATGTTTACTTGCCATGATAAATTTTTTGAATTATTAATTGAAAACGAAAATTATTTTGCGTCAAGAAATCATTTAATTTATATGTAAGACGTTTTTTTTTAATGATATTTATTATGTTTGTTGCAGATTTAAAATATTCATATGACCAGAATTCAGATCTCTTCATCGCCTTTGAAGTGAGTACTTATAGATTTTATATTTTTTATTCCATAATTATACATACGGGATATATAAGAGCCTCTGGTGTGATAAAGTCCAAAGCTCAGCTTTGAAGCCATTTGATTTAAGCCAAGATAAATATAGACATTAATTTCAAGTCATATTAAGTTTCCGGGATCTGATATTATATAATATTAATAGCAGCATGTAAATTAATACTCATATTAATAATTTACTTGGTTCATTCGAATATTTTTAAAAAATTTCTGGATGGAATTTACTTGGTATGAAAAACCCACGGGACAAACCACGACAAAGCAGACTCTTTATAATTCTCCCTCTCATTTCACTCATCTCTAAGTTTCTTGTTGACCGCGATCTCATGTGCGACCTCCATAACTCACATATACATGTATATAGAGTTATATCTCAGTATCTATATTTATATCGCCCAGGTGATTTTGTCCCGGAAGTTCTTCACGCTCTGTAAACACAACGACAACATAATTTAATATACCGTCCTCTGTTAAATGACCTCCCGAAGAGTTGTTTTAAATTTAATTAAAATCACTCCAACATTTATTGCATCAACTGTGCCCTCGCATTCTAAATAATATTTATACTAAAAGTAAACAAATATCCATACGGCCTAATTTAATTATACTCGAGTTGAAGTTTATGATTAAAATTTCCATATCTCATAGTCATAACTTTAGTATATTAATTGCAAAGATAATTAATTAATTAATAAATAAATAATAATAAAGTCGTTTGAATTTTAGCGGTAATATTTGAGTTCCTAACTTAACAAAGATTTCATGCCAAAGATTTATTTGTCCGTGACTATCTTGGATCGCCTGACAGAGTAGTTTAAGTTGTGCGTGTTTGGATGTATTAAATAGCTGTTTCTGAAATTTATGAGACCGACTTTACGTGCTCTCAGTTTGATGGTTATATACTTTGGGTACTTCTGACCCTTGAGAAGAGTGTGAGTTTCCGTGAGCTCGGTTTCATGCTCTTTGTATTAGTGTAACGTCTTCTTAATGAAGAACGAGTTTGCGCATTCTTTAAAAAGGATCTTCTCTTTATCTTTATCTCTCTCTTTCTCTTCTATTCTATTCTCTGGAGAAGTAGACGTGACGAATGGCAAAAGCCCACAGAATGGGCTTCCTTCCAACGACATTACCGTCTGTGATTATCGCGTTCCCTTTCTCTATTCCCATCAGAACTCCCTCATCCTTATTCGCCCATTAAAACCACCGTAAATTTCATGTCGATTCAAATAACTCAGATAAAAATTCCTACTAATGTAATAACATTTTTTATGGAGTTATTGGAAATTTGGCCTCGATCTGGACCGAGGAAATGGAATAATAAAAAAATTTAAGGGCTGGATCTTGGTGGGAGTTTTATCGTAATAACGTATGCTACGTGGTGAGCCTTTAGATCAAGGAGAGTACGCATGAGCGCAAACTTACGAGTATGTGCGAGTATACGAATCTACGGACAGACGAAGATGAAAAGGCGTCGCTGTACTCAACTGCCGGGAACCTTTACCAGTGGCTTTAAAAATGTGTCACGGCGTTTTCTACGTGCACCGGATATAAAGTAACGATGCGGACGAATTTTTCTTCAGCTCAGACGTGACACGTACTTTATCTATACAGATATAAAGTTGCATTAAGATGGAATGGCTTGTAAATTCTCTTGAGAACAAAAATGTCTAATAAACATTTTATTTATCTTGTTTTAAATAATTTTAATTTCGTCAAGTAAAATAAAAAAAAAAAAGTCAATGGAGTTTTGTTGTTTATTTTTGCTAAAAATTGTTTGTCTGAATAAAATAAAAATATTTAATAATGACAACTAAGTAGATGCATTTAATTTAGCCACAGCCAAAGTTTTCCAACAAGAAAGAGCTTTTCATTATTATGAAAAACTTTTTAAACAGGATAAACTTTTTAGCCGGATAGCTATAAAATTTTTTTTATCACGACTCGAAACGCGAAACAGAAAATAAAACCCACGGCAATTGAAATTAAACTACGGTAAAACTCGCGTAGAATTCAGAAAAAAAAAAAACAAACACAAATGTAGAAACAAATGGAATTTACGTGTCTGACCAAAGATATTCTTATCTACTCGAGTGCATGGGGCTCGTCGACGGTGGGTAGCAGCCGGTCGAGGTCTATTGGATTCACCGTGCGGTACGGATTCGTTAGTCGATTCGGAGTTGTGAGTTAAGCTCATCAAGGGGGATCTCCGTACGAGAGGATCAAGAGAAACTGGATGGTAGAAACGTGATCCCGGAGTAAGACGAGGGGAAATGCAATGATTGATTTAGACAGCTAACTTCTGGCAGTGGGCCAAACTCTTGCTTCTGTTCTGCTCCCTCTTCCTCTTCCTTTGCTTCTTACTTCCACTTGCGCCTTTACTTCGGCTCCTGATTCTGTTAGCTCTGTAGAATGGAACCTCCTTGTCCGCGCAACGCAACTGAACCCAAGCAAAAAATAGCAGAAAGGGTTTTCTCGAGTGAAGAAGCGAGAAAGAAAGAAGAGAATGAGAAAGAGAAAGAAAGGGTAAAAGCGAATAGCAAGAAACGATATTTCATTGCCGCACCACCGAGGCATAACTTTGAACCGAGACTCCCTGGACCTCTTTATTTTATTCCCTGTCAGACCTCGGATTTATTCTCATTATTTAATGTTTCAACTTTAATTTCGTCGTGTAAATGTAAATGTCCTTGAGACATAAAACGTTATCTATTCGTAGTCATTTTTTTTTCGTTTTTATTCAGTATTTTATATAGAATTTTTTTTTTTTTCTATTTAACAAGGTAATAGGTGGTGAAGCAATAATCTACTGGTAAATTACACGGAGTAAAGTAAATTTCGTGTGTACACAGTAGTACGAGAAGTAATAGGTCCTACCGCGGATGAGTTTGGTACAGAGTAGTGAATTGGACTGGCTCTTTCGCATGTCTGTATGTATGTATGTAGTGTATTAATGTGTGTGAATGTGTGCATAGTGGTAGTAACAGTAATGCATGATATAGTTTGCCAACGAGGCAAATTGAATCGTGTTACAGTGGAACGCGTGTGATTACAGGCGACGCAGAGACACGATGTTACGCGTTTTGGGAGTTCGACTGTTGTCGAGGCTTCTCGTCCTCGTATGCTCGCTATCTCTATTGTCACTGCTGTTCCTCAATCGATGTGGCTTCAATAACTTGGACACTGACCTCATTGACACTGCTGGTGAGTCCATTATCATTAATTACATTAAATTATATATTTACTAGCTACCTGTGGTCGAAAAGTGACTGCCTGCCTACAACAATTTAACCCATTTCACTATTCTATTCGCTGTTTTTTAATTATTATTTTACTCATTGGACAGTAAGTTAACAAATATATTATTTTATAGTTTTGTAAATATTTTTACGTCACTTAACGGTTTAATTTTATGACCGTAATCAAAACAAATAAATTTAGATTAAAATTTTTCAAATAATACAGAGTTCCGGATTCACAAACAAAATCACTCAGTATACAGAATGAATAGATAATTTTTTTTAGAATTTTACTCTGAATTGCGTTCACCCTGCAAATATTTTACAGTCGACGAAACGCAAATAATTTAAATTAATTTATTGAGGAAAAAGGCTGTCACACAATTTTCTTAATTTCCTTAATATATGTATATATATGTATTCATACACTCGAATAAATAATGTTATATAAATTTTCACTTAATAAATAATGTTTGCACTTAGTTGTTTGTGCACAAAGTTGTGGGACAAATGTTTTGGGGTTCCCGGTAGTGATGTGCAAAAGGCTTTTACTTTAACCGAGTTAACTCGTAAATTGCGTGCCCGACGACACGACGACGACACACCCGGATACAAACACTGACATTAAGTAGCTCCGAAACAAGATTATAAGACTTTTGTTATAGTTGTTCCGGGGTATTTTTCCCTCCATCAATCTCCCCTCCCTTAATTTAAATAATTAATACACAACATATAATGTTATTAATTAATAACGATCAAATATAATGAACGTTATCAATTTTGTTTGCTTTTGATATATCGGCGGTAAAAAATTCTGTTTACCATTAATTAAATTTACCCCCAGGAAATTTACGTTATAATATTCCAACCATACGATAATTTCCGATAGAATATCGATTTATTATTTTTTTTATTACAGTCTGTAATATAAATAGTTAAAATAATTGAAATTGCTTTATTTGGATTATCTCGGATGAGAGATTTATTTATGAGAATGAGGCTTAAAGAGAATTATCGAGTGGGATGAGAAAGATGATTGAGTATAAAAATAGAAGGAAATGAAAAAAGGATTAATTTTATTTGTGCAAAAAGGTCGAGAGCTTCCGAGGTGGAAATGAGGCCGACGAGATTTACTGATTTACCTTTGAAGTCTTTAGTTTAACATCAACATAAATAGAGTACTATTCTCTTTATATAATGATAATAATAATAATTAATAATCGTGTGGAATTTCAGTACTTGAGTTGGCTTATTGTTTTACTCAGTCCCGGCTTATCATTAAAAGTTTATCGTTGGTAAAAAAATATAAAAAAGTTTTAAAGAAAATAATAAAAATATAAATGTATAGAGATAGGGTTTTTTGTTTAGATTCTCTTAACTTTAATTAACACTTTTTTGTTCAGTTGTATAAACTCTCGCAAACTGGGAATAAAATAAAATTAATTAATTCATTTAAATGGCGACTTGGCCGATGGAAAAACCGAGAAAGTAATTAAACGCGTGAATAAATTTTCTCAATGTTCCCCTAATGACTTATACTAAGTAATTTAGGAGAATAATAAACCGTTTGCGGTCATAATCAACTTAGATAAATATGCTCACAATTATTACGTTATTTTTCTTATGAAAGAATGCAAGGTACTCATTTTTTTTTTTTTTTTTTTTTTTTTTTTTTTTTTTTATTTAAATCGTTTAAATTGACGTTTTATATTTTGATAATTAAATTATAACGATTTCAGTTCGTCAAAAATTAATTTTAGAATATTGATTTCATTTAAATCGCACAGGTTTTATTTTTTTAAGAGTTTGAATATTTAATTGCGAGTTTTAATTTTAAAAATCACAGATACTCTGATTTCGCGGCTGCATATGGCAAGAGAGTTAGTCAGGAGACTCTACAGGAATAAAAAAAAATCTCTTTGATCATATCGATGTATTTAAATAAAAAAATATTGAGTTTTTATAAAAAGTATGCAACGAATAATTAAATTTTATATCAATCTCAAATTTATTTTAAAAAATAATCTATCAAACATTTTAGTATTGAAGGTTTGAAAAAAAATTTAGTGAAAATAATGGAAATATTTCTCCTTTGAAAATGAAATGAAATTAAATTTTACGTAAATTTTTTTATATTGAAATTTATCAAATAATTTATTAAAAATTTTTGAATGTAAACATGAGTCGAAAAATAAATGTCAAATTACTCACTAGATCAAAGCGCAGCTGAATTTACATTGACACTCGATCACAGAAAAAATTTTTCCATTTGAAAAAAGTCCGATGGTTACAATGCGCTCAAATTTTTTTCACCGAGGATGCATATTTTTATAATTAAATTTTTACAAAAAAACAATTTTGTGGGGTTAAAAAAAAATTAGTTGGTTTTATTGATGAAATAATAAATTGCGAAGCTAATATAATTAATTATTCTGGCGAAGAGCGGGAATATCGATATGAAGTGAATATATATATATATATATCGCATCAAGAGTTGAATAGGGTAGAGAGAACCGATGACATAATTACATTGTGGTGTGTTCGCTCACCCTAGTTTCAAGACCGTAACCGTAGACGCCCAAGCTTTCGAGCCGTACATACATCCACTGCGCCAATATATCTATCTTGAAAACCGAGCGTACATTTGTATTACTGAATAATATAAGTTGCTATTCGGTATTCGCTATTCGCCATCTGAATATTCATTTCTGTCCAGACCTAACGACATTTCCCTTTATCGAATTGTGCTGCTATTTTACAAACACTCCCACACAAATTAAGCTCCTGCGCGTTAAACTAAAAGTAAATTAACAAATTACTAAGCATAAACTAACTTGATCAGCCTGATGGTGGCCCAATATAGGGCACAGACGAGACATTGGTGGTTTTATAAATAGCCCCTGGCTCTTTGTAGTTACCTGGCTGATTGGAAATTGATATTATGTACTCCATAAAAGTTAAACTCCGATGCAAATATGTACCGAGAGTTAACATCGAGCTAAAGCACTCAATGTAATGCACAGAGAGTTAGAAATGAAGGCCACCCGTAGCTCTGGTACAGTGTAGCGACGTTGAAATGTTTGATCGAGTGACAGGAAGCTGCGATGTGTGCTGGTCCTTGATGAACACAGAGAGCACCTATTACTGTTCCCCTTGCTTTGCCAACACACTCGAAATTACTGTCGCTGTCGGTGCAACCATCGAGGTCTTGTCTACCTGAAAATACATGTTTTAAAGTGTACTCGAACTTGAATTCAATCACTGTATCTACGTTCGTTTGTACGCACATTAAATACTATTACATTTAATTCAATCACTATACCCAGCCACACCGACCACTCTATTTTTAAAACCAACTTCAATATCAAAGTTAAAAATTTTTTAATTTACTTTCAACTTTGATTCACAATATTCTGCTTTTTTTCTAGTTTTCATTCCGTCATTTAGTATTTTATCAAGACTAACAAAAGTTTAAACTTGTAAATTCCCGGGGCTTTTTGCTTCTGTTGAGGTCCAGGGTAGGGGCGAGAGTACCGACTTTTGCTCCTTTCGTTTTCAGTTTTTTTTTCAGCCGCTCCACTGTCGTTATATTGTGATAGAAAGAAAGAATTCCAAGTGGCTGCGGACCAAGCATCTGTTTCGTTCAACTTGTCCAACTTTGAAATTAGAAAAACTTTCGCGCATCTTACGTCTTCGAGTTCTGTTACTCAATATCGCACATTACTACCTATTTGTTTTCTTTTCATGCTTATTTATTTTTTTTTTTTTTTTCGGAAAACTTTTTCGATATTTGAAATCTCGTTACATAATTACGGAAACCACGTCACGTTTGATGTAAAAAAAAATCAAAATATAAAAAATATATTTTCAAGAGGAATAAATTATTAGACATGATATTTCTATCAGGCGAATGTATTATTCAAGTCACGGATATTATTTTATATTTTTTTATTTTGTTGAACGCAAATGGAAAATTCGCATTCATGGAATCTCGGTGTATATTTTTATTTATTTTGGGTATAGTATAATGTTAAGAAAAAAATAAGCAAAAGGAAAAGATGGCGGGTGAATATTATAAGACGCAAAGCAGAATGTCGCGTTGTAAAATTAACTGCTGAGATGAAACGTGTGAAAAGAACTTTTAAAGATGTACTTCACGCTTTTATGCTGCTTCTTACTATCACTTGAATTTTATCAACCGTATACATGAAAATTTACTTTTTATCTTATCAACAAACTTTTTTTCCGTAATTAAAAAGTTTTTTATCGTTGGTCGGCGACTGATTGACACGAAAGTAGATTAAATTATTAATTGATAGAGTTTGCAATTAAGCGCAACAAGTAAGAGTTATTACGATCTCAATTGAACCTTACATAAGACGCAATCAAAGTTTAATCAGTGACTTACATTGTTCACAGAGTTTCAATCTATACACTCGTCGGCAATTAGGTTGACGTTTTTACTTTCTTCAGGTGTATTATTAAATGTACAGGGCTCACGCTAAATAAACTGCCCTTATTAATTAAAAGAAAAAATAATTTTATTTTCGAGCGAAAAAATTAGACAATAACTTGCATATTTTTTTTTAACTGACAATTTTCTCAGCGGGATGTTAAAAATAATTTTTCCATACTTTCCATTATAATTTAACTAGAATAAATACAAATATAATTCGCTATTCAATTACAGAGCAGTATAAAAAATAAAAAAATTGTAAATTTTGATTTAAAATTATTCTGCAATTTTTTAAGAATTGACTTGAGATCTATTTGTGTACGAAGTATTTCCTAGCTAATTAAAAATAGAAGACAAGTTTAACCATGAGAATTTAATTTGATGTTCGGAGCATGAGCAACCAGGATTTTCCATAGTAGTGAGGACAATTTGAAGAAACAGAATAAGCAAAAACCACTGGCTCTACAGAACCAAGTATTAGAAGGGTAAACTCGTACTACACTGGAGTATAAGATCTCTGGGGATTGCCCTCATCGAGCAAGTACACGAATTTCCGCGGTTGAAAGCATCGGATTCTGGTCCCAGTGACGCGAACCCATGAAAATTACTCTGAGAATGATGCGGACCGTGAAGTGAGTTTTCCCATGTCTGAGATTTTATCGGTCTGCTGAGAAAAATGCTGGCCCTTTTGTCACAAGTGGAAGCTATCCGAAAAAAAAAAAATAAAATCAAGCACAGAGTATACGGAAGAAACCAAAAAGAAATGAGTAAAAAGTAGGTTGTATTTCTTTTTAAAATTTATGTCTGTATAAGCTCGAGAAGAGGAAAGTCTCTGACCTAGCTTACGTTCTTATCTCTCGTGCGAGAGTTAGACTGTATATTGGATTACGCAAATGAGAATGAGGAAGAGAAAGGGCTCGTAAAGAAAGATTGTGAGAGATATCGGGCACAAGAAAGCGCTGGGGATAAAAATAAGTTGAATAAGAATGAATGTAAGAAGTTTTGGGGTCCAACGAAATCGCCATCGGAATTCCACGGCTTCCAAGCTAAGATAAACCGTATCGAATCCAATGCTTTTGCGAGTTTCGTTAAAAGACGTTATCGCTTTCCAGTCGCTGCGTCGTATCTATTGATACCATCCTTTATTCCACTCTTCTATTTTCATCCCTTGTATTTTTATCCAGCTTTTACTTACTATAGGTCACTGAGTCGTAGTTGTAGTTTTCGTTGAAATAGTGAGCTGGCTGTAGTCGAAGTAGACGAAAAACTTACCAAGGCTATTTCTCTGCGGAAACTGGTGTCGGACTAAAGAACCATTCGATTCGATTCGTTTAATCTGATCATATAGATACTGCTTTTTTTTCTTTGTTACAACAAACTTTCCAATTATTTTCGCGTTTTTGTCCAGTCTTTTGCTATTTTTATCGCAGTAACTTTATTTGTCTTTCCCATGGATCAAGGAAACGGAAAAATAAAACCCAGAATTGGCCCGCGGCGAACCCACGGAGTTATAACGCTCAATGGATCAGGATCTATTATCCTGATGGGAAACAAATAAATCAATCAGGAAATTTAATTACAACAAAATTGTTTTTTCCTTCCGAAATATTAATAAGTTGACAGTATCGATACAGAAAATAATTTCTCAGGGATGAATATTTGTAATTAAACCCAATAGAAAAAATTAGCAATCATTCATGCAAATTTATAAATCAACGGAAACAAATATCAATTTAATACGAGACTCAATGAAAAGTATAAATAAAAAGCAAGATATCATAGCTGAATATTACCTCTATAAATATTGAAATTAAATAGAGATTTCCACCCACCCACACAATATAAACACGATCAATAGATTTTCTCGAGTTTTTCAGCCGTATCTCAACAGAAGCAGCATCAGCACCAACATCAGCGTCAGCATGGGCAGCAGGAGCAGAAATAGCCCGAGTATCTTCATCTGTCTATGCACAGTATGGATGTACTCTCATCTCTATGCAACTCTCGATCCCTCTCGCTGGCTATCTCACGTGTGATTCTACGTGCCGCACAGCTATCGCTCACTCATACTTGCATTTGAACCCTTTCTACCCCCGGCTCAGAGAAACTAGTATTCGAACTCGATTCGTACGCTTGTACATATTGAAGCCAAGTAACTGGCGTCGGTCAGAGAGAGAAGCAGAGAAGCAACCGGGGTTGTGCATACATGCCCTCAATCCACGTGACTCTGCCCGATCCACTATGCTGGCTTTACTTTACCTAGATATTTACGCAATTCCATTATATACACGCTTCTGTATGTTGCCCGGGGAGTAACGGAGATCGAAGAACTTTATTTGTATTTGTAAGCTACTATTTTCACCTACACACCGTTTTATTTACACTCGCTTACAAAGCGTTTTCCAATTACACTGCGGGCCAAAGGATCGATTACTATCGAGTATACAAGTGGCTGTTAATAAAATTCTCTAAGCGATCAGATCACCCATTTAAAATATAATCGTGATAGAAAAATTTGAATAGAATCTAAGCAAAAAAAATTAATTAGAAATTTTATGCGATAAAAAAAATAAAAATAGTTTAATAAAACAAGGAAGATAATAATTTACAGAAGCGCATGTCTGGCAAGAATCCATGAGATCGAGATATATAACCTGCGCCTCGGCTCGTACTCGAAGAAGTCTGAATTACTGGCCAACAACTTCTGGTCGTTGAATACAAAGCTACTTGTAGCAAAAAAAATGTTTCCTTATATACTTTTTACAGCAGGTGCTCCGTCTTGTTTCACGTGAATAACAAAACTGGGTTCATTAATATTTACACTTATCTACTTTATATTCTCTGTTTGTTATAAATTACTTGGTAAAATATAAAGAAAAACTTTTTGTTGTATTTAGTTGGTTGGTAATCAAATGAACTGAAGGAAAATTAAATTTAAAATCCAGCGGAGGGTTTAAGTGACAAAAATCTGGACAGTCAATTTTCTTGGGGTTATGAAGGAAACGAATTTATGTATCAGTTAACATAAACTTACGAGTGAAAAAATAAAATTATAATGGAGTATAAGTAAGAGAATTAACAATAAAAGAACAGGAATATCGGCAGTAAGTAACTCTAGCCGGTGGCCCATTAAACTTGGAACAAAGACATTTATTTCACTTACACTCGGTGAAGAGAAGTGTAGGTAGAGAAAAAACCGGCTCGATTTATCGTACTTTCTGTGCTCGATCCTTTACAGGTCGTAAACCCGGCCCCACCTTTTTTTATTTTCCTTTTCCTTTTCCTTATTTTAACTTTTTTTTCTCAGCTTAAACTATAGACACGGATACTCTAGACTCCGGAGGGATGTAACTTGGAGTACTTAAGAAGAAATAAGTCAGTTGTTGTCGGGCTGATGAAACTCGAGTCAGTTATTTTTTTTTAACCGTTTACATTTTTTGTTGTAAGTCTGGTATTTTTTTTTATCGTCTGCAAACTCCTCGGATTCTTGTATGCAAAATTAGGATTCTCGAAGCCATAAAATAGCCAGAAGTTCAAGTTTCGTGGCCGTAAATTGTTGGAGCGTTTGAATTTCAAACCTAAAATCTATCCAAGTACGAAAAAATAAACCGAGTCAATATAACTGTCGAGGATACGGGTGTAGTTGAATTCATAAATAGGCTACCGGTAACTTCCGAGATGAATTCGCGGGAAAAGTTTTTCTCTCATCTAAAGCCTCAGCTTCCATACTCTTGCAGTAGGCTGGAGCTCAGAAAATGCCGCAGGCACTTGAGTGTCAGACCCGAGAGCGGCATTCTATCCAACTGCACGATCCTCAACTCAAATTTACTTTACCACAGGTTCCTTTGCATCGCTTATCTTTTCATATATATTCAACCCCATATTCACTTACATATTCAACTATTTTTTCCAATACTTTATTTCTGACCCGCGAGCGATATTTATTCGTTGTTGTATTGAAAAATACGCTCGAATCTATACTTAATACTTTTGTTCGACAAAGTAAATATCCATGCGTCATTACTCTCATACTTTCTTTATCTATGTTCCAGATCCAATAACTCCCGCGAGTTTACTTGAGGCAAACCAACGTGAAGAAGAAACGAGACTCGAAATCGAGAGACTCACAGCTGAAATTCGCAGTCTCAAATTGCAGATACTTCAGCTAACAGGTTTCGTATTTTTTTTTATCATCAAAAATTATCATAAATTATCATCTTTGAAGCCAAAGTAAACGAGATAGGTTACTGAAAATTCAAGTCTAAGTATCTTATAGTTAAACAGTACACGTCTGGTTCTCATGTTCTATTAGTGAAGCATCAGTCCTCTGAGCTTTAGTTACTGAATACACGTTTAAAGCTGATATGAATTGGCTTAGCTATAAAGCTCAGTGTCGACGAGACTGAGTACATCACCAGCTCCTTCACTCTATATGTACACAGGCATAGATAAACCTGCGCAGATTTCAATAGCAGGTGTTAGTAGATAAGACTGCGAACTTTGGTCATCTTATGCAATTATCAATTCACATTTTACAGCATGTATATAAGAAACCCATTTAATCAATTTGAATTATGTGCAAATTAAATAATAATATTTGCTTTCTGATTTGCATTTGAAACTTTTTATTAAAAATTAATAACCTCCGCGGCCTAGACTTACGAATTTTACTGACGTTTTTAAATTAGACAATTTTACACCCACCACTTCAATCACCAATAATTTAATTAATTAATGAAAACACTGCTTCAGTATTAATTTAAATATATTTAACACCGAAAAATATTTCAATACGGGGAAATTTTTTTAACACTGGTAAAGAATATTGATACCAGCGGCGGTGTTATTTTAAAGTTTAACACCTACACCATCTGGACTTACCCCGGCTTTCTTACACTGAATTATTAATATTGTTATTATTATATGCCGTAGAATTACTAAGTTAATTAGTTAATGAGACTAAAATTGAATCAAAGGATTTAAATTTTATGATAGCATTATTAATTTTGCTTTAGATATACATACATATATATGATCCATTAATATATATATTCCAGGTACTAAAACAATAGCTCTCAAAACCATAAAGTACCTTTCATCATCCGGCATGTCTTCTACTGTGCACATGAAAAGCGTTTATTATACTATTTCTCAGTTATTAGTAATAAATTTATTACATTTTCCTATTGAGCGATTCCAAGTACGCAATTTCCTCGACGGTATTTTATTTAATTAGCCAGGTAATTCATCAATAGTAATTGTTACGGTAATGACGATAATTCAAAGTGCTCGAATTATATAAAGTAAGACGGCGGTTTTAATTTCAGGATTTTGTAAAGGTACAAAAAATTTAATCACAATGCAAGCAAGGAAATAAAAAATTAAAGACGATTCTTTTTTATATGTACGGAGCAAGGAATAAATGTCGTTTTATCTTGTGCAATTAAATGACGGGGATTTTGTTATGACTGTAATCGGATGATTCTCGTCCGAGTGGTTTTAAGCATGCGATTGTGAGCAAGACCAAGTATTGTTGTAATAACGATAATAATAATAATAATAATATGTTACGGAACTGGGATGTGAGAATGCTTCTTTACTGCAGATGCAGTCTATATTGAGTAGCAAGTACTTTTCAGCATAGAAAAGCTGTAAATTTACGGAAAACGTGACTAGTTTTGTAGTTAAAGTCATAATGCTTTTTACGAGCTTTGAGATTTTAACGTAAAAGTACAATAGTGGGGACAAAAACTATAATCCGGAAGAAATTTATAGAATGCGATGGTTTAGGAAGACTCAGAGGTCTTTGGATTCTGGTTTTATTCAACTTTATTCTATCCCCAAGTGAAAAGGTTCTGAAAGCCGGGACTTTTTATCTTCTTCGATAATACAGTTGTTTTAGTAGCTATAGCTTGTCAGTCAATCCGGAGTTTTCCAACTCTTGGGCAACTTCCGTAACGGCAGTCGCTATTATCCGACCACTCAACTCACTATTTTTTTACAGTACTCAATTCCGAACTTTTATACACTGTTTCGGGTTTCAAACCTTGATTTAAGACCCTATAAAATAGTTATGTTATATTACATTGAGTATGTTGTCAACTTGGGCAATAAAATAATAAAATTTGACAGTTTAAGTGTTTAATAAAGTTCATACTATATTTCCGATATTTGTCTGGTTTCAGGGGGACCAGCTGGACACGGAGAAACTCTCGCGGGATTGAATTCAACCGAAATCGGCGACTGTTTGGCAGCGAGGCGTCAGGTCGAATTCGCGGAAATAACTCAAGGCCTACCGCTGAATAACGAGTACGAGCTGATAGCCTTCAGTCACTTTACGTACTCACGACTATACCCCGTGGACCTGGGACTGGGGAAACGCGTCGTGGAGAAGCCGATCGGGTTTAAAAGAAAAGACTTGCTGGAGGCGCTAGCCAAGGCAGTAGATACGCTCAATAAAAATGTGTCTTCTATTGCGAGCAAGTATACCCAAGAGGATTTTCTTGAGGGTCTGTATCGGGTTGAACCGACGACCGGTACCCAGTATGAAATGTACTTTAGATCTAAAACCCTCAACAAAAGCTCTCAAGTTTCAACCCAAACAAATACGAATTCCGGGTACACGAAGATCGTTATGATGAGACCTTATGCTCCGATTCACTTTGTATCTCTCCAGAGGCAACAGAATGCCCGAGAGAAAGAGCTTATTCATATAATACTTCCATTGTCAGGGCGAACTGGTACTTTTCAGAGCTTTATGGATAAGTTTGTGAAAATTGGCTTGAAAAACGATCGCAGAGTCCACCTAACAGTCGTCTATTTCGGCACCGAGGGACTCTCCGAGGCGAGGTCCATTATGTCGAGGGTGCTGATGACACGTGGCACTGGTGGCACCAATCAGAATTTACGGCTGCTTGCCTTGAATGAAACTTTCTCGAGGGGCAAAGGACTGAGAGTTGGGGCCGAAAGAGCCTGGACTGGTGATAATGATGTCTTACTGTTCATGTGTGATGTCGATGTTGTTTTTAGTGCAAGATTTCTTGATAGGTATGGTTTCCTCTTTTACTTGCATTATAATTTATAAGTTGGAATTGAATTAATATTTTTTTATTACCTCCTAACTCGCAACCATTCTACTGTAAAATTAATACCCGACTGAAGCTTTGATAGTATAAGTACCCAGAAAGTCTCCGTACTAATATTAGCTCTCTTGTAATTGGCTCATCATTTTCTCTGAACTCTAACTAACCAATTCCAAAGCAAGTCATTAATGCCAGGTAGTTTTCATTATAATTTCAGTCTTGTAATAGCCAAGCTTTTGATCGCAAATAAATTAAAACCTCACTAGAAACGTCAGAAAATTAATTATATTAATTAGTCATTACCTTTAGCTATTTTATTAATTCATTTATTAAACTTCTATTAGTTTTTAATTTGAATGATAATTAAGACTCGCTTCTGTGATAATGAATTCTCTAGAGTAATGAAGAAGCTTATCAAAACAATAAATTAACATAGCAAACAGGAATATTTGTTAGCAAGAAACTTAAGTTAAGGGCATTTATATTTACGTTTGTTGGTCGAGGTAGTCGGTACAACAAGAAGTGTAGTGAGTGAAATTGGGTGAACTCTGTGTGTCGCAGGTGTCGGTGGAATACAGCCCCCGGGCGCAAGGTCTATTATCCCATTGTCTTCAGTTTGTACAATCCTCACGTTGTCTACACGCTCCAGGGCCGCGAGGTACCACCCGAGAGAGATCAACTCGTGATATCCAGGGACACGGGTTTCTGGCGAGACTTTGGATACGGCATGACCTGTCAGTACAGGTATATTTATTCAAACTAACTTTATTTTCTCTATATATGAACGTACATTTATTTATTTATTTAAACTATTGTACTGCGTAAAATTTTATCAAAGTGCTCTTTGTTTGTTTGTTCAGGTCAGATTTTCTCCGAGTTCGGGGATTTGACGAAGACATCGTGGGATGGGGCGGCGAAGACGTAACTCTCTATCGCAAATACGTCAGGAGTAATATTAAAGTTGTCAGAGCAACAGATCCTGGAATTTTCCACATATGGCATCCAAAGGTATTTTTATAAATTTTTTTACGAGTCGAAAATTACATGATATTGCCGCTCTTGCAAACTCTTCATTGGTTTTAAATTCTAACAAAGCTCTCCTAACCCTCGAAAAATAAGTTATCACACAGTTCTCAATGCCCAAAGTCCAATTTGCCCCTCAAATATCTCACGTAGTATTTTGAGACTCGAACTGGAATCTGGAATGTGTTTTTTGACTCGGGATTATATTTACCCATCAGTACTAATTGTTACTGTTACTAGATGGCGTAGTAAAGAAATAAAAATAATAAATAGGAAAATGTAACCAGAGGCTGTGGGCATTAGGCAAGTTGATACGGTTGACAATATGCAGGAAATAACGAGTAATGGTATATATCGTTTTGTGGGTTGTATTGTTGTGAGTACATTTCCGCAGTCTCGACGCCGTTTCCCAAAGAATATGGGATCCCCGTTCTGCCGTAAAAGCCCAGGCGAGTCGTAACCGAGGAAAAAGTAGAGTAATTCTCGTAAAGTCAGCCGAGCTTTGCAACTGAAACAGTTTGCTCGTTGAATTCTTTCCTAGGTTTAAACTTACAGTTTCACATCCACAATAGTATGTTTGAATGAACCATCAGTTTTTATTGGTTTTAAATATCCCCTTCCTGCCGTTATTGTTGGACACTTTTTTATTTTTTACTGCCATTTTCTAGTTTTTATTATTTTAAATTACTGCCTTAATATTTGAATGGATTTTTATTTTTTGCACCAGAGGGTTGCAGTTATATTTTGTCATCATTGAACGGATATTTATGCTCACGGATAATATGCTACAAAAAATATTAAAAATATTTCGCAATGGATTAACGAAGCTATTCATGAATAAATATCGCAATTATCGATACTGAAAACAGTTTCAATGAAAAGACTTTTCTATGTATGGAAAAAATAGGGGCTGAAAAATGGATAATAATCACAGCAGGCGGTAGAAATGATGAAACTTTTTGTTCAAAATTACTGTTTTTAATAAACAATTGCTCTTCGTAATTAATAATTACAACCCCTACTATAAGTTTATTATTCGTATTTTGAAATAAACTTGGTGCTGATTATTGCTATAGATTTCGAAATCAAATCAAATACTCAGGGTAAAATGGGACATCAAAAAAATTAAAAAAAATGCATGATACTAAAATTAGCTTACGTCCAATAATTTTTAAAATTGTCTAAAAATGATAAATTAAAAAAAAAAAAAATATTTCGAAAAAATGCACTTATAGCTTTTTTGATTTTCTACATGTGCATATTTTTAATTTTATAAAATTAAATTTATCTTGTCTCGAAAAACTTTTTTTTTTTATCAAAAGTAAATAAAACTCATTATAAATTGATTCAATATTAATGAAATGAAAGTATGTACATTAATTAAAAAGATCAAAAAAAAAAAAAATAATAAATTACTCGGATAGATATTCTACAGTGCCCGTCTCCAGTAATTTAAGTCTAATTTTATTTCTTTGCCTCTGTAATTTAAACTTATCGTGAATTATTTGCTGAGTTAAAAAATGTAAAATTTAATACAGGAAGTAAATTAAGGTGAGTAAGTAATATGACCAAAATCTGGTGATAACAATTTAGTCGGTTAGCTACTCATCGTAGAAGGTGTCCGGGGATCTCGTTTACTTAAGTCATCGGGAGATAACCTGGTGTGCTATGGGTCCCGGATAATGAGATTATCGAAAGTTGGTTGCTAATAAGCCAGGCATCGATCGGAATTAAAAGCCGGGGGATCGGATGTAGGGAAGAGAATAGAATGTATAAGAGACCTGGCGTCGTCTGGTGTGTCGACGGGGTCGTTAGACCCGGCTCGTTGCTTAAAGGCGTGAGGCGAGAAACTGAGGTCGAGAACTTCCAAAGTCATTTACGTATAATTAAACTTATCGTCGAGGCTGCATTTTATTTTAGTTAAAAAAAATCTACAATAGTCTCACATAACAAACACACGAAAACAAAGTTAAATAAAAGATAAAAGTAAAGTTGTAAAAATAAATAATTGACTTAAAACTTGTCTAGGGCTGGGAGGATAAAATGGGATGTGTATATTGAGGGCAGAGCTTCGGAATAGCTGGATTTCACATTGTTAGACACTGGTGTTAGTTAATGGATCAGACAGAGCACTCAGCTCGGTTCTACGACTACTGGATTAGCTTTGTTAGTAGATGCACGTGTAGGTGCGCAAGTGGACCTGGTGAGTGTGTGTACTAGTGTACATTGCGGCGACAAAGGGGTCCGAGTTCCACATGGACATGCTCGCGTTTGAAACCCGGTTGCTCGAGCAATTTTCGAGCTGCCCGAATAGTTCCGTTCGTCCGTTCTTCCATGCACTAGTTTCCCTCGGCATACCACTTGCTTATATGAAATTCCATCGAGTCAATAGAGCGAGCCGCGATTATTTCGATGGCTTGTATGAATGACCTCGCACTGAGTACCACAATCGCTGCACCGGTACCTTAGTCCCCGCTACCCTGCCCTCCCTTTTATCAACCTACTCCTTTATCCGTCTCAAAAAAAAATTAAACTGACATTTTTATTAAATATTTTAACCTCAAAAGCTTTTTTACTCGCATGATAATTTAAATCTTCATAATGTTTTTCATTGTTCCAGTTTATTAAAATAAATATTTTCAATTTACTTTCAAATTAAGCTGTTAATTTATTTTTTAATCACCGGGTAATCCATTCTCTTAATGAAAACTCGACCGTATTCGACTAAAAAATTCATTCAAATTAATCTCTTAAATTATGTATTTAAATTCTACATATGAAACGGCGACGTTTTAAATATATTCTGTACTTAGTAATTCATAGTAAGAAAGAGTACTTAATATTTAACCATGGGAATGCCGGTCGGGCAATCAGACCTAGACAAATATTATAGTATGAATAAAGCGAGCCGATGTTGGTGTTTGGGTACGTGAGCGTGCCTTCGGAATTAAGAGAATGGTTCCATATTACACCATATATATATATATATATATATATACAGATACATATATATATATACATACATATGATGAAAATGTAAATGGGTATGAGTCCTATAGAGCCAACTAAACAGAGTTGGCTGTCAAGGTTCCACTTGTCGCAAACGACGGTCGAAATCACAGCACTCACGGTGTCGTTCTAAGCCCAGGCAATTAAGGATCCAAGTGGACTAAACTTGTAGTTTCACAGCCAGGGAATTCTACCAAGCTTTCTTCCTTCATCTCTATTTCCCTACAACATACATTCCTTTTGTTATATACTCGTTTAATATTCTCTGCTCTATATTTTCGTATGAAAGGCGATTCATACTTATTATTCAACGTCATTATCGTAATTAATGTTTAATTAAATTTTTTAAAACTCCAATCAATTATAATTAGATTCAATTGTTTCTATAGAACAGTTCGCTATAAAATGAATTAAAATTTAATTAATTAATTAATTAATTATATGATTTTTATGGTCAATATTTGATTGTGTCGTTTCAGGTTTGCTCAGGTGGTCCGGGACAGAAATTATCGACAGATCAATATCGCGCGTGCATACGCTCGCGGGCGTTGAACGAGGCCTCCCACGCACAATTGGGCTTCCTGGCGTTTCGCGACGACATCGCGAGCCAGGCGATGAATCTCAAGGCGACTCAGACCAAGAAAAAGAAGAAAAAAGTTGTTCCTGCGCAACCGCTGCCCAAAAAAGACAAAGTCAGGCTGCCCGGGTCCCGGCCCAAGGACGAACAAGTGAAAGATAAATTACCCAGCCAAGATAAGCCGGCTAATCAGACCTGATATGATCAATTGGTGTCTTAATTCCTGTAAATATCGTGTATAAATTTAATGAAAGTATTGAAATGTACTGATCGATTCTTGAGATTAAAATTTTTAATCTGTGTGGAAGTTTATTATTAATTATTAATTAGTGATAAGATTTATTAATTTATATATTAATTAATGATGAATTTTTATAATGTGATTCTCTCCCGTCCGATATTTGTATTGGGAGAATTTATTTATTGAGAAAATTTTATTACTTGTTACGGATAATTTATTTTTTTTTTAATACTGAGCTTACTAATTATTTATTTTTTTTTTTTTGTAAATTCATGATTAAGATTTATTGTTGTTAGAATTTATTTAAATAAAATAAGTGTCGTTATGTATTTGTAAAATGTGATTTGTTAAATATTAAGTTATTTATATAAATATAATTATAAATATAAATATATAAATATATATATAAAATAAATAAATAAATAAATGAATGAATAAATCAGAATTTGTACAGGCGAATAAACGTTCATCCACTCAATGTCAATTAGATTGCACAAATATCACAGGAGTAATTTCGCAGAATTTTAATTTCATAATATAATTTATGGGATTTTTATGTGTATGTGCACGTGATAATTCACGTGTGAAAAAAAACTAAAATAAAACATAAAAATTGTGAACGCTGAAAATAATTGGAAATAAAAAATTTTTTTCTCTATAAAAAATAACATTTTTCATAACCCCTTGTCATATTTTACCGAGCGCAAGATGTTGTGGGAATTAATCATAATTAGCTGAGGATTTCATAAGTAATTAAAGCTGTCGGATTAGAGCTGAGAAAAGCGGATATTTGATGGGTTACAAGTTTTGTATCCTCGTTGGGCACGAAAAGTCTCGGAGATCGTTTCAACTCGCAGATAAATCATTGAAGACGCTTGAAAGGACAGCGGAGACGGAGTTTGTTGACGGGAAAAAATATAAAGTTTCAAACTTACATACTAACACACAAGTTTACTTTTTTGAGTTTGAGTTTTGCTTTTAACGTCGTGTCCTAACTCTACTTGAGGACGTAAACCAGCAGCTTTCATCTCGGCTTTTTTTTATCTTGAATAGTTATGACAGCAAAGCTGATATTTTTATTTCCAGTTTTATTTTTTTTTTTTTGTTTATATGAAATGTAGAGAATAAAATGTAATTTGATTTACTGCTACAGGAGTTTTGGGCATTTGTCAATCTCTGAATAATTTTTGAAGGTTTGTTCATTTAAAAAATCGACAAATTATTACGGAATTTGATGATAGTTATAAAGTTTACATGAAAAATGGGAAAATCAGCATAAGTCAGTGAATCCCGATCTTCTATAAATTTTCTACAGAATTTTTATAGATTTTCTTTGTATTTTCTATAGATTGACCATGGGCTCGTTAAATTTTTGTAAGTATAAGCTAGTGAGAAAATAAAAATATAACAATTATTTAATTTGCAGCTCGTTTTAAATTTAATGAAAAATTTATGAAAATTGAAAATTTAATTAGCAGTTGATAATTTTATATCGAGGTTAAAAAAAACTGAATCAACTGATCAAAGTAAAGCCATTGGATAGAAAGTTTTTTTTTTTTTTCAAAAGTAGTTATAACGAATGTTGGAAAAAAATTCAAAAGAAAAGTTCAAGATTATGTTTGAGATGTCCAAGTATGAGCAATTATGTCACTCGAAAGTGATGTTCCAAGTATAAGTATCAAAGATAAATAGGGTTGTAATAAAGTTTATAATTAAAATTAGATAATTAAGTTTTCATAATGTCTTTCAGAGTTTTATGTGATGCGGTAGCAAAGAAAGGTTTATATATGTATTTTTAATTCTAGAGTCAGGTGCCAGAACGAGTAGATGTCATGCAGAGTCTGCAGAATGTCATGTAGCTCGTAGAATAAGATTTTCTTTTAAGTTTCACAGAATTCAGCTTCCATGAGTCAGCTTTCTTTTTTCCCTTTGTGGTCACAATTTCCGGATCGCGTCCTCTTAACCCCGTGTGCTGTACATATATATGAGAAAGCATAGCCTTAAGGCATTGGCCGTCTTCTCTATGAAACCACTTTTAAAGTCTTCAAATATTGCTCACACGACATTATTCAGGTCACAGAATTACGCAATTTTTTTTTCAAAGACTATTTTGTAAAAACTAAAAGCCTTAAATTATTATTTTTTTTTTAGGGGACGTAGGAAAATTTTTCTAGGAATTTCAGTCTTCCCACTACCGTGCGTTTAGTTTTGTTCCATACTTATATTTTGTTACATACGCGACTATCCCGATTTTTCTGGTGCATGTAGCGCTAAAATAAAGTCATACAAGCGAATTATTGAAGCAAAACAGAAAAAGTTATTTTATGGGATAATTTTTATTTATTTTCAATCTCTACTGAAACAAAGTTCATTTTACAATTTTCAAAAAATAATTGATTCCAAATTTGAATTTTATTGAGAACCGTAATTTAGATAAAAAATGAATAGACAAATTTCAAATACCACTTCATGCAAATTTGTCAATATAAATCGATTACTCAGCTCGTATTTGCTCGTAAATTAAATTATGAATATTAAATTTCCGTTTGCTGTTACTAAGTTACTAATAGAAATGGTTGATTTCGAGTTTAATTCTCTACACAAAATAAAATTTTTTGTGACCAGAAGATAAGAGAACTTACGGTAACAAACTTCTGTCTCGATATACGGAGAACGGACAATGCCTTATGATAACGATAGTCTTGTAACTCACTTGTAACTAAAAAAATTAATTTGTTAAAATAGAATAAATTTATAGCATTGACCAAATTTTTGGTCCCCATTGTCAACGGCAACAGTTCTCGTCATTGAAAATCAATCACTTTCCATTCGTGCTAACATAATTTTTTTTGCGTAGCAGGTCATCAGGAACGCGTCTTAGGTTGTCGCCTAATAATTTCATATTTTGATATATTTTTCTAAGATTATACGAATATCATGTGTTTTCGTATAACCAATCGACTGCTCAATTTCGTCACAATTTTATTTATTGCCATAAGCTTATAATATTTGTCACTGTAACGAAATTTTTCGCTATCCTGTCTTTTGTTATGAAGACGAAATACTTATTCTTTGGGTATTATAGTTTATCATATTGTTTTATTATATTCCAACCGAGGAAATATTAGCAATTGAATACCACATGTCCTGAATAGTTAACACTAATTACTTGTGTGAAACTATCTTGGGAATCGCGATGCATAAATAAACCACTAAACAAAAACTATTATTCAGTATTTATTAATTATATAAAACTGAGGTTGAAAATTAAATTGAATTAAAAGGGAATTTGAAATTAGGTTTTAATTATTTAACCGAGATCTCGCTCGGAGATGGATGATGCAGACTTGCAGATTAAATTAAGTTTTGATTTGTACGTTGGGTCAATTAAAATCATATATGCGGTTCTGATGCTACGATAATCTCATTTGTTCAAGGGATGTAGAGAGTGCAGATGGAAAAGAGAAAGACGATAATAGAAAAGCAAAGAGGACAGAACGCGAGAGTGAATATCAGTTAAAAGAGTCGGACGCGTTCGTAAAATATCCAATTGTAAATATAGTTCACCGAGTGGAAAAGCTTTTACATATCGCAGTTACAATATTTCATAAAATTAACCAAATGCTTTTATAAATCTATATATATTTATTTATGTTGCATGTGTGTACGTATTTGTGCATAGAGATATTTCACCGGTGACGATTTGTTGTATCGCATTACGAATATGTTTACTGAGTATCCATAATAATAATACGGACCTCATTGCTTATGAACAAACCAATCACTTCCGCACTGATTAAATCGTTTGTTAAAATTTACAGATCGAACCGTTTTATCGACTATAGTATACTATTTCCCTATAGCACATATTTCTCTCCGATGATTTCAATCACATCAAAGTACTGAAAGGATTATTGTCATTGGGTTTGACGGAAAAATAATTCATTACCCGTTTTAAATTTTATTGATTGCCGCCAATAATAAATAAATACAAATGATTTATAGAAGCGTCCACGGAAATAAAAGAACTGTTGCAGCTACGGGCCAAGTTCTGTAGCTTTACAATAAAGCTGTCCTGTAGCTGCTACAGGGACGTGTCTTGATGCAGCAGCAAAAATTGCACTAAGGTTTAAATTTTAAAAATCACAACTTTTGGTGAAATTTTTTCATGATTTTCGACTTAGGATAAGTCTGTAAAAGAGCGACCATTGAAAAAATTTAACGCTCTTTTGTCATCTGGTCAAGGGCGGATTGACGGCTCACATATTTTTTATTTTTTTACACTTTAAGCTTGCGGCAGATCAATCAATAGACAAACATTGACATTAGTCAAGTGAAATGACATGAGAATTATAATCGATCATCAGAAGACGAGGTAATTGATGTTACTGTATAAAATCCACAAATTGCACGATGATTGGTGGCATAATAACGGTTGTTACTAGATTGACTAGAGCTAGTAAAATTAATGGCCACCACAGTAATATATTAAGCCGATTTAGGTTGATTAACGTCGCCAAGTGCAATGCTAGCATGTTGTTGTGAGTACGAGGTTGTGTATTCTACGAGTATCTAAATTTCCTTCTAACTGAGCAGCCAACTTCCCATGGGATCTATTCACAATATATACATGTGTACATGGGCATACTAATACATATACTATACTATACATCGATGTATGCGGAAGGTAGTTTATTGTGTATTCAGAATAGGTAGAATCATTTGGAAGTCTAGCTCGTAGCTTGCCAATCACTTTGCCGAGGTAGATTGTTCGGTGACCACATCACTCTCATCTCTCTCTCACTCTCTTATCTGCTATCGGGTAGTTAGATATAACTAGGGGTTTTATTCTATTGAATCGGGCCTCACGACCTTTGAATCAGTATTGGCTGAACTGATGCTAGTGCTTTGTACCGTGTACTGTATAACTTAAACTACAGCAAGTGCTGATTGGCTATTCTGTGTGCGCCAGAATATCGTTAACGGCATGCATGCAACATTGTCCTCACCTGTCGTCTTATTCAATTTCTCTTACCTCGTTATCTATTCAAAACCTGTAGTCTCCAATTAATTTATAAAACATCGATTTTACTTTTTTAAACTTTTTCCGACTTTGGAAAGAGAAATTTTTGTGATCATGACTAGGTTCCGTATAAGGAAAAATAATTGAACCCAATTATATTATTGAATATTATTTTCCATTTGATAACATTACGAGGATAAAAACCATCGTTGAGAGGTTAAAACTTTAAGTTCCTTTGGGAGATATATAGAATATGTACGAGCAGCACAAATTTCACGGCAATCGTCTCTTGCTCTCAAGAGCGTTATAAATTTAAAAGGCTACGAGAGCTGAGCAGAGCTATCACTTCTTACATTATCTGTACGATACTAAACAATATCAATAATTTAACCACTATTTCTTCTACCATCTTTTAATTTAGAAATAGAAAAAAAAAACAATTTCTCATTTTATATTAAGCTATCGTTGTAATCTTGAGCCGATAGTTATTCGATATCGACAAAAAAAACAAGTCGGCGGAGGAAGTAAGTTTTTCTTCACTTCCTCTGACCTCTAATGCGTTCAAATAAAAGAAAAAAAAATACGAGAGAAAATGGCGCAACGTCACGCTTGCTCACTAATGACTTTCCTTGATTATTATCGATAATTTTAAAAAATAACAATCGTTTAAAAAAATCAAATCTCCGTTTTATTCATAAATAAATAAGAAAAAATAATTATAACTTTTTTTTTTTTTATAGTCAAGTTATTGTGTTCGAATTGAATATTCATGAATTTGGGTCATGAATTGACAATAGAATCGAAACCAAAAATATATAACTTTACACGTGGAAGACTCTCACGGCTCACAGCTCGATGTAAGGCCGCAAGTTTGTTGGAGCATCCAGTGGAGGCGGCAACCGTGACACCCTCCTACGATTCTGAATTCCCAACGTGATCCCCAGGAGTTGTTACCTCTCTGCTCTACTCTACTTCCTGCCAATATCCCATTCTAATTTGGAACCTGCTTAGCCTTTGCCACCCGAGAGCGAGAGCTGAGCAACAAAACCACCAGCCAGTTTTGTGTCCGCTCTGCGCATTTCCGTTTTCAAACTTTGTTGCACTCGACAAGTCATTTTGCTATTGCCATCGAACCCCTTCTCTAATTATTGTGTAAACATTTGCTGTTTAAAAAAATTTAAATATATTCAAATTTATTATCAACAGTAAATTTGATTAATTTTTTTTACTTTTTCCCGATAGAGACTCATTGAATTATTTTACCCAGAGGGTAATAACATAAGTGCAAAACAAACAGACGTCTTGACGGACTCTTGGGGGATGGAAGTGACGTGCGAGGTCTCTTCCGTCGTGATCGGAGTACCGAAACGAGTTTTTACGGGTGGGTTGGCGCGTGAAAAGGGCGATGTGCGATCCCGATATCTCCGTACAAACAAAAAAAAAACACAGTGTTCTTGTTGTTGTGTATACAACAGTAGCGTCTGAATGGAAGGATTGTTACCAGCAGCAGAGTCGCTCTTGCAGGGGATCACACGAGCAAGGTCAACAGAGGCTATAAAACAACCTGCGGTATGTTTTAACTCGCTCAAACAGTAGGAGGTCGCGGACGCGAACACGTGCAATTATGGGCTTTAGTGCTGTAAAAAATAATTTTTTTAATTACTTGGTAAGTCAGCACTTTATTACTTAAAAAATATCTTTTAATTAAATATAAAAAAAATATTGGTATAACATTGATAAAGTTAAATCAAACAAGATATATAACTTCTCTGAGGTACCAGATACCCAACGGACAGTGTCTGGCACTCGGTCTAATTGGGTCCGCGATAAATTCTATAAACCTCTGGGAAAAGAAATGGTAAAAAATAACGAAATAGAAGTAAGAAATGTGGATATGTGTAGATGTGTGTGGTAGTACAGTTCGGTCGAAAGAAAAACCACTAGATGACATGAGCTGTATGAGAAAAGAAAAGTAAAGCTGTCTTACGTCGTTGATCCGCGGATTAGTTCATAGCCCCGGCAGCTTTGGATTAATTTCAATTTTATTTTTTTTTCCTTCCTCAATTTTTTATTCATCCGTTACAAAAAAGTTTAAATAAAACAAAATGCGTTGAGTAAATTTTTTTTAACAAAAGTTGCAGTGCAAATTTTTTTCTTTTTTTTTCTTTGAGGATTAATATCGTTAACAAGTTGAGACGTGGAGTGTAAAGAACTTTTCCATTATCCGGTTGTAATTCTTCAATGTAAGATTAATGGAGGGCAGAAAGTCAATAGCAGTTGCCGAACAAAGCATTTGCAGCTACAGAGTAGTGCTTATCTGTCGATTAACTGCTCGCAATCAATAACATTTAATTGATAATACTCGCAATTACATTAGTTTATACAAAGTCATTAATTTAATTATAATTTTTTTATTTTTCTTAATATTTATGTTTACGAGTTTTTATTTGGCATAAATTGTTAGTAACTCGGATTTACCTTGCCGGCGAGTTAATCGAGGCAGTTTAGCTGCTCAAAGTTATAGAGATAAGTAAAAAAAAAATAGACTGGATATTTACAGCAAGAAGTAGTCGGAGGGAAGATTCAGTAGTTGGGACAGGAGTCGGGGTGGCTGGAGCAGTTGTGAGTCGGGTGCCATTACCGTTTTAGTAGTGCCCGTATCGCGTTGCAATGCAAACTAATCGATCGTTGAATGAGAGCATAAAAGAGGAGAAGAGAAGAGGCGCGACCTGGATGAGAAAAGCAAAACGAGTCTCACGTCGAGATTTTACTACTCTGCTTTTATTCATTCGCATTTTTACAATTTGTACTTTTTTTTTTTTTTTTTTTTTTTTTTTTTTTTTATTTCGATTTCACACCATTTACAGTTTGTAACAATCATGCAATCAGACTCTTTCAATCTGACCTGTTTTTCCGATCGGTAATCACTCGTTCGACTTTTATTTATTTTTAAGAATTTTCACATCTGAATTTTCCATTTTCATGTGAAAAATTTCATCAGATGATAGTTTAGCTTTTAAATCAGGTAATTCAGTCGTAAGGATGTAAAAGTTTATTGACACTGTTCGTTGAACCTGATCAGCGATGCATGGAATATATTCTTCTTTATGTTCAAATGAATTCTGAAAAAATATAAAAATATTATGTCCTTTGTACACGCGCTGGTGGATATTCATACAAAATATATCTTTTTATTTTGTTTTTATTATCATAACTACGCTCGTGTACTCAAATGTTTTCCATAGTGATGCAGCAATTAAAACGTTCTCTTTATGATATTTTATTGACGTGCACACTGCGAAGGGAACGCAAACATTTTAATTTAAAGCTGCATTAAAATTTTGTTTCAAGTATTTTTTAAAAGTTACCCCATCTTTTTTATTTTTTAAATATTTAATGTATATCATATTGTCATTAGCGGATATAAGTATAGTGCTTACCAAAAAAAAAAATAATAAAAAAAAAAATACTTAGTAAACTAACGAACCTTTTTAAAGTTTTTTATTCCGCTAACAAGCACATAACGACGTATAATGGGTTAAAAATAAAAGTAAAACAGCAGAGCCGACACTGTATTAGCTAAAAATAAATGATGAGATTAAAGTATAAAATATATAATTTTATTCTTTTAATAAAATGTTGGGGTGATGTGGGCAACATGGAATCTTTTAAATTTTTGATATTTTTTTTAAATTAACTGAAAAAAATTTTATAAGAAGGCACAGAGAAAAAAAAGGATTTGTTGGTGCAAACAATAAGGTGCCGGTGGGTAATAAGGCCTAGCTACACGGAGAGAAAATTATGGTAACAGTTACAATATATTATGGGAATGGTTCCCATACTGCATGGTAACCGGTTTTTTTCAAATGTTCATTATAGGAACGGCACCCATATATATTATGGTAATCATTCCTATAATTATGGGTGTAATTTCCATATAGTATCGGAATAGTTCCTATGGAATTATGGTAATGGTTACTATAATGTTATGGTAATCGTTACCATAATATTATGGGAATGGTTACCATAATATTATAGGAACCGTTACAATGTGGTTATAGGATTGGTTCCTATTTGCTTATGGGAACTATTCCTATGAGTATGGTGATCATTACCATGATTTTTTTACAAGCGATATGGGAACTGTTACCATAATGATAGGAATTGCTCCCATACTTATGGAACTTTCCCCAGAAAGTATGGGTCTATATCCCATAATCCCAAGTAATCATTACCATAACGGTATGGGATGATATTTCATAAACGTACTAGGAACAGTTACTATAATTTTTTCTCCGTGTAAGGGATATTTTTAATAGAATTGAAAATATTGTATTTAATTATCGAATTGTATCATTAATCTTTATTTCAATACATTAGCCATGAAATGTAATCAAGTAATGGTAATTTTTACCATAAAAAAACAAAAAATGGCAGGGTAATAAGGCCTACAGGTTAAACAAACGGGAATAGTTTAACTATACTTAATAAAATTGGTATTAGAGAAAAATCATCACTTAAATTTAGCAACAATACTTTTTTAGAGTCAGAAGACTAGATTGTTTTTTAAAATTTCTTCTGCGCCATGACATCATATGACGGATGATGAAATATAGAAGACAGGGAACGTGGTATCAGGATTCTATAAATTTTTTGTAACATCTCTATGCAAGACCCTTTTACTTGAGTAGTCTTTAGCGGAAGCGATTATTTTAAATATCATTTCTGTCACTTAGGCCTTATTACCCGCGGGTACGTTGGAAAAAAAAATTATTGAAATATCTCATTAATTGTACTATAGATGATCTTTATAACTTAGATTTATACAAAAATGCCCAGTTTTTAAAATTTAAAAAAAAAAAAAAATTTTCTACTGTAACAGTTAAAAATAAGTGATATATTTTTATGAATATAAGTAAAAAGTAAATGATTTAGCGTTTTTCCCTTCTCTACACTTTATTTATATTATTTAATATCGTGTCGTATGAAAGAATAAAATAATGGAAAGGAAGCCTGGTTAGAATGGATTTAGGAAATGAAGTACGTAAAAAGGCTAGAAATGTTTTTAGTAACAAATAATAATAATATAGGTGTGTATGTGTCGTAATGTGTTAGTGGTGTTCTGATAAAAGGAAGTACATTGTGGTGAGAATAATGGTCAGGTCAACTATCGGTTGATGTACAGTAGCTAGATGTCGAGCTCTAGTACCAGCACCAGCACCATCACCATCACCAGTAACAGGACCAAAGCAAAAGCAATAGCGATAGCGTGTTCACTACAATATATTAACTATTTCATTGTACGCACGCGTACCTTTGCTTCTTTCTCTGACTACTCACACTTGCATGACATCATATCCGGTCTTATTATTTCACCTGCCGCGCAAATACAGGGATTTTGTCTGCTAATGGAGTGCCTTGAACTACGGCCACGAGTCGACCAAAACCCGGCTCTGTAATAAAACTAAATAATAATAACCATGCCCAAAAAATATATTATATATATGTACATGTATATACATATGAACTTTGTAAAAAAAAAAATACGCTACGACTACTTCCTCTCTTATTCTACAGGCTCATTTGCTACAGTGATTTATTTTCTCTATTCGAGCTTCACGAGCAGTAAAAATTTTTATGCTCTTGTTAACTTTTTTTTTTCTGGATCTACTTTTTGTTATTTTTTACATTTGATATCTTTTATTTTACATTTAATAATTCTCGCTCCACAGGATTTATTAGAATTCAACTTTTTTCCTGTAATATTTTTAAATTTATTTTACTTTCTTGCTATAAAAATAAAAAAAAAAAATAACTTGTGTGTACTTTGCTCATTGTTCGGCTCTCGCTGACGACTTAATTGTTTTTGTGCATGAATAATTTTCTTTGATAAACTTTCAATTGCTCCTCATTAACTGTTAATCACCCGGTCAATTTAATCGAAAAACTTTTAATTTTATTCAGCAGCCAAACTAGGGTCGAATTTTTTTTTTTTACTGAAAAATTGAAATCGTCAAATTTTGTTCGACATTGATAAAAAAATAAATAAAAAAAAAAAAATGTAATCTTTACAAAGCTACCGGAGATTGACATAAAGTTATATTAAAATCTCAGTATTGCAGACAGGCGGCATATAGGTCATCGATTTTCTATAAATAAGGAATAAAGAGATTGAAAAACGAGAATAAACGAAAACTACACAGTCAATTTTTTTTTTTAATCACAAATCATTAATAGACAAACATTTACAAAACAGTGACTTCGATTTTAAAATCCGCGTTGTAAAGTTTTAAATACAAAATACAGTAAACGAGGTATCGATTTACGGAGATAAATACAAAGTAATGACAGTGAGGCTTTTTACCGTCCTCCCATTAATCTACCGCGGAATTTAGCATCACAAAAGCCCCACTATTACACACTTTCAATGTTATTATGTTCGATCCGATTCATATAAAACACATTTGTATAAAAGTAAAAGCTGAAACCGGACAACGGAATGTGCGTTGGGCCTTAAACTCATTCAAATTAATCACTCGCCTGAAAAAATAAATTCACGTTTTTAAAAATAAATATTTAAATAATACGACGCGTTAATTAAATATAACACTAGTTTATTTTTACAGAGACCATGAAATTTTATCAAGAATAATAAAAAGCGAGACAACGGCAAGCAACACATACTAATAGTATGAATGTTTAAGATTTAAATGCAAATTTACGTTACTTTTGTCAGGTTAATTGAGTTTTGTCGGTTGGCTACGGAGCGTAAACGTTTTATTAATTTGCCGTCCCTTGAACTACCAAAGAAACGGGGTAGAAATAGACGTAGACGTAGACGTAGACGTAGACGTAGACGGGTAGAAGTTAGTGGAGATAGAAAGGTTGAAAAGAGAGATCGTTTGTCCCTAAAATGTATATAGAATTCGTTTTATATGTGAGGCGGTATATTTATAAATACGAAGCAGCACAAAAATGTTGAAACAATTTTTTGTTGTGGCTCGGTATTATTTTATTATTTTTTATTGCTATTTGTTGACGCTGGTAAACGTTTTCGCAGACCAATGGAGTGGAAGCTATTTAATTTTATGGGTCAGAACGTACACTTAGAGGTTTATTTGATTTTATTCATATTTACTGTTTAGAAATTTGTTTTATAAGACGTGAACGCCTTTGGGGACTCGAATTTCCGGTGCCTGTGAGAGGTATTTAATTATAAAATGCTAATGACATGGTGACTAGTCTGATAGGAGGACCGAGATGACTAGATCTCTTGCTCGTAAATCATTTTCAAAGTTTAACACCCGAAAGGAGCAACGCTGACTTAAAAGGTCAACTTTGTGAACAGTAATAGTAGTAATATTATTATTTTGTTTGGAGTCATGCAAACGGATGTCTACTGACATTTAATTACCGTAATTTTTATTTAGTAAAGAGGAGGACAGGCTGAATTTTTTTTTATTCTCCACTGCCATTAAAAAATTTCTTCTTTTACTTAGGCAGAATGGGGTAGCCTTGAAGAAAAATAATTCTTGAGTAATTTCCGGCACAATAAATTGGGTAAAAATAATTTTGGCTATCCATACCTTGGGAATTTATTTTTGGTAAATTTATTTAATTAATAGTCCTCGTAGAAGATGAAAATATAATCAAATAAATAGAGAATGTTGAATAAAATTACACGTACATGGTATGTATTAAAGTAAAAAAATAATGTGTAGTATTAAAATTCCATTAGAGTAAGCCGAGGGTGATTGCAGAGTGTAGTGTCCATCGTGGTCCCCAGCACCTTTTTAATACCAACCACTTCAGTATCACCCGGAAGCTTTGAACTTTCCCACGTTAACGGCGTAATTGCGCTTTTGTGCATCTCACGCAAAGCTTTATATATATATATATATATATATACTAGGCTATCTGGTGTGCTGGAGGTATATCGCCATTGAGCCATTCTACTGCTCGTGCGGGTTGATTGCGTGTTCATGCCGACACGTTCAATAACCCTTTGGCATCAACTTGAGCCATAAGAAAAAAATAAACTGAAAAATTACCATACTATACTCGTTATTATTATAGAGTCCATGTCTATGGTCATACATTATTATTTTATACATAGCAACTAATTTTTATTGCTTTATGAATGGCTACGAGCTACAACTTTTTAATAGCAACCATTCGCGATAATGCTTACAGTTATTATCTCTGGTGCTGATAAGTGCTCCGATAAAATGCACCCTGCCAGAGGAATCATCTTCGTCAGCTTTCTCTTCGTCCTCATCCTCATCGTCGACGCAAAGTCCCCTGGTGGCCACAACTCTCGGTAATTTGTACCGTCAAGCTCGCTCTGAGCACTATCACGCTGCCAGATATGCTTCTGATGGTTCGTCAGTTTCTTCTGGTGCCATTGGGGTAAGAGGCGAACCAGAACACCGTGATGCCGCTTATTACGAGCAACGCTGTATCACTTGCGATCCTAATAAGCCACTTCCCGCATCTCGAGGGTAATTAAGACATATAAATTAATAATAAAAAATCAAAGTTATGTAATGTTGGATAATTATTTATAAATGTATCTACAGATGGAGATCTAGAACGAGACATGATTACTATGATGATGATCCAGAGCCACGAAGATACAGGGATAGGTATGAAGAGTATTACGATCGTGAACGGGGTTATGAGTACGATAGACCCCGAGTGCCTGCTCAGGCATTCGATTACGAGCGCAAAGGACCTGGTTATGAGTATGATAGAGCTCGAGGGCCACCTTATGACTACGACCGAGCTGAACCTTATGTGAGACATGAACCCGCCCGACCCATACCCTATTACGACCGGTAAGAGCCTCCACAGATCTATTATTATCTCTGGTTTTAAAATTAAAAAATAATAATAACCGGACTCTTTGTTCTGGATCCGATCGAGCGCGCTTGTTTGCCGGTGTGTTCAATGATAATAGTTCGATAGAACATGTAATGAAGCTATTGGGTGTGCTCTAGATACGACATGCTCATGGGACGAGATCGGCTCCATGACATGAGATATGACCGCAACTACGATCGGTTTTTCGACCGCGGCAATGGCTACGACAACTTGGATCAACGCCATGGCTATCGGCACGACCCTTACGACAGGCGACCTACTGACGATCCTTATGTTCGGTACGATCGTTATAATCGCATTAGTCCTAATCGGTATGTCATTATATAATTAATTTAATAGTTTATTTATTTAATGTCCTTGGAGTGAATGCAGATTTAAATAACATCCAGATTAGTCCGAAATTACTTCACAATAAAAACTTCTTATTTCGTACATGGAGTGATTTTTTTCAAAACTTCAGAACGAAGAAAATTCGAATTGAAATAAAATCTATGCACTGTAAAAAATTGGGAGTAAATTCTGAGTAATTACAGATTTTATTTAAATCAAAATTCTCTTCGTCACTTGGAGTTTTTATACTAAACTAAACTCCCCTTCAAAGTGAATCTTACTCCAAGGAGTTTGAACAAATACGCAGTCATCCGCTCGGGATTCACTCTGATTTTTACAGTATAGTTATTAACGAATAAAAATTTCACTATTTTATTTTTTGAATTCTCAAAGTGGATACGAAAACGATTACTGGGATCCTTATGAAAAGAACTACCGAAGACGTCCATACGAGGATCGACAAGATTGGTATGACAAAACTTCAGGACGAGGTGGTCCAGACTCTCGAGGATACTACTCATCTAGCGCTTGGGGACCAGGATATGATAGGGGATACGCGAGTGCTTGGAATTATATGGGCCATAGAGACAGCTGGAGATATACCGGACGAGATCGTGACTCCGGGTAAATGTCTTTTTGATTAAACTCAAATTATTGTGATAAATACTGATTTATATTTATTGCAGGGATAATTGGAAAGACTTGAACAGAGATCGTGATTCTGGGTGAGTTTTAATAGCAAAAATCTACTTTTATATGTCGATAAATATATTCATTTTGCTTCAAGAGATCACTTGTAATCCCATTGAGATCCAATTATATTGAGTAACGTTGCTTACTATCTAAATCTTCTCAAGCGTATAAATATGCTCCGGTAAATTTCAATGGCTTGAGATATTTATTTCAAGGATTAAATGTTATACCAGATTTTAGATACTCTTTAGTGCGGTTTTATTAGTCCAGTTCAGTTTAGTTTAGTTTTATTTATTTTAGTTTTTTGTTCTCAGTCTTTGTCCCTGTCGTGTATTTTAGCTTTTTATTTTGCGAGCTATTTTAAGAAATGACGAGGCAATTTCGGGTGCGAGGTGAATGACACTTTAACGAAGCGGAAGGATGCTTTAACTAGCCGAGCGCCCTATGTTGCAGGTCTTATCGACCGAGAGATTATTTTTACGACAGCACCGTGCCGCCAGGCGGGTTGAGGGGGACAAGCTATCTGTACGATCGAGCTGAATCTTCGACCAAACCCGACTCGACTGAACGTGACAAGCCAACCAGCTCGCCCCAGGCGCAAGATAATAAAGTCTACAAGGATTAAGAGGTCATGTTTAATTTATAATCATCTATTAATACACTAACGATCTCGTCATCATTTTTTTTTATTATTCAAGTCCAGTCTAATTATCTTCACTTAATTAAATGATTAACTCTAAATTTTTAAGGACCAAAATCATCAGTGTATAAATCAGACATCGAAAAATAATAATATTTTATACCTGTAATTTTAGTTTATAAACTTAAACCAAATGTATTTAGTTAATTAAAATAAAATAATAAAATGAAATAATGGTAATTATAAAATTAGTGGTAAAATTGACAATTCCACAATTGCATTAAATATAATTTGTAAGTTACTCTTAATTATTAATGGTGACGGGTAAGGAAAAAGCGACAAACTCGCTCGACAAATTTACACGGACTCGCTACTTACCACTTTAATATTAAACTCCAAGTTTTGTTTCCACTCGCTTTTCTGTCCGGGCTTTTATACCTAAGCTTCAACTCAGCCCCTTTCTTTCCTCAGCGAGCCTCTTAAACGGGATCGTGAAAATTAGCGTGAACCTTTCTCTCATTTTATCCGTACGAGAAAACTTCTGCCTCCCTCAGCTCTAAGTCCCTCTTTTACTCCCACTCCAATATTCACTTCCATCACAGCCTGACTTCTCACTATTCACCAAAAAGTTTACCCCGAGGCTCCTTTCACTGAAAGAAAGAAATATTTGTCCCAAATAAATTAATTTATTTGTCATTTTTTTTTTAATATTTATTAATGGAAAATATATATATTACATTAGTACAACTATTTGTGGTAAAGATATTAAATTTGTGACGAATAATGAAAAATTTCGTGATATTTATAAGTCCCTTAGAAGAGCCCCTTAGAAACGTAACTAAGAATAGGCTATTTATTTGGCTCCTATTTATATTAATTAAAAAAAAGTACCCTGTAAAAAATCAGGAGTAGATTCGAAGTGATCTGGATTTTATTTAAGATCATATCCACTCCGCATTCACTCCTAAAATTTTTTCGCAGTGTTTTTACAACTGAGTATTACTGACATATATAAAAAATTATTTTAGCTTTAATCGATAGCAATAGATGTCTGTGCACTAATACTTTTATACGAAATTCAGTGAGTAGAAGTTTATCATTTCAATAGCACATAAGCCTGCATGTGATACACAGCATAAACTATAATGTTAAATCATCCTGACATTTCAGAAGCCTGGATTTGAATGAAGTGAAGTAAATTCATGGGCACACACAGCACATACCAGTTACAATCTAATCTCCGAGGAATTGTATCGTTTGCCAGAGAATTTACCAACATCGTTTATCACTTCTCCAATTGTTTTCCTAAAGCTAAACATTATTTTAGTCTGCGCTAATGCATTCATTTGTATAAATACCTCCGAACAAGCTGTAATAATAATTATCATTGTCGCATTAGCATTTAATGAATGGATAAAAAAAGTTACCACCAGACAAACTAAGCCATCAACAAAGCCGAAGAGTCAAGTAAATGTACTAGAGTAGTTTGGACAGACAATAAAATCGTCAGTAAGGCAAATTCATCTTGAGTTCTCGGATTCTCAACAGTCAATCGTAAAACAACTTTGTAGTAAACCGAAATTGGGTGATCTAAATGCTAATGTTGAAGAGAATAAGCGTTGAAGACGCCTTGCAAGGCACAAGCTTACGGTATTTTCGTAGAAAGCGGCTCAATCAAACCGAAACTCAATTTAAATCGCGATTCTTGAGAAGCTACGCGGCCCCTTGCTCTCTGCAACTCCTCCTTTGCTTGGTAGCATCCTTTCTTGGTGCTCTCTATGCCGCCTTGATTGCGTTCATAGGGTAAAGCTAAGGATTTACTTTGCCTACGAAATTATCTGCATCACTGAACATTTTACATTTTTTTTTCTTTCCCAATTTTATGACAGCTTAAATTCAACAGATTTACGAGCTTAACTAGTTTTCTTTATTGTTACACTGTGAAAAGACCGGTGTTAAATGAAATAACACCACTGTAGCCGGTGTTAAAATAATGGTGTTACATCGGTGTACAAAAATTACACGTATGGACGTAAGAAAAAAAAAGGTATTATAAATAAAAAAATATAAAATATTTACACCAGCGGCGGTATTATTTTAACATTACTTTCGCTGCTGAAATTTAACACCGAAAATTTTAACACCTACACCGCCTGGAATTACCCCGTTTTTTTTTACAGTGTAAACAATAGATATTGAGATTTTTTAATGCAACATTATGAGGAAAATAACTTTGACTAAACGCATTTATTAATTTCGTCTCAGATATAAATATATTAAATGCCTGAGGCAGTTAAGCTCAATATATAAGAGTAATATTGAATAAGTTTTTAAGTATAAAGAGCAATCAAAAGCTCGTAAGAAAGCACAACAAAGGAGACATGTTATTTCATAAAGTACATCACAAGTCTCAAGGCATTCATGACATAGCACTGGTGTGGAGACGGATACAATGTACGTTAGAGTGTATTATTATATTTCTATATATATATAGAGGTGATGGGAAAGAGATAAGTTGTGAGATGCAGTCGTATAAGACTTAGCGAGCAAGAGAGTTGCGGAAAACCGAATAGAATTTC
This sequence comes from Microplitis demolitor, assembly GCF_026212275.2. Lineage (NCBI taxonomy): Eukaryota > Metazoa > Arthropoda > Insecta > Hymenoptera > Braconidae > Microplitis > Microplitis demolitor. The sequence continues at coordinate 17,106,473 of NC_068552.1, forward strand.
AGTGGGAGTAACGTGAGAGAGAATAGTTTGTTCTTTGTACGAATGGTCGGCGCATTCGTCGCCGATAAGATCGTCGCCCTGCGACGTAGCGGCGAGAACCGAGACCTCGGGGGAACGCGACTGCTTTACCTCCATCCTTTATCCCGGACTACACCTACACCTACATCCCCTAGTTGAAGCTGTAGCCGCTTTTGTAGCACACCAACTCACCCACGCTTTTCGTATTTCACTTGTGAAACTCGCTCATCCGGGCACGCTGCTGAGAACTACTATAGACGTATATAACACGAGTGGGAATGAAACTTGCTCGTATCGGGCAACTTGGACGGAAAATATGAAGCTTCGCTCTCTTGTGTCGATTCTCATGAGGAATTTTTTTTTTAAACTCTTTCCGTTGTCATCTTTAGTTTATTTTTGTATTATATTATTTTGTTATTTCTTTTTGTGGATTTTCTTGCAGTCTAGTGTCCTCGACTATTGAGCAGAAATGGGATTGTAACATTGTAAGGAAGATTGTTAATGGACGAGAGTCGTAAGAATGGAGATGAAGAAAACGAGGTTGGAAAATTTAAAGGAATGAGAATGAATAAAACTATTGAGTAATGCAGATTTAACGGTCTGATGTTAATTTAATTATTTCAGCCACTATTGATGAGCATTTCAATGGGTATTATTTTATTTTAGTTTTTTTTTTTTTATTGTTGTGAGTATAATTGATTTAGAGGCGAACAAAATGCAGACCCTGAGGAAAAAATTATTTTTAACTTCCCGCTACAAAAATTGCAAATTTTCAAAAAAGGAAAATTATTGATTTCGGTTCGATTTCCGAAAATTTAGCTTTCATCAGATGTCGACATTTTGAAGTCCTAGAAAGCTATTCTGACTATTTATGGATAGACAAATATAATCGATTAAGGTAGATGTCAACCGGAAGTATAATAAAAAATCCTCATTGCGCGTAGTATCAAATCACAGCCACCACGAGTTCATACCTCTCTTGGGCCAAACACTGCTACCATCTCAGGAAATAAAGAGACGTCAAAGTGGGCTTGGAAACGACCCCCAGTTCCCTGGACGTGATCAGGTTGCATCGAGATAAATGATGTCATCCACTTGTTCATCTCTGGTGAATTTTCTACTTTCCAAGCCTTTAGGCGCTCTAATTATTCACACCAAATTAAAGCTTAGAGCAGCTCGACGAAATAAATGGCCGAAGATACCTAAAAATAATTTTAAAAGTAATAAATGAAGATTAAGGATCATTAAAAAAAAAAAATATCCTATATTGCCCGCCTGTCAACATTATAAATTATGAATATGAATTTATTGATTAATATTTTCAGTATATTTATTTTGGCTGATAAAAATTATATTGTATAGTGAAAGCCGTACAATAAAGCGAAAATACAACGTATGGGTGATAAAGAAGAGTTCTCTTCTTTTTACGTACTTTATTTCCTAAGAGGCAATAACGTCTACTTTTGAGAGGTTTCGAGATAAGACTGACGGTGAGTAGAAGATATTGCGTTTGGTTTCTCACTAAAAGCTCAAACTCGTTCTATTCTCTCCTTTGCTTCCGCCTCTGATTCTCCGTCTCCGTTACCATTTTAGTTCCTCTTATTCTATTTTTTCTTTATGACGACACACGAGTCGTGACCGCCTGTGTCTTTTGGGACATTTGAAATTTTCCTTCCCTCCTTATAACTATACTTGAGAGAAAAAAAAAAATACAAATAAAAAAAATGATGAAAAAAAAAATGGTGTTCATTTAATTATTAAAAATGCGCAGTAGAATCTCTGAGTTTGCTGGTAATTAAATGTTGAAGTAATACATAAACTCTGCCAGTTGAACAATTAAAATGAAAAATGGCGAAAAGTTATCCAAGATAATGGAGGCGCAAGAACGGGCTGAGAATCTGTAGCAGGATGATGAAATTCTCAACTCCTGTTGGCTCCACTTGGAGCAGAAGGAGCAGCCGAGTTGATTCCACGGGGAGCTATAAGAATTATGTCTGGCTAGTCATGGGGCACAAAGCACATGGCAAACGTTTTCGACGGAGCAAAACGAGTTCTCGTCCCTGCTCTGGCTCCTGGGAGTCACGATCATCTTCAAGGAACGAAATTGCCTGGAGTTTACGCTCTTGATAATGGAATAATATTTATTTATAAAAAAACTAAAAAAATTTATGCTGTGAGAATAAATTGGTAGGTCACGCGAGGAAAAAGTTTCGATTGAAAGCAGGATTCAAAATGATAAAGAGACTATTATAAGATCCGATCGTTGAAAGTATGTCAGTTTCCTAGCAATTGTTATTTTTATCCATCGAATTTTCTTCTTATATCGGATCATACAGGATTGCAATGATAAAGATGAAGTTATTTGTTCTTGACAAGGATAAAAAGTATACTGGAAGTAGTGTGTAGCGTCAGACATCGACGATCTATTTGTGCCATCAGCACTCGCTCGTCGCCGTTGAATTTAACAAGCCGTCGTTCATCGCGGGTGCTCATCATCCGGGTCTTTGTCTTCGTCTAAGTCTTGCTGGAACATCTTAGTCTCTCAACACGAACAAGAAAACGATGTTATCGATAATCTTGAACGGCTCATGCCACTCACCCAAATATCAGGCTCTTATTGTAGGATTCTCAGCGATCGTTAAATTCATCGCTCGCCGTCACCGCCGACGGCAACATTTCGTGTTTCTCGTAAGTGACATCACCGCACTGAGAACACTCAGGTACTTCCTTGTCTCGATTTTCATCTTCATCTTCCTCATCCCCCTGGTCCTCACTTACGTCTAAAAGTCTTGACTGTCGTTCTCTTGATTTGTTTCTTCTCTTATACGTTAAAATTATAAATAATTATTAAAGTAACGTCTCGTTAATCACTTATCAATAAATATTGTTTTTAATTAAATTTAAATCGAAAAAAGTAATTTACAGGTAAGTATTTTTAACCCGAGCAATTTATAATCGAAGATTCTTATATGCGCTCGCCGTGAATGTGAGCGCCCGCGACAGCAGGGGGTGGAAGTGGGGGAGAATGAGAATGGGGAGAAGAAGACAGAATAGAATGGGGTAGTGTTAGGGCGGTACGTACATAACACGAGCCGCACGATCGTTTTAATGATTCATTGCGGCTGGTTAGCCGGTGGTCCATAGAGCGCAACTCGCGAGCGGACACCTGCGTACAGTTTGACCGCAAACCCTGGCTATACACGGGTGCGGTCGAGTTGCTGCTATAAATTCAAACCAACTACTTGTACGGCAACTTTAAGCTTAATATTCCAATGGATATCTACTGGCTCTACACTCTCTACTTGCTAAAGCTCCAAGGTTGCGAACTAACTTGGGCTCTGAGTTCATGACGCTCCGAGCTGCCGAACTTAAAAATTCACGTTACAGCTTCGAAACTGTATTGAGAAAATTTTCATTAATAAGTTTTTAGTAATTACTCAATTACTTTCTTCCGGTTTGGATGCTGGGGGCGGTCGCGATAAAAGGCAACAGGTTCATATGTCCGACTGTCCGGTTCGAATATAATTAAATTATGCATGCATACATATATATATATATTTGGGAATAAAATGTATGAATTGTGAAATGAGATTAACATATATAATATTTTTCGACAAAAAAATAATAAACGCTGATGTTTATTTGGCATGATCTCGGTTTGATTTTTTTGCTTTTTATAATTTCAATTGTTATTTAATGAAGAGTAAAAAAAATTTTTTTTTCCTCTGGAATAATTTATTTAAATCTAAACAGACCTAATTAAAAATACGCAAGAGTAATTAGTATGCACTTTGCAATTATTAATGAAATTTAATTTTATACCACTGATAAAATCAGACTATAATTAGTTTTTTTGGTAAATGTTCTGTGAAGTATAAATAATTAATACAAATTAAATAAATTATTAAAAAAAAAAAAAAAGTGAATTTACAAGCTATTAAATGAAGGCAGTATTTATATATTCAGCGAGTCACGTAGTGACGGTAGATTGCTGGGAGTAATTTAAATTCAAACAACAACTTTAATTATCGCTGCGATGTCAAAAGACAAGTAATTGAGAATTATTGACACTGATGTGAAAATTAATTAAAAATAAATAATAATATATTTATGGAGTTAAGCATAGTTGATTAAAATAATTACGCGGTCCTAGGGTCGAGGGACAGCCAAGTTTTTGATGATGATGAGGTTGCCGTAAATAATGAAATAGTTCGTAGATATGTAAAATAGTTTCGATCGTTTGAGAAGAGGAATAGAACTTAACATATTCGGTGGAGTATTTGGTTGAATTTAAACTTGACATAAGTTGTCAAGAAGTAGTGTTGAGGCCGTGGTGGGGGGTACAGCAATCAAAGTCCGAGTTTACAGCCAGAAGTTGACGCTGAGGAAGCTGGAGCAGAGGGAGAAGCAGAACCAGATTCTACTTTAGTATAACTTGGGCAATTTCCGTGACTGAGTTTGCGACTGGTCATGCTCTTTCCGGCAATGCAGTAAGTAATTTCTGGAAGATAAGATGAGTATGGATGACATATGACAGGCAAGCTGAGGCTGCGAGACTTGTAGATTTAATAGAAATAGGGAGAGACTTGTTTCGGTGGCTGTCAATGGAGACACGGAAAATCTTGAGCTTTGACGAGTTTTCAATTTACTTTTTTCGTTTTATACTATGGCTTGTGTGATTGAAAATGTTTTATGGAACATGTACTTTTTTATTCTTATTTTTCAGTCGTCCAATTTGACGAATTTTTTGTTTGCAGAATTGAGTTTTCACTCGTCTATTTTTTCTGGCGTTTATCGCGTTAATAAAACAAGGTTTCATTCACATTGGATGGGCCAATTGGTTTTTTTGCTGTAGCGCAAATTGCATTCCTCCATGTGTATTCATACTCTGCACACTGCGTCATAAAAGAAAACCGCGGATTTATGAACCATCAATGTGCGATGGACAATTCGCACCCCGCCATCTTTCTGCCAGCTCTGTTATTAATCGACGGCATTCAACTCCAGTCGGTATTTCTATTTTAATGCTCTTTTTATTGTTATTTTTTTTTTTTTTTGTTTTTAATTTTTCACTTTTTTTATGCGTCACACAAACGTCAAATTAAAATTTATTATGCAAAAAATTATTTTTTAAATAATAAAATTCTATTTTTTTAATTATTTACCTGTTATACGTGTCCATGTCATAATAAGTGTAAATGTTTTATTTAAAACTAATAAACAATTTTTTTTTTTACTCGGTTCGTAGAAAAAAAATTTTTTACAAATTTTTAAGAAAAAAAATTCTTACTTATGTACTTTCGTTTAATCAATTCCTTATGTTATTAAAAAAATCCATTCAAGTTTTTAAAATTTCTTAAGTTCAGTACCAGCGCGATGGCGGCGCTGCGAGCGCGAGAAATAAAATAAAAAATCTAAAATTAAGGAAATTTAAATATTAATTAAAAATTATGAATTTAGTGTTAAAATTAATAAAAAAATCCCCAGATTATGGAAAAATAAAAAAAAAAAAGCAAAAAGTTATTGGTCGAATCATATCGACCAGGCTGCGGATGCGGTCCCACTCCCGGGCGCGATCCCACTACTGCCCGCCACGGAGACTTTTGGCTGCTGGGTTTCCCCTCTGGCCCGGTTCGCCTCTCCTTAGCTAACCTGGCCACCCCGGACTCCTCCAGGGTGCCCATATTGATGGCGAGCTTAGTGCGGACGCCCAGTCAACGTGGATCCCGCACCCACAGTGACCCCCGACCTCAGATCCTCCACAACAACTAGCCTCCGAGTAGCCGGATTACAGGAGCCGCCACACTCCCAGCTGAGAGTTCGAGAGCTTATTGTCTATATGAATCACAACCTCGACCTACTTTGCTAAGTCCACGCGCATGCGTGCTCCCCTCTGCGCGTAATTTAAAAATCATCCCCTAATAAATAATAAATAAATAAATAAATAAATAACAAATTTATTATAAAAAAAAAATTATCCTAAGACATTTTAGTGTGAAATTTAGAGAATAGATTTCTCATATTTAAAAAAAAATAAGCACTGGAGAATATTAACGAGAGACAGATCAGCAGCTACGAAATTTAGCTGCTGACTAGCTATAAAATAAACGAGTGCTGACGTTCGTGAATTAAACGAGCGAACTACACGTGGGATCTCCTCTCTCTTTCTGTCTACGTATCCCACATATACCTACACTCATACATTTTATATCTTCATATATATATATACGTAAACGTTATAAGCCGAGTGAGCCAGCGATTCCTCCGTTATCTTAACTTCGTACTCCATTAAACCCTTTAATTAAAGTGGCAATAGGAAAACTATTAAAATTTTCTTATTTCGCAGGTGCAGTTGCCCGCAGTAAAGTATAATTTTCATGGATCAAGAGTCATCAATTCGCAGAGCTTATTACGACTCATCCATATGTCTCACCTACAATACCCTAATAAATTACATCTCCAGAAGTGGATCAACTCTGTCTTCGCCAATAATTCCTATAAATTTATGACAACTCTCTCTTGAAATCTCTCCTACAAATCTACACATTTTTTCATCCTAAAAAATAACAAGACAAAATTCTTCCACCTGTCGATACAATAGTCAACTTCTTACCTTCTCCGCTCAATCTCAATCGTGAATGTAAGTCAAGAATATTCAAAGCAACCATTTTCATTACCAGTTAATTTAAATATTTATCAATATTATTTACCATAGAGAAATAAATAAATTAGTGTCAACGACACTTGCACCTTTATCGTATTGTCAGAGGGAAATAATTAAACCATTAGCAATAAAATTAATAACCGATGTAACTACATATATATTGTAGACCGGGTAATTTTAATTATCTCATCTAATATCAAGGACCGAATTGTCGACACGGAATGCACCGCAGTACAACATTGGTGGTGATAGCAGTGTCCACTGGACACTACCCGCATAAATTAGTTGGAGCTATTTGCCGACTGTTCTCTGCTCTGCTCTGTTCTGTTCGTAGACTCGACAAACTCGATCGTTAATGGCGATTACTATGCCGGTCATCAGAATTCGTACAGAGAAAGCACGAGCACTGCTACCAGTACCAGTACCAGCACTAGTACCAGTACCAGTACCAGTACCAGTACCAGAACTAGGACATCAACAGCAGTCAGCTCCAATTATCACTAATAATTCATAATCACAAATCGTGTATTCTGTGTGAAGCTTTGTTCATTTATCCATCGTTTTACTCCATCTACATCATTTCCCCAGTTGATAGCCAATGTTCAGCACAACATTCGTATTTGTTTTAATCAATAGAGAACATTATCAACGAGCCAAAATATATGTATATATACATATATAAGCGGATACGCTTTATTGAATCATCAGTTTCATAAAAACATCAAAATGTTTCAAAACTTTTTTTTTCTATCATGTTTTGGTGAAACAGGAAGCCTGTAGGAGCAGGTACATGCTGGATAATTGCCGAACATTCGCACTAAACCAAATGGCAACATCAATCAATGTCATGAGCAGCAGACACGCAAGTGCCTCAGCTATGTGCTCTAGACTGTATGCACTCACTTTGCGTTTCCGCTGTAAATTGTACCTATAAGGTTTTGTCAATATGCTGGGTATGTGGTACTAATTTGAAGCATAATTACGGTCATCGACAAATATTTAGTGCGCATTTGATTTTAAAATTTTCATTTTATTTTAGTTTGGTTTATTTGTACAAGAGAGTGATGGAAGGATTTGTAATTCATTTTGCAGGGACTTGTAAATTTGTGATACGTGCTGGAGCGATTTGTCGAGATGCTTTTTCACTTTGCTTTGGAGTACTTGTCCGATGGTACTCTGTTACAACAGGAGAAAAAAACATGTGAGATTTTTTTTTAGTTTTAGTTCTAGTTTCTGGAAATAGTTTTAGGTAAAAAATCGCAGTAACGGGATAGGAGAAAGAAAAAGTTTAAAAGTGGTGTGGTGACACGTGTCAAACGACAATGATTTCTTTCACGAGCAGTTATCGTGCTGGTAACAGCTGTTGGCTATAAAGCGATTCTATTTTTGTTAACAAAAAAATACTTTGTGCGGTTCGCAGGTCATGGATTACCGCACAATATTCACTCAATTGTTTATTTTCATAAAAATCTTTATTTACTTATCAAAAAATATATTTTTTAAAAGTATTTCACGGTGAAAAAATAAAATTTTTCTCATTCGCCTTCAGCCACTAGATTTTGGTTTATCACCACCATTTCGATCCATATGAAGATAAATGAGGATCAAGATGACAAGATTCATGTCTTTCTATGAAGACTGGCCCGTAACTTTGCTCCTGTTAGGAATAGTTTATCACAACATGAACGTTTTTTGTTGATTATGATGTCCTCTAGTAGGAAGAGCCATAAAAAGTCCTAGAAAAATTTTTTTTTTCAAGTTGAGAGCTATATTAGGATTGGGTGGTGATGGGTGGAGATGATTTTCTATGAAGAGTAGTCCGTAACTTTGCTCTTGTTGGGAATAACCCATCACAACATAAACGTTTTTTGTTCATTGTGATGTCCTCTAGTAGGAAAAGCCATAAAAAGTCCTAGAAATATTTTTTTTTCAAGTTGAGAGCCATATTAGGATTGGGTGGTGATGGGTGGAGATGATTTTCTATGAAGAGTAGCCCGTAACTTTGCTCCTGTTAGGAATAGCTTATCACAACATAAACGTTTTTCGTTGATTATGATGTCCTCTAGTAACGAAAACCGAAAAAAGTCCTGAGAAAAGTTTATTTTTCGAATCTAGACCCATATCACGATAAATAAAGATAAATAAGAATAATCTTTCCATGTTTTTCTACACTGTAAATAAATTTTCTGAACCCGGTGTCAAAATTTCGGTAGGAAAATTACACTAAAGATCGTGTTAGATTTATGCGGTGTGAAATAAAAATTTTTAAACCGTCAAGCGTGTTAATGTGTAATTTATCTCAATTTTGCATTAAGAAAAAATAGTCATAAAAATAATTAAATGTCAAAAATATTACTCAATATTTAAATAATATTAATAGAGTTACTGATTAAGTAATTGAAGATGTTAAGTGACCATTCGTTGCTCGTTAATCAAAATTATAACAAATAAAATGGAATGGTATAAAAAAATAGATTCCACCGTAAAATTTACACCGAGAGAATTCAATATCGTTATTTCTCACTACACAGCCGTGTAAAATTCTCCGGATTAATTTTTACACCGAAATTTTTTACAGTGTATGTAGTTATTAGCTTATTTAAAAAATGGGCTTTGGAGATCAGAGATTCCCGCGAAAAAGTAAGCAGATGGATCTCTTTTCTTTATGTGAAGTAACAGTTAGTTAACCGGCAGGACTGAGCAAGCAAGAAAAATATATGACCGAGGGTTGAGATTCGGCTTTGTGGTGATCGACTTAGGGCACGTGCCACTGAGAATAGGACAGGACCGTTTGCTTGTTCGGATGATCCGTTACTTATTTTTTTTTAAGAATAACGGTCGGGAAGATTCTCGAGTGAGGAGCAGAAGAGCGTCCTTGCTGTCTGAAGCCTTACATAATGTTCCTTAATTTTAGTACGCTCGAGCAAATCTTTAGGTAGGGCGCAAAGCCTAGTCTACATACGCTCGGCAAACAGGCTCTGGAGCATTGTTACGCTTGCGTCACCCGGGGATTCTCTTTCCTCAGCACCAGAGGACGAACAAAAAGAAATATATAATAAAAATAGAGAAAAAGATAAAGGAAAATGGAGTATAAAAAAAGTTTTAAGCAAAAGGAAAAGTTAAAGAACAGCTCAAATAATATAACTTACATGAAAGAGTAGTGAAGTTCGACGAGAGTATACCGTAGTCGAAAGAATTGTTCGATCGTGATAACATTTCGTTTGTATTTCAATCCGTTGTCTATAAGATTGATCTTCAGTCTCTAAAGCTAAATATTTTCCTACTTTGTATTCTGTTATCATCAAATGAATTTTCTCTTCGCCTAAAAAAAAAATATCATTATTATTTTTTTTTTTTTATTATTATCAGAAAAAAATATTTTTATAAATTTGATACCCCGTATTACCAAGCACAGCTTTTGAAAATGCTCGGTAAAATTTTCCAACGCCAACATTTCTGGCATCCGCGTCCGTGAGTCTCGTTAGCCAGGGCAGCAGCTGAAAATAAATATGTACTTTTATTTTAACGAGTAAATTTTTATAATGTGTAATACAATGAGGATGTAGAATATTAAATAATGGTGCAGCAGCGTTAATATTTGAACAATCGTGCTGGACAATTAGAGAAATAGGGAATTGATCAAGTCGGAATGAGGAGAGATCTAGTAACAATGCTGGTGTGATCTGAAGCGAAGCACTCGTACCTATAATTGGAAATGCGAAGCTTCACGCCGGCTACAGGGCTCGCTAGCCATAATGATCTACCCGTATTTTACCCAAGAGTGAATCAAGCCCGTATTATCCGCAGATATAGATATACATGTACATATATATACATATCCAACTGACACGATTGATCGTTGAGCAGTCGAGTTTATGAAAGGTTTCGCCTTCCCATGCGCGAAATAACCGACAGCATTTGTGTTTTCCTAAAATTTGAAAATAATAATAAAATTCCAGTTGTTATTGATGAAACAAAGAGAGTCAGAGAGAATAATAAATAATACCAAGTATTTTTATTTTAATTGTTTCGCTGCGTGTACTCTTAATTTTTTATTTTATGAATTCGATATTACTTAAAATATCATTTACTCATTATTATAAATTAATTTACAATATACATAAATCGAGTAAGTGGTAAATAATAAAATGAAAAATTATTATACTAGACACTGATTTTTCGCTCATAAAAATACCAAAAATTTTTAACTGTTATTTGATAAATTCTATCCCATTGACTAATAATTAATATAAAATGCTATTTATTCGTTATTAGATTAATTTATTATGTACGTATATCGGATAAGTGATAAACGATAAAATGAAAAATTCGTATACTAGATCTTTATATATTAATATGTACGTTTATTAATTTTTCGGTTCCTCATTTTTTAAATTTTTCTGTTTATTTGAATAGTAATAGCTGTAGATACCAATTTATCGATTCTTGTTCATATTAATTTTAGTATACGAAATTACAAATTTTGCTCTTCTATGTGTTTCAAATTTTCATATAAATAATAGCTATTTTGTAATATATATAATGATCCTTTTTTGATATTAGTATCGAATATACTAATTTTAAGTCGATAATAAACTACAATCTATTAGAATTTTGAGCATCATTTTTTTCCGTGTACTTTAAAAAATTTACGGAGTGAACGCGGATTGTCCGGAGTAAATACCGAGTTATTTTACCCCCTCGGAGTTAAATTTACTCCAAAGAGGAGGTTATTACAGTATTGAAACTCCGAATCGAATGCGGATTTAAGTAAAATCTGTCATTACTCTCAATTTTCTACGGTGTAGTGAAAAATATATCACAAATTCAAATAATGGTACACTGTAAAAAATTCGGAGTATTTACGGGTTTTATTTAAATTCCAATTCACTCCGTCACTCGTTCTGGAGTTTTAAAAAAAAATACTCCGCATACCGAAATAAGGAGTTTTTCAGCAGAATTATTTCGGAGTGACCCAGATCGTATATAAGTCTGCATTCACTCTGATTCAAAGTTTTAATACTAAAATAATCTCTTAGGAGTAAATTTCAATTCTCGTTCACTCGAAAAATTTTTTGCAGTGTTCATTTTTAGCAATAAATGACTATTCAATACAAAATAGTGATTTCCACTGATTTGTTTTTGATGAGTACATAAAAATTTGAGTCTATTTATTTTGAAATAAAATTTTATTGTCATCGAAAGCCATTCAATTTGTTTTTTTCTTTACTACCCTGTTTGTTTACCTGTTTATTTATTTCTATTTATATAAATATAAATTTTTTTTATTTGTTTAACGTACGTCAATTTTTTGGTTGGTAAACTTGTATCGAAAATAACAGTGTATCGATGTAGCATGATAGAGTAAATTTGTCAGTGTATATATAGTTGAGCACGGAAATCCCAAAAGCTCGTGTAACTAATTGCCGACATTGAATGTCGCAACCGCGATAAAATAACGCAATAATGTTATCATTGGCATCGTTGCTGCAATAAAGTTTAGATAGGCGCATACAATGCCACCAAATATATATATGTATATATATTTATGTAAAGAGGCGGTTCAATAGCTTTAAAACTATGGTCATTTATTTAAAACTTTTTTTTGACGAGAACGTGGCCTCATTTAACGACTCTAATCTCCCATCAGAAACAAGGGATTAAATATATAAACAAATATCCACATATTTTATGTATGTGTGTATATTTATATGTAACAAATTCACTCGACCGCAACTGCACTTATTCAAATCGAGAGAACGTTCAATGGACGAAAATATTCAATGTATATTTAATGGAATAAATTTAGATCGCGCGTATGTCGTCATACTGAGCTGATGTTTATTTGCATATTTTTGTATCATGAACGTCAATCATTCTATAGAGACATGATAGTCAATAAGTTAACGCTTCGGGTACGTAATCAATCTATTGTAATAATAATGCAATCAAAATTTAATGTGATGCTAATCAAGTTTACCATGAATCGATGTTATTAATATGTTTTACGCTCTAAAAGCAATCTATATTAAAAGTGAATAATAGAATAAATTTATAAAACCTTTTCCAGTATGTGGGTTTGAGTGACAAAGCCAAATAATGCAGAAGGATTCGCGTCAATCCTCAGACTGCGAGACACTGAGTATTCCTCCGGGTTCACTTCAAACTGATAAACTTGATAAATGATGCACGACAGCATTAATACTAATAGTGTGTACATTTTCCCAGTTCCTCGACTCAAAATCATCATAAATCAGATAAATAATTACTTACATAAATTAACACCTTTTCTGTTTTTTTTTTTTTGGTTAATTTAAACTGTCTCTATTGTTCAGTGATTTGATAAATTGTCTGTTTGTGTGGATTTCGAAGCATGTTTCTGACTGATAGACGCGAATATTCACTATACGGCACTCGGCGGAAACCATACATGTACTAAATTATATTACACTCATTACTGTTATCTCAATGTCGTTCTCCGAATGACGTTGGCTTCTACGTACATGGAATTAATTTTTCATTTTAATATTTCTGAGGGTGAAAAAATTGTGAATTTTTTTATTACTCTGTGAAAAATTCCGAGTGATTACAGATTTTATTTCAATCCGCATTCACTCTGATTCGTTTTAATATTAAAATAAACTTTTAGGAGGGAATTTCACTCTGAACTAAAATTTTAATATCTACTTGAACTTCCTTCGAAGTGAATTTTACTCCAAGGGGATTAAATAGACAGTCATCTGCTGTGCATTTACTCTGGGTTTACTCTGCATCACACCGCTAATTTTTAACTAATACTAATAATTAAAATCACTCGATTTGAATTTCCAATAAAATATTAATAGTCAACTCGCCACAAACCATTTGTAAGTACGATCTATTTGGAGATCCCTTAAATTTTCATATCTGCATTTCCTGTCTAGAATAGACAGAGAAGCGTCGGAATATTTATAAAATATTATCTCGTCTTTGAAGTAGGCACAAATTTCGGGCGTAAGTTGACAAAGAACTTTTTTGAAAGGTATTTCAATTAGAATACAAGAGTTCAATTGTAAAGGGATTTGAATATTACTGGTATTATTATTATTGTAGCAAGCTTACCGACTACCGACAATAACCGAATGGAGTGGAAGAGGTTGCGATATAGACTTGAATAAAGTTTCCGGTTGCGTATATTATAATAAACCAGGGGGTGGTGTACGACGAGGATTGACCGTGAGCTCGCAAGTCTCCCGTGACGATTTCAAATAGTTGCATGAGCTTGGCTATGTAAATAAGCATTGGACGCGTTCCGGATTCAATGAATTATTCAGCGAGCCATGAGTTTGATATCCGGATATGTGTGAGCGTTTCTGTATCCACCCGTGTCGCTTTCCCATCATATCCATACTTATAAATCTATATCTATATCTATCTATCTATACATCAAATCCTCATGCTCGCGAATACTGCGGGATCGACTGCGATTGTTTTTGGTTCACAGGAAATTATTTTAATTCCTTAATATTATATATTTAAAATACCTATTTCTGTATACGGCTGCATGTGAATAGGAGATGAACGAACATGAGCGAGTATCTAAAATGAAATATGCTGGCGGAGTGATAAATGCTGTTCAACATCAGACGGTTAATGTGATTTTCTCGTTGCTAATTAGATGTGAACATAAATCCCCTTCCAGCTGTACGCTTCCAGAATATCTTCTGTTCATACGCGACTATGTGGTTTTAAAAATAACTATTTTACATTTTTTATTTAATTAACAAAAAAAAATGTCCTATTTTTTTTAAAATTCAGAGCACGGTCATTACAAAGGTATATTTCAGTAACGCAGTATAATAGCTGGGGTTTTTGAGCTGAATAAACACGGTAATATACGTGAATGAGAATTCGCGGTGTGGAAGTAGAGGTAACTGCTATGATATCACGATGATAGCTGGAGATGTAAATTTGTGGGACATGGGAATGTCGAAAACTGCCACAGGCACGTCACGGTAATTTCATCTCTGCTGATCTAAATTATTTATTCTCATGTTTATGAGGTAAACGTCGATTTTGATTAATTAATTACTGCAAATTTACAGCATTAATAAATAAATATATATACTACTAAGTAGTAAATTTTTTTTTTGTATAGCTAACCATGAAAATTATGAAATAAATTTACAAGGCAGTAAGCTCTCGTGATTGTGAAGCCTTTGATGTAAATTTAAAATAAATGATTATAAAAATATATTCGTATATTTTCATTAATTTCTGTTTTACTCAAATAAATATGAAGTTTAATATTTATTTGATGGTTTTAAATCACAATTTTACCTTGTTAATGAAGCTCCTCCTCATTTAAGGAAAAAAAAAAATAAATAACAGAGAAAAATTCCTGATTTTATGAGAAAGAATTTTTGTTCCAACTCAAAAATTAGGCCAGGAGATTTAGTCCCAGGTGTCCGACTTATCCACACCCTTCTATACATTGTAATAAAAGATTTTTCAGCAGAAATAAATTTTTTTTCTCTGAAAAAATGTATTTCTCAGGATTGTCAATTTACCTCCAGTAAACTCGGTGATCTATAAAGTAAATAAGTGCTCATATATATTCTCACGTTCATAAAGTACTCAATCGAGTATCACTTTTATGTCTTGAGATCGCATACAATAGTCACTTTAAATTGTATGATACTTGTCAGCACATTGTCGTATCAGCCACGCGACCACTAAACTAAAGTTTAATGTGCCCACATGTATGCGGCATATGTTGTCAGCAAGAGTTTGTGTGTCCATTTAAACGGCTCTGACTTAGCTTCAGATTCTCATGCCCGTATCGCGACCATCATCATCCCCCATAAAATTAATCAGCTGTTTCATCAGTCCAAAAAAAAAAAAAAAAAAAAATAATTTTCACTTAAAAATAAAAATCATAAAAATTAAATGTCCAGGTATAAATAAATAACGCATTCTACTCTTTGATATTCTCATTAAAAGTTTAATAAAATTTCATCATGGATCCCCTCTGCAATAATTACTTTCATGAACTTGTTAATTGAGTTTATTTGTTATAAAGGATTAATTTAAATAAATATTGACCGCAGGAGAGGATATCCCTCCGCAAACTAACAATTTTAATATTCCCGCGATAAAATTTGAATATAATTTTTTTTATAAATCATATCTGAATATATATGATACTTGTGGAGATAGCAGTAAAAGTAGAGGGTTTATTTAATATTACGAGTGGCTTGATATTATGAGAACTGAGATTTCTACATTAATATATATGTATATGCATATATATTTATTCAGAGATTGATAAACATTATAATAGAGTCAAAATAACACCGTTGAATGTGGACTATGAAATCACGTAGGATATAGGGGGTTGATTGTGTAACGAAATGAAAACAACGACGCGGAACGACGCGGGTAATACGAGGGTGAGTGTAGAAGGATGTGAACGTGACAATAAAAAAAGTTATGTAGTAAATTGAACCATGAAGCGTGTCATTTAACTGGGATCAAATAAAGCGGCTTTTTTAAAATGTGAGAAATTTAATATTTTATTTAAATCCGTGATAATAATCAGTATAATATTTTTTAATGTCATTTAAAGTCGATGGTTGAAACGAATCTCGTGTTATCGGAGGTTAAAATCGCTGATAAATACTTTAAAGTCTTTCAAGACGGACGAAGCTGCTAGAGAAAATTCGATGGTTCTCTTAGAGTTTGTGTCCGGAGCGATCCTTTGAAAGGATGATAAGAAAATTTAAATGTCCATTGAATATTTAAAGTGTGCTTAGCTAACAAGAGTTTGACCGTTTGAACAGGCGGGTGATGGAACTAAAAAGGAGACAGAGGAAGTGAAGACGAGGACTCAACTCCGTTATGTAGGTACCTGTTCCCTGGATGTCAAGGACTGTTGTACCCGAGCCGGTGAATAGAATGAGGGGTGAACAGGAGAAGGGATAAAGTGAAGAGGGTTGATGCACTTGTTACATGGGACACCTATTTTCTACACTGAAGACCGCTCAGAGGTTCTCAACGTACAGTTACTCTACACGCATGTCTACTCTACATAATAAATAGCCTTTTAATTATTAATACCTCTGCGGATCTGTTAATTGAAAAGCTATTAATTAATTTATCATAATGCAATGGGATTAAATTTTAGTTTAGGAAAATTGTTTGAGGGCAAATTGAATCTAAAAGGAAATTGATTTGGTACTTTGATGATAATTCATCGTGGAAATGATAATTAGTGTTTCCATTTTAAATTATTATGTTAAAAGGCTCGGACGTAATCGGATTGACTAAGTGGATACTAAACTTGGACAAAGTTTAGATGTCTGATGGCGAGAGTACCCTCATACTCGCTGGTGCACTCTCTGAGACAGCCTGACTGTCTGAAGTGAAAAGTTGTTTTGATCGCACGAAATATTTAGCAAGTTCATGCATAATCATATACCGCTTTACTTTGTACACTTAAACTTGGCACTTGTCGCGTTACTTTGGCGTTAGTCTCTTTGGTTACTTTTTATTTAAATTGGCGCGAATTTAAAAAAAATTTTTTTTTCAAATATAAATAAATCATGGTTTGATTTCGGAGTAGAAATTGTTAGCAGAGTGCAAGGGGATACTCGTGAGTACAATGCTCTGATTTCTCGTAATGCATGTTTTTAAATGTGTGCAGAGGTATGAGTATGGGTACGGGTTTAAACTGACGTGTGTGAATATGTGGATGCCGATGGACCCACGTAAAGATTATACATACTCAGGCCCGGTGCCAAGTTGAAGGCGAAGAGCGTGAGAACGCGGGCAGATGTAGAGACCGAGCCAAAAATACCGCAAGGCGTACATCGAGAATACTTTTCGTTGGCTTGGGGATACGTGTGTATGAGCATGGGGTAAGTTAAGGACAACGAGTGTACTTGGTTAGCTTAGGAAGGGAGGGAGTTAGGAAGATCGGTAGGTAGGGTCGAGTTCAAACTTTTTAGGGGAGGTTGAACCCTAGCGTAACTGAAGAAACCAAAGTTGGACTCGACCCATGAAAACTTGATGGAACAAAGAATTTTTTCACTCTACAACAATTTACCATGTAATTTTTTTAAAGACTATTCTTCGTGCCGTTAATAAAAAACTATGGACTATTTAATTTTAATTTTGCTTAATTAAAATTAATGCTGCAGATTAATGACTCGCACTTTCGCTAATTTTGTACGGTTATTTAGCAATTAAGTTTATAAGCAAGAAAGCCAGCATATTAACAACTGTCATCAAATAATTATCTCCCCTAGCACCCGCATGGTAAAATAAGACTTATGAACCCTTCAAACAATAAAGTGATTCATAGCAATTGTCGTCTTATCGAAAAATCAATTTCGATTAACCGCCACGTGACGCCATCGTCACTTCAGAGCTCGTAAAAATAATTCAGCTTTTATAAAAATAAACTTATCTGCTTTTTTTTTTATTTCAATTAAATTTTTTTCCAGCGAACTGGAAAATTTATCGTAATAACAGTCTTATATATTAGATCTTTGTAGATAATTCTAGCTCGCCAGGTGTAAGAAGTTGGTTGGTAGGAAAATGAAAAAGGATCTCGTATTCTACTGGTAAATATGCAATTTCTATTCTGCATACTGATTCATCCGTAAAATATATTGCAGTTGATATATGCAGGCATATAACTATGAAGAAAACTTGTCTTTTCTTATAACGGTCCCTGGAGTAACTGGCGAGCCAAAGTCCGTTGAGATTTCGTTTAACTCGACCAACTAGTACATAATATCACATTATATACTGACTCAATTACCCCTGTTTTTACACTTCTAAACCATTTTCAGTATGTACATACGGAAAACTTTTCCACATAACATTTTGTTTCGAAACAAATGCAACTAAATCATAACATCGCGGCAGAGATACACTTGTTTGGAAAAACCCCTGACATAAAGAAGAACCAACTTTTTTTTTTTAAATGTTTTTCCAAAGTTTTATTACGATTATTTACTACGTTTACTATTTAAACTTTTTATTTCTCAGCAGGTTAATTTTTTTTATGAGGTTCTGTGTAGAAGACGCAGGTTTTCTCAAGACGATAAATCATCGAAGCGGAGGGTAGTCACTGACATACAACCCACTCGGAAAACCGTTACCTCAAATCCGATAAAAGAAATGATAGGCTTGTCGGATATTTTCTTCGTCACCGCCTCTTTTTTGTTGCTCGGCTTGGGAATTCCTTTAGCTTTTAAATTTTTTTTTAACCAGCATTCTTCCTTACTTTTATGATACATAAATTTTTTTCACAGTGAAAAATAAAAATTTAATTTAACCACCAAAGAGAAATAAATTTTATTATAAAAAAGAAAAAAAAAACTATCCAATTTCATTTAAAATTACTTTTAAGAGTCTAGTCAATAAAAGTATTTCAAGGTAGTAAATAATTTTTATATGATAAATAATATTTATAATTTTTTTTAATACTAAAATAATATTGTCGGTTGTTAAATAAATAAAAAAAATCGGTCTAAATTCATATGGTAAACAGCGTCGAGCTGAGACAGATTATTTATTAACCAAAGCAAGAAGTGGGCGAGATTTTGGCCTTGCACCTGGTAGAGATTCCCATACACAGAGCACCAGTATACCTGGATTTCTCAAGCTTACACAAACAAGTAAGAACCCTCCTGAATAGTGAATCGGATGGTAACGTTCTTTCTGCTTATCCCAAGCACAATAACATTACACAACGGCGGCGACACATATACATAACAGGTAACGTATGATTGCACTGTCTTGTCCCCATGAGATATCTTTTGGGACCCTCTTTTTAACGGCACACTGCTATGCTAGCTGCACATATACGTTATCCGTCTTTGACGAAGAAGAAGGGCGAAAGGTATAAGGTTGAATAAAGTTGTGGGGCGAGTTCCGATACACTCGTCTTTGTGTGAGATATTTTCCCATGATCTCCCCTCGGTCTACGTAAGGGCCTGCTTTTAAACTGGTGGCTCGAGCAGAAGTGGGGGCTAGGCAAATCAAGTCCCAGTTCGTATAAAAGGCCCGCATATCGTTGATCAAGGCACAGAAGCAAACAGACAACCATCGAGTTAACATCGTGCTCGTGGTACGCCTCACCGGCAGGTCCGGTGAGGACGTTTGTTTACCATCATCATCACGTGGTTAAAATTATTTTAACATCTATACATTGGATTCGATTTACAACTCTTTGGATCCACTGATTATCAACCACGTCATCAGTCATCAAGAGCGCATCAGTTATTTGGCATCAAGACATCTGGGAACCAGTGATTGCCATTTTCCAATTGCTGATTACATCTTGGAACCATCGACGGACAACGATCAATCAATAATCGACATCTTCCAACTACTGATGACGTCAATCAATTAACAATGGACATCTACCAGCCAATGATGGACTTCCGCAGATCCGAAACTAGACATCTTTCAACCAAAATGGAGATTTTTCAACCAATGATGACATCTGGATCAGACACGGCCCTTATCGCAGAGAGCAACACCACAATCATCGAGCTACTGATAAAAAACGTGAGTATTTTTGGCTTTTCTAAATTTAAACGGTTTTGGTGCTTCGATAGACTATTTAAATTGACAAAAATCACTTAAATATTTCGGTGTGCAGCAATATATCGGATTCGCGACTATAATATCAGTAAAAATCAAAAATATCAAACAAGTGAACAAGTATTCTATCGGTTTTGCCATAATGTTCAAAAAAATATTTTTATTGGGCATATTCGGATATGCAGCTTCCATTCTAGCCATAGATGAAAAAAACAAAAAAAAATGTAAAGTCCACTTTGATTTCCGATGCACTGGTATACTGTATTACGTTTTATATGTTTCTATATATCTATGTACATGATAAATTACCATTTTGTTTCGACTTGAAAGCACGGTATCGAGCAAATTTCGCGTGGCTCAATACTATTTAAATCGAGTTTGAAATCGCACGGGGACATTTCGACGGTCATGTTTTTATTAATGCAAACGGCTATAATTTTTTGTTCATCAAGAAAAAATTCAATTCTAATTGTACAACTAATTGAAGGCTATAAATCGCTGGCATTCAACGCGTTCCGATTTATTGCACTTTTTGTCAAAATTGTTTTTTGAATCTATTATTTTTTTTTTTAATATTCGGACCACTCTATCCAGGCACTAAAATCCTTTTTTATATAGAATTTTGTGTGCAGTGTTTGGAAAGTTATTATTTTTTTGATACTGTATATAAATTTGAAATTTTAAAAATTGTTTTTCATGCTGTTTGGAAACTAAATTTGTTAGATGTCTTGTAAAATTTTATTACATATAGTATCACTAACAAATTCATTGTTTATTTATTGAAAATCTGTAAATTTGTATATACAACAGAAATTTAATTATTTTATTTGTAAATAGTTTATTATTTTGCTATCTGCTCGTCTATATTTATTGATTGTTAAATCGTACTATTATTGCTAAAAAAATATACTGAATTTTTTTAAAACCACCAAATTCAAATTTCGAAGACGAAATAAAAAAATTCAATAGTATTGAGCAAAAAAAAAACAATTAAATCAGTGTGATTTGTTCTGTTATTAAAAGTTAAAAGCTCTGTTGTGAAAATAACTAAAATAATGGTTGCCGTTTATTAATTGAAGAATTAACAATACTAACATGAACTTGACTGTTTAAAAAAAAAATATGTTTTATTTTTTGATGTTCATTGTTTGTATTCACTGAAGCATATGCTAAAAAATAAGGCACCAGTAGTCACATTATATAATTTAGTTTGTTTTTAAAAATACGCTCAATTTGTGTGTGCATGCGTACAATAACTGTGTAGATTAGAAAAGGTCCTGACTAAATTTTTTAAATTTTTACCATAAAATATTTAACAATAAAAGGGCATTATCCGATAAAGGTTTTAATTATCCAAATTCACATAAAAGAAAAAAAAACTGGAAATTTTATTTTTATTTATATATTTAGATATCACAGGATCTTTTCTAATTAAATGTTTTTTTTAGTCGTAGAATCTAGGCACGTTTTTGAAGTTTTGAAATTTTTTTTATTAGATTTTGATCTGTCTGTTAGAAATTTTTTCAGATCATTTGAACTTTTTCCACAAATTAAAAGATTTCAATTTGGCTATTCAAAAATTCATTTTTATATTTTGCATACACAAAATTGATCTAATCCGTGATTCAAAAATGGTCGTTTATTAATTTTTTATTGATTTTTTGATCAACCAAATCATAAAAATAGCTAAAAAAAAAAAAATAATAGAAATGGCAAATTATTGAGAGAGATATTTAAATTTGAAAACCGGACTAATTTGAAAGTTGACTCCCCTCATTATACCGTTTCCGTTTGGTAATGATAGTTTTTCAATAGTGTCTGACAAGTGCCTCGTTTGGTTCCTACTGACTACCCCGAAACCGGAAACTGCTTCCCTCCTATATAAAAATATCAACTACCATGAAAACACGGTGTCAATAATATGCACCCTTCGTTGACATAAAACCAGTCGACCAAACAAACACAAAGCAACAAGTTCCGAATCTGGTTCTAATCGCATCAGTTATACGGCCACATGACCAACAATACTTTATTCAGTGTCCTGTAAATCAATTCAGCCGAACATAATATCATCACACACTTTGACTACTCTTCAGATCTTACCAGTACCAATTCATGCTAAAAATTAACAGCAGACAATCTTTTAGTACTTCCAATACGAATAAAAAATTGATCAAAATTTTTAAATCCGTGAACCAGATTTTATTTACAGATATAACATTTTTTTTATTTATAAAAATCCACCCGGACATAACGAAAATAGTAACTTTAAATTTCTTAAATATTAAAAACAAAACAAAAACGAAATATGATAGAACATGATCAAACTTTTTTTCAAATCAAATTATTCACTTTTTGAAACAGTTTTTGCAAAATCAAATTGTTTACTTGCTGAAACAGTTTCTGAAATCAAATTATTCATTTTCTGAAACAGTTTTACAAAATCAAACTATTTACTTTTTGAAACAGTTTTTTAAAACAGAAATATTAAAATTCTAAAACAGTTTTTAAAAATAAAATTATCAATTTTCTGAAGCAATTTTTTCAAAACCAAATTATTGTTTTTCTAAAACAGTTTGAGCAAACAAAAATATTTATATTCCGAAACGGTTTTTCAAAATTAAATTATTTATTTTTGAAACAGTTTTTTCAAAACCAAATCGTTATTTTTCTAAAACAGCTGTTGTAAAAAAAAACTATTCAAATCTCAAAGGAGTTTTTCAAAATTAAATCATGTATTTTTAAAACAGTCTTTTAAAAAGGAAATTCTGATTTTTCTAAAATACTTTTTCAAAACCAAATTATTATTTTCCTGAAACAGTTTTCCAAAATCAAATTATTATTTTTCAAAAACAGTTTTTGCATACAAAAATTTCATTTTTCAAAAGAGTTTTTCAAAATTAAATCATGTACTTTCGTAAAATAGTTTTTCCAAAACTAAATTGTTATTTTTCCAAAACATTTGTTGCAAACCGAAATATTGAAATTCTAAAACAGTTTTTCGAAATTAAATTATTAGTTTTCTGAAACAGTTTTTTCAAAACCAGATTATTGTTTTTCCGAAACATTTGTTACAAACAGAAATATTGAAATTCTAAAGCAGTTTTTCGAAATTAAATTATTAATTTTCTAAAACAGTTTTTTCAAAACCAGATTATTGTTTTTCTAAAAAATTTGTTGCAAACTGAAATATTGAAATTCTAAAACAGTTTTTCGAAATTAAATTATTAATTTTCTGAAACAGTTTTTTCAAAACCAGATTATTGTTTTTCCGAAACATTTGTTACAAACAGAAATATTGAAATTCTAAAGCAGTTTTTCGAAATTAAATTATTAATTTTCTAAAACAGTTTTTTCAAAACCAGATTATTGTTTTTCTAAAAAATTTGTTGCAAACTGAAATATTGAAATTCTAAAACAGTTTTTCGAAATTAAATTATTAATTTTCTGAAACAGTTTTTTCAAAACCAGATTATTGTTTTTCCGAAACATTTGTTACAAACAGAAATATTGAAATTCTAAAGCAGTTTTTCGAAATTAAATTATTAATTTTCTAAAACAGTTTTTTTCAAACCAGATTATTGTTTTTCTAAAAAATTTGGTGCAAACTGAAATATTAAAATTTTAAAGCAGTTTTTCGAAATTAAATTATTTATTTTCTGAAACAGATTTTTCAAAACCAAATTATTGTTTTTCTAAAACAGTTTGAGCAAACAAAAATATCTATATACCGAAACGGTTTTTCAAAATTAAATTAATTATTTTTTAAAACCAAATTATTACTTTTCTAAAATATTTTTTACAAACAAAAACAGTGAAATTCGAAAACAGATATTCAAAATTAAATTATTTACTTTTCGAAACAGATTTTTCAAAACTAACTTATTATTTTTCTAAAAAAGTTCTTGCAAATAAATATTCAAATCTCAAACAGCTTTTCAAAATTAACTTATTTCTTTACTAAAACAGTTTTTTCAAAACCAAATTATTATTTTTCTAAAACAGGTTTTGCAAACGATACTATTCAAATTCTAAAACGACTTTTCAACATTAAATTGTTTATTTTCCGGAACAGTTTATCAAACTCAATTAATAATAATCTGCAATACTGTTTTTTCAAAATCAACTTATCCATTTTCTGAAACGATTTTTTTCAAAATAAAATTTTTATTTGCTGGAATGATAAATTAATATCACAGTTCGAATATTTCTTGTTTTTTAAAATTTTCATTTCTTCAATCTGGCTAGAAATTTATTTGCAATAATAACAATAAAAATTCAATTTCCTCAAGAAATAACAGCTTTCAAATTGTATTTTATATAATCACGAGTCAGGATATGAAAAGAATTAAGCTGTGATTTTAAAAATAGCTGTCTGAAATAAAATTACTTATAAAAATCACTAATTTAGATAAAAATAAAATCAAATTTCAATACAAAAGAGAAATTTTGAAATAGTTTTTACCACTAAAACCATAAATTACAAATCTGGATAATAATAAAATTAATAACATGTTCCAAATAAAGCAAATAGTTGCAAAATTATACGCATCAAAATTACAGATCTGGATTGCAATTAAATTATTTTTCATATCATTCGAATAAAAAAGTTATTTCGACTATTTGATTCTCAAATTACCAAGAAATTTATTTTTTGATTTCAAATAATAGAATTCCAATTTTATATATCAAAATCACAAACTGGGACAGCAGTAAATGAACTCTATATATGATAACAAAATAACGGGCTTCAAAATTATAATGATCAAAATTTAATATCCAAGTAATCTTAAAATTTCACATAAATAAAATATATTTCACTTGAAATTTTATTTGCAAAATTTTCAAACTTTGATAGCAGTACCATCACAGTCAGTATAAATATAAACATAACAGGTTTAAAAATTTCATGTATCGAAATTCCAAATCGGAATATTAATGGACTCTTGTTTGAATAAAAAACATTTTGATCTGGAAAATTACAAACATGGACAGCTGTTAACTTACAATATACGTAAAACAGGTTTAAATTTTCTGTTACCAAAATATGAAAGTCTGATTAATAGCAAAATTTTATTTCAATGAGCAGAAAAATTATTTTTTGAATTATTAAAATTTCTGATCTGGATAATAACAAAATTTCATTTTGTCACAACCAAAAATAGTTTTCAAATTTTCCTTCCGATATACAAAAAAATTGTTCGAAGAAAAAATTCAAATGGAAATAGCAGTTTTTCAAATTTGCTCACAAAAATTATAAATTTTATAAATTATCGGTTGTGGTTTACGTTTTTTTCAAAAATCGAAATTGAAAGTTACGAAAAAAAAATTACAAACCTGAATGACAGTAAAATTAGACCACGAAAAATTATACAAATAGCAGCTTCAAAAATTTTATTTATCGGAACTTCAAAGCTGGATAACCATTAAATTTTATTTTTTTTTTAACCATCCTTCTGAGTATTTTTTAATAAAAATTCTACATCTCGTACTTTCAAAATTGAATTACTTAATTAATAACTTTAATTACAAATCATAAAATTTGAAAATTCAATTTACTTTACAAGAAGATAATCATAATTCAAATTTTATTTGTAAAATTACAAGTCTTGACAGAAAAAAAAAAAATCACAGTAAATGAATTAAAAATAACTGATTTCAAAAAAACCACGAAAATTACGAACATAAACTAAAAGATTATCACGACAATACAGAATGAAAAAATAACAGTTTTAAAAATTTGATTACTCAAAATGCTAATTTTAAATAATAATAAAATTTAACACGTTCAACCCAAAGAATGGCGGCCTCAAAAATATTTAAATTTCGAATCTGAAAATAAGCTAAATTCAATCAGATCAATTTCAAAAAATAGCAGTTTGAAGAATTATGTATCGCAAAATTACAAATCTAGTATTTCTAAATTTTATTTTTTACTGTCCTAAATTTAACTCATCGACGAGAACATATAGGAATTTCACAGATATAAAACTGAATCTATGTCAAAAAACGATAGGCTCCAAAATTTTATCTACTAAAATTCCAAAGCAAAATATGGATAGAATTTGAACTCAACAAAAAAGTAATTTTTCAAAATTTCTCTATTTGAAACATAAGCCTGTAAATATTAAAAATAATCTCATTCCCTTCAACGAAGCAGTTTCCAAAATTAAATAACTCAAAATTACGAATCTGGATACATCTAAATTTTTCATAATCTTGATCATAAAATTCAAAACCATACTCTCAAATCCGAAATATACAAAATTATTTATTCAGCCTCAAAATACAGTTTCAAAATTTAAACATCAAAATTCAAAATCGAATAATATCAAAATTTTAACTACATTACATCGCATCCCACAAATAAACAAAATTCATTTCAAAATCCCTCCAAAAAACAAAATAGCGAAATTCCATTTCCAAAAATTCCAAATCTTGATTACTTCAAAATTATATTTTATCTCATTAAAAATTATATTACTCGTAAATTCAAAATCTAGACAGTTCTAAAATTATATATTCCATTTCCACCAGAAAAAAATTAATGAAAATTCTCCAATCTGAATAAAAAAAAACTAATAATACCATCACTTGTTAATAAAAATGAATCATCTATTCATATCTAAAATCAAACAATAAATTTTTTGTAATACTATCTGACATGATATTTTGGTCTGCAAAAAAATCGATTAAAGTTCCAACAAAAGAAGTGAAATAAACTAAATCCAGCTTAGATAAAAAAACGGGAACATAAAATTTCAATAGCCAAATAGAAAGAATAAAATAAAACGTAAAAAATAGTTCATTAGCTAAAAAAATAATAAAAAAAAAAAAAACCTGCTTGGACGTCACAAAAGAATGAAAACGGATAAGCCAAATTAAAAATACGTCAAGAAAAAGAGACCGGAAATTCATAACAGTAGTAGTCAGACTCTCGAATAACGGCGTTAATAACCCCCGAGGGTGATTTTAGCCCCTCGAGTCCTCGGGGACTGGAAATCACAACAAAAGACGTTGGAATCGGACCGCAGGAGTCTTTCGTTTCACTGGCCCTTTGGAAAAATATTTTTTTCTCCTTCACTTACACACACATTCATACCTATAGGTATTTATAAAACGGTTGGTACACGACGTTCAAGTAACTTTCGTTGACCCCACGGTAATTCAAGCCCAAAGGAACATAAGACCCGGCTTTATCGGCACTCCAGCTCATGCACGGTGCTCTCACCCTTCTTGTTCACAATTACGCATCCGCTGTTATTACATACGAATGACCCACGAGTAATTTAAGCATCTGAGAAGTATATTATACATATAAATGTACGTGCAAGAAAACCAAATGCTATTTATTCAGGCACACAATAATAGTACGCCTCTACTCGACTCGTATTTCTCGGCTTTCATTGACTCTCTTTTTCTCAAATCGTTTGTCGTCTTCAGCTTACATTAGTCGTACAATTCTATTACTCATTCATCATCACTCAGCCTTTGTATTTTATCAACACCAAAAAAAAGAAAGAAAAAAAAATATAAAAAAGAAAAGAAAATTATAAATTGTTTCTTGTTATGTAAAAAAGTATATTTTGTGTTTTATGCTGGCATATACAGTTGTTACCGCCTATTGTTCATTATTAGTGCTTTGTAGCTAACGCTCACACTTTTCTAGGTACTCGACAACTTCGGCGAAGCAGATCCAAGCCACCGTCATCTTCAGTTCAATCCAAATTAACGGTTGCTGAAATTTCATCCTCTCTTGGGAGCACAAAAAAATATCAACCAGAAAATGCAGTTTTCAAAGAACAACGAATAACAATAGAAGGAAGTCTTTGGTTTTTAACTGATGGTTCCAAAAATAGATTCAATCCATTTGGTGGCAACTTTCTTGGAAAATAGAAAAATCCGTGGGTTCAAGATTTGGTCAGCCAACCAACGTCTTTCAATACCGCTACCGAAAAACAACAGCTTGCATCTCCAAAAGTTGTGCCACTGTTATATTGAATCAGGGAATTTTAAATTCTGAAGAAAAAAATAAATAATGGACATCCATCAAGAATTATCTGTTTTGGGCATTCTTGCGAGACGTTACACTCTCGCAAACGGAAGACAGCTGTGATCACACCGGAAATATGGTCGAAGAAAATTAACAGTCAAGTTATAATAGACTATTTTAATCAAGACACCTTACTTTGAAATTCTAAACAAGTAAAACATTATTTTACAAAGTAAACATTCTACGGCAATTCGAACGGCAAGTACAACAAGAACTACACTATTGCATCGTCTTGCTACTTTATTACTTCATCTGGAATCAACATCTACGTTCTACAATAATCTGGTAACATAAATATCTAGATAAACTTTCTCCATATTAAATTTACAAAATAAGTTTGATCGTTTCCGGATTTACATTAAAACGAAATTAGACGTCGGTGATCAAAGCGGTTATTATTATTTATTATTATTTTATTTTATTATTATTTTTGGTTAATTTTTGTTTTATTATTAATTTTGAGTTCCTTTTTTTTAAGTTTTAATTTTATTTTTTTATCCAAAAAAAAAATACAAAATAAAAAATCAAAAAAAAAAAAAAAGAAAACTAAGGAAACAAAAAAGGCGAAAGAGCATAACATCAGAATTTAAAATCTTAAAATACGAGTGGCTCGGAAATTTTATTCCGAGTCACTAAAGTTTGAGAAATAATATGTAAATAAGAAGTATCGTAACATTATGCCGGTTGTTGATAAATTTTTAATGTTTATTTAGATTTTAAGTTTTTTTTTTTATTATTATTTTTTTTTTTCAACAAAAGAAAAGATAAAGTTATTGTTATTTAGTTTAGTAAACAGAAAATCATTGATTTATGCCCGCACGAGTTGCGAGATCTACAGAATGCGCATCACGTCTTATGAAAATGTGATAAAAAAACTTAACACATTTTTACGAGATATTTTGTGCTATCTCACAATTCGTGCGTTCCCATAATTCACGTTAACTTATTTTTAATTTGTTGTTATGTTTTATTTATTATTTTTATTTTTTTTTATTATTATTATTTCATACTTTTGTTGTTTACTCCGTTCATTCGTAAAATGGCGTGTTGTTCCTTGGTCTTATTTTTTCGTTACTCCGCGTTAATAAACGAGACGTCGAAAGATAAACAGAGTTCTCAAACAAAATTTCTTTAATCACTTCGTACTCGATAAAAAAATTAAAAGTCGAGAATTAAATGCTGCGGGCAGCTAAATCCGTTCCCTAAATATTGACAGTGAAACAAATTTTTTCAGTAAACAATTTTAAAAACTCGAAATTTCAATTCGAGCGAGTTATATGCCGTTAAATGCAACTCTATATCTTTCGCGTCACGTTTCATAAATCCTTTTTATTTTTTTATTTTATTATTATTATTATTATTATTATTATTTTACGCGATGCCGCGAAGAGGACAAACCCCGGTGAAAAAGTTATGATACTTGAAGTCGAAACCTTGAAATTTTTCGAGGACCGAAACTTCAACGTGAACAAACTTAGATAAGTTTTAAATTTAGTCTTATAAATTTCGGTTTAATTAAACGCGTGTATTTAGACTTTTAGTTTTTCGTGTTCGTGTGCTTAAATGAATAAATATTTGCGTTAGTATAATTATAATTATCGCGACTAAATATACTCAAGTGTTCGTGCGTTTTTTTCGTGTGTTTTTATTTTGTTTCGATTTATATTTAATTTTTTCGCGTTTTATTTTTGAACATACGTTCAAAATAATCCACTGTTTTCCAGCCTTATGTCATTAGTACGGTATATCGGTCTAGAGGCCAGTTTATTTAAACATATATATAATCGCTTCAAATTCGTGTGTCCTATATAATCTATTTCATTCTTAGTTTTTAATTCGATCGTGAAAAGTAATGAACTTCGCTTGTTATTTTTAATTGTTAATTTTTTTCTTTTTAATCATTATCATTATTTTCCTTTTACGTTCTATTAAGTTTCGTGTTTAATTATTATTCGATTAACATTTTTTTCGTTCGTTTAATCAATTAAGTTGACATTGGTCTGTTTTGATTACATTCAAATTATTTTCCCGCGTTTTTCATTGATATTACTATATATTATTTTTTTTTTTTTTTCATCAATTGCGGACGATCTGTTATTCCGTTTTATTTTAAATTAATGCCGGTTAAATTCGTTACGTTTTCAAGAATTAAAAAAAATATATATTATTAATTAAGTTTTTGATTTTCGTTATCCGTGACATGATCGGTCAGTTTTTAAGTTTGCTATTATTTTCTATTCCATGACATTTTTTTTGAGGTTGAAGTTTTTATTCCATGTTTTTTTTTCAATCATGACTTTTGTCCAGCGTGTCTACGTTACCATTTGTTTGTTGAAAAAAAAAAAAACCTGTTTCTGTTATATTGTTACTGTTAAGTTGAAATTGTTAACCGTTAACTGTTAATCTAAAGTTGAATTATCTGTTATCGTTATCGTTTTCCTTATCTGTTATATTTTTCCATTTTCCCTATTTTACTTGTTTTATTAAGTTTTAATTACATTTGTTGTTGAGTAGCTGAAATTAATTAAATTCATACGAAATCCCATTTGAAATTTGTCAAATTTTCGTACACTCTGAATTCATGGTATAAATTAACACTCAAACGCAGTTATAAACTTATAATTGATCGACGAAATAATTTAGCTGTCAAAAATAATAAAACTTTACAATAACGTAAATAGAAACATAATTACATTAATAATAAACTGGAAAATTGGAAAAAAATTTAATTAAATAAACATCAAAATATGTCTGTTGTTCAAAATAGACGATGGAAATCAATATTGTTTTATCATGTTGTTATTGTTATCTCGGCTATCGTTTGTTTTATTATTATTGCTATTATTATTATTTTATATAATTAATGGTTATTAAATTTGAAACCGTTTTGTTGATAATTTGTTATTGAAATCCCTGTTTATTGTTGAGATATCTGTTAATTGTTAAGTTGCAGTTACCTTTGTTACCTCAGGCACTAAAAAATATGTATTATTATTTCATTCCACTAAAAACCAGCCTGGATTAATTAAACAACATATTAAATAACAAATTTGATAATTAAAATTTTCCGGCGTATAAAATTGTAATGGATGTATGAGAATCGTTAATTATTGAAAACTGTTATTGTTATTGTTATTGTTATTGTCTTTGTTATTACTGATGAATTCGATCCTCATACATCCAGCTCTGAAAAAAATTTAAAATTGTAATCGACAGAATGCTTATGTTTAAATTTTAAAAATAATCTTAAGGAAATCAGCTCACCGCAAGTGCCTTTTTTAGTTAAGTATTCATACTTTTCACGGTGAATTAATTATTAATTATAATTATGACGTAGGATTAATGATAGATAAGATTTTAGAATAGACAAGCTATTTTACATTGAGTGAACATCGCGTGTATTTTATTAAAAAATAAATAAAGAAAAAAATTTATAAAAATCAATTTGTCTTTTGTTTATCCTCTGATAACATCTGTACCGATTCCCGTCCATACCGGGAGCTTGCGCTCTAACGTTTTCAGCCGCTGGTAAGCTCGATGTTTCCAACTTTTAATAAAAAAGAAACTTCCTTTCACAGAAGATAGTCCATTCAAAAATCACCATTTTCAAAGACTGAAAAATAAAGTTTCTACTTTCATGAGCTGCAGTCTCCAGGGTTCATAATGCAGTTCACGGTGGATTATCATCTGAACCTTGATCTTGAAAAAAAATTTGCATCGCACTAATGACATTTTCCAGTGACTTGAAATAAATTTTCAACTGTCGACTCTAAATTCCATTCAAACCAGCGACTTAATTTAAATCAGTTGATTTTCATAATTCGAACTCTTACTCAGCATAAAAAAATAATTTAACATATTTTTGAATAGAAGCCTTGTGTTTGAAAAAAATTTTAAGTGTCTACAAGTATGTACTTAAAAAAAAAAAAATAAAACTACAACTTAACAAGAGGAAATAATATACAATAGGTTTAGTTGTTAAAGATCTTAGTGTGTCGTTGAACAAAGTAAACATTCACGGCCTACACTCGCCTAGACCTTCACCGTCTATCGTATCAGTTTAACGAATAGGAATAACAACATCTACGATAAATCCATACATACATACATACATACATATATTGATACAGACATATATATGTATATATCACCACCTATATATGTTTGAAAGTTTGACTATAGTTGTAGAATCCGAAGTAAGTATAGGAGAAGTAGGAAAGCCGTCGACTGAACGAAAGACTAACAGTCCTCGTCCCACTACTAAAGTTCACTGTGTCAGCGAAACCGGTAAGATATCTAGTTTCCTTTATATCTTACATTATACTACTTACTAACACACTCCCACTATTTTCGCGAGACGCGATACGCGAGAAGACGTCGAATTTGTCATACCCGAGCGTGAATAACCATTTCGGAGCATTTCTGATCGTCTCTTCGCCCACAAATTTAATATAATGTGTAATGCGCTTATGTGATTTCGCTGTTTTTTATTTTATTGTATTTAATACTCCTTCTCAAACACTTAAACATTATTTATTGCATTAAATAAAAACCGGGTATTACATAATTACTCGACTTGAGACATAAAAGTGAAGGTTGATACCATCTCCGGCGGTTAAAAAAAAACATTAACGGTATTTGCTCTTCGTGGCCTTGATAAATAAAGCAAAACAGGAAATTTAATCATAAATAAAACATTATTTTTGTGATTATAAAATATCAATAATAATAATGATAATTAATAGTTAAATTATAATAAAATATATGCGCTAAATTTGTAAATTTAAATTATCTCGTGTCATTTATTACGACATGTTATTTTTAAAATTTCTTATCTGACATATGAAATTTTAGTTGATGCATACGTCCATAACAAAACAGTTTCATTTTTAAAGAATTGCTATTTTCATTATTATAACACGACATGTATCTCTTTTCGGTCGTGCAAATTTCATGTTCGTAAACAATGATATGCTTACCTAATGTGTTTTTATTATTCTCTACACATCAGAAAAACGACATTTAATATTCATTGTTTTAAAACCGGAACACAACCAATGACATATGTAATAAAAAGTAATATAAAATACATGTTAATAATAAAGACAAGTCGTTAATTTAAAATAAAATTACCACAGAGAATAAAGTTATCAGCAAGTTATAAATTGATTATTAAAGTTCCGCAGCTAATCGCCACGTCCTTGTTTCACTGCACACTCACGTGCTTATGAGTACTTGAAATGCAATTAGAGCGATATCACATTCTCTCTTCCTCTATTCCAACTCTATCGCATTTGCCTACTGGCGGTTTTTAAAGGAACAAAATAATCGTTTTTATTCAAAGTATTCCTGTTTGATTTTTCGCAGCGCATGCAGGAACGAAAATGTGAAAACAAATAACCGGTTTATCCATCGTAAAATAGACGGTGACAGATAAGGAGATTAGAGGATATCGGGATAAGACAGAATTTCTAAGCAAGTAATTAATTCTGGTAATTTATTGAGCAAATACAATTTATTTTAGAAAAATCTGGCATTTTTCCATTTTCTTAAATATTTCAAATGGCTCATTTTACCCGGGGACTGTATCACTCTGAAATTCATGATAGGTACAAAATATATAATGTTCTCCAGAAAATTTCTGAAGTGCAGCAGATACTTAGTATCGCTCGAAATTTTCAAGTATACATGGAATGAATTTTGCAAAATTTCGACGATGCATTTAAAAAATTTTTTTTTGAAATGTATAGAGCATCTTTTTATGCCTCAGTCTCCTCTATTTATCATTGAATTATAAATATAAAAGCATCATATATAAAACCGCATACCACGATTATGAATCGGTAAAACAATTGCAACCACAAGTGGAAGCACTAATTATAAACTGAATTTCCAGATGCTTTATCCAATTATCGCAGTTTTCATTCTTATTATTATTATTATCATGATAATTATTATTTTTATTTTGAAACGATAATGCTTTTATTTCGCCGATCGAAACGAAATTAACGACAAGGCAAGATCGTAAGGACAGAATTATCCAAGTCGTAAATCACGGCAGAAGTTCGCCTCCGAGCGTTTTAATTTCCGTTAATAATTTACCCACACCCGCAACTGTGCGGTAGTGTCTTCCTTTACCTCGTTGGCCTCAAAAAAGGAAACAAAAATTTAAAAAGGAAGAAAAGAGTTTATATATCGGCAGATCTTTTATAGCCGAGGTTTACTCTATATTTTATTGGACAAAACCAATCGGCTTACCGCTAAAGACGCCTCGCTGACCCACAGACACAGACTCTTATATATTAAAAGACTTTTATTATCTTAAGTGTCTTTTACGTGCAGAGCTTTTTGATATTTTCCTTTATTTACTTTTTATTTCATCGCTTCCATTTCTCCGATCTACCGTGCAATCATTTTTCATCAATAATTACTCTATTGAAAAATTTTGAAAACCACCTGAAAACCTCAAGAGCCCGAAGATACTATTGTTAATACATTTTTCAAATTTTCAAGCTCAAAAATAGTAATGTCGCACCTTCTAACATTAAAAAAATTGTCATCAATTACTTCGAATGAACCGATATTGATAGTTGAGGTAGCATTCAACATGGCTTATAAAGTTTTAAAGCTGATTAGATGTAGGAATGAACCCATCGAGTTCATTACAAGTTACCCGAAAAAAAAAAATTTTGTTCAATTTCTCCCAAATTGTTGGAATTAATGACCCACTTCAAATGCCACCTAAAAAAGTCAAGTCAAATACACGGATATTTTGAAAAAAGTCAGAAAAGTTTCCTAGGATCTCAAAACATAGATATCTGTTGAAAACTCGGTTTCCGAAAATCGGACCTTTTTTTTTTTAAATTTTCAAATTTTTTAGCGGGAAGTTAAAAATTGAAATGACGAATTGCGAACCAAAACATCCAACAGCCGACAGCTTTGAAATCTCATGACATCCGTCTCTAGGCATCGAGTTAAATGTAACGAGCGTTGTGTTGTTTAATCGAGGTGAATGTCGGCCATTCCACTCAACTGTGCTGAGCTCCGGTATTCTATGCTACTCAGTAACTCAGAAAAGCGACAACAGCCTGAGTAGAGGATCGCGTCAGATACAGAGTAGAGTAGCTGATGTCCCTTCGTACTGCGTTGGACGAGTAATTACGTCGTTGGAGTACCAATCAGTGTAACACGAGCAACGTTTACGCTATCTTCTATACAATATACACTAATGTATAACACAGACAACTACTGGAAAATCTACCAGTAAGCCCCCAGCTATATCGCTGCTGGGACAAAGCTTTAATTTATTTTACCGCCATCGCAAAGCTCCTTTGCATTTTCAATAAAATTTTCTGCTCCCTCAAGCTCTCGCTCGACTCAACTTTTCGTTGACCACTATCACGATATTATATACAAACTCACTTGCCACATACATGCATACATATATATATAGACACGTCTTGGTGTAATACTTTTATATTTATATCCTATTTTTATTATATTGTCTCGAAAAAATATTATTGGTTTTATTTACTCAGGGTCTTTTTGCGATAAATCGATAGGAAACACTTACTTGAATTTTTATTCAGATCTAGTCTCCTCTCTCTTGTACGTATTTGTGTCATATATATTATATATTACAGTGTTTTTGTTGGTATATATAATAATAACGGCGTTTGCCGTGGGTCGATGCCTCTGATTGAATTTATTGATTCACACTAGACACAATAATAATTCGTCTGTTGATACAATTGATTGGGGGATATTAATAATAAACTAAAAAAAAAAATATTTATTTACGTAAACAATAATCAACATTTTTATTTAAAAACATTTATTTCATATCAAGCTTTTAAAACAACATATTTTGTAATTTAATTTTATCTTTATGAAATTTCAATTTACATTTTTTATTGACGAATAACGGATTGTATTTAATAATAATAATTATAATAAACCCAATCGAAAATTAGGGGCAAAGTAGGTCCTCCAAAAAATTTTGGATTTGATATTTTTTTTTCTTTACACATGCCATAATTGCAAATAACTATAAAGCAATTGTATTTTATTATTATAAAAAATCTTTTTAATAGTCTGCTGCGATAACTTTAAAACGTAACTTTATTATCTTTAATTTTCTTATTAAATTATATTTAATGAACAGTTTTGGTGGTCTCTTTGGAATTTATTGACGTATAGAAAATTTCAAGGGGCCCACTTTTCCCCCTCCTCCCCTTGAGGACATGTGGAAAATATCTAAACTTTTCCGATGCACATTTTTATTCATAAATTCTCTGCGTGTATTACAGTCAATTAAATAGATCAGTAAAGCCGTAATTCCTTTAATCACAAATATAAAAAAGTCTGCCCGCTAAGTAGATCCACCATCAAAAATAATAATAATAATAATAATAAAATATTATATAACATTACTTAATATTTGCATTATTAAATTTGTTTCAGTGTAAAGTGACACTGGCTTAGTGACGAGATACGAAGCAGACAAAATGAAATTTATAAATGACAGTGTGTCTAATGTCTGAGTGATGGAATACAGGGACGTGATCGACCAGCTGATTACACACGTATTAACGGGTCAGAGAAGAAACATTAATATAAGTGCAAAAGGTAAAGTGACTGCAGTGTGATGACAAGTCCTTGCAATAGACATATACAATAACAATAAATTATAATTAATAAATTTATAAATGAATAAATAAATACAAACGGGTATAAAGAACACAATTGGATAATTGTCTTGAGGTAAATAACGAGACATAAGTACTTGTAATTGTAGAATTGTTTGGACATTGCGTTGACGTCGACGTGGATGCTCGCGTCGCCGGTGGTTGCCGTACAAGATCGTCGTCGTCGCCGGGGGGCTGGGGGCGGCGGGGGATTCGGAGTTTAGTATTGCGCGAGCCGCGGCCGAGAGCGGTCCTCGAGCTCTTCTCTACGATTCTACACATCACTACGTTTAGTTTTTTACATAGTAAATACACTTACTCGCGTGTTAAACTTTTACTACAAATACTACCACTAATACTGATACTGCTTTCAATAGATGCCGGCAAAACGTGCGCGCGATAATAATATTTACAGTTCTCACAAGTGTTTAGATATAAGGAAGCTCTAGGACAGAGAGAAAAGAAAATAAAAAAAAACGTGTTCGACTAAAAACAAATATACATATATATGAAGTCATAGTAAGTAAATAATAATAATAATAATAATAAATAAAAGTGTGTGAAGGCTGTAAGTGAACAAGAGCCAAGAAAAATGACCGCAAGAGAAGTCACCCTCGTCGGCGGGTCTCCCTGGGGTTTTCGAATGCACGGCGGCCGTGACCTGCATCAACCTCTTCGGGTATCCAGAGTAAGTTTAAACTCATGTTACATGCAAACATGTTTTAATTTTTTTTCCAGATATCATTTTTAATAACAGTTTTTTTTTTCTTTTAATTTAATTAATTATAATTAAAATTTTTTTCACTGTCTTTCAATGGGTGACATATTGCAGGCGAACGTTTTGTTACAAATGTACTCATAAGGAGGAATTAATACGTGACAATAATCAATGAATAGGTGATTAATTATCATTGAAACACGCGGACGCGAAATCCCTTCGGAGGCGACACTTTACCCGTGGATAGATATTATACGGAACGATCCATCACCGCGATGATCGATGAGTGTTACTCTGAATGGGAGAGGTTAGAGGTGAAGTACGTGATGGAGGTGATATGGAGGCAGGGTCTAATTCTGTATATGCGCCAGACAAGGGCCCCAGACTAGTGTGCATGTCCCAGTAATGCAAGTTGGAATATGGCTCGTGCGATATGCTAACGCCGGATCGTTACGATGACGTTTTCCAACGGAGATTACGCACGCCTATGCTTCTATATACCCAGTGTGTGGTATCTAACGGTTATGGAAATGAGCCGTTTAAAGAAGATAGCCTGATGCTGCAGCACACCGATGAGACCTAGCCCAGACTAAACTGAAAAGATTAAAACTTAAATCGAGTTAAACAGTCGACTCAACTTTTGCGCCGGCACGTCTTTCAATAAAGACTACTGTGTATTATGTTTATGTTTGTTTTTTTTTTTAATTCATTCAAGGTCGGATGGCGTAACTAGTCGACTCGCTAATTACGTCGTTTGAGTATTTTTATTTAATCCGCTGGGTGATTTTTTCTGAGTTGATGTCATTCATTAACCAGCAGCTTCTTGTTTTGTCTTGAGAGTAATTGTCTGACAAATTGATCTTAATAGTGATAATAGCCACGCACCCACCACCGGAAATCGGCGTGAACAAGGATAACAAATAGACAATAAAATAAAAGTAGCGAATTTTTTTTTTTTTTTAAATAATTTTTTTTTCATGGATATTTTTATTTCTTGTTGCGTAATGAGTGACATCATCCGGGACTTAATGACATTTAATTATGTTATCTGTGAATGATTGAATGATTCGTGTCATTGATACAGGCTTATATTTTTCTTTTTATTTTATAATTATAATTATTATTATAATTTTTTATTGAGTTTAAATTTATTTAGTTTTATCTTATCGGTAGATAAATTTTTAAAAAGACGACCACAGATCCTCTTCACGTGATTAATATGTGTAAGCGGTTAGTGTGCGGTGACACACATGGCCAAGATCTACACGGACTTAAAAACTGTAATTACATAAAAGTAATTCTGAAAAAAAAAAAAAAAAAAAAAAAAAAACTAAAAAAGGAATTAATTTAAAAATTAACAATGTTAAAAGAAGGAGTTACATATTTTTTAAAAGTTTTGCTTTATTTTCATGCATAAAAAACTCAAGTGCTGGTAAATTTGATATTTTAATCTAAGGTATTTTCACAGCAACAAAATATCTTGTTTTTTATATTAATTTATAAATATTTTATCACCATCAATTAACCTCATTTTTATATTTTATATTTCGTAAGATATTTATGTCCTCTATTTCTATTTCTATGGTTTAATTTGTATGCCAGTCTCTGAAAAATTAATTAAGTGAGATTAAATTTTTAATTATTTTTTTTTATCATGCTAAATTTAACCAACTTTTATTTCGTCATGAAAACCAAATATAAATATAAATATAAATAAAATAAATATAAAAACAGGTATGTGATATAATAATTAAAACATATAAAAGTAAGAGTAAAAAATTAATAGACAATAAGTGAAGATAAAAAGTATTTCATAACTCCCGCCAAAGCTTTGTATTCGCAGCATCATAAGTCCAGCTACAAAAACTCGATATAAAATCAGTTAAAAATAATAAGCGTAAAAAGAGCGTAGAAATGAAAAGTGTTGAAATATTTTATTCACTAAAAAAAGTTTAAAAAAGTAAAAAAAAAAAAAAAAATGATTGCCTACGATGAAATTTTATCAGCGCCAGAAGGCTCTATACACAAACAGTTATATCACACATCTGCACGCTATCATGAAAGACCGCTGAGCTCGGTTAGATGAGTTTCAGTGACATTTTGTTGAGGTTATTATTTTTATTATTTTTTCCATTCTCTCTTTTTACACGTACCTGTGTCTCCATTTATTGCCCACGAGCTCACAGCTTTTTCGACGAGTTCACCGAGCAACCCCAGCTTCTGTTCATCCTGCACCCTACACACGTTACACCCGCATGTACACGCCCATATGCAACTAAATCCACACATCCACATGTCTATAAATATATAGAGCCATAGTTTATACATGTAGAGATGACTTAGAGAGCTCTGAACTCCGAAGCGAATCCTCAACTCCGCAATCGCCGCAAGCTAAAGACCCGAGTACAAAGAGGGCTTTCACGCAACACACACGATTTATCACGTGAATGCTTGCCACTGTATCGTCCCTAGTCTCCAGGGAAAGATATTTTTCTCAGTGTTAGTAATGACCGACGGACGGTCTCATTTTCCGTGACATCACCGAGCCGAAAAGCCTCAAACTTTTCTTTATCCACAGTATCCTTTGATCCCTAGCTTTGCTAAATGCCATGTCGATTATATTTTGTACTAAATCTCGCTCCAATACAATCTATTGTTATTTTAAAAAAAAAAGGAAAGTTGAATTTACCCTGGGAAATTTCCATTTTGACTCATGGCTTTGACTGTTTAATATTTCAATAAATACGCGTCAGTTAAAAGTTTACGAAATTGTAAAATTAATTGAACCGGTGAGTTGGTGAATATTTAGTGGTTTTATAAACAACTTGGTCGGAGAGTCGATAATTCAGTAAATGTTTTCCGAGTTTAATGAATTAGTTATTTGAGACAAGTTTGACAATGTCTTAATTTGTGCTGGTGTTATTAATAAATAATGAAACCGGTGATTGGATAGTATAGTATTATTGGGTGTGGGGTTTAGTCTCTAACAGAACGCGTGCAGCTCTATTCAG
Source organism: Microplitis demolitor (assembly GCF_026212275.2). Lineage (NCBI taxonomy): Eukaryota > Metazoa > Arthropoda > Insecta > Hymenoptera > Braconidae > Microplitis > Microplitis demolitor. Next base: position 17,147,223 of record NC_068552.1, read on the forward strand.
TTCACTGGGAATAATTGAAAGCACCGAAGTTTGTTAACGATGGTAGCAAAATTCCAATTGCATGGACAACAATCCTAGTGAGTGCACATGCACTTACCCTTTGGCTGTGCTGGTATCGCACTCTAAAGGTACATTTATATAGCTCATGCAGAGGGAGAGGGAACTAGTTTGGATTCAGACTACGGTAAATGAATTGTAGCAAGTTGAATTTGTTGTAAACTGAAAGTGATTCTCAGTTTAGATTTATGCTGAAAATAATTTCGTTATGCCATACCCGAATATTATTGCTCAATAATAGTTTTCGGAGTGTATTCATTTTTGAATACCAAAATCTATAAACGAGGATGTCGGGAAATCAATTTTCAATTATTTCCATTCATGGGTAGCGTAAAAAATTTACATTTTATCACTCTTTCAACAGTTTAGCATCGTAAAACAGGCTTTTATTTTTTTTCGTTCAAATTGATCTTGTCCATTGATTCACATATTCAATTTTAATCATTCTTTATATTTGATAAATTTTTTTTTTTTAATTTTTAGTCCATTGAATTTGATACTACATAAAATAATAAATGAAAAGTGAACATTTAAAAATGCTGAGAAATCGATACTGTACCTGAAGCTATTATTTTACACAAGTCGAATCGACTGCACTGCCCAGCTTCTGTATTTGATGGCCACCAAATTTTTTTTTTTCTCCCTTTTGTTATTTTTTATTTTTTATAAGAGTAAACAAAATAAAAATACAATAACAGACACGTACTTCCTTGACTCGTTTTCAATATTTAATTGAAATACGAGTGGTCCATTTTCTATCTCCGTCAAAATTGTATGAAATCCTATCGGTAAAAAATGTGTGCATATATGAATGCAAATATTACTTTTTAAATTTAATAAAATTTAAAACTGGCCAAGTCAAATATAAATATAAATATAGACAAATTGTTGTGCAAACGCAATGTATTCTCAACTGGTATTTACTTCGTGCAATGGTAGTGCCCGGTAGTGCTCTCGCCCGCAACCGGAATCCAGCAAATACATATTCTGCTTACTGGAGTTGATGAGATGTGTGTGTAGCTGGAGAAACCATAAAGAGGATGAGAACATCAATAAATATATGTTTCCAATAAATATACATGTATTCAATTTAATGTATATATCTATATATAAATGAATGAAAATTCTATTGACATTGAAACTGGCAATTGGTAGCTGGTAGTTCTAGAAATAACTGGTAACTATTTAACGTGGTATTATTACCCGGCAAACTACTAGAACTTATTTGCTGGAAGTACAAATATGTAAACATCGTATGGAGAGCAATATAATAGAGGGAGAAGACATGACTAGATTTACATAGATGGAACACGGCGTATATCTACACTGGTGTAACGGATATTTCAAATCACGCAGAGTCACGTACGTGTTTAAGACTTTCCTCCAAATGATAAATCTTGGAAACTGGGGATGAAAATGGGACGGAATCGATCGGGTATAAAAAGGGAGTATGGAAAAATAACATCATAAAAAAGGAAAATATTTCGAAATAATGGTCTTAAAAGGATGAGATCGAAGTGGGCATCTTTGCAGTTTCAATACATATTTTAGTCGCATGCGCATATTGTTTATAATAATTGGGGGATAAAATTTAGTGGATTTTTAGTACACTGTAAAGAGAGCGGTGTTGGAAATGGATTCGATTTAACTCCGCGCGGTGTTAAAATGAAATAGCGCTGGTGTAGGCGGCGTAATTTGGCGGTGTTAAATTGGTGTAAAGGTGGAGTTATATCAGTGTAAAAGCGGGGTAAACTACGTCGGTTCAGAGTATTTATTTTAGAAAATCATAAGACATCGGCGGCAGCGTTGTTTTCACACCGCCCGGGTCACAATGTCTGGCCTCATCGAACCCAAGTAATCCTCAATCCAACCTCACGGAGTAAAAAAAGCATTTTGAGCCTCAAATAACGTTCAAAGAGCCTCAATAAGCCTCTAATGGTGATCAAAGAGCTTCAAATAATACGAATCGAATTTAAATTACATAGTTGAGATTTGATTCATTTGAGGCTCAAAATGCTATTTTTACTGAGTGAGGCTGGATTGAGGCTTACTTGGGTTCGATGAGGCTAGATATTGTGACCCGGGACTCTTTCGGTAATGAAATTTAACACCGAGGACTTTAATACCTACACCACTTAGACTTACCCCGGTTATTTTTTACAGTGTACGGACTACACTAAAAAATCGGGAGTAAATTAAAAGTTATTGCGGATTTTATTCAAATCTAAATTTACTTCTCGGAGTTTTGGAAAATGTTTTTAAAAAAAATCACTCCGCCTACGAAATGAATATGGGGTTTTTTCCAGGGAAGTGATTTCGGAGTGATCTAGATTTTATTTAAATCGTCATTTACTCCAATTCGTCGTTTTAATATCAGAATAAACTCCCCTTCGAAGTAAATTTGACTCCGGGGATTAACAGTCATCCGCTCCACATTGTAGTAATAAACACTTAAATAATTACTTTCTTGTTTAGACTTACAAATTTGGTGTTAATATTAAGTTAAAAGAATATAAAGTAAAAAGGTCGATAACTGGCCTATCGCATAATCTGTTGAGTTAAAACATATTTCCTCATGTGGTTAAAGTTGCATGCGAACCAAGCATTATAAATGACCACTAATACATTTTTTCTTAACAAAAAATATATTTTAATAATCGCGTGAGATTGTAATAAAGCCACGTATTTATGCTACGCGATAGATGATTAGACACCTTGAGATTTTTATTTACGATGTCACGGGAATAAAAATATAATTAATTTATTCACGGAATATTTTATTTACTTTCCCCATCATTATTATTATTATTATTTATGTCTAATCAGAGTATTATTACAGCATAATTTTGTTGACAATCTGCCAAGTGTTTAAATGAAGCTGTATAATTAAATGATCCAGCAATAATCCACTCCTCTATCGGCTTTTAAATCTTAACGATTCATTTTTACGATCTCAACGAGGCGTGATACGGTTGGTTACATAATCCATTGTAATGCTGGGTCTAGGTCGCTAATCACTTGATCAGTTTGTCGAGCTAAAGGTCGCATTTGAATTAAAGCGTGTTTTTTATTCTTACCTTTACCTTTACCTCAAGCTCTGCATCGGCTTCTGCTCCTGCTTCTACAATCAACACTCCACTCTACACAGCAAAACATTTTCTCGTGCTAGCGTTTCCAACCCTATCGATACGAAATTCGAGATAAGCCTTAACTTTTTAACAGAATGTTTAAAACATGACTGTTCTAAACTGCGTGTGGAGAAAATTCACCAACAAATTCTTATTATTTCATTTCTTTGTTTACCTTTTTTGTTCTTTGTTATGTAGATTGCGGGGACATACATCAGTGGAAACGGGTGTAGGAAAAAGTACTCTCGGTACAATGCACTCTAACCTCTGTTCATATCTTCACGTTTTTTATGTTTATTTTCCATTTCATTTTTTAACGTTATTTATGACGTTTTAAAAAATCCACCCTACGGATAACGAGTCAGGAATTTAAACATTTAAACATGTTTTCCGTTTTATCTTTTTTGTTAGTGCATTTACTTTTTTTTTTGTTTCGTTTTAAGCGCATGTTGTTGAACTCGAAATCGCTGTTACACAATCCGCTTACTGTCGTTAATACTTATATTAGTTGATGACGATGCATCACGTAATGCGTATGATGCATACGAAAATAAACCTCACACAGCGGAAACAACCAAAGTGACAGAGCGAAAATTTATTTAAAATGTAAACGTTGGCCAACTTTTGATGCTTATAAATAACAATCAAGTGTGACGTTTATTTCAAAATCCATCTCACCGACTTGTTACTTAAATATTAATAAATAAATATCCCAACTATTATGCGCTTAAATTAATTAATAAATTAATAAATTGACAGACTGTGAAATTTTATAATTAAAAAAGTTTTCTCAGAATCTGTGAAGCAGTAATTTATTATTAATATTTCTATAAAACAAAAAGTTTAAAGCAACGGGTCTGTTAATTTATAAAAATTGAACAAACTCCAGTTTATTTGCTGAGTCTACAAACTGATTGCATACTTGCTGTTTCTTAAAACTTTTAAATGTTTTAGCCCAAGAGTCTGGGACGAGTGGTCTTTTGATACTTTTTAGCCGACGAATGCATATACTGCAACAGCTAATAGCGAACTCGGTGTGTAGTGAAGCAATTGACCAGGTTGTAAATGCTCGGGGCAGTACCAGACTCGAATGCAGGATGAATCGATCGATTGTAGTGTGTATAAACTGAAACTCGCGTCCGAATGTCCATGTCATTGAGTCTTCAATAAAGTCTTCCACTGCTATTAGTTCCCTTTTACATCCAGACAATCGGACTTTGATTACCTTTCAATTGTTTGCCAGCTTTTTTTTTATTTTCCCGGCATTATCCTTTGACTACTGAATTAATTAACTTTTATTATTTATTTAATTAACTTTACGCTTCACTACTTCTATCTCTGTAATATATTGTGAGTATTAAATCAAACTAAAACCAGAGCTAAAGCTTCAACCAGATGCAGATGCACATACAGAGGCAGAGGCAGAGGCGGAAGTAAAGGCAGAGGTATAAATATGAAAATTTAAAGGATGCCTCTGGTCCGATTACGCTGGCGATTATTCTCCAATGCGGAGGCTCATTAAACCGAGAGGACATGCGGGCTTTGTAACGTCATCATAAGCTCGCGTAAAGGCCCAAGTGTGAGTCGAGATTTCCCTTCTGTTACTGCTGATACTCTGTATGACCTACATGTAACAATAACAATAATAATAATGATAGCAGTGATAGCGGTAGTTGTAGGTGTACAAATGTATAGCTGCTGAATGTATGTGAGTGTCAATGAGGCGTGCGGGTGTCGTCGTCACGTCCCCGTGAACTCGTTCTTCACGGTCCTTGATATTTCCTATTGCATTCTTGTCTCTCGACTTTCTCGTGTGTTTCTTGAGTCTCTTGAGAGCTGCTGGTGTGCACTACACTACACTACACACCGGATGATAAATGGTAAATTGCCTTTTCCAACTAACTATTATCGATCGCTAAACAGTAAACGCCGTTTATTTTACCCGTTGCTACTGAGTACTCGTTTAAACAACCAATAAGACTAACATAAACACTCACACTCACACTCATACTCACACTCATACTAATACTAGTAGTGAGACTGAGAAATAGTGACTTACATTGCATTAGCTGATGACTTTTAAGTTATATTGAGTTTAGTTTAACTAGCAGGCATTTGTTGCCGTTTAAAATATCTTGACAAATTGCTGGTTAATTGCTTTTCGCTTATTACAATGGACTAATCATTTTATGAGACAGTAATAATATTTTATTGAACAATTAATTTAACAGTTGAATGATAATGAAGATAGTTCAAATATAATAATGGTAATGGTAATAATAATAATGATAATAATAACAGTGGTAGTGTGCAACGGCGATGGGAAGAGGATTTAATGGGTAATGGAAAAATGACTAATTGATGTAGCTGCGTCTGTAGTCTTCGCCTTGCCAATACTCCATTGAATCAATAGAAGACACCCCAGATGCACGGTAGGACGGATTTTTGTAGTAATCGGATAGATCGTAAGACTTTAATGACCGTGCAAATCTTGTTCGCTTGACGGATCTACGTCCGGTGGATTTTCTACTGGGTTTTCTTTTACGACGAGAAGAATCCTTGGATTTGCTGCTGATGTTTTCTCGCTTTGTTTTATCGGTATTTCGGGATTTAAAACGATGTCCACGATCTTCGAACACTTGGGATTTTCTGGTAGCTCCGGCATCTCCAGGGTTGCTGTCACCATCACCGTCGCTATCGTCCTCGCTATCGCCAGTGTGATCGTGATTGGCGTGTGATAAATTTATACGAGGTTTTTCTCCTGGTAGAAAATACCGACCGCGTTTACGATCCATTATACCAAATTCTACCCCACGTTTCAGAGCCGCCACTACCTAATTTAATTTTTTTTTTTTTTTTTTATTAATATTTAAATAATAGTTTAAAATTTATTTTATATTTTGTGTAATAATTACTTGGCGTTTTGTGGCTGGGTATTCAACGGTATCCGAAATATATTCCATAATATTAGCAACAGTACTGCCGTTTTCATCCCTCAGATTTCTCATTGCATTCATCACAAGATTAACATTCCGAGCCGGTCGTGATATTTTTCTTCCACTGCGATTATTAATTCCCATTTTATATATTTTTATTATTATTTAATATTTTACTTGAAATTTGAAAGAAATTTTTTTTTTCATACACTGAAATTTATTAATTAAAATAATTTAATATTGAATTAATTTTTTACTGATAATTTACAAGGCTTTTATGTCAGCTGTCATTTTTCATCGGTCTGAACTGCGCGTAACAAAAGCGATCCCATCACTCAGTCTCTTGTTCTCGCACACTAACGATCAAAATAAAATAAAATAGTTTGTATGCATATATATATATATATATATATATATATATATATATATATATATATATATATGTATGTATTTGTAGTTTCATTTAATACTCGGTTATTTTCACTGACCCGTCGGGCTTTTAATAGCAAAAAAAACTACTTTAATTGACAACTCAACAAACTATTTTTATTTCAATAAATTTATATTTTATCACATTTAGATTTCACGTCACGTAAAAATAAAAATAAAATTACTATTTATAAAGTGTTTAAAAAAATATAAATTAATTATTTCCCAATTAAAATTTATTCCAAAATATATTTGCACTATTTCTCATAGAGAGGAATTTTTTAGTAACTTTTTAAGCTCGAATACCTCGGAAAATTTCAGGACTCGCCTACGGGGTTAAATTTTATTTTAATTTTAAAATTTTTTCCCTTAAGAATTATTTTTTATTCGAGTATCTATTTATACAATCCGCATCATATGTACGTGACCCTGATATTTGCCATCTCTTTTTTCACTGATAAGGATAAGGATAAGTTTTATTTTTACTAGATAAAATATATATAAAATATACACAAGACATTGCAATAAATTTTAAATTAGCGTGAGTAGAGATTATTAAACTAACCAGCATTTGAAATAAATTTTCGAAAATTTTTCTAATTAAGTGATTGCTTGTAGTTGAGTGAACATAACCCAGGTCAAAAAAATTTATTTTAATTTTGAAAATTGAAAATAAAGCAATTTAATTTTTTTTTTTTTTTTAATAAATGAAAAACATATTTCAAGATATGGAAACACATTTGCGGTTGACTTAGTTGTGATACTTAGTCCCGATTTATGCCAACAATGTCAAATTAAAGTCCCATTGTCTTGGATTTGACAGTTGACTTGAATTTTTAAATTTAAAAATTCATAACTAAGTCAAATCGACGTTCTAGTTAGCAAATTGTCTAACCGATTAATTTTCGTAGGTAATTCTGTGCAATTTTCAGATACTAACAGTTAGAGAAAATATCATTTGAGTAACCTTGACAAAAATACTATACATATACAAGGTAGTGAATTGATTTTTAGATGAAAAAAAATTTTTATTTTTTTTTTTTTTCGCACAAATGGAGGATTTTCTGAAATGGAGTTAGACAATTTGCTAATCACAACGTCGAAACGTAAGTCAAAAAGTCAAAGTCAAGTTATTCTTTTGAGCTGAAAAAGTTCGACTGAGGCCAATAAAGAAATTGATTTATTTTGACCTTTTTCTAGTTATATAGGGACATAATAATGTTGTTGATAATAATAAGATATCTAAGTATTTAGTTATCAAAATTAGCAATTTACCATCTCACGTCCCAGAGCGAAACTCCGTAACTGTTAGCGCACACGCGATATCAGTAAATTCCAGTCGAATACCCATCGAGGATCGGCGATGGCGTTGGCGGCCGAGTAGCCGAGTACTCGAGCACAAGAGTATTTCGCTCACGGGTAAAGCTCTCGAATATCCTGGGGATTACGTCCGGAGAACGTGATCATGAGACAATGGGGCATAGAGATAATGTGCACTGACTATCCCTTTTTCTATCTTTCTCTCTCGCTCTCTTTCATCGCGACTTCGATGAGGTCAGAAATTCAGTGTTGTCAAGCGTCATTATCCGCCAGTCTCATGACTTCCGATTTAGATACCGATCTTTCTTGATCGGACGGCTTTGTTTCTGTTTTATTTCACCCCAGCAGCCAGGATCTCTTATAAAAACAAAACCGAAACTACTTTGTCAAATGAAATAAAAAAAAAAGAGGGCAAACAAGTTGACTAAAAAGGGTGTAAGAAGAAAAATAAAAAGAACAAGTGAGAAAGTTTCTATGGGAACCAACGATAAGGTACTTTAATCCATCTTTCATTCGCTCATTCTGTCATCCACGTAAGAAGCCAGGCATCTGATGAGCTAAAAATTGTGTGCCCAAGCGACTTGGATGCTCTCACCCCACGAGCAACACCATCATCATTTCTTCCTGTACTGGAGCCAAGTCAAACTTTCATCCTCCTGGGTGGCATCAAATTATATCTGGCAGAATTTCACGGGGACGTCTACGCTACTCCTCTCTTCGTATACACATATAGGTATGCCGGGTTCTACTGCCGCTATAACGAGGACTATAACCAGCAGCTCCTCTTATAACCTCTCTTCCTCATCCTCATCATGTATAACCCATAACGTTGACGGGAGGGTTAACGCTGTTAATTATGCGACACTCATCCCCAAAGCACTTGCCGAGCGATGTACCGTGATACACGTTCAGATTCCCGCTCCGAGTTATACTTCAGCTCTTGCTCCTGTTACTGAATGTATATCTAATGCCGGAGAGTATGTGTGGGTGAGTGTGTTGGCATTTAATTCCATATTGAAATTTCAACGACAGAACGTGGGCGCAGGCTACCCAAAATTCCATGCGACCAGTCAACTGCTTCTAGCCCCGGTATGTAGAACTGGGACACCTCAATTCGCGTGCCACGATTACACTGGAACCCCGAGAGTCGATGGTGCGTGAAAATGCGTAATGCCACTGAATAGACAATTACATTGTGTGGATAATGAAGATCACTTTGGTTTAATAATCCCATCCACTCACTGGTGCTTGCCAGCATGTTACTCTAGAGCAATGCAAAATATTTGTGTTCGTATGGTAATTTTAGTTTAGTTTTGAGTATATTTGATTTATGTAGAGTTCAGAATGGGTGAGGAGGGGAAAGGGGATTATTGAAAGCCAGATATGGGATATAGGATAAAGGATAAAGGATATGACATACAGGAGGAATAAAAAATAATTAATTTGGATGGAAAGAAGCGAAAACGTAAAGCCAATTAGTGTGCATACGGCAGACCAGTCAATCGCGATAAAATCCCACAAATTGTCGTATTTTATTTTTAGTTGGTTTTATATTCAAAAAGCCAGAATTAAAATTCCGGCGGATGTATAACTGTGTCGTGTGTAGATAGAGGCTCGGGTACATACGGACGGGTATCTTGGGGTTGTTGATGCCTTTTTTTTATCTCTGGGTACTCAATATTCCGCAGGACACGGGAGAGAACAATGAATGCGCGTGATCCCCGAACGAATCAATCCCGTGAGCCGGTGTGACGGTGGAGTAAACCGGCGGCCACGCTCTATTCGCGCATATGTGCTCCCGAGTCGCTTGCAGATAAATCCCCGAGGAATTCCAATAGCCAGCAGGTCCCCGGTGCGCGATTAAAACTGCGGTTACTCACAAGTTACTTTTATAGAAAATAATTTTCAATAAAAAAATAACATAATATATACAAATAAATATAAATCCAACTATCGGATGTTTATTTTACATTGAGATGCAATTATTTACGAATGTTAAATTTATTTACGACACATAGCTTTGCTTAAAATATAAATCTAAATACATTTAGTATTGTAATGTAACAAAAAAATGTGCATAATTAAATAGAGAATCGTTTCACTCGATGCAAATATATTGAAATTTTTTCCATGGACATGAGATGAAGAATTAGACTTTCAAAATACAGTTTACGTGGCCAAAGTGCACTTATCTCGGCATAAAAAAAATGCACAAAGTAAAAGAGTTAGGATAGAGTGACGGAGAAAAATAAAAATAATGATAGTGATAATAAAAGGAACGGAAGATGAGTCGAGCTGAGATGGGAGGTGATGCATTATTTACATAGAAAGTAAAGTATCAAGGGCATGGGTATGTCTGCAACGGTACTGAGTATATTTTGGGCAAGGTATTAAATGCTAATGATTGAGTTGATACGACAGCGAGGACAAGGCGAAATGTGTGTTAGAGTTGGAGTAGGTTGCAAAACTCCACAACCGTCATGACGCTACTTGCAACTAATATTCCTGGCAGAGGTGTACATCTGGCTGCAGTCCAACTCGTACGCGGTGCGACCATGAAAGAGCTGGTCAAACGCAGACGGAATTTAATAAAGGTTCTTTTTACTGCACTTCAAAGTGGACGCGTGTAACGAGCTAGACGAGCCACAAGATCGCCATGAAAATGCTACAGGACTTTGAGAAAAAATATATTTAATTAAATATTCAAAATAAATATTATACTATTTTAAATTGTAAAAGTGTTATTGCGTTTCTTTTAAAACTTCTCAGTTCTCGGTGATCGAGCGTAAAAACCGGCCAAGCTGAAAATAATTTTAAAATAAGAACTCGTGAAAATATTGAAAAGTATGAGCGGGAATTTTTTTTTATCCTAAGCTTAAATCTCTATCACTGCATGAAAACATACGAGTGAAGTATTTTTTCAAAGACTGTAATATTTTTCATTTTTACTATTTTAACGTTTACATTTTATTTCACTGGGAAAATAAAAGTTTCAGCAATTAAGACTTTTTCCACGGCTTGACAATTTTCAGCTTTTACTTCTCAGTTTCACAAAAATCGTAAAAAAATAAGAACTCATAATTATCACCAAGAAATTAAATTATTTCACATTATTTTTTTTTTTGAGGTTGTAAAATTACTGTATTGTCGTGACGTATCAATGCAAGACGATATGCATAAACTATAATCTCCGACACAATACAGGTATTATACCGCGAACGAGCGAAAGGGAGTAGTGAGCAGCGCAGGAGGGAAAGGAGACCCGGTCTTGGAGATCGGAGAGCGGAATAGTATCAAATATAATGCAAATATATAACTATACCCAACAACGACAAGGTCACGAAACAATCGACGATAATATGGGATATGGAACAATAAACGGGTTAGAGTGAGCATGGACACATAATATCCAGAGGGAAAGCAATAGAATTCGAGGCCAACAAATGTTTACTTGGGATTTATGAGCAAGTCGTCAAAGGATTATTGACGTAATTGATGGACCGTAGGATATTAAGCGACGCTCACCGACATGTAGATTCATCGGTGGCGAGTTTAAGCCTCTACCTCTATACGACCATCCTCGACTCACTCAACTCAGCCTTAGCATCCACACCGTATACTATATTCGTCCTCATATCCACTCGTGTTTCTACCCGTTCTATTCATCTAATCGTGTAGTCTGCATTCCGTGTCGACTACCGACGCCTACCGTACGAGTCAGAGTTTCTGCAAGTATCATGTACATATATATGTATATATGGACTCTATATCCGCAGAACAGTGTAGCGTTTAGTAGTATAGGTACAGCGTAGAGGGTCAAAGGCAGCGCAGAGAATAACGAGTTACTGCGGGCTCATTCGGCTGACTGGTCATACGCCGAGTCGGGTACTCGATGAGTCATGCGACAAGAGGACAAGAGCTAGCTGGTCAAGCTATTCCTGCATATGAGCTCTCTATATCATATCACCAAGTGTTACGGTCTTAACTTAGCCTCTTTACTTCCATCAATTCTGTAGCTCTTGTGTGTTGGTCTCCCTTTTATTGCTCCCGAGATCACTTACGCCCGCATAAAGCTGCTGCATCATCACACAACACCCGTAACTAATACTCATACTCATACTAATACTAATACTCAGATATATGTAGTAATGGTTTAGTTTAATGTGTAAGTGGACGGTTCAGACATGAACTCTCTTTCAAGAAGGGATCGAGGATCAGAAGGAGAAAGAAAGAGAAAAACATTTATGTTTAACCTACTGGAGGACATAGACAACCGCCGCGACAGCACGGGAACTATTCACTCCAGAGCCCAGTACTTTAAAGTTTTGTTGTTGCAATTTATAATATTTTGTTTCAACAATTAAATCCTCGGGGAGAAAGAAACTAACGGGTTCGGACATTAAGCGTTATTAATAATACACGTTAAAGTGGATTTAATTAGTATAATGTTCAGCTAAAATGGAGGAAAGTTTTGCTGAGTTGTGAAAAGGCAAGAATAAGATTAAATACTAAGTTTTAGCGGATGTTATATATTATATAAAATAAATTAAGAAATAAGATTACGATGATAAATCGGTGGAATAGTTTGCTGAGTTATTGATGATATATCTCAACTATGAGAAGCTCTGTCTTCTATCTTAGTGGGAAAATCTGTTGGATTGGTTCATCGGTCTTATCCGCAGTGATAGGGAGTAAGAGAAATAAAATGAGTTTTATAGTGTAGAGAGTATCAGCTTATCAGAGAAACATGAAAGTTCGTTTAAGGCTCGCAGAAGTATCAAATGTATATCGTTTTTCTATCAAGCCCATTACGCAAAAGTACTCCCATTGCTGGGCGCAAATGTATTTTTGATCGCGTTTTTTTTTTATCCATTGCTTCATTTAATTTCATTTTTTTTTTTTTTTTTATTTAAAATTCAATTTGTATTTGATGCCGGGAATTATTGACTTTGTTTTATCGCGGTTTTGTTTTGGTTACGGCCCTGAAGTTTCCATACAGGTCTCGGATCTTGGACTGCATAGAACTCGGCACCGTTTCTCAGGTTAGTGGTAGCAATCGCTCGGACGCGTACTCTGGATCTCTGGATCACTTTCATTCGGTAAATTCACGGTTTGTTTTTATCCAATACAAAAAAAAAAAAAAAAAAAAAAGATCACCTTTGACAGAAAGGTATTGGACAAAATTCAATATTGTTTTTTTTAAATTGCTGATGAAATGGAATCAAGTTAAATAAATTCCGAATGCAGTCTATCGTAAAAAAATAACTCGTAAAAAATGTTATATGTGAGGTAATAAAATATAAAAGTATGAATTTAGTATACGTAACAAGAGATTACGGTAATTTAGTTGGCCAGGTGATGAGTGTATGCTTTGAAGAATGTGAAAAGTGTTTGGTGTCGCAAGTGGGAAGTACACATAGTGTAAATGTGCGTCACGCATTGAGGAGTAAGAGTAGTATAGGCAACACCCGAGGTAGCGTTCGCCGTAGACTTGCCGACTCCTTGCAGTCAGATAACTCCGGTTGTCAATGACAGTCGTATTGGCTCGGTATTCAAACTATCCCATTTCATTACGTTATCTTTTGTGAAAGTATATATATATCGTCGTTCGACGGGCTTCATAACGAGCTATTTAACAAACAGTTTATAAATACTGAACAAATAAAAATCGGCTATTCAAACCGTCCATTCTTTCCAACAATACTCACATAAATTTATTCATGTTTTATCTTCCTCCGAATCAACATTTTTACGTAAATATTTTCCGAGAACGTATAAAATTTATTGTACTCAAAAATATTTCAATTTATTGTAAATAATAAAAAAATGTAAATACGTCGATTTTCATAAAAAAAAAAGAAATTAAACGAAACGAAAGTGCTTGAGTGAACATTAATTACTCCACATTGTGTAGTATATATAGCTATACCTATACAAGTAAATGTACATGCACAGTGGATCGAATGAATTAATGAGTGCATTAGCGCGTGTGAATTTCCACATAGAAAATTTTAACGATAAAGCCGAGCAGCAGTAAAGCACTGGAGAATATATCGACGGATGTGGATGAAAGATTCAACAACTCGTAAGAGGATTTGGGAGTACCGGTAGAGGCACATAGACTAGCTGGTGAAACATGGTTCACATGAGTTACGCGCAATGGGCCTGTCTGCCCAGTACTTACAGGAAGAAGGTACGTCGATAGCATAAACCTTCGCTCACATGCACTCAGCCACACACAAACACACACACAAATACACAAACACACATCCTAGTACATACATACAAAATGTCATCGTTCAATACTTCCGTTTCCCTCTCACCAGGTGGCCAATACTGTCCCTCAGTACATTTGCATCCTCTCTGGATATCTTGTTCTATATACGAAACGCTATATTACAGTATGTGTACACTGTAACAGCTACCAGCAACCAGTATCTAGTTTAGTCCCAGTCATAGTTGTAGTGTAACGATAGTCGTAGTCACTGACGATAGACACCACACGGTTCGGTGATTTTCTCACCGTGAGAGAACTCGATAATCCTTAGGCATGCTTCAGACGTATAGTAGACACATTCTCACTATACTACTCAATACTTGTTATCCACACACTCGTGATACTTTACTGAGGCTTGCACGATTCCACTGTGATTATGGCCAATAGTATCCTTTTGCCCGCCAGGGGCTTTTGTAGCCACGCGGATTTCCCAACAAACTATATAATATTATATTATACTTGCTCGTGCAATCCACTCATGGGATTTACCAGCATCTTAACATTTATATATATATATATATATATATATAGACAGACAGATATTATTACATATTACTCTACCGTCATCACAACCGGTCCACGTCTCTGGTGAAAGATCTCCGAATACAAATAGCATTATCATGAATCATAGTCCAAATGGCCTTTCAACTCTTTGTCTATTATAATGTAATTTATATAGTTAAACATACGTTACCCAGAACGAACCTTTGTATTGCAAGTAAATCAGTTAATGTTTTTTACTGCCAGCTTATCATTTCAATCCATCGCTCTGTGAAAGAGATATATAAATTTTTATATTATTTACTGAGCGCTTTATTTTTTTAGCATATCCGCACCCACCGAGCTGATTACCTAGAGCGTATTTCCTTATAACGAGTTGCGATCACGCAGAGATTCTCGATAATCCTGGAGAGAAGCGAATTCTTGCATGATTGCTGCAAATATATATGCCGATTTCTACTCTCTCGGCTTCTTCTTTTTCTCTAGCAACCTCCGGCTTGTTATATCCGGTCTTGGATTCACGTTTTATCAGACGTCAATTTTATTAAATATATATATACTCAGTATTCAAACTGATCCATCCATTCAAATATACCGTATTCTATCTCCATTATTATTATTATTATTATTATTATTATTATTATTATTATTATTATTATTATTATTATTATTATTATTATTAATACCGCATTATGGTATTTTAATATTAAATTCTACATATAACGTTGTTATATTAATTCGATTTTTGGCCCGAGTATACGGGGTTGCAATAGATGTGTATACAAATATATAAATATATATGTGTTTATAACTGAATGCAGTGTGATACAGTGTTTACGCAAAACACCGTGGAATCGTAATTTATAATTGTATAACCATAAAGGTGTCTCGCGGGGATTCTGCGGGCAGAGTTCTCTGGCAATGAGTTAATGCAGATATATCATCAGTTTAATTAATTTTACTCGTTAAAGCTGTTGATCTATTTACAGCTGACCAAATGCAAACACATCTATGTACACCCATACCTGCCGGACTATAACATGAGGAAAATATCGATAATAGACTTATCAATCAGCAGTCAAAACTTGTCAATTAGCATCCACATGGAGGATGTTTGCATCCACATACATCAATAGATTTATTAAAAAAATAAAAAAGTTTTTCATGTGATTGACATTAATAATTTTTAGTTTTATTTCATTTTAAAAACTACAGTGATCTGATGGGCGCACAGGTTTCGCATGACATGAAACGCTCAATCTGACGGTTCGAATTCAGGGAAATCTGTCATGAGATCTGTGCCCAGGGTATCCATGCGAACGCGACGCCTCAATTACCATCGCCTACACAACACGAGTCATACACCCAACACCAGTAGAGAGAGCACACAGTCCAGCGCACTCGGTCATAAATGCGCCCGGGGTATTCGTGACAATCGCGGCCCCTCTGACCCCGGCATTGATTTACTACGGTAAATGTTTGTCGCGTATACGAGCGTCACACTCGTCCATTATCTCTAGTCATATGGATAAATAAAGTGGCTCACTATAAAACAGAACGTCCGAATCACGAATTCCAACATCCAACAGAGGGACTGCCACTAATATAATCCATCCGGCGACTCAACGCGCTCCATGAAATCCCGCTTTAATATCCATTATCTATTATCTCTTAAATTTAATGGACAGCCCCGCGTTTATTGCCGTCCTTTGAGCTACTCCTCAAATTTTAATCATCGCCGAAATTACATTCAATTTGCCCCAAACAATCAGCTGCATTTTGTATGACAGCTAGCAAATAGCTAAGTATATATAAGCAAAAAGAGCAAGTTTGCTTAATAAATAGCGTATATTAAAGTGCCGTATAATGTTGAATGTGTTGTCACGATGTTTTATTGTCTCGCTCGACACTCGACGCTATGAATTCATTATTGTGGAGCACATTAGTAGTAGGATCGGTGAGCAGTGTGTTGTACATTGTCAGAGCACGAGAACGCGTAGGAAGCATATCGGGACACTGCCGTTTGAATTAACGTCGCCCAGGCGGGTCGCAATCATCGCTAATTAATTCCAGTCGCGAACTACCGCACGAACAACCCACGGAGTGCGTACGCCCGCGAGATTACAATTATAACAACAATAACAACGGGCACCAGCAGCAGTAGTTCCAGTAACAGTAACAGTAGCAGCAGAGAAATAGCTACCGGCGTGAGCTCGTTTCCTATTCTAATCAACAACACACAGTCATATCTCTCAGCAGTATATACGCTGTCAGTAAGAATTTTAAACGAATAACGAGGAACGGTTTGAGTTGCTGGGGCTCTGCTGATGATGATAATGACGATAGGTGCGGTGGTGAAGCTGGAATGAAACTGGAGAGCTAATAAGTATTCTGAACCATAAAAATACATATTTTTCCGTACACCGTCAGCCGGAGAACCGAGGCCGCAGTGCGCTGCTGTGCAATGAGAAAAATCCACTCAGGAAAATGCTATAATTTTATCCGGCGTTCTGCTACTGCTGGTGATGATGCAGCTTCTGTGCGCCGGCAATTTAGCTTTTAAACTACTTTCCACGAATTACACGTTTGACTTAATAAGCTATTGCGATATTTAACGGATATTATTTAACTAGTTCTGTTTAACATTTTAGAGATCCATAATCTAGATTAAATAGACTTAATATTTAATAACCAATAACTAATACTGTGTGTTTATTTATTGTTATTGGATAATATCGTGCTATCGGGATAATGAGATGATTTTATCAGATTTAACCTCACGAGTCTTATTTTCGTCAGATTAGATTATTAAGGTTAATGCATACTGTGACACGCCCAGCGTCCAGTACGTGCTGCACCCAATTTCTCGCCTCGTACGTCAAGGCGAATAATAATACCGTTGCACGATAATCTGTCGTACTGTTTGGTACAAACGTGACACGTGCAACGGTTGCGAGCGCTCTGTTTCAATGTCGATTTTGCGGTAAAGGGGACAGACGTTATGATTTACAATCCGCCGGCTCAATTGCGTACTACTCATTTTATTATTATTATTCAGGCATTTTATACAGAAAACCATTTATTTAAATCATGCGCCGCTCATTTATCAATGTCGATCAACTTTTTATTTTCTACTGATAAATTATTATCACGTTGCTACACACTTAACATTGTTACATAAAATTTCATTGTTTTTAATTCGGCTATTGATCTTTAATTAGTTACGGTGAATTAACTAATTAATTAACGAGTTGACTGGGGAGTCGCTAAATGAGCTCTATAATTGAGGAAAGGATTAAGATGATGATGATGATGATGATCAGGATGAAGGACCGATTGGACATGGTTGCAAAAGTGTATTAGAGATTAGAATAAAAATAATGAGTAATTACAGTCACGTGTGTACATCACGTTAGACTGGTTGTTCGACAAGGCCAAGTCGCGTGACTTAAGGATACGATCAAAATTCCATCACGGTGCGAACGTGCAGAGAATCGGTTTGCTTTGGTAGTTAGCACCGAAGGCGATGCAGTAGTCTTACCGCGTCACGTAATGGATTCTTGACCCATAACACGCCATTGCTATTTAGTTTTCAATATATATATATATATAATTCAATAGCTGAGTATATGGAACTGAGTAAAAGCTCCATCACCATCTCAAGATCTTATCGAGCGACACCATTAGCAATCCAATTGTCAGTCACCGCGCCAGCTCTTAAAGAAGAATTCCATTTGGACAAAAAGCTCGCGCAAAATAATAATAATAATGAAAGATATTACGCTTTATATAGACAAACATAGACGTAGACATAGACATCTAGCGGCACAATTTCGATAAGAGAAGACAAAATACATCACTCAGATGTTTATATACAGATGAGACACGTGACTGGTTGGTGATGATGGCCGGCGGACGATTCTAATATTGTCTCAAGTATATTATAGCCAGTGGCAGTCGAGAATCTGCTAGAGCTCCCAGTCTATCTCCCACCGGCTCTGAATCTGCTCAACGTATGTGTCGCTAGAATATTCCAACCGATTTTATTTTTCTCTCGCTGTAAACTATATAACTACGTCAATTTCCGTGTAATTTTTTTTTTTCCAATTGTGAAAAAGTGAAAATATAAAAAATTATAAAACACGTTTGTCCCGCGACTATTTCTGGCGCGCGAGTCTCTGGAGAGTTTGGTATGGTGACTGTTGAATAAAAAAAAGCTCGACAAAGTTTGATGGAATTTTCACGGGTGGACTGTTGATGGGGATGGTGATGGCAGGGGGACGACTCGACTGCGGGAGTAGGACATCACTCATCGAAATAGCGCTCTCAACGGATTCACCCCCGAAGAGGAATTCCATCGGTGAGTATAGCACGTAGAGAATTGTCTGGCTGGCAATGACCGCCTGGAAAACCAACCAAAAAGAATCAAGACTGTTAAATAAAAGATAGCATATTGTGTGTGTATGCTAGTGTATGAGTATGAGTAAAAATTCAAGCGTCAAAATAGTTGTCGGAAATAGCCGGCATAGTTGGGTACACTGACCGTATGAATACGCGGATATAGATTTCTCGATTGCATATCTGGAGAAGATAGAGTGTGCAGTCGGTGTACAGAATTCTAGTGTATATATGTATATATATATATATATATATATATATATATATATATATATGTATATGCTAGTTGAGTATGGGGTGTGTTGAATGTGGAAATAACAGTCGTAACGTTATTTCGCCCTCGGGAAGTAAAAGCGTGATTAGTTTGTTGGGTCTTGGGTTCACCCAAGAACATTTTCATTCACATGAATGCTAACTAACATCTGAATGTACATCCACACTTATACACACTTTAATTTTAGTGTAATGTAATGGCCGTGTGTGGATATGCCGCACGTGCAAGTGCGTTATAGATCCACGCGAATGTACCATTTGTAATTCCCGGCCGGCAAATGTTTACGAGCCATGAGTGGAAATGCCTTTGGAATTATGGACTTAGTTTTACGCCCAACCGTACACGAATTAATGTTCGCTACTCGAGTCTTTCCCTCTGTAATACTTTCATGATTTTCTATGAGAAAATATGTCCAGCGGGAGGGAAAGTCCACGGTTTCTTGTGTTCAACCGAGATAAGTAATGATAGTAATATTCGAGTAATGCCGTGTGGGCAAAAAACGAGAGATATTAAGTCCAAACTCTAAAGTTTAAACTTTATTATTAGAGATAAGACAAAAAAAAAAAAGAAATGTTTTCGCTCTTGTGTGAAAAAAAAAATTCCGCCTCGCGAATTAAGAGGTTTATTTATATATAAAATACGTATACGCTACGTCGATCCTAATTTCGTACCCGGTGTTGATCATCATCTTCGTCAAGTGAGTCTTGAGATGAGTATTGGAGTAAGTAAATGCCGACACGCTTCGGCTGCGAGCAATTTCCGCGAGAGGGCGACGTTTATTTTAGTAACATTACCGCAATAACGCAGTGTTAGATTTAGCTCTTCGTCTATCTATATTATATATACACATTTATCCCGAACTCTACACTTTATACCATTCCAAAGTCAAATCTCTGCGCTCGGTGCTGCTAGTTCAAGCTCATCTATTAGAGCACGAGGAAAATCTTTCTTCTATAAATATATACATCTATATATCTCGGCAGTATCTTATACGGAAATCCCATCGCGGTGGATATTGCACCCAGCATATATATCTGAAATCTAAGTCGCACGGGTATGGTGACATATTTTTTCTAGTTACGAAACAACGGACTTTATTTCACTAACACTCGCACAGGATAGAAAAGAAGACAAGTCTCTGGAGTAAAACAGAAAACCAAGAGAAATTGATACGCCGGCTTTTCCTACTGGGGACATTTATTTGGATTCAAGAGCACTGAAAATGTATTGCGTTGTACAGTCTATAGAATAGTATACTCTGCTACTACTACTACTACTACTACTACTACTACTACTACTACTACTACTACTATTACTATTTACTACATAATACTTTGAAAAGTTGGAAGATATCTAGCCCGTACTTTCGACATCTCAACAGTAGTGTCCTATGCGAATTTATGGGCAGTCTTTGACAACAACAACTAAAATAAATAAACGAGAAATGCAGTATGAACTGGTGATGAAAATATTTGAAATACTGGCCCGGTATTGTCACTTGTATTGTCCCCGGTGTTGTTTATTAATTCTGAAGCTCAGTAAATCCTGCCCGAACACATTTTTCAGTAAGTAATCTACTTTTGTCAGTATCTGCTCGTGTAATAAAATAATACAACGCCCGCGAGTCGAGATAAAAAAAACTAAAGTGTTTGTAGTTGGGTTTGTTGTGTTTTTATCCGCTTGTGAATCTTATCGCGTGATTCTGTTTCCTCCGCGATCTCTTTCGCTTGCACTTGATAAATTATTCGAATAGCTCTCAGACTGCTAGTGAAAATGGAATAATTTATACTTTTCTCAATGCCTAGGCAAGTGAACTTTAGTTTGAGCCAACTGGAGGCCTTTCAGTATCTTTTTCTTTCATTTCCACCTCTTCCAGCTTAAGTTCTCTCTCAGCTTCTCCAGCTTCTCATCTTTATTCCCCTCCGTTGGCACCGTGGCTGGGACTGGGGCTGGCTCTCAAGCATTTCGTCCGAAATTCTCGGGCAACTTTCTCTGCAAGCACGAGTTACTTTGGTGTTTCTGTTAAAGTTGCCCAGCACAGAATATAATGTCCCTCGGGGGCTGCATTCAATATCTTCCCTCAAGCATGCAGAGAGATATCGTAGCAATGGTGGGGGCACGAGTTGGGAATCAGTTGAGTTATAAATAAAAAAACCTGCGGTTAAAGCTAACAAAAACAAAAACAAAAAATAAATAAAACAGATTATGCGATTCAAACAAATAAACGCTATTTATCACTGACATTTAAACTTTGTTTTGTGTTTTATGATTATTTTATGTTTTTTTTTTTCAGTTATTTTGTTATTTGTCGTTGCTTGGATGATAAATAGGTGGGCGTGAGTATTGGGTTTCTGGCAACTGGTTTCGGTTTGGCGGCTGGAATTGAATCGCGACGATATTGAGTCTCTTCAGTAGACACCAGAGAGTCGGAAACAGCTGACAGTGTGTTGTTATGTTATAAATTCATTAACAGTGAAACAATTATTATTTTCGAAGCAATTATAGTGATTAATCTATTGATTTGTAACGGTATCATTAGTTAACATTCGATTGTTTGGTTAGTGCCTTTATTAGGTTTAGCATAGAAGTCAATTTTTCTATAGGAATCAATTTAAATAAAACCATTCGTTATCGGGCATTGCGGCGGCGTGGCACTTAATTAACGTAAAAGCCCTCGAAAGTTTTTTGAAATGATGTCTAGAGCGGTTTATCCTGATGTACGGTATTTTATACCGATTCAAAGTGTGGCCGGAAACCATTAACGGATTAGGACTTACGGCTTGACCACTCTGCAAGTTTCTACTCTTTTTACTTTTCCAAATACATACGGACAGCACAATATATATACTTATGTTTATATATATATATATATATACATATATATATATATAGAGCTCTTTCCCCGAGAGCAATAGCTTGCCATATAACTGACCATTTGCCAAACGGAATCGACATTTCGCGATTGGACTATTTCTCACACTTAGAAGATCCTCAATTTCCTTCAGCTAAAGAAAAACGAATGAATCCATCCACGAGTTACTTCAGACATGCTCATTTCAGCTTAGCCGCGGGGTAACTAAACCACCGCGAAAAGAGCCATTAATAAAAGACCATAGACTATAGACCAAGACCCGCGCACTCTGGTTCTTATCTCGTGGTTAGAGCAAACCAAAAAAGAATTACCAAGGAGGTAAAAAATAAAGTTCCAGAAGAAAAAAAAGGAAAAAGAAAGGCTGAAAAAGAAAAACGAGTAACTAATAAAACCGCGTGTTATTCTTTGGGACAGCGCATCACGACAATTAATTAGTTTGAGATATGAATTAGCTCCGTGGAGGATAACTCATACAAATTGTCTTAGTAGTAGAGAATTGGAGTAGAGTTTGAGATCGTACACAAGGCATGGGTAATTGCTTCTTCTCTCTTTTCATTCGCGTCTAATTAAAGGGCCGAGTGGTAGTGCGCCAGTAGTTGTAGTAGAAGTAGAAGTAGTTGATGGCTGCGGTGGTAGTGGTGTGCCAGAGAGTAAAACTGACTTGGAGTGCATAGCATATAATTCTAGTAATAGTAGAAGAAGTAGTAGTAGTAGTAGTAGTTGTTGTAATAGAAGTATAGGAGGTCCTAGGTAAAAGGAAGTGCGCGAATGCATAATGCATTTCGCGTGGCACGAGCTGGCATTCACCAACCCCCAGAGTTCCAAGTCTCATCAGCAACCGCCAGCAACACCCACGGCCTACTATTCCGTTACTCATTCTCCGGGACTACGACGACGCGGGCCGTCTCCACGACAATCGCACCATCGCCCCTTGCATTTCGTTCGCCTTCTTTCCTCCTACTTCTTTCTTTATTTACCTCCACGTCTCGTCTCGTCTATTCTCTTCTCTTATTTTATTTTCTATTATTTTCTTTCCTACAACAACAACGGCCACGGCGTGTTTTCTCCACACTACGACAGACGAATTCACGCCCGTTGTTCCCAGGTGTTTGTGGTCTTTGCTGAATTAAAAATGAGCCTTTCGATCATCTTTGCGATTCTACTAAACAAAACCCTTTTATTCTCCTCTTTTCCTCATACATTTATAATATAACACAAAGGCCCTTATTATTCTAAATAAACTATAGAAAAATTATTTATGGTGTTTGTTGTTGTTGTTGTTGTTGCTGTGATATTATTAATTATTATTATTTTATTACAGACATTCTTCATTTACTTACCTTCTAATTAATAACTCAAAAATTTTCTAATTAAAATTAAAAGTAGATTTTTTTTTTTATTTTCAATTATAATTGCGATACTTCAGGAAGACTAGGGTGAAAAAAGTTTATATTAAAAAATAGTTTCACGAAGCGAAAACACAAACTGTAACAAAAAATAATAATTAGTTTTTTTTTTTATAACTTCCTTCAGTTGAATTGAGGCATTAGGGTCGTTCGTCTCAATAATACTAATAGGGTAATAAACCCGGGGTATATTTAAGAAGACATAAAATTGATTGAATGAATGAATGAATGAATGAACGAAGGAACGAAAAAACGAGTTATGTATAGAGGCGTCAATATAAAGATCGAGCGCACGCCGATTCCGGACACAGTGGCTCCCAGGTGTGTATTACGCTCCAACGTAATCCCGGTACTTGAGAATCATTCCGGTCACGTAATCGTTGAGAGTGTTGAATAGGATGCCGAGAAGCGGGGATAGAAGCATCAGAGTGCCGCCGCCGCGGAGAGGAAGTGAGAGGAAGAAGAAGTGAAGGTAGTGCTGGGTCGCTCCGACGTGTTTTACGCTCCAAGAAATTCAAAACTTGGTACCTACCAGCACACAGAAGCCAGCGAATGACGAATGTGCTACTCGACTTTGTCCAAGTGAGAGCGTTCCGCGTTCCCAGCCAAAGAAGATGCTGTAAAGGTTCCGGTCTCATGAGGAGACCCGTCATACAGCGCGCCAGGATTCCGGTGAAAAATGGCTCCACATGCTACTCTCCTACGGCTGTTTCGCACTCTCATGCTCACAAAAACACGGATCTGGACCAGAAAAATTGGGCTCCCGTCGACAAGAGCTCGATCTAGTCTCTTTGAATGCCTCAGGCGCGATGCATAATGCATTGCAAGCATCCTTTCTCTCAACTTCAGAGTACCTGGCAATGCTATAAAGCAGCGCCGGTAGATCTCGGGATGGCAAATCGTTATGTGTGTGCCTTTTACTATCCTGTTATCTAGTTGTTATACTCTTACATGACAACTCTGACAGCCCAAGCCGAGTGTTTACGATCTTCTGTCATCCGCTGAGCTGCTTTTAAATTCTCACGCTACTGCATTATATATTATACACCCACTAAATATACGATTTTTCTTTTCTATATCTTGTATGTACAAGCACTGTATTGCTTATTTTTACTTTCAGTCTTGGTCTTAGTCTTGGTCTTGGTCTTGGTCTTGATCTTACTTTGGCAATTTCATATTACCAGCTTATTATCTATATACATGTACTTATTCTTAAGACGTTTTACGTTTGACGGAGTCGGGTATGGGACCAAAAATGATGATAAAAAATTTAATAAAAATAAAAAAAGAGTAAAAGTAGTTGTTCATCATGATTGCCTCATTTATTTTTGCTGACTACACACCGTGTGAAAATAATTTCAGGAAAACCCCAAGACTGCTACTACTACCACTTATACTACTTGAGGTCTTGTGCGAATTTATTCACTCTGCAAATATACCCGTATTAAATCATTCATTTTAAATCCCTTTTACACGGGACAAGCGGAGTAGGAGACCAAAGAGAGAGGAGCGCGAAAAAAGAATCAAGCGAAGAGCGAGATAAAAAAAAGGCATTTATGAACTTAAAAGAAACGTTAGAAGAAAATGTTTAAAAGTAAAGTAAAAAAGTGGTAAAGCACAAGGGGAAAGAATATGAAATAAAATATATATATATATAAATATAAATAAATAAAATTTATTGGTAAAAGGTAAATGGAAAATGCAAATTTTTATTCCGCCTTCTTGGGAGTTTTCAAGCGGAAGTAAAATTATCGTCGCTGAACGATCACCATCTGGCGAGAGACTCTTTGGAGGTTTTCCTACCGACAGAACGGTGCGTACTGTTCAGAGCAACTACTCAGCGTAGTAACCAATGAGAGTAACGACAGTTTTGTGAAAATAGTGAACTAGTGACTCGTTTGGTCGCACGACAGGCTGGCAACCAGCGGAGCCTTTTTAAACTCCCAGAACGACATCGGAGCTATTACAATTCCAGAGAGCCCGAGACCATACGTGCCACCTGTACATTGTACACCACGTACCGCTATTCGTTCGCCCGTTCACTTCCGCGCGACGTGATTTTCATCCGAAAATCACCCGAAAAATCTTCTACACTCTATTCCATTCTATTTTATCTCTTCTGCATCTCTATCCTCGCCCCCACCTGCCTATAGTTATTTTTTCATTCCATCTTTTAGTCCCGCAATCCCACATCCGGGTGTCAATTGAATGCCCATTGTCGTACTCACCTTGAATAATATTAAAACGAGAAAATCTCTTTCTCTCTCTCTTTCCATCTCTATCTTCTTTCACGAAAAAAAACAATAATAAATAAAATCCATGACCTATTTGCAGCAACTCTTACATATCACGTCTGACCCAAAAAAATATAACCCGTAAATAAAGAGCGTTGTGGCGATTTTTCGAGCCACTGGCGACGCTTGTCTTCCGTCGTCACAATTCCTTGGAGAAAATAATAAAAAAACAAAAAGCAAAAACAGAGGAAACCAGCTCCAAAAAAGGTAGACACATAGAAGCTCTGTTTGCGCGCGAGTAGAAAAGACTTGCGTGTTGTGTCGGGACGGCACCCCCGCTTGCTCACCCACTGGCGCCAGTGTCCCGATGCAACCGTGCTGGAGATGCACCCCACCGCAGTCTCGTGCGATCCGAGAGACCGAGTCCAGCTGTGTGGTGTTTCCTCCCTCCAGCCTCAGCGACACACTGTCTAGCATCGTGCACCTTCCTATCTCATTTTTGCATTCATTTATATTTTACTTCCTTTAAATTTTATTTCTATTTAAAGTTTTCTTCTTATTTTTACTCCCCCACTGCTTCCTTTGCATTCTCAACAAAAACAATTTTTTCATTAAACCCTCAGTGCTTCCATTGTTCCGATTCGCGAGCGCATTTATTATCAACAGACATTCTGACTTACAGTGTTTATATTATTTTTTAATTCTTCGCGGTTCTCGTTTCTTAATGTCATCCGACTAATTTGAGGTAAAAGCAGCAATAACCGTAAATGTTCTGGTAATAATGTTTTAGTAGGGCTTAAAAACCCTTTGTCATTAATTGATATAATTTAACTGAATTATTAATCACCTCGAGCATCACACGTAATCCCCTCAATCCCATAAATAATTTATTTCCTAGCTTAATTTGTAATAGTGATTATTATTTATGTGCTCATTCAAATCCATATCGGTCATCAAATTATCGATTAATGAATTAATAAACTAATTAGCTGTTAAATAATTGAATTTGCCGGGCAATTAATAGTTTATTGACAGCCGGTCGATAAAAATTTTCCACCTGTACGATCACATTGTCATAGATTGTTAATTTAGAGTTCGGTTTGACGGCCAGGTCAGTTGGAGTAAAATAGTACAGAATGGGTATAGAACACGTGAAGTTGTTTGAATCAATCTCCATTAAGTTTACAACGCACAGTTCAATGTAACAACCCCCGTACAAGATTTAGCGCCACATAAATCCCTTCTGGACACGCCACCTCTCGATCTGGGTCGTCTTAAAGGCTGTATAATTAATTTAGTGAACCAGTCAGAGTACTCTCGACTCTCAACTCTGTGACATATATATATATATATATATATATATATATATATATATATATATATATATATATATAGATACAGATATATGTATACATGTCACTAGGATCGATTCTGTCGATATGAAACCCGAGTGTCTTGTAATAATCAAAACAATGTCTGAGTCTGAGGACTAATAATTTAGTAGCCAACCTGCTCGCTCGTTTCATTTTCTTTATTGATTTACTCACTGTCTTGTTATATTTTTACAGGTTATATTTTATTTACGAATTATTTTAGCCCAGACCGATAAAGTTGACGGGTGACAGTGAACAAGTTTGAATAAATTTAATTAAGTTAAGAAAAATATTGACAGTTACTTTAAAAACATGCTGAAATTTTGTTCACCGAGTCAACGAAGGCGTAGCACTATGGTGAGAACATCAAACACAAATTTATATGTATTAGCTCATCGCTGTTATGTTTGTCCAATCACGGCTTGTGCTATCGGCTGGATGATAGTAAAAGTTTAATTGACAATTCGATAATGCTACGCTGTAAAAAATACTGAGTGGATTTGAAGCGATTACGGATTTTATTTAAATTCACATCCACTACGATTCGAAGTTTTGATGTTGAAATAAATTTTTCTTCGGAGTAAATTTGACTCCGAAGGGCATTAAATAAATAAACAGTCATCCACTCCGTAGATTTTTTCAGTGTAGTTGACTTTGAAGTTGAAAAATTTCTGACCCGTAAAATAATTTATTTATTTATTCATTCATTGATGGAGTGATTTTAAGAAATGTTTACATTTATATAGAATAAATAAATAATTTAAAGTGATAAGAGAAGTTGGTAGAAATAGACTGGAAAATTTCCCATTGTTTGCTGTAACAATTGAGGTTTACTTTAAAATAAGACATAGAGTATGTGTATATATATATATATGTATACGTCGTTTTGTGTTACAGGTAAATCCGGGTTCGAAAGCTGCTCAACAAGGAGTCCGAGAAGGAGACCTCATTAGCAGCATCAACGGAAGAAACACCTCCGAGCTAACTAACGGGGAAGCTCACACGCTTTTGCGGAATGTCGGCGATCAGCTGAATCTAGGACTCAACCAGTGAGTTTATATTATGTATTTATTTTTCCCTCATATCTGATATTAGGTTCGTTATTCGCGTACCCAGCTGTCAGCTGTCGATATATATGTATAGTGAGGGGCATGCTCATTGAAACATTAAACCTGTGAGAGGAAAAATATAAACTAAAAAGTGTAAATAAAATGATGAAGTAAAAAAGCATCCGCTGCACATAACATATGATATCTCTGAACCAGTCATAAAGATTATATCTGGTTGAATAACGATGGGTGCGCATCCGCGTGTGCGTTATATTCACTAGTTCTGGTTAATAGATGATACACCGATGGCATCAACTTGTGTGCTAAGTGATATTGGCAGAAACATTAGCGAGATTGCTTTCGATCGATAAACTTGTGCACTGATACACTTTTTTACTGTCGGTTTGCTAATTATCAATATCATTTAGAAGATTGATTTTCAAAATTTATTATTATTATTATCACTGATAATCATTATTATTATTATTTTTATTAATAGTTCATAGAGAAATTATTTTCGCTTGAAATGCTATAGTGTCATAGCAAAGCCGGACCATGCATGGACTGTGACAAATTTGTGGTGAAAGTTGATTAAGCCTGGAGTGAATGCGGAGTAAATGTAAAGTGGATGACTGTTTATTTATTTATTCCCTTCGGAGTGAAATTCAAAGGGAAGTTTATTTTAATACTTACTGTGAATCGGAGTAAATGCGGGTTTGAATAAAATCCAGAAAACTCCAACATCACTCCGCTGAAAAACGAAACTCATTTACTCCGTATGCTGAGTGATTTTTTTTAAAACTCCGGAACTTATTTATTTATTTAGTATAATTTTTAGGCCCTGAAGCCTTAGCTCCCTAAGGGCCTTGCAACGAATACAAAACGATAAATATATATAGAGGCGCAAAAAAAAAAAAATAAGTTTCTATAATGATATCGATAACGAATAAATTGAAATAATAATAACAATGACAATAATAAGTTACGTTGTCTGAAAGCGAAGTGTATTATAATTTGCTGAGTACAAATGGCTGTAGCTCAAAAACTTGAATGTACAATAATTACAATCTTTGATAATCTTTATTTATAAAAAACATGTAACATTTAAATCGAAGTTCATTGTAATCAATAATTGTGACAATCTTTTCCGGTAATTGATTCCACACTCTAACTGCCGTAACAATAAACGACTTATCGAATGTTGCCGCCCGAGTTTACGGTAAACTTAACACATCAGTTTGTCTAACAGAACTTTGAACGACGGAGTGAATTTGGAATTAAATAAAATTCGTAATCACACGATTTTTTGCAGTGTGTTGGCCACCTGGCGGAAATTGCAGTAAACACATGAAAAAGTTACTATGGCCATAGTAATTTTTGCATGGGTTTACTTTGATGTCCATAAGGTGGGCAACATGGTCCGGCTTTACTATGCCACCATAGCATTTCAGACAAGAATTTTTTAATTTTCTAAAATATTTCTGAAAGTTTAAAAATCTCTCATTTAATTCCAGACTTTTTTTTTTACCTTAGTATTTTGAAGTGTCCTTACATTTGAAAATTTTTCCAACCTGAAAAAATTTATTAAAAATTCAAAAAAATCTCGTTGGTTCTTTTAACCTTAAATTTTTCAGTTAATTTTAAATTTCACTTATTTCTCTTAATTAAAATTTACTACCGTAATATTATTAGTTATTTTTAAAAATATAAATATGGAGAAGAGTAATAATTAATATATTTGCAAATATGTCGTGGTAACACTATATTAATTGCAATCAGAAATGAAATTAAGAAGAATGTTTCGAACGGATGTTTAATCTGAAAATTTAATATGATAAATAATGAAAACGACGTTTATTAAAAGAGTTCGACTGTGGTAGCTATATATAATGAGATAAAAATATTTGATTTAGTTTTGTGTGCTGATTGGGACAGGAATTACGGGCAACGGATGGAGGCAAAGCGTTCGGGAGGTAAAGGGTCATGTGGCGAGGGAGCGCCGACGTTTATATATTTATATATATTTCCTACCAACTCAGATCAATTGTTTGGTTTTAAATATACGTGGGTACACTGATATGTGTATAAATGGATATGTAGTAAATCGTAGCAGTATGGGGGTTAAAATAAAAAATAAAAATGTGTGCACCCAGACGTAACCGTGTATCGGATCTCCAGGAATCCATGACAAATAGCCACTCGTTAATGTACCGTGTACTCAACTACACTCGAATTATCATTTTGTTCTAACGCTACTTATGTACTTTCGTGAACGGAAGTACTTTTCATTAATTAACTTCATTTTATTGGGCAAAACCTCCACGGTAATTTAATTTATTATTTAAGATGCTTCAGCATAATTACATTTTTACAGATTTTTTATAATTTTTACCCGAGATTTCCGTCGGAATTAATTTTTAATTTAAATTTCACATAAATAATCTGCGAATTAAATCCTCTTTAATCTCTCGAAATGTTAATATTAATTTTTATAAATACTTCGGGCGATTAAAAAATATTCAAACAATTATTAAAATATATATGTTTTATCATTAATATAAATACCGAAATTTATTCTGACCATATTTAAATGTAGACCGGATATTCAATTAACATATTGTACCATAATTGAATTTATAATAAAGTTACGAATTATATAGACATATTTGTAATCGAGTTACGGATGTTATGAAAACATTCATAATTGTGTTATAAATAACGTAAACATATTTGTAATCAGGTTATGTAATTTTGTAGTTTAATATTTTATAGAAATGTTGTTTAATTAGCGCGAAAAAATATGTTAATTCGTAATAACAGAGTACAGTATTCATGATTTAAATATTTGTTACAATAAAGTGGACGTAATCCGACTGTAGAGCCGATTTCATAACAAATATTGGATCCTTTGTTAATTTATTTTTGTCGAAGCGAAATCGATATATTCTGTTACGTCACGCATCAGAAATATTTACAATATATTGAATTTACTTACTTGATTTCCGGAGATGAATTCGGTCTTTTCAGTCCGCATCCGATTTAGAGTGAGGTTACCACGATACTGAACCTCGATCGCCGCGTTACGTAGATGTCGCTGTTGCGTAAGTCTGATTGGTTCACGTCTCTATTATTACTTTTTGCGACCAATCAGAATCCAGAGCACTTGGGCCCCATATTACAAAGGCTTTCTGATCAACTATTGTAGTGACTTTGATTTTCCTTAAACCCGCATGAAAATATCATATATGGTAAACATTTATTAAAAAATATATGTTACAGATATAAATATATATATGTGACAATACATGAAATCTTACATAGAATTGTATATAGATTTTGGCTGATTTTATTATATTTTTATACATGTTTTCTCTTATATGATTTCATATATTTCCGTATAACTTCAATATATTATTCATATATTTAAAAACTCATAATTTCAATATATTCAAACATAAATGTTATTTATATATGGAAACAAATAAGAATACATATATAATTCATCATTATATGTACTATGTATTCAACTTTATAAATTTTTATATATTTTTCGATATATAGAACCATATAAGTCTCCCTATATATATAAGAATGAATAAAATCTATTCTTTTCTGTCTTTCTCTCTCCGGTATAAGATTCAAACATTGTGTTCAGAATATATATGTACTAGCTTAGAAATTTACATATATAATTATCAATATATGTAATACATATATGTGCTAACTTATAATTTTATGTATATGATTATAAATATACATAATACATGTATTAATTCATAAACTTACATATATAATTAATATAATTATATTAAAACTTACTATACTATATATAAGAGTATATATATCGTTCTTGGCCACTTATATGGTCCCATATTGATCATATATTTTTCCATATTTACTTATCATATATAGTATTTTCATGCAGGAAAGCAGACTGAAATTTGAACTAAATAGGTAGATTTGAATGTAGCAATAAGTGGACGATTATTGAAAAGGTGTAAATATATATGTGTATATTTTTGTTTAATAGGGAACAAGTAGAATCGCCAAAAAGACGAATATACAGAAGCAGTCTACAAGAAAACACATCGATCGAAACATTACAAAGTAAGTATGATAAATAAAAGAGTATGACTAAAAAGTGAGGCAAAAACAGGGATTCCGATAATCCTAAATTAAAAACAAAACTCGTAAAAGTCTTGTTTCTTTTATTTTTCATTACAGAAACAACAAAAACAACGACTACGACAACAAAAACATCGGGAACTCGTATCGTAACGTCCGAGACAAAGCGAAACGGAACTGGTAAGTGGTTTGTGTAAAATTCACAACGACGTCGTGAAAAATCGTCCAAGCAATCTCTTATATATCTATCTATCTATCTATCTGAAACCACCCCTCGTACATCTGTAAACCCAAAAGTCCACAAAGAATTAGTTCTCTAGCTTATTTTTTTCCCTTTGCGCCACTTAGCTTTTTTTCTTTACTATACTTTGAGCAGTGGTTACAGCCCACTCGATTAATCAACGGAGGTCCAGTTTAACGAGTCGTCCGCGCCGTTAGCTTCGGGCTGACTGCCATCACGTCGAAGATTATGAAATTACTTGGTGAAGATGCCCGCAATCCTCTTGACCATTTTCTCGACAATCTACTAACCCCCATCATCCTCTCTATCTCAATACCCACTACACAACATAACGTCTCAAGCCATATTGCTCTAGCAACCCTCGAGAACTTTCTTAAGAGGAGTTTACGTGAACCAATAACCCCGCTCTGGCTTCTGTCTCAGCTCAAAGCTGTTCCTTCTTACTCTGCTCCCTTCTCTAGTCCCTAGTGCTACTGTGGCTGTTGTTATGTACTACTTAATACGAATTTCTGTCACCGCACCGTAATCAATTACTCCTCCAAAGCCATTGTTTCATTGCGCTCAGCCAACAAGTTTAGCAATCTTGAGAAGCTCTATGCAAATAAATTGATCCTGTTCAGTTATTTCGATTCCCGGAATTATGCCGACTATTAAACAACAACAACAACAATAACTATAACTATGCCGATGATGATATTGATGTATATGATATCAAAGTGGTCTTGTCTTATTGTTATGCATCGATACCTAGTAATAAAGTAGACAATCAAACACGTAGAAGAAAATTATACGAGGAAAGTAAGGATTAAAGACACATAGGGATCCAGTGAAGCGGTACTACAGGACGCACAGGTTTACGGGCACAGGTACACGCCCACTAGTGATTATTTCGTACGCAAGACAGCAAGACGTTATTTATAAACATATATACTTGGAAGTAATAGCAGTCAAAGGCTCTGACGAGCTGGAGCCGCACCCTCGGCCACTTAAGCTCTCCGATGCGTCTTCTATGAGGGAGCAACGGGTCTTTAGCCTTTTCGGGACCTCTTAGTTCTCGAGTGGTCGCCACGCAGTACGCGCCAAGTGTCTCGTAACTTTAATAATAAAACTGAGAAGACAATAGTAGAGTGAACAAAACCGAGTTTGGATTGAGATTAAAGGAGAAGCAGTTCCTTGGGTGGTATGAGGTCAATTGGGATCGATCGAGCGATGTAGGACGCGATTAATAGCTAATGAAACCCCAAGAAGTTTGTTACGTAACGTCAATTCGAGTGTCACTTTCGAGTATTTAAAAATTAATATTGTTTCAAGAATGAAGAATAGCCACGTTAATAATTAAATATTTCGAAGAACGGAGAGTTATTTTAAAAGCTAGTGTGGGGTGTGATGATAAGTAGTTTAACAATAGTTTGAATGTATAAAGTTTGACGTAACAATGAAATTCCTAAGTTGCTCCCAATGCCTCGACGGCATTGAGGAGGCACGATCCAACGTCATGTCGAAGCCTTCCTGCGATCCGCTTCTGATCACAAAGCGGCCAGATGGGAGGACGCCCGCCACCGAGAATTCCCATCGAAGGATATCAATCCCAGAGGAATGCCATCGAGGTAATACTGAGGGACGTACTACTCGCGTTACTCGGCTGCCAAAGATGCTGAGAGTGGCATTAAATGCAGCATCTATACGCCGACGTACTACTAGGACTCCTGCTGCTACTGCTGCTGTTACTGTTCCCGATACTGATGCTGATGGTGGTGGTAGGTTTGGTTATTATTGTTATAGCGGCGGTAGTGGTTACGGAGAAGGGAAATCCCAAGCCAGCCGACCGGAGACTCGCTCGTACGGGAAAAAACGGAAAAAGCGGAAGCTTTTTAACAAGAGAACGCTAAAAATTTCAAATACACCAGCGGGATCATGGAGTGATGAATTTTTAAAAGGAAAAAAAACGACAGCTGAGGCGAGTTTACGATGTAAAAAAAATATATGCCAAGACTTTGACATGGGAAAGATGTTGACATGTAAAAGGGACAATGTATTTGAAAATTGTTTCGGGCTAGAGTGTGAGTACTACGAGCATCTCGAGGCGTTGAAGTTTCTTTTAAGTTCACCGCAGTCTTACACCAACTCGTGGAATTTCTACAATAGCAGTAGCACCTCATCCTCATCTTCCAGCACCCCAACCACGAGCAACACAAGTGCCAGTAGTGGTAATAGTAGCAAACTCAACAGCTTGGACTTTCGGCGAATGAACACCGTCGCCATACCGTCGAATGAATCGACCTGGAACATGGACAAATTCCACAAGAAGAACTTTGACCTAACGGAGCGTGAGATGCACGAGAAATATTTTCTCGATACTGTTGATCGTGTCGCCAGAGAGAATCGTAAAACAGAGCAAACGATGATGAGTATTTTTCAGAGTGAATCCCAGAGTGGCAATCTCAGCAGAGTAAACTCTAATGTTCATGCGACGAAATCTTGTCTGAATCGTCGCACAGATCTCTCTCACTCGGGAAAACGCGAACCGAAAAGCGTGAGGTTTTTAATAGACGACGATGTGAATAAAAATAATAATAAAAATGAAAATATTGAAAACAGTCGTTCGAAAAATGTATATTTGCTTGACGGAAGTTTAAATGAAAATATTTCATGTAAAGTGGAGCATGAAAATTTTAAACTTTTTACACCAGCGAGCATTACTGGAGGGCCATTGAAAAGACTCAGTTCTCATGCTTATATTTCCACTACTATTTCAGCTGCTGGGGGTGCCAACGTTCACGTCGAGACAGGAGCAAACATTTCAAATGCGAAAACTATAAATCCGACATCAGAAGGTGAAACAGCGAGTGCTGAAACTACTCAAGACACAGGCAATCTAAAAGTTGACGCTCTTAAAATCGATGGAAATCGAGTTACGAGTTTCCCGAAGAGGATTAGTAGGCCAATTGAGGAAACAGATAATGTACGTGATCTTACCTCAATACCGGGGGATAATGGGTTCGGTCAGAGTTTGAATAGCAATCTTAAACGAGTTAGCGCGATAGATAAATCGTCAAACCAAACCCGGGTATTTCCACCAGATGAAATTTATCCGACAGCTACAACGACTCCAACACCGACACCGACACCGACAGCGGCTGCGTCGAGTGTCATGGAACCAAATGGTACGTCAAAATATTATTACCAATGAATTAACATATATCAACAAGGCACATGTAATTAAGCGCTTTTATAATGCAGAGATCCAATTAAAAATAAAATGACGTGCAGTAATGCTCGGTTAATCACAATCCGAACATCAATGACGCGTACAATCGAATCTCTGTAATAAGTCATGCATAATTACCGCCGGCTGATGCTTCAAATAAATCGATTTCGGGCCACAGTAAATGGGCAAAACTAATCAATATCCATATATATATATATATATATATATATATGTTTAGATAGATATGGATATAGATGTATGTATGAGGGCTTACACAAATGTAGGTATGATCTGTAACTGTAGTTAGTTGTATTATATGTAGTGTATATAATATAGAGGAGTTCGTAGCCAGTGGTGTCCGCCCAAACATGGGTGCGTCTCCGTCATGGCCCGAAGGAGCCTAGCCCATGTAATGCTGTTGTATACAGTGTGTACATCAGCATGTTCGTCCCCTCTGGCCTCCGGAATTCAACCGTCTCCCAGCCCTTAAACGATCGATCCATTTATCTACACATGCTCCCACCGAATTACGCAACAGGCACAAACAATCGCGCTTCCGGTTTATTTTTATCAAATTCTATCGGTTCGTATTTTTTTCTTTTTTTTTTTTATCATTCACTTATCCGATAGTTGTGATTTGGATTCCTCGATAAACTTGTCGATTGCAGATTCAACGAATGCTAATAAATACTTTTCTGTCTGAAAACTCTGGACGTTTTCAATCATCAAATTGTCTTTTAAATTAAAGGATATCTATATGTATGTTGAAGAGCCAAGCCACGGGCTGCCGCAAAAGTATTACAGTTGAATAACAAGCTATCGATTGCTGAGTGGGTGAGCACTCGAGTCTTTCGCTTATTCTTCAGAGTTTACGGAATAGCTTCAGCAAAGTGAAGAAGATGCAGCCGCAGAGGAAATTATCCAGCCCTTAGCTCAGTCTCGAGAGAGGCGAAACCTAATTAAATAGTCTCTGCACTGTATATATATATATATATATATATATATATATATATATATATATATATTACTATGTACGACTGCCAGATAAAGTGTGAGGAAGGTTTCGGCGAAAGGGAGGGGGAGGGAAAGGAAGAGCTTGACGATGAGAGAAAAGGCTGGTTGATGGGGATGGGGAAAGGAATGAAGACACGGTAATGCCGACGGCGACGTCCGCTCCGCTCAGCTTCTAATGAAGACCATCCACTCGTAATTCAATCAAAAGTTTAAACTCTTCTCGGCATCCCTCGGCGATGAGGCCAGCCACTCAATCCAGAAACTGTGTCAACATAATCCGTCAAATGTTCAAACTCAAAGTTGTTGCAGTTGTAATTGTAGTTGTAGTTGTATTTGTCGTCTAATGGACAGTTTGACGGAATAAAATACCGTAGTAAAAAAATCTTTAAGAAAAAGTTTAGTTTTTTACCCAAGAGAGGAGTGAAAAATCGCAGAGCCGCGGATACCATAATCGGTGTCGATTACCCGGTAGTAGATTTGCGTGTCAGCGTGTGTGATGTAATGAAAGGGCTCGGATGTCGATGGGCGTATTTTTCACAGGCAACTGGCCCGCTTTAGTCGTCAGGGGAAAAATTTGCCGGCATGTAGATACACTGGGGCTTCGGGGAGAGGCTGAAATGGTCATGTACGGGAGGACTAGCTGGAGAACACGAACACTGGATCAAAGGGGAGACGAAAGAGTGTGTACTCACACATGTATCAAGTGGTTGGTGTGTAAGTGGGAGCTGCTCAACATTGTGTGTACTACTGCGAGCGGACGGAAGTTGGTCTCGGAAGTGCCAGCGCCGTACATAACGCCGTATACAAAGCATTATATATACCTATATTTATACATACATGCACATATATTTCACTGGTACGGGCGCAAGCAGTGTATGAGCATCGGGAGTAGTGGGACACGGCATTGAGGAGCATAAAACACACACAGAAGCAGTACTATGTCTGAATAACACACCAAAGTCTATCCTTTATCCCCATTTTCCATCATCATCAGCAGACACTGGAAACGTTGTCTGTAAAGGCGCGTTCAATGTTTATGTGTGCTCAACTGCGCCCTCATGTTAATTCCAGGCACGCGGGAGTGTTCGTCACTCTTGTCAGTTATATAGGTATATCATACACCCGCTAGTCACTTTTATTGTTAAAACTGACTTGTATTCTGTCGTTCCTGTTCTCGTTGTCGTTGTCGTTGTTGTTGTTGTTGTTGTTGTTGTTGTTGTTGTTGCTGCTGTTGTTGAACTTGTAGTCGTAGTGGGTGTTTAGAATCTGGAGGGAGATATGGGAGCATGTCCATCACACACATACTGCGCGGAAATCACCGCACTCGCAGTGTAATCGTGATACTAGTTACTGGATGAGATACACAGAAGCTCCGTCTGGATTTGTCAATCACCCGTTCATATTTATCGTGCAATTATCTGGTACTCTGGTATTTTATCATCACTTGTTTTCAAGTAACTCATTACTGTTAAATATTTTAGTTTAATTTATATAAATAATTCGGAGTAAGTTGGAGTATTAATTTAAAATAATATTAACCGAGTGGTTTTAAATTGCTGAGGATGAAGATTATTTTATTGAGCACGGGAAATATAGAGCTTCGGTGTTTAAAACGGTACAACGTGACAATAAATCCGTCATCGAGTCAAGGAGAAAGCCATCCGTGACTAAGAACGCGCATTATTTCGACAGAATTATTTTCAAATGTTCTTTCATTTCTCTTCTCGACAAATCTCCGTTTCTCCCTGTGTACACTCTATATATTCCTTCACATTTCTCTACACCATATACATATATATATATATATATATATTATATACATATACCCTTTTGTACTTCTCGACGTGTAGCTCTCTCGTTCACTACACGCCACGTTGCCCATGGATAAATGATTTATATACGACGAACGATCTATACCGTGTGCCTTCAGTGAAAGCAATTGTTTCTCGTCGAGTGTGTGCTACAGACAAACGTTTCTCTCTTTATATGCATATACATATATATGCGAATAAGAGATATATATACTGAGAACTGGTAACCACCTCGTGACAAATTTATTCTTTACTGTTCCAGATGACACGAAAAACGATCGAGATTTCTGCAATCAAAACGGCGCACTAAAAACCAACGACTTGACAAACTGCGAAAAAAGTAAAGACACCTCCAAGAGTGAGTATATCACTTTTAATATCATATTTATAGAACAGATAGAAATTAAAATTTAGATATTAATATACGAGAGGTAGATAAAATAATATTCATATTTTATGGTTAAAAAAAATATAAATCGAGGGAAAAAATGCTGAGTGATTAGAATGTAGGAGAAGCAGACGCTTGTTGCATGCCCTCGCAACAGATTCTATTTTATTTTTCATTAAGTATCGGGACCTTGTGGTAATTAGCGCTCGATCGTACTCGACGGAAAATTAATTGCAGAAGGACGGTCCGTTTATACTGTAGATTTATTATCACGCGCGATCGCTTACTCCTTTAATTTATTTTTCATGCTTTTATTTGCGGTCCAGCCGTAACCTTATGGATGCAGATGTACATGTCCATTTATATTTACATATTTATGTATTCGTGAGTGGGCGTTGACGAGATTAATTGAGCTTGTCTTATCAGTATTCATTTCACTCAGTAATTATTGAATATTTAAAAATATACGAGTTTTTAGTCGCTTTCATTTTTTAATCGTATCATAATTTAATTATCTACATGAGCTGCTCGTGTCTGCCTGTCATTTCCAAGAGCTTATCTTACATAGTTCAACAGATTTAAACTCGTCATAAGTTTACAAGCATTTTTTCTTTAATTAAATTTAAAACTTTGTTACATTAGCTTAGTAATTAGTTGATTTATTTACTTTTTAATTTATTTAAATTTTCATGAGTTTGGATATTTTTATAACTAATTTATTATTGACGTGATGAGTAACGTCGATAATCTTAATTCATTTTGTTTTAAAATTCAAATGTCATGTTATCGGCACAAATGAGACGATCAATCGTAGCTTGATTAAATTATAAATGTAAAATCCTTGCTTACGAAATAAATAATTCTACGGTACCGAGTGTGATTTAAAAAAAAAACTGAATAATTAAAACCGTAGAAGCTTTTAACAGCAGTAACGATCCAATCAAGCTGACAAAAAAACCAGCGTCAATCCCGTCACCTCGACAGAGTGTTTACAGCTTAGCGTAAATCCCGGTGACAGCATCATCAGCAACCAGCTGCTGGCAAGAATGCCACATGGATCGCGAGCACGAAAAACCCGACGTAACCGTAACAAGAGAGTAAAACACGGCCCCCAGGATCCCACCAGGTCGGAGCGGACTTTACACCGTCGAGATGACGTAAATAATGACGTGGATAATGCAGACAAGGACGAAGATGAAGACGATAAGTCTGACGGACTAGCGAGTTCCGGTGGTTCTCAAGTACAAGATGTTACTTCAAAGACTAGGGAAGAGGAATCGATAGTTGAGGGCACGGAATCGAGTATCCACAGAGAGGATATTGAAAGCAGTTTAGAGGATGAGGTGGAAAAGGAGAAAGAGGCGAAGGTTAACGGGCACGCGGTCAAGGTGACGAGTGAGGTCGAGTCGCCGTCAAGCACCAACGTAATCCGGTCGATAGCATCAGCGAATAAACCACCAGTAGGCCAACTGCAACAACAACAGCAGCGGGTACCAGTCAGGCGCAGGCACCGGTTGGAACGGCGAGCACTCGACACCCCAATGAAAATTTTCGAAATCACTAGTATAAGTGGACCTCTCGCAGCGTCTATTGGTCATATAGCTGGCGTTGGAATTGTAGAATCCGCGAGTGGATTTATAGATAATGACGACGGTGGT
Source organism: Microplitis demolitor (assembly GCF_026212275.2). Lineage (NCBI taxonomy): Eukaryota > Metazoa > Arthropoda > Insecta > Hymenoptera > Braconidae > Microplitis > Microplitis demolitor. The sequence continues at coordinate 17,187,922 of NC_068552.1, forward strand.
AGTTGTGGTCATCAAAAGACATCAGTAAGACAGCAAGATCCAATAGTGACAATTAGTGAGCCTCTGGAGCCACTCGAGCCGTTGCCCAGCGACATGACTCAAAGGCTCGAGACCCTTGGCGAGCGTGAGTTTGCCCAGACACTTATACCAGTCTTTCCTAGAAATGCTAACAGGGATGGCCTGGAGATTTGTGAACTAGACTGCGATGACATCACTAGCGACATAACGGAGGAACTTTCATCCAGGCCCGGCAATGTTGTTATTGTCGAAGCAGACTCGGATGTCGAGACTAAAGAGCCTACAGCAATGAGGATTAAGGACGTCATTGTTGAAGAGTCCTCTTTCGATGAGACTGACTCGGAGGCTAGAGAAATTACTCGTGAAAATTACTTTAAAGGAGTTGAAGCTAAAGTTGAAATTGGGAATGAAGATGAAGAAGTAGAAAAAGTAGATTGTAGAGAGGAGAATGTTGACGAAGTAAAAATAATTGTTAGAGAAGAATCGATGGATCAGGTGGAGCCAGATAATTGTGAAAAGATTCTGGGTCAACGACAAATAAGAGATGAGACGGATGGAGATGATGGTGGTGGCAGATTTGAGTCAAAGGAAACAATCGAGTGTAAAGAGTCTGCTGACAGAATGAAATGTTCAATGGGAACCGAGTGTCAAGAGTCGGATGGTTTTAACAATGATTTAAAACTGAGGGAATCGAGTGAAATTCTTGAACCGAGAACGGCTACGCTAACACCGTTAACACAAGAGCTTCAGAATAAACTTGGTGTCTTTATTGAAGGACTTGAATTACCGTATTTTCACGATGACGGCAACCTGTTGGATAATTCAATAAGTCTATTTGACAATCGCAAATCCAGTCAACTGTTTACTTTTCCAATTCAGATTAAAACTATTAACAATATATGCAATGATAATAATAATAGCAGCAGACGTGAAAAAATGAAAAAACGCTCAATTTTAGAGTCTTATTTTGCTGAAGCACGTCATGCAGATCGTTTCTTAGATATTATTCAAGAAGAAGCTGATAAGCTGTCGGAAGATGAGGAGCAGCACATTCGTGATTTTATCAATGAAGAAATTGGAAAATTCCATCGTGAAAGACGATACACTCATGACAGCGAACAAGAAGAAGAAAGAGGAGAAAAAACTAAAGAAAACGAACAAGACGATGACGACAACTGGGAATGCGAAGACGATAAATACTTGTCTGTTGAAATTCAAGATTTAAAAGTGTCACCTGATATACAAACTAATATCACGCTTAATGAGAAACCAGCTGAAAAAATAATAAGTTTTAAATCCGACTGTAGTTCACCGGATGAAATAAATAAATTAATTTCAAACAATGAGAAATCTTATTCACCCGAGAACTTGCACCACTCTGACGATAATAATAATAATAATAATAATAGTAATAATAATAAAGGAAATAAAGTAGAGGATTTAACAAGTACGGCAAGACAGCCAGTGCCGCCTGAGCCACCTAAAAGGTCTTCGAGTTTCATTAGCAGAGACATTGAACCCGTACGACCACCCACGCCACCGTTCCCCCCTCAAATGGACTATCCTCTCGCTATTTCCGAGTCATCAGCCCGAGTTAATCAATTTTCCCTTGGCTTAGACGACACCTGTGATAAACCCGCGCGACCACCGCTCCCACTGCTCATCCCAAGTAATTTATCGGATTGGAATTCACCTTTTTCAATTTATGAGATTTCACAGACTGTAGAACAGCAAAAAAGGGAAAGAAACTGTAATAGGGGAGGGAAAGAAAAAGGAGGACAGGGGGGAGTGTCATCGAAAGAGAACACATCGGCATTATTGCGTAATGAAGCTTACGACGGCGTCGAAATTGGCAATGACGCTAACAACATCGAGGCGTCTTGGTCGTACCCTGAAATAGCTTATGATCACAGCAACTCTGACTTAAGTGCCACGATGTCGGCGTCGCATCGAAAAATCTCAAGCTCAGATCTTTCAGACGGGCGGTTGTCGCTGGGAATAAGTGCGTGCGAATCACAACGTGTCCTATCGCTATCACCACAACAACGGTTTACTAGTGCTGTCGTTACAACCACTACTACTACTACTGATACTACTACTACTACTGCTTCCGAGACTAATACAACAAGAGCTTTTGTTGAATATCGACGTAAGCCAGAGAGACACGAAGAGGTCGAAAGTTCGCGACCCTTCGGTAACCAAGTGTCTTGTGAAAAGAATAAAAACCTTGTCGAGGTTGAGGTAGACAAGGAAGAGGAAGAGGAAGTAAAAGAAAAAGAGGAGGAGTCGGTGTTGGATGAAAAGAATCTACTTGAGACGCTAAAACTTAAAGGTGAAAAACCATTCGAAAAAAAACGCTGTTCTGTTGATAGCATCAGTTTCAAGGTCAAGAGTGCGATTGAAGATCATAACGAGCACGACTGTGAACCCGAAAATCTTGGAGAGAGTGCGGGGAAAAGAAGGAACGAGACGGAGGAATTTAGAGTGAATACCGCGAGTGAGAGTGATAAAGCTGTAAGCGAGTGGGGGAATGATGGAGAAAGAGGAGCTGGCTATCAGCGGAGCAATGCGGTGCTATTGAGATATCAAGTGGACGTCGAGAATAACCAGAGTACGTCGGGTGAGTCAAGAGAGGCCGCTGGTGGCATCGCTGATGATACGCACACAACAACTGCTACCGTGGAATTTTTAAAGATCGACGACGACGCCGGTGGAGGACACGAGTCTTCCAGCACAGTCTCTACAAGCACCGTCAAGTACGTTCCCCCGGACACCTGTGACACAGATTTCGTTTTAGTGAACTCTGAAATCGCGAATAATCCGTCGGTTGATACTTTACTCGATAAAAATATTTCAAAAGCTTCGTCTACTTGTGCTTATTCTTATTCTCCCTCCTCTTGTTATTTTAATTCTCTAGAATGTACCAATTCGCGTTCGCCAGTGAAAGATCTCTACTATGTTCCGCTTCATGAGACGTGTGATTATTCGAGTAAGCAAGAAAAATATCTCGATAGTCCAAGTTCGCTGACGGATCTCTGTATTAGAAAAATTCTGTCTATGCCTTACGGCATCCAAATAATCAACGAGATAACTCATCCAAAATTCAATATTTCCACGGATTCCGAAAAAACTTTCGGAGATATAAAAAGTAGTGAACTGGAAGAAGTGGATCCAGCAGGAAAAGTTTTTGAAATGATAAAGAGACGTCCGAAAAGTTGGATGGGTGTTCCGACGAGTGAAAATCCGCAGCTGCTGGTTTGCCTCTCACCATCCCAGCAGAAACTCAATACTAGTAGTCTACAACTACGCACAAGCGACGCGGACAAGCTTCTCGATCTACACAAAAAGTTTTTAAATCGCCGCAGCTATCACGAGACTACCGGGGATCATCGTCGCTGTGAATCGTTTACGATACCCAAGTATTATCGGGTGCAAGTTAACTCGAGTAAAGACTTGATCTCAAAGACTTGTGCAGCAGCCGAAGTGCCGGAAAAAGACGTGGGTTTTAAAGAAAATAAGCTTAAAAGCAAGTGCAACGAGTGGAACCAATCTAATCGAGTTACTACCTCGTCATCTAACCGACTTCTCAAGATCATAAAAGAAAATCCTATAGCTACCCTCGACGACAACGACAACGACAACGAGCACGACAATGGCTACAAACACGAGCACGACCACCACGACTATTCTCTTCCTCCTACCAAGGACTCAGTCGCCTCAAATCCTCATAAAAATGTTAGACAAGATCGTACAAAAACTACACGGCTTTCAGACTGGTTAGCTCTCGCAAGAAATGACCCCACGGACTATTCCAAGTACCAAAAAATTTCCTCTTGTCATTTTACTGGTGAACGAGTTAGTTGTCAAGATAATCAGCAAGTAAGTGCATTTAGTCCAGTGAACCGTAGAGACCAGAACAATAAAAATTCAAATAATAATGATAATAATAATAATCATAAAGATGTTGATAACGATGGTTGTCATCCACGGGTCAACAGTGCATTGATAATCCGGTCAGCGGACGTTCCTAATGAAATAATTAATACTGCGTCATTGAACAAGAGTCCAATTACGTACAAGAGTGCGATAATAGACAAGTCAAGTGCCGTCGAGCATTGCAAACGCACTCCGTTGTTTTGTCGTGGTATTGATCCAGGACAGGTGAACCCTGCGTTGATTAATAACAACAAGCCGGAGACACCACCACGACCAAGTAGAATCCAACGTACAGTTGTCGACCGGTCCTGCATTGACACAACAAGTATCTTTGATCAAACGCCCCCGCGAAGCTATTTAGAGCCTCGCAGATATGATCCGGAAACTGAAGCACTTAAGCCTCGTCAAGCTATTAGCACTACTACCAGCGCCACTACTACTAGCATTGTAGGAAGGAAAATCCGAGAGGATGACAAAGAGAATAAGCACCAGCAGACAGTCGAGGAGAATCTAAAGCGATTTAGAACGGCTAAAGACATAAAGGACCTGGCTGATGGCCGCAGACGGTACTCACTACCACCAGAGCTCTTTGACAGACAGTTGGAGTACGTTGAACGGCTTGAGGATAAACTTAAAAAGGTTATACTGACGGAGAAAACGGAGACAAAGATGGAGGAGAAGGAGGTGAATAGAGTCTTTAAAGAATTTGACGAGGTGAAAACGGAAATGGCACTCGATGAGGATAAAAGTTCGCACGATAGAGCGCTAAAGGCGAGCGGGTGTTCAGAAATCGGTGATAATCGTAAAGAATCGTGGAAGAACGAGTCGAAAGTTGATGACAAAGGTCGTACCGAGTTTATGAAGAATGAGGGTCATCTCGAACAGTCGACGAGTGTTGAAGTCGGGAAGGACGGCGAGCGTATTGAAAAGTCGATACGGATGTTTGAAAATAAGGAAGAGTGCTGGAGAACTTTGAAAAATGAAAATGTTGCCCGACAAAAGATTGGGAGAACTAAGTGTATAAGGTTCTTTGATAGAGAAGATGAACCTCAAGAGAAACTCCAAGAGAAAGAAGATGTGTTGAGTCAGAGTAGAGAGATCCAGAAAGATACGTATGAAGGGAAAATGTTTGACGATAATAAAATGATAAAACGCCAAGCGAGACCCAAGTCCATTTCAATTTTCCCAACTACTGACGAAACCCTACGCGGAAAAATGTACGATGAGTACAGAGATAAAGTGCTCGAGCGCGAGGAAAGAAAACATCAGAAAGTTATAAAAATTAGCTCTCACGTCGACTTTGTAAAGCCGGAGAGTCCGGATGATAAAAATAATCTTGCCAATAACATGAGTAGCATTCAGAAGGAGTTTATCCAGAAGGCCAAAAATAGAATGAATAAGTTTGGTATCAATTTGGACGACAGTGAGACCGAAATTGTTCAAGAGCAGGATACTGAGACTTCTTCCACTTGTACTTATACTTCTGCTACTGCTACTAGAAAGACGGAGAGGAGCCAAAGCCAAATAATAACGAGTGAGGTCAAGGAGAAAAATAAATGTGAGTGTCGTGGCGATGAGAAAGCCAAGTGTCTTATCGATGGAAAAGAAATCAAAGACGTTGGGAAACTACCCAAGCATCTACAGGAATTTCTTGTGCTCGCTGATACTGAGGATCATCATCATCATCATAAGCATAATCATCAGCGGCATCATGATCATCAGGACGGTGAGTCGTACGTGGAAAAATAGTTGGAAAGTTGGATTGATTTTTGTGCTCGTCTAGTGTAAGATTGCCACTGCAAACTTCGAGAGTGCTCGAGTGTTATATCTCGTTTTTATACGCCGACTTATATATTATTTTGTACTAGAGTTATCCTAACAATCACTAACCCAAGCATCTTCGAGAGTTTATTATTTTATTTTATTTTTACGGATTATTGCTTTTATTACTAAACTCAGAGTTTTATCGTTGCTGTGCTTCTCATCTCATTTATTACTTTATAGCCTGCGATTATTGTTTTTTTTTCTGTCTGTTTTAATCTTGATAAAGTTTCATCAATATTTTAAATTCGCGATCACATTGGGCTGAAACGGTCACTAAATTTTTAAATATTCAGTCGAAATAAGATTTTCCTCATAAATATATTACACTAAATAATTCAATTAAAGTATAAATGGAACTAGAATTCTCATGGTTATGCTTGACACTTAATTTATAAAGTATGAGGTAATCTGAGATAATATCGATCTTTGAGTTCGGACATACATAAAAATATCTGACATCCGAATAATTTATTAGCAAACTTTAACGATACTATTTATAATAATGCAGACGAAGTTGATTTTTTATACATTAACATTTGAAACGTCGGTCAAAGTTTTGTAAATAGAATTTGTATCAATTTTATGAAGCATTAATTCAATAATATAGCAGACCAAATGAGATCAATATAAATTTCATAAAATATTGAGCTTAGACAATTTTTTCACGATAAAATTTAATTAATTACTAATCGCCAAACTGACAGCTTATTTTGGACAATAGAATTATGTTGAGTAAATATTAAAACTGTCCTAGAGTACAATTTGTAGAAATAAATTACCCGGCATTAACGGGACCGAACATGCATTACATAAAAATAATGCCTTTAATTAAAAACGTGAAGGTCTATTTTTAAAAATCGATAATTAAAATTTATTTTTGCCAATAAATCTCTCGTTAAATATAATTAACTCACTAATAAACAAATTCATTATTGCTAAAAAAAAAAAATGAATTAATTATCAAGCTCAAATAAATCACGTTCTTAATATGAACAAATTGACAGCGCGGATTATTTTTTACAATTAACAAATGTGTTGAAATAACTGACACAATTAGCCTCGATTGCGGTTATTTATAGACAACCTTTAGAATAAAATTGTTTACATTAGTAAACTTCAAAATTTTAGGCTGCAATAACTTCATTACTGACTTAAGTAATTGCATTTTTTAAATTTTAAATTAATTATTCTTCAACTTTTGGTCAACCATAAAAAATCTCATAGTTCACTTTCTGAAAGTGATCTAAAAAATTTACCATCACAGTCGGACCTCGTTATAAAACTATTTCACCGTTTTGCGTTTTATTTATGCATTTGGTTAAATTCTGCTCTATTATACATCGAATCTATTAAATCTATAATTATAAATAAACAAAATTTTGCCATTCTTATCCTTAATTAATTATGTGAAAGCACGAAATTTTGAGTATTCTTTATGAAAATAAATTACTTAATCTACAATCTATTTATATGGACATTTTACAGTTGGACCTCGTTATAAGACTATCATTCTATCTTTTTTATAAACCAGACATCGCGATAGTTTGAGAGAGAAACTAATAGTCTTATAACGAGGTCCTACTGTATCTCGATTTTAGTCATACTGTTCGTAAATCTTATCGCGAGGTTTCGGCTTAAAATTTTCACTCATTTTTTGGTGGGGAAGTGTTCCTAGCGAGTTTTAAAAAATTGCGAAGAGTTTTATAACTTGTAGTCTTATAATGAGGTCCGACCATAATTACAAAATATACTTAAATTAGACAATGTCATTAACTTTTAAATTTTCAAGTTCTAAGCTGTCTTAATTTTGAAAGATTTTGATAGCAAGTCCAGCGAAACAGAAAATTTAAATGATCATAATTAAATTTAAATTAATAATTGCTAATTAACAAGGCAAGCAAGTTAATAAGTCAACCACACACGACATTACGTTCAGAATTAAAACGAAAGCTTATAATTATAATAAATAATTTTTCACAAACTATCTGTTATCAGAACCACGGTAGCGATAAATGAATAAATATAAGCGGTTGATCTCGTGTCATTGATTCATACTCGTACTGAATTTCTCTTTACAACCTAACCGCAGTAGAGCATCCGCTACTCATCAACCGACTCGGTGTACTATATTTAAACGCGCGATGCTTCTATATATATGTATATATATCTCCACAATCTAGCAACACACATAAGATAGAATAAATAGGCCATTGGCTCTGCCTCTGGACTACTCAACTCAATATGTACGACACAGTGTGTACATCAGTAGTATAGTATGGGTATCCCAGTTAACAGAAAACCAGCGAAGCCGACCGATAGAACCACCTTAAAACTTTTAGTCTATTTCTGAGCCTTAACAACTTATGCACACACAACTTACAACAAGCAAACAGTAGAGAACAGCCAGATACAGTAGAGCAAGACCAAGAAATATATATATATATATATATATATATATATTGGTGAAAACTCAATGGTGCCGAGTAGAGAAACTAGAGTGTTTACTGTCGCACACAAGACATAAGTAATCTTCAGCCTATCGTCATGTTATCGGGTGCAGAATACATTAAAACTTTGTTTCACCGCCACCTTTTCTAAATAAATAAATATAAATAAACTTTGGTGTAGTTACTTTGCATTAGCTATTCATGAGTCACTACACCGGCAGCATTGAGTTTATATATATATATATATATATAAATATTTTATATACATAAATACATACAATCATTGCACTAAACTTTTTTTATTATAACCTATTATTTTAAAAATAAAATAACCCCGCCTTTATATTTACTCAGTGCTCTATACACTTTAAATACCTACTTAACTTTACTTGCTTTTATCCGTCTGCGATTTAAATGGCTGTAGCAGTTGCATGTAAGTATTAGTAGTACCAGTAGTTGTATGTAGTATTTTTTTTATTTTTTTTTTTTTTTTCATTTGAAATGCTACTTTTAGTCTTTGGCACTTGGGCATGCTTTTTTGGTTGAAGGGTATGGCATTGCGACTGAAGAGAAAACGAATGACGCCGATTTGCTTCAGGAGATCGACACGGCTTTAGGCGAGTCCAAAGGTTTTCTCCTTCGGCAAGGTGCGTTTTTTTTTTTTAATAACATTATTACTTTAATTAAAAGCTATACTAATTTCGTTTTGCGGAATATTATTATATATAAACATGAGTTACTAAACAAATGAGCATTTGTCGGAGTGATTAAATTGACAAATTTACTCGCTTGTTCGCTATAACGAGTGCATTATTATTCACATTTAAATGTATACATACATATAGCTATAAATATATATATATATATAGAGGACATTCGCATAGAGAATAAACTAGATTGTGAAATGATTATTGGCGACGATCAATCAGGAGATTCTAGACCCCCGCAATAAATTTTACACGTGACCATTTCGCATTCCGGTTTTCTCGTTAACTTCTGCGTTTCTGATCCTCGCTTACTCACCTCGTTACCGATAATTTAAACATCGGGGAAAATATTCCGTCGGACTTTCCGGCCATCATCACGTACCTCGCAGGGACCGTAATTAGTTTTTTAATTTACCCAGCAGTACAGTTTTAAAAACTAACTCGGGTAGGAACGGGTCTGCTGGCTAGAGATTTAAAAAAAGTTTGACGATTTATCAATAAAAAACAATACAACTCTTATAATACTTTACTCTTTACTCTACAGTCGGTAGATTCGCAATACTCGAGGACGTCCGCATCGCGAACGATGCAATTTCATCGGGTTTCCGAGCGAAGAACGTCACCGGAAAATACACTCGACTTCTGAAACGGAAATCCAATAAGAAACTCAATTCGGCGAATCTGCGGCGTCCTCTACGACGTCTCCGGTTCCATCTCTGTCTCCATATATACTCTTATATGCCACTGTAACTTTTGGTGTGTAAACCCTAGAATGCTCGCTGCACCAACTCCACTCGCTATACACTTGAAGAAATATTTTGCCATCCCGTCCACTGTTTTTCTCTTCCTCTTACTCTCCCTCTCCCTTTTTTTGTCTTTCCCTATCTTTGTCTCGGCTTATTTCATCCCTGAGACACTTCTCTCTTCCATCAAGAAATTCGATTTGACGTCGTTCCATCGAACTTTCTCGTTCTGGAAGTAAACGTTGTTATCTCAATGTACCTTAGACGGCACGCGAAGAATCGCAATTGAGGTCACAATAAGACACGTGTTTAGTGTGAATAAAAAAAAATATTTTTGTGCTTTGAATTTTAAATGCCGGTTCCTAAAGTACACCAACAGTAAGTAAGTAAATAAAATAAAAATAATTTTAAAACAAACAAACAATAAAAAAATACATTTATAAATAAAAATTTTTTTTAGCGCAGAATTCATTTACTTGTTATTTGCGCGGGAAATTAAAGCGGCCGGGAAAAATACCAAGCAAACGGTTCAATTTGTTTGATCTTATTCAGGGACGCAGAGAACCGTGAGCCTCCATGCATGCCATTATTGCTCGGGTGTTTAACGTTGACGTAGACCTACAACTATATATGTATATAGCGGCGTCGTCGTGATCGTCATCGTCGCGAGTAGCTGGCGCGATTGCAAGAGAGCTTGGGGCGTCGCGACGCCTCAGTCTTACTCTACCTCTCGTTAGTTGTGTCGGGGTTACTTCGATCGTCGCGCACGCAATTCTGGCTGTCGCTCAGTTGACGAGCCTACCAGTGAGTGAGTTAGTCTTGATAAATAAAATAAGTGCTGACGGAAAAAGGGAACGAGATTTAGTTGCTGCAGCACGTGACGTTCGCTCTTTCTTTATCCCCGTTCTCTATCTGCTCTGTGTTATTTAAACACTGGCCGCGAGAATTTAATTGTGTGTTGACTTTACTGTTGTTCTTTTGATGCTGTAAAAAAGTGAGTGGTTCCTTGATTCTTTTAGTTCGCTCTCATTTCATCAGTAGTTTATGCCATTTACTTGACAAATCTCATAAAAATGACCGGCCCGTCGTCTACAGTTGAGATTCTCGGTGGAAAAAAATAAGACCCGAGATTGCGGAGTAGAAGAGGAATAAGGAGAAATCCAACAGGTTGTCTCTGTAAAGGAACTTGGTGGAAGTGACCGCAACTTGCGACACAGATCATCATACTCCGGCCACAAGCTTAAACTTTTATCCGAAGCTCGGGCTCAAACTTTCATCTGCTGAGTTGAACATAACAATACCTTTATTTTTGTTACTATTGTTATCGCATTACTATGGCCGGTGTTATCGTTGTTTGAGTTGGTCTAATTAGTTGATAAATTAGACAGAGGATTATTTGGGCGGGTAATTAAATAGTGATGCACTTGCAACCGGAAGTTGTTTCGGGAATTGTGCAATCCGCTTGCAGTGGGTCTTTCCTAATTTTGCCGTTGCGTAAGCAGATATCGCGTTACGGAGAATATATAGAGGAACGTACGCATTAAAGAAGCTCATGTAATAAATAATTGTAAATGGGTACCGGAAAGGATAGGAGTCTTGACTGGGTGTTAAATTAGGTGTATTAATAGATTTAATTAAAAAATTAATATATTTTAATTTGCCAACTAGATTGGTTTGTATCGAAAAATAATAATTTTAAACGGTCTGCAGTCGAGGCAATTACTTGACGTTATTAAAATAGAAACTCTGATTTATATTAGTGGTAGTGGCGTTAGTTATGTTGGTACATTACGAAGTAGTCCAAGAATAATATTTAAATTTATATGGCGGAGTAGGGAAATGGCCTTGGGGAGGGAGGCCGAATGAGAAGAAAAATAAAAAATGAAAAATAAAAGAGCTCGTAGATGTGTAGTAGGGCATATTTACAAATGAGAACGTTAATGGTTCGTGCAAGTTTAAGTTAAGTGAATTGACGATAACGCGATTCTGCTCCTTCTGCTCCTTCCCATACTCCTGCTTCAGCAAAGAAAAGTTTACTACAGTCTATAATATTCCATTCGCCTCACTTTTTAATAGGATATTAAAATAAAGGAATAAGAGAGCGGAGTTGGAGATAAAAAAAAAGTATGGGTATTGTTGTGGAATTTCGTTGTTAGCTGTAATTGAACTTGGAGATTCGTTCCATTTGTCCTTTCCAGACGATCCACCAGGGTATCCTTTTACGGAAAGCTTAAAAAAAGCATTAGCTTCTGACGGTCTACAGAGTATAGAACAGTCGAGTAACACGGGTCTACACCCGTAGTCACAGCAAGAAACTAAGCGCGTCTAATCTTCTTGGACCGAACACCAAGGCCGAGCGACGTCGACGTCGTTGTGAAAGCTCATCAAGCACGTTTATATATTCATGACTCGTGGCGGTTCCTTCGGGCCTAGGCTTTAGTCCAGTGAGTTGTGGTCGACCCATCTGCATCATACCCCTCCCACTTCCACTTCTACCAGAACCTTTCCAACGATGGCTTTGTGAGCCTCACTGACGCAAACTTTACGTTAAAAAAAATAAAAAAAAAAGCAGTGGTATACTTGATGGAAATGTAGAATCTAGAATACAGACTCGGGAATCTAGAGTATACAGTAGAGTCTAGAGTCTAGACACTAGACACTATCTAAAAGTTTATTTAATGTATAAATGTATAGTGAAGGTACGTACATAGGTAAAAAAGTTTTTCGTGAATTAAAAGGTTTGATTGTTTTTGGTATTAAACAAACAATCGATTGGTGGGCGCCGTGTAGTGATAGCAGGCTATGGTCTATAGTGTGTACCGTATGGTAGTTTATAGAGGAAGAGAAAGAAAGTTAACAGTAAGGTTTATGGATACAGTAAACGCTTGGAAAGCAATCTAAAAGTTTATCAATAGGCAAACATCAGAGCGTCTCTCGAAAAGTTTTCATGCAAACTATATAACGACGTACTGACTCTTAGAAATAACTGTACTGTAGAATGGTCTAGTCTGGTACTGTTGCCGGTATATTAAATGGAACAGATGCGCACTTTATATTTCATCGGGCATTTCTCAACACTGGCAATAATTCTAGTGTTACTTGTACAACAATTAAACTTGTACGTTCGTCATAGTCATAACTGTTGCTGTGTGCTGCTCGTAGCCATCGTCGTCATTTATAAACTCATGACACTGACAAACAAACAGCATCAGTCCTTAATACAACGTGTCTCAAGATCATTAAGTCAGTAACGTCTTTAATTACAGAGAGAATGCTTAAGCCCAAGTTTAAGGCCTCCTTTGTAAAATCAGGTAAATCGCGTGTGTCGACAATGCATTGCACTCTCATTATAATCCTTTAATTTTATTTTATTTCATTCTTTGTATGCTCCTGCTTAAGCTATACATATTTACTTAATAATTACTGTCTTGTTAAGTTCATGAAACCCGGTACTAATATTTAGTAACAATAATTACACTGTAAATAAATTGCGGATTTAATCCAAAGTGAGAATTCACTTCACTCCGAAGATGAGTTTTTTTTTTTTTTTTTTTTTTTTTTTTATTAAAACTCTGAATCGGAGGGAATTCGGATTTAAAATCCAGATCACTCTGATGAAAAAACAAAGTCACTACACTGAAAAAAATAATTGGTAGCAGCTACATATTGGCAATCGGTAGCGGCTACCGATTATTTTTTGGTAGCCGCTACCAACTATTTTTTAGTGGCCGCCACCTATTATTTCAGTACGTTACCTAATTTTCGGTAACATCCACAAATTTTTTTTCGGTTCCAGTTACCGAAAATTAATCGACGCAGCTACCGAAAATAATCGGTAGTAGCTACCGATTATTTTTTTTTCAGTGTATTTATTCCTTATGCAAAGTAATTTTTTTTTAAACTCTGGAACTCCGAGTTACGGAGTGAATTTGGACTTAAATAAAATCCGTAATGACTTCCAATTTTTTACAGTATACTCCATATACGGAATGACTTTTTCCAAAACTCCAGAACTCCGAATGACGGATACTTCCATACTCACAGTGCATAATTTATAATTTTTTTCTTGTCAGCTTGTACTTGAATATTTAATGCAAAAAATTTTTTGCCAGCATGCAACAGTAATTTCTCCCTTGAGCCAAGTAGATCTCAAGAAGACAATAAGCTTATTGTTTATTAAATTAACTGACTGGGTGAATAGTCGAAATGGAATTGGCATAACTGCTGCCACAGCACTACCAGTGGATGGAAACAGAGTTTATGCTCCAGAAATTTCGTGTAATACCATATCGCAGTTGCTTTCGCTAATTAAGTTTTTGTATTAACCCACTGATCGTGTTACATCATTTCAATGTACATATAGTGATACACTTCTTCATACTATTTTTTATTTATTTCATTACATTTAATACGCTGGGTAAATAAACATAATAGCCTGGAGTGTACGTATGCATTCAGTAGTGGAGATATTAATGTTTTTGAAACTTTATAATTTTTTAATGAGTTCATCTCGGGAAATAAATTAATGCAAATAACGAGCTTGTTATGACGAAATTTCAATCAGTATTTAAACCCGGCTGTCACGATAAAACATTTTCATAATTATAATGATAATTATAATTATAATAATAATTAATAAAGGCGGGTTAATAAAACGGTTATTTAAATAGAGGTAAAATTATTAAAATAATCTCTGATTTGTGATCTTGTTGAATTATAAAATAGTAAAATAATAATTTAATCACTAGTGTATATAACAAAACCTCGTGGTAGTTAGTTGAAAATACATTGGTCGGTTATAGCATCACCCGACTAGACGGTCTACTGACAAATTTATTCACTTGGTCTGCTGGCCGACGTAACCCACCTCTGCCTCAAGCCTCTATCTCTGCTACCTCTATCTCAACTTGTACTAATACTAGTCCAACTGTCAGTACACCAGAAACCATTTAGAAACGTAAACGTACGAGCAGAGAGTAGGAAGAGCCAGAAAAGATGGGCCTTTTATGTAATACGTCTCCTCCACTCGCTAGATTACCGTCTAGTCGTTTTGACTCGTCCTCGACAACTCGAACACCCAAATGTCGTCTTACCATTTTGATCTTGCTCCATTTCGTCTCACTTCCTTATTCCTTATATAAATATATATATGCGCATGTTTAATGCACTATATCTAGTATCTGTCTACCCACAGCCACATCCACACCTACACTTATACCTTGTAGATCCAAAGTTTGAATCTAAAAGCCAAAACTTTGCTGGCTTGCTAAGTCTAGTCTCCAGTCTCTAGTCTCTGGTCCCTAGTCTATAAAGAGTTGTCCAAAGCATCAAACTTCTCGGACCATGAGCCATTCTAACAGCATTTATTATTTGACAGTCACCCGTATGACGTTTCTCAAATCTACCCGCATTTTATTTTATGAAAAATGTTTTTTTATTTTTAAGCTGGGTAACAAATAGTAGTAAGCTGCCGATTTATGGTGAAAAAAGTTAAAAGCGTTAATTATATAAAAAATAATATTTTTAAAAAACAGTGCAATTAAGCTTGATTTAAAATACTCGAGTTTTAATTCCATCGATTCGCTGAAAAGTTAATTCAATCAGCTGTCACAGAGTTATTTTTACTAGACAAGTTAATCTACTTAAGGAATTAAAGAGACCGCATAAAATCGATTGAATTATTTGTACAGCATGCTGAATTGTTTTAAAATAATTGTGTCAAGTTGTGGTGTGACATTAAATGTCTGCGCCTCTTAATCTGCATGTTACTCAATATAAAGTCCATATAATGTCTAATAAATATGGGCAAAAAAAATAATAGCTAAAGAAAAAAAGAGCATTTTGTATAACCGGAAGGGAAACTGTGTGATATTTGTTTCTGGATATTGCGCTACTAAATTCAAACAGAGCGTGGATCCGCCAGTGGGTATTTTTTATAATAAAAAGTTGATTTATTGGATCGATTTGTTATGTCGACAGGTGTTTGGTCACCGGGCAGCAGCAGCGAGCCGCCTTCGCATAAGCAGCAACCGAGCAGTCCAGATCGAGGCAAGAATACAGAAAGAGATGCTGGTATACCGCCAGTTTGGACTCCTTCCAGCGCAGGAGCGAGTCCTGTTGCCGAGCGCAAAGAGTTTCGTCCAGTCACCTTCGAAAGTCCTATTCTAGGTCGGAGAAAAAAAGCTCAGGTGAGTGAAATTTATAATATAACTGAAATATAAATTCGCTGTTAGAAATACGTCGGAAACGTAGCATCAGAAACATTCAAAAGTGAGATCGGTATTTCTTTCTCGATATTATTCATATTAGCTGTCACGGTGCACGTAAAACGTGACTGGCATTGAAAAGTCTATTTCGAATCCAACCGCTCGCTTTAATACTCTTTTCCATCATACGAACCAGTATTGAGTGTTGTGTCGGTGGTTTATTGTTTCCCAGGCGGAGCAACTGTCGCAGCCGCCCTGGAAAAACGAACATCACCAGCAGGAAACGGAAAATAAGAACAGTACGTCCAGTAACGGCACTGCCACCAACTCAACTTCTTATAATATAAGCCCGCGGATCGTAAACTCTCACTCGGTGCCGTCCCAAGGGTTGAACACCCTCGCAACCACACCAAGACTACCGCGTGCGCAAAATCCGACAATTACTCTCCTGCAAAAGGCCAGAGGTGAGTTGTATTAAATCTTACCGCTTTATCTTACTTAATTGTCACGTGCCAACTTGTACTGCATGATCAACGGTCCACTTATGTGTTATATTTTTATTCTTTCTTCTCTCTTATTTATAACCATTGTTACAACATTATTTCCCAGAGGGTCAATTGCCCAAAGGTGCTGCCTACCTCACTGAGACCGCCAGCTTCAAAAATAACGACACCACTGAAGACATAAGTAAGTAGTTATTATAATTTATTATCTCGTATAGATTTTTAAAAATAATATCGACCAGCGCTTTACTCATTCCACGGGTTTAAAAATACCTAAAAGTATTTTTAATTTTATGTAATCAATAAAATTAATTTATACGGTGAAAGAATACGAAAAAAAGCCCAAAGAAGAAGAAGAAGACCTTAGAAAAATGGAAAATCCACCGCGAAAAATAGAAGGCATCGGACCGACAACTAAAGACGGGATTCCCGTTGCTCTTAGATCGGTAAGTTATATTCTATCGACTATTCTCGTAGACTTTCGCTTACTTTATTATTTATTTACGATAAAGAGAAAATTACTGATAATAATAGAATAGCACCGAAGCTTTGAGCATAAAATTCTGACGTATGTATTTTCTAGGAGGTAAAAGACGATAACCAGGCAAAGTGGTACAAACAAATGTACGACTCGCTCCACCGTGCCGGCAAAGACGGTCAGTTTCCATTGGACATAATAACAAACTTATAACTCAATAATAACCTATTTAAAATCATTTATGCATTACTGTAACTATTTATACGTAAATTGAGTGACGTATGTGGGCAGAATACATATACATACACATATACATGATATATTAATAGGTTTAAAATAGCAACACATTAATGTTTCGCATTTGCAGATGACTACGTGACTATCCGATACAAGCCACGGCGAGGTGAATATCTTCTCAGCTGCGAGCTTTAATAATTACCGCCATATATATGTATATATATATTGGTGTATAGTGTATAGCTACTCGACTAATATTAACGATGCTTAACTTGAGCTTGAATTAGCATCTAGCTTTCATTAGTTTATAGTTCATATCAAATATTCGGTACTTTACATGTATAAGAGCATATATTATATGTCTATATATATCTATTATTTAATACACATACTTTATAATATGTATCATATTTATCATTAATAACACTACATATATATAACACTGATAAAACGTGTGTACTAGCATTTATAACTATAATTATATTAATAAATAATAAAATAAAAGTGTTTTTTTTCTCCGACTGCTTTTTATTTTTCGTTTAAACTTTACTAATGTTTCAAGTGTTTGCTAACACGTACTTCAGTGCCGCGTAAAAATTTAAATGCTGAATTTAAAGCACGGTGTTTTTAGTTTATTTTATTTAAACTTTTAATAATTAAGTAATTATATTTCAACTGACGTTTGTTTGTGTTTATTTATATACATATATATTTTTTTTTTTCGTGGCACTGGAGCTTTTATTATTAAAACAACTGGTGCAAAACGCTTGAGACAGTAAATAAGGTAGTGAAAATAAAACATTTACCCGAATGGTGTTTGAGTAATGCGAGGTGTATTATAAATTACTGTCAACCGCGAAAGCTATTAAATAATAATGAATTAAAGCCTTTACAGAGATATATTTAATTATTAATGATGCACTTTGATAAATAATTTATAATATTACACTGTAAAAAAATCGGGAGTGATGACAGATTATATTTAAATTCAAATTCATTCCGATACTCGGAGTTTCAGAGTTTTTCAAAAAAAATCCCGCTGCATACGGAGTAAATTTTACCTCGAGGGAATTAAATAAATAAACAGTAATTTACTATGGATTTAATTCGCGTTCACTCGAAAATTTTTTACAGTGTATTGATTAATAAAAGTAAATATTCTAATAATTTTTGTTTATATTTTCAGGATTTAGATACGGGCATGGAAGTGCCAGCGGTTATTTAAGCGAACCTGAGCCACGTGCGTATGCAGACAAGTCCGCGACATTGGATATACGGAGACGTCAAAGAAATAAAGAAAATGACTCGACAATCTCGACGATGCCAAGAAAGTAATTGACAAATTATTTAATTACTTATTTTTAAACTAACATTTTGTAAATTAATCCAAGTTATTTTAGTTTTTTAAAGTCCGATAAAGCAAAGCTTGAAATTATTTAATCGCGGATTTATTTTTAGAAGCGCGCTGGTGAAAACGACGGCTGAAGTTTATCGAAATCAACCGGGACGCATTGAGAATTATCAACCAGGTCAATCTACTATCGGTGAAAAAGAAACTAAAGAGGTAAATAATCGTTTTTCTCCGTTTCTTTATTTTTTTTTTTTTTATCACTGTAAATATCATGTCATTAAATGAAATTGGTGACGGACGAATATTTGAATAACGCACATGACTACTTTTTGAATACATTTACTTTCAGCTGACTATGACTAAAAAGAAAAAGGTAATTTTCATTTTTAGTCCAATTACTTTTATTATTATTACACAAACAAATAATTAATACTGTAATTAATTATTTATATAATTTTCTTAATATTTTAAGTGTATTCTAATCAAGAAATATTTCATCCTCTTAGCGCTCGACTTTAAGTAACATTCATGGCAGAAAGCTTTTATATCATTTTTCATATCATTTAATACTTTTGAATTAAATACCTCTCAAGTTCCTTAACATTTTATTTAAAAATAGAGCCTTACAAACCTTTCAATAATATTAAATATGCAGGACTTCCATAATGGAAATTATTTTGAAAGTTGGCTTCAAATCAATAAGACATCACTATTAATTTCCATTCGTTATTCAATTTCATAAGACAATCTATAGATAATAATTGATGAAATTTCGATAATTTTAACTCTTTCGGAGACAAAGCTCTGCACTGACACAAATAATTTAAAATTTAGTATCTAAGAATCCGTAGTCAGATAAAGGAGTCTAAAATATTTTCGTGTAAAAAATTATGTGAGAAGTTTTTAATCCAGAAAAGAAAATCTTGTCAAGAAAATATTTTTGGAGTAGAGGTGGGTAGTTCCAGATCTGTATAGTTCCATTAACTATGTCTTTTGTCGGATACGTATCCGATCGTTCCTCAAAATTCACTTTAGTATACTCACTAGTTTGTTTTTTGTCCACTGCTGTCATTTCTAACAAGCAGTAAAGCAGCAGAATAATCTTAGATTGGTGAATTTTTATGAAACTCTGAGTTGAATACCAATCATAATTCATTTTCTATTTAGTATAAAATAATATAATTTGCCGTGAATGCGTCTTAAACACATAGGTCGCATAGCATAATGTTGTGTATACTAGAATATTTTGTATGTCTACGTTCTAAATACGGAAGCTTCATGAGAATTAAAAACATTGAACAGTTCCACGGATATGATTCCAGGAACTAGTTCCTCTTCGCGCCGAAAATGTTCCCGGAACTACCCACGTCTATTTTGAAGACAAATGTTTTCGGGATCCAAGTAAAGATTTTCTTGAGTTAAAAGAATTTGTCTTGACCAGAGGAAATTATAACTTTATCCAAGAAAATTGAAGTTTTCAAAAAAATTTCCCCGATAGCCACCTTGCTCAGCAAGTTCTGCAGTGAAACATTTTCGGCTAACCTAACGACAAGTTTCTAGTAAGCGGCTGGATAATACTTGCCTGCAAGTTGATGCAAATCCACTTATGTCATCTAGATGTAATTTGACAGAAAAACTTGCTGTCAATTTCAAGTGAAACTTTCAACCAACTTAACGTCATTAACTGACAGTAACATTTGAAGTAAAATTAAATTCAAGTTACAGACAATCTACTGTCAACTTAACCGCAACTGTTTGCTCTCCAACTTTTGCTGTTAAGTTGACTTCAGATTCCAGCCGTAGCTTCGTTAACTTGGGGTTATGGTGGCTATCGGGGTTCTTGAATCAAGAATATTTACTTTCATTCGATTAGTTTTTTCCTGTACACTAGAGTATCAAATAAAATAGTTTTTTTCAGAAGTCTGACAAGTGAAATAATAAACGAAGAAATTGATATTAACTTTCAATTGCTGCTGATATTTTAAGGAATGTCGAGCGTTAAGAGTTGCATTAAAAATTTATTTACTCGATAATTATTTTTATCTGACGGTATTTAAGTGTCAGAGACATCCCGTGACATCTCTAATTCAAATATTGATTTTCTCAAGCTTTGTAGAATGCTTTGCTCTCAACACTAATGATAATCAAATATATATATATAATATAATAAGAAGCATAGTGAATTATATATATATATGTACATCTATATAGATGATTATTTGATGAGTAATTGCAAAACTGCTGATTTGGTTGCAATTAAAACTGCCGAAACTTAATATTTTAACTTCCGAACCAACTTTAAGTGCATAGTTTAACGCAATTGTATTTTTTTTAGTGGTGGGACGAGGTCATGGACATATTTGATAGGGTACGCTACTTTTTATACTAAATCCATTATTAAGTAATCAATTTACCTATAAGACTCGCTGTAATTTATCAGTTACCATTTTTGCATTCCCACCAGTAGCCCGAACTTCTATTTTGGTATTTGATTAACTAAAATCACAATCTGCACCTCGGCTAATGAAGTATTTTTCGAATATTCTTAACAATATAATATTACATTATACAAAAAAGTTCATTAATTTTTATAGAATTAAAAACTTCATTTTACTAGATGCTTTTAGACTTCGATCGTTGTTTTAAATAAAAATACTTCATAGCTTTTCTGAGTAATATGATTAACGAGTAATTCAAATGAAATTAATTAATTCAGCTTAAAAATAAATTTCTAAATGGGTTAAATTAACCACTTCCTCCAGAATAATAAATTAGTTCAATAAACCTCTTCACAAAAATAAGTAACCAATGAATGAATTTGAATGAATTTTGAATGAGCTATGAAACGAATGATGATGTACTTGCGCAATTGTCTTAACCCACTAGATAAAAGAATGACCACATCCCGTGCAAATAAACCCAGAGGTAATTTAAAAATATTAATGCTTGGAAAAACAAAGGCCGAGGAGAAGAAGTCCCAGCTTCGGCATCCGATGGCGCTGCGTACCTTCATACCGACCCATCAGCTGCTGGTGAAAAGTGGCCACCACATGGGGACTGCGACGACAATAACGTCATCTTCATCATCAACCCAGTCATTGCATCCGAAAAGTTCGTTAAGAACAACGAGAGCGATTCTCGAACACACAGCTCGCGATAGCGACGAATCGAGTTCCCAAGCGGAAGCAATTGGGCGTGACGACTGTCAACCTTCGGTGGCGTACCGAGCAGAGCCGCCGAGCGTGAGTTTGCTTCTCGGTCGATCAAAGTCAATCATCACGAACGACCGGATGCCTTACACGCTTCTAAAGTCATCCAAAAGCGGTAGCGGTGACCGAAACTCGTCAACGAGAAATAGACGGCACGCACGCGACAGCAAACACGGAGCCAATCACGAGGCAAATGACGACGACGCGATAGTGATTGGGTTTATTGACGAAACAGTTAAGCCCGATGACGAACAGCAGCGACACTCGAGCAGCAGCATCGAGGAAAAATTAAAAAGTCTCGCGATAAACAGCAGCCCGACCAGAAGGTCTCCACTTCTAACCAATCGATCATCTTCATCGTCATCTTGCTCGAATAAGCTGACAGACCGGTCGTCCTTGTTCGTACCAGCAACGAGCCCTCGGAACTTTCGCAATCATCACCATACCAACGGCATCAACATCAACAACAACAACAACAATCAGCGACAGCTTCACGACCCATCCATATCTTCTTCTACTTCTTCTTCTTCTTCCAGCACTATTCATATAACCATGCTACCACCACCACCGCCACCAATCACCAACAATACTGTCGCGGAGACGGCCCTGACATCACCTTCACGGGTTAGACAGCCTTGCCCCTTCACCCGGACATTTATGTGTTTTTATTATTATTATTTTATTAGATTACTGCACGACCATTACTTATCTCGTAGTCTTATCTCTATTGAGCGTCTTCTTTATCACGTCCCCAGTAGATGATATCACTAGGAAGCTTTGTACTCCAATCAATATCCCCTTTACGTCAACGCACTTTGATGCACCTCAGGTTAAAATTGCCTACCCATCATCCAAATTTATAGTCCAATCCATCTCTGGCTATCAGCATTATAACGATTTATGCAGCTCCACGCGATCAATCCCCAATCATTGTATATATCTCTCTTATCCCAATATCATCATCATCATCATCATCATCATTGCCATTATTATTATTAAAGACACGTCATCGGCCTTAAACACTAGCTTGTATTGTGACAACGCATGTTCAGGTCTCGTAGGGTTACACTTAGAAAATAAATATAAACGACACGCCATCATATTCATACCACCCATAAATAAAAACATCAAAGCGATTTTAAACTCTTTATTGTTCTATCGTGGCACTGTCAGTATTTAAATTACAAATTCGTATATATATCCGTGCACGCGTACTATTATTTTTTATATAAGCATGATTATTTAATTATAAGTATCATTTATTATAAATATATTATTTGTTCATTTATATATTTATTTTAAGGTAGTCCTTGACTAATAAGTTTATTCTTTGCAGCCGTTTGATCAGCACAATCCTCACACGGCCAAACCCTACATGAGTCAGTAAGTTATTAATAAGTGTTACATTAAATAAAACTGGCACTTGAATCTAAAAAAAAAATAAATATATATATATATATATATATATATAAATAAATATTAGTACTAATTTATTTTATGTTATCTAACTAGTGCACTAAAAGAATCTGGATACGAGAGTGACTCGACTCTTATTTTCCGTCGACGAGATGACGTCAGTCCTCTAAGCCCACTCGAGCAGAGACTTGCATACAAAACAGTGCAGAAGGGTGGCGACGTTCCTCTACACGGGCTACGAAAACTCGCACCCGAGCGACCCAAAGGTACGTCAATAGTAATAAGTTTTTTTTTTTTTTTATTATTAATTTTCTTTCTCGTTTCTTTTATTTTAGTACCGCTTTATTAAACGAATTAGACACGCAAGCTTATTACGTTTTTTTTCCATACAATTTTTATTATAAAAAAAAATTTTAATGCAAGCGTTTTATTAATTTTTTATTATTTTAAAAAGAGCTGAATGATCAGAATGAATAAAACATGCATGACATCAGAAAGATCGCACGTTTAGATTTTAAAATATTTAAGTTTAATGCTTTGCGTTTTTATCTTATAATTTAAACTTTGTAATTTTTATTCACGACCGCACATTCATTTTTTTTCTTTGTTTTTTTTATTATTATTTACCTTTAAAATGTAGTTATAAAAATACTACGCGCATTCGACACTCGGCACTGCTCTATCAGGATCTATCGATAACGGGATTCAGGCTATGATAGTATTTTTCATTTTATATTTATTTTATTACTATTATTATAATCTTTAATATTATTATAATAATTATAAACTGCTGTGCGTTTCGCTCTAACTTTCACCCGCACAATGACCACAAAGAAGAGGAAACAACGGCACGCCGCAGCCACGAAACTTGCATATAATGGTGACTTTGGGCCGAGGATCAAGATAACTAGTAGCAAAACTAAAAAAGCTTAATTTATAAACTACCAAGTTAATAAATTTGTCCACAGACGACACTGAGATCCAGTACTTTCCGATCTCATCAACACTAACGAGAATTCGCGTGCGCAGAAAAAATAACCAATCAACGACGAGCTCCATGTCTTCAGCTTCCATGAGCTGCGGGCGTTACAAACGACCGAGTCAATCTGCAGCGACATCTTCAGTGACAAGAGTGAATACGAGCACGGCAAGGTCTAGCGCGAGGGCTCCGTCGCCTCCGAGGAGGCAATCATCAAAACACAGCGCGACTCTCAAGCTTTATATTTCCACGACAGGGTACCCGCAGGCGCCGAACCGCCATCAGCAGTGTTTTGCAGCAGAGAGTGTTTCAAACATTAGATTCCTTCGGGAAAGGCTGAGCAACAAGTTGCTTAAGCACGAGCAGGGTCGAGATATCGCACGCAAGAGTTTTACGTCTTTTCGTACAGTTTCGATCACTCCAACTGGCTCCCGTAGCAAACTTTCAACTCCTACTTGTGTCTCTACTTCTACTTCTACTTCTACTTGTACTACAAAATCAACAACTTGTGCTAAAAGAAAATCAGAAGCTTGTTTAACTAAACGGTCTTGCGAATCTGTCAAGTCTGTTAGTCCGGCTTCGTCTTGTTCACCCAGAGCAATTAATTCTCAGCGCGGGGTTGTTAACTCGAAACAAGCTGAGGATAAGTCATCGCTATCAAAAGTACAATCTAAATCCGCGTCAGGATCTCAAGACACGTCTATAGCGGCCCGTCAGGGATATCGTTCTAAAAGTTATCCAACAAGTTCGTCCCAAAAAAAAGATAACACGAAAATTCGCCGAGGGAAAAAAGAAACAGAGGAAAGTTCAAAGCGTGTTAGCACTTCAGCTGGTGGCTCTTCATCTTTGTATTTATCGTCCTCGTCATCTTCTCACGCTGAAGTTGGTGGAAGACTGGTGCTTAACGGTCGCCGACAAGTCGACGTGGAAAACACATTAACAGGATCCGTCGTCAAGTCGAGTTCACTTGGGCTGGTCTCGCCCTCGTCGGCCTCGTCTTCGTCCCTGTCACTGAGACGAGCAAAGAGCCAGGACACTGGGTTATCATCGTCCAAAGTAATCTTCAAGTCTCGTGAGTTAGAAAAAACGGCGAGATCGAGTTCTAACGTTGTTATAAGAAGTAGATCTCCGGCTTCTGCTTCTGGTGTTTCCACTGTCGCCTCTGTAACGTCGAGACGAGGAAATTTTGTTGAGACTTGTAAACAAAAATCCTCGACAAGTAAATTAACTAAGAGTAGTAGTGGAGTCACGACAATAGCGACACCGCAGACGAGTGTATCTAAAAAAAACCGTGAAAAGTTTCAGTCTGGTGTAAAAAGTCCATTGAAAAAGTCTCAAGTTATTGAAGATCAAGAAATAAAGTTTGATAAAAAAAAGAGCGGAATGAAAAAAGATAAATTACTACGTGAAGGCATGACGAGTACCAGCAGCAATGTTAAGAAAAAAAATAATGGTAAAAGTGATTCAGAGAAGAAAAAAATACAAAAAACTTGTGAAAAATTACTCGCAGTGGATTGTTTGAAAAAAGTTGATAAGAAAGTACGAGAGGTAAACGCAACTACAGCACAACAACTGACAATGGACCGGATTAAAAAGCATCAAGAGGTGACACGTACTGACAACTTCTTTCAGCATCTATTTTTACGAAATATTTCGAGTTCACCGACATCATCGCAGTGCAGTACTCCGAGACGCTCGTCGGTGATTGAACGAGCAAGAATGTTTCAAGAAGTTGGTGGTTTCAACAATCCAGGCGGTTTTAAGTCTGAGCCATCCTTGAGATCACTCAACGTCTACTTGGCAACTAAGCAGCCAGTTTCTAATTCCCGGTTCAAGAACTGGGAACGTGAGAGTTTTTCATCAAGAAGTTCTAGTCCATTCGGTGTTAGCTGGCCGGGGAGATCGGTATTCCAAAAAATCACAAAGTTTGATAGCCTACAGGGTATAACAGCGGAATTTGGTTCTTCGAGTTCGCTACGCGGAAGCAGAAGTCCGGAATTGGAACGCAAGAGCATTGTGGTGAAGGAAAGAAGTTTGAGTGAGCCGCCGCTTAAAGTGTCGATGGTGGATGAGAAAATAACACGGCGAGTGAAACATTTGCCTCCGCGTTCTCCGTCTCCGTCGCCCACACGATCAGCTGCTTCCCGAAGAATCCGATCTTTTCGACAAGACGACACGTTTCCTCAACTTAAAGCGCGAGCTCGCAGTGCCAGCGAAGTAGAAGATGAACAGCGCAGAAAAATAACTTTTGGATCAAACTTATCTCTTACTAAAAGTACAAGTTCCTTGGAGTCTTATCCCGCGAACAAAGAAGAATATCAGCGTTACGTTTTCGAGATGTTGCACTCGAAAAAAAAATCATCGAGATACAAAGACTTACACGATTTTTATGCCAGTCTCGAGCGAATGGGAGAACTGGAAAAAACAACGTCCGCGAGTGACTTGAGACGCAGATTCAAGCATGAAGATATTATTGATTACGACGAGTGGAAAGAAATTAGATCGACGGAACGTGCCGAGCAAGAGCTTAAAAGTATTTACGGAAAACTCAGAGCCGTACAACGTGAAAAAGATTTTCTCTTTAGTACTAAAGATCTTGATAAGTACAGATGGCGCGGCGATTGCAGTCTGAGATGCAAAGAGAGATCTGTGGAAAATATCCGTGAAAGTTTTCGACGACTGGCTAGAGAAGAGAGTGAGTTGGAATCAACGAGACGTCGCGAGATATCTTCACGAAAAGACATTTACAAACCTTTGTGGCGCGGTAATTCGGTGGTGAATGTGGCGACTACTATGACACGACGGGCTAACAGTGAGGGCAAACAAACAATATCTCAAGATGAGCCGGACAAATCTAGATCTGCAGAGCCTTCTTACTTGCAGAAGAATCTCGGTGGCAGTAAAAAGTTTTGGAGCAGTCTTTCTGTTGAGCAAGTAAACGCCTTAAAGAACCAGCTTAATGAAATCTACGGCAGCGAAGATAAACCGAAAATGTACACAAAGTCTTTTGATGTTGAAGAAAAAATTTCCTTTACTGAGAATATTAAACAGACTAATAAGCCCAGCACTTGTGCAACGATTCCCACCGAAATTAAAACCAGTGCTGCGGAATTTGAAGTTGTAGTTCCGTCTCATGAATTCGGCGATGGACTGGAAGAAGTTGCGAGGCTGAGTGTCCGTTGCCATTCGATGCTCGTTCCGGCCACCAAGTCCTCGGGGAAATTATCGTCTTCACTAAAGAGAAGTGACTCGATCAGCAATGGTCGTAATCTACAGCATCGACACTCCAGCAGAGCCACCTCATTATCAGAAGGGGAGAAAAAACGGCTCTCTCTCACACTAGGAAAAGAAATACTCGATAAAGTATCCCAACGCAAAAACTCAAAGTCCCCTGTAACACCTCGCGAGACTCTCGGCGCCATTGCAGCAGCTTCCGCCAAATCAACAGCTAAAAATATAAGTCAATCAACTCCTACAATTAATACATCACCCAGAACTTGTTACTCCCTCGAGACCTCTGTAGACGACGATACATCAAAGTCACGTGATAAGAGTGATTTTCTTTTGGTATTGACGCCGAATGGCGATAGCCCGGTGACGCGTCGTAGAGTAGAAAATGTTTTGGACGAATGGTCTAAGAAGCCGCCGCTTTTGGCAGTCGCTGTGTCAGCAAACGAACAGATCAAAAATGCATCCAGTAGTGAGATGGACAGCACTACTGAAAGCTCGGAAAATTCAGTGAAAACGGTGGTGCAGTGCGAGGAAAATAAAACGGATGTAGTACCCAAGAAAGTTGAGTTTTTTGAGAGCATCGAACGTGAAAAAAAATGGGAAGAAAAGTCTCTTGCTTTGATAGCCGATTCAAAGAGGAAAAAAAATAAATTATCTTCGTCACAGAGTTTTGCAGATCTGAAGGAACTATTTGGCGAAATGGAGTCAGCGCGTTACGGATCCTTGGCTTGCAACTTGCGTGTTGGAGGTCAAGATACCAATAGGACAGCTTGTCAAAGCACGATCTCGTCGCCAGGAGGAAGCGAACACAGTACCAGAGGAAAAGGAAGAAGTACTTCCGCCTCGCCGGATGTTCCAACTGGACGATTTTCCAGCGGTTCCCACTCTCGGGAATACTTTGTCGAGCACACTCGGCCGCGCAGTGTCAGTCCGTGTCGTGTGTCCACGTCCACCTGCAGTCTCGAGTCACTTCAGCATCGCAGCTATTCACCTGATCCCGAACACTACTGGCGCGCGTATTTGAATCTAGTTAAGCACGGCGCTGTTAAAAAATTGCGCGCCAAATTTGAAAGCCTTGAGGAGCTGTCAGGTGGGCGAGTTAAATTCACTCTGAGTCCGAAGCGTTTTCAAAGTGATCCGGAAATTACGCGTAATTTATTAAAAAAAACTGAGGTTAAAAAATCAACTGGATCGACGACAGTATTGAAGACTCAAGAAGTGCCAGATGTCGCTTGGTTAAGACGTAAATACGAGCCAGGGGCGGGAGCGAGGGGAAAAGCTAAAAGAAGACTTACTAGATCGCCACCAATCCCACGTATACCATTGAGATTTGAAGACCTCGCGATGCCGCACATAAATGTTATCAGCAAAACAGCAGAGCTTAAAGACAGCGCAATGTCCCGCTCCAGTTCGTCGAATTCCTTGGCCATTAAAGCCGAGACCGAGGAACTCGAAGCGCGGCGACCAGTCGGACGTATACGCGACAAGTTTGAGAAGGAGTTTAACTTGTCGGACAGCAGTAATACTTGCAGGGCCACATCTATTCTCGGTGAAATGTTCACATCAACGCCTGACGTTCATGAGCTTCGAGATATTGCGCCGTATCTCGCGGGTCGTTGGGTAGCCCACAAGTATCCCAGTCGTCGTGACAACGCCCGGTCTCTGTCACTCCCACCGGACCTCGAGTCTCGCTCCCTCGACAAAACCAAGATCAGCAACGTCAAGTCTTCAAGTCCCGGTAATTCTGCTTCCAATGTAAGTGCCAGTGGTAGTAACACCAGTGGCAGAACGACATTGCCAAGAGCCACTGACAAGGTCAAAGGACCACGTGCTGTCTCGGTGTCTCCAGTACGCTCTCGAACGCCAACGTCAATTCTGAAACAGCGGCAAGCGGATCCATTCGCTAATCAGCCCTTTGATCCGAGTAAACACCGACCCAAGTTTCGATATCAGCCACCGCCACCGACGCCGCCGCCACCCGATCCCGCCTCACTCAGACCAGAAACTCGAGCAACTTGGTGGCCAGCTATTCCGACCTACACCGCAAAGCCTACTGTTACCTTTGAAGGTCCGCACGCTCGTCACTAAACTACTATTCGTTGTCAACTATTAACTGTTACAATTAATTACCAAATGTTCTTATTATTATTATTATTATTATTATAAATTAAATTATAAAATTTATTAAATTCACTATCATAATCTCATCACATTATCGATAGATCAGGATGACATTTGTGGTTTTGTAAACTGTGTTACGGATTTAAATCACCTTTAAATATTTTTTTCGCTGATAAATCATTTTTGTTTTATTTTTTTTTTCGATCATTCATAGAGTACTCACACGCACCCCCTCCGCCGCCGCCGAAATCGCATCTCTGCAGGACCGAGTATCAAGGTAATGACTTAAATAAAAAATCGTTATGAGCCGATGCCTATATACTGATCTGTACTTAAAAATGCTTCGTCTTTACTTACTTTTCATTACTATAATAAAGTTTTTATAATTTTAATTAAAATTTAATATTGCGCAAAGAGTGAAATACAATATAGAATATAATGATTACACAAAATTTGATTACATAAAATGAATTAATATAATGTTCCATACATATATAATTTAAATAGCCGCCACGATGACGACGAGTTCATGGTTCGCTTATCAGCTGCGTGAGCGTGAGTTCAGTGAATATTAAGTTTCAACTGTTGGATCGATTTAACATGAGAGTTTTTATTTTGAAAGTTGAATTAAAATCCAATATTTAATATAACCAAACCGATTTCGTAACTAACGAACATTCCAAAATTAAATCTGAATTATCTTCTATTTACTAAACGTTAAACAATAATACTCATGAAAATTTACAATATAAATATATATTCATAAAATTATTTAATTGGAAGAATTTGTTTTAAATGTAACAGTAAAATTTAACAGATATCCCACGTGGGCATGGATCCAAACCCAACAGAGTAATGATACCGTGAATTCCGCCCGCGGAATGTAATACTGCATGTTGCACGTAATTAAATTTGTTTATTGTAATTGCTCTTGTGCGTATCAGTATCGCGATCGGAAATAAAAATATATAGACACTTATATTTAAACGATATCCCTTATGACGCATTAATTAACTTCCTAACAAAATGATGATAATTTAATGTGAGAATAATTTAAAAAATTTGTTTTGCTGACTGAAAAAATATTTTTAAAAAAAGGATGAGTTTATTCAACGCCCGCACTGTAAAAAGTGCATGTGGGCTTTACAAAGGAAACGAAATGAACGACAAACGTTGTTGGCGTAACACTACCGGAAATTACGTTGCTGGAGGAATTATTGCGTCGTACGCACGAGTGGTTTCAAATCCGTAGTGTCGAGTGTGGCCAGCGCTAATAAATGCGAGCTGAATAACGCATTTGGTTGTTCTGTGCTTTATTAGCCAATCGATACTATATGTTTTCGAGTAGATATATATATATACAGAGTGTAAATCTGCACACATTAATGTTTTCATCATTATAATAGTAATTATTATTATTATTATTATTGATCTTTTAGAGCGAATCATTGAAACAGGGGAAAGGCAGTCTTTAGAAATTTTTAACTAAATTTTGAAAGAGAAAAATTGAGTATTTAAAGTTTTTCTTTTATGCAAGGGAGCTAAGTAGGTGTGAGGTAAATTGGGTCACATAAATTTCCAAATTTAAAATCGACTTTTAAATAATTCAGTTAAAAATTTTTATTAGAAAATTAATTTATTCAAATTTTTTATTTACTGGATGTTTAGTGAAGCTAAAACATTTTGAGACGGCCCATTTTATCCCAAATTAAGTTTTTGGAAGACTAAGTCGTAATAAATATTCCGCATTTAGAATAAAAAAAATTTCTTGCATCGAAAATTTTTTTCTTACCTCAAAAAATTATTTTTCGTCCCAAAAAAATTTTTATCTTTACAATGCAAAAATTTTCTTGATGGGAGTAAAAATTTTTTGCGTCAAGAAATTATTTCTTTCTGTGTATAAAATATTTGGCGGCTTAAAAAAAAATATAAGTAAAAAAACAGTCATCATAATTTATTTTAAGGGAACCCGTTTTGTTCGTCTTCCACTTACAATAAATTCAATGACCTCATGTGTATAAGATGTGGAAAACAATCTCGCGAAAACATTAATCGAGTCTAACGAACGTCTCGAGGTTAATATTGCCTTGACCCGTGACAAATCGTCGCGATCAGCCGAGCGATACAATTCAACTTTTAAATTGCCTCCTTTTATCATCACTAACTACATGTACGTTTAATAATAATAATAATAATAAAAATAATAATAGTTGTAAAGCTGTTTAAATATTTTTTCGGGCACAATATAACGTGTGACATATCAGGGCCACCGCTAAAAATAGTATCAATATTTTTCCGCCTTTACTCCTTTCTGTAGTGTTGACGTAGAAAACTTCCAATGTTTGCTGTTATCCAAGCGCTTTTTTTTTTACGTAACGTCAAGTGGCTTATCAGCAAGTAAGAAGTGTATAAAAATACATAAATAAAAACTCGTCAACTCATCGTTTTTATTAACCTTGACCCGCTATAAATACTTAGCTTACAAAAGAGCAGCGAATAAAAGTTTTGATGCGATCATACATGCAGATTAACCGTCAAAAGTGACCTTTGAGCAAGTTTTAATCCCTCCCACCCACTACAAAGTACAAGTAATATCACAGTCGGGTTTACTTGAGACAAGAGAGCACTGAAATCAAGGGAATCACGGATCGCGTGTTTGTTTCACACCAAAATACCAATTTCGGTATACGTGCGGGAGGTATTTTAGTCTAATGTATATCGTATCGGGTTAATAACGGAAATACTTGAGCGTATACATGCACATTGGCATCCTTATCTAATCTTGTCGATAATAACCAAAGTGGTGGGCTTAATCAGCGGCATTTACCGCATTAGCGTCGTGCCAAGCGGAATACCGGCTTTACATAAATTTGTTTAATCATTATTTATTACAAGTGTTTTTTATTTTTTTAAAAAATTTTTTTTTTCCTTATTATTTTCATTGACTCTCTTGTTTTTGAGTGCATTCGCGGAATACCGCGTAATTTTATAAATGAATAAGTAGATAATGAGAAAGTAAAATAAAATTAGTGATCGGTGTGAGGCCGGGCTTGACAAAGGGTAAAAAATGAGTTTGAATAATTAGCAACGATGGGAATGTGCGGTAAATGAGCTGGTAAAGTGAAATCGTAGCGATGCAAATGGATCTCCGAGAGCAGACTGGTGCATATGTGAAGATAGAATGAGGATAAATGAAATGAAAGTAAAGGATAGTTGAAGTAGAGATAAAAGTATAGAGTAGAGTAGTGTAGAGAGTGGAGAGTAAAAGCTGGAGAGAAGAGAGTGGATAATAGTTTAAGAGTAAAATGTAAAGAAGGAAGTAAAGAGGAAGAGGGATATTTGTACATGCTAAAGGACGAGTAAAGAGATCGCTCTGTATTCTAGCCACGTAGCCAGCTCATTGGAATAGAATGATAGCTCGGGTGTGAGAGTGCAAGTAGCACCATTCTCAGCCTGTTATATGGAGCACAAAACTTTTAGCTCTTGTATTTCAGACAAAAAAATTGTTTCCGCCGTCTGTAC
Source organism: Microplitis demolitor (assembly GCF_026212275.2). Classification (NCBI taxonomy): domain Eukaryota; kingdom Metazoa; phylum Arthropoda; class Insecta; order Hymenoptera; family Braconidae; genus Microplitis; species Microplitis demolitor. The sequence goes on from NC_068552.1 coordinate 17,220,850, forward strand.
ACGCTTGTAATTAAAGTAAATATTTATTAAATAATTATTGTTTGTTCTTAGGGCGTTTAAGAGTTAATTGCTAAATTATAAAATTAGTCGGTGAGCTTATTGATTAAATACAAAAAAAAAAAAAAATAAATAAACTACAGCTTGTTAAAGTTTCATTTTCCTGTAGACTATTAGTGTTCAATTAGGTCGCTGCAGAAAATAATTAGCAGTGGCCCTATTGCTTTCTATTTCCCTCGCGTGTCAACGCGGCAATTAATTTTAATTTTACCGATAGACAAGGCTATTCCTCTTTTCTCCACTACATTTTACCTTTACGCTCCGATGGTTTACTTATTTTATTTTAAAAACTTTTATTCCTGTTTCTATTTCGCCTGGGAGCGACTGGAATACAAACTCGAACGGTTTAAGAACAACCAGAGTAAAAGCAATATCATCGGTATATATTTCCTCGGGCGGTTGAAATACGAGGGGTGTTAGCTGGTGAACTTGTCGTGCTCACAAAATCGACCCGACTCCATTATAAACCCACCCGACACAACCTTACAGCAACAGCCAGCACTCACCGTCAACTAACTACTGTACCATTAGCTACAATTTAATAACCCTCAGCGCTGATACTACCAGAGCCTCAAACCTCACTCACACTCGGCTAATGGACGATTTCTTCGATAATCTTTTCCCGCAATATATATTAAAAATAATAAATATATAAAATGTAATAAAAAAATATATAAAGTAAAGAAAAAAATTTTTTTTTTATTAAATCGTGAACTTGGTGGTATTGTTGTCATCTTTTCAACAGTTTCTTCAGACTTTTTAACAATTACCGAGCTCCAGCGGTATTGTATCCTCTATCCATTTAATTCAATGAATACCCAGACCCAGTACGAAAATGTCTCGAGATAAAACAAACTTTATATTAGACAACAAAAGATGCATAATAATAATTTAAGATTGAGGCTGAATTTAATTTTATAATTTTTAGCGTATTTAAAAATAAGGAGGGCGATCCTTCCGGCAGGCTGTTCTCGGTAGTCTGCATTCTCTTACTCTTGGTTGTTACTCGATAAGCAATCTGCGTCTTTCGCGATCGTGACGCTCCGCTGAGAACCTCTAGCAGCGTAGAAGCTCTAGCTGGCATCGTGAATGGCCCGCGAGTGATTCGTAACAGCCCCTCCAACCTCTCTACTCTAGACTCTACACTCTCTGTACTCGGTATTCTGCACGGACAATGTTGTAGGTAAACTCTATACACTGGCTGAGGCCATTGTCTTCCATTTGTAAGGCTTAAGGCCTTGTGCTCTTCTGAAAGATTGACCAGTCTCGCGAGTTTTGCTCCGCGGATCGTTCGCGCACTAGTCTCTAGCTCACATCACACTCAACACTTTACACTCCACATATCCGTACATCCAAGATCTGGAAAATCTGTCATTAAAATGTGCAAGTGTCAAGTGAGCTCTTGATAGTGATGTAACTTGACAATTAAATTTAAAAAAAAAAAAAACACATATATATTAATTAAAAATAAAATGATATCAAGTGGTGAGTCGAGATGTCGGGCTCCGATTCTACCTCGCGTTGAGGATCTAGAGCGTAGCCCGGAATGGATGGCCCTCACGTACGACATCAATAATCTCGAGAGAATGAAATCAGTGGGTGGCGCTTGGGCTGGGAAACTTGAGGACGCAGCAACAGCTACGCCAGTAATAACATCTAGTGCATCCCTGGGTTTATCGCTACGACAGCTGACAAACAGCCGTCCGGAGTCGGAGGTCAACGAGCCCCAGGTTATCTGCGTCCGAATGACCGCCAACGAACGTTCAGATTTGTTAAGTCGGGATTCAAAACCTCACAGCTCAAACCCCAGCCCCGATCCCACTCCCAGTTCAGCTCAATCTCCTCGTCATTATCATCAGCAGTATCAGCAGTGGAGTTGGAAACCACGTACAGAGTTCGAACGAAGTTACTTCACTGACAACAGTGCCCCTGACATTGATAAAGTATCTGCGCAAAGTGAGAACAGCCGATCTTATCGCACCTCCCAAAGTCCCCTGGATCCAGATCGGCTGCTGATAAACTCGGTTAAAAATGTTTTTCAAAAAGACTGGAACCGATCATCAATAAATGGTTTTTACAATAATAACAATAATAATTATAATAATAATAGTAATAGTAATAGTGGTATTGGTAAGGATTTAGAAAGTTTTGATGATGATAAGAGCCATAGATCGTACTACTCAAGCCCCGAGTACTCGGAGCAACCCGATAAACGTGATATCTTATTTAATCCTGGATCAGACGAATTTCGTGGTAGTAGAGAGCGACTACATGAGATATTTGAACACAACAGACTTTTGAGAAGGCGGTTCTTTGCCGATGATGCTAATACTAATCTAGTGGATGAGCCAGAGGATGAGGATGAGGCTGAGGATGCTAAAGCTATTGCTAAAGCGAAGGCCGCTCGAGGCGAAAGCATTCAAGGCTGTGCTGACGTAACTGATACAGACAACATACGAGTCTGCACGGATATTATGAAAACCCGATTGGAACTGGATATGCAGCAACAGTCTAAACATGTAACCAGCGGGTTCGGTAGCACCGAAACTCTGACAAGCCAGAGTAATCAATCAGTGAGCAGCAATGGACGTAAGTCACGAGCCGACTTTGATAATTCAATAGACTTTATTCCGGACTTTAAAAAGGATACACCCTTTGATAGATATCCCATCTCGGTTTCCGAGTACGGAGGCTATCAGAACCAGCGATTGGCTCCGAAACACGAGGAAATACCAGAGGATAATCGATCTGTCGGGTCTCGGGAGTGCACCAGACGGCACAGAGGCTCTGGATTATCCACGATTCAAACTACGGATTATGTGGATTGTTCCAGCGGCGGAGAAAAGTTCTTTGCTACTTACGTCAGGATTCGAGACTCTCCTGAGACACGAGTATCTCCACCCCCACCCCCAGCGCCTCTCGCACCGCTACGTAGAAAATCCGGTAAACCAGCCCCTGTCGATCTCACGAATCTCAACGCCAGACATTACGAGATCCATGAACGTCAGAGCTTGATGAAGAATTATATGGCGCTGGATACGACTTCGTCTTTACCACCGAATCTGTGGAACGAGCGAAAGCACAATAAAAATTTAAACTACCTGGGTTACGAGTCAGCACTCAGCGATGCGAAAAGCTGCTCTAGAACTGCCAGCGACGACAGAGACAGCAGAACCATCAGGAACACCGATGACCTAAGATCTCCCCAGCTTGTCAACAGTTTCAGCAACTCAATGCTTGACCAGTTGGTACCAGAGCCGTCTGATGCCTCAGTTGATGGTTCAAGGATCACGGATCGCGGAAAGTCAATTGACTCAACACAACCCGGAACCGGAAGCACGCTTCCATTGGTCTACGGACCCATTCCGTACAGTCAGTAGCACTCAGTTACTTAAATATTCACCAGAAAATAACATATTCATTCGGTACTCTAGCATGTCCACCGCAACTGCTCGGTTGGACGAACGCGATCTTCCAAAACCTATAAAAACAAACATTAAAAATATTCAACATTTTTATTTCCCATTCATATTTATATATATTTATATTTTTTTATTAAAATGACTTTCATGAGCCGGATAGTTGTCGTCATACAACCGAGCGCACGCGTACGCTACTCTTTCCATATACTAGAGTATTCAGTTTCAGTTGTGTCACGTTAACACCCAAGTACTCTCAACTATTTTTTATTTTACAAATGAAATATTCTGGCCTAGTTTTTTAAATTTATATATTTTTACCTCTACTCCCCCGACATGATAGTGAAATATACCCACTTAAATTATTGTCCAAGTCTTGCTCACTTACTCCAGTCTAATTCAACATTAAATTTTTAAATAAATTATTTTCTTAATATAACGATTACTTTTTATTGAGTAATAAAAAATAAGAGGCTGAAGGAAGGAAAGTATAAATATAAGTGATGTAATAATCGTTAAGTGAAAACCGTGTGATGTTTCATTCACGAGCCCATATACCGACACACTGTTTTCACTATGTAATATAGTGAATAATGCCACTATACATTCATACATATATATATAAATAAATAAATACATCTGATGCACTCAGAGCGAGATGCGGAAAAGTTTGCTTTTTATGTTACATCCTCTCATCAGACGTGATATAATGGTGCAATCTTAAAGCTGTTAAGTCTCAGTACACTTGAAGTATGTGTACCATGTACATGAACAATTAAGCAGACTTGACTGCTACTCGGTGTATGCCTCCAGCAATATCATGAGGGAAATTAAAAATATTTTTTTCTAGTTTTAAATTTAAATTAATCCCGCGCGAGGGAAAAATTTTCCGGGTCTAGAACATTCACAAAAACACCTGTCTAGACATCTCTGTGTATCAGTCGGGTCATTTTTTTTTCTTCACTGAAATACTGGAGAAAAAAAATTTTTTTAGTCCTTGATCCTTCGCAGATACATGTCCTGGGCATCACGATGTAAAGTCGCTGGCCATCTTTGTCTATCAATCGGCTTTTTTTTATTCCACCTACTGATTATCATCCCGTGTAATTTTCCAGTCTCTTCCAATATAAAATTCTAGAAAACTAGAGTTCATATGTCGCGCGCAAGCGCACGGGTCGCTTTTCATATATATTCATTTTAATTTTTATATTGTTGTGCAAATTTCATATATTTTTATGCGGTTTTGAGCCTTTAGCCAATCACGTTACCAATAGTTTGGGTTTGCATATTTTTTATGTCTTTTATACCACAAATATAATAAAATAAAAGCTATAGAAAAAAATAAAAAATATATTTTTATGCAAATGTAATTATACTTTGCGCTCAAAGCCGTAAAGAAGCCATGGGAACTAATACTTTGGTGACTAAATGCGTTAGCTAATTGTAAGCCAACCAGTAAACTGGGTTATTCAAACGCGATCAGCAGAAATTGTAATTAAAATTTTTTACCCAGTGATTAATAACATTTAATTTTTTTTTAATTTTTTATTTAGTCAGTATAAATCCTTGATTTAAATAGAAAGAAATAGTGTTATGTTATGTGTACTGTATGCACTGTACTAGGAAAATTAAAATGTAAGAAGTAATGGAACAAGAGAGGAAATAAAATAATTTGTCTTGTGCAGAATCACCGAGACGATATGTCGAGGGTGAGGTGACGATTCATTATCGTTCTCCAGTCCGTGCGGAAGCTAAGGAAATTCTTAGCGAAGAAGAACTTGCACGGAGGAGTGCCGAGAATATGCGCCGAGTTTATCAGGAGGAGAGACGGAGAAAATATCTCCAAGAGTTGCACGACATAGATTCCCGTCGACATACTGATAACTTTATGTAAGTTTATACTGAATATTTAATACGTTAATTAAATTAACTACTAACTGTCAAATCTGACAATGTCATTTAATCTGTCCCGATGTATTTGGCTAATATATATAATATATATAATCCATATATAATTCCCTTTTATGAGCGGGGTTATAAATGTTTGAATGCCTCTTGTATTCTTATTGAATATTTAATTTACTCTGCTGCTAACTTATTTAAGCTGTCAGAGTTTGGCGTAAATTTAGCGCAGCATTAACATAAAAATGCAAATGTAAAATTACTTTAAATGACATTTTAAAAGAATAATTAAATTAAATATATATTTTTATGATTTTACTGACAATTTAAGAGTTATAATTTTTGGGTTTTCGTTATTATTAAAAATAGACCATCGCAAAAGTCTCCGATACCATTGAATCGGTACGACGATTTTGTGGATGACATGAGTTATAGAAGTAGATCTCAAGAGCAAACTCCCGAGCCGCGACTTGTCGCACGAGCGATGTACAATTTTGTGGGACAGACATCGCGTGAATTGTCATTCCGGCGAGGTGACATAATTCTCATTCGCCGGCAAATTGATAAAAATTGGTACGAAGGTGAACATAATGCTATGATCGGTCTCTTTCCTCTAAATTATGTCGAGGTAAATAAATTTACTGCAATTTTATTTTTTTTTTTTATTGAAACGTTTATTAAATTGTCGCTTATTATTTTAGGTCTTGCCGTTTGAAGGAATGAGATCGACCCCGAAAAAACCCTACGAGGGTCAAGCACGTGCTAAATTTAATTTCATCGCTCAGACGAACCTCGAGTTGTCTCTTGTGAAGGGAGAGCTCGTTGTGTTGACAAGAAGAGTTGATGACAATTGGTTCGAAGGACGGATTGGCAGTCGCAAAGGCATATTTCCTGTTACTTATGTTGAAGTTATCATGGAACCGGGACAACACCGACCCGGTAATTAAATAAAAACTGTCTTGTTTACTTTATAAAAGTAATAACAAATAAATATAATATTTTTTAATTTAAAATTTCAATTATTTTAAATTTACGTCAGAAACACCCGTCTCCAGTAAACCAGTTGCGTCCCCAGCGGCTCACAGCATGCTGTCCAATGGTACTGCCAGCGGTAAATTGAGCATGGGGCCTCATCACTACACACCCTCGATACCTGTTAAAACTACTTCTACTGAGCCTCAATATATATCACTGGTAAATTTTTTTTTATCTTTTCAACCCTAACTCTTCTTCAAATAAAATTAAATATTCAAACTTCTATTTATTAATTAGCAATAAAATAACTACTCTGATATTTTTACTTTACTACCAGAGTAAAGGCATGGGGCAATTTGGGCGACCTATAATTTTGAATCTAAATTTTTTTCTCAAAATTAATTCAATAATATTTTTAACATAAGGGAGGTAAAAAATTTTTTTTATTTCGAAAATGTTTTGATGTTCATTTTACCTCTAGTTTGAATTTTTTCATAACTGGGTCATATGTAAATCGAAAAAATTCTCTGGGCCCATTTTGCCCCTTGTTCCTGTGATATTTATTTCTAAAAATCTGTACGGGGCTAGTGGTTTTAATGAACTGTTTGGGTTTGCAGCCACGTATTGGTGTCACTGAACGCAACAAATTGCACGTTGCACCTGTCAACGAAACATTGCACATCGACACACACTCGGATACGTTACCGTGAGTTATTTAAATGAGTTATTTAAAAAACGTTTTTAGTTTTTTATTATTTTATTTAAATTGAAAGTAACAAAATAATGAATTTAGATACCGAGCGCTGTACAATTATCGGCCGCAGAACGAGGACGAGCTGGAATTGAAAGAAGGCGACACAGTCTTCGTGATGGAAAAATGCGACGACGGATGGTTCGTTGGTTCAAGCCAAAGAACTGGTTACTTCGGCACCTTCCCGGGAAATTACGTCGAGCGATTGTGAGACGAGGCGAGTCCTCGCTGGCCCGTGCCCGCGGGGAGGTACCGATTCCCCAAGAGTGTTCCCGTTGAATTACCAAAGGAGTCATCGAGAAAAATCGAGTATCGCTGTTAGTTAATCCAACCCTAACAATAATTAGTTAATAATTAATAATTAATAACACAAGTCATTAATAAATTTATTTTGATTGTTTATTATTATATTATTTAATTAGATATTTAAAGCTTCAAAGGTCTTCCACGACTTATTTTTTACGTCGGAATATTATTTGATAGCGTAGCATTACACCAAATAATAAAAGTTAATGATTAACATTTAAGTTTTAATTAATTAATTTACGGACTAACGTCTAATGTGTAAGTAGTGTAAGATATTTATTGTTTACTTCCATTGAGATGTCTCAGAATTTAAATTACAATGATGATGACGCGGTTTGTTGGAATTAGCAATTAAATGCTAAATAAATAATTAATAATAATACTAATTAATAATAATGATATTAATGTTGAGTCTGTTGTGCAACATGTGTATCAAATAATCACGAATTTCTCGTTACCACATACCAAAATATATAAATAAATCTATACAAATATATAAATATATATTGTCGTTGATAGTTCTGTTGATTGAGAATTAAAAACTAAGGAACTATGATGTAAAACATTAAAACCAACCCATCTTAAGCTTCCTCGGATAAAAAAAGAATCAATAGCACTCATTAATAAAAATAATATATTATTTATTAATTGTTATAAACTTTTGCTAAGATAATTTAAAAGAAATATATCTGCCTGGCAGTTGCAGGTCGCATCCAAATTGATATTTTTGTGAACACTATTATATATATACCTAAGCTTATATTAGTTCTTAGATGGTAATTACTCAGTAGCAATTAAAGTTTCGAGTTGGCTGGGCCTCGAGCAGCTTTTTAAAAATATAAATATTGAGGTGAGGTGTCTTTACATAAATATTTAAATATCACATTATAATTGTATGTAATTTTTATTTATTTATGATAATTGTCGACGCCTACATATGATAGTTTATGAATTGACAATACGGAGTTATTAATTAATTAATTAACTCGTTAATTGTAAATGTAAAAATATCTAAATAAATAAATAAATATATTTGTGGCCAACTAAAGGCCTGTTGCGGAGAGACCGCGATTTTTATGCAATATTTAATAAATAACTATTGTAATTTTTATAATAAATAAATTATCAAACATATCGATGATAATTCAGCGACAGGATTTATATTCATTTTTATTATTGATAAAGTATATATATAAATATAAATTATAAATCGTTTTATATATCATCTAACTCATTAACAAATGCATGAATTGATAAGGAAAAAAAAACGTTATTGTATTGTTGACTTTAAATTTTATTTTTATTTTATTTATTTGTAACGCATGTCGCAAATAGCCGTTGTTGTCATTAAACATTGTAAGACTTTTAATGAGAAATAAATAAAAAACAAAACTAGAACATTATTTTATATTATGAAATTTTAATTTTAAAACCGCGGCCTGGGTTCGAATCTCCGACCCTGCAAGCAGACACTGGAATTTACCAATAATGGATAAAATTTTTTTTATAATAAAAATATATATAAATTAATGTGAACACACTCGACAACAGTTTCTGGGAGCACAAGTTTTTTTTCTGGATCTAATACAGTAGCGACTTTTATCTTTACTACATAATTTTTTACAGTTATTATTATTTTTATTTTTACTGCTGTTATTGCTATCATGGAGTTTATCTTGACAAGCCTGTAATTCATTCGGAAGACTATTATGACGGCAATCAAACAAATCTTTTTCTCGTACACAACGAGCTCGTGACTGCGGACCATGACCACAAGCTTGTAAACACTGAAAGAAAATTTAATAAAAAAAAAAAAATAAGTACAGGTTGATATTAAGGAGGTTCTATAGTAATTTTTCTCTGTTTTTCTCTAAATAAAATCCTCTAAATCCAAAATTAAAAACGAGATTTAATGCTTTATTTTATAATGTAATGTAATGTGTTTCTTTATCAGCGTTAGCTACTTTATATACATATATATTTCATCAAAATAAAAATAAGATAACGTTGAAATACAATAATAATACAATAATTTACTATCTTATACAATTATGACTAAAATTAGGTTCAAAAAGTATATTAACCCTAATCCCAGCACCCGCAAATTTTGAACATGGGTTATTAGCATCCAGCGCTCATTTAATTATGTTATTATACAAGGAAAAATCTCAAAAAAATTCGTAGATCTTGTTTGGACTCCTAACTATGCAATAGAGTTGAAGCCAGTCCCGGAAATCCCCTTTTCAATAAACATTTTCATGAAAATTCGGAGGCATGTAGGCTGCTTACAGTAGAATATTTGAAAATTCATAGACGCAAACGACCCATATTCAAGGGATTAGGGCTAAATATATATGAAATTGCAGTGTTATTTTTTATGCAATATTTCAGTAAACATTTGAAATTAGTCAGCTTTGTTTCCATTCTAATATTATTAGGCAGATCATTGTACCACGTATATCGTCGATAAACGATAGTTTTATCAGCACGACGTCTTCGTATTTTTAATCGTGATTAAGTTGTCATTACGGGTAAAGTAATCTGCGTTTTCATTTTTCACAAATATTCATTTGCCTAAAAGAAAAACGTGGACAGTTTCCATTTACTGTTTAAGTGCAACAAGAATAGTATCAGTAGTCGACTTGAGTGTGAGAGTAAAAAGTCCTGACCTCTTTTAAGGAGTAAATTAATTTGAAAATCGAGTTTATATTTATGAAAAATAAATATTTACCGCGGACCAGTTAGCGTCGATGAAATAGCCTTGGCAAGAAAACCTATTGCAGTTTTGTTTATTTACCGGCGCTTGATACTCTGCGCAACTACCATGGGACATCATTGCCCGATACACCAGCTGTTTATTTTCATTGGTAACCTCATTATCGGGAAATGATGAATGAACACAATAAACTTGCCTCAGCTGGACACCTGTCGATCCGCAGCTCTTTGAACAGCTCTCCCACGGACCAGTGATCCACTTAAACTGGCAACTGCGTCCAATTTATCAATCAATCAGTCTCTTTTTAAATCGAAAATAAAAAAATAAAGGCATTTACCTAATGCTATTACACTTGTCCATCTGCTGCACGGGTTTCATTATCAACGAGCACTTTTTTTTGTTAACAATACGACCAGTTTGTTCATTTTTGCAGGCGACAGTCCGGTAACGGACCCCCCCGCCGCAAGATACCGAGCAGGGACTCCATCCTCCTAAAAACCACGAGTACTTGTCACTCGTTTCTTCTTTTTTACGATCAATCGTATAACGGAAGCTTATCAAAACCACCCCTCCCCTACTTTTATAGTCCCCCGGGACCTTCACCTTAAATTAAATACCACTCAGATTAATTTTTATTTAAAAAATCAAGAAAAAATTTAAAAAAAAGTTACCGATATCGTCACTGGAGCCAAAGTCGGACCACGTCCACTAATTTTAACCAAATTACCAGTTTTCTTAATTGTAAATCCCGTTCCCTCAACAATAATAATTGATTCACTGACTCCGTCATAGAAAAAGAAGTGAACATCATGTCGTTTCCGTTTACCATCACGAAATATAAGTTTTACAGTTTGATTCCCAATTGAAATAATTTTCAAATCAACAGATATGTCATAGGAGCCTTCAGGTACAACTGCCACACGTGTGGAAGCTGGAATATAATAGAATATAAATTATAACTTTAATACTAACAATTGTCATAATAATAATAACGATGATAACGGATTAAACAATAAATATGACTAGTATAACGGGGTAGAGATATATAACCGTACAAACAGTTAGCTGTCGTATAGATATTGTATAAATTAAACTCCCCAGGGACATGACAATCACGTTCAATAATCTCAGTAGCTTGAAGCTATCGAAAAGTTCCCTCAAAGTTCCCAGTGCGGGAACCTCAACGCTAATGTTTGTCTAAAGACAAACTTTGGTTTAAACTTAGTAAGATATTACACGAGTACTTGCACATCACGCTTGAAAATACAATTATTGCGCTATTGATTAGCCTACATACACATATACATGTTTACATAAGTAGTATATACTTTGGCGAATTTTACGCTGAAAGTTGTTACTGATAGAGGCGCAAGTTGAATTATCTCCGTCGCAGTTTCCACAGGCGTCGAGCCGTTTTTCCGAGGACAAGACCCGATCGCAGCCCATTGAATAGCATTTTCCTTTAATGCAAATGTCTGTCGAGTTGTAGGAACAGGGCGCGCCGTCGGACACAAACTCGCTGCTAATGTAAATGCTCCCGGTACCGGCATTTCTGCATATCAGCCGGCACTTTAGTTTATCGTCTTCTATGTAATGGGGCAGCCAAGTCATGCGTAATTTTCCTAGACCCATATTTTGCCGCGCACATTGTTCTTGTCGCAGGTCGCTTTTTTGCGGGCAGTCTTGTTGGTCGCAGATAATGAACTCTTTGTTGGGGCCTTCGCAATCTTTTCCACCGAACGGTCTGAAAAATTTGAAATTTTAATTCAAATAGATGCTAATTAGTTGACTAATTTTAGTGGGACTTACATGGGATTATTGCAATAGCGATAGCGAACAATTACTCCTAGGCCACAGGTTGCTGAGCATTTTCCTTGGGACCAAGGACTCCAGCCCCCGTTTATTGAAATATTTTTTTGTAGTAAAGCTAATTGGAAATTATTCTCTCTTATTGATTGGCAGTATCCTTTAACACACCACTAAAAATATAAATCAATCGTAAAATTTTTGGATAAATAAATAATAAATTTAAAAAAAGGCTTTTGTTTGGTGACTTACTTTGTTTTTACCACATGGTGTTCCGTCTAGAGGAGGTCCTTTCTTTGTTTTGCATACTTTATTAACATCCTTGTGAGCACACCACAGGTGAGCACAGAGACCCGTTAAATCAAGGCGCTTACAAAGCTCGTAGCCTTCGCCAAATTCCATGCGACACTGCTCGTCCATTGTAAATTTATCAGGAAATGATTTTAAATACGTCGCATTATTTACGTCTGGGTAATTATTTAAACATGTCCATTGTCTATTAATTAAATTTACTGGCTTAATTAACAAATTGAATGACTGAATACTCTTAAATAAATTTTATTAATTATTAATTAATAATAATAAACCTGGAATGATAATGAAATTCTTTTCTTGAGCAAAAAGACCAATGGAACTGATGAAAAGTAGCAGCGACAACAGGTGCCATGACACTGCCAGTGGTTTCGTGGGCACAAGAATTATCGACGGCTTGGCCTCCATCATGGGTAAGCCCTAAGCTGATTAATCGAGTGAGTGATGAACCACAAGTTTAAGATAATAAATAATCCATTAAATAAATGAGGTAGAGTATTGAGATTGTATTGAGTTTACTAACATATGAGCCAGCTCGTGAGCGATGATAAAAGCACTTGTCAAACCTTCGTCACGGTTCAGCGCACATGATCTCGCTGGATCACAGACGCCCGAGACTGGAGCGTACCCAGACGGGCCACCGATGTCTAATCTCGTCAACCAAATTGCCACGTCGTGAGCTTTATTTGTTGATAAAAGGATCCGCCGGTTCCACCTGTTGACATTCTCCAATGACTTTCGGGCATTACCCTGACGAATCTGAAGAAATTAACCATTGATACACTTATGAAATTTATTTATTTATTTTATCAAATATTTTCAGCTGAAAGTTTCTCGGAAACAAAATCTCTAAGTAAAAACTACACTGCAGATTGATGCACTACTATCTAATCTAGCGAAATGCGTTTCAAAGATAGTACCGTTCGTCGACTTGAGTGTGATAAAAAAAAGTGCAGACCAGAGTCAAAAAACAAATTTGGATTTGTTTCAAAGTTATCAATAAGGTTTTTGAGGATCAATTTAGTTTAGAATTTTAAAATTGACAACAGTATAGAAAGTTAGTCTAGTTTAGTCTTCAAAGTAGTAGTCGCGACTAATTTTACTACTTTGAGGACTAAATGATGACTCCTTAAAGATGTCATTTTTAATAACTCTAATAAGACGTCAGTTTTATTATGTCTAAATGTATTCTTTTTTTAAATTCTTTATGAAGTTAAAATTAGGAGCTCCTTAAGACGTCTTGGTAAATTCATAATGAAGTCTTATTTACGAAGTCAGAAAAAAGAACTCTGTGAGAACTCTTTTTAAAGACGTCTTAGTGAGTTCGCTAGGTGGCTCATTCGACATCTTAAGACCTTCTCAAAAATTTCTTTAAGACGTTGATGAGACGTCCAAATCATAAATAGAAATTCATTCAGAACTCATCAAGATGTCATTTTGCTATCAGAGTACTCAAAAGATACAGGAATAATTTTGTTCACATTAGAACTTCAAAAGTCTCCGACGTATTCTCTTCCCTTCCTTTTCTATCTAAAATTGTTCAAAGTTCAAAGTATAACTTTTCATTAATTGAGAATTTTGAGGTCTTAATTATAATTTAATATCAATAAATTATTCGCATTAGACCTCATCGTTCTCATTGAAGATTTTGAGTACTAAAGTTACTTTCCGGTAATAAAATATCAAAGGAATTGAGGCTTTTGAGGACTAAACTATAATTTGTTTTTTAACTCAGCGACCCCTCTTTTGATAAATTAATCACCAACTTACCATTGAATCTTTTTTATCAACGTAAAAAATAATCCTCAGAATTACGAGAGTAAGATTTGCTTCAAGGGACGGGTGGCTGTAGATCGCACTGACCTAAATAAAAAATAAATTACATTACGGTAATAAGTAATGACATTCATTTGAATAAATGCTACATTATTAAATGAAATTATGAAAATTTATTATCATTATCATTGAAATTGCAAAGACAAGTCTTAGTACTTACGATGTTTAGTAGAGCAAAAATATATTGCTGTACCCGCTCGCCGTGAAAGTCTATCACCGAGTAATCAACAGCGACTCCAAGCTCGAGCCATTGTGCTGGTGATGTCTTTGTGTCACCTACAACAGGTCTCTCTGTACAGAAAAATAAAAAACCGGAGTTTTAAATTAAAACTTTTATCTGCGAAACAAAAAAAATATTAAAGTACTCTGACACTCGACTAGTACTTGGTACAAAGTACTTCGTCCGTTCTAATTAATATTTTGTTTAAACGAAAAAACTTTAGCGAATATTTCTTACTCAGATATTTGTACTTCATTAGCAGCGGGTTGGTCAAGTTTGATTGCTCATCTCCATCTGTAATAAAATCTCTTGGACCAGGCTCTTTTTGAACATTAGTTGGACCGATGTCTTGGTAGAGATCGAAAGTGTCATCGGTCAGATCAATAAAACTGTTGTGGAAATTTGAATCCTGTCTTTTAACTTTTGGGGGCTTTATTTCTTGGAGAAGGTGGCTGCCGTTCGCCGTCGGCTGGAGAGTGAACGTGCTCTCGTTGAACAATAGGATGATGTAAAAATGCTCGTCGCAAATAGTCATTATAGTTTGGGAACTAGTCCGCTGGACGTGGCCTTTAAAAAACTTGCAATTTTCCGCGGACTTCGGGTTGAGATCTTTAAGAATCGGGTCAGAAGTGACCCAGCTTAGTGTGGGAGGCACCAATTGAATCGCGATACGATTTTTCAAAATCCAATTGCCTACTGACACGTAAACGTCACTTGATTTTGAATCGGCGGATCTGCGCGAGCGTAAATCCG
Organism: Microplitis demolitor; assembly: GCF_026212275.2. NCBI lineage: Eukaryota > Metazoa > Arthropoda > Insecta > Hymenoptera > Braconidae > Microplitis > Microplitis demolitor. The sequence continues at coordinate 17,235,903 of NC_068552.1, forward strand.
GCGATAAAATTTTAGGAATGATGCAGCCATGATTTATCACGTGAAATTTATTATTTTCGGTGGCAGCGATGTAATTAATGGATGTAAAAATAATTATTAATGAAATTATTTTATTCATAATGTCGTCATAGCTGAATATAATTTAACACTGCACTATAAATTGCGTTTGTTGGTTTGTGTAATATTTTAAAGGTATTAGAAAAAAGGAAAGAAAAAAAAGGGGTTTTGTTTGATAGCAAAAAAAAATTTTTATGATTGCGAAATGTATTTAAAAAGAGATGTGTACATAGATGGAGATGTAAATGAAATAACAAAAAGTCACAAACGTTCACGTCATTGAAAATTATCCGAGCGAACAAAGAATAACGAAGCATTGGTTAATTGGTTTTGTCGACGTTTTCGTAGTGCCGACGGTTGTGCTAACTGCAACTGGCAGCCACATGCTCGATTCTCGCAATAAATGGGAATGCAGACGTGCACTTTGGTGACGCTTATAATGATAATAATAATAATGGAAATAAAAATTTAAAGCTGGTAGATCGTGGAATGAGAGAAAGGAGAGATAAAAAGAAAGAGAACATTCATGTATCAAGTGGTTCTCTAATAATGCAGTCTCTGTATCTATATCTGTATGTACATATGAATGCAACCATGGAAACTAAATAAAAATAAGCGAAGAAAAAATTATCTAAACTATGTCACGAGCATGAAGATATCGTGATATCGAGCAGACTTTTTTTAAACGTACGATTAGTATTGATAAATGATTTGTTCAATTAAATATAAATAGATATTTATTTTAGTCAGTTTTATAAATGGGCAGCAAATTTTTTTGATACTAAAAGAATCCGTGTCGCTTGAAGAATCCTGCATTGCTAGAGTAAGTGTCGTCTTGTTGGCTCCACTGGGTTGGGGGACTGGGTTGCTGACCGTAACCTGGCGGTGATGGTGATGGATAACCTGGTGGTGATGGTGATGGATAACTCGGTGGAGATGGTCCCAGATAACCTGGTGGAGATGGATAACCTGGTGGTGATGGATGACCTGGAGGTGTTGGATGACCTGGGGGTGTTGGATAACCTGGTGTTGGATAACCACCTGGTGGCGATGGTCCTGGATAACTTGGTGGCGATGGTCCTGGATAACTTGGTGGAGATGGTCCCGGATAACCTGGTGGAGATGGTCCCGGATAACTTGGTGGAGATGGTCCTGGATAGCTTGGTGGAGATGGTCCTGGATAGCTTGGTGGAGATGGTCCTGGATAGCTTGGTGGAGATGGTCCTGGATAACTTGGTGGAGATGGTCCTGGATAATTTGGTGGAGACGGTCCTGGATAATTTGGTGGAGATGGAGTTGAATAACCTGGCGGTGATGGTGTTCCAAAACTTGGTGGTTGACCATAACTTGGTGGTGTTGGAACATCACTAACAAAAGATAACTCTGTTGTAGTCGTAGTAGTTTGTCCAGGGTAATGACTAAAAAAAAAAAATTTCTTTAGTTGGAAAAATTCAATGCTACAAGACACTGGATGCATCAAGTGCTTATTGCTCACTATAAGGAACAAATAAAACTAAAAAATAGTTCCAACATTTATTTTTAAACAACTAATTTTAACAATATAGTAGCTGACCTCTCTGGGGTAGTGGATGGAGGTATCGGGTCCGACGTAAAAGTATACGTAGAAGATTCAGGCTGGCTAGTAGTTGGCTTGTCCGGTATATTCCACAATGGCTCGACACATGTACCGTTGATACATCTCTGGGATATTAATTTACAATTGTTTAAGTTAATACCATTAGCTTATTAACAGACAGAATTCATGATTAATACCATTCCTCGTCCACAAGGAGTTCCCTCGAGTGTTTGCGTCATGCGAGTCATGCAACTCCGTCTCCTGCTGGCAGCTCTATTGCACCACAACTCCATACACGGATCTTTAACCGTAACTTTGATACAGAATACCCAACTAAATTCATTTAAAGTTTCATTACCAACCACAACCTCTACTTCATCTCCAGCTCTCATACTTATATTTACATAAATTTAATGGCTATGAATAATTATTAATTACCCCTCTCCAAACTCGATGCGGCACTGGTCGTCAAGTGAAAATATTCCCGGTAAATATGATGTTTGCTCATCACTTAGCGGCGGTCGATCCAAGCAATTAAATTCGCTTTAAATTAAATTATAAGTATTTTCAATTATTTTGCTATCACTCCGAATTGTTAAATTAATAAATAAATAATTTGCATACCCTACGAGTTCATTAAATTCTTGAATCGAACATGAAGACCACGTGGGAACAGGATTAACAGCTGGTAATATTTTTGACATCACTGTCGCGTGCAGTAATGCCTCCGATGCGCAGTAATTATTCGTTTGAATCTCTCCGTCATGATTCAGTCCCACACTGAATTTAAAACATAAGCATAAAGTTTAACTGTTACATGCCTATGCCAAAAAATATAATAACACACTGTAAAAAAATTTGAGGAGTGAACATGGACTCAACCCGAAGTGAATGGATTTAAATAAAATCCAAATCACTCGTAAATTACTCCGATGAAAAGACAAACAATATGACCATGCGCAATGAAAAACGTATAATACAAATATAAATTAGAATTTAAGCTTACAGATGACCGATACCATGGGCTATTTTTATAGAGGAAGCCCACCCGACATCTTGAACAAGAATACAAGACCGCAATTTGTTACACATATAAGGCCCAGGAGCAGTATTGACGTCGGAAGCCAGCTGGTAATGAGTGTACCATAACGCCATATCATGTTTTTCTTTCGCTAGGTCGTAAATTTTTCTGTTCCATATATTCACATTGTAAAGCGGGTACTGCATATTCCCTGTACGGACCTTAAAGTAGAAAAAATTTTTTACAACCTAATTTTCTAAATATTGTGACTAGATACTCACTGCACTATCAGTAGGATTCGGATAGAGAATCATTCTTTTGATGACGATTTTAACGTAGTTGACGATGGAAATTTTTTTGAACAGCGTGCTGACCTACTTTTCAAATTTATTAGTAAGTAACTGATTGCCATTTCGTAAATTGAGAACAATTATTATAATTACGATATTAAAAATAGTAAAGATGTATTGTTGAGTAAGATCGCGATGGAATTGTATGACGTCATAATCAACACCGACTATTATTTTGATCCATTTTATAGTGGAAGCTTTTCCGTGTCTCATTATTCGGCCCTTTAAATATGGCCTCGCTTCTTCTGCATCAAACCACGATCCTTAAAAAGTAATTACACATATCAGTAATGACTAATGATAAATATTTAACATTCATTTTTTTTAAAAACTTACCAGCAGGGTGTGAATCAGTTTGCATACGAGACTGCGCAGCTTCCTCAGAAGGGTCGTTTCCCATTCGCGCTTCAAAATCGCGTCTGTCGAAATAGTCTGCCGAGGCTATGTCTCCAGTCATGTTATAGCTTTCATCTGTATCGCAAACTGTCAAAACTCTTTTCCTTCTATTCATTCCGCAGCCTTTTACTACCCGATAGGGCTGCTGGGTCGTGTACCAGTAATTTGTCTGTCTAGGACTTCTTCTCCAGCGTTTTTGTACTTTAGTGTCCCAATTACCCGGACAAGCTGTTGAATTTAATGTAACAAACCTACTTCCCCGGTTATTCATTTCCCAAGCAACACATGACGATTTTTTTTCGTCATCTTAAATCAAAGACAAAAAAAATAAACACCAGTCTAATTAATTTATCCAAAAAATACTGACCAATTTCATTTTCTTCGTCAAATTTTTTAAACCCAGCTTCAAAATTTTTGTCATATTTATTCGCCATTTCTTCCAATGCCGGCAGTTTGGTTTCATAAAAAACGTGACTTCCGTTTACTTTAGTGGGCTGCAGAAAAAACGATTGATTCCCAAAAGCGACGAGACCATAGAACTGGTTGCTGCAAATTGTCAAAACGACAGTAGAATTTGGAATACCAGCGATTTCGCCCTCAAGCGGAAGACAACGATCCAACCTCGAGTGACTTTGGTCACTCGCAGGAGCTTTTCGACCCTCGGAACTCGCCCAATGGGCAACATAATTATCAGCAACTACCAAATTGTGATTAAATTTCGTCTTGAGCGTCCAATTTTTCAAACCAACATAAAAAGTATCGATATCACTTTTTTTAAACTCAGTATTAGATCTTTTAAATCTGCGCTTAACTTCCGTATCGGAAATAACTTCTGGATAAACTACTTCACCCCCGTCTTTATTATCAAAGAGTTTCTCGGCATTATCACAAAATATTTTAGGATTCAAAATAAGCCCGAAGGTAAATAAAAAAATAAAATTAACAAACATTATAAAATACTAAAAGGTTCGATATTAAACGCATTAGCTAAGTGGAGGTAATGCAATAGTTATTAAACAAACTTTGTATACCTTTTCCCGCGGTATCGATCAATCATTCCGATTGATTTTGTGGCCATTAAAGCGTTAATAAATCACACAACATACTAATTACTAAATTATAACTATACCTAACTGTAACCATAACTACATATCTAATTGTGTAGGTAAATTAAAAAAAACACACATACGGAAAAAAGAGCAGTGGAAAAATTACAGTTTTTAGCGCAAAAATAGAGCCCTCGTGGGAAAAACAAAGTATTATAATTTGCGCTGTAATAATTGAGATTATTGCTGAGAGAAATCGGATTTAAATACAATCTATATTCATTTCGAATTTAGTCCCATTTTTTTACAGTACGTTGCTGCAACAGGAATAGATCCTGTAGCAGCTACAAGGCCCCTCTTATTACAGTTACAAGATCAGTCCTGTTGCAGCAACGGGTCTATTCCTGCGTCTGCAACAGTACTAATCTTGTGAATACTCCGGGACTTTCCCGTTGCAGCTACACGGCAAGTCTTGTAGCTGCAACAGGAAACGAGCAAAGTCCTGTATAGCTTAGGGCCATGTCCTGTTGCAGTGACAGTTCTTTTTTACTAAATAATTTCTACGTCAAAGAGGGACTTTGCTGATATATGAAACTGTAATTTTTTACTATTCTTTTTTCCGTGCACATACACAACATTGAATAAAGAAAAGAAATAAAAGTATGTTTTAGATAATTTTATTAGTGTCACGCAGGATAAAGAGTAACAGTCAGTACCGCTTGCAATACAAGAGTTAATAGGAAACCAATCTCCCGAGTCGTAAGATCCGCAGCAGTTCCTTTGCCAGTGTTGCAAAAAGACTTTTCGCAGCAGGCTGTGCATGCATAGAGCTTTGTACGCTCCCCGATTACAATGCACCCAGGCTCACATTTATTTGTACAATTTCGCTCCAACGCCCACATCATCGGCTCCGATGTCGAGTTCTCGGTACTTGTTGTAAATGAATATCTCTTTACCTACAAAAGACGTCCATCATTGAAAAAAATATTCGTTTCACTCGATACCCGATTCATTGGAGTATAAATAAATTTCTTTATAAATACTATATTTTATATAAAAATATTCTCAATTGCTTGCTCGGGAAAAAGTTATTTGATCAACAGCAATTTATTTATTTTTTTTTATTTTAGTTCCACTGATCTTTATAGACCTGTTGAGATCTACTCTGATGCAAATCTTTAATTTTTTAGATTATTTTTAGAAAAAAATTATTTAGATCGAATGAGATCTTATTTTCTCAAATTTTAGATCTGTAGATTGATATCAATAGATCTATTTATATTCACGTAGATCATTTGACAACTAAAAATTTTTAAAAATAATTTTTCTGCATAAAGCTTTGAAAAAAAAATTTTAATTTTCACAGCAATAATTTGCTATATTTAAATTTTTGCTCACCCGAATCTATATAAATTTAAACAATAACAAAAATAGATCTAGACAGGTCTAAATAAAATACATATTGAGTTCTCTGTAAATTAAAATATTTTTTTTCCGGGTTTTTAGTTTGTATTTTAATTGCAACATCAATTAAGAAGGCCGCGGGAACTTTTTAAATTGAACTATCAATTAAAATAGTAATTAAAAAATAATTGTCAATATTTACCATACACTGACGACGATCATCTTTACATTTTTTCATCAGCCAGGTGTAGTTTCGATTCGGATTGACGCAATATTCTCCATCTTCAATTGTGTCACATTCAAAACATCTCAAATCATTGGCGCGTTCTGTTGCCGCGTGTGTGCGATGTTCAGTAGATAACAATTGTCCTGCATCAACTGTCAAACATGAAAGCACATGCATTAAAAAAAGCTAAACACACGTTGCATTTCAACATATATATATTTATAAGATTACCTCTTGATAGCTGAATGAGAGTAGGCAGTAGTGCAATGCAGATGAAAAAATTTCTCCGCGGCATAATTACTCTCTCCGTAAATCACTGAAGACTTCATAAAGGAGTTTTGTACATCTCGGGTTTCGTTCACTTGGTCACTAACTCTAAAAAAGTTAAATCCCAGAATTGTGCCAGAATAGCTGAGCTTAGCGCCGCCATGATGGCGCATGGGCAGTTCAAGTAAGCTCGGCCTCCAGAGAACCAAACAATCGATACCACATGGAATTTTAGGGCATAATCCATCCCTTGGCTACCCTCCCTTCTGTAACCTCGTTGTAACGAGCTTCTACAGCTGGGCTACGTCTATATATTGCAAGGATATTCCGGGTTTTCCATTAATTTTCCCTGATTCAATGACATGCGTAACTTGATCGATCCGCTTTACGACACCATAATAACCTTAACAAGGTATTAGAACACGGAAAATTGCCTTATTAGTCAGACAACCTTGAAAAATATTCATCATAAATGATTGCTAATTTGATATTAATACTTTTCATTAACAACTTGCTGATATAATTTAGGGCGAAAATCATTTTGTAAGTTTCAAAGTCCAATAATTAATATCAGACGCTGGCAGGTATTAAATCTGTCAAAGTACCATGACCTGTCGCACACGAAACTTTGCCAAGACAAAATTTTATCTCTGAAGAGTTTGATCGACGAAACTTCGTATCATACCTTCGAGTTTCCTTTTCCCTCTGACGTAATGTCCGACGAGTATTTTCTGAAACCGTCGGCTATTTTTTACCCTCGATTATTTTAAAGAAAGTAACAGACTTTTTTACGGGTTAACAAACTTCGGACATCAGAAACGAAAATAGAATACAGTAAATAAATTAATGGCTTTATAATATAGTTGAGGATATTTCTCATAATTTAAGCGGGATAGTAAACGTCATCCCGGATGAGAAATTATTAAATTGCTCGTATGAGTACTAGACGGTTACGGTGGGTGTAGTAGTTTGCGAATGGAGCGAATGGTCCCAGGTGGATCAGAGATCTAAGTGCCGAGTAAACTTTTAATTAAAACATATTGTCCAGTGGGAAAATGTAATAGCGCAATGTTTGGGCGATATTGCCATTGCCAAATAGCAGCCTCGTTAAATAGACGAGATAATTTTATTAGAATTTTTTTTTCTTTACACTTTGTTTATTTTTTTTTTTCTTTTCTTTTCATTGTAAAATTTTTAAACAAGGCCTGGGCATTGTACGCGTGTATTTGTTTCTCGAGAACAATGCTTGAACTTTATAAAGATAGTAACCATTGTAAAATCGATGCCGAGTCATCCGTGTAAGCTCGACTACATTTCCTAGCTTCGCAAACTCACTAAGTCTATCCACATAAATTCTAGAGCTTGCTAAGCCAGAGAGTAACTAGATCACCGATAAAACGCTGGCTTTTTTTTAGCGGTAATTTATTTTCAATCATAAATCCAAACTTTTCAAATATTTTAATAAACAACATTTTTTAAAATTTAATAACCAGATAACAGCAATTTATTGGCAAGTTTATAAATAAATTAAGCAAATTTAAATTTATAAATTTACGAGTTTTCCCGAGGATTTATTGCCATTTTTAAAAAAAATTATTGCTGCCGAAATGGCACTTTGATCTTCGATAACCAGTAACGCTGATCGCAAAGGTATCAGATGGCTCTATTTGTATTATGTTATATTATATTGATATATAGACATATGGTGGTTTCACTCATGATATATATTATATCGCTAGACATCCTTTTGGTAGCGTGCACTAGATATCGATCTTACAAAAAGCTCAAACTGTAGAAAAGCACATTGACCTGGGCAGACTACCGTCAACTCAATTGATTATCCTAGTTCATTCGCATGCACAAAAAAATAACTATTTCTCTGTGCAAACAAATTTCAGTTCAAGTAGCCCTTTAATATTTGACTCAAATATCGAATCAATCGAATGTAATTATCATAATCGTGATTAGTTATTCATAATTATTAGTTACAATCATTTAGCAGAGGAGGCATAATTTATTTATGCAGGAATCCCGAATAAACCTCAGCGAGGTTGCTGATAGACCGATGGGTCACGATGAATATTTAACAAATGCTTTTATAAACATGTAGTGAATAATTGAATCGTATTGCAGCATCATAATGTGAACCCTCGGACCTGAAAATCGCGGACCATAGAAGCAACACGTGAGCGTTTAAATGTACACAGTGCAATTTCTCTCTCTCTCTCTCTCTCTCTTTTACTTGCACAGTGGATTTATGGTATATATATATATATAAATATATATGTATATATATGTATGTATTTATCTATCCGCGAATTCGATACTCTGTTCGTATTTTCCCGGACGATCTAACGGAAAATGATGACAGAAATAAGAGGAAATAGCGCGGGCGTATTGGCCAACAGGATTCGGTGATGGCGTCGAGCGGACGCCGGGACGAGCGCCTGCCTCGCAGTGTTGAGCCGACAACCGACCTCGTTAGAGCGTCGCGACGTCTTCGCGGGCTGTTGATACGTCAAGAGGTACTAACAAAGTTTATAAATTGTGCGCATTGTTATTCATTTTTCCCTTAAATATTTTTTTATCTTCGACTTTCACTTCCGACTTTTGTCATTTTTTAAATTTTTTCATTACGCAAAAATTTAATTATCATTAACGATCAATTAGCAGCGGCAATAGCGAGTTTTGGTTCATAAAAACAATAGTGGTCGTAAAAGTTAAAATAAAAATAAAAATATAAATCTAGTCGGAACTCTGCCAGAACTTTAAAGTCTTTTTTTTTCTGTGCAACAGATATTGAAAGACTTGAGTTTCAATTATACCAGCATTCAAAGCTTTCATATGAATTGACTTACGTTTGAAAAAAATAAAAAATAAAATAATCAAAAAATCAACAGGTGGCATATATCCGTTATTTTTTTTTGGTCTTTTATGAGTCTCAAGATCATCGGGGATAAGAATTTAAGTAATTAGTAAATTTATCAAAATTTGAAATTTTGAATTTTTCAAATATTGGAGTTAATGATATTTTTTAAAAATCCGAGTTTATTATTTTATTAAAAATAGTAAAAGCTCTGTCGATAGAAAAGTAGAATGAGATGATTGCATTAAGCGTAGGACAATTGAGAGACAGTTGAACCAAAAACAGATGCTATTTAATTAAGTCGCAGAGCTGAGTAATTTGATTGAACAATTGGACACACGTGAAAACTAATATATAGATATGGGTATAGACATTTATATGAACAAATGTGTAACCATTATAGGTAGAGCAAATCTAGAAGCATATATAAAATAGTAGGACATGAACAATGTAATTGAGCACGTTTCAATTTGAATTACGACACAGCTTACTGGATACGTCGGCTCTATATTGAAACTCAAACCTTTTATGCTACTCAGTAAAACAAACACTCGGTTGTACATACATTTATACATGACTAGAGTAAAAAACCGAGTAAATTTTAACATAATATGAAAAGCTTAGAAAAAAAAAATGATTAAGAACTTGATTTCATTAATTTTCCCAAAGGTCAGAGGTACTTGCGATTCAATTGCCTGCTAATTGAACAGATTACTCAAAATCTCTTTTCATTCTCTTAAAATTATCATTATTATTATTATCATTATTATTATGAATATTAATTCCATTTAATTTTGATTATAATTTATTAACATAAATATTTTCTATTAAATAGAATTTTAAATGAACCAGCCAGCGAACGGTGTGATGTGAAAGAAACGTAGCAAGTCCATTTGAAAATAATAATAAAGTTGAATATAAAACCGAGCGAGTATTTATCAAAGGTAAGTACCCAGGATTTATTTGAATTTAAATAAAAACGCATGAGTTGCGTTGAATCGCTGATTTCAAATTGGAGTGTGATAATGACGAGGAAAATGTATCAAAGTGACGAAGAAGATATTTGACGAGTAGGATGGCTGTTTGTTGATTGCTTTTGAATCTCGGTATCAAAAGTGCAGCAAGCAAATGCTATTTGAAATGAGTAGAGCACAAGTGCAATCGAACGAACAAATCCAACTTGAATTTGCTTCTTCCGGCCTTGACCTCCTCTCTCTCCCTCTTTCTCTCTTTCTCTCTCTTTCTAGCTCAGCAGCTCATCAGAATCTCTTTGACATTCTCGTCTCACTTTATTTTATTAGCACTCTCCTGGCAATTTCAGTCCCCTCAAAACCGTTTATTGAACAATCATAGAGAGGAGATGACATTTTGTCTCTCAATCCTCAGTTGTCATTCTTAAAGCACCAGATTGCTCACTTACGCTCTTTAATTCACATTTAAAACAACTTCAATAGATTTTCTCTCGTTTGCTACCGTAATCCGTTAACTAAATACACCGCGGACTTCAATCTAGTCCAGCTGCTTCAGTTCCATCTCCAGCTTCAAAAAACAGAATTACATTTAAATGACTATTTCACTTTCCAGCAAAAAAAATATTTAAATATTAATGTATATACAAAATTAAAAACGAGATAATCATAAATACTTTTCTTTTAATTTCCAGGTCATAAAATATCTATGACATTTAATTTCCTTTGTACAATTTCGCATATCATTTGTCATTTTTTTTTCTTTTTTTTTTTTTTTAAATTACTTTGAAAACTCGATTCATCAAAAGTTCACAGCCTACATAATATAGTAATAATAATAATAATAATAATAATAATAATAATAATAATAATAATAATAATAATAATAATAATAATAATAATAATAATAATAATAATAATAATAATAATAATAATAATAATAATAATAATAATAATAATAATAATAATAATAATAATAATAATAATAATAATAATGATTGTGTAAAAAAGAAGCACAAAAAATTTAAAGTAAACTTTTATTTTCGACCCTACCCTTCACTTTATTTCTTCAACTACAAAACTGCGTTTGGTAACGATCTCGTGTGAATTTTAACGAGGGTTGAAAAAATCTCCGAGGATATTAAATCTAGTCAATTACAAAATCTATGAGATGACAATATTATTTTTTCATCTAAATATTAAATTATTGACGGCAGTACATAATCGGTGTCATAAATAAAAATGAAATTATCGGATAAGAAAATAAATAAATAAATTTAAATAAACAAGTTTGAATAATAAAAATGTAAATTAACTATTATAATATTGTTATGTCGTATTTCTCTTGAGATCTATCTATACAAAGATACAAAGACTGTCGGAGTCAGAACTAATGGAATTTCAGTGTTATGTTGAATTTCCGTATTCAGTGAATAAGAGACTGCAATAATATCACGATACCGGGGTACTTTTAGTCGAATTCAACAGAATAAAACAAAGGAAAGAAAATATAGTGGAGTAATAAAGGAAAATAGTGAGGAAAAAAAAAAAGGATACGTAATACTAGCAGATTTATAAATGCTCACGTAACATATGTACGGTCGAAATAAAATAGGCACGTGTGTTTTATATAAAAAAAAAAAAGAAAAAAATAATAAAGGGAAAATGATACTGAGGGCAGGAAGCGAAGAAAATATCGACCGGCATAATGCAAAAGGTCTCAACACCGTTGCTAATTTCAGAGAACATTTCAGTCTCAAGGTAATTCTATTTTATGCAACTTAAATATTTTTCACGAGAGATTTTAAACATTGGGCTTATTTCTGTTTTTATTCTGACGCATTAATTACATCCCGAAACGCCTAATGTGCATTTATATTTTATTACATCCGTAATTTGTTATTATGATTATTATATATATATATATATATATATATATATATATATATATATATATATATATATATATATATATATATATATATAAAACAATTTACATGACACTTTAAAACACGTTGACTGTCGTCGTCAACATCGTCGTAAACTTTAGCTCGACGTTAAAGACGTTGCTATTAAATTTTTATTTCAAGTAACGTTAAAACTCGTGCACTTTTTACGAATTATTAATATTTTAATAAATCTACTGGCATTACCGTAAAAAATAATAATTCATTTTTATATAAATATATGTATATTTATGCCGATTTAAATTAGTTAATTTTTTTTTTTAAGAGAAAAAATTTAATTAAATAAAACGGGGTAAAACATATTTGAATTTCAATATTTTTGTAATAAATTTAGTGGTGGTGAACTACAATAATTTTATAAACGTAAACGAGCGTGTATACGAGCTTATTAGATTCCAATGTGAGAGACGAACGCGACGTAATGTACGGGAATCTAATTTTCGTAAATTCCGTAAATAACTTTTACCACTATAACATCAAATAGATGATAAAATTTGTATATTAAAAATTATTATTATTATTAGTCTTTCGATCCACCGTACAGTTATTATTTATTATGAAAATGAGTTTTTAAAATTTTTTAATTTTTTGTAATACTGAATTTAGTTAACGTTTAATAATTTTTGGATTTTGTTGCCGAAAATTGCACCTGTAGCCTTTTTGATTTTCTACATGTGCATATTTTTGGTTTAATTTTTTTCGTAATTGTCAGCTAAAATATTTCAGACAATTAAATAATTTTTTCATAGAATTTTTGACATTTTGTGATACTGAAGTTAGCTGACGTCTAATTCTTTTTGAATTATTTTAGAAACGATAAATTATAAAAAAAAATTTTTTCAAAAAATTGCACTTATAGTTTTTTAAATTTTCTACATGCGCATATTTTTAGTTTTTCTTTTTCTCGTAGTCAATTTATTGAAAAAAAAATCCAAAAATTTATAAATGTCTGCCATTTCCAGGATCATAACATTTTCCAAACAGCTTTAGATTTTTCCGATAGGGGAGCCTGGGGCACGAAGGCCCCCTTAAGCCGGTTTTTTCTTTTTGTGGCTTTTAACCATAAAATTCATTTATTTTCCGTCGATATCGAAAGAATAAGTAGAAATTTTGCAAAAAATCGAAAAAAAAATTTGTTTTTTTTCTGGGGCACGAAGGCCTCCTCTCCAAAAAATTATCAACAAAAATTTTTTTTTTATTTCCCGTTAAGTTATGACCTTTATAATGTTTTTATGACGTTTTAGGCCAGTATGTGATGTATGAGGTAAAATGGACCATTAAAAAAAAAAAATTGTCACAAAAAAATTAACTTGACGGAAAATAAAAAAAAAATAATTTTTTCTTTATAATTTTTTTTTCGAGTTGTCCGTTTTGCCCCTCATATCACGTATTGACTTAAAATATACTAAAAACATTATGAAGGTCATACTTTGACGGAAAATAAAAAAAAAAAATTTTACCTAATTTTTGAAGAGGGCCTTTATGCCCCAGGGGGGCCTTCGTGCCCCAGGCTCCCCTATATTCCAGAAAATTAAAAAAAAAAATTTCAAACTACAAGCGTTTAAAATTTTTTGATGTTTTATAATTTTTAAAAATAATATAAAACTTTCTGATATATTTTTGATACTTATAAATAATTTTATAACATTGTAGTAAATATAAATTCCGGAAATACGATTTAAAATATTATTATTTTTATTAAATTTCCTCTTGGTCATTTAAATTTTTAATGCAAAACGTCACTCAGAAAACCACAACAACAAGGTACGCTCGTTTTAAATATATTTTATACAAACAACCATCGTAATAATATACTTTAAATATTATTATGTACTGCAGTTCTTAAGATCTTTAGAGATTATTATAATATTCAAGAAAAAAGAATATTCCCAACTTGACAGAAGCTCGAGAAGAGTAAACATGTTTTGACAGTAGCAATTGTTAATATCAACGAACCGCAACATCTTTAATATTTAAACAATCTCTTTGATATTTATATCCGCTCGCCAAATAATTACATATTACTTTTGTCAGCTTATTAACTTCCTCAAAAAAATAAGTAACTGTCACGTCCATGTGAGCCAAGTGAATAAAAAAAAACTCGATCCCACAAGGTTTTAAAATTTTTTTAAAATTCAATATATTTTTTTTGGCATAGAAATTTATGTCAGAGTTACAAAATCAAATCAGTGAGACGTGATCTTTTTAACTTAAATCCAGTTTTCGAACTGTCCTATCTCCCAACCCGAAACTTTAGTAAAGTCTTTTCTACATCTCGTTGAAAATCATATTGATTATATGCGGGGACAAATATATTTGTTAAAATACGGAGTATCTGATACAAACTGACGTTTCATCTTTACAGCTGTCACATTTAAGTTGAAAAATTCTTTTTCGACCCCTTAAGCAACCAGACCAGACCCGAATAACAATAAAACCCGTCGTATAAATTTGTATAATACGCGATAAAAAAAAAACCATTGGATATTCTTCAGTCAATCAGTTCAAGAATGCTCGACTTAAACTTTATTTTAAATTACTTTACTTTAAGCAAAATAAATTTTCACTCGATATTTATTTAGCAAGTACAAGTAAAAAGAATAATATAACCATCGATTTAATTATTTTAATTCATTTTTTCTTTGTTCAAATAGACTTTAGAGTTAAAAAAAATATTTTCAAATCTCAAGGTACTTTCAAACTGTTTCCTTTATAAATGATGATTAAAATCTCGTTAATTACTTCAACTGTTGCTGGAAAATTTCTAGATGTTATCTCGAGCCGTTTTCTTACGATCAATACCATCATCTTTTATTTTTACCGAAAAAGGAATTAGACATTTAAATTACATCACTAATTATTATAATTAATAGACTCCCAATTATTAAATGGATTAATTAAAATAATAAAAATGATCGTTGTTATTCTCGTGTTATATAAATTCATTGAATAACGCCTGGATTATTGTTATCTAATGACCGAATATTTTAACGAAACCGTTTACATGATGAGTTATGTAATCTTTCATAAATAAAATAGATGTGTAAATAATATGATTGAATAACTCGCATAGAAAATAGATATTTATTATCTGCACAATGTTGTTTAATTTAGATTTAAATTGAAATTCATTTCACTGTGACCGGCGCTGAAAATAAATCCAATAATACCTTTTTTTTTTAGCAGATTGATTAAAAATTGTAGCCTATAAATCTATATGATTTTTTATTTTATATTTCAAGAGCATCAGCGACTGCAAAGGAGACAAACTCGAACAGAGTAACGTCAAATCAATTTTTTCGTCGTAAAAAAAATATAAAAGTCCCTTAATATTCTTCATTGAATCATAAGCCGCGGGACACAAAATTCAATTTGAATGGCGGCTGTATAAAGAACCTGTTTTTTTTTATTTTTTTTATAAAACTCGCGGCGAATTTTCGATCTCGGGAAAAAATAAAACGAGTATTTTTTAAATTAAAGTCAAAGGGCAAATTAATTTAGTGATAAAGATAAAAGGGATGGAGAAAATACAAATTGGTGGTCGTAAAAATTCAGTGTTTTCCGGGGTTAAATGGACTTTTTATCTCTTTTTCTTTCCGTAGTTATATACTTTGGCATCGATCAAAAATTGTTTATTTCTGCCTCGAGGCTCTCAGCTCTTCTCATTAAAGAGTTTCTCTATTAACAGTCTTATTATACAGTAGTATAACTCAGAACGCTTGAAAAAGTTTCCAATCATCCCTGTATTCTGCTGGAAGCTTTTACAGTTAGAAGGATCTCAACCAATCGCACTAATGATCATACCTTTGTAAATAGAGATAAAAATAATGATAACAATAATGAAAATAAAAATCATAATAATTATAGTAATAATAATAATGATAATAATAATAACAATACAAGAAATAAAACAATTCCGTTGAAAATTCAATACATCATTTTCTTTGTTTAATTCCACCATTTCTTACACCGAAAGACTCTAAAAAAAAAAGCAAACAGCATCAATACTCAGTCTTTTATTGTCCTATTGACAAAGAAAATTCCATAGACTTTATTCGGAAATTAATTATTTTCAACAACTTGCGTCACAATAATTTACCGAATTAATAGTAATAAATAAAAAAGACCTTGATTACTACCTCAGAAATAAATAAAAAGAATAGTCTAAGAGAAAATAATTGTGAGTTCCAGACGAGAAATTAATTCCGGAAATAAATGAGGGTGGAGACGACGCTCCTCACACATATTTTAACCATTTTCCGGTGACACCGGTTGCTAAACTGATGACTCGGACTAAAATAACTCTTCTTGGTATGAAGTTAAGGTGCAGTTTCACCCTTAACTTGTTTACTACCCACTTACTGCATGTACCTGACATATTTATATATAAAGCTCAAGACCTCGTTACATCGGATGCTGATCGTCATTCAGTTCTCTTTAAACCCAGTCCATAAACCAGCCTCAGATACGGATGACGACAGTAGGCGCCGACGGTTACTCTCTCTATCGATCGGCGTTATTTCATTGAACGCACTGGGACTGGATACTTCAAGGGACAGATAGAGAAAGATTTTTCCCAACCCCTGTACCAACTTTATATATAGACAATGTTGTAAATATCTGTTGTATATTAAATGCTCGATCAAATTGATTGCTCGTCAATTGGAAAAACAAGTGCCCATTGGACAGCAATTTCAATGACCGGTGAATTTGTAATTTCATTACCTGTTACACATCTTTCGATGTACTGCATAAATTCCCGCCGTTATTGATTATCATACTTTATATATGTAATAATAATAATAATGATAAAGTCATACGTAAGCTCAGAAGATCCCGGTGATGTCATACTTCGCTGGATGTAACTGCTTTTGTATCATATGTACTCAAAGGCGAATTCATTTTTTAAAACTAGAGATAGTACTCGACGTTCTTCCGTTCTGTACATACTTTATATTTTAAATATTTTATGTCCAACTAAATAATTAACATTTTTTATAAAAAAAAAAAATATATATATATATATCAAACACTAAAGCAGAACTCTGCTCAAACAATTGGATGTAAAAAATTTTGTAGCGTCAGCAGCTCATTTTTTTTTTTTTTTTTTTTTTTTTTACCAACATTTGACAGCGGATTGAAAAATAAATATATATATTTTTATGCTACAGACTCTGAATAGATTAGTGAGTAATGTGAGTTTTGAAACTAAAAAACGTTCAGGGATTCAGGACGAGGTTGCGGCTATTTTTCATTTTCCAAACCCTCGTAAAACATAAAAAAAAAAAAGTATTATTTTACTTTTTACCGTGAATCATACAAAGCATTTAAAAATAATTTATTTTTATAGCTCCTCAAGAAATACTTGACATTTAACAAAAAAAAATGTATACCTTTTGTACGTTTGTTTGCTTTTTTCGGCGAAACCTTTTAGCCGCACCCGCACTAATCACCTACAATTATAAATAAACTTTGAGCTTGATTGCTTACCACTCAAGACTTATAGAAATCGATTGTGAAAAAATACGACATATTGGAAACTAAAAAAATTAATTGTTAGAACTTTAATCTTCTATAAAAGTTTATCCGCACAATATGACACAAATATAGTTCGTATTTTTAATTTTAAAAAATAATGTTTTCAATAACGTTTATTAAAAATACTTTTATAATTTTAAAACGTAATATATTAAAATTAACATTGCTCATGTCCTGGTCAATATCAAACAGAATAAAAAATGTCAATCCGTTTGATCCTCATATTAATGTTCTGCTGAAGTTTCCCAAATTAATATTTTATAAAATTATTATACGGCGAATTATCGATTATATATATAATATATAATATATATAGCTCTTACTCTGTGCAAATACGTTTCCTATCGAAATGGCTTAAAGCTTTACGCATACAGTGAATGTTTGTTACCTCGAAATACGTAATACAAAATACAATAACCGACTAATGCGATTATGAACCTAAATATCTGCAAAGATAATCCGGTTTATTTAAATAAATGCAGAGATATTTTATATTAAATGCAGCACTTTATTCAATAGTCAAAGATATAAACATCAATATGGCACAGATTTTTTTTGCCTACAAAAGACAATAAAATAACTGATAAGTACTTTGAATAGTGAATAGTAGTTGAGAATCATAACGAATATCGAGTGGAAAAGAGTGTCTGTCACCTCATGAAATTTATTTGCCGAACCATTTTCCTCGACAATGACACTTTCCATTTTGGCACGTACCCCCTTTTTTTCCGGTGGCGATGCATCTCGCGGCACAGACACTGTGGTTCGGAGTAGCCCATTGCGATGAGAAGGAAAATAAGTCACAGGAAAAACGACGCTGTCTCACAAGATCCGGAACTTCATAATCGACCTCGCTGCCAGCTGGCTCTGGAAAATTAATATGCAAAGATAAATAGAGTATGTTTAGTATGCATATAATGCTTTGAATACTTATTCAATTAAAATAAACTTACGGCTGTCGTCAACGAGCTCGTCTTGGTAAAGTCCATCGGGTACCGCGGCTCCATAAATCCCGGCGACGAGACACGAAATTAAAATGAATTCTATCAACAACTTCATGTTTATAATATACAACTATGGAATAGAGTTTGTAAAAACTTTCGTTCAACTGATCAGCATGCAGTGATGCGAGTCAGCGAAACTCCGGGTTTTATATTCCAGAAATGAGGGAAAATTCAGCTAAATAATTTTAAAATACATTTATATCAGCATGTGTGGAGGGACTTCCGGTATTAAAGGATCGAGTTGAGGAAAAAATATATATAAATATGTATGTATAATATTGTAGCGAGGGACAATGAGGAAGGAAATCTAAACCGCGTGTCCTGATGCGGTTCAGTTTGTGTCCGTTGAATCTACAATCACACCCGGAGATTGAAGATCCGTTGCATCGAGTGCATTCCAAGGACACAGGATAGTTCGTCGAGGAAATCGTTACTTGAGTGTGGACACACTCGACGTACTGTCACATTATTCAAGTAATAATTTGATTAAACTCCGTATTAATTATATTAAAGCTTCATTTCACGATTCACTTGAACTATAATTAATTCAATTGTATTAATATGCAACCATAATAACAATAACAATAATAATAATTGATTATTGATTATTATTTGTGTTTTTCACCATCAATAAAATAATACAAGGCTATATAAATTTAATGTAATTCTTAAAAAATATTATAGCAAGCTTGAAATATTTCCTTTAAATCATCATAAGAAGTGCTTGCCTTTACTATCTTCACCATAATTGGAACGGTCTAAAGTAGAATATATTTGTATCAACTTTACTGATGACCCCAGCAAATATATTCGGGGCGAAACTGTTTTTATTGAAACAACATCCTTAAGAATTAAATTATATTCTTAGTGCGTATGCTGAATTGACATCCATATGTTATTACTCGTGCAAAATGTAGAATCAAAAAAATATTCTATCAATTAAGTAGATCAGCCATAATTCCTTCAATAAAAAAAATAATAATAATAAGAATAATAATAATAATAATAATACTATTATTATTTTTTATTTCATCTCGTACCTTGTACACGCATTATATTGTCACGGATACAAGAGAAACATGTTCAGCATAAATTTATCTTTGTCTCTCGTTAGCACGTACTCTCCTATCCTATAGAGTTACCTATTCTTGGACGTGCTGATAAAAAATAAATATCACACAAACAACTGAGTAGCTTAGAGAAAGCTGGTACAGGATGGTCAGCTTTAATAAAACACTAAAGATACTTTCCTCTTATTTTCCAGTCACCTATTTTAAGACTTGAAAATAATCACTTAAGGGTGATTTTTTTTATTTTAAATCGAGCACTGACATTATATAAATAATGAACAATAAACAAACACGTTAAGTTCTATATAAACTATTGGATCAGCTGGTAATCCAAAACTCCGTCCCAAGTCTTAGCAGAACATTCATTTTATCCTGGGCTTTGAAACAAAAGACCTTCGGAAGGAACAATTTATTTTGCCTTAGTCGTTGACTTGATGATCTTGTTGTGTCATCTGATATTTTGGCTGAATATAAAAGTAGTGAAGAGTAATATTTCTGGAGGTAAAAAAATTTCTTAACATTTTTATTTATTGTGTTCTGTGTGCGGATATGTTACAGGAGAATAATAATGATGAGAAAGCAGCTGTACTCCCAGAGCAGCGGAGCTGAGCCGCAAATAATAGTTGAAGAGAGCACTCTAGGTGAAGAAGAAGCCGAGCGACGTAGAAATGAATCTCCTCCACGTTGCTTAGACCCAGACTCACCTTCACTCAACCCATATTTACTTTCTCCATGGCGAGAAACCCGCAAGCACTCTCTCCCCACCCCCCAATGCACTACAGGGATCACTGCTTCTCAGGTAACTTAAGCTCCATTTAATAAAGCTCTCGTGTTATGCGAGACCCACTTAGATTGAAATTAATGCCGCATTTTTACGAAAATCACTCCATTCATTGTCCTTTTCAACCCAGGTAAGACGTCTGAGTGAACGAGGAGGTGAAGGCAGCGGTCCATCACCAAGAGAAGCTGCTTTTCTGGCGACGTTGTCACAAGCCCCAGCACCGCAACCTGGTGGACGGAGACACTCCGTCGTCACTATCTCTAAAGTACCTCCCACACTGTTTGGTCGCAATCGTCGTGAGTCCATCGCAGCACTTCCTGGAGCAGCACGGATACTACCGATCAGACGCGACTCGACTTCCTCTGGAATCACCGGACCGCCGAGCAATTCTGGAAGTACTCATAATCTACAGTTGGATATTATGGACGACATCGCGGAGATCAAGGCGCGAAAGGTAAAGTATCGGTAAGACAATTAAATTATTTTTTTGATACTCATGATGATAATTAGTAATGATGATGATGGTAATGATAATGATAATGATGATTATTGATACAGGTACGCTTGAAGATGTGGAAAACTTCATCAAGAGAACGAGTGTGTGAAGTCCAGCCCCTTGAAGGTAATTCCTCATCACAGAGATACACTCAGCAACAGCAAAGACGTTACTCAGATTTCGCCGCCATTCCCTCATCGTCGTCATCATGTTCATTGTCGGGTACGAATCAGGCCTCGACGTCTCGCAGACGCGCTTCTGAATTTCCTCGGACACTTATGAATGCATCCTCACCGGGTATTGTTTGTTCCAATACTGACTTGATATCTATTCTCAGCTCATTGACTTCCTCGGCAACGGAAATAAACCGCTGCGGCGAAGAGCCCTCGCGCGATGAAAAAGCTACGAAAAATCTCGAGCAAAAGAGGCGTCGGTTGAAGGACCACCGGTCAAACAGTTTCGACGTATCGATACTTCATGGCACGGGAAATAGACGAACCAGCATTGAAAAGAACTCGGCAGACAGCCCGGCGCCTTCGAGCTGGTTCGCGAACCGGCACCAGCCCATGTGGAAGAAACAGAAAAGCACAGATCTTCCTTCGTCCTCGATAAAACTTGAAAAATTTAAAGTTATGAAAGCCGTAAAAGAATCACTCGCCAAGTCCTCTTCGCCGCCAAAAGAGTCCAGGCACAAGGTAGTTTGGGATGACGACAGCGGCACCAGCGTTGACGCCCAAGTCCTCGGGTCCGCCATCGAAGAATTTCTGACGTCCCAGCGCACCTCCGAGCCCGACTCTCCGTTGACCTCTTCAGCAAAACCCTTAGTTTCCCCGGGAAAACTGAAAACTGGTAAAGTTACCAGTTGGTTCGCCGGTAGCAAGGAACCGGAAACAGAAGCCTGCGACTCGTCTCTATGTTCATCCTTAAAAGATCTCTTTGTCAAATAAATCCGTGGAGTATTTTTTTAAAATTAATTTTATTATAATGATATTTTACGTCTTTGCTGGTCAAAGGCCTGGAGAATTTTAAATATTCATACGTGTATTTATTAAATTCATTTAAAGTCTATTGAAACCATTGAAATAAAATTAGTAACCATCAACACACACATACACAAATGAATCTATACATTAAAGTGCTTTGTCTCAAACTTACGTTTATTTTTTTTCACTAAAATTTCAAAAAAATTTCGGCTTTTAATTTAATTCTGAATATTCCCATTGGAAAATCAAAGTTTTTCCATTCAAAAAGTACGACTTTTTATGAAATTATTCTTCAAACAAGTAGTAATTGCGGTAACTCGAACTGCTTATTTGAGAACCGCGAAAAATTTTTTTCAAAATTGATCTTTTTTTGCTTTTGGAATGTAAACTACTGAAGATATAGTAAAGGTGTTCAAGACAATTTTGTAAAAAATTTAATTCTCTCGAAAAAAAGTCTTTTAAGTCGACGCTAAACTCCATAGTTTACGAGCGACCGAAATTCAAATGATTGAAAAAAATAAATTTAATTTTTCTCTAAATTTAAAAAAAACTTCAATAGATCAGAAGTACTCGAAACTAAGCCCAACATTTGAAATTTTAGAATAATTTTGACAAAAAATTTAATTACGTCAGCGAAAAAAAATGTCCATCTGAAACCAAGCACCCTAATGTATATTCATATATATGTACATACAATGAAAGTTAATGACCCGATTACATAATCAGTGGGTAATTATATAATCAGTAGAGCCAGTGATAAATAAAGATTACGAAAAATTCAAGGACCATATTATTTAATTGTATAGACAATCGATAACAAGATACCGGATATCTTAACAATAAAATCATCACACCGTGATCACTACTGAACCTGTAAACACTCTTATTGTTTTAATTTTATTATTGCGTTACATAATAATTATAAGTTATACATTATAACAACAAAAACAAACAAAGTCTTAGTGTCATGATTAATAATAAAGATAAAAAATAAATGAAATAAAAATAATACTCGTAATTGTGCATGACGAACCCCAGCATTGGTGATGTATATTAATCTGTCAATGTTATTCTTATGTAAATAGATCTGACACTATGTAACAGTTGATAATATATGTCCTACAACGTTAAGTTAAGTACGAATAGTATAATAATAATAATGATAATAATTTAAAAAAGGCCATTACCTAATAATAATAATATACCTTTTTATGTCACGTGCAATCGCAGTCCGACAAATAATGACCTGGATGCACTGACTTAATACTTTGATGGGATAACGAGTAATGGAAATTCAGTGGTTTAATAAAACCAACTCGACTAATGACTATGATGACAAGACAAATGATCAATTACCATCATACCATCCCAGTCACACCTTGATCGCTAATTTAAATGTCGGATTTATTTAATACTTTTAAATTGTATGTATAATTATGATTAAATCAATCTGTAATTGTTGTACGTTATGTAAAATAAATATTAAATGTTACATTACATATTTCTATTTCATTTTATAGTAATTACTAATTAGTGACCTCTCTTTACGTGTCAAAATATATCAGGTGAAATATTTGTCATTACCTCAATGTAAAAATATGACGTTTTTGTTCGAGGTAATTTTTAAGATAAAATATGAGTTTTTAAAAATGATAAACTAAAAAAAAAGTTTTGAAAAAATGCACTTATAATTTTTTAAATTTTCTACATGTGCATTTTTTTTTTAAATTTAATAGCTGAAAAATATATAAAGAGCCAATTAAATTAATAGGAATTCATGAGTGTGAATGTAGCAGGCATCAGAAATTTAAAATTCACAATAGAGTTAAAAAAAAAAAAAAAAAAAAAATTAATAAAATAAAATTTTCAAAAAATACACATTTAAAAAATTAAAAAATTAATAAGTGCATTTTTTATAATTATTTTTTTTTTAATTATTTATAATTTTAAATGTCTATCTGCTACATGCGCAGTCATAATTCGTGGCAGAATTAAAAGACGGATTTATTTTACTGAAAACAATTTTTATTAAGTAGAAATAGGACGTCGATTGAAAGTACACTCTTCGATCAATAAAACGGAATGATTTAACACTTTTATAATACATAATTAGTAATAATAATAATTATTATTTTTAAATGAATTGTTTATTGTTTTTAATAACTGATTGTGCAAGAGTACAAAGGAAGAATAACGGATAATAAATGCGTACTGATAATAGATAAATACAATAATAAAATGAAGAAATATAATAAAGTTTATAGAGAAGAGCGACGTCTGTTTATCAACCGAACGTTCACAAAAGGTACCAATTGATAAGTAATTATTAGTGTGATTTGTTTTGTTGTTTAAAATGTATAGATTATTTGAAGATAAATGGAAACCGAGTATAACTGTATAACTGCATTGTGGACAGAGAATCTAACACAAATGAGACCATAATTAATTGTGAAAGCCAGATTATTGTTTACGTGGTTTGTTTTAAATATTTTGCGACGAGATCTTCGAGTTGAAGCACCATCAGCATTTTATTTAATATATAATGAACTCGTTACTTAATTTATTAACTTAAATAAGGCGCGATTATAGTTGCCTTGAACCAATTATTGGAAGCTATGTTCGTATTTGTTATTTCAGTTTTACGTATGACAGGAAGTAGAAGAAAAAAAGGTACTCAAAGTCTACATAATAGTGCAGTCATTACTGTATCTCGTCGTATTACATACGATTTACAGATCTACAATTGTCCACAATCAGCGATGGTTATTTTTTTAGATGTCTTCCCGCTCTGTGATCCCAAAGCTTCCAACTGCAACACAATAATTATACAATTAGTTTCAAGTTAATGACTGAAATCTTACAGCCTAATCATCAAAACTAATTAATTTAGTAGACTCACCCTCTTGACAACGTCCATTCCTTCGATGACTTTACCAAAGACCACATGCTTGCCATCAAGCCAGCTGGTCTTGACGCAGGTGACGAAGAACTGGCTGCCGTTGGTTCCAGGACCAGCGTTGGCCATCGAGAGGACACCGGGCTCGGTGTGCTTCAACTCGAAGTTCTCGTCCTCGAATTTGTTGCCGTAGATTGATTTTCCTCCAGTTCCATTGTGGTTTGTGAAGTCGCCTCCTTGGCACATGAAGTTCGGGATCACTCTGTGGAAGCTGCTGCCTTTGTAACCGAATCCCTTCTCTCCTGTGCAGAGAGCACGGAAGTTTTCGGCGGTCTTGGGGACGACATCGCTTCTCAACTACAGGATTTAAAAAATTATCATATTAAATAATTTATTTTATTAGCTGACTAAAAATAACCAGATATTTTATTGCGCCCGATCATTTGATATGCAATCACGCCACCACGTTTTTTTTTTCATGACGAATGGAAAATTTTCCACGCGCGCATCACTTCCTCATAGTTATTTATAGTTTACTTTTTTAAAATTTTAATTTTTTAAAATATTTGAATATTAATTTTAGTGATAATTAATTATACGAAGTAGTAATTAAATAATAAGGAAAATAAAAGTGATAAGATGTAATTTTATATGAACCATAAATGATTTTATATCAAAATGGCTAATGGCGCCGGTGACTCAAGCCGGTTGCGCGTCGGTTATTACTTGGTAATAATTATAAATAAATGGTTTATAAAATAATAATAACTTACCTCCATGACAATTCGGCCGACTTGCTGGTTATCGACGGCCATGTCGAAGAAAACACGCGGTAAACCCATTTTTTCAGCAAGTTTTGCGAAATTTCTAGCAAAGAATAAGTAAGACGGGTTACTCCGGCGGGCGGTGGCTCCCAAATGGCTGAAACTGCTGAAGGTCGAATCAATTGACAACCGGTAGATCGATGCCAACGCCATTTTACACTTGCTCAGTGGAATTCAACGGAAATAAATTTTATATCTTGTAAATTTACTTTTATTTATTTATAACAACAATAATTATTATTATTTATTATAACAATTATTATTATTATTTATTATTAGTCAGTAGAAAAAAAACTCGAGCCACGTGCTAATTTAAAATTTAATAGTTGCGTAATATTTACAACGCTGTTCAAAAAATAATTATTTTCGGAGTTCAATGTACGAATTTACTTTATATTTCCACCAATCCCCATCGAGAACGACGTGACTCACCACTTCTGGTCTCTAGAGGAAGTGATATAACGTTAATAGACCCCCAGGATTGGCCGCGCGCTCAGTCTGACTTTTTTAAATTCTCCCGCGCACTCGCGGGAAATTCAAATTTTTATTTTACGCCCGCGGTTAAAATTTTTTTTTTAAATAATCTGCGGATGATTTTTTTTGATTAATAGAGATTTAAATTGTACAATTAGTAAACTAACTAATGACAATTAATTGATGTTGTGTTTAAATTACGTGTGAGTGTAGTGAGTTGTGATTTGACCCGAGTAGTAATTGATAAAAAAATATGGCGACCAAGTGAAGGACGCTGTTAGTAAATCTGTATTAAAAATAATTTGGTTATTATACTATTAAATAAAGTGAAATAATTAAACTTTCAAACTACCTCATTGATTAAAGATGAGTAATATGTCACCGTTTGGTGGTGGAAAGAATCCACCTTGGGTCAGAAATGCTGGTAATTATTAGTCGTACTTAAACTTTACATCATTACAAAAAAAAATTACTCTTTTTTTCTAATATATAAGTACTATATTTAATAATATGTATAAATATATATACTCATATGTATCAAATGACATTGGTATTGCGAAATTTTTAAATATATTTATAAAGTATATATTTAATTATAAAATAACTTTTGTATTTGCTGACTTATTTCATGCTAATTGTTATCACCTGATAAGGAAAACAGTATTGTTATATTTGCTGGCCATAAAATAGCGTGACGACTTGTATTAATTCCTTTTTTTCTTACAATTATGAATTTTAATTTGTTTTAATTGTCCCAATACCAATAAATTAATGAATCAGTTTGTAAATTATTTATGGATGACGTAATTTTTGTTATCAAGTCAATCAATCGGTAATTTATTTTGAATGTTGATGTTTAATTTTTTTACAGGACAGGGAATACCAAATATCCAGCAACAAATAATGGGCCAAGCTATGGGTGGTATTGGAGGACAACAAATGGTACAATATCAGCAACAAACTCAACAAGTTTACCAGCAAAGTCTAGGTCTACAACAGGTTGATAAATTATTTTTATTTTTCATCATGAGATGTTTTAATTACATGGGATTTTAATGGATTTATTTATTTGTAGCCAAATATAACGATGGCGTCAATGGCCCAACTGGGTTCGAATTTGCCCTCTAGTATTGCCAGTCAATTGTACCCCCAAGTAGCCACGGTTTCTTATCCAACACCTAGATCATTGAACACCAACGCGTTTCAGCAATCAGTAACTGGAGTATCAGCACAGCAGGTCCAGCAAAATGTCTCTTCTCCGTCTCCTAAACAGCGGGTTTTCACGGGAACAGTTACCAAAGTTCATGATAATTTTGGCTTCGTCGATGAGGACGTTTTCTTTCAGACCAAGTTATTATCTTTTATTTAAATTTATTGGATAAGATATTTTCACTTCTTAAGGAGGTAAATAGCATCGGACATAGGTATTAATTTAAAATAAAAATTACAGCGCATGTGTGAAGGGTTCAAACCCAGTGGTTGGTGATCGTGTACTAGTTGAAGCTTCGTACAATCCATCGATGCCCTTTAAATGGAATGCAACTCGTATCCAAGTACTGCCAATGGGTAATAGTAATAATAATGCTAGTAACCAACAGTCTGGACAGCAAATGAATCGCCAGCAGCAACCAAGTCGACAATCTGGTGGCTACAATGCTGTACCACCTCCTAATGACAATAGTAATAACAGGTAATTGTTTGTTATTGTTATTATTATGAATATAAGTTATTTTATCTTATGTTACTCTTGCAGCGGGAGGTTCGTAAGCAATAACCCTACGAACAATGTGACGAGTAATCGCAGCAAAGTTGCTAGAGTAAGAGAAAGATCACCGCGAGACCGTCGTAATGACGAGGAAGAAATCGAACGCAAGCGCCGCCGTGAAGAAAGAATCAGGGAACGTGAGAAAAAGGAAGAACGCAGCCCGTCCAGGACACGCCGCAGTAAATCACCCAGACCACGTCGTCGTACAAGAGTTGTACCGCGTTACATGGTACAGATACCAAAGATAGCACTTGATTTGTAAGTTTATTTATTTTTATTTTGGTAATTATTCGGAACCGCGACTCCACACATTTTTCAAACTTCCAAGTGCTCACACTTTAAATATCCATAAATAAACTTTTTCAATACATAGAAAAATAAGGAAATCATCTCAAACACCTAATCATAACACCTAATTGAGCAAATATATCATCAATCTGCCAACAAATACTTGATGTCAAAATTGAGTTCTTAGCAATTTGTCAAAAGTATGATTTTGGTTTGTCAAAAACAGATGGAGCCGCGATTCTAAACAGTTGCCTTTTTTATAATAATTGAGAGCAGTATTAATTAATTATTAAAATGAATTTGTATTAATATAGACCGGAAGCGGATGTATTGGAAGTCCGTAGACGTTATCAAAATATGTACATTCCGAGTGATTTCTTTTCAACAAATTTCCGTTGGGTTGACGCATTTCCACCCCACATGCCGTTCACTTTAAACAAACCCTGTTCGTTTCATGTTATGCACAAAGATGTCGAACCTTGCGTTGAAAATACTGCAGTGCTAGAGCCAGCGGACGCTGATTATTTATTCTCAGCCAAAGTAAAATTTCATAATATTTTTTTTCATCATAAAGAAGACATTAAACTGGACATTAAAAATAACGTAATTGCAGGTGATGTTGATCTCGATGCCCGCGATGGAAGAAATTTACAAAAGATGCTGCGGCGTAACCGAAGACCGCGATCCGGACCGCGACTACGTGCACCCGACGCGTCTGATAAATTTTCTCGTAGGCCTGAGAGGGAAAAACGAGACGATGGCGATCGGTGGACCCTGGAGTCCTTCTCTTGACGGCTTGAACCCCGAGAAAGATCCCTCCGTCTTAATAAAGACTGCCGTCAGAACCTGCAAGGCGCTCACGGGCATTGATTTGTCTCACTGCACCCAATGGTAAGCTCCTTCACACTTCTCCTTAATCATCAATTTTATTTATTTATTTATTTACTACATTATATAATTTGAATACTTAAATCAAAGTCCAAGTACAAAGTATTTAAAATAAATTTAAATATAAATAGAGTCGTAAATATTTTTCGTTTACTTGCATACCAAGACAATGCACTAGTTTTTGTGCTCTTTATTAGCTGCCAGACTGACATATTATAGATTAACTTAACTTTGCTTTTGTTTATTATTAATATCAGTTAAAAACTATTATCAATTCTTATCACTACACATTTTATTACCAGAGTAACTTGTAGAGATAAAAAAAAAAAAAAAAAAAAAAACAAATTAAATTAACGGATTGCAAACAGTAGCTGGAGTCTTAAAATAAAAATAAAAATAGACAATAGCAATAGCTAATTAATTAAATGAAAGGTAGGTATTTAATGGAAGTAATAAAGTAAATCCAGACGGCGAATGCTACTAGAGTTGGACGAGCATCTACTAGAGTCAACTAGACGACAGATTTCATGGTATCACCAGCACTATCTCTCCGATATTTAAAACTACATTTAAACTATAACTTGTCTACTTATTACTATTACTCAGATTATATATTTGTATATACATATATGTATATTTATATTATTTTAACGTCACTGACCGTCTGAAATGTCGCTTGATCGTTGAAGACGTTGACTTATGGCTGTACGTGGCTTTGTCTGCAGTGGGTGGGCTTAGCAAGCAAACACTTAAAGAAAATAAAATGAAATTTAAATTTAGCATTAAGGCGAGGCTAATAAAAAACAAAATTACCCGGCAATAACCAGAGCTGACGTTTCGATATTGTTTTTTTTTCCTTGCGGCACAGGTACCGGTTCCTGGAGCTCTACTACAGGCGTGCTGAGACGACCCACAAGTCTGGCAGAGTGGTGCCTAGTCGTGTTGAAACGGTGATACTATTTCTCCCAGATGTTTGGAGCTGTGTGCCTACCAAGCTGGAGTGGGACAGTCTGCATCTCAGCTATAAGAAACAACTGGAGCGAAAGCTGCTGCGTGCTGCATCTAGTCCCGACGATGCCGTCGTCATGCTGGATCCCAACAATGACGCTGCTGATGAGGCTGCCGTCGCTGATCAAAAGGCACTGCCCACAACCATCCCATATTTATTACTACCATATTTCTCTACATACTTTCTTCTTATTCTTACAACTATATTTACATTTACATTATCAGCCCTTAGACTGTTATCATATTTATCCACCTGTTTCTTCCATCACTTTTATTTTTTTAGTAGACTAGCATTTGTTCCTCGATCTTTTATATTTATTTTATTTATTGAGTACTGATCCTGGTTTTTAAATTCTTTATTTATTTATTTATTTATTTAAATGATTGACGAACAATATGCAAAAAAATATAAACCAGTAGCTTGTGGCCGATAAGTAAAATTCGGAACACGACTAAATTTTCACTCCCATCTACATGTTGAAAAATAAATTTATTTTATTAAATTCTATTGCAATCCCGTTTCATTTATAATTTTTCTGTACTCTATAAGTTTACTGATATTATTATATAAATATTTAAAAATCCATACCGACACCGACACCAGAGCCAGGACAATTTGAGAGTCATGGAGTGAGAGAGAGAGAGCAAAATATTATTTAAGTCATTTAAGGGTCAACGTTTTAAATGCTGATCTCTATGTGTCTTAGAAGTGTTTTAAATGTATGAGTGGAGTAAGAATGAGATTGAGGGTTGTAACGGTTGCTTATGTTTGTAGTTTTATTTTTTTTATCGCTTAGTTAATTCATTTTAACTGACTGTCCTTTCTGTTTTCAGGATGACATTGCTGAGAAAAAAGATCCGACGCATTACTCTGATCTGGATCCTAAGACCATGAATGTAAGTTCTTTGGTTGTTGATTTTGATAAGAAATTAATATCGGGTTTGGTGATAAAAAACAATTATTCTGCAGGTAAATGAATTGCGCCAGGAACTGGTGGCGCGAAATTTGAGCTCTAAAGGATTGAAGTCACAATTATGCGCGCGGCTTTTGAAAGTTATTAAATCTGAGCAGGCTAGAGAAGAAGGTCGGCAAGATGACGTTGAAGATGATGAAGAAATTGTTGCTACTAAAGAAGAAATTAAAGAAGTAAAAGAAGTTAAAGATGTTAAAGAAATAAAAGAAGTTAAGGAAGAAAAGAAAACTAAAGAGGTAAGTTATTATTATATATTTTATATTTATTTTACTTAAAATACAATTTGATTAAAAAGTGGCAAAATTAAAAATTAAAAAAAAATTTTACTGAATTTTTTAGTTAAAATTTTTCTATTGATTCAATTGTAATGTTTTGATAAATTATCTATTAATATACGAATATTATTTTTAGCATGATGAAGACAAGAAAAAAAATACAGAACGCGAGCGTGCGCTGTTGGAAAAACGTTACACGCTACCAGAAACATCGCACATTATTGTTCATCCATCAAAAACAGCTAAGAGCGGTAAATTTGACTGTACTGTTATGTCACTGAGTGTTTTATTGGATTACCGTCCAGAAGATACTAAAGTAATTATTAAAAAAGATAATTTTTATTTAATTAAAAGAAAGATGATTAAAAAATTGATTAATAATTTTTAGGAACATTCATTCGAAGTTTCACTTTTTGCGGAATTATTCAACGAAATGCTGATGCGAGATTATGGCTTTCGTATTTACCGGAGCCTGTGTAGCCTTCCGGAAAAGACTAAGGAAAAAGAAGAGGACAAGAAAAAGGATAAGAAAGATGACAAGCGAGATGATAAGAAGGATGACAAAGAAAAGAAGAAAGACGATGATAAAAAAAGTAGTGGTAAGAAAGACGACAAGAAGCGGGAGAGTAGCAAAGATAAGAAGGATGATAAAGATGGCAAAGGTAAAACGGATGATAAGGAACGCGACAAAGATGACGACGAAGAATTCGAAGATGAAGAAACTGAGGTATTTGAATATTTTATTTTTTTGTTAATTTTTTAAAATTTTTTTATTAAAAAATTTCTTGATTTTCAGGATGATGATAATTCAGTAAAAGACGGCAAGCGCGATAAAGAGAAAGACTCGAAAAAAAAGAAAGTCAAACTCTATACTCACGATCCTTATTTATTATTATCATTTGTATACTTTGATCAGACGCACTGCGGTTATATTTTTGATAAAGATATCGAAGAACTTATTTACACACTCGGATTAAATTTATCTCGCGCTCAAGTACGGAAACTCGTGCAGAAAGTCGTGACACGTGATTCCCTTCACTATCGTAAGCTGACAGATAAAGCTCAGGAGGATTCTAGCAAAGAGAGCAAGAAGGAGGACGACGGCTCGGAAAAATCTGACGGGTCTATGAAGGGCGATGAGGATGAAGAGGCACTCAAATCATTAGCACTAGGTAAATTTATTTATCAATTAGGATAGTTTTTCAGGAGACTGAGCCCTGAGGAGTCGGTCATGCTGAATATATTAATTAATAATATTTAAATTATTGTTGAACAGGTAATAAAAAATTACTACCAGTATTTGTTGGTAGTGGACCGGCATCAAAACGTGCACGTCGCGAAAATAGTTCCGATGAACAGAACACTGAGTCAGTACCAGAAGGATTTGTTATGTTCAAAGGATCATTACTCGATCTAGAAAAATTAGTTAGTCAATTGAAGAGATCCGAGAAGGCGCGACTTGAGACTGAAGCTCGCATGATGGAGATTCAGCACGACTTGAATTCTGTAAATGATAGATTACATAAACAATCTAGCACCATGAAAGACGTCACTGACGATTTGAAAAACTACAAGGACAGACTTCGAAGCACCGATGAAAAACTTAAAAAAACAACGGTAATTTGTTTATTTAAATTGTCTTCAAGATTTCATTTAATAAGTTATTTACTTTTTTTCTTATTTTTATTTTTATTTGCAGTCCGAATGTCATACATACTTAAACGCTTTGAAAAGTGTGTATCATACAACAGCTAAAATAGTACAGGGCGATTCAAACTCTAAAAAAGTTGAAATAGTAGAAATCCAGGATGAAAAAACCTCGGAAGTAAACGGCTCGGACAGTAAATCTAAGAGTGACTCGAGGTGGAGTGACAGCAAAAGTTCGATTAAAAAAGAACTTGAGGGAGATAAAGACAGCAAAGATAAAGATAAAGACAGCAGCAATAAGAAACACGATAGTAAAAAAGAATCAGCAGTTAAAAAAGAATCGACTGATACCGATAAAGATAAAAAATAATTTATGATTATTGATATTTTTTACTACCTATAAAGAATTATCAATTCTTTACACGAACTGTCTAGTAGTGCTTAGAAGCACTTTAATCTGAAAAACCGTCTTTGTCCCGAATTTTGATTGTCCAGGTAACAAAAATGGACTGGAAATTATTTGTTTTTAAATTAAATTTATTTGTATATGTTAAGGAAATAAAATTGGCATGCAATATCTAAAGTACATGTTACTGAATCAATTATTTTAACCGATAGTTTATCGGTTCAATTATAAATATCAGCTTGACTTATTTAATAAGCACGAGTGTGGATAATTGTTTAGGTAATTATTCATATTTCAACTAAATCACTGAAAACGTTGAAATAATAAATTTGTAACTTAATCTTTAAATTTAATAAGCGACTAAATTATAATATAACAGCAAATAAAAATTGATTTAATAAAATTAACGTTTTAATTTATTAATTGGGGCTGATTACGTCATTACCATTAGCCTTTACTAAATATCAGTATACCTGAGCCGCTTTAAGGAACAGGAACGGGGTAATTACCAGGGTTTAATTACAGAAATTTGTGCTCAATAATAAGAATAAAA
Source organism: Microplitis demolitor (assembly GCF_026212275.2). NCBI lineage: Eukaryota > Metazoa > Arthropoda > Insecta > Hymenoptera > Braconidae > Microplitis > Microplitis demolitor. The sequence continues at coordinate 17,269,917 of NC_068552.1, forward strand.
AAAAAAGGATTAGATCTCTATCAATATCAGGTCACAAATAATAGACGTACCCGTTATGACAGAAATATATACTTATAAATATAAAAGCAATGACTTTCTATCGTAACAAAAAAATAAATTTAAAAAAAAATTTGGTAAATCCAAAAGTGCACGACTCTTAATGCTCATTTGCAAAAAAAAAAAATGTACGGTAAAAATTTCAAGGACAATTTTTTTTTTCCTTTCTATTATACTAGAAATTCAAATTTCGCTCCGAAAAATAGTCAGCTGTATTTCTTCGCGCAGGCGCGACTGGTGTGACGAAAGTATATGAAAAAACATATGATTTACAGTTTAAATATTTCTTATGAAGGGTAGAGGTACCTCTACCCTCCATAATATTTTTATCACAATCTACCGCCATTTTATTTTAATTTACGATTTTCAATTTTTCTCTGATACTTAAGCGAGAAGAAAGACTCGGAAGTCTAAGAAATGGACATTTTTGTTTGCTCAAACACAAATAATAAAAATAATAATACTTATTAACAAATTTATTAAAGATTTTAATTTATTATCAATCATGACTCATCACTTTCTTTTAAATTTTTAATCCCAGATCTGTCTCGCGTATTCAATACCCCGATCCGATATTTCTTCAACCAATTCCGGACTCATGGAGAAAAGATTCCGCTGCAATAATGAAAACTGCGTCTTTTTCACGTTTAAGTTTATTAAATTCATCTTGTAATTTATTTTCACTACATTCTACCTCTTATACTCTTTTTTAAATTTTTTCAAGTCATCATCTAGGCTACTGGACCGTTCTTTGACTTGAGATAAATGCGCGCCTAATTTTTATGAGTATGAAAGTAGCAGACATCAGACAAATTTAAACTCATTAATTAATAGAGTACATAATTAATCAAATAAAATTTTAAAATTAATAAGTGCATTTTTCATAAATATTATTTTCCAAATTATTTACTCTATTTATTTATAATTTTAAATTTGTCTGTCTGCTACATTCCCACTCATAAATTGCCGCCTTTTTCAAAATAGCGATTGCGCTTGCGCGTGATCGAAAACAGCCGACGTTTGCTCACTCCACGATTTGTCCCGAAGTGACTTGAGTGATCGTAGCATCAGGAAACAGGCAAAAGCAAAAATAAATCATAAGTGATCAAAATGGCTGAGGGAAAATCACGTCGTGTTGCCCAAACAGAAGATTTATCAAATGTTGAATTTGAAACCAGCGAAGATGTCGAAGTTATCAACACATTTGACAACATGGGTCTGCGTGATGAATTATTACGTGGAATTTACGCCTACGGTAAGCATTCAATCCGCTATCAAACTTTCTAAAAAAAATCTAACCTAAAAAAAAAACATTCATATTTTTATAATAATTTAAAACTTGACTTATTATTTCTATGTGCTTTAGGTTTTGAAAAACCATCTGCTATTCAGCAGCGTTCCATAAAGCCCATAATGAAAGGCCGGGATGTGATAGCACAAGCACAGTCCGGTACTGGTAAAACAGCAACTTTCTCCATTTCCATTCTCCAGTCTCTGGATACTCAAATACGCGAAACTCAAGTGCTAGTTCTGTCACCAACTCGCGAGTTGGCTGTTCAAATTCAAAAAGTTATTTTGGCGCTGGGAGACTTCATGAATGTCCAGTGCCATGCTTGCATCGGTGGCACCAATCTTGGTGAGGACATCAGGAAGCTAGATTATGGACAGCACGTTGTGTCTGGTACTCCTGGACGTGTCTTTGGTAAATATTTTAAATTTATTTATCTTTTAAAAATTTAAATTATTATTAAATATATTTTTTATTTTTATTTAGACATGATCAAGAGACGAGTGCTGAGAACTAGAGCCATTAAGATGCTGGTACTCGATGAATCCGACGAAATGTTGAACAAAGGATTCAAAGAACAAATTTATGATGTCTATCGTTATCTACCACCCGCAACACAAGTCGTACTAGTATCTGCTACATTACCCCACGAAATTCTTGAAATGACTTCCAAGTTCATGACCGATCCTATTCGGATTCTTGTCAAACGGTAAATTAACTCAGACAATTTATTTACTTCCTAAAAAAAAAAAAAAATTATTAGTTCTATTTAATGTACCAACTAATGAATAAATTAATTTTTCAGTGATGAGTTGACACTCGAAGGTATAAAACAATTTTTCGTAGCAGTAGAACGTGAAGAATGGAAGTTCGATACTCTTTGCGATTTATACGACACTCTGACCATCACCCAGGCTGTTATTTTCTGTAATACTAAACGTAAGGTCGACTGGCTGACGGAGAAAATGCGTGAGGCTAATTTTACAGTCTGTTCAATGCACGGAGACATGCCACAGAAAGAACGTGATAATATTATGAAGGAGTTCAGATCTGGACAAAGGTATAATCTACTAGACAATTAAATTTTTAAAATTGAAGTAGATTTAGTATTTTGTTTCATAACTGATCTAACCCTAACTCAATACAGACTTTTTATTTAAAATTTATTATTTTTAGTAATTATGTCCTTATTGAATTCAAAATAATACTAATTTATATTTAAAATAAAGTTTGGTAAATTTTGGAGTCAAGTGTCCCACTAGCTAATGGGGTGACCAGATTTAAAAAAAATTTTTTTTAACGTCATCAAAGTTATAAAACTGAAAAATTACTAAGTCGACTTTAATTTCTAGTCATTAATTTTTTAAGAAGACTAGAAAATTTTTAGATGATATTTTTTTATACGTACAGTAAAAAGATCTAGTACCTGACCTTCCCTGATCAGGTACTGGGTCTCTTACTTTACTACTGTAATAAATAAAAATATATTTAAGTAGCATAAAAATAAAATATAATAATTATTAATTTTTTCAGCCGTGTTTTAATTACTACAGACGTCTGGGCACGTGGTATTGATGTCCAACAAGTATCGCTAGTTATAAATTACGATTTACCAAACAACCGTGAATTGTACATCCACCGAATAGGTAGATCAGGACGATTCGGACGTAAGGGTGTTTCCATAAACTTCGTTAAGACTGACGACATTCGTATTCTCCGTGATATTGAGCAATATTACTCAACGCAAATCGACGAAATGCCCATGAACGTTGCCGACTTGATTTAAACAATCCACTGTTACTATAATAAATAGTAATAAATAAATTATTATTATTATTTTTTGTAAGTTTAAAATAAATTAACAACCCAAGCTGTATTTACGGTGCACGGATAATCAAATGTTTAATTTAAAATCTAATGTATTCAAATCTATTCCGTAAATTATCATTTTAAATAAAATGTTTATAATATAGACTAAGTATTGTAAGCTCTAAGACTAATAAATAATAAAATACCAAGTAAAAAAAATAACTGTGTCAGTAGACAGACGTTGTTCTTTTAGTCGTTATCAGCGATAAATTTAAAAATAAATAAATAAATAAAATAAACGAGACTGGGTGTGGGTAAGGTGTTTATGCGAATGGTTTGACACGAGAGTAAACATCGGAGATGACGCGCAAGCGTTTTGGTACAGGAAAATTAATCTGCTCGGTCAGTATCAGAGCCCCGCGTGTGCAGTAAAAGAGAGAGAGTTTTAAGAAATCAATAACAACCCCAACTCCAATGCTATTCTGTGTCTATGTACTCTATGTATTGCTCACGAGTGTACATATAATAGAGCAAATTGTTATATTTACTGCACCGCAGAACGTCAACTATCGACTTTGGATTCTTCATTAATTGTTTTATAAAACTTTGTATACAAGTGTCTGTAAATATACTTCAATTGTATATATATATATTATATTATATTAATAATAATAATAAGTATTAACAGCATTCAATAACAACAACAAAGCTCAATGTGTTTTAAATATAAATGTTAAATTTAACATTTAAAATAACACCAGTTAATAATAAAAGTCAAATGTTTTTAACGGCAAAAATACTGATCGTGACGTCGAAAGCATCCGGTGTAAACAAAAGATGAAATTAATTTATTGTTACACTGTTGTTGTTAAAATAATGAGGAGACATATAAATTATTGGAGTAACTCGATATCACACAAAAATATTGCCTGGGGTAATTTAAATTTTGTAAAGTAAATAATTTAGGTAATTGATAGCTAATAAATTAAAATTTAAAAGTGTAAAATAAATTATTTTGTCAATAAATTTGTTGTATTGGTGATTTTATTATTAAATATTTATAAATATGGATCAACAAGAAGACTGTGCGATGAGAAGGCAACAGCCTGTTCGTCGTTTTCAAAATGGGTATAAAAAAGATTGTTATGTGTTGCCTCGTAAGTAATTGTTTTTTTAGTTTTAGTTTTAATTATCATAGTTGATGTATGACTCGCTCATGTTTTATTCCATTAGATAATTGTTTTGTTGGGATAAAAAATTTGTGGCATATATTTATTAATGGTGCTGATGGTGAGAGTTTTTGAAATTAAATTAACTCGTTATTTATTTACAGAATTGCAACCTTCTAAATTGGAACCAGTAAATCATCAACATATAGCGCAAAAAAAAATTCGTATTGCTGTCTATTTAATGTCAGGTGTATTGCTGACGATGGAAGTCGAGAGAAATTTATCAGCTCAACATATTTTATCAATAGTTCAAACCGAAGCTGAACTGGGGTTATCACGAGTGCCCTCGGCGACAAATAGCCAGCCGGTGTTCGCGATGTGGATGTGTTCCTCGGAATTGGAGCTTCAGCTAAGACCGAATCACCGACCTATCGAGCTCGCTGCTAGGTGGAATAAATTAGTAGGTAAATATGGTTCGAGGAGAGGCCGCTCCGAGGAGGAGCCGCTTCTCTACGTCAGGAGAAACGTTTTTCTGTCCAAGAAGGACGAAGAGCAAATAAAGGAACCCAAGGTTGTGGAGCTGCTGTATGCAGAAGCGAGGCATAATGTTCTGGAAGGTTCGAGTCTAATTTATTATTAATTGATTAGTCAATGAATAAATCAACGGTCTTATTGATCAGTAGATTAACGAGTCTTGTTATTTTTAGGAAGGTATCCATGTGAAGGACAGGCGAGGTACGCAAGTCTGGGTGCTCTTCAGGCGAGGATAGAGCTCGGACCTTACAATGCTCAAACGCATACATTAGCGTACTTCAGGAAGCACCGGGCCAAGTTTTTACCACATCATTATACGTCACCTAGTGTATTGTTCGGACTGGGGTTCGGTCTGGGTCTGGTGGGTGGGAAAGGTGCGCCCGAGGCGCGGCTACTCGAACAGTATAAGCGGATACCCAACCACTCGGGTACTAACCCAAATTCGCGTAAACTTGTGAGAAAGTACTTGGAGTTTTGTTGGGGTTTACCTAGTTACGGAGCTGCCTTTTTTCACGGTCAAATTGAACGCCCGGTCCGTGGTCTCGCATCCTGGATCACTAACCGAGATCAACCTGTTCTTATTGCTATCAATACTACGGGAGTTTATATTGTTGATGACTCTCAGTGTGTAAGTATTTGTTAAATAAATTTATATGTAATAGAAGTGTGCAAATAATTAAATATATGCGCGTTAAAATTTAATATTTTAAATTTAAACCAAATATTGAAATTGAGTTTACTTCGAAGACAATTTGCACATCCTTACTATATAAATTTATATGTCGTTATTAATTAATTAAAATTATTACGTGACATACTTTTTCCTACAGAGTTTATTACTGGGTTTAAAATACTCAGAATTAAGTTGGGAAATGGCTAAACCCTCGGATGAAAATAATCCAGATTGTCTGCCTTGTTTATTTCTTCAATTTCCTGTAAGGGAAAACGGTGCACGGGTTTATAAAATATTACAAGTATTTTCCCGACAAGTAAGAATTAAAAAATATAATATAATTATTATATTTTATCATAGCGTTGATTAATTTATTGATAAACTTTTAAATATTTTATCACAGGCAATAATGATGGATACTCTGATCTCAGTATTCGCCGAAGACAGTCGTTTAACAGACGACAGTGTCGACTCTGCCAATCAAAATCGTACAGAAGGCTCTGTGATAACAAACACCGGTAGTTTTACTAATAAACTCAGTAAATTTACACTTGCAACATTTGACGATCAAGGTAACAATAATTTATTTTATATTTTCGTTGCATTCAAATATCAAATAAAACCCATTATTTCTATTTTTACTATTGATGATGAATTTAATTAACGATCACTTATTTTTATATTTGTTATCGACGGAATTACGGCTTTCCTCATATACTTAATTGACAATTATAAGAAGAATTCGCTGTCACTATCTTTGACATCATTCAAACTGTCTAAAGTAGAACATACATGCATCAACTTTACTGATGAGGCCAGCAAACATATTCGGGACGAAACCGTATCTATAATCATATTATCCTTAAGAATGGTTATCAGATGTTTGTCCAAGCTTTTCTCTGAGATAAAAGTCCTAAACGCAAAATAAAGACACAGACCTGATGCTTTACTCTATGAACTAGTGATGTGCTCAATTTTTTGATAACTTCCATTTGTTTTCGAGAAAAATTTGAACAAAGATTGCATTTACTGTACAAGTGTAACAAAGATAGTACCGTTCATTCACTGCGCGAATAGAGAAGCAAATGAAAACGAATCTCAAGAATTATATTCTATTCTATTAATTTATGGTATTGTAGTGCGTATATCAAATTGACATCTGCGCGTAATCACTCTTACAAAGTGTAGAATTTAAAAAATTTTCTGTCAATTAAGTAGATCAGCAAAGCCGTAATTCCTTTAATAACAAATTATTATTATTATTTTTATTATTATGATAATAACTAATGGAATATAATTGTAGGTCGTTGCATTGGACAAATGGGTTCGTGGTCTTTTCAATGATATTACACCCTTATTTCTCGTGCACACGTGTTCATGACCAAAATTAAGTATAGAATAATCGTGATATTGATAAAAAAGACTTTCCGCGAGGATGTATTTTCATCGAAATAAAAAAAAATACCGAGACAAATTGTTAATTCAATAATATTTTGGATAAAAGAAAAAAAAAGACAAAATGAATTATCATCAATTATATTACTACTTACCATTATTATTGTTCTGAAAGAGAAGTAAGTCGTGGATGTGTTTTAAGTTTGTTGACCATTGATTGATATCGCGCTGATGACAAATTAACGTGTCGTTTTAATCTCACGTCAAGTGTATGCATTTCAAAATTAGCTAAAGTTGCGTCCGCAATAAGACTCTCTTCTTCCTCGTTCGATAAATCATCTGCCTGTTGAATTTTTAAAAAAAATTAATTTATTTGTTAATTAGCTAAGTGCGAAAGAGGAAGAGAAAAAAATCATTGTTTATTTAAAAGTTTAATATTTTAATTTGAAATAAAAAAAAAACGATAGAGTAAAAGAGTGAGATTAAATGGATTACTTGAGCTAATTGACTTTGTAATTCTTCAAAGTTTTGTCGGATTACTTGGAATTTACGGCAAATGCTATTAGCACGGTTCACTAGAGTTTCTTTAAAATCATTGAGGCACTCTTGTTGTACTTGAACCGTTTGATTCTTAGTTAACTTGTCAGGATTACCAAGACGTGCTAAATACGGTTGCAAATAATCTATCTCCTCTTCAACTTGACGTTCAGATTCCTTGCGCACCATTTCTTCCTACAAGTTGTTCAAGTATTTAATTAATTAATTTAAAAATTTTAATAATTAGAGTACAGGTACCGTATTTGGCCACTTTAGTGCCAGTTTTGGACACTTGAAAAATTAAAATAAAGAAACTAATTTTAAAAATGTGTTCAAAGTTACGTTTACCCCACTAACAAAATGGAAATTTTATTTTGGACTTTTTCATTAATTAAAATAAAGTATCAAATGTCGAAAAATGGAGCAGTGACCAGAAATGGTACTTCTACCCTATGTATTTTAAAAAATTACGTGAGCAAACATCGCAGCTTTAGCTTCATCATTTCTATTACGATCAAACTCCGAGACCGTTAATTTTGGAATACCGTGTTCACTTTTACGTAATTTTAAAAAATTATAAATCAATCTCTCGGCGTCACGAACATAAACAACCGACTGTTCTTCTTCTTTCAATTGAGTCTCAAGTAAATTAAATAAATCCAACGACTTCTCCAACGGAGCTAGTGGATCTGGCTGTAATATATTGATATTTTTAATCATCAGTAATATGTATAATATTTTTAAATAAATAAATAAAATGAAATGTAAATAAATACGTTGTATCCATAAGTCATCTCTGGATTAAACACCAGCCGATCCCCACGGTCTGGTGGTTTAATAAACGTGCGAGTGGCTCTGGTGACATCATCATCCTTGTAATGATACTTTAGCTCTATTTTATTTTCTGATATACAGTATTCACGTATCGCTATGTCTTTCGTTGCCGGTTGTTTATTATTTCTGTTTAATTTTTCAGTTATTTTCTATACAAACAAAAATTTTTTTTTATTCTTATAAATATTTTATCTCATATTCATTTTTTAGTTACCGAAATCTCACGGTGATAAGTATTGTGATTTTTAGTTGATGCTTTTGGTAAAAATTCAACATTCCTAGAAAAAAAATTTGAAAGTTTATTTTTTATTTATCTTGAGGAGTTTAATTAAATCTACCGATAATGAAGGAAGTCCTTGCGACCGACGTAATGTTGGGTGAGATAAAGTGGGTGTACTTGGATTTTTGATAGACCATCGCTACGTACTACGTGATAAAATTCTAGAGTTCTTTCATCGGTTACTAAATCACCATCAATCGTATAGTGATGCTCTGAAAGTAAAATTTAATTTATTAAACCCAGCACTGATACTGTAGCATCACTGTGCTACAATAATTTACAACGCCGTTTCTTTTTATCAAAAATAATTATTAATTATTTTTATTCAAAACTACTTATAAGAATATTTTTAATTTTAATCATAATTACAAGACTTAAAAAATAGTCGGGAAATTTTTCGTGGAGTAAAAGAATTTCAATCGCCACCCTTATCTACAAGCGTATTATCTAAAGTTCAATAACGTATCTTAAGACAATAGAAGATATCTCATTGATATCCTGTATTTCAAACGTCAAAATAACGTATTGAATAATTTGAACATAAATTTTTACAACAAACGTAACAATAGAGTTAGATAATTTTTTAAAGATTTAAAATTAAATTTTCAGGCAATCAACTTTTGATTTTGACTATCGGATAATTTTTTCACTTTTAAAAATCAGCTAGAAAGTGACTTTTATAAAAAAAAAAAAAAAAAAAAAAAAAAAAATTTGAATTTAAGATAAGTATCTTGTAAACAGTATTGAAAAATGGGTAAAATATCGGTCTTAAGTGGCTATAATTTATTTGTCTACCGAATTAATTACTTGAGATGACTAACAAGGAAATAAAATAAATAACAATTTAAATATTATTTAAATAATTAAGTGATAAATATTATTCGAATGTTAAATTAATTTATTAATTACCTTTCACAGCATCAGGTCGTCCGCGGTTATATAAATCAACCCTGATAGCTGTATCAACATAACAAGTCGACTGTACAAGTTTATCGCCTCGATTTGAATATTTTTCGTACACGTGGGTAACTGTTTTGCATTCATAATCCTCGTATACCGTTATCTTTTCAATGAGACCGTCCATTTGGACATAAGGAGCAAAAAGTTCGACTTTTGTTTTTTTGAACATCATTGTCTTCCTCCCATTCGGAAAACGCCTTTCGTAATCTATATAAAATAAACCTTCTTCTTTAGTTTATTATTTCTTTTATATAAAATAAAAAAAAAAAAAATGACTAATAAAATATACAATAGCAGACCCAGCGATTGAATGTCTATTTGGTCAACATAAGAAGTAGGCATATCCAAATGTTTGGCCACATGTCCATGTAAGTCGTCATTATCGGGTTTAATTTCTTGATCCTCGGTACTTTCACCGGGAAGCAAACTCTCCCAGAGTGAGTTATCGCGAAGAGTCCAGTCAATCTGAGAGCAAGCCGCGGTGGAAGTTTGCATATTGACCCAGTAGTTGCGATCGTTCCAAATGCTCTCGACCCCATGGTACAAAAGATCTGTCTGGTGATTGTCGAGTGCGTAATTTTGCCCAGACGAGGGTTCTATAAAAAAGGGCTCAAGTACTTCCTGACGACGAGGACCACCTGCTTCGGGTAACACGACAACCCACGCATGCACTCGGTGCCCCCAGAACTCGTCTGCTGGAAGGCGTTCCCGCTCCTAACAAACAAACCGTACAATTAAATACTCAAATAACGGTCCTATTAATAAACAATTATTAACAGAATAATGAATATTTTAATCATCATCATTCATTAAATTATTCATTATTCAATTTCTTAATGAATGAATTTTTAACAAAAAAAATTTAACGGTACATTAATTAACTTCCGCTGCTCATCTTGTTTATCTGCTTCCTCTTTTTGTATTTTTTCCAACCGCTCTTGCTCAATTTCTATCAGCAATTTACTTTGGAATTGCGGTGGCGGTTTCAGTTGATATTTTGACCCACGAGGTATCTCGGATGCTGGAGATGTTTTCGCAGTTGCTGGCATGTAAGGGCAGGGATTCATCGACGTGTCGTACGTCGTTTGCTCTCGTAATGCATATCCGCTTACTACGTATGCATTGTAGCCCTGTCCCAGCAGTAGGCTCGCCAAAAAATTCGCATACTCAAAACTGTTTCCCCGCTGATTGTTTAACACCCATGTCGGCGATCTAATGACTTCTGGCTAGAATAAAATTTAAAAAATCCCAGGTTACTTGATTTATCTGCTGCGCGATAGCAGTCGACAGTCAGTACAGAGAAATTTGTTTTACCGGCGGAAACTGATAAAGATAAAAAAATAATAAAATAGGCAAAGGCAGGGAGGAATTTTCTTGCAGCCGATAAAGCAGTTTAATAACCAGCTCACTTCATAAATGGATAAATATGTGTGTCTAACTGAGATGGAAAATAATAATAACAATAATAATCTGTAAATACTCGTGGCAGAAAGTTATATTCGCAAATACGGCCACGTGCTCACGTGAACTCGGAAGAGAAAGAGAGAAAGAATCAAGTAGTAAGCACAATCTTGACCTACGCTCTTCTTTTTCATCATAAAACACCAAGTCTACTTAACTGATGACTTTTATTCTCGTGTATACTCTCATATATTTTTTTAATATTATTATTTTTATTATTATCGCACGCCGTATTCCACTAATTGCTGAATATTCTGTGGGCGAAATAAATTTACGACAAGTACGTGAGAATATCGTCACTCGGACGTCTCATTTACAAATTTAAACTATTGTTTTTTCCTCTATTTTAGATTTTTTTTCATCGTTATACGTTATTTTTTTTTTTCTGGCTCTCGGTTTTCTTATTTTTTTCCGTTTCAAGGAGGGACCAAGTAGAGGACGCGTCGCAATTTTCCGTAACGCGGCCAGGCAGAGAGAAGATGACGTCGAAGTGGCGTCGAGGTTCCACCCTCTCCGGAATCTTGGAACGAGCACGTCTTTTTTTATTTTATTCTGCTCTTTTTCCTCGGCTTTCTTTCTCTATCCTCGGGCTCTATTTTCTTGGCTTTCATCTCCGTCCATTCCTCGTGAGAAAACACGTAGCAGCAGTTTTCAGGATAAAGGACAGACTAGTGTGTTGGAGTAAAGTGCAGAGGGAGGAACTAGAAGATGTCCAGTGGGTGGTAGTGTGTTCGGTGGTGTTGGGCACCCCCTCGGGCCCTATTCTCACTGCTTGGCCTGCTCTCTTGTTCTATATATCTGTTTCCCACACCGCGCTCTCTTGTCTCTGAGCTCGTGTTCGTTTCTCTCGCGTAACGTTACTCCACTACACATATACATACATACATATATATATACTTAGATACGACCTTTCTATATATACATACATACATGTATGTATACATATATATATATCTATATATTCCATCCTCTATCCTATATCCCCGCGTCACCCTCATTCCGTGTGCGACCCCTTCGGCCGTCGCCCACGTGGGACACAAGGCGGCGAGGGTGGTATGAGGGAGCAGACAACGCGGAGATACTGCCACCGCGGCAGCTGCGCTCAGTGGTTCTCAACATTTGCGCAAAACACTTTATATAATATCTATCTTTTACTCAAAATTATTATTCCCTGATTTTATATTTTTTTTCATTACATTAGTCTCAACTCTGTACACCCGTTTATCGCATTGAGTAATCATACAAAAACGTGTCTGCAGCAACAACAATAACAAGCTCGCACTTTACTCATCATTTCCTATCTCAAAAATATATACATATATCTCTACATGTATTTTTAAAAAATTTTTAAACATGTATATAAAGTTGCATGTGAAAGACGAGCGATTGGACACAGCAAGACTTAATCTTTATCGATATCACGCGGCGCAAAAATGCGTAGTCTTCGGCGCTCGGTTCTGTCTTTATCTTTTTCAGTCCTCCAATACCACTCGCTAGTATTTGTACATATATAATATACCTATAAATATATATATATATATATATATAGTATATAACACCAGAAGAGTGTGTGAGAATATCAGCAGCGAATGTGTCCATGGTTCTTTGCTTTCGCTTCACCACACGTTCGCCGTGAATCTCATCCGACGAAGCGTGCGTTTGCCTCGACGAGATAACGTTCGCTCGTGCGCGGCCAGCAAAAACACGCGAATCATCGCCTCGAGAGTTGACTCTACTCGCGCATTTCGCCACGGATAAAAGTATCTGGTTTGGAGTCAAGGGCGATCGTCGTGGTTCCTCTCCCACTTTGTTCTCATACCATATATATAAATATATATACAGCAGCTTCTCATCAATATTCTGTTATTTACAGCTTTTGCAAAAAAAAAAAAAAAAATAACACCAAATTTAATCGGCTAATTACAAATTAATTTAAATAAATACTTATTCAAAAAATTTCTATTATTACATATTATTATCATCTACAAAATATCAACTATTATTATTATTTTTTTTTATTAGCATTATTCTCATCATGAATATAACACAGCACCTAACTAACTAAACCCTCGTCGACTAGTACATGCAGTGTAGCATAGCATGCACGAAACATCTCGGAATATGCGAACCGCTATTCGACGTCCACGACGGTTACCTAGTACCCAGTATTACCGGGGATACTAGGATGGGTGTACAGTGTACCTAGCCCGTAGTCCCTGGCATGGCTTGGCTATGTACACAGGGGATACGGCACATAGGTGTTTCTCGCGGGCGTACATAAGCCGCTCGGACCCACATAAGCGGCAGTCGCGCCCGTGTTCGCGATCACCAACACTGTATACACATGAACATCAGCCAGGCAAGATAAAGAGAGAGAGAGAGGGTGAGACAGAGAAGAGAGGGACAGAGAGAAGAGAAATGCCCTGAATAATATAGATTGGGAGCGAGGGAGAAGGAGCAAGGTGATGTAGAAACCAGAGATGTTCTCTCGGTTCGCGACCCATACACTTGCGTCATGTGTATTCGTGTGTACATCAAGGGAACGCGATTAAACCCGTCGCAATCCGGTGTAGAGAGTAGAGAGTTGAGCCAACGTCCCTCGGCGTCGCGACGCCACTCATCTAATCATCCGATTCTCTCTCTATCCTCTCGCGATCCTTTCCGTCTTCCTACACACTATGCTCGTGTATGTGTAGGCTGATTTACTCTTCTTTGTAGGAGTAGTCGGTGTAGTAGTATAGACATCGTATACGCGCTAATAGTTAATGGGTACTCTATACGCGACGTACTATATAGTTTGTATGCTGGCATTTGGAAAACGAGCGTTAAACCCTCGGTCTTCATTTAACGGACGATTTGCCACTTTAATCTTGATTGCCTGACCGTCAGTTCTTATAAGAGTTTCAAGCTCGCGAACTCTGCTGTCTTTTTCTTATGAGAGAGCTAAAGACTTTATATATATATATATATATATATATATTTTCAGAGTATTGGTAAATTATTACCTCGGTAATTTATTTATATTATTTTAATGTTATATTTATTTAATTAATTAATTAATTAGTTAATTACATGGAAGCGTTAGTAAAATTGATAGTTTAAATAAATAATTGATTCATAAATTGATAAATGATATCATAGCAAAGTGAAGATTAAGAAGTAAATAAAAATAAAAATAAATAAATAAAATTCTTGAAAGAATTCTTGGGCTAATTAAGTATTTCCGGAGTTTGGTGTATCATCAATAATATTGTAGAAGCGGCGGTCGTTGTAAAAATAAAAAAAACAAACTAAATGATAATAAAAAGTTAAAAAAATAAAAGTTGAGAACGAACGTGGGCAAGAGAAAGCACAAGAAGTTGAGTCGTTGATATGGTAGTGGAACTGGCGTGAACTCAAGTCCGAGTGACGTAAGTGCTTGTGTACTCGGTACCGCGAAGGAGTTCGCTGCTTGGTTCACTTTGCTTTCTTGTTGGTTCTATATAATGCTGATGTCTCTTTACTTGTGTATGTACTTTGCAGCCAAGACGACGAACAACCGAGACAGTGCTGAAGACGATGAGGTGGAGGAAAAATAAGTTAAGACGACGAGGAGACGATAATACACACTGCGAGCACGCTCACGGAAGCGTCAGAGCCAAGCCGGTTTTCAATGAGAGTCCAAACTACTCTTCTTATACTATCTATATGTATATATATATATATATACTGGCATAAAATTATGACGATATAGATAGAGTCTATGTACTGTATATATGTAGACAGTACACTCATCTACTGTACACAGACATCAAGAAGAGAGTATGGAGTGGATGAAGTAGTGACGGAAGAATAAACGAAAGGGAGTGGACGAGAAAAATGAGTTGATATGAATCCAGCTGAAAAAGCAGAATAATAGTGCACACAAACAAAAAGTCGGACTAAAAAAAGAAGGCAGAGATAGAGATAGAGATGGAGACGGAGATCGAGAATGAAATATAGAAGAGGGAGTAAAGTAAAAGTAAAAAAGTACCAAGAAAAATAAACAGTGTGTATTACGGCAACTGGGTTAAAACTTTTATCGCAATAATAACAATGATGATAATAATGATAATGATAATCAACCTGTTAACCCATTAAACTTGTTTATCCCTACAAATAAACAAGTCTGATGGCATCGAGCGACAATGCGCAGGCACAACGTGACTACGAATGGGGAATGGGTGTATAGGAAGAGCTTGACGAAAGAAAGCAACAAAGAAAATTGCAAATAACTCGGAAGTGAGTGAGAGTGCCGGAAATCTCGTAATACCCGGCTCGAGAAAAAGAATTCCCGTGTTGCTATATTTGGAGGAGGCTACAGCGCATAGACGAAAGATCTGCTCTCTACTCCGAACACCATCGGCAAGCACACCCAGACACTGTACGGATTAGGTGTGTGCAGCATCCCAGTGTCCGCTTCTATTATATTATCTACAACACATACACACACACACACATACATCTACATCGATATAATATAATATGTATACACATGTGTATAGATATAGAGTTTGACTGTGACACAGTGGGAGCAAAGAAAGGCGCAAAAAAAGGGATAGTGGCAGCTGGTGTGGGTCGTGATGCCGCTCGACGAGCTTGAGTTTATGAGGGTGCTTTTCGGACGAGCGCCGAGTGCATCGTGCCGGACGCAAGAGCGCTATATATATACCAAATGTACATATGTAGATATGTATATCTATATATAAGGGTGATGCAACTATAGCGCGAAAGACGGGTTAGGTAAGTGGAATGAGGGTGAGAGTAGGTGTTGGGTGACGGGCGGTGGGTGAGGATCGGTCGGCAGTGGGCGGTGGGCTTAAAGGGGCCGATGTTTGCGGGGCGACGGCTACGACTGTAGTGAGGGCGAAGGGACGCGGCGGGAGGAAGAGGAGGACGGTTACGGTTAGGTATCGGGGATGAGGCGCGGGTCGGTAAGAGGTTCTCTCTCGCTGATTACGTCGCGGGATAGTCGAATAGAGTGAGGATGCTGGGATAGGACGTGAAAGCCGAGGTCGCTCTCTTCCTGATGTGTGCGTCTCTGTCCCTCGGTTTACTTCCACACAGCTACACGTTCTGACTACCGTGAAAGGATCAAGATCCATATACATATATTATATAGGTGTATATATGTGTGTGTATAGATCCGCAGTGTCCTAAACCTGCGTCCCTTTTCCCCTTGTCCCCTTTGTGCATGCCTGCGGGCCTTGGGATGCCTCTGAGCTTACAGGCGTTATGTCGCGACGACTAGCCCTACTGTGCACTCACTGTATTGCTCAGTATATCTGTATTTATAGTTTGTACTATAGGACAAGACGATGTCAGTGTCGACGACGACAGCAACGAGGAGCAAGGTTTCGAGATACAGAGACGATGGAGATGGAGTGGATTGGGGGGTAAGAAGGATGAGTTGGGTGAGGACGGTGAGGAGTACGCGATGGAGACTAGGGTAGAACAGCCAGGATACCATCGGATAGGATATAGGATGCCAGAGAGTGTAGATAGAGATAAAGATACGGCTGAGTGTGAGAGACTGAGTGAGAAGGTGTACAGTAGTTTCTCTCTACACAGCTCAGCTCTCCAGCTCAGAGAGTGAGCTCTATTCTACACACAGCCATCCAGCCATCAGTTCTACTACTCTTACTGATGCTGATGCTAACTCCCTCGCACACTCTCATGCACTCTGACCTTCTCTCCCTCGCGCCATGTCCATCCGGCGTTTCGTGCTTGCGTCCTCGTTTGCCTCGACGGATTTTCCCTCTCTGTCGGGTTTCTCTTGATGCCTGTCTTCTCCGTCTCCCTTTGACTCCCGAGACACTGGCTATCTCACTGGCACAACTACCCCATGCCACCCGCTACGAGCATCTATATATCTATATATCTATATATCTATATATCTATATATATACAGAGTGAGAGAAAGAGATGCCTTGTATATGTATAGAGCATCAGCAGCAACGGCAGCAGCAGAACCATGCCAGAGGGATGGAGGTTAGTTAGGGGTGGTATATTGACGGCTGGCGTCGCGAGGACGTCTATACTTAGTAGTGCCAGGGAACCGACGCGTTTCCAAAGGCATCGGCGTTCCCGCGCCCTCGTCCCAACTCCCCGTGTCCTTGTCCTAAAGTCCTCAGTCCGTCTTTGTTGCACAGTTCTCTCTATCTCGTTGCCTGCGACAACTACGACTACGACGACGACAACGACATTCTGGTCCTCTCTGCTCTGCCACTGAGGCCAGTACATATGTACACGTAGCAACCTCTATATATATATATATATATGCTATTGGCTCACGATATATATGTGCATACTATGTATTATATAGATAGAAGGTACGCGGACTAAAGTGGCCTAGCTAGAATCGCGGATGAACCTTTGCCGATGCTGTCGAGTGGATCGAGCCAGCTCTACAATATATAGATTAACATGCTATTGGATGTACATATATGTATATACCTATGAAAGACAATATAAGAGATGGGAATATTCCAGAGTTTAAAATTTTTGGATTTAAAAATGTAAACAAAATTTTGTTTTGCTTTGTTTTCTTCTGTTTTACGCTGACCAAACTTTGACGTTTATTTTTCAGGAAAGTTTGTCATTGAAACGACGCCAACTTTAGTTGGTAATTTTTTTTCTTTTCTTTTTTTTTTTTTACCCAGAGCCATAAATAAAGTGATTAAATTAACATATCGATCGAGTATGGACATATAAATGTATGTATAAAAAGAAGGTGAGAGAAAAGTATTTAATTTTATTTCAATAAAATGAAATAATATTTAATATGATTTTAATTTGAGGAAAGGAGCTATCGGCTTTAAGTATGAGTTTAAATAATAGGTCAAATGAAAACTCGGCCGCTGCTCTACTGCGATATATATTTTTGTATACATTTTATATACATACGATCATACATAGTCTGATATTGTAGTGTCTGTATATGTATATATATATATAGATACGCATATCAGGAGTGGAACTAATGTAAGGACGCGGCTATAAGAGCTAACAAATGAGTGACATCAATCTTTAAGAAACCCTCCATAGTCTGGTCATAAATCATTATTCAAAATACGCAAACTCTTGAAGAAAAAAGGCGAGATAAAAATAATAAAAAAAAATGTATATATTTCTTGTAGATATATATCCAAACAAAATAGGAATGCAATCGAGTCGCGGTTAGCAACGAAACTCAAAAATAAAAAGGAGAAACGCGAGATAAAAAAAATTGGTCGATCGATCTGGTCTTTCGGCGTTCAAGTCCGAAACGAGCCGAGGAGAGGCAAAAAAAAGTAAAGGCGATAGACAGAGTCGAGGGGATATATAAGGGCGGGAAAGGAATAAAAAAAAATAAAAGAGAGAGTGTAGGATAGTCGATGCCGCTGCGGGGTGGAAAAAAGGGTGGGCCAGCAGCTGGGGAAAAAGTACCCTGAGGGTGTCGTGAGAGAGAATCCGCGGTGTTGAAGAATCGCGAGATACTGGTGCTGGTTTTACTGGAACGGCTGGTTTACTGGCAGTACTGCAGCAGCCTGACGTGTTCCTTTTGGCTGTACGGGGTGACCGCGGCGGAAAATCCAGAGAAGGAAAATCGTGCGATCGATCTGCCTTCGGTCTTCAGGTCCGAAACCAAGAGGCTAGGGAGAGAGTTTCTGCGATGGGGAGACGCGGTGGCGGTGACGGCGGGGTGACGACTACTACGACGATGGTGGCAAAGCGGAGGCCAAGGGAGCGAGGAGGATCCCAGAGGAAGCCAGAGTTGAGCCAGAGCAAAGAGAAGAGAGAGCTCGTCACGGACGTGTGCAACGTGGCCTCGCGAACACACCGAGAGACCCGGCGCTTTCGTGTCTGCGTGACGCGGGTGGGCGACTACTCGGGCCTTTGGGTGTGTTCACATCGTATTTCACTTACGTCATCGTCATTAATGCGTTTATCCCATTAATTAGTTGTATAAATCTATTGTCAGATCAATTACTGCACTATGAAATTCGTCTTTCGCTGATGCGGCTCCAAAAGAAAATTTCACTTTCCACATCAATAAGCTTTTTTAAATAATTCATTTACATAACGCGTTTGTAAACTTTCAGATTCGTGGAATTTAAAAAACGTTTTTTATCACATCGCCTGCCTTCCGAGAATCAATTTTTGGAGTCATGTGCAGCATGTTGGAAAATATGTAATTGAGATTGTATATTTGACAGCCGAAACGGTTGACAAAATTAATGGGATTTGTTGGGTTCGTGGGTTTAAAAGAGCGAGGACACAGATCTATTCATCTATTGTCTATTATTGTATAGAGAGTTTTTCCGCGAACAAAACCATTGTGAGCGCAGCTTGACGCGAAATAGGGTAGGCAGTATGAGGTGGTACACGTAGTCCGTATACTCACACACACACACACACACACACACAGAGTCAAAGCCAAGTGTTACGAGGCTGCTGCTGGCTCTGCTAACTAACTCTGTAGCTCCTATCTTCTATCCTCTAAGCAATCCTCTATCTCTGACGTGCCCGGGGCCCTGAAAATGTTTAACGTTACGCCTCGCGGGGACCCATTTCGCGCGCGTCTCATCCCAGTAACGTACGAGTTTGCTTGTGATCCCGGGTCGACGTCCTCCTTGTAACGTAACTTTCTGTGTTTCGCTTCTCAAGATTCACTCCAGGGATTAAACTTTCTGTTGTTGACGTTGCACGAAATTCAAAATTTACCGCCAAACGTCCAACAATTAATTCCAGAGAATTAATTTTTTTAAAAGCCAAATCCAAACTCAAAATCAAAATTCAAAGCCCGGACGACTATTCACCTTCTAATTAATTAAATTTAACCCTAATTGCCGACGATCAGTGAAAAAGAACAGCCGTGATGATTAATTAATTTAATTAGTTAACGTGATGAATAATAATAAAGAACCGGGAAAGATTGAATGGAATAAATTTATCGCCAGGGTGAAAAAAATTTAGGATACGTTCTTAGAAATTTCCGGACGCGTTTCCTCTTTCTTTCATTTATTCTATCGGCTCGGACGATGGGACGGATGGTTGTTATTTAGTCGTGGTCGTCGCCGAAAAACCACGCGAGCCGATTCTCAGAAGGATCCTCTCCGGTCTATTGGAAGTTGTTGTAAGGACTAAAGACTACTCAACTCAACTCAGAGAATCTCAGTCTGTGTTGGTGGATGGATATAGTAGCCTGTAAACTGTAAAAGAGATAAGGATGAGAATGATGGAGTATACAGATGGGAGATGTGAGATCTGAATATACTCGGGAGATGATGAGAAAGAAAGTGTGAGGAGAGAAGACATGACCAGATTAACAGAGACACCCAAATCCCTCCTTGTATTTTCTCTCCCTATGCGCCAGTTTCGTCTTATATACATATATATGTATTATTATTACTCACATATACCAGTCGTATTTATATGAGTAGAGCGTAGTAATCATGATCGCACACCAAATGCCAGGGGGGAGGGGGACACATGACAGACGCGACCACGACTCACAAGTAGTAATATAACTAACCGGCATACTGGCATACAGAATAAAAGTGGCCTTATATATTTGTCTATATATGCTGTGCACATATATGTGTGTATGTACACGTATATGTGTGCGTGTGAATAACGAGCGCGAGAATATTTCAAGTGTCTCAGTCGCAGGAAACCGAAGCAACCGCGGCTCAGATTATTTTTCGTACGGCAGCACCGAAAGGCAAAAGCCGACGCGGACGTTCCGGTCACGTACTTGAGACGCGAGACGACCGGGGAATCAGGTCCAAGTAAAACGACTGAGAAAACACACATCACTATCCTACATCTACATCTGTGTACACATACTGTATATATGTGTGCATATCTATGTAACTCAGATGTATTGACGGACTTTAACGTTAGACTATTTTTTTATGCAACTGTCACTTTAAGACTGCGAGCCATCTTTTAATAATTTTTTTTTTTTTTTACGTAAAAAAGGGAAAAAAAGATGTATTGATTTTGTTAATTAATAATTGGATGGAATGGGAGGAATTTTAATTTGGAGATTGAAATAAAAAAAAAAAAAAAAGATAAAAGGTTTTAATGAATTGTTGAATAGAATGTGTTGGGTGTTGGGACTTAAAAAAAAAGCGAAAATGTTGATATTGATAAGGATTTATATTGTGAAAAATAAAAAAGGTCAGACGTGTGAATTCAATGCCATCGAGAGCGTTAACGTAATAGTAGTAGTTATTATTCAAATTAAACCGGCGCATTTATATAGCACCCGAGATGTGGCAATTTCAAATCTATTTAAAGTCCAAGTGTTTATGTATATATATATATATCTATAGATATACATAAACATGATTGTTCAACACGTGATGTTGTTCATAAAGCGTGTACACATTATAAGCAATTTAATATTTATTTTTTTTTCATTTTATAATCAATTGAATTTTAAAAAGTTGCGTCGAATAAAACAAAAGAAAAAAAATGAGTGAATATTTTAAGACAGCGATTTAGGGATGGAATTTATATACGTTATGGCAGGTAGCTCATCTGAATACGGATGATCAAGATGTATGTGGAAATCCAGGGGATCAGCGGCGCGATTGGAGCAGGGGGAACAAAAAAAACAAAGTTTGATAAAATAAAAATAAAAGTTAATGGATAGATGAAAAAATAAAGAGGAGACGAGTTGACTTGGCGGGATGATACCCATTCGGGCGAGTGCAACAAGGACGAATATATATGTATATATATATGTACATACAGATAGCGGCTGGTTTGGCGCCGCGACGGCGCCTATATTTCTCACGACACGAGTTGAAACTGCGTGAGGATCTGATGCCGTTTTATTTAAAAGACATGTACACATACATGATACCGGTCGATCGGCGTTGCATGGAAAAATTGCGCAGAACGGGAGCATAAAAGGAAGAATGCGGAACGTAACTACATCTCTTCATCTTTCTCGCGCTCATCAAATACATATATGTATACCCCAGAAACATGCACAGACTCACACTCATCGACAATGCCATCGTTGGATTTTTTTACCTCCATTTTCCATTTCTCTCTGAAGCAGAGATTTTTTTTTAAGCCCCGATGTGCGAACATCCCGAGCGCGAGTAATTTCCGTCAGCAAAATTACAAAGCATTATAAATAAAAAAAAAAAAAAAAAGTAAATAAACTTTGAGGAAAAAGGTGTTTAAATTAATAGACACAAATGCGTGTATAATTAATTGTCTGAGCAGTGAATTTAATATGCATTGTTAGTGGATAGATTTATCATTCGAGTTTTGATGTACATGGAACATGGAGCGATAATGTGCGATGATATGACCGAGTAGATATCAATATAAATGTATATACTGTGCGTGTGTGTGAATGATATGTGCATGAGTATAACCGGAAGATAGGAAGAATGAGATACAAGATTGTGTGTTTGGTTTGTTGGAAATAGAGAGAGGTATCACGATGAAGCCGGGGGTGTAACCATTACCATTATTATAAGTTGATGTGACGTGACGTAATGGGAGTTAGAGCTGTATGAATGGGTATAGAGCAACAAGTTGCCACTAAAAACTGGGAGTGAGTTCGTGAGTCGAGTTCTGCTCGTTACACCTCTATATGTAGTTCTTCCTTCCCTGTACTATGCGCCGTCCTATATATTCCTCCCGTCCACCCCACCTCCACCTCCCCTCCTCCTCCTCTGCTCCAGCCTCATCCTCCTCTCCCGGTTACCCCGCAGTCCGTTATAAACCCTCGGGCTTTTAAAGTATTCTTTTTAAAGCGGAACTATCCCAACAGTTGTCAGCACACTCTATTATGTGTTGACTAAAAACACACTATACTACTTCTAATATATGTTACAACTTTTATACCATAAATGCTACTCCTAATAATACTATTATGTATATTACTAGCGCTATCACTTGACACATGATCTATATCTATTTATGGATATGTACCCATAGGTATTATCATTATTATTATTATTCTCCAATACAATTTAATAACCCGACGTGTAATAATCTTGCGGCACGAGTGTGGTGTATTGGATGTGGATATGGTACAGCAGCAGAAGCGTCAGCAGGAGGGAGTGTAGTATCGAAAGAGCTGGTTGCGTGGTGCCGTGATGGTGTAACTAGTATATGTATGTACTGTTATCGATTAGATTTATCGATGAGTGTGCCACGTGCTCTATCGATCCCCGTGAAATGTAACTAGTTCATTCTGCGTCATGCCATCATCTCATGTGCTATCAATCGTGCTACGTGCCATATCCGATCGTCACGTTCGCTTAACTCAGACATTGCTGCCTCCACTGCTGCTGATGCCGGTTATTTTTGCAGTTGATGCAGAAAAAAAAAATAATGCGATACTGTGAAATAAAATTATGAGATTAAAAGTAAGAGGAAAACTGCCATTATATTGTCAGCAATGATGGTAGTGAGTATAATAACGCGATACATTTTCTTATTTTTTTCCCTCTATTTTTCTATTTTTCAGTCAAGTCAATGTCATTGATTCATTGATTCCTTTACGCTCGATGTAGATTACGCTGCAGGAAAACTCTGGGGAATATATTGTGAAAATAAGTAACTGTGTATATAAATTCTGGCGATTGTGTTGAGGAGCGGCAGTTAACTGCGCGATGAACTTGGCTTTTGGAGCTTAGCCTACGCTGCATTATTGTACATATTGTTGTGTATTGGTATGAGTAAGAGTACGAGTATTGGCCAAGTAGTGTGCAGATGTAGCCAGTGGCGAAACCTCACGGATGTATATATGTATATATATATGTACACGTGTTTTCTCTTGCAGAGCTCGTTATTCTTGAGCCGCTTCCTCCGATCCTTGAGCTCCGCCTTGCCCCTCGGCGGTACGTCACGGTCATAAACGCAGTGTGACGTCGCAACACGCTGTGTTAGGCCAGAGGTACGACGTAGATAGAGTATATCGTAAATATATGTATATATATATCTATGTACAATGTATATGGATAGATGGATAGATAAATGAGGGGAAAAAAGAGGAGGAGAGTTTATTCCACGATGCCACGTTGCCGCGTCATCGGGTTCCCTTAAACGAAGAGGTGATTTCCGGGCTTAATTTACCAACTGACTAATTCATGTGTGTATTTATATTTCTGTCAGTACCGCAGTATAATAATATAACAGGTTCACGTGCTGAATGAAACCATTAACTGATGACTTTACAACCTTATGAGTACATAAATATCATTTTTTTTTGTTTCCCCCCAAGTCCGCGAGTATATTACGTACGAAAATACGTCCGAGTTTAAAAGTTTTGTTTTTTTAGTGTTCGCGCCGCTACCGTTAGCGCGCAATTCTCGTTGGTACGATAACAATCACTGGCACGATGTATATAAGAGAGAAAACGCAATAACAACCTAGCAGCTAGCGTTCCAGTCGGTTAGTTCGTTTCTAATTGGTGCTGAGCCGACGACGACCAGTAGACTCGACGTAACGTCCTCCAAAGCCTCTAGTTAACTTGTTTATTTTTTTCTCTCTTTTTATCGCACCCTCGTTATATATACACTTGTGCAATGTGTAGATATTATTTTTTATCTCTACCTTTATTTTTATTTTATTATTTTTTTTTTTTTTTTATTTTACTTTAGCAACTCAGGCTTTCTTCAGTCTTCCGCTGCTGTCTTTCTTGTATTACTTTGGCATACGAAATTTTTTTCGTGATGGAGCAGCGTGTGTGTGCACGGTTTTTATAATCCATCCACGCGTCCAAACGCGCGCGACGAATGGCCGGGAGTTTGCCGATACCTCCATATATATGTACATATGTATTTATATATATATATATATATATATATATATATATATATATATATGTATGTACATAGACGACAAAAGGGAGCCACGACGAGAAGAGAAATATTGAGTGAGTGGACTATAGGACGGTGTGGGAACAGTAAACCCGGAATATCAAACGCGCGAATCCGCTCAAAGCGCAGAGGTCGCTGCACACCCATCCTTCGCAAAGTACCGGAGGAAAGGAAGAAAGAAAGGACTAACGATAAAGAAGAATAACAAGTTAAAGACGAAGAGGGATAAGAAGACCCATCAATTTATTATTATTCCACAGCGCTCCTGTCACTTATGGCTATCCACGTTCTTTTATTGTTCTACTCCTCCTCCTTCTCTTTCTTCTTCTTTCGCCTCTTCACCGTTCGTTTTTTTGTTTTTACTTTTATTGCCATTGTTATTATTTTCATTTTATTCGACGGAGCATCATCCTCACCGTCGCAGCGATCGTGGTCGGTCGTCCTCGTCCTCATCGGCGTTGTGTACTCGCACTCGCATTTTTCGAAGTTGCTTTTTCGTGACCGGAAGCAGAGGGGCCGGAACTCGGCGATTTCGCGCACTCTCTCGTGAATAACCCTCGCACATACACAAACTTACATCAATACACAGTTAACTCTCTCCTGTCTCTGGCCCCCGAGCCCCCTTAGGTCCCCTCGGTTTACTTGCCCTTGCCTCTATGTGAGTATCCGTGTGTCTGTATGTGTCCCGGTACGGCGTCGTTAACGGTAAATCGATCGCCGGACGATATCGATCGCCCGTAGTGTTGCGCGAGGGATCCAAGAGATGGACTCGGAGATTGAGAACGACGTGGCAAGAGGGCACACCCCTATACCCACGACTACTACCTTATACTGCTGCTGCTGCTGTTTCTGCTATATATATACAATGCTTACATATATCTATCTATATATATATATACAACGCCCTAGTCCTGGGTTGTAATGTTGCGCTTTACTCTAGTGTGCACTTCCCTTCTATCCTCTTTGTCTTTATCACTCGCTCTATCTTACTCCCGCTTGTACAGAGTATATCCCCTTTGGCCCTTAGCTAGCACATGGACATTCAACCAATCCATATATATACAGAACCAACGAGCATACTAACAACGGCCCCTTCTGCACTGCCGCGTGCGTGCAGCCAACGGGCCGATAGGGATTTACGAGCGGTTTCGGGCAATCGCGAATAGAGATTAGCCTGGCAATTAACTATGGATCTGGTGCGCAGCGAGTCCGCGAGGTCTGTTCCGCCGCATACATAAGTGACCCAAGTCTCGCGGCCAGAAGCGCGTTTCAACCTAACCTCTACCTCTATCTATACATACATACATAAAGATATATACATATATATATAAAGGATGGTAGGGTTATATGTATGAGCAGCACCACGGGTCTACATGCTCTGGGTATGTACTGAGGTATAAACCAAGCTCTCTGGTCTATTCCGCTACCTCTATTGCTCACGTTCATCCTCCGGTTACTTGTCTCACCCTTGCTTTACGTGTATTTTAGACCTGGCGATATTATGGGGTGTATGGTACTGATATATGTATGTATAGAGAGTACATAGGTGTATATATATACGAACGTGTGTGTATGTTTGCACGGTGGGTAATATATACACAGGCAGCCCCAAAAGACAGACGTGCTTGGCATCTATGAGAGTGTGCGGTACTTTCGATCCTGTATCTTCGCTCATCTATCTCCAGGATTATTCGGCTTTACTCACAATGTTATCGACTCCGCGCTCTAGGTATACTACCAGTGGCTGCTGAAATGACGCGGCTTTGACCTTTAAATCTCATGCGATATTTATAAGAGAAATCGAAATTAATGTTTGTTTTAAAAAAAGGAACGAAAAAATAGGAACAGGAAATAAAAAGTTAAGTAAATAAAGTTTTTAATGCCATTTTATATCACACTTTTATCGGCACTTGTTTGCCGACAATTACACGCTCGTAATTTTTTATGTAAAGCATTTTTTAGAGGAATAAAAATAACTTGTGAGCGAGTTAATAAAAAAAAAATTCATAAGAATTAATTATGAAAATTAGGCGGTTGAGTTACTCCGCTTTTATACGGAGATTTAAAGTGTGCGCTCGTAAATCATCAATATGTTTGGCAGTGGAGGAATCCGTGTTGTATTGATACATTCAAGAGAAAAAAAGTCAAGCTCCTCGCTTATGTGTATAGATATATACCCATTCATGAGGAGAAGAATAAAGGAATAAAAGGAAAAAAAAATAATAATAAAAGGACCTTTTAGCAGAATCGACAAAAATCTTCTACCAAGGGCTTGGTTCTGTCCTTTTAAAACACATGTATCTGTCTTCTCTACGTGTGCGTGAACATCAAAAATAAAAACACAAAAATTAAAAATAATAATAAAAAACGGCATATCATCAGAAGAGAAAACTTAACGAGCCGTAAAGTAAAAACCAAACGACAAATTAGTTTCTCAAACTTTTTTTTTAATGTATTTCTGTTTTCTTTTCTAATCATGAACTCTAACTTTCGATCTATTGATTCGGTATCACATTATCTAGACTGCAGAGAGATAACAAACACACACACATACATATCTATATATTTACATATGTCTAGAACCATAGACAGTAGAGAGACTTAAAAACACAGTAAATGTCAATCCTTAAGCTGGTGAACAGGTCCAGCGGGAAATTCAAATTTAACTGGAGAAAAAATAAAAATGAAGAAATAAAAAAGTAAAAATGGTTCGTACGGAGGAAGTGGAAGCGGTTAGAAGCGGATCCACCGCAGAGCGAAGAGTCGACAAAGAGAAAGGCGAGTAGATATAGAGTAGAGGGAAAAGAGAAGAAGATGAGAGAGATGAAATGAGATTGAAGGGGCGAGCCGCCGAGGGTTGAGGGGAAAAGAGCGGCAGGAACTGGCTTGGCCGCGGTAAAGGACTTTTGGGACGCGTTGTACATGGGTCGCGTCGTAGGTTCCGCGATGGGTCGCTCGGATACATAAGGGGGCGGAAGGGTGGAGTTGGGGCTCTTTATGTAGCACATAGATGTTGGCTGGTATGGCTGTAGGTTCGTTCGTCGTTGGTTGCTTGGTTGCTGGTTCGTTCGTTCGTCGTTGCCGCTCGCTCAGCGTGTGACGCTCAAATTACCTCCGTCTCCCAGTACTCCCCCCTTGCACCATCTCCAGCCGCGTTCTGGTGGCTCTCCGTCTCTTTCGCTCCCACGGCACCCGCTCACGCCTTACATTACCCAGTACACAGTGAAGTGAAGTAGTGTAGTGTAGCACAGAGAGTGTGCTATGTCGACGTCGCGCTACACCACCCTACACGCTATATAACGCCACTAGAGCTGCGGGTCTGGAAACGCGGCCAGCAGCAGCAGCAGCAGCAGCAGTAGTAGACAGGCACCGCGGGTCACCGCCTTCCCTCGGCCGCTGCTTCTCTCCATTGCCCTCCTAGTCTTCTCCCCTAGCACCACTTCGTCTCTAACCCCCTCGGGTTCGTCTCTTACCCTTCATACCCTTCTGTGCTTCTCTCCTCGTACTCGTACTACTCGTAGTCGTAGTCGTAGTCGTAGTCGTAGTCGTCGTCGTCGTCGTCGTGTCTTCCCCTCTGAACACAACCCCCCGACACACAGCCAGCAGTCCAACTCAAGCAGACTTGCCTCTATAACGCGCTCGACCATCCGCGCCCTCCTCTTTTGTTATTACCACGACGTGCACCACCCTAAATTCACTCGTTATAAGAGGAGGAGAACCCACCAACTTTCGGTCCTTTTATTTCCCAAGATCGCGAATGGGTTTTATTTCATTTCATTTTATTTCTTTCCTTCTTTATTTTATTTTATTTTTTTTCCCTGATGGTTGTTGAATTTTATTTTTTTTATTTTCTGAGATCAGCATTTTTATTTAAGTTTTTTTCTAAAGCGGTTGTTGGGGTGATTGAATAGGATGCACGAGGATGAGGATTATGCTTGAAGGGTTGAGATGTAGGCAGTTGTAGTTACGTATAATACGTATTGTATGCTCGGAGAAATAATAATATGGATGGAACTGTTGGATTTAATGATCCTTAAAAATTATAATTGCGACAAAGCACGGTGTAATTATTAAATGAGCTTGTTTGTTCTTGATTATACGGTAGACTTTGACACGTGGACTTTATTAACGATCATTTTATTTGATCGACGTTATTTCATGAATAATCGACATTTCATTTAATATCACGCATTATCAGGCTCCACTATAGTTAAAATAACATCACGAGCTTCCGATAATGATGTAATTATAATAATACTATTCAATTTTAAATGCTTTGTCTTATAATTATAAATGTCGCGTTATTTTTGACGAAAATTTACAGGCGAAAATTAGAAAATAATAAAATTTTGATCAACTTCTAGTTTCAATTAAGTACTAAAAGAAATATTATGAAAATTTATGAGTCAACGGCGGAGTTAATTGGCGGAATAAATACGTAACTGGTTTCGATAATTACCATAAAAATAATTCCGATTTAGAATCACAATACAAGACGATACGAGCTAGGAAAACAATTGTACAATAAGCGAAAGAGTTGAGTAGTGTAACTCGAGGACTTTTGTCATCAACACAATCGCCAGTAGGACCATAACGGTTCTTCGCTCCATGTATTCCCATCGACCGCACCCTCAGAGTCCCCCTCATGTGCGACTCAGGTTCTCGTGCAACTCGCTCTCGTACTCGATCGCAAGAGCAGCCATACACACTGCGCTCGGTGTTCTACATCAACTCCGAGCGTGTGTAAGGAAAAAAATAAATATAAAAGAGAGAAAAAAGTGAATAAGAAAAAAAAATGAAAAATAATGAAAGCAGCAGCACAGCGGCAGCAGAGTCGACGCGTGCACGCACGCGGACCGCCGCGCGAGGGAGTGTGAAATAACGCGATAGGCAGCAGCAGCAGCAGTACAGAGGACACAACAACAAAGGCGTCCGCGACGAGGGAGCGTACGTGAGAGCTATCGAGCCAGCGACGTCCGGGGGACGGGAGCTATATATATATATATATATACATACCCGCATATATATACATATATATGTAGAGAGCTCTATATATACAAGGTAATGCTTATTCTGCAGAGAAAGAGTGAGGGAGACGGGTGCAAATGGAAAGGGAGAGAAATAACGAGGGAGAAGCGCGAACGCGAACCGCGGGTTCCATGCATTCGGTCGGTTCGGTGAGTCACGCATCGCGAACTTCCTGCCCGTCCCCTCGTCTCTTCTCTCCGCTGGTGCTCGTATCGTATCGTTCGTTCGTTGGTTCCCCTTCGTGGCCCCTCGTTTCCCTCGACACCCGACTCTCTCTCAACTCCGGCGAACCCTTTTGTCTGATGGCTCGTCCGACCGAGCGTCACCCGCAGGGTTAAGGGTCTTCTAAAGAGGATGGCTCCGCTCTTTCTCCTCGTCCACCACCTCCGCTATATACAATATACTGTACACCATTACGTATAGGTATATATATATACATATATATACCTATGGCTGTAGGTAGAGAGAGGTATTATGTATGTATGTATATATAGCAGCGACAACAACGTCTATAAAGATATGTATCCTTTCGGTACGTGGACAAAAGACGTGTAACGACTCACCAAGACTAAGACCAAGACCAAGACGATGACGGCGACGGTGGCGGTCAACTCTCTCGCATATTTCTGGTAAATTAAACCCCGCCTCTTTATCGCGTCTGGAGACTTTCCAGTTGTTGAGCAGAAAATTCGGCATAGGTCGCCTTGGCTGATGGTATACGTGTATGTATACATATGTATGTATGTGTGCATTACATATAGCGCGCAGCGAGTAATCGGCAACGTCGTCGCGTTGGGCTTCCGAGCGCGTAATTGGAGAGACACCAAACTTAAACTTGATATATATTTTGTACAAAGTGTATATAGGCATACACCGCACGTGCAAGTATTGAGTTTAAGTGGATGAGTAGGAAAGGGGAATTGATTTGATGATGAGTTGCAGGGAAAGAAAAAATATACAAAAGATGCGTGGGTTCAGAGTTTGAAAGAAGATCTCTCTTCGTCTCTTGGATATCATATAGAATGGAATAATAATGACAATAATGATAATAATAAAAAAATAAATATGAGAAATAAAAATATATGGGCAAGTAGGAGTGGAGACTAAATTTCAACGTCAGCGACACACGTGCGATTTAAATAGCTGCATATAATTATCAGTTAATCTCCCGTTGAGAAATTCCACGAGGAATTCACGGGTTAATATTGCTGCGTATTAACGCGGGAGACAAAACCAGTGGAACTGAGCTGTGGGTGAGTGAGTCAGTCAGAGCATGAGTCAAAGAGAGATAGGGATTGAGAGAGTTTCGCAGCTATTAGCGCTTGTAAATGTGTGTCTAGATACATACGGGCGATGATGAGTACATATGTGTGGATGTGCATGTCCATGTGTGTGTGTGCGACCGTGCGTGTACATGAGTGTGTGAATTTTTTTATAACGCCTTTTTTTCACGAGAGTTATTGAACGTTGAGACTCGCGGTTGTCGTATCCAGGCGACGATCACCGGAGGCATGCTATGCGGGCCCTTGCAAAGTGTCGCACTCGACGGCGAGACGACACGCCGTGCTGGAGAGTAAGTAAGTAAGCATAAGAGCATGCTATGCTACGGTATGGTATGGAGAGACGACGGCGACGACGACTACGACGACGACGACGACCAGCTGCCGCGTGTTGTTCTTTTTCCTCGGAACCTCTCACTTTCCTTCTCTCCCAGCATTTCTCTCTCTTTTCCTTTCTTTCGTTTCTTTATTTTGTTATTTTATATATATATATATATATATGTTTTTTTTTTCTACTTATACAAAAGCGGACGCACGCACTGCTGTGTACGCTGTTGTTATGTAGTTGGTTGGGCCTTGCACGCGGCGCCGCGAGCGAAACGCGTCGCAGTCGGCTATCGGCGGGTTCGGGAGTTAAGTTCGTATACCTGAGTTAAGTCTTCGATCCCTCAACTGTCTTTCTTTCCCTTTTTCTTTTTTTTCCTTATTTTTTTCTCTCCTTACTTACTCACTCTCTTTCTCTCGCCCGTGGTTTATTATACCCACTACAAAACAACACCATAGCCGACGGCTGACGTCCGTTCGTTCACCAATAATACGCACCAATACGTGCGGTGGTCTGCTGCGCAACACACATAACAGTCGAGTGAGAAAATAAAAATACTCTCTCTCGTTCCACTGTATACAATATGTATAAATGTATATATATATATATATATATATACATATAAAAGAGCTGAAATTTTATCGCGAGTAACCGCGAGAGGCGCTCACGCACACCTTCAAACGCGTAATTCCAGCGAAAAGCGGTCTCTCATTCCGTGTTCATTCGCGGACCCTCGCATCCTGTCTCTCTATGACGGCTGATGGCCGCCTGGCTGGTTGTAGTTGGGCCTGCCGACGACCCCAGACTTCGCCGCACCCCCCTCGTCGGCCCATAAATACCCAACTCACAGTATGTGTATATGTACAGAGCAGAGCGCAAACCCAAACGCTGCTTGCCTGCTGGTGCCTGGAATTGCTGATGCCGTTCCTCACTGTCTCAGCTCTCTCGTACATACTTCAATACAGATGCAAAGTCTCTTACTGTGCTCTTACTACTCCCAGTCATTACTTCTCACTCGCTCTCTTTATCTTGCATTAACCGACACCACACACCACACAATAGTCTAAGTCTGTGTGGTGTCGGTTCAGCATTTCACGAACAAACTCTACTCTTATTCGCAGCACTCGCTCACTCAATCTTTGTTTTCCTCCTCAGCTTTTATTTGCCAAAGACGGACTCGAGGCTTTCCAATCGGTCTCACTCCCAGCTCTTTTACTCTCTTTTACTGCTAAGTTAAGTTAAGTGTAAAAGAAAGAGGAGGAAGTGGGATCTGATGAAGCTATCGAGCGAGATAGCGGTATCGCGGCAAACAACGCGCATCAAACGCTAAAAGAGATTTGGCAACGTTTCCACGGGTACAAAGTGGGTAACTCATGATGTCGCGTGATCCTGGGGACTTGCGGAGGCTTAAAAGCCTCTTCCGGTGTTAGAAATTGCCGCGTCTCAACCAAGTAGTGGCTCGAACGCCCCCTCGTATCGTGTTTGTATCGGGGTCTTGCGTGTAATGCGCTCGTATATATATATACCTATAATATCAACCTTTATAAACGCACATTGTGTACTTACATGCCTGTATTGCGGCTGTATACATACAACATCCAAACATATATACATCACGGCTATAATGTGTAATAATACGCAGTTTAATTTAACGCTAGGCATCCGCAAACTGCGTGAACGAGTGTAAGTATGGTATTATATATTATGTTCAATACAGATAAGAGTCGAGTTGAATGCAGAGTATGGTATAGACTGTAGTCCGATGTATATATATATACAAAACAGCAGTAGTATAGCGAACTCATGATTAAGTAGAAAAAGTTTTGAGGGGGAGAGAGCTGCTACCACGAGGAAAGTGAGAGCGCTTGATACCGCATTCATACGTACAGCCTTGGGGGTGTGGGGAGAAGATATAACTACTATATAGTATATACCGCTCGGCAGTGCAAGTATCAGGGAGAGTAAAGTGGGTCAGTGTCGCGGGAACTTGAAAAGTTCACTTCCGTAATACGAGCGAGCGGTGCGCCGCCGACTGCTGCAAAGTCGTCCAACCGCATTTATGGGTCAGCGGTTGGTAAAACAGAGACACTGTTAACTGTTAAGTATGTGCATGTACTACTAGATAAAATATCTGTACACATATATTTATGTATGTGTGTGTATAGTACTGGATAGTGAGCGTGTGACTCACTGGTGAAATTGTTTCGCGATTACTTTGCGCCTACTTCATCCTAGCTTAAGCTCAGTCCCTCCTCTTCCAGCTGTTCCACGCTCGGTCTTTTTCCAACGATTTACGGCTTCGTCCGTTACTCTCAACTACCAATACTTTTTTTTACTACCACGCAATTTTACCCGTTCGCATCGCTCTTAACAGCACAATTACTTTTAATTATTTATAACGGAATTCGTCTATACTTTATTTGTTTATACTTAAATTATTTTTTTACTTAAGTTCATTTACTATCTACAGTTTAACTTGTATTGACGCTCAACTTTAAATACGATTAATGAATTTCTTAAATTATTTCAAAATCTTTATCACCGAGAGCTGTAATAACATATACATATCTATCAATTTGATTTAATTTAATGAACTTTACTCGTCTGGCTAGTAGTGCCTTACAATTTAATCGATTGGCCACCTTATACCCATCTATATATATATGTATGTTTCATGTACAGAGAGAGTATACACGGAAGCCATTCGCCTGCGGTTGGGCAGAGTATCGAGCGATCGAGAGAGAACTAAATTCTCGTGAGTGCGTGCGTCTCGCGATTAGCTCTCACAACATCGTCACCGTCGTCCTTGTGCAGTGTATATCATCTATATATATATATATATGATATGAACATGAACATGGATGTGGACATGAGTAAAGTAAACGAGCACGCTCGAAGAGACGTTGTTGGACGTTGAGACGTAAAATGAAAGGGACACATCAACGCGACGAACACCTGCAATACCCGTTCTCACATATCTTTTACCTCACACACACACACACACATATACGCACATGTACAAGTACATCGCCGCTGAAAGTATACCGTAGCAGCTAAAACGACAACGAAAGAACATCAGTTGGCCGGATGGATACACGATACGAGAAAATAACGTAAGACGCAGTTTAGTTTGCTCGCGTAACGCACACGTAGAGACCCAAATATATATATAGATATATATAAAACCTAACGACCAACCAGTACGAGGGTGCTCTTTTGCCGCGGGGTTGAACCAAGGGCATTAGAGGGAACAGAAGTATAGTAGTAGAAGTTCGAGTTGGAATAGAAGTAGAAGTAGAAGTAGTAGAAGTAGCAGTAGCAGCAGTAGCAGGAGCGGAAGAGTGGAAATAGGAGTCACGACGACTAACACGGTGGCGGCGACGACGACATCCAAAGACGACGATGAGTAAGAGAATGTGAGGGTAAAGAGAGATGAGGGAAACGAATGGAAGTACTTGGCCTGGCCTGGGTTGGGTTGGGTTGGGTTGGATTGTATGTATATAGTATAGATATATATAGAGGCCGAGGACGAAGATAGGGCAAGCCGTTATTTAGCTGGCCGTCCCTTCGCGACCTAACTCACCCCCGCTCATCCGCCCGCACACCCTCGCGCTCTGCTGCCACGTCCAACGGCTCCCTCCGGCCATATCTCCAGCAAACTCCCGCTCCCGACCCTCCCCCGCTCACTCACACTCTCTCGCTCACCTACTCACTCACTCACTCTCTACTCCAAGTTAGTTCTACTCATTCCGCGCTTTCAGCCATACTCCTACTCTTACAACTCCTCTCCTTACACTACTATACTCCACTGGATACTCTGTCTCTCTCTTCATTGGCTGACTATGTCCTTGAAGACACGCGAAAGACGCAACGTTGCTTTACTTGTCTCTCAGTAAAACATTTTCGACACACGACAATCTGTATCGCGAAAAATTACGAGATTAATTGCCGAGCTGCGTTCAAGGACAATCCAACACGAGACACAAATTTAAAATTATAACGAAAAAAGAGCAACAGCAACAACAAAAAGCAAGTTAATGAATGAATAAAGAATAAAGTTTTATTTTAGTACTCTGTGCACATTCGCTCGTGCTCTTTCATTTTCTTCTATTCTCATTTGGTCTCTACTCTTATTCGCATCTGGCTTTTCTCTTTTGCTTTGCCCACGCTTATTCGCCACTACTCTCAACTCTTCTTCAACAACCGCCACTAACCCATTCCATCCCTTGTACTGTATATTTGTCGGTGTACCAATGTGCAGATACTAGTTTCTCTGTGATGCTGCTGCTGCTTCTACCGTTGCTAGAGACTATAGATATAGATACAGATAATACAGTACATAGAGACAAGTAGAGAGAGAGTTGGCTCGTTCATTGTAGCTTCGTCGCTCGTTTGCCCACGTAACGGTATACTATTCCTCTATACTGTCTCTGATCCTTGCTTTCTACTGTTCTTCCCATGTTCACGTTTCTATACTTCTATCTCTCTGTTCATCTCTATCTCTAGCCTGGCTTTGTAAGAGAATTACGTTGCACCGAGCAAAAACAAAATAAAGAAAATGACTAAAAAAAGTTTGAAATAAAATCGCGCAAAAAATAAACAAAATATGTAATTATTAAAATAAAATAAAATATCCTTTAAAAATAAGCCAATTGTTTGATCTGTAGCGTAAACACTTAGTCATAGGGATTACTGGCCAGATGGGTTGTTAACTTGGGAATTTCCCGGCAGTGGAAAAGTACTAAGTGCATATACCTGCTTCTACAAGTATTCATAGTATCCAAAGTCGCAACATTCTTACTAATTTCCGCTTTAACTTTGGCCTTTGACCTTTTACTTAAACTCGTTTTAGTCAGCCAAGAATTATTATTCATGTTGGTAAACATGACATATATATTCAATAAATAAATAAATATAAAAATAGCCGGAAAAAGTGCGTACACGATACCCAGTAAAGTTTTTTTTTTTTTTTTTTTGAGTAAAAGAACGAGTGCGCATTTCCGGTGCGCATCTGCGCATTTTCTCGATAGTGTAGAACTGCTCGCGATATACGTTGGGTTTAACGAGGAGCAAGAGCCCTTCCTTACTTGTTTCCTTCCTCCCGGTCTTTCGCTCTCCACATACTCTATATCTGTCTCCTATAATACACGTACCAGCTTTTCTCTTACATTTCTCATCAGCATCATCATCGATTTCTTCAGCTCCCCTTCAATTTAATTCTCACCCCACGGCGAGAAGATAGCAGTAGGCCACGTGAGACATTTCACGAACATTATTCCCGCGGTTAATTCTCTGATTAATATATATCCATACAAATATAGTATACAATACAAATGGGTGACAATGTTACAGGGCTCAGCAATTGTCAATATCATTAAATGTACCGCAAAAATATTCCATTCCTCTTTAACGAGATCTCCAAAATAACCACCCCCTGGAGTTATAGTAGGAATACTATATAGTTGGAATATAATATAATATATATATATATAAATATTCCCCTTTAACTTGAGTTAGTTGGCTCTACTTGTCCTGTACTACTCTCAACTCTGCAGTGAGCCAGCAGAGGGTTAGCTTAGAAGAGAAACGCTTTGGTAATCGATTGTCGCGATACGAATAGAACCAAGTTTCCGTTGTTGGAATAGAAGCTAACCATGAAGTTCGAGGTAGAATGGATAGGGAATAGCAGGAAAATATATACGTAGACGAAGACACAGATTACTACTGCGGATCGTCTTGTGTATAGATATATCTATAGAATAACGAAAATAGAATGTAGATATATATAGACATAGACAATGAAGACTGAGGACCGAGGGCCAGCGACTGGGAGGCAAAGGTGGTCGGGCTCAAAAGTCCAGGTAGGGGTTTGAGGTTGAGGTTTGCTCAGGTATTCCAAAGGTTCATGTACGTGTACAGGTTGGTGTGTGTGTGCAAGGGTATGTGCATAGGGTACGCCAAAGCAGATACACACCGTGATTATTCAAAGGACTAAAGTCGAAGAGTAAGACGGGAGTTTTGAATCAGTGGGAGGACAAGGACGAGGACATTGTAATGTGTTTTGTAAGCGTAAATGTTAAGGAAAATGAAATGTACGTCGAGGTTGTCGTGAAAGTTAAGGCGAAATCCCAAAGCGATAACCGATCGTGTGTTTTGTTTCCCGGAGACGTCACTTCCACGAATCTCCAACACCATACGGGTTGTGAGGCTTAACGGAGTATGCTTGTATGTGTGTGTGTGATTGTAAGTGTGTTTGAATGTGGGTCTGCAAGTAGTCGACTTGTATGTATGTGTTATGGAGGGAACAGAAGCGGTGAAAAGAGGCCGACGGAAAAAGAAGGGGCGGAATAAGCTGAGCTCGTGCGTACGTGCGTGACGATCATCCCTTCGCGAGAGTGCGTGCGCTGGATACCGCATTTTATATATTATGTGTATGTATACATATATACATATATATAAAGAGAGAGATAGAGAGAGAGAGTATATACGGTATGGCATACCTAACCCTCGATCGTTGGGTTTAACGCCGCCGCTGCCACCGCCACCGCCGTAGCGGCTGCCGTTGGGAGAGAAAGGGACAACGAGCGCGATTCGTCCACGTCGATTTCCACGCCTCGAAGGCTTCATCTCGCGTCGCCGTGCACTGGACTAACCGCGGCCATACGATCGATATTCCGAGCTCAACAATACGTATTTCCTACTCTGACTTTCAGCTGCACCAAATACTATCCCTAAAAATAAATTTACGCTATTTCATCTCTACTCTACGTCTGCTTCTTATTCGTCCTGGTCTTTTGCTTTTTTGTATCTATCGTCCTTTAGGTTTCTCTGCTGTTTGCTTTTATTTTCACTCTATGCACTTTAATCCTCTACGGACCTTATGGAGCATGTGTGTATTTTTATTTTATTTTATTTAGTTTTTTTTTACGGATTTTATAAATATAATTATTGTTATTATTGTGATGGGTAACCAGACGTAGGACAAGAGAAAGAGAGAAGGTGTAAATGAATTAAATATATATGATAAAACTCGCGTGTAATATTTTTTAATGGACTGAGTTATTTTTAGATCGGAGGTATTTTTTTTTTATAAGATAATTTGTGATGATGGTTTTACAGTAATTTAGTTAACGGAGAAGATAATTTATTGAGAATGATAAAGATATTCAATTTATAATATGAATAAATTATTATCTATTAAATCACCGGTGTAATCGAATTATTAACCCACTAAATCCTAATAAGTATTTTGTAACATGCAAATTGTTTACTAATAAAGTATACTTTAACCGCATAATTCCATAATTATATACCCTTCTCTCCGGTATCTAATAGCTTCTAATTCTATAATATTTTAATCTCACAAGTGAATTTCTCACCCACTTGATAGCCTATTATTACCGTGCAAAAATAATATCCAAAATTCTAAAAGTATCCGCGATAATTACAAGCTAATAAAATTCCCAAGATAACAATAAGTTTCAATTTTTCCTATATCTTATATATACATGTAACTGTTACTTTTACTCGGCAATAAAACAGAGACAAATAATATTATTTACAAGCTAAAACAACACGTCATTTGCATCAACCGGTTTCTCCTGTGGCTCGAGCACATCTTATACTAATTTATTTTTTTCCCCGGCATTTTATTTACTTATTTTAAAATTTTTTTTTCCACGAAAAATGTTTTTTTACACCGCGCTCTCTCTGTTGTTTTTTTTTTTTTTTTTTCGGCGAGTCTCGCGCGCGATATACGTCTCGCAGACAAGGCAGCTTGTATGCAAGCATGAGAAAAATGAGGAGAGGAGAGTAGCTACAGAGTAGTAGGTATTATAGGAGATGATTCGTGCATCAACTCCATGGCCTTCGAGAGTCTTTAAGTCTGACTTGCGGTGTGCATGTAAACTTGGGCTACGGGCTAGAGGCTACGGGCTACAACGGGGTTGAGTGGTGTATCCAGAACGGGCAGAGTACGGTTGTCGGTTTAGTTTGCCGAGTAGGTAAGTAAAGGTAAAAGATCGCGAGAGAGCCGTCAATTAGGAGGGACCGCGGCGGTCGTGTCGGGGCGGCAGGAAACGAGAGCTCGCGGGCATCGTATCCCCGGGTTTTTCGAGTTGAGCCAGCGAACA
Source organism: Microplitis demolitor (assembly GCF_026212275.2). Lineage (NCBI taxonomy): Eukaryota > Metazoa > Arthropoda > Insecta > Hymenoptera > Braconidae > Microplitis > Microplitis demolitor. Next base: position 17,309,538 of record NC_068552.1, read on the forward strand.
AAGAAAGAGCCCAATTGCCTCTCGCTCACACTCTTCCGTCATTACTTAATCTTACTCAGTTGCTCCTGCACTGATGACTCTTACACAGCACTCTTATTTCTCAGCAGATCGTCGATGTGTTTTCAGTCTATACCCCGCTCTCTGCTCGTATCGCTCGATGAGAAGACGGCTGATGTATATACCAGAGGGTTTGCTTTTCCCCGCCTCTTCCCCGCTCCCCATCTACCTTATCCTCTCACGGTCTTTTTCTCATCTCCCTTTACCCCTTAGGTACCTCATCACCGGCGTAGTACTCGAACCTCATCCTCCTTCACTTTACCTTATATTCAGCTCTTCCTTCTTATACATTTACATTAACATTCACATCCACATCCACATCCACATACTCACTCACTGTTCCGTGAATATTCTCGGCGACCGCGACGCCGCCCGTCTCACGGGAAATATCGGTCGGGGAATTAATGCCCCAGGTATATAACAACGTAAAAGGCTGAGAGAGAGAAAGAAAGAGAGAGAGAGAGAGAGAGAGAAGGAACCTCGACAGGAGCCGGTAATTTTGCAGGTTTCGTTTTTAAACCGTTCGACGAGAGTTTAAGTTCTTATTCTTCCTCTTCGTCTTCGTCTTGGTCTTTCATTATTTTATTTATTATTTTTACTCTTATTCTTATTCTCGATATTCTCAGCCCATTCTTATGACTTATGACCATGCGTATTTCAGTTTACGCCTTTTGTGATTGTAAATGTCGAAAAAATATTTTAACTGCGACTACTGTGTGTAGTTTTTAATGACCGCTACTCTCAACAATTTTCGATAAACTCTACAGGTGTTATTACTCGTATGTGTATTTATTTACATAACTAATAATAATTACCATTTTTGATATTTTATTTATATTAATTTTCGGAAATGGAGATTAATTAAGTCTTTTAAGCTAAAAGCTTATAATAACTTTCCAGTTAAAGTTGTTCATTCGACGTTATATTATCAATTCATCGGATTAAAATTTATAGCATTCGATGTCGCGTGTTTGAAATTTATTATTCTATATATTATTTATTAAAGCCTGCGATGAGTATAAACTTAAGCTCAGCTGAAGTTTTCGTGACAAAGAAAATCACTTGTAAGCATTGTGTACAGCTCGGAAGCGACCGGATTGGTAAAACCCGGCATTGGTAAAACCCGGCAAGATAAAAGCAATTTCAAAGCACCTCTGACGTACATCATTTTCTAAACAGTTAATTTACGAGGTACACCCAAGTAATTACCATTAGTTTTGAAATATTTTAGATATCTATATACACATTTTTAGTCGTAAAATGTGTAATTGCAACTGACAAAAGATCCCAGCAAAGTAAAGTACAATAGGGGAGTATTGAAGAACTTGGTAGTTATCCCAAAATGAGTTTGTATTACACGATGGGCTTCGTGTACCTGGCAATTTTAGCTAAAGTTTTTACATGCACCGCATTCTACATTTCTCCTTTTCCCTACCGCTCATTTTGTCCTACCTCTTGCTCTTTCTCAAACATTTTAAGCCGTTAAGTACTTTGCTCAGCTATATTACTGGAATTATTGTATTATATTCGCTTTTATTTTTACAATCTTGTACTTGTGCTCTACGACGAGCTAAGTAATTTAACGACAGCTTGTTAAAAGTTATTTCTATGAAATTATCTTCTTAACTCTTTAAGTCAAATAAATATAAATTTTTATTTATTATTATTATTATTATTATTATTATTAAAAAAAATACTTTTGAGTATGTAGTTAAATTATTTGACTCTATTTATAATTAATTATCCTCAATTACTCAAATTCTGTTGTCACTAATGACCCGTGATCGCGGCAGGCTTTTAATAGTTTAGAAAAAAAAGTAACGACTTGCAAACTTTTAAATTGAATATAAACTCGTAAAATATTATAATATTATTCATTATACAATAATTGAATAAACATATTTTCGATAAATTGATATTTTAAATTTGACTCTTACCGCAGTCTATTATAATTTTTAAAAACTCATGTTTAAATTCACCGCCAAGTATTTTTATGAAAGAGATCATTGAAAGTACATTAGATTTTAATTTGAATAAAACACCCCGTGCCCAGCTCTAATCCTTATTTAATTACCCAAATTAATAGACAATAAGTTAGTTTGCACAAGGAATTAAATGATTAATCTGCATATTAATTTGAAGCGGGTGATTTTGATGTAAAAATAAAAAATAAAATAAAATGAATCAGGGTATTATATTTCATAGACCTAATAATACCTACGACTTTATACCTGTGATAAATTACAACCCAAGTTCTCAACTGCTACGACTACTTGTGTGCGGCTCAGGTTTTTCAATATACATACATAATGGAACGGAGTGTCCCCGAAGGACAATAGAGGGTCTTGGATGGAAACAAAACGTCCCAACTTAAATTACCTATTGAAATGGATAGATATTTTAGTTGTAGAAATGCCAGCAGCAGTAGTTTGTATACATATATTTACATGTCTATAGAGAGTAGTAGTGAAAATCGCGAACGGATTCATCGGTTTCCATTTACCTATTCCGAGGCAAGCGGTTCGAGGAAACGACTTGACCACCGCCTACTTTTCCCCGCGCTTTAACAACGTCGCAAACCCTAGTACGCAATATACATCACTTTTCAATGCTCCTATCTCTCTCTCCCCTTTAATCTTTATCTCTCTCTGGCTAACCCTCTTGAGTTAACGTGTTCTCGTTTCTCTGTGGCCTTCTATTCCAGTCAAGTCTTATGGATTGGTACCGTACCGCCCGCTGTTTCACTCGGAAATCAGAACCGGCGAATGACGGCAACGTCGACTAGCAGGACGACGCGACACATTGGACCCGAAAACTGTCCAGAGCTCTCGGGAAATTCATGTCAGGTATAATCGAGTCTGCTCGCTCTTTGTCCTTTACTCTCTTATTCATACTCTGCTGGCATACTGTCATGCCTCACACTACATTACTTCCCCGCCTTGTGTATTACTCATCCACTTTCCGCGCATTCTTTCGTTTTTATAACTACAGCTATGACTGACTATAACTTGTGCCTTTACTCTGTTACGCCTGACCCAGCAATTCTACGAGCCGACGAAGGGAAAATACCCGCGCATCTGGATGCAAGATGGTTTTCTTTTTTTTTTTTTTTTTCCCCGATACCTGATGACTAAAATCCCTCACAGACCCTTGTCTAGCACAGTTTATAAGTGGTGATTGTTAAATAGTATATGTCAATACGCTTCTTGAAACCAAGGCTCATAAATAGTGGGATTTTAAATTTAAAGAGAGATTCTTATCGATTGGAAAAGTTTCCAACACCTTAAATATTTTTCAAATGATAATATTTTTGCCACGAGTTATTACTTTAAGAATATTTAAAAATTGAGTATGTAAATATAAATGTAATTAATTAATTAAGTGTAAAAATAAAAATTGGCAATAGCTTGCTGATAATTTCGCAAGATAACTTTTTAATTTTAAGGATCAATCGTCGTGGCCGTTGTCACCGTGTTGATAAGTAGGTTGAAATACGAGGATAGTAAGCGAAAGTTCATCGTGGCACGAAGCAAATAAATGATGATGCAATGAAACGTCTCGCCACGAAGCCTACCAACGGCATTACACTGTCGCGGCTGGCGTTTTCATCATTCGCCAGCCCGTCAAAAACAAACATAATAAGTCATCAGATACGCAGAAGGCAGTTGAATAAAAAAAAAAAGTTTTATAAAATACAGCACAACAAGTAAACTAAAAATAAACGATGAAAAAAAAAAGAAATATTAAAGAAAGAAAATAAAATACGTCACGGTTGTAAAGTTGATGGCAGTTGGAACAAGTAAGCGATTTTAAAAGAAGCATTTGTGTTATATGGCGTGGATATTGACGGGTAAGGTCTTTTGGGCCCGTGGCAGATTAGTCAGCGTTCATTCCCGCGGGTCCAAGGCCGATCCCCGGTGTCTAAACCGTATGGCCTGAAGAGCTAAAACCTTAAGTTAAACCTTAAACATTATATAGCCCGCATACTTAGATTCTTTTAACCTACTACGCAGCTTTCGGCTGACGCTTCCTTTACTCAACTTCGAGTCGGAAACGGCTACGCGACCCGACCCCCCGGGAGAAAGATATACAACCGTGGGCACATTTTAACGCACGTACTCTATGGTCTCTACCCTACACAGCTATAATAATACAATAACAACTCGTGTCCGCAGAGTTCGTGGTACTCGCCGGATGACTCGAGTACAATAGTCTTATGTACATATATATATACATTTACAGTGGGTAGGAAAGTTGAGCTGCTGTATTCTCAGGTAAAGTAAAAAGCTCGCGTGCGTCATCAGTCCGAGCAACGTTTAGTTGACGATGAGGGAGAAAAGATGAACTAAACAGGAATGTAAGAGAGGATCTTTACCTCTGCTGCTTTAACGTCTGCATGTATATGTGTGTAAAACCACCGCTGGAATAGTGTGCGCTGCATATAGACATAGAAGGGTAGCTTTACTTACATTACATTAGGAATGGGACAAGGTACATGACAAAACGACGTCGCTGCACGAGAGACGTCGCCATTTGGCGCACGTTCTACTCTCATCGTGCTGGCGTAGGTCCGAGGGGAAGCAAAACTACTATCAGCCCCCTTGTGCTGCACCCTCGTTCCCCCCATCATCCATGTACGTTTTACTCCCGTGTTAGGTTTACACTCTGTCTCTAATGCTCATATATGTATGTACGCTGGAACATCAACGGCAGCAGGAGTAGCGCCGACTAATACTAACAAAGTAAAGCGCAATAGTCCCCCGTTAATCCCTAACTCGTCGTCGCATATAAGAGAGCAAGGCACGAAGAGTTGCAGACGCACGAAACGGTCGCCCGCTGTGCCCAAACGACCTCGTAGCAGCGGGAAAACGATCCCGCGAACCCTGCCATGGTATAGCTAGGGATAACACACCGTGAAAATAAGCGAATAGAAGTAAGAGTGAGAGAGAAATTGAGAAATACAGTATAAAGGGCATGATTGTGAAGCTAAAACCGTGAGGCCTTGACGGAATAGAATGCGAGTTTAGTTTTTCCAATCGCGTGTTAGATCCAGACCACGCTAGCAGGAGATAATTCACAGAACCGAGTATCTTTTTTTTCTCTTTTTTTTTTCTTTCTCTTGTTGGATGTGTATGGCGGTGCCGATGCTTGGCATCACGGTAGGTGGATGATGAGAGATAAAGGGAGTGAGCAAAAGGGGGAAAAAAAAATAATCCAAGGGTCATCGTCGTCGTAGTGTATCGTCGTTGATGTCGATGTCGTCGTCATTGGTTGAGCGATGAGGGCGTTCGCGGCGCGTCTAAAAGGGTTCCCCTATATATTGTCCTCCAGCTTCTGTTTTATTTTCGAGCCGATCGATCTCCGGGGATCTGCGTTTTATTTTTGCTTTTTTTCTCTTTTTTTACGTTGGATGACGAGCTGAACGCGGTGGAGCGCGGCCGAGCACACCGCGGGGGTGGCCGCCCCCTGTGACGCAGCTTTTTACGCAGTAAATAGTGTGCTGTATATTAATTCTCTCTCTCTCTCTCTCTCTCTTTCTCTTTTACTCAGTCATTCTTCCAAATTCTTATCTTCTCTGTCTTTTTTCGCTCTCTCATCGCATCTCTGGTGGATTAGAAAAAAAATTCACTCCCTTTTTATCCTCACTCACAATTGTTCTCGTCAAGGAATCGTCTGTACGTGAGCATGCATACGCTACCACACGATCATCATGCCATACCAGAAACCTAGTCCCCCGACAACGATATAGACTACACATAACGACTAACATAGCTAGCTATTTTCGTCTCCCTCTTACTAATATATATAGATATAGATATATATGCATATAATGCTCTGCTCTACTATACTCTACTCGATCCCAGCACATCTCGCGAGTTGACTCTCGGGGCCGCGGTGGTCGAGGCATCGGAAAAGGATATATATATATATAGTAGTTGTATAGTATAGAGAATAGTAGAACGTCGAGTAGCAGTGGCTATGCTGTCGCTTGGTGGTCGGTTGGTTGCCGCGTCTGCAGCTATGTATTTACACTGGGGTGAGTTTCTCTCTGGCTCGACGGTACCTAGTACATTACATAGAAGCCGGTGGTATAGGGTGGTACAGAGTGGCAGAGGGACGAAACGTGAGGGACATGCTACACTCGGCATCACTATACCAGTATACATATATATAATAGTATACATATATATATATATAGTGTATAGCGGAGCAGAACAAGAGAGAGCAGAGTAGAGTAGAAGCAAAGGCTGAGTAGAGAGTACAGCGGTGTAGAGCCAGCAGAAGCATTGGGATATATCTATATACATTTATAGTAGTAGTAGCTGAGTAGAGGCAGTATAGTATAGAGGCAACGGCAGCAGCAGCAGCAGCAGTAGAAGCAGCGAATGAAGGTGGGATGAAGAAGCTCGCGCGATCGTTTCTCCCTCTCACGACTATTACCGCGCGCTCACCATCAGCCATCCTCATCGCGTTACTGCTGCGAGTAGTATAGCGAACCGATGGGCAACGCGGTGGACTGCGGGGTAAAGACGGGGGCTTTAGGAGACAGCTGCAGGCCATGCGAGGGTCCGTCGACTACGGCAGGCCTGGTCGTTTACTGCGGAATATACACGCTCTCTCTGTGTATGTCTCCCTTTGCTCCCTTCCGTCCCCCTCGGCCCTCGCCTCTCGCCCTTACTTCTGTCCTGGCTTCCTCCCTGAGGCACCTTTCGCGCGCAACTCGAACGAGGCCCTTCTGCACCCCCGTCTCACGCTACTATACTCTCTTTCATCCTCCCCGAGCGTCGCCACGACTTGCCCTGGCCCTGGACACACACAACTATCTCACTTGTTCACTCTCTCACGTTCCAGCAACTCAACTCGCTCCATACCATCCAACCTACCTTCTTCCTAACCACCCTACATCTATCTACCTATATCTATATACCTACATCACTATTCTACTTTGCTCTCTGCTGTGGATATTGGTGAAGGTATAAGTACACAGATTCTAAGTGTGCATGTATGTGTGTGTGTGTGTGTGAGCTATAGTACTCGAACCCTTGGCGCCCCTTTAGCTCTAAGCCGCGATGCGAACTCGCGACGTAACGGGGGCGCTCAACGAGCCACGGGCAACTTGCTCGTAACTCGCGCTCCGGTAAATTTCCACCGAGACCGAAGGGTCTCAAGCTTTCTCTACTTCACTACCACTGCTCCATACTGTATGCTATTACAACGTCGACGTTGACGACGACGACGACCATGAGACTGTGTAGTATGTAACTATAGTGCTGTAAAGCTTCAGAGGTACCATAGAACCCCGGGTATATATGTAAGAGCTCGGGTTTGAAGGTGTGTGAGTGTGTGAGTGGGTGGATAGGTGGGTGGGTAAAACCGGTACACACTTATACATGAAGAGTTCTCTACGCGTACTTCCTCCCCTATACACACCCTCTTACATCGTGACTTCTATTGTCACTGGTACTTCGCGCGCACTCCTCTCGTTTCCCGTTACTTCGTTGTGAGTCGCATCGAGTTCTATTTCTTAAGCTTTGTAATTCAAACTGTTTTACACTGCGCTGGTTTCGCCTCGTCAACTCGCACGTTGAACAATATTTTTTGCTATTAAATGACTATCAAGTTTCTCGTCAAGAGCTTGCGGATCGTATTTTTTCCCATCCACGAAACCAATCAACCATTTTTTTATTCAATTTTTATATGAATAATGATAATAAAGACAGAAAAAGTTTTCAAGGGCTTCAATTAATTAGTAATTAAAGATTTATTCAATCTGTATATATATTTATATATGATCATATATATATGAGTATCCATATAGATATACAGTTAGAAGTATATTTTGAAATTCATGCGTTATTCATGAAGCAGAAAATCATGTATAATAAAAAAAAAATTGTCCCTGAATTTGATCATATATTCTTGCGTGTATGTTATGACTTTATAAATTTTTAAAAATAAAAGTTTGACACTGACCTAAAAATAAAAAGCTCCAATTTTTTTTTTAGGTCAAACACGTGTGTATTTTCAAACAAACGCGTACATGATAAATTTATTATTCCTGTGATTACTTTATAATTTATACAGAGGGTGGGGTCACTCAGCAAAAAGTACTGCGGGTAAAATGGGCTTCGAAAAATAAAAAAAAAATCTTCATTCAAATTAATATCAATTGCCGATTATTGTTGCAACTTTCTTTTTACATTTTTTACAAGAAATTTTTACGGCCCACATTACCCCACCATCTGTATACTGCCCATTTATAAAGTTCTAAAAACAATTTTATAGTTTTATTTTACTCCTCATATTTTTAAGATATTAAATATTTCATAGGCTCATTTTACCCCGTTTCCTTCTCGACAAATTGTTTTTTTTTTTTTTATCAAAGATTCAGTGTAATTGATAGCTCAATTAATAAAGCTGATGATTTAAAGAAGATTAAGAAGCCTCAAAAATAAAAATATTGTGATTATGAATAGTAAATAACGAGCGGGTAAAAAAAAATAATAAATAAGTGTGTTGATGTCGACAGGTGGCGATCGAAACACTTGGGCTGAGTTTAAAAAACACATATGTAGCTGAAATAAATGCGGCTAAAATCCATCGAGCATGTGATATACTGCATCGTATCGTAAAAAGATGAAGAGAATTCAAAAAGTTTTTTTAAGTACCCAATTGTACGTACATACTTTGAAATAAAGAGGGTGTGCCGAACATTCTTCTCTTTTTATTGCTTTTCTTTATTACAAAGACAGATATAGGCTGATAGATAGATATACGTATGTATATATGCCACCCCAACAGCTTATCATTGATGATCTTTCACGCTCGCTCGCCGCACAAAGGAATCATTTATTTCTAACTAGTCTTTTAGTCACGTGTTGCCGGATAATTTTATCGTTTGCGTTTGAGAATTATTGTTGAGAATTAGCATTAGATTTTCGGCTTGACGTATTTTCTCTCTACTCTTTTCTTTCTTTTATATCTTTATATCGTTATATATTTTTCTGTCACATAAATACGTGGCCCTATATAAAGTATTATATTAAGTACAGACGCAACCCTGTGTCTATTCAATTTTGACTATTCACTTTCACTTCGTCCTCTTGTTTCTGACATACACTAGATGAATACTTTTTCCTCTAAACTTCCGAGGCTTACATTAAATAAAGATAAAACTCTTAAACTATGATATGATTTACAACCGGATGGATTATGTCCGCCTCGAGTTCAAAGTAAGTACCTAGATAATTACTCACAATGACCGTCGCGACTAAGAATTTTGTATACAGTAATTGTGTCTTTATTATGCCGGCTGCTAATCAGCCATTACCTTACCGCGTAAAGTACTTTTAAAATTGATGCTAAGAAAACAATATAATAGAAGGTCATTAGAGTATTTGAAGGATTCTAAGAAAGTATACCTGCGATAAGATCGTTCAAGCATCTGTCTAGTCATGTTAATTAGCGGGGATTAAGTAAAATTTCCCTAAGACTTTATTGTTATGCATATATTTACAGTACCTCTACTTAAAGCGGAACGTAAAAATTTAAGTCGGCTAGACAAATTACACTAAATGCGGGCCTGAAATTAATATTTTAATTTTGAAATATAATTTATTTTTGTACGATAGTTTTGTAAAATGGATTTTACTTTTAATCATGTTGTTATTTTGAGATAATTTTATGAAAAAAATAAAAATAAGTAATCGAGTAATTGAATTGAATGATAAATAAAAATAAAACGGAGTATAAAAATAAATATGTGAGGAAAAAATAAACTACTTACATAATAACTTAATTATGTGTATTTATTTTTATCATTTGTGAAGAATTTAATTTTTTGAATAACGTTTGTGGGTCAAATTAAATATTTTTTTTTTTTTTTATTATGAGAAGTAAATTAACGTGAAAGGAAAAAAGTAGAGTGTAAATAAAAGTCATGGGATTTTTTTTTTATCAATAATATCGATCGTGATAAAAGTGAGAGGAAAAATGATAGTAATTTATCCAAGAGGAAGAAAAATAAGAAAAATTTCAATCGATTCCAAGTCTCGATACCGTTGTGAGTATAACGGAGTTGAGAATGTGTCCAGAAGCGATGGTAGTTTTATCCGCCGGCGATGAAACTCCGTTGGACGAAAATTAATCTTACCGGACGTCGTCGCACATTGCCTGTACCATTTTGCTCGCAATGGCATATCACCGATGACCATGTGAGGGGACGGTTTGGTTACTGTCGCTCGCACAACCACATTTAAACAACAACGGCAACAACAAAATACTCAATGCCACAGAGAGAGATATGAGATGAGATGAGATGAGAAACTTCTCTCCTCGGACTCAACTTTCCTGGTGGTAAATAAAGACCGGTCGATCGATTCTCCTCTCAAGCTTGTTGTCCCTCTCACACGCCCCTTGTCCAAGTTTCGCCGAGACAATTCTTGTTTCCCTGCCTCGCCCTCTTACCCTTTTTTTTTTTTTTTTTAAATACTTTTTTCTTTCTGTACTTCCTTCATTTTTCTTTTATTTAACTTTATTTTTTATTCCAATTCATACCCACCACATGCTTGAGAGACTTTAGTAATTTTATTTCGCAAAACTTTTCATTTCTTCCGAGTTACTTAGATAGGTCTTTAACCTATATAAAACTCAGTGAAGACCTTGATCTTGAAGCAACTTGCTTAAAGAGTGTATATAGTATTCAGTAGACGAGGGAGAGAGCGAAGCTGAGAAAACAAGTTAAGATGAGATAGAAGCAGAATAAAAGATTCTGCAAAGAGAAAAGGACACCGAGTAGAACAACAAGGATCGACTGATGACGATATACCTCATACTTTGGTTGCTCTCGTTCCGTAACTTCCGGTAAGGCGATCGGAGCGAGATGAAAAATTTTGCCAACCGTGGGGAAAGAGTCATATATACCTATACAAGATATATAATAAGTGAAGCAGAATGAGACCACGGCAGATGAGAGAACAAGTTGGATAAGAGCAAGAGCAAGAGGAAAAGGAAGAAAGGGGTGATATTGAGTTCGAGTTAGAGAAAGACGTAGAGTAGTTGCGAGTTCGGAAGTAACTCGTCCTCGTATCGAGTTACTCTCTCTTATGCCTCTTTCTCTCTCGACTCAACTTGTCTTCCACAGCCGCTATACCTCTTTTCCTTTCCTCTTTCAATTCTCTTTCTTTATAATTTCGTCTCACTCACGCTCAAACTCATCTCGGTATCTTCCGTCCTGGTTACAGAGATATGAATGAGATAACGGAAACAGTGAATGGATCATTGCGCCTGGAGTACCCACCAGAGAAATACATTCAATCGTCCTGCACACTATTATATACATTGTGTATGTGTAGATACATATATTATATTATATATGTTACGTATGTACATTTATAAAGTTGTAAATGTATTTATATATATATATATGTATCTGTATATGTAGTATATCTTTGTATTGCAGTTGCTTTCACTCTCATCGCCTACAATTTCCATTCATTTATTTCGAGTACGTTTTTTTATATACACTCTGTGTTTTATATATTTACTTATGTATATATGTATGTATATGTAGTATGTGGTATTGTAAAAAGAATGCGATACTTTTATTTTTCAAGTTCACCGATCTGACATTTTAACGTCAAGTACTTGGATTTATATGGCTCAATAGAAAAATAATAAACAAACAAATAAAATAAAAATAAAAATAAAAAAAAAGCTCAGGATATTAAGATATTACGGTAGAGTAATACACTTTAAATACAGTTATAAAAGAGACTATTATTTTTTTTTTGCGTTTACGAGGGGGAGTCAACTTTGTCACTTTTTAAGCGGCGTTTATTCGCTCACCCTCGTATACTTTATTATATATATGAGTGTATAAATGTGGATGTGTTGTATATATGTGTAGATGTATATAGAGAACGTGGTTTACAACAAATGCAAAGTTTACGTTCTGCACACGTGGGTGCAACTGAATTACTATTGCTATATACAATTATCGTTTAAAAATTTTCATTCAAACTATCACTCGGCAATTTTACTCTTTTATCTTTAACCCCTAAGCAATAAAAATAAAATCCCCTATCATCATACAGCAATAAAACAATTAAAGGCCAGAAAATCTCGGTAAATAAAATAAAAACGGCATAAATTGAATCTAGAGTAATAAATATATATATATATAAGGAAAAAAATATAACAATAAATAAGTAACTGTGTCAAGCACGTGTTGGAGTATAAAATAACGAGATAAAAAATATTTCTAGAAAAGATGAAGATAACTCGGTAAAGAAAAATAGAATAAAGAATAAAAGTAAAAGGCCCTGGGGTCTGGGGTCTGGGCTCTGGTCATCAGCATCAACATCAGAGACTGAGCTGTGTTATTTGAAATGGCCTCAGTAAATTTAGGAGCCTTTGCATGATTCCAGGAAATATAACCAGCAGGCGCGAGAGCGATCGTTGTTGGGGTTCGGGTGATTCAGCGGAGCCTCGGTGCGGGCTGTTGGCTCGGAAAGTCCGCGGGTTATTCGGGAATAGAGTGCCGACGATGGCAACGAGAACGACGAGCAAGGCAATGATGACAAGGCAGCAAGGGACGTAAGAGAGGTTCAACACAACGCGGGTAACGAGGGTTTAGTTAGAAAGAGAAAAATACATTGAGACAGAGTGAGTGGCACTCGGGGAATAAGGGGACAGAGCGCGACGCTTGGAAGGACCCGCGGGGTACTGGGAGGTGGAACGGAAAGGAAGAGAGGCCAGAGCAGCGGTTTGCTGGCAAAGAGGGGTGTGGGACGACGTCGGCGACGACAACGGCCGGGTGAAGAGGCGAACCGAGGGACAGGAGAGGCGCAGGGGGAGGGGGAGGAGGAAGAGGAGGCGGCGGTGATGGTGGGTAAAAGAGACGAGAGAGAGGTAACGGCGTCGCGAGTCCGCGGAAAGTCGGCGTCCACCGGCACAGTTGAGCGTCGCGATTCGTCGCGAGAGCATCGTCGAACGGCGCGAGCCTTGTCGCTCTTTTTTTCCCCTTCGCGGCAGTCTTTGTATCTTCCGCACACATACATACATTTATATACATTTATATATATCTATCTTGGTAACCTACTGACAATAGAAGACCAGAGGAGAAGATAAAGAATCACAAGGGCCGAGTGATAGGACATTATAGACGAAAGATAATTCAAGTTAAAATTATCAGAGACAACATATATATAAATTGAGCATTTGTGCGATTGAGCCAATCAGCGATTATCGAAGGGCAGCTAAGGCAAGTGCCGCCTAAGTGAAGGGGCAGGGGACGTGCCAACGAGCGAGTGAGCCAAAGAGAGGGACAGTAACTGCGTAAAGGACAAGGACAGAGGAGAGGGGGCAGCAGTTACTGCACGATATACAACACCCCCCGATGACGAACTCCGCAAGAGGGGATACAAGTTGGTGTATTAGAGAAACGTGTGTGCGTTAGTATAGGCCTCACACACCCGACAGTTTCAAATCAGTTCAGGTCGAGCAGTTACGGAGTGAACACTGACCCGACCGGTCACTGCTTAAATCGCTCCATCCTCGAGTTTAAATAAATCTTAAGTGCTTTCGCTTACTGAGTTTTACTTCAACACTATTGTGTCTAATATTTTCACCGGTTATTTTTCAACACCATCGCGTTGCATTATCGTGTCAACTTACAAAAATATATATATATTTATAATATCAAAAGACGTGTTGCAGTCGCGCTCTTTAAAACGGTCATCGTAAAAATTATTTCGCGACGCATTCCACGGTCTACGAACCTGGATTAGATTGTGTGCTGTGTGTGCGCGTGTATATTTTTTACTTAACTACACACTGGTGCCAAAGACAAGCCGAGTAGCAGTCGGGTGCTTTAGATGCTGATGCGACTGTTGTATAAGAGAGCTTTAGTAGTACGACGAACAGTGAGTAAAGAGAAATAGAACACGCGGGTGAGAGGAAACGATAATCTTATCGTATATGTGGTGTGTGTAGTGAGACGACGATACTCGTCTGGTTTATATGAAACAAAATATTATAATTATTTTATTTTTCTTAGCATCAGTGTACGATATCTTGGATCCTCGCGAGTGTTACCTTCTCTAAAACTGGTGATTTTTTTTGTTCATAATTAAAAGTGGTATTTTTTAAGTGAAAAACAGACAACAAGTGCCGGTCGTTACTAAACCTGGTGATTTTGTTTGTATTTTTTAGTTGCTGGTACCGTTGGTGCACCTCGTGGTACAGCAATAATATTGTTCCCGCGCTGACTTTCGATTGGCTGTTGTAAGGGGACGCGCGGAAGAGGAATCGGGAGTGCCGTTTTACGGGAGACTTTCCTCTCTTACTCCCCTATATACAAACCGCCTGGTGTCTGCTGTGGTGGGAGTTGTGTTCATTCATAAAAAACTCTTTATTACTGTGAGCGCATGTGCTATTCTACTACGTGGAAATATTCTCTCATCCCCCAGTTATTCACTATACTCTCTCTGTTACTTAAACTTGTGCGATTATCAAGTACATCGTTGGTACTCGCGAGTATTTAACATTTGTAGTGAGAGTTGTCGACACTTGTGTTTATCGGGTCTACCGCTACTGTTTATTTTTTAATTTTATGAGTAATTATTGAATTAATTATTGGTTGATAATTGTTCAGGACAATGAAGATGAAAAGCGACAGTGGAAAACCCGGCAAGCGGCCCTTGAGAGCCCTGACGAATGATGAAAAAGTCCTCGCTATTCAACGAGTCCATGACGGCGAGAGCAAAGCATCTGTCGCCCGCGATATCGGAGTACCTGAGTCCACACTCCGTGGGTGGTGCAAATCCGAGGAAAAAATCCGTAGTCTAGCTCGTAACTCATCGCCATCTGACAATGAGCGAAACTCGCCGCTGTCAGTGACCAGCAACCCAGCACCAGTTGCTCCAGTAAGCAGTTACTACAGTGAAGACAATGGCCCAGCTGCCAAAAAACTTAAAACTGACCATCAGTCAGCCAGAATATCGAGCTCTTCGTATGGAATAAATGAAAATCTTGAAAACAACGCGACAAGAATGTCAAATTTGACACAAACTGAGGCCGCGCAACTAGCAGCAGTCATGGCTCGGTTGAAAGAAGATCCCGCGATGCTTTTGCAACTCCAAGGGATGAGTTCGCCGTATGTTTTATCCCATTATGCCAACACCGTTTATGAGTATTCACTGCGGGAAGCTGCCAGACTAAAAAATAACAACAACAATAATAATATTTCCGCAAGTCTTGTTGCAAATGGTTTACAGTATTCTCTTGGTAGTAAAAATAAGAACATCAGTGGAGTTGCTAAACCAAACGGTACTCATGCCTTGAATTATGGACGCAGAAGTTTGCCATTATCTCTCGACGATCCAACGACTTTGGCTCCAGTGTCACCGAGAAAATCACCGGAACTGGGTCGCGAATCGAAAAACAAAATCAGAAATCCTGCGCCCAATAATCAGGCCAGAAATTACTCCAGCAATTTCAATAACAACAATTTGAATGCCATCAACAACAACAGCAATACCTTTAATACTAACAACAATAACATCATTACCGCCAACAACAACAACACTATCCTCAACAACAACAGCAATAGTTATGGATTGAATGATCAGATATTGAGGTACAAAATTGCACAGCAGCAGCAACAGGCTTTGGAGATCACACCAACTGCTGAAGCAAACTCGAAGAATATGAACCAACAGTTGCCGTTTTACGGTTGGTACCAGTCCAGCATAAATGAAATGCAGCCTGCAGTGACGTCTGCACCAACGCCTGCTGAAGATTCTACTCCAATAACGACACCAACTTCGACGCTGGCCAAAAAGCCACTCAACAGCAAGAATCGGGCAACTCTTGATCAAATATTTTTCAACAACAGTGTAAATGTTATGTCAAGTATCAATGCCACAGCTGGTGGTGCTAATGAGGACGCTGGCCACGAATCCGCTCGCGACAGCGATAAAGAAGACGACGATGAAGAAAACAAACCCGAACCTGTTGGTAAGGCAGAAGCTATTGAACACGCTAAGAAATTTTTGTCGTATCTTACGAAAAATATGAATCCTAATGTGACCTTGGTACAGATTTTGCAATTCCAAAAATTACTTGTACAAGTCGAGAATGCTGGCTCTAAATTAACTCGAAAACAAGTCAGAAAAAACTCGACTGTTGTTAGACATTCATCCGCGGGATTAGCATTGTCAATCAATAGCGAATAGAGTCACCGCATTATAACTTTATTTTTTTTTTTTTTATTTTGTAAAATATATTTGGTAAATTTAGTTTTTTTTTTTTTTTCGTGTGACTTTAATCGTTTATTCGAGCATGTAAATATTTAATCGGTAATAATTAATTAAATAATTAATTAATATAGCAATCCAATGATAAATTGTCATTAGTATTAAAAATGTAAATATTTTATTATTTTTCATTATTTATTTTGAATTATTTGTGCAAATATTTTCTTTGATTATCATATATAATTAATAAGTATGTAAATAATTATTTACATTTATTTTATTTTATTATTTGATCTATTATTATTATTATTATTATTATTATTATTATTATTATTATTATTATTATTGATTGCTAGGATTTATAATATCATGTCAATGATATAGTTTTTTTTTACCTCATTTAAAATGTAAATAGAATCATACCAAATTAACTGTACAATCATAAGTAATTTTAAATGAAAAAAATTTAGCGGTTAATTGAATAGTTAATTTATGTAAATAATAGTGATAACAAAGATTTAAAAAAAGAACGAGAAAAAAATATAATGATTTTAAAAGTTTTATAAATTTATATAAATCTAAATTAAAATAGTAATTTATCGATTATTATTTATATTTTATTTTCTCATTCTTTTTCAAGTTTATCAATCGCGACGGTTGTCTGTAAAGGTTGTTTTAATTTTCATTACTTTTCGATTATTATTTTATTAGTTTAATTAAGGGATTAATACTCTGATCTAGTATCCGATCGGGAAACTGGCTTCGATCTCTCACGTTTACTTAATTTTAGTAAATAGATATGCACCTGCATGGAGGAGACGGACACTGGTTTCCTGATCTGGTGCAAGTTATTGTACTTTGCAAAAAAAAATTTATAAAATTTAAAAAAAATTAAAAAATTAAGAAAAAAATTTAAAAATTAAAAAAAAAATTTAAAAATTAAAAAAAAAATTGGTCCAAAGCATCATATCAATAGTATTTAAATGATCGTCGTGATACTGATCTCGATTTCTCGTTTGATTAAAGTAACATGGCTGTATAGTAGTAAATACATGAGATGCGACTAGTTTAAACACTCACATACGTCAAGCACACGATTAAATATTCAGGTGTTACGTATACCTGATCAGGGAACTTGCTGGTCTCACAGGTGGTTAAGATCACGTTTACTAAATTTTAATAAATAAATATGCAACTGCTCTGGGGGATCGGACACTAGTTTTTTGGTCGGGTCGGGGGTGTTTACTTTACAAAAAAAATATATAAAATTACTCTATAAACATGAATTAGTAAATATTCATTGACTTCACTGACTCATGTTCAGAGAGTAAAAAAATATTTTTTTGAACCAAAATTATGAATTAAAAAAAAAAAATTTGCTCCAAAGCATCATATCAATAGTATTTGAATAACCGTCGTGACTACTGATCTCGATTTCTCGTTTGATTAAAGTAACATGGCTGTATAGTAGTAAATACATGAGATGCGACTAGTTTAAATACCGACACACGTATAATCACACACGATGTAACGTATACCTGATGTATATACAATACATATATACAGTATACACACACATCTAAGACGATAAAATACACAGACATACAAACAAGTACAACGAAACATGCAGACAAGTCACTTACCATTGCCAGCGGTCTCTTTAAAGTCTCGAACACAAGATGATCGCTGACAAATCTGGCACAGCCAAACCATGTGTGGAGCTCTGCATAAGACAGTACACTTGGTCTTACACTCATCGATACGAATTTCTGATAACAAAAGTTTAAATTTTTAAAATATAAATAATTATTATTATAATTTAAATATTGATTAATTAAAAATAAGAGATAAAAATATATTCGTAATAAAATATATATACATATATATATATATATATATATATATATATATATATATATATATATATATATATATATATTGGAATGTTGATGATTGTTTGTATATGATATTTTGAAAGAAAAAAAATTTATTGTAAAACTCGACGTGCTAACGCTTCACCAGCTATCATCTGTAAATTGTTAATTAACAGCAACTTTATTATGTAAATAGTTAATTATAATTGATGATTGTGTGATTAATTATTGTCATAATTATATTGGTGAGCGTTTTATTTAGCTTGTGAAAAGTAAAATTTAAAAAAATATAAAATATAAAAAAAAAAGTATAATAATAAAAAAAGTTATTGTAGATTAAAGAGAGAGTTGAATATAAAAATAAAATAATATAGAACGTCGAGTATATTTAAATGATAAATTATCATCATCAGTCAGCCAATTATCGAGTTTACAAATACATATGAATATATATTAATTGCAACTCGTGTATTTAAATTCAAATTATTTAATCAAATATTATTGAAGGTGTTCAGTTTTAAAAAAAACATGCTTTATTATATTTATTAATTTTTTTATCACCATTATCTTGTAGACTCGATGATTATTAATTATTATTATTCTGTATAAGATTTGATTGTTAATTAATTTGAGAGTAAAGAGTGTAATTAATATTATACTGTAATTTATGATGTGGAAACCAAAGCGATAATGTCTGCAAACATTTATTGTGAGGCATTTTATATGTAAATAATAATGGCATGTAAGCTGAGATTTAAATGCAAAGTCAAAAAATAGATAAAGGTACAGAGGTAAATCGATAATAGTTATTGTCAAAGTATAAAGGGTAAATTTTATTAAAGTCGTTAATTAATTTCAACAAAGTAATTGATAATTACTAATTGACGCAGTTATGCGATTAAGTAGTGATTACAAGGCAAGCGATATAAATATATAGCCATTTATTCTATATTTTCTTGGGTGAAATTTAAAATTGTACTTTAATAGCGATTTGTGTTGAGCGATTGCATAAATGGTTGAAAATACATTCCCTTATGATTTAAATAATCATTTTTTGTTTTAACTGACAATTACATTTTCTATGTGACAATTATTATTATTATTATTATTTTCGTCTGTTTATTCTGAATTTTATACTGATGAATGCCTTTGTATATTGTAAAAGTCAAAGTATTTATTTAAATAAATACATCGAGTTGCTGAAAATTTAACTAATATGTTTATTTATTTATTATTATTATTATTACCCACCTCATCCTTTATTTAAGTACACCGAAATAAATGAACTTTTTTAATTTTTAATTCTAATAAGTAATAAATTGACCAGATCTTTTTTTAATTTTGACATTTGAAAAATCATTTTGTATAATTTTAAATTATTAGTAGAGTTAAAAATAATATTTTGAAAATTATAACTACTAGTTAATGGATCAATTAGTATTTTTCAATAGACTATTAAAATAAGTAATTTACTATTATTTTATAGACCGTATTTATGGTAGTTCATTTCCGGTCTGCATATATAGTATATAAGTTTATGAATATAAGTAAAATTGAGGTAAGTGAGTCTTTGTTTTAAATTCAATATTCAAATTTTAGATAACAAAAAAAAAAAAGTTAATTATTATTTTAGATTTTTTACAAAATTCAAATTATTCAAAAATAAAATCCATAAATATTTTACCTGCTGACCTGACAAAAATATTAAAGGTCAGTAATTGCTTGTCATAAAAAAAGAATGAAGGTCAGGAATAAAAGGTAAACGAACGAGGATCATGAAAAAATAATTTCTATAAAATATATATATATATATAATTAAAATAAGAATTTAATTTACCTGAACAGCACATTCATTATCTCGAGCAAGTACGAGGGGTTTGCGGTCTGGATTTAAAGCATGATACTGTTTTCTAAACTTTTCGGCATGACATAACAGCAACTTTTCCTTCTCCGAAACAGTCCAGTAACTTCTCGTCAATTCCGGAAAAACAGAATTTGAAGCTGCGTCATCATCATCAAAAGTTGGCCAAGTCAACCGAATGAACCCCAAATCATAAAGTTTTTTTTCGTCGTTTATTTCTTGATCAGTGGGGTTTAAATCCTCATTTTCAGGCTCTTCAATCTTATTTGCGTCCTCAACGTCACCAAGATTCTGGTGCACCTGCTCCTGATACTCGTTTGATTCGTATTGATTGCACAACAGACTCCCCTCGTTTTCACCGGCGTCGAGGATATCCATTGTTGTTGGTGTTATTGCTATTATTATAATACTTTCTCCACTGTTTTTTGTTTCCCCTTATTGTCTGTACACCACGTGGCTATGATTCACTTACAGAAATATTACGGATGTTCGGTCACTCCCTTGTGAATGTTATTCTTATACATGAACTTTGATCTCAGTTGGAGGTCACGAAATTTCGTTTAATCCGAACCAAATACGAAACAGTAAACAAATAATGCATTGCCATGGCAATAAATCTCTTCTGGTGAATTCCCAATGTCATGAAGCATTATTTTAAATTTGTTTTACTCGGTTGATAATTATACGACAGTCGGTATTATCAAACTCTTAGAAAAAAGTTACCAATTGAAATCCCAGTAGCAGTAAATTTGATTAATCATTTATTCACTGATAGTAAAAGCTTCAATTAGAATTTACCATTCTTAGAAAAAAAAACTCTCCCATTATTGTGTAATAATTAAAAATTTGTTTAATATTTTCAATAATGTATTTTAAAAGTT
Organism: Microplitis demolitor; assembly: GCF_026212275.2. Classification (NCBI taxonomy): domain Eukaryota; kingdom Metazoa; phylum Arthropoda; class Insecta; order Hymenoptera; family Braconidae; genus Microplitis; species Microplitis demolitor. Next base: position 17,330,470 of record NC_068552.1, read on the forward strand.
GAAGAAATCGACTGTCAAACTTGAGTGAAACTGTTGTTGAAAAGCGTCCATTATTTCTAAATTTAATGGCAACGTTTGGCACCTGTGCGAATTTAGCGTCTCATCGAAGAAATTGCGTAATTAAATGGCCTGAATTGATAGGTCTACGTTAGGTCCGTATAGGTCCACCAAAATTATCCTTAGGTCCCCTATAGTTTTTTTATAAATAATTTTTGAAATTTTGCAAAGAAAAAAAATTTATTTTAGCACCTCATTCAAAAAGAAACCAATAAATTTGAACATTTTTGCATTCCTTATCATTAGGTCCGTATTGGTCTTTAGTTCTTCATGCTAAAATAAAATTTTTTTTTTTGCAAAATTTCAAAAATTATTTATAAAAAAACTATAGGGGACCTAACGATAATTTTGGTGGACCTATACGGACCTAACGTAGACCTATCAATTCAGGTTATTTTGATTTCGGAATTCCTTCGATGAGACGCTAAATTCGCACAGGTACATTTTATGTGCAATGTAGCAGATACTGACTGCCACTATTGGACCGCTAGGTTTGAACCATCCGAAAAATCAAAAATTCGCCCGGAATAACGAAGAAATCAACGACTTTCGGTTCAATCGAAATTTAGGGCATGGCTGAATATAAAATTTGGAATTTTTAAAGGTGCTCATTATTAGGAAATGATCTCAGGAACACGCTGGAAAAGGTTTTTTAGCAGATCTGCCCTTTGAACCATCCGAAAAATCAAAAATTCGCCCAGAATATCGAGGAAATTAAAGTCTGTCAATTCCATTGAAATTAGGGTCACGGCTGAATATAAAATTTAGGTTTTCTACGGTACTTTCCAGTAGGAAATCATCTTAGAAACATGCTGGGAACGTTTCTTTGGCAGATCTGCCCTTTGACCCACGTAAAAAATCAAAAATTCGTCTGAAATATCGATGAAATTAATATCGACAAACAAAAAATAACTAAAAATATGGACACGTATAAAATTAAAAAAGCTACAAGTGTAATCATTTTTTTTTTTTTTTTTTTTTTAATAATTTATCCTTTTTAAAAAATTTCAAAAATTATTAGACGGCGGCAAACTTCAGTATTATAATATTATGAGTGTGAATGTAGCTGACAGTAGTGAATTTAAAAAATTTTGATATAATTGAATTAAATGTAATTCGAATAGAATTTAAAAAATGCGCATTTATTAAATTTAAAAATTAGTTTGCGCATTTTTTTTATTTTTCCATTTTAAATTGTATAATTTGTTAACTTGTAGTTAAAAATTTGCCTCATATCTGCTACATTCAAACTCACAATATTTCGTATTGTATATTCAAATTAATTACCGCGAAATTTGAGGTCAGGTAATAATCTTATAAATTTTTTTCACATGTTTTTTTAATAACGCATTATAATTTTTGTGAATAAAAAATTTTAGTTACATTTTGATATCGGTAAAAAAACATCGTTTGAACAAAATTACATATGAGCGATGAGTCTTACCTTGCTTAATTAAAATTTTACACGTACATACATATATATTTATATTTATATAGATATTTTCCAATGTCTTTGAACTCTGTATGATTTATATTATTTATGTCAATATAAAGTATTTATATTTATATATATGTATATAACTAACATTATGTTATATATCGTACTATAACATCACTGGAATTTAGTTATTATGTTAAATAAATCCCCATCAGTTTTTACCAAAGTTCTGTCGCACCATTTTAATATTCACCGACTAATTTCAATAAAAAAAAATTTCGTCATGTGATAAAATAATTTTAGTTAATAAGTAAAATTTATTAGATCGAACTCGTTGATTTTTATTTTCTCTAACAATCAAATCAAACTTTGATTCAATTATCGACTTAAAAAATTTCAATTATTTATTATTAATAATCCTAATATTTAATTACTATCAAAATAATAACGATGCTAATAATAATTAATAAAAGTTTGCGCGATTTAAACGAGATACTGGAGCTCACTCGTGTTGACTTGATAATTTTGCAGATAAGCTTAAAAATTATAAACTTTAAATAATGGTAATAAAAAAATTCATCCTTATACATATATATATATCTATATATATATCGGTATCAATGACGTGGTGTATAAATATTACGGTAATATTTATCATGTCAATTATAATTAATTAACATCACGAGGATCCTGCCTCCACTTTTGAGCGGCTTCGCGTCTTGCGTCCGGCACCAATTGAGATCTCATACCGCCAAGTACATTACTCGTTGCTTCCGTTGCGAGTATTATTGGCTTAACAACCGTAGGTGGTATTTGTCGTAACACACCACCAACAGCTCCACTAACTCCTTTTTGTTCGTGTTCCTCACTTGCAACGCGCACCAATTGATTTGCGGTTTCACCTAAACCCTGAAAATTAAATATAAATAATTTTAAAAATGGTCACTCAGCATCCGAAATGGGAGCAGATTTCTAAATCTTCATTTCGACCATAATTGATATTATCCATAAAATTACTGATAAAAAAACAACGAACCTCTTTGACTAGCATATAAGCATTGGCCATTCCTTCTCGTATATCTAAAGGCTGGCTGTATCGCTTGCGTCGTCCCTTCTGACCTTTAGTTTTTCTACGTACACTGGGACCAGGACTGACCATATCGTAGGCCGTTTCAGCAGTACTCTGAATGACATGGACTAGCCTTGATGTCAGTTCGAGCGCAGCCATCGCCGTTGAAGTTGTAAAACTATTAGCTCCGCGCTGGAGACCTCGTACTATTCGTCCGTCTTTTTGATACTGCTCTATCGGGAGCCAGAATAAATCACGGAAGCCTTGAACTGGTTTAATATTCAATTAGAAAAAATATTATTTTAGATATTAAAATATATTGCACTTGATATGGTGCTTACACAGCTGAACTAGTGAATGCATTGGGCCGACTCCGCCTAATAAACTAGGCAGCTGATTCTTTTTGATATCCTGTAGCCATTCAGCCAACATGAACGCCATGAGTTTATCTATACCCAGTAACCCGTGACGGTGTGTCAGCCGTTTCAGTCTTAATTCAGAACAGTTAAGTTGTGCTAAGCCCATTAATAAACCTGCCATAGGACCGTGAGTGAGGTCCACTCGCTTTCCATGGTAATCTAATCTCACAAGTACTTCTGGCGCAAATATTACACTTCTAAAAATAACAATAATAATTAATTTAATTTATAAATTCAATCAATAATTAATTTAAATACATAAAAATAAACAATTACCGGAAATAAATTGGCTGACTGTCATCCTGTGACCCGCAGTTAGTTTTTATTTTAGTTTTGTTCTCTTTAATTGTCAATTCATCCTCCAAAAGTATCATCAAATTTTGATCAACGATACTATTGTCAATCGGATTCGTACTTTCTAATGATGACAGATCAGAAGTTTCTTCATTGACACTCATAACTGGTGGATGATGAGTCGGCGTACTCTGCTTGGAACCCGGGGATGACTGGGTGGTGCTGGGCCCATTAATGTTGTCCTGGCTTGCTTTCATGTTACCCGTCAACTCCGTAAAGAAATCAATAAAAAATAACAAACTGTCCTGGTCAATATTAAGTCGTAATGGCAAGAGACTCAATTTTAAACAGCACTCTTGAGCGCTGAATTTCGGATCCGGTCTTACGTGCACGGCTTTCATTGCAAACATATTTGCGTGAGTCTGTCTTGGTCGCGCTTCACTGCTGTACTGATACAAAAATTTGTTGATATGCGAAGAGGCCAATCTGTCACGTATTTCAATTTCACTTATCAGTAACACTTGTCGTGATGCTTCTGTCGTATTTTCAGGATAAGTTTCATGTTGGAATCTTACTTTGTTCAGTTGCAATTCCATAAGAACGTCATGCTGGCGACCAGGACCACCCTGAGTATACCAGTCTTTTGAAGATGATTTCGTTTTACCGCAAGGTGAATTTGGCGCACTACCAAATTTTACTTCATGCGGATTCATTTTACTGAAACCGACGACTGCCGATCGGCTGCGTACCGGGACCGAATTGTCGAACCGATAACCCGGATCATCTATTGTTACATTTTTTTTCTTGACCACTTGATGAGGGTTTCCGAAGTCCTTGCCGCCGTACATATGCCAGACTAGTGTCATCTCACACAGCGTGTACCTCAAAACGGGTGCGGGAAAATGTTTCGGAGCTTTTAGTAAATCTGTTTTACCTAATGGCACTGCAAAGTGATTATCTACAACCCGTATATACTCCTGACTAAGCCACCGAATCTCCGGAATACCGTGTCGAGGCATAATACCCGCGCCTGCTTCCTCTCCAAGTATACAAAAGTCTTCATCGGTATCATCAGACTCTGTACCACGTGCTGCGGGTGTTGTGTTATTATTACTATGATTATTATTCATTTCCGGTACCTGAGTAGCTGGATGCGGTTCATCGGGAAAGAAAAATACTTCCACTTGAGCCTTTTCTTCAGGTGATTTTTTACTCAAACTCGTAGTGCTGCCTCTCACAGTGTCTTCCATAGCTTCCTCCATCAAACTATTGACTCGTTCCTCTTGACTTTTGCTCAGCGTATTTATACTTTCTTCGCCCAGCAAACTTTCTTCGTCTCCCGAGCTGGGCACCGCGATGCTCTCGGTGCTGCCAATGTTGGGAGTAAGATCCCCGTCGCTGGCAAAGTAAGTGAGGAGCTGCATCAAAGCGCGACCTGAATCTGCGCAAGTACGCACATGCAGGACATTATTGCTTGCTCGTAGATCAACCCTCGGCGCTCCACCGTACATCTTTTCGTTCAATCTCAATGATAATTCAAACAGCCCCAGATCCATGACACCGACATAGTCGCGCTTGAGGTCCACATGATTGCCCAATTTTTCAGATAAAAAGAGCGCCACGTCCTCAGCAATGAACCGAAGCGTTGATGTGTTTGTTTTAGCGGCAATATTACTGGATACGCTGAAACTACCGAGTGTTATCATTGACCTCAGCGGAAGGAAAAGCGGTCTATAGTCCACCGCGCAGTTCCACAAATGCAGATGAAGTTCTGTGAGTACGCCCGGTGGTGAGTAGCCAGCAACAGGATGATCTATGACATCAAGACAGTCCGTCAATTGAGTGAACCAAGAAGTTTGTGCTGAACACATCCGATGTCTAAGTGTTGCGTTTCTTATTCCCACTGCAACTCGGAAAGTTTTTATGTGATGGGTCTGGTGTGCTGCTTGTATTCTCACTGCAACGGTCAGCATGTCCGCGTCTTCGGCAGCCTCAATATTTTCTTGTAGACCATTGTGACTCCGATAAATTGCCGGCTGGCAGTGACGAGGTATCACGCTATTTAGAGACCTCAGTGGCGGAGTTGTTGAGGGTATCGTCGTTATTCCACAGTGGTATAATGAAACATTTTTAATCATTGTGCAAACGTAGCCCAAGTTGCCGTTACCTTTGTAAGAATTAACACAAAATATTGTAGCATCCTCGACTCGGAGGATTAATTCGCCTTGCTGACCGGGAATAACATTCGACAGACCATCACGAACTGGTGTGTACATTGTTAAGAGACCCTGGTTGATGTTAAATGTCAATGACATTTTACTCTGTCCATTTTTCGGCGCTTTGTTTAAAGTCTGATTGAAACTTTTTCCTGCTGTTGAATGAAAGACGCCGTCGTCGTCACTGTCTGAATCTGAATTATATTGAATACCACTTTTGCACATGCTGAATTTCGGATAAATGGACTCTTGGAGCAGAGTAGAAGCCAGGTCAAGTCCACCGTGAGAGTCGGTGTTGGTGTACTTCGGTCTCGGTGCCGAAGGTTCCCAGAGAAAGAGATCAGTGTTTATTCTATTGTATATCTGCTCGTAGAGATGTTTCGAGGGAATTTGAACAGACAGACAAGGCAAGCTGATGTCAATCTGAACTCTTGACCCATGAGTACCTTCTTCCATAAATTCTAACATTTCTTGCCGATTTCCTGGGATTACAAGCTCCTCTCCTTCACGATGTTCATGATCGTCTTTGTTCGTGTGGCTCTGAGATTCACTGTGCGGAGTATCTGACTCGTGGATCACTCGCTTTGAACTAAAGGGCGACGGCTGGTGTCGCGGTGGCTGGCCCAAAGGTTCATCTAAACTAGATCCAGGTTCTTCTTCCGAGCTGTCTTCCAGCGGGCCACCAAGATGTTGAGGATAAATTGTAAAGACCATTCTTGGCCAGCCGAAACACTCGCCCTCTTGCGGCAACAGGCTGTCCTGTTTGTCATTGACATGGCTGTTGGCAATCTTCACCGGGATGTCCGAGTCTATTTCCGTGTACGTAAGCAGCACTTGCCGGCACTGTATCTCTTGTCGCGAGAGATAGTGAGCCTGAGTGTCCATCGACATGTGAAATTGTGCGTCATTTAGAGTCAGAGTTATAAAATCAGAGCGCACTGATCGTGTCCACCAGGGCGCGCGGCTCATATCATGTAGTGGCCTTAAATCTGGTACCGGAAATCTTACTTTGAATATAGCACGTGATGAAGAAACTTTAATATTAACCCGTGAATCCGATAGAATTGGGCTCTCGACGGCCTGATAGAACATCGCGTGCTGGTTCCAGGTGTCTTTGGCTGTCGACGATGGGTTGTAGGTACAAATTGGCTGGGGATTTAGTACCGATGATATTCTATCAATAATTGTTATGTCAACTTCACTCTGACATGGCTCCAATTGTATATCAATTTCTGTACGTGGATGAGCAAATCTTGTTGTTTGAGCATGACGAACTGCTTTCTCGGTGTATTTGAATCTCATACGAAAGTCGGTTGTGTTTAAAAGTCCAAAGTTGTCAGTAGCCGTTGACTTGTTGTCAAATGTCAGTAACTCAACGTACTCGACTTTTGGAGTTTCTGAATTATTGCTGGTGTCCACTAGACATTCGACTATTTCCAGTGTCGCAAGAGTCAAACTTCCAGCGATAGCTGATGCTTGGGGCGTAGTTTTCTCACTTCCCTCGACTACCAAAGGAGCGGCAAGTAATCTTATATGACTGAGCCGACATGCATCAAGAAAAATTTTAGCAGCTTTATCAAAATTTTTATTTCCATAACCGTCAGCTGCAAATATTCCAAGTTTATTAAAAAATTCTTCAGCCGCATTTTTCATCTGCTCAGTGCTGGCACAAGTGAGTCCACGACTTTCAATCCCCGTTGTAAGAATATCTTCATGGAGTAGTATTACTGCTATGGACGATACTCGTACGTGAAATTGTGACGTTTCTGCAGTAGGATCAGTGTCAGCATTAGCTCGATGTTTATGTGGCTTCGTGACATTTGTTACCGAACTTTTTGAGCTGATACTACTCGCGGAAATGCTTTCGTCCATACTGATGTTGTTTGTCGTTTGGGAATCACTCATTCCTCCCGGTAGCTTCATGGGTAAAAATTCATCCTCGTTATCAGACTCATCTAATGAGGCAGTTGACCATCCCTGGGTGTTGCGTAAATCCGTGGTACGCAGACCGTGAACAGGATGCAGTTGATGCATTAATTCTCTTTCGACTCGACTAAAATCACTACCAGCCATCGGTTTTTCTGTGCAAGTACGGGGTGCCACGTTACTGATGTCTTCAAGATCTGGAGAGGCCAGACCATGTCCCAGTTCCATCAAAACATGGACTTGACGTGGACTCAAAAACGATATGAAAGATCCCAGGGTTACTTCCAACTCAACTTTAGGACCCAGTATACCTTCACCCTGTTTTATTTTCAAACGGATCTCTTGACGGCCTGTTATCTTGGCGCACATAATAGGATTAGATTGACTCAACGTGTTTATTAAATTTCTATCTGGTGGCGTTGGTATGTTATGTTGCGTCGGCGATATTTGTGCGGATGAAAAATGTCCATCTGAATTCTAAAATAAAAAATTTAATTTTAGTATATTAAAAAGTCGATAAAAAAAAATATCAGTACCTTTGAATCAGGCGTTGAACCTCTGCTGGTTGTCATGACACTCCTGGAGAATGTTCTCGCTCTTGAAGGAAATTCGTCAGTATGAAAGGTGACACCTTCAAGATAAAAACGTTTTGTCGTAAATGCAGATACGACGTAACCTTTGGACTGGTTAGCGTCCAAATTAACGTTGCTGGGGTCAGAGCCAGCTTCATCAGAGTACTCTAAATTTTTAATACACATCTCAATGGCAACTCCAGTGGTAGAATCCAAGGGCACGTGTTCCAACCGTATTACCGTGTCAATAAAACGTACTCTTACACGACACAATATCGAGTCAATTGTCTGCGCAAATAATTCAACGCCTTCAAGCGGCTGTGCATTGTTACCTCCCGCATTATTAGCGTCTTGCTGTAAACACTCTTGTGCCAATTGCATACTCGATGTCATAGAACTCCACATTGACTCGAACATCGAGGTTCCCGTTTCGCTTCTTTGTCTCGGCTGTACTGTAATTTTTAGACCTTTGACCTCAACGTAACTCGCCTCGCTGAGTAATGCCGACCAGGGTATGCTGACAGACATTTCAGATATAAACCCGTCGACGAACTCCAACGGCAAGTGCTGCTGCTCTCCCATCTCATTAAGTGCCTGCGGGATGAAAAATAAAAATAATTTAAATTTAAAATTACAGTCAGTGGACAAAAAAAATTAAATTAAATTAAATTAATTGTGTCAATGCATTGATTACTTCAAGTAATTATTTATTTATGCACTTGGCGATTTTATTATAAAAAAAAAAAATAAAAATAATGAGTTGACGTAAGACGTCAGACTTTAAACAAAGAAAATTTTTATTTACCTGGACGTCAAGGCTGACATTGGTGACACGTCCAGTACCATTGTAAAGATCAACAGTAAGCTGATCAAGTGTAAGTTTTTCCTCCAAGAATTGTCCAAGATAACGTTGCAGTAAATATCGACATGCCCGTTTTTTTATGCTCTCCGACCAGGGAAATCGTACGAGCCAAGACATCGTTCAGTCCTGGCTTGCCAGTGTCAACAATAAAAATAAAAAATAGAGTAAAGTAAAGTAAAAAAAAATGGATTATCTCCCGTGATTAAGCATCGATAGTTTAGATTTATTTAAAATAATTAACATTTGCGTTGTTACGCAGCGTCGATTGTTATGCACGCGTAACACGCGCTCGAAAATATAATTCTGATAAATTCATATTCTCAACACGTGTTGTATTATTATTATTTGAGTTACGATTATGATTTGAGACAGATATAGTAGCAAACATAATAAAATATATGATAACAACACAACGAGCTGGTAACTGCGATTTAGATTTATAGAGTTTGAGTCGAAGTTGTGGTTCTAGTACAGAACCGAGAGTTTCAGCGACGTACGATGTGACTGATCAGTCAGAGACAGACGATTATTTATTACAGTACGACAGAGACCATTTAAATCCACAAACAATGCAATTAACTTGTGTTAATATTCTGTACTGTATATTTTATAGATGTGTGTGTGGATGTGTTGTATTGTTATATTATAACGGTGTTCCAGCTGTTTAATGTTTTTGTACCAAGTGACGCTCGTGTTAACCAACGACACAACATTATATACTTTGTTTCCTTTCCATTGATTTAAATCAGCTGATTTCCAAACCTGTAATAATATTTCCAAGGCTGTGAATGGTTAGAATCTATCATAGTATTAAACATTACTGGTTATGTGTGTATGTATAGATGGTATTTACTTTTGTTTCCTTTTTCTATCGATGTTAATTTCACGGCGCACGTTTACCAACTGCTGACTAACTGATATTTTTGTATACCTAAAAAAAAAAGATTTAAAAAATAACAAGAAAACAATGGATGGAAATAAATAACTAGTTGTACACGCGCGAAAAATTAAGTCACGTATTTTAGTCTATAAACATTAACACGTATGATATGAGAACTGATACTCGATATGACGGCATTGAGTCTGTATTTTATATGACTGGTGACTGATGACAATTTTGTACGCAGAGTAGAGGATGATTTTTAGAAAAAAAATAAGACAAAGGATTTATAAATCCCCTCTTTTCAGGCGGCCATTTCAAAAGAGATGTTTGAGCGCGTGCGCGAGAAATATGAAAATTAACGCGGGAATTTTCAAACCTATTGAAAACATATAATGCAAAAGATCGCGTCAAGTACGCACTTAAAAATTTTTGCAAGATAAAAAATGAATTTACTAGAATTAGCATAATATTCAATAATTTACTTGGAAAAATTGATTCTCGTATGATCGATAAAGAGCAGAGAGCATTTCTGCATGCATTCTAATTAATATAATTATTGACACAAGTAATTTTAAATGAAATGATTAAATTTCGATTTTGAAATTTCGCGCCGTTGGTGCTACTGCGCGTCGCTGTAGTCGACGTTCAAATGTTTGCTGGAGTGGGGGCGGTCGAATTAATCGCAAAATCGATTGCTGTGTATCAACTGGCGGTTCAATAGCGGCAGTTAGTATAATCGATAGTGGCAGCAGTAGTCCAGATCCTTCTTTACGTTTGAAATGAAACAGTATTGCAGTTACGTCGTGTAATTATCTATAAAATTCGTTGCTCATAGTTGTTGTTTAATTAAATTGTGGAGTGTTCATAAAATGTAAATTGTGCAAAGTGTCTGTGTTGTCGTTAAGTGTTGAGTGTCCAGTGGTAGTGTAAAGTGTTGCTGATGGCTGATGCTGACTTTCTAGTTCCTGAGCAAAATCATCTGGCATCGTCTGGTGGGGAAATAGCAGTTAAGTGACGTTTTTTAGCTGCAATACACTTGGAGCAATTTAATTCAAATCTCCAAGTGTATTAGGACACCCTTCTGCATATTATTTCCCCGCCAAGGTTTGTTCAAACACTAAAGTGTTTTTTTTTTTTTTTATATTTTTCTACCATATTCTGCCGCCATTTTATTTTGACGTACGAATTTTAATTTGGGTACATTCGGAACTGATAAAATAAAAAAATCGTCGAAGTTTGTTATTTCCATGAGACTGCGTCTCATTAATTTTATTTATTGGAAATGTTCATTACCGACACATGATAATCTGAATTTTTAAAATCGCCGCCATTATTACGGTCGACATTTTTATTGTCTCATTTTTTGGCAGTCGGGATTCAGGTTCGTTATAATCATGAGTTACTGCAAGATTTAATTGATTAATTACGCGACGATATTAAATATTAAATGTTCCAACAAATAAATTTAGTATCCAAGCTAATAAAATATAAAAGTATTATTAGGTAAGTAAGAGAATTAACTCATTATATTATATATAAATTAAAATGAATCGCTGATTATCAAGTGTTTTTAACTAATCTATTCTTACTTAAAAAAAAATTAATCTGAACAAAATGGTAATGAAATAAATTCAATTTGAATAAAAATTAAGCGCCGAGAAAGAAATAATGTCTGCAAAGTGTACGGAAGCTGACTCCATCTTCAAGGCAAACTTTCTCGTCTTCACAATCCGCGTTGTAGCGACCTCTTGCTGGAGTCTTTCACTACTTCAACTCCCACTGGAGTTCGGAGGCCCAGCCCATCGTAGCGAGGACTTTCTCTGGTGGGGACTCACTCGAGGAGAAGTGGTCCAGCATACGAGCGGAGGAGAGTCGACCGTGAAATTAAAACATGATGAGGGCTCTAGATTGAGACACGAGACGCTGAGAAGGAGAAAAGATCGCGAGGGAGAAGACTAAGAGCGAGGGCAGTCGATTGAACCGAGACGAGAAGGATTTCAAGGACGCATTCATCGATAATTTTGTCGGTGCTTGAGAATAAACGAAACAAAATTAGTTTTAGCAACGTCAGTCTAATATCTCTATACACCATAAAGATTTAATTTACCAACAAAAAAAATGTAATAATTTAATTGATTAATTAATTAAATGATTTAATTCAAAAAGTTGCGGGAAGAAAAATTGATTATATATAAAAATAATAAAAAAAGAATTAATTTTATTGCAAATTTTTATTCCTCGACACACTAGATGACGATAAAGAACAGCCAGACGAGGAGAGAAAAATTTCTAGATCCTCATCTCGAATTTCTTGTACTCGAGGAACCCCTGTGGTGTTTAGGACACCCGTGGGCACCTTTCGCCCCACGTCTCAGCCTGTTCTCTTTCACGGAACTAGTTGATAATCCTCGGAAGGATTGCCACGCGCGAACGCGGCCAAAAGGTTCACCCTCACAGCCCAATAATTCTGATCCTAAGCCACACATTTCTCCCACGTACGTTTTTACATACACACACTTGAAACTTTTAACAAAATTTCATCAAGTGAGAATTTTTTGCGCTTCCCGTTGTCTGATTCTTATTTATTTTATTTAATAGAACGCTCATGATCAAGTAGTCGAAGAATTCGTGACCATCGGGCCTGGAATCGGTCTGACTGAGGAGACTCTTCCGGACGATAGACCCAATTGACAGAACCCGAAAAGCCCGATCTATCGGAGATGAGCATGAGGACGCAGGCGAGCGTGAATAAGGGCTCTTTATGTATTACATACCATGGGATAAATTGTCCAGAAGTTTCCGTAGGCCGGCTCGCTTTGTAGGATTATGAGCCCGACTACGAGGAACGGGAACGAGCAACCACCAACAGCAATGGCTACCAGTTACAAATCACTGGGTACCAGTTACCAGTTGGCAGTTGCCACCTCGGTTGATCTCTGTTGGCCTCAATCCACTCGATCAATGTCTCCATGCCGTTCTCGTTAGTTTTTTATTGCTGCATTCATTCAAAAATATTATCGTAAGTGGAACTTAAATATTAATCAACTCTAAGCTTTATTTTTTGCTACATCACTCCCTTTTTCTCTTCACTAAATTCAAAACTATTTATTTAATAATTTATTAACACACTTTTTGTTATTTGTTTTTTTAGATCCATAAATTTAAAGAAATAACATGCGGAATTGACGGGTGAATTTTTATTTGATAGACCAGGACCACGTCCAATTAACAAGACCCTCGTGTTTGTCAACAGTTGACTTTGAATTTTGACACTGATGGAAAACCTGGATAATTACCCTGTAAAATCATAATGTCAGGTATGTAATACATGTATAAGTATATATATTTATATTATGTGCACGGAGGTTAAACGGTTGGAAACCCATAAATGCCAACATATCCTTCGTGCTAAGATTTTCTGTGAAATCCTTTTCACGCATTTGGTTCCACGGCAATACTACAGGCTTTTTCGATACTCGATCCTTGGACATGAGAATTAAAACCCCAAACGAATTGCTGCGAATGCGGAGCAAAACAAGGAAAGAAACATACTACAAGTATTTATAATATATGTAGAGTAAAAAAAGATGTCTGGTGTAGAGTGTAAAGCTAGGGCAATAGATTACAGCTCTCTTCTCCTCTTTTGAAGAAACCTTACAAAAGTTTCTGGCCATTATGCGGCGATTCATTCCTGCCACTGGACCTTTAACAATAGCCGACTTTAAGGCATTGTACGCGGGTGATTCGGAACAGGCTCTCTTTTTTCTCCATTTAAATTTTTTATTTTTCTTACACCAGTTCTCAGCACTCTCTCTATGTCCTTATTCACTAGCAACCTCTCGCCTCCATTTCATCCCACTGGATTTGTAGCTCCTAGTTGGACTTGATATTCAGCCTAGTCCGTTAGCAAGCTGGTACACAAAAATAAACCTGGTAACGTTTTTTTGAAACATATATTTTACGGAGATCTCGAAATTTCGGTAAACCTCAGTTCTGTATAGAAAAGCCCCATTCTTCTCTCCGTCTTCATCTCCATCCCTATCCTGTAGTATAGAGCCCGATGTCTTCATTAGCCGCATAGCGATGAGCATAAAGTCAAGCTCGTCGAAAGTCAGGGATTCCTAGCGGGTGGCTGCAACTCCAGCTACGCAATTTTCGTAGAATAAGCCGACAAGAATCTGGTTTTAGTTTGTCTCTCGTATCGTCCGAAAGCCGCTCATGCCTCTACTTGGGATTATCCGACATTCGGGAATAAACTTTTGGCAATAAAAAAAAGAGATGTTAAAAAAAAAGGAAGTATAAAGAAGATTTTAAATAGGCGGTTTAACTTAAGAATTTCTCACATCCATTCTCAGTAAATCCCTTGTGATATATGTATTTATTAAAATTCGTATTATAACTGCTTTGTGGATTCCGATGATATTTCTGTTGATACGAGTCAGATAATAATGTGTTGATGAGATACCTGAAGAAAAATATTTAAAAAATATAAAATAAAATAATATTTAGCTAGCAAAGAAAAATACAATAATAGTAAATATTAAAATAAAATAGATAAATACATAAATGTCAAAGTTATACTCGTAAAATCTATATAGAAGTACATTAAAAAGATCCGAGTGATTTACCTGCTTGTCATGGGTTCGGATCAGGCTTCTCTACGTTAGAATCTCTGTGTACTCAACAGTAGGAACACTCTTGACTGGTCGGCGACAAAACCAACGCGTTTATTATCCACCTGGACAACGACTAGACGTAGCGCTGTCGACTTTGAGGCTTCGTCTATACCGGAGACCAACTCATTGACAAACCGACAATAGGACCACCGCGAACAAGATCGATAGGCTGTAACACCCAGTTCTTAACTTGCCCAACAATGTCGATCTTCTTTCTTTCTCTTTTTTTTTATTGTTGTTACAACTTCCTGGCAGCGCGTTTTTTTCCAATATTACAATGAATTTTCGACAATGTGCCAACAAACTAGATCTTGTATACTTCTAACAAATGAAAAAATACTGAAATAATCTTGAAAGAAGCTAACAACTGACAAGATCTCTGCTTATTTTCGGATTGTCGTTCATACTCAATAATTCTATACATTGTCAATATTTAAAAAAGTATGAACAGAAAATAATAAGGATTACATTGTGCTGGAGAAATAACTTTTAAAATGATCATTAAAACCTGATGTTTATCATCATCATCATCAGGAACATCTATACAACATCCGTACTATAAATATTTGTATCTAAATATTTTTTACGTGTTAAATTAAAGTGTTTAACTATTATATTTATTTCACGGCGGTTGATTGGTCTTCTGGTCATTAATTTTATGATTAACTGGCGTGTATAGCAACCTGGTGGGTACACCAGCGTCAAGTGGCATATATTTGTTATGCGGGACCGGGATTTAAGAAGTTTTTGGGTGGGAAAAAAAAAATAGTTAAAAAAATAATAAAATAAAATTTCTAAGGTGATAGATGAAGATGATTGTAACTGGAAACTGGTTGGTTGTATTTGGTATGAAAGAGAGAACCAATGGATAGAGAATTGTATTTTGGTTGACCGCGCGAGTGGAAATAACAAGGAATTATAGTCCACGCCTATTTATCTTCCTCTTGAGAATGTCATTATTATTTATAATTTAATATAATTTATATATTTATAGGTATTTGGTTTTTAATATGTAGACAGCATGAGATGGTTAAAAATCTGGCGGAATTGATGCTGCGCAACGACGTTATTAACTAAAAAAGATATAAAACGTGTAAAAGCGTGACTATCGGTTTCACATCAGATGTTTGTATTTTATTTACTTACGGTAATAAAATGCGACACGCAGTGATTGCAGTATTGTCGGTGGCCGTTGTCGTTGGGAATTGACCGAGAAATCGAACTTGTGCCTCTGTAAGACGCAGTCTTGCTAGCAGGTACGCTACTGCATGTTGCTGGATTGATTTTCATGGTGTCGTTAAGTCTTGCTGCGTAAGTGTAAGCTCAAGTGCAATGGTATTGTGTAATTTAACATCTAAGTATATATATATACATATATATATATAATATATATACGTAATATGATGTATGAAAAAGTTTGTGGACGGCTGTGTACATCCGTGAAGGACTCGATTCTCGTTTGCGTTGGGACGATAATCTCGTTGGTCCCACGGCCAGGATGTGGTACGTCACCGGGTCCGGCAATTCGCCACAGCGGCTGGAGCAGGTTCAAGATGCGGCTCTGACTTGCACTCGCAGCTTGTACCCGTAGACCAATCGTCTGTGAGTGTAATTAGCGCCACTACGGTTCTTTGTCGACAATAACAAACTCTTATTCTTGTTGTTGTTGTTGTTATTATTATTATTGTTATTATTGGTGGTGTAGTTCATCTTCTTTTTCTCTTCTGGTGAGTAGTGGTAAGTTGTCGCAGTGGGATGTTGTATAGCAAATTTAGCGATATACTCGCCGTCATAAGAAATCAACGGCGATGTAATGACGTTTGTTAAGGCTTAAGCCAACGAAAAATCGTCGGCATTGTGTCTTTTGAAATCCTTTTTAAATTTAAATTTACCGGTTGCTTGTTGCCGATTGTTACCTTTTTAGGGTTCTGTTGAATTTTTTAGTTTCGCTCTTTTTTACATTTTTTTATTTTATTATATATTGTTATTATTATTATTGGTGCTGTTGTTGTTATTATATATGCGTTTTTAAAGGCATCTTATTAGTTTCTCCTGGCCCGGTTTTGGCGTTTGTGAATTTTGATAATTAAGTTTTAAGAATGAGAGTTAATTAAGAGATAAAAATGGCGGGTGTTGGTAAGCTTTTTGTACCGTGATTTGTTACGGATCGCCCCATAAAAAAATAAAAAATAAAAGAAGGTTTATTGTATATTGGATAGGTATAGGGTACACAAGAAAAGAGACGGTCAAGAGTCAGGTAAAAGTGATTTTCGATCGTCAGCAGCACAATAAAATACTCAATACCGCAATGAAATACGATTCTCACTGTGGCAAATTTAAAGTTGCATCAGCCAATTGAATTTATTTATAACACATACACATAAACGTATTAACGTATTTCTCAACACTTGAGCTATATCATGACAGAGGAGGCTAAAGGCAACCGGAGATTAATCAATTTTAGTTTTTCTCGCCAAGCGGAAACGTCGGGGGGTTGAGTAAATACGGAACAAAAGCAGCTGGATGACTTGCGTAGTTCTCGCGATTTAGATGCCTTGGGATAAATATCTCGCGAGCAGATATCTCAGTCTTGGTCTTGCTCTCGATTTTCTTCTTCTTCTTCTTCTTCTTCTTGGTCTTGGTCTCAGTCTTATGGTCATCGTCGTCTTGAGGCGTGCACAAACTTAGAGTAAAAAAACAGGGAAAACAATGTGAAGGAGCATCAGCAGCAGCAGCAGATACTCCTTGGGATGAAGAAACAAAACCCCAAGAACAAGAACAGTATATAGAGGTCTACTGGTGTTCTCTGATGCTCTCCTCTTATACTCTCATCCCATTCCACTTTACCAACACCGGCAAGTCGGCAAGTCGTAAACGTTTTCGTTCTTTCGTCGTTATGTTATATTCTCGAGTAAAGTAAGAGAGATCAGAGAAACGTAACTGCTCTGTAGACTACTCAACTGCTTTGCTCTCTGCTCAGTATATAGGATGATTTTACTTGGCTGTACAGCAAACCAAACCATCCTGTCCCATCTTCTCTCACTCTCGAGAGCCAAGAGTAAAGAACTACTTCATACCAACCGACAAAAACATACTTTTAACATGTGCCGTGGGGGAAAAATTCACTTCGGCATTCCAATCTTTATTGTACGTTGTTTCAAATGTAACAATAACGTTTCTTTATTATATCTCTTATTCTCGAGCTTACTTTTCGCAGTAAAAATACCAGATACACTTTTAAGGCAGTTATATTATGTACTCATACTTACACTCTTGCGTAGGGTTTTTTTTTTTATTTTAAAAAACGATTTGTAGAGTTTTACAGCTCGGTACAATACATGTCTGAATTTATGTAATAATTTAAAAACTATTTCACAAAATTAAATAATTACATTATTACGATAAATAAATCATTCATTTTTTCGTTGAAGCCATTAGCGCAATCTTTGGTTTCCATTTAAGGTCATCTGGATGCTTGAAGGCAGAAAGTTTAGCTTAGAGTATCGGTATTTAGTATTTTTCATCGGGCGTGAATCCAAGTGCGAATTTGCGTCCTCGCTAATTCGCTCCACCGCGTCCCGCACGAGAAATCTTGGGCTTATCTGGCAGAGATCTCGTTCCGAGGAGCCGTCGAGCTCCAATGTACAGCTCCCGACACCTACTACTCGCCGTGGTAAAGTCCCTGAGTAGAGAAGTGAAGAAGGAAGAGACTGTACATACATACAGTGGAACATACAGCAGCATCGGCAGCAACACCGGCATCACACACTTATACATCACACGAAATGGTGAACAGCATCTCGCTGGACAGGGGACCGAGATGAAGCAAGAACCGGGTGAAACTCACTTGGCTTTTGGTGTCTTGGTTGGATAAAGTCCAGTACAGGCGCAGGATGGAGTTCTTGGCCAGCAAGTTGAGACCACAGAGGGATCGTGCCGATCGCCAGTGAAGATAAGGCAAGCTTATAACCCTCGACTGGCTGCAGCTATTTCTCTGTGTCTTCGGAGCCTCCAGAGCACACCAGATAGCTATATATGTATATGGGAATATGCGTGTATGTGTTTTTATATATAAAAGAGTCGACTTGAGTTTAAAGTCGTAGCAGCCACTATTCTACTACTACTCTTCGGCAGGTAGTCTTGTAATTCATCGTGACTATGGAACCACGATCCCTGGCAATCTTTTTTAGCCTACACCCCCGTCGTTTTCTTTTGCGTTTGAAAAAAATAAATTTCTTCCATCTTTTTTTAGTTGAAATTTTTTTAACTTGTTGAGATCTTGGCTTCTAAATCTAAATTCTAAAGACTGGAACGAAGTGTGTAGTAGTCTGTAATAGAAAAGTATAGGCACTGATGAGGAATCTCGTTATCGCGATTACCGCGACCGTCTACAGCATTTTTTTAGGCATTTGTTTTCTTCATCTTAAAATCAAAGATCGGAGAGACAGAGAGAGGAAAAAATATGAAGAGAAAACACAAGAGGGAATCTGTACACGGTTCACTGTCTCATTTAGTTAGTTGGTTATTTTTTTATTTTATTTAAAAGATTGATAAAGTGACATGAAGAATTTTTCTACGAATTACAACTTTTTCCAAAACGTTTGAGATGAGACGTGATAATACAATTTACTGCTTAACACTCACTATGAATTTCTAGTTTCTAGTGAATAGAGAAGATGTTTTTTTCTTATATTTTTTTTATTTTCGGTGTTTTAAAGGCCCAGAGCTCGAGGTTTTTCGAGAAATCAACAGACTTGTGAAATCTTTTACACAAAAGATTAAATAGCTGACTACTTTATTATATATATATATATATATATATATATATATATATATATATATATATATATATGGGTTTTATACATATATATTATAAGATTATAACCGTAGAATGTGTAGGTCAATCAGTTTGCGTAGCTTTGTTATAAACAATCATTTCCGGTAGTTTGCCGTGCCCAAAAATAAAAATAGTGGGTAAAATCGTCTAATAATGATTAAGTGCCACAAACGATTTTCACGCTGTTCACCTGTCGTTTTCTCCGATTTCCAAATGCCTACTTTTTTAAAACACATACATATATAAATGTATAGGTATGCATACATGTATATCTGTATCTATGTACGTCGTTAATATTTTTTTTTCTTTGTTGCTTCGAAAATTGATGGCTAAATTTTGTTGTTAAACCGACAAAGAATTTCCGAGGAGAGAAACAAGAGTGACGCGTAACTAATCTACAGGATCTGAAAAATGGTCGATAATTACTGTGAAGTTAAGGCAACAAGTCAACCTTGTAATTTTTCACTGTGATCTCGTCTCATCTTCTCTTGCCTTTTGTGTTAAAATGCTCACTATACCAATACAACTCATAAATTCATGATGACTTCTAACTATTACCTTTCTTCAACCTTTTTACCTCAATTTTCATTCGCTCATTCATTTTTTCCGAGTATTTTACTTCATTTTTTAACGGAAAAAATTTTTGGGATACTAATTTACCTAACACGTGCCTTTATTTTTGCTTTTGTAAAATGTATATTTTTTTTTTTGACAGTGTGTTGTTTCTATCTGCGCTAATAAGCACAGAGGGTCCAAAAAATTTAAATCGTTAGAAAAGGGCCATGTCGTCAATAATTTTCCTAAATGTTACTTTTAGCTGTGTTGACAAACTTGGAACAAAAAAAATATTTAGTCTCATCACTGGCCATCTGATTGACTTCTGTAGCCAAAAATAGGATATTTTCAATTTAATATTTAGTGTAATAAATAAACCCCTACATTTGAATGATCTTAGTTAGCAAAAAATGAACAGCTTTTGAATTATTTTTTCAACAATTTCATTTAAAAAAAAAAAATAAAAATATGCACATGTAGAAAATTAAAGAAACTAAAGGTGCAATTTTTTTAAATATTTTTTTTTTTAATTTATCGTTTTGAAAAGTAATTCAAAAATTATTAGACGTCGACTAACTTTAGTATCATTACATTTACAGCGTAACAAAATCTAGGGTTAATCAAAAATATAAATTCAATTAAAAAACATTTTTATTTAAATTTTGAACAATATTGTTTGATGAATTTCCGCATTTTTGGCCTAATTTTCATTTCTTTTCACAGAAAATTCTTTTGCATCGAGAAAAAATATTAAAAAATCTTTAGATATGTCAAAAAATTTGATAATTCATTTGACTATCGTAAAAAGTGTTTCGCATGTCGTTCATGAGCTCGCGCATTTGGCGGCATAAGGAGGAGGGTCGTCAGATATATATCGTCGATCGAGGGACGCCTAGGCCCGTTTCCGCCGGCATTAATAATACGATATAGACGAGCAGAGTCGAGAGAATAAAGTTGTGTTAGAGTTAAGTCTTAAGCTTTAGCAGAACTGCTGTCATCCTCCCACCATAATCTGCTTGTTTTCGTGTGCAGACAGTAACACAGAAACCCACATCCACATCCATACATGCACCTACACTCTTATTCTCTACACAGCTATACCTCAGTCAACATACAGACGAGGGGATAATATACACGTATATATTACACGCGAACACGGCAATCAGGCCCTAGGACGTCTCTATATTCCCCTTATTTCAGGCACGTCGGTATTCTCGACCATGATTAGAGGACGTATATAACGCGCGCGGCGGCCAAAAAGCCGGCTACGGCAACAGCAAATCAGACTCTCAGCCATGTTGAGAGTGTAGAATTGAGTAGAATAAAATAAAATAAAATATAAGAAGTATAATATAAAGAAGTCGAGGCACAGCAATGCCTCTATCAAAGGGTATTGAGATGGAGCTAGTGAAAGAGTTTCTGTCGTATACACTACACAGGAATTAATGCTACCGCTGTTAAACTTCTCGCTGCGAATACCTGGGGGTCCGTTAAACGTTATAAATAATTCCCAACGTTAAAATATATATATATGTAAACTGAAATATATAAGCAACGTTAATTAAGATTCGATGGATTTAATTTATTATTTTTGTGTAGGCGTCAAAGGGATATCTATAAATTCTACAAGAATATGTAAAAAGTTAAAAATATATAAATAATTTAGATACACATAACATGTATATTTCCAAAGACACAAAATGTCCATTGAATAATCAACTGTGGATTAAGTCTCTTGATCTACCGTTTATATCTATTTGGATAAAAAAAAATTATTTATATACATAGAGATGTAGCAATAGGTGTCCCACTGTTAACTTTGAATATATAAATATAAATATATATTTATGTATGTATGTATATGTATATGTATGTGTATGTGAGATAAGGTATTTTCTCAAATTAACTCAATCAGCTCATTTAGCCAAGTGGAAAACGAGTTTCGCGAATGTGAAACGAACGGTACCGAGGCGTCTGGGACTACTCTAAAGCGAAAACCGGGATTAATTGAGTCATTAGTTACGAGTGTGTGCGCGGGCTTAAGCCCGGAGCATATATAGTAATACTCATTCTCACTATATATGTATATG
Organism: Microplitis demolitor; assembly: GCF_026212275.2. Lineage (NCBI taxonomy): Eukaryota > Metazoa > Arthropoda > Insecta > Hymenoptera > Braconidae > Microplitis > Microplitis demolitor. Next base: position 17,352,364 of record NC_068552.1, read on the forward strand.
TGAACATCGCGTCATAAGACAAAAGCAGCAGGGTGCAGATTGTACAGTAAATGTATAAGAATAATATATAAACAGTGTAGAGAGTAATATAAGATCCCAAGGATTGGAGAAATGGGTCTTGGAGTTGTCCGAAGTTTGCAGTTTGGTGATGTCTTCTCCCGTCGAGCCCTCACCTCTCCGTCTCTCAGGAGGTCTTCGCGTGGGGGCGAGGCCACCATGTTCCTTCAGGATCACCGCGTCTCACTTGGCTCTATCCCTGGTGCTTTCACGTTCTCTCGCTTTCGGCTCGCTGGCGCGCGAGTACCGGCCACCTTGGGGCGCCTCCGGGTGGCGAACGGACCAACCTGTCTGCCTCGCGCCACCTCCATCCCTTCCATGACTTCTCCATGGGCACCACAAAAGCCCTTTCTTCTCTTTTGATCCTCTTCCAACTCTCTTGCACTCGTTCGTCTTCTCAAACTCTTGTCCCCTTTACGTTTATTCACTCCCCTCAACGGAGAATTGCTCTTGCAATATTTTTATTCGCATTTCCACTCCTGGGCTCCACTCCACCTTCCCCAGATCTCCATAGTCACATAACTCTTACTCTCTCCCAAACTCCTGCACTCTCACTACACACACTAGTGTACCTATAGCAATGCAATGTAATTCTGGTATAGTATGATTCTGATGCTGCACGCAGACTGTACACACGATTCTTCCCGTTAACGATATCGTTAACCAACCGATACTTTTCTCGAGACCGGATCAATTTGATGGCATAAACTTATACTTGTTTACTTTTCGACGTGCGGTATTTTAAGGGGCTCTATATATACATATATATCAAAAGATGTGTTGGAGTTGGGCTCATGTATACCGCGATTAAACGTACGTCCGTGATATGTGCAAACACCAACAAAAAGTATACAAATAAATATAAATACACACGATATATATTTATATAGTTAGTTGGCTGGCTGGTTTATTATTATTAGCATCAGTAGAGTGTGACGATGAAGTAAATGGACAACACAAGGGAGAGGTGTTGAAGTGTGTCTCTCAAATGGTATATCTGAGGCGTCTCTATTAAGACCATCGTTACGCGTTGATGAGTGGGAAAGGCGTGTCGACCCAGACGATTAACGAGACTCTGTTTTCTACAATACTCGAGTCTTTACTTTACTCTACAGTCTAACATTATTAGGATATTTAAGAAGTTGAAATAGATAAAACAATAATGATTATTCAATCTTAACTATGTTGGATAAAGTCTTTTTCGCTGTAATTGCTGTCCGGTTGTCGTCTTTATTCTTTATCCACCAACCGCACCGCGTGTTCATTTTTCCCACGGCACTGGCACTGGTACTCTCCGCACCGGCAATAACGAATAACACTAACTGGACATATATCTTCGGCTATCTCTCCGGCTTGCCAGCTTGTTTTTGTCTCATTCCCAAAATCCCAGGCAACGAGCTACAAATTATCTCGTATATAGTAAGCTAAAGCACACCAGCGGTCAATAGTTAAAGATAAAAAAAAACTATAAGTCTCAATAAAAACTAAAAAGAGAAATTTAAAATCTATTTCTATTTCTATATAAATACATAAATATAAATATCTATATAATACAAGTGGATATCCTAATACTGATGCTGGTTTATTTTTCTTCGACCGACTTATATTTAAGTCCAGTGGAGTTTGTTGTATATATATATACATATATATTTAATACAGGATGTTAAAGTCGATATATAGGAACAAGAGCTAGCACCCTGCGTGTCGGTCCAGGCGGCTCCTTTCCTACCTGATGAGCGGGAGGGCCAACGAGACCAGAGGATGACGGGGCGCACGCACGTCACGCCAACGGCGGCGGTTTCAACGGCAACGGCGGCGGCGGGTCCGATCCTCAGATGAGTAGAGGCCCTTCTACTCAGTAGATCTGAGTTAGAGAGAAAGAGATGCAACCTCGGTTAATGAGCTTGGACCACGGGGGGGCTGAGAAATCGCGCTGCTCTTTGCTCTCAGCCCTTTTCTCTCTCTCTCTCACTTTAGGGAACTGACTAACTCCCCAAACCCCTTGTAGTTATATTATAGCTATATTCATCAGAGTACAGTGAAACCTACTCCGCTATAGATGCCCGTGCCACCCTCAGGGCCCGTTTGTTCCTCCGTTGTTCGGCGATGCCCTCCCGCTTACTCAAACCACTCATACACTTATATTTCTGGGAACCAACCACGCCTCGGGTTTCTCGGGCTCTTTTTGGGAAGGAAATAATGCAGTTCACATGCCAAAATCAACCTACAAATATACTTATTTACAACGCACACAATAATCTTTTAATTTATTTGGGTCTATATTTTTACAAGGATTTTAACTCATTCAAATATACATATATTATAATGCATATAAATGTGATTAAGCAAGACATTAGTATGTGAGATGATAAATTATTAGGTTGGAGTGCTACTTGACAGTAGGAAGATAACTAAATTTTTGGCAGAATCGCGGCAGATCAAAGCTGCTTTTAAAATTAGAGGACTAGGTAAAAAGCATCATCATCATCATCATCATCATCATCATCATCATCAGCGGCAGGACGACTGGCTGTAGAAGGATACGAATAAGATAACTGTTGAGTTTGAGAGTGGGGTTTATCTGACCAACAGGTACCAAGGTGGAAGGGTCCACGACGTCATTGGCTGCCCCACTCTAAACAAAGGGGAACAGCGATCGCGTTCGCGGACCCAAAGGGCCAGACTTACTCTCACGTCTTTCGATACGTGCATTAATGTTTCGCCAATAACATTACAAGTGAACACATATACATTTCTATATATATATATATATATATATATAGGTATCAAATGTTGATGGTAAAAATAGCACAAGTCGGGACAAGAGCTCTCGATTATATTTTTTAGCGAGGCTGTTAGCAAACTGGTGCTGTTTGTAATAAAAATCTTTGGCGTAGGCGAGTTAATTAGTTTTTGATGCCCGAAACCACTTATATTCTCTCCTACAGTGTCCTCAGCTTTAGACATTTTATTTAACTATATATTACTCGCTCGGGACCAGGTTGTGAAACTCAAGATGTAGATGAGCTTGAGTGAGACATCGTATACGACAATATTGATGTCGGCGATTCGAAACGGTCGCCTTTTATCGGAGGACACTAGGTAGAATAAGACTGAGAGAAAGCGAGTGCTGAGCTGTGTCTTCTCATTCTTCAGCAGTAGAGATCCCATATACCTATAACTATATTAAATAGTATAGGACATATACATATAGACACAGATTGGACGTAACGAGCGGCGCGATGTTGCCGAGTTGGCTGTTAATATATAAATGTGTGGTGATGTGATGGGTACGTAAGTGTGTGCGGGGTTTTTTTCATTGACACCGGATTACATGGGAGAGAACTTAACCGTCTTTATCATCATCATCATCATCATCATAATCATAATGATAATAATAATCAGAAGCATCAGTAACCACTTTTTATTAACCTAGTGTGCACGCAATGTAATGCCAGACTGATTGGCCGCGTCTTCGCGGGAGTGCATGAGCTTTTTGTTCCCGCCATTTTCCAGTGAGTGCCGCTCTTGGATACTTCTGTTGCTGCTGTTGCTGATGATGTTTGCACGTAAAATCATTTTATAACAGTGTTTGCAAGACTCATATAAAATATATATATATATATTTTTTTTTATGTATATAATCGTATATAGAGAAGAAGGATTTTCGCTCGCTCAGTCATTCGTTATTATCTGTCTTTTTTCTCGCTCAGACTCTTTCATGTCTGGGATCTCAGGAGTTGGCTGAGAACCAGTTCGGGACACGGATAAATGAGTAGTAGACAAAGACAACGAGGACAGGAAGATGATGAAGAAGAGAAAAAAAGAGGAGAGATATCGTGGTCGCTGTCGTCGAGCGAAAGGTCTCGCGATGCGGTCCAATTAGGGCGCGGTCCATTTAGAAAGAAACATCCGGTGTGCTAAATGGGACTCGGGAGTCCCACGAATCTGGCAAACTGTCGTTTCGCGCGCTCTCATTGGTCATCATAAGCTTATGCTGCGTTATGTTCCCCTTACCCTTTCCTCTGTAGCTCGTTCAACGGTAATTAGGTTGCTCAGCAAGACACTACAGCATCACAAGCTGACTTTATAACACACTGATGTCCCCACAACAGCGAACGGGCAAAATGAGACGAGGATGAGAGACTGCAGCCGTCTCTTGTCTCAATTCTACACCGAAATCAGCAAAATAATGAGCCGAAGTAAAGGTGGACCCAAGTGTTTTATTGTCGGCAAAGTGAGAACGTGAGTGAGAAACGGCTAAGTTATTTCTCATATTGACGACTCGAATGTGAGATGTGATTATTTCAGCAGACTTGGGTATCCGAGTGCTCTGGACCCTCAACTCAACTCAATACTAATGTAACCACATCAGAGACGATTGAGCATCACACAACCGTATCGTAAAAGGAATAAGAAAGAGCGAGAGAAAGAGAGGTGTGGCTGTCGACTCTTGTTCCTCTGGTTCTCGAGCAACAACACATAACACCGCAACGAGCCGACGGCCGCTAGTTAATGACTCTATATGCACTCTCTACTCCATTCGGGTCCCTCTCATTCGAGCGGCGTTGATTATTAGGTCCCAAAACCCGAACCAGACGATTATGGACACAAGGGCGCGTGTGAGACATTTCAGGAGAAAAGTGTGGGCGATTACGACTCTATTCCCAGTACCGCCTGTCTGATGACGGCTCACTAAAGACGACACACATATTTTCATTCATAATTACATTATTTTATTTGTATCCAAACATAAATAATAATAATCATTATAGTACACTATTTATGTCTATACATATATTCCTCGATGAAAAACTATATGTTTATTATTCCTCTTGTAAATATGTTTGTAGATGTGGTAGGTTGTCATTGCGGGAATGAAACGCAAGAAAAAAAAAACGTTAAATTAATGATTTTACAACTAAACTGAAGTTATAAACCAGTTTGTTCGGACGGACAAACACATGTTGATAGTAAACCGATGCAGTTAAGTCGCTCTGCTCGGCAGGACCGCATATTTAAAACTTTTTGGCTTAACTTATTTAAAGAACATGATATGTAGTCACTGCTGCAGTGCTGCTGCTAAGGCTGGTATTACCGCGAGTGCGCCAGAACAGTGAGTACATGTACAGCAAAACTTTGACAGCGTAATTCGATCCGCATTGTCTTACCCAAAAAGTTTACTTACGATTTCCGCTCTTTAACAAACGTCACGGGGAACCCGTGTCAACGCAACTGTTAAACAAGTGGTGATTATATACAGGCCCACACGTGTTCCTTGAAAAACTCAACAGTATACACAACAGACGCCGACTCCCGACGTCGTGTCGGCGGCCTAACGATACTTGAGGCCCGTGGAACTGCGAAAAACGGGAGGAGTTTCGTTGACAGAGGTTCAAGAAAAAGATTTCGAATTATTTTTTTTTATTTTACACTCTCTTTCGGCTTCTTTTAAAAACTCTTCCGGTTCTTTATTTTTTATTCTGTTCAATTTTACGATTTATCGGCTGTTTTCAAATTATTATAATTTTCAAAAATTATCCTTTTTTAATTTATTTTATAGAATTTATTAAATTTCATAGAAAAAATTTTTTTAAAAATTTGGAAAATGGGCAGAGCAGTCCCAAAACTCTCAGGCTCAAAGAGCTCAAAAAATATTTTATTTTGTGTCAGACTAAGAAATTAGTAATAATTTAAATTGAAATTCCTTTTGAAATATTGTTTGCAGGATTTAAAAACAGAATGATATTTTTGGGAATTAAATTTTCTAGAAAAAATTTGAAAAACCGTCGACCCTATGGATCAAATTCTAAAACTTCCCTCTATTTTTGAGCTCTAGAAAAGCATCATTATACTTTTTTCAAGCTCTCTGAAGCTCGAGGACTTCAAAATTCTATTTTCGAGAGTCAAGCTGAAAACAATAACTTCTCGTTTTAAAAAAACTCAAACTTTTTTAGCGGGAAGTTTAAAAATAAATTCGAAATTTTAAAAGACAGCTTTGTTACTCTCCGTTGTGTTACTACTGTGTCATGCCTCTCACATTTCGTCAGTTCAAGGCACGTTTTCGACGACACTAATACGTCGACATACAAAATTTCGGGTACATTAAAAAAAGAAAAAAAAATAAATAGACTCCTTTTTACCCAATCAGGTCACGGAAGTCGAAGTCAATCTTTGGCCTGCCGATGGTTACAATGGTGGTCGGCAACAAGAGTAATTTTTTATTTTAAAAGGATATTTTGACCACCGGAAGTAGCTGAGAGTACTAACAAGCTCCTTTTTTTTTCTTTTTACAGGAGCATTGGAATGTCACCCCTACTATTTCCGGGCTTTGGGTCTTGAAAGAAAAATTATCAGGTACATTGAATCATAATAATTTTTTATATTTTTACGAGCATCAGACGAGTTAGCGGATAATAGTTTCAATAATAGTTCGGTCATTGTACAGCGAACCGTAGAGAAATAAATTTCAAAACTGAAATACAACAAACTGCTATTATAATCGTGAAACGTGACGTATAAATATACGTATATATAAGAATAAGAATAGGACTATAGATATATGAGAAGACAAGTAAAGCGGAGCTGGTTGTTGAAGGACGAAGAGAGCAATAATAGAAAGCCGGGGAAGTGAAGAAGAATCAGTGGGTGCTAGTTGAGTTGTCGAGCTGACACGCGTTCTCGTGGCAATTGTCCCCTCTCTCGTTACTCACTCATCACCTCTTTCAGTCTCTCTCTCTTGCTCTCGTTACTCAATTCCTCCTTGATTCCCCACCAGCATTCTCCCTCCAGGTCTCCGGTCCTCTTCGTCAGCCTCCACAGATCCGAGAGCCCTGCAGAGTTCGCACTGGCGGTAACAGACTGAACCAACAACTTTGAACCTAATCGAGAAGAACCAAGAGCTGAGTCGGCCGAGCCCAATACCACTCGAATACAGTCGAGCTCGAGCAAGAGAGGAGCAGAGCGAAGCTACTTTTTACCCAGCTCTCTTTACTCTCTCGCTCTTATTTAGAGTTTTCCATTCTCCCAACATAACAGCGCCTCCACTCCACAACTAAACTCAACTCAACTCGGTAACTCGGTAACTTGGTGGTGTATCGTACAGTACCTACTCTCTACTCTGTCGTACGCCCACTGGTGCACGAGCAAGAACACGACCAGCAAACGCACGCCTCGCCGTATTATATAGTACTACTATACTCCATCTCCGGTCTTCGTGTATTGCTTACTGTCCTCCTCACTCTCACACAACTCACGACACCGTGTGCTGTTGGCAACCCCTCCGTCTTCTTGGACTACTCAGTACCACCATACCCGTCAGAGGATAAACACCGTGACACTCGCTCAATTCAAACTACACTTTGTTTTATCTTTATAAATAAATATATATACATATATATATTTTTTTGGTTTATATCTATGTCGTGTTAAAGACATTGAAGAAATAACAAAATAATTATTCAAATAAATAGTTAATTTAAATCGCGTCTCCGTCGGCAAAGTTTGAATTAGTGGCGGGATTTTTGAAATTTTGAAAATGTGATAAAGTGTAGGTGAATAATTAGTGCGAATAATTTATAATGATGGATAATTGGATTACGAGATAAAAATAGTGACTTGGACTGTTTAAAATTTTGGAGTTAATTTGAAAATTCAAATATTTAAATTTTATAAACATTTAAGTGGATATTATTTAAAATAAATAATGTTGAGTAAACAGAGGGACAATTCTTGATTATTGTTGAAGGAGCCTGGTATCTGGAGTTGCGATAACTTTTGGAGTAAGTACAAGATGCCGGAGAAGGAGGTGGCTTACCACCAGGAGACCTTTTCCCTGTTGCCGCCTGCACCTCCGCCGCACCACCCCCACTCGGCATTTCATGCGGCCTTTCACCCTCATCCTCATCATGGGCCGCCTCCGCCGCCGTTTCATCCGCACCATGGACCGCCCCCGCCACCCCATCCAGCAGTCACCGCAGCATGGGAACATCACGCGGCCGCGGCTGCTGCTGCAGCGGCTGCTTTCCACGCTCCTCCGCCTCATCCGTAAGTACTTTTGTTTATAATAATAATAATAACTGAAAATAGTTTTAATTTATGTCAGTTGGGCCATGAAATACCATGAGGAAAGTCTGGCAGAAAAATTAAATGTTTGACTTTACATGTTTGCTCAATTAAATGGATTACGGGATAAAGAATCGGTGATTTAGGTATTTTAGTAGACGGTATAAGTTTAAATGCGTTAGCGGATCTTAAATTGTAGAACGACGTGTAAACTCGTCGTTATAACGGCGATTTAGTTACTGAAAAGACACACGATGTCTTGGTGTTAATTCATAGGGACATATTTACTGAGAAAGAACAAGACCAAGACCGAGACCAACACTAAGACTAACACAGATCAAGACGAAGATGAGCTGAGAATGAGGAGAAGATGGTCTGTGTAAAACGTCGTAAAATCACCTCGAGTTATTGCTGCAACCGTCGGAATTCCTGTCGGTGGCTACCAAGGGGTAAATTTATTTGCTACACTAATATAACTTACACTGGGAAAATTCGCGGCGCCGAGTTTCGGGTGCTAAGAAAAACAACCGGATAATTTATAAAGCCCCGAAATTATAAACCAGAGGGGCGTTACTGTTACACATTTCTTTATCTTTTTGTTTCGCTTATTTTGGGTGGTAGGTGCATTAGGAATCGAGATCGAGATGGAGTAAAATACGCAGTGGGATTGACGCAGCGACGGGACTGAAACTCGTGTGATTCCGAGACGCGGTATCGATACTTTATTTTTACTCCAAACTAAAATGCGGCTCTTTATCTACTCGAACTTGCGCTGACTGGTTACTTTTTATTTAAAACACTTTTATTTATTACCTCAAGATATTTTTGCCTAGCGAGTGTAGAGCTGAGTGTAGAGCGCAGAGTATTTTAGTTCTCGCGGGACTTAGATACTCGGAAGTCATTTGATTTTCATTAAACCATTTATATTTAACCGTTTGAAATGAATTTAAAAAACGTGTCTTGTCTTGGTAGTTAAGCTGAAAATAATGGAGTAGGAATGAAAATTATTATTGACACTCAACATTCGTCCCCAGTTGATGCAAGTTATAATACACACCGTGGGTGTAAGTTTGCTCGTAAAACCAACAAGATATACATCTTATAAAGGGAATTCCCTTTTATTTACTCCTTGTACTCTCGTACATACGTATACATATGTCTCCCCATCTCCATGAATATCTTTATTGCGCAAATATATGTACAGTACATACATCCATACATTATATTTGTTGAGCCGTAAAACTGGCGTTGCACTGGATCTTGGTTTCTTGGACAAGATGAAGAACCGACTATGCGGGTTCTCTTCCAGTTCATCGAACGCCTCCTTATCCGACGGGAAATCCGTATCAAATATTTTATTTTCATTTTTATTCTTATCCTCTTATGTTGATGTACATATATACATATATAACAACACAATGCAACACAATAGCTCAGCTCAATATGTTGTGTACCTTCCACCTCATTCTCAATACCACTCTCAGCCCGATCATTTATTTAAATCTCATTAAAAAAATAAAATATAACGCTCGGTAAAAAATACATATATATAAACATCTTACATATGAAAATATATTTCGTGAATAGAAATATGATAGGTCAATTTTTCAACCGTACGGATGAATTCGTTGCCGAGGCATTGAATAACTGACCGAAGAACAACTGCGTGAAAGGGCTTTCTTTGCTAACATAACACGCGTTAAATAAATATAAAAAGATAATATAAAATATGTATATGTATGAGTATGTACACATATATGGGTATAAAGTAAATAGAGATGATATTTAATGTTCCGGGATCGCGATATCGAGCGGAGAATCGTGGAGAGCTACTGTGCCCGGTCAATCTTTTGTTGCTTCTTCTTTAGCTCGTGATATCATCGGTCTCTCACCTTCCACTTTATTCCACTGTGTTGGAATAAAAAGCTCACAGTATCTTCTCCTGTAACATGGTATGCCTACATATAAATATACATAAATATGTAGATAGATGTATGTGCATAAAGCGTAACAAGTTTAGCAGTCGCGGTGTTGGTTCTTTCGCGTTTGCTGGTCTATAGTTTGGGCCTTAACTTGTCTTGAGTTGGCTAGTGTGGAATGGAGTAAATACTCCAAGACTTATAAAATGTTGTTACGAACTGCGGAGTCTCCAGAGTACGGCATGGACGGCGATACGATCCTTGGCGTGCGATTTATCATCAGTCCACCGCGTCCATTGATAAATTCCACGCATTCATAACGTATACGGCACGACGTTAAAAGAGAAACTCTAAAAGAGAGTGAGAATTAAATAAAGAGAGAAGTAATAACGTTTGCGCTCGCAGTGTGTAACTTCATAGCTTACATATATATTTATATTTATGTTTATTTATGCACGTATGGATGTATATGTGAGAATATTTATACGTGTATGTATTTATTGTTGGAAAAGACACGCGATACTCTGAGGAATGATACGTCGCGATATACAATGACGTGACCTGAGTTGTATCGATGCGCGAGAAATGACTTGAGAAACACCGGCCTTTGTGTTTGTAAATACGCTTAAAAAAACTATGGCTCCTTTCAATTATCTCGTCATTAATCTCGAGACAATCAAGCATTCTCGAGTCGTTATGGCGTGATATATAATTAAATATTAGCTTATCTGAAAGAGTGTTTGTTGAATCAAATAGTTTGAATGTTTAACATTTTATTTATTTTTTCGTTCAGTAATAATATATATATGTATATATATAAGTCCTGGTGTTTATTTCTGAGATGAAAAAGTACAGAGAGAAGAGAGACGATAGGCGACCTCGATTATTATTTCGTAAAATGAAAATACCCTGACGTGTATTTTAGGATTTGAATTAACGAGAGATCGCACTTTTTTCTCTTTTGATTCAACAAAACGTTTCGTGATCTAATTACTTAAGTGAGACAATTAACCGATGGTACACGCTGATAAACTTGATTTTAAATCATCCCTAGGGGTGAATTAAAATGTCGGAGAAATTCAGACGCGTGCACGCACTTAATGTTAAAACGTGTTATGCTCATCCTACTACTTAATCTCTGTACCTTGGGTTATATTAAATATACATATATACATATACATTTAATATAAACGCAAAAGGATATCCTCGAGGACTTTATTCTCAGAAAGTTACGGTGCTTTAGTTGGACCAAGTCGTTTTGCTGCGTGTACTCTTGTCATCTTCTATGTGATTCATGTTGACAAGAAATATATATACATATATATAATTTTATATGTATATTCGGTTTAAAGTAAAAGAGCAAACCCAAAAGGAAACAGGATAGTTTGTCGACTTTTCTCTTTAAATTTCTTGAGAAATGTGCCAGCCATGTGGTACTTATTGTCTCATGTATATATATATATATATGTATATACATATACTCACATACATATATTTTTTTTTTATTTTTCAAGTATTTAGTCAGGCTACCAGTATAAACTTTCAAACCATTTTTTACTTTAGTTTCATTTTAAAAAGATAATAAAAAAAAAAAAAAGAAAAAAAAAAAATTTTAATGGGTTGATAATTAAAGTGCATTAATTGGATAGTGGAGATATGCAATGAGAGTTTAAACGAGTGGAGTAGATGAAATAAAAATTAAAAAGTGTGTCCGTGAGTGAGGGTAGTGGCTGTGTACGTTGAGAGAGTTCACATCACATAAAATCTCATAATGCCAGTTGTCCAAACAAACGTACGTTGGCAGTTGTTATGGCGTCTGGAATTTACCACTCAAGAATATCTTAGGCAGGACAGAACCAGCAGCCTAAAGACTGGGTGATTCAGATGGAATCACTGCATCCGCTATCATCATGATTGCGTCTTTAAATTTCTTACTCTTCCCTTACGCTCCATTACTGTGTACTAGAGTAGATACTACGTATGTACATTGCTGTGTACCACCAACACAGAGATCCTTCTTGATGAACATGCGGACCAACAAGTCGAAACGTCTTCATGAAGCTGAATTGCCTCATGAGTAATTGGAACATGAGCGACCAAAAAGTTTTAATGAACATTCTCGGTTATTTTTTTATTTTATTTCAATTTCTCAACTTACATATAGTTTCTTTCTTTCTTTCTTTCTTTCTTTCCTCAGCCTTGTTTTATTTTTTTACAAAAACCGCCGCCGAGTTCTTTACTCATCTCGCGCAATCGTAAAGATAACTACTCCATTAGTACTGGGTAAAAAGCATCCGCGTATAAAATTTTCGATTTTAAAATAGCACATACCTCCATTTACATATATATATATATATATATATATATATATATATATATATATATATATATATATATATATATATATATATATATATACATACATACATACATATGTCTACTCATATATTTATTATTAGCATTATTATTATTTGAAAGTTTAAAATTTATTCACTGTCAATAGCTTAATGACAGTTAGCTGACGGAAGTGATGAAATAAAAATTTTACGATTATTTTAATTATTTTTTTATTTTTTTAACACATAATATATTTTTACAATCTGTTATAAAGACATTTTAATACTTAAAATCCATTGCTAAATATTTCATCTCGGTAATTTTAATAAATATTTAATCCAAGTCAATGTCCGATTATATTTAAAAAAAAAAAATTAGAAGCTTTCATAAAAAATAAAATATAAATTGAGAGTCTTAGAGAGAGTTTCAGCAAAGTGAATACGCTTATAGTTACACACACACACACACACACACACACACACACACACACACACACACACACACACACACACACACACACACACACACACACACACACACACACACACACACACACACACACACACACACACACACACACACACACACACACACACACACACACACACACACACACACACACACACACACACACACACACACACACACACACACACACACACACACACACACACACACACACACACACACACACACCCTTACATGATCACAATAATAAAAGAACTCTGAATAAAGAATACGAAGCGTATCTGGGATGCTTTTGCCGCACGGTTGGGCGTGCATCCGATTATCTTTTGGTAACTCAATCTCTCCTCTTCGAACCACTTCACCGGTGGGTTCTCCCTCTCTTACCTTCTATAAATGACTCTATCCCTTTTTTTAGGACTACCCAGCATCAAAAATAAAAATCACATCGATTCCTCCCCCATCCTCCTCTTATGTATGTACTACAATCTTAAAACTCTTAGCTTTATTATTTATAGCCAAATAAAAAGCATTGCTGTCGATGTAAATTAAAATTATTGCACAAAAGTACTTGTAACTTGTAGTGCGTATCTCAAGTATTCTTATATGTACGTTCAAAATACATATACATCACACATGTTGCCAACGTACATTCATACTTCAATAAATATGTATAGATATATATAGATATATATACGGTGTCAAGTAAGACACAACATTCGAGCCCATCTCCCAGCAGGAGACGACGTCTTCATGTCTTTTTTTTCCACTCTTCTTCTTGTCAGGTGCGAGAACCCGATCGCAATAAGCCCGAAGAACAAGACGAGGATGAGGAAGAATATATAACTCGCGGCTTCTTTACTACTCTCATGTGATTATCCTGTTGGCAACTTTTCTCTCTACTCTCACTTATGCTCATTACCATTACCATTATCATTATTATTATTATCATTATACTTATATTAACTACATATCAGTGGACGATGATTTTATTAGCATAAATCACTATCAACTCATCGATTTATCAAACATAAACGTAAATAGACATAAATTTTACTTTGAACTTTATTCTACAGAATTATCCTCGGGTATGCGCTGTACGGTGTAGATACTTATACTTATACCTTATACAACTAAATAAACCAGACATTGAGACATACAATCGCGGATATATATTTTTAAAATGGTATCCAAGCAAAAGTTGACCTGTAGCCTCGCGTCCACGATTCGACGACGATCAACTTTGCAAACGGAGTAGCGCACGAAGATACGCCGTGAACTGGGCACGACCATGCATCATCCGGCCCAGACAAAACTCTCTCTTGATGTTATTTTATCCAACGAAACAAATCCTATTGGCTGGCCAACTTCAATTCTATATCATCTCTTTGCACATTTATTTCATTATTTTATCTTATTTAAACTTCTTCATGCCCGATCTTTGATGTACGGCCATACATGTTGGCCTCTTTAGTCCCCGGTGTGCCCACAACGCGCCGCCTCTGTCGTCTTTTTCTGGGCCTCGCGCATCCAGGCCCTACACAGTCGGTCTTTACACTTGACCTATCGCCAACTTCTTCAGCAAAGCTTTGACTGCGATATATCAAACTTGCTTTCAAATATTGTACCCAAAATCTTATTTTTCCTTTTCTTTGAATTTATTCCCACAATGCTGCATTAATAACTCGAGCACTTAAATGCACCTCAACTTGCAATAAAATTTGTTTAGTAAAATCTCAGTAACGTTTAACGTTAATGGTAATCCAGTCGTAACTTTGTTTACTCGAGTCCTCGGTACCTCTACTCTACTCGGTGAAATTGAGTATATAAGGGGATGTAAATAAAAGTAATTGTGTTTGTGGCCTTAGACCTCTCTTAAGAATACAGAGTACAGAGTATATATGTAATAACGCAAGTAAGAAAGACTATGGGAAATAAAAAATAGTGAATATAACAGACCAATAATGGTTTTTCTGACGGCTTTACTCTCTCGTCTGTGGGTATTAAAGCTACGAAAATAAAAAAAATGAGTTAAAAATCATACGGTGGATAAGATCTCTGGTATTCTCTTCCTCAGCTAGTGGACGCCGCTGTTCAAGGATAATTTAGTAATTACGGCCAGATGCTTGCCCCACGGGCAAATTTCACTGTCTCTCTCTCTCTCTCTCTCTCTCTCTCCATCTTTATCCCTTGCCTATTTCTTCTTAATTTCTTTCTTCCACACAACTCTATACTCTCTCGCTGACTGGTGATGATGCTGCCGCTTCTATTCTGCTGGTATATAATATACACAGTTTGTACGATGGTGTAATCGGTGGTGATTCCGCGTCTCATCTTCACATCGCCTTTTACTTTAACAACTAATCTATCCGACTATCCTTTAACTCGCACATCCAGTCCTTCCTTATTTTCTTCATCTCAGAAAACATATGCTTCATGAACACACCGACACGTGTTAGTTTAAACCATGATAAATTGTCGACAAACGAGGGTGTTCCTAAACTTAAATAAGTAGTTATCAAAGTCATTTTATAATTTACAACATCAACAATTTTTTTTTTCTTCCAATTACATTTTATACAAAAGTATAATTTGAATAAATTATAAAAGTTGAGCTGTGAATCGGGAGTTAACGAATCAAAGGATGGCTTAATGCTCCAAATGAAATTGAAATATTTAAGTGTAACAAATTTTACCTGCCGTCTCAAATCGGTAGAGCAGCTTTATCAGACGGCAGCGGCTGAGGATTACGGAAGATTTCACATGACACGGCGTAGTAGCAGAGATGAGTAGGATACGGAATAAGGCTGAGTAATATAAAGACGCGTTTATATATATATATATACAGAGAGCAAACAGAAACCAGGCGTGGTTGGGCATTAGCATTAACGCGAGCGAGCGAGGGCATTAATCAGGATTAAACGGGCTGACTCGTCGCGCCGCGGCCAGCAGCACACTTGAGACCAAAGACCAACAGCATCCTCAAACTCAAACCACCACACATTTTAGTTTAAGTGAAAGAGATTTTCGGTACGCCGAACACCTCCAAAACTTGTACTACTTTTTTATCTCTATTCTCCCGGTTGCTTACGTCTTTTATTTTCATTTACTTTTTTTTTTATTATTTTTGTTATTATTCTTGTTCTTTCGCTCTCGCAAGAAATGACTCGGACGTTCATTTGTCAAACTAAACCATCGTCCGCCACGAGATCCTTTCATCAGAATCGTTGCTTTAAGTCTTCAAAGAATCAAACAGCGACAGCCAACATGGATTATAAGAGTTTGCATAATTTTATAGTCGGAAAAAAATTTTTTTTTCTAAATGAAAGATTAATGACATGTAAGATAATTGCGTGTGATTTAAATGTTTTTATTTTTAAAAAAACATTTTTTTTTTTTTTAAATTTCATTCCTATTTTTTCGTGACAACTGTCGGTAGTTCGGGTTACCAATGATTGATGTTAAAAAATAAAATTAACGATGACACCATCATTGGTTTCTGTGTATTCTCATCATCAGTGTAATCATGATCGTCGTCATTTAATCACACATTGCCAGACAAATTCAATGCGAGCACTGTTATATTAGTGGTTTCTATTCATTTATTTATCAAGCGGCCAACAAGCATCGTAGAGAGCTCGTGAGTTCATTGATATCACTCAATTAATAAATATAAATAATTCCCTCTCGTGATACTGCTCAGCATCTCATGGCTCTGTACATCTGCTTTGGAATCTTAATTCGCGCTATTGATTTCACATAAATATTAATAGAAAATTCCCGCGTTATTTATTTATTAAAAGTGTAACTCAATACATCAATAGATTGTATGAGTGTCGAGCAGAGTGAGTTGTTAATAAAAATAAAGGATTGATGAAAAAATAAGACGGAGGATAATAAGAGCGACGTGTTGAGAGTAAGAAATATTTAACGAGTAACGATAATTTCTCGCACATTTTACCCCAGGGAGCCAAACAATTACCGTAAGTCGTTGACAGCCCGCAGAGTGAGAGCTGGGAATCACTCTCGAGAGACTGATGTATAAGAAGTAAAGATGAGTCGGATTGGAACCTGCTGCCTACCAAGAGTATTGAAGAACCGAGGACTTGAGACTTAAACCACCTTGCCGGCACCTCGAAACGCATAAAGCAAATATGGCGGCCATCAATCGCGTCTCGAGAACCTTGATGAAGACTACCTCCACGGGGTGTCTATTAATTTTCTTTCCACTTCCTCTTGCCACTCCAGTCGTTGTTCATTATATCATTACTTCATATTCCCAGGCCTTAATCTCTCTGTCTTCAAAAAAATTATCATTTTTTTTTCTTTTCAAAAAAAAAAAAAAAAAAAAAAAAGTAAATAAACTTTTCTTCCCAGTAGTTTTGGAACTCAATCTCAGGGTTTCTGATTAAAAAATATTTTGTTTTTTATTTTTATTTTTTGTTATCCACTTCTTCTCTCTATTTTGCCTCTGTTACATCCGCAATAATATTCCGTGGTGTAGCCGCGTGGCGCATTTATCTCACGGAATAAATCGTCGGTGATATTTTACCGTCGAAAGTCGACGCCTGGCTCCGGTTACGCTCCCCCGTACGATATTTCATTTCCATTGCTTTGCCTTTGACCGTTATTTATTTTTAATATTATATTAACATAATACAATATTTAATATTTTATTTCACTTCCACATATAAACATTTTGTTTTATATACGAACAGTACCATCAATAACAAACTTTTTTTTTCAAATAACCAGCCAATTAAAAATTCAAACTTTATACATATATTTTACTTTAATACTTCAAAGTACACATAATTTGACAAAAATTATCATCAAAGACTGAAATATATATATATATATATATATATTTACCTGCTCAATTAAAATATTTACTTTTTTATTTGATAATAATTTTTTTTTCCTATAAAAAATATATTATTCAACATTTATGAGAATTTAAAATTGAGCAGAAAAATATTTAAAAGTATCAGGGTGTGACGATCATCAAAAAAATATAAAAAAAAATTATTTGCGACACTTAAAACGTTACAATTATACATACAAATATATTTATATGTATACATGTATATATTTATAGGCTTAAAACGACATCACATCCCTGAATCCACAGAACAGGTTCTCGGGTGGAATGTACACATAATTTCCCGCGTTGATGCCAATAAAAGGAGCGGGTACAATTTTATAAGCGTGCCTTTTTAGCGCCTCCTTCTTCACAGCATGACACACGTACACACGCACGTAATGTCTACGTACACATTCATATGAATACAAGCATAACTTTAACAAAACAGTACAACGCAGAATGCATCGCACACATAATCCAGCCTCCCTTTTGCCGTATGCTTTTACGCGGTCGGTGTGCACGGCTATTCACACTCACTGTACGAGCATTAACGTCGCGAGTTTAATTCCATCCGGCCCTCGTACTCTTAGAACTACGCCATAAGCACTCCAGGTATAACCGGGAATCCCACGAGTTTATGGCACTCTCCATACTCTTTTATTGAACGACTTGAACGGTCTAATGGCGCTGCGTATCCAGATCCCGATTAGGATTTTCAAGATATCTTAGCGTGTTACGCGTTTATGTTACGTCGTATTTTACGTTTAATTAAAATAATTATTTTTAACAAACTTCTTCTGATAATTATAAACTTCCACGACACTAAAGAGAAAAAAAAAAAGAAAACAAATTTTATTCTGTAAAAAATATTAATTGGAACAAAGGATTTTTACAAAATTAGTTATTTCGTACTAACAATCTTATTAGTCGATAAAATAAATTAGTGTATAATAAAGACGCATTTCGCGGCAACCAACAAAGTAACTGACGGTCTTTGATCCTTGATACACTCGTTCTCGTCTCGCGGATACACAAGATCAACCAATTCCATATCAGTCAACTCTTCTTTCTCTTAATACGTCGTGTCGTTTCATTCCCGTGTCCGTGAGGCATTCGAGATATTTTTTAACCGGTCCCCAGCAATACAACTCCGCAGTATGTAATTTCTTACGGAAAAATCTTAATTTACTTTTATCTGCAGCACAAAACAACACAATACTTAGCTAAATATTTAAATCCATTATTTACAACAAATTAACAAGCTACAAATAATCGGATATATATTATTTGCTAAATATGAGTTACGGCTTAACATTATAGCCGGATTGTAGCGATCATAAGTAACGTATATTTAAACCCAGTAGAGCGAGAGAGAAAGTATGATTGGATAATGCTCATAGGGCTTATTATATCCGAGTACGGAACAATATAAATGTGTTCACTTACCTCTTATCTATACTATACTATACTACTATATACATATGTATATATCAAATAGTCTCTTATATTATACATTATTAGAGAGCTTCTAACAACCCACAATAACACACAACAACAACAAACCCAAAGTGGTACAAAGGAACGACCGGCGACGATAAAGTTGCAGATGAATTATTGAACGCGAGCGTTGATCAAAAGCCGCCGCGAAACCCGCGACAGCCAACAGTCTCAAGACGCGTGCACACCAACTTACCCTATCTATCTTTACTGCCATTTTTCTACCATCCCCTCATTACTAAAATACTTCAAATCCAAAATTAATTCCTGTCAATTACTCCAAAAAAAAAAAAAAAAAAAAAAAAAAAAAAAATGACTTGGTAATAAACGAACAAAGAAGATTTTCAAACAATGACAAGTAGATGAGCGGTGTAAAAAAATATATATATTTATTTAACCGTGATTGTTCATTTTATTAAAGTCTTTTTGCTTAGGATAATTGCGGCGGGTTATTTTAAATGAAAAAAGGCTAGGAGAGTTAGCAGCGGGATCGTGACGGGCTTAACGATCATAATCGTTGGAGTACACCCAGTGTATGTACAAGTGAGGGAGAAAAATACGAGTAGAATGAAAGACCCCTCTTAAGCTATTTCCCCTCGTCACTCAGCACCGGCAACAGGTGGCGGCATTATCCGCGCCACCGGCAATCGTTTGCTCTCGAGAGCTCTGCTGCTTCATCTCTTCTTTCTTCCTTGCTCTCTCACTCTCTTCATACATATATATCTATATATATTTATTTTTCTCTACTCTTTATCACGGAGCAGAGTGTTGTTAACGCACTTAACTTCTCTCATAGAGATCTCTTTTTCATTTTCCCCGTCTTTTATTTTATTTTTTTAAAAAATTCATTTCTTCTCTCCTTTTTTGCACCTTATGAGTTAGTCAAGTGTACGTCCGACAGGTGTTGCAATAATATCCTTTATATTTATTCAACAATTAACTTTTTGTTGTGGAATAAAAACACACGGCTCTAATGTGTAATTGTCGGTAAAACATATATTTTTATTTACTAGATTTAAAAAATTTATTTATTATTTTATATTTTTGTTTTCCATTTGTTAAATAAATAAATACTCAATTAAGTATTTAAAAATGTCCACTTGATGTTTTTGATGGCTGATAAAAAAAGGGAAAATTAAAAGTAAAAATTTTTTCGTCGAGTCATGCGTCAATTATTTATGAAATGTCTTGAGTTGTCTGTTAATTAAGCGGCGAACGAAACAATCGAGGTGCCCAAGCGCTAGTGTCCCCCTTGTGGTCGTGGACAAGAAGATGGAGTATGAGATGAAGAAGAAGATGAAGAATAAAAATAAAAAAGGAACATGGACAAGACGAAAATGAAGATTAAAAAAAATAGATATATAAAAATTTTAAATAAAGAAAAAGTAGACAGAGCGAGAATCTCGATGGTTCGCTCCGGGGGTTCGACGCCCCTCGACTCCCTCACCTAGTCTCTTTTCGTCTCACTACCCCCGCCCGATCAACTCTTGTTGTATTGGCTGGTTTTTCGAGAGTCACTCGATGATTATTAATCACATATCTCTTCTCCCGACGGAATAACTCGTGAAACCAGTACGGTATTGATCACGTTGTATCCTGTAATTAATTATAATATCGGCCTTGGAATATTAATTTATATTTAGTCGATAAAAAAAAATTTAATTTAATAAC
Organism: Microplitis demolitor; assembly: GCF_026212275.2. Classification (NCBI taxonomy): domain Eukaryota; kingdom Metazoa; phylum Arthropoda; class Insecta; order Hymenoptera; family Braconidae; genus Microplitis; species Microplitis demolitor. The sequence goes on from NC_068552.1 coordinate 17,373,238, forward strand.
GTCCCGTTTTTCCGTCAGCACGAAAATTAAACCCAGCCTCTACTTTTAGCTTGAGAGTGTTTTGCTGCTATATGAACCAGAACGAATGATTCAACGTCACTGACTGTAATTATGACATCTAATTAAGTTTTTACTGACGCAGCTGATGCTTTGAGATCACAAAACCCGTCACTGTCTCGCGTCAACTTCCGCGGATTTTAAAATTTAAAGATACCTTTTACTGCGAACCCAATCAGAGGGAAAAAAAATAAGTAAAAGTAAATTACTTTTAAAATAATGAATGTCTTCGAGTCTGAAGCAGAAGGCATTGGAAAATAATGAACAAATTGAATGAAGAGCGTTAAATTTTCTACTCAGGCATCGCTGTTTTGTATACAAAATGTTAAATAAAATAAATAGCCGAGGGTAGAACCGAGGGATGAGGGGGTAAGAGAGCTGAAAATTAGCATTGGAACGTAGAGAAGTCTCGTTAGACGAGGTAGCCCTTTCGAGACGTCATTAGGGCACGGCACGTTAAACCGAATGGAGCAAACTAAGGAGGATCTGGAGAGCCCAGAGATCGGGATGACGATAGAGACTCGTCGTCGTCGCTCGAGGGAAACGACTGAGTACTCTCTTATAAGAGAAGACTGGAGAAGGTTGAATTGAATGCAGTCCATTGCATGCAGAACAGCACGCCAGTTTCAGAATAAAACCAACAGCTGACCAGACGAAGACCGATTGAGCTGTACTTGATCTTGAAACTCTTGCTCCAGTCCAATGTCTCGATACTGCCCTCTCTTTCGCTCTCGTTTGACGATCACCTGGTTTGCTGGAAGAGATACTGCACTGATTGTTCGATCACAGTCGGCCAGTGTCTGCCGGTAACGACGCCGTACTCTTTGACACAGCGGATAACAGAAAAAATTTAACACCGCTAATTAGCGATGCCTCTTTATATTCAACTCGCGTGATATCTTTTTCTTTTTTTTTGCGCTGACTGGTTCAAGTTCCTCGTTGTCTTGTACACTGGAAGACTTGATTCACGCGAGAATAAAGTTTACACGGAAAATATGTTTAACAGTATCAGCAAAACCTGTGAGATCTTGTATTATTATGTGCATTTATATGCTATACATTTTATATGGTCGATATTTATAAGAAGAAGAAGAAGAAGACGAAGAAAAGAAAGAAGGTTGTCGTGATTGTGAAAAAGAGGTTGTGGTGACGGTTGAATGTGTTAAGTTGCACTTGCGAATTGGATCTGTAAAACGAGATCGACGGTGCAATCTGTTACTACTGTATACCCGGTCGGTGCACGAACGTCCAAGTAAAGAGCACCAGACCATGCATCAGTATATATATATAAGTACAAGTGCGAGTACGAGTACGAGTAGTATACCTGGCACTACGTAACTCGGGTGTGCACGGCGTAGTCTCGTAATTACAGAGCACAACCCATTCAAATTTATAATGTCTTTGATAACTACCTTACCACTCCTCCAATCTCATTGACACTATTTTAAATATAGCAATTATATCGTTTTTCATAACCACACACCACACTGACAGTTTATTTTATTTGTCATTCGTTAATAATTGCTGGCCATTGCTCATTGTGACAATTAACGATGGTTTTAAAATACGATTTAATTTAAGATTAAAAGTATGAACTTAAATTTTTTTTTTTAATACATATGTAATTACTTCAAGAGGAAATGAATTATTAAATGGTAATGGAGAGATAAAAAAATGAAATAAAATGTGTGCATTAGGTTTGTTATTTCTGAGCAGTTCAAGTTATTATTTAACTGCTATAATATATTTTTTAAATACAAATGTATAATTAAATAAATTATATAACCACAGGCAGGGGTATTGTAAATAAATAAACGATTGTTATTGCTGACATGCAATAAGATATGCATATATATATTTATATTTGTATGGAATGGCGTAGCATCCATCTCGGGGCGATGCACCTGCATCTTAAGAATTACACGAGAGTAAGACAGAGTGTGTATAAAGAAGAGTTTAGAATGAACAAGACCCAGTGGGAAATAAACACAACAGCAAGAACAACACAATGAGGGGGATGATTGTGATCCGAGAGCTTGAGTAGTCTGTTGAACACGATAGAGCCATAGATCATCTCGATCGTGGGCTGAAGATGCTTCTTCTGCCTGTTCTTCTTTTTCTCCTTCTTCTTCTTCTTCAGTATCTTTAATTTTTTCCTTCCACTTTCTGCGGAATATCCCGCTCTTACGAACTACCGGTAAATTCCTGACTTATCGGCTATTAAACAGTCGATTTAATTAAATGTTAACAGCTCTGGGTCGAGGATTTACATCTAAATGTCTCGGGAATCTAATCGATAATGACTCGATGATTTATTTAAATAAATAGCCCGTTAAATTTTTATGTGGTTATAAATTTATTAATATTGTTTTGAGAACCGCTGATCCATTGTGATTATGACATCATTTATAATCTTTAGTACTTTACTCCCAGCTGGATTCTCATCCTCATCCACGGCTCATCATCGAGCATGATTTAGCCGCAGCCCTATCGATCAATCGATCTTTTCTTTATAACTCTTTCTCGATACAACTTCTTATCTCATAGCCTTTAATTCATATTAATAATGAGTAAATCATTGGGCTTTGATAATTTATCTTACTTTCGATATACATATATTTTTATATGCCAAAAATAGACGGACAAACAGTTCTTTTAATTTCTCTTTTGGTTGTCTTTCTTTATCGCACGCTTCAACGAAATCAACGTTGCCAAGTCTCGACTCCCGTCAGAAGATAATAATTTAATTGAGTCTTTAAATGAGTATGGGTAAAAAAAAAATATATTAACAATAACTGAATGAATATTTATTTTTTATAACACAAAATTTAAACATACTGTCGATTTAACGACATAAAAAATAAATCAACACACTAAAATAAATATGTTTACCACCTGCCTCTGTCGGACGAATCTTCGGCATGGAATCTTTGCACGCGAGTCCTTTGTTCCTCATCCATGATTTCTTATTTTATTTTTTTCCTGAAAAAAAGTAAAAAGGACTTTAAAGAAAAAGAAAAAAAATCCAGTGTAACAGGGTAATTGAGAAATCGTCGTACGAGTTTTAGGCCCAATGGGAATGGTATAAGTAGGGAGACGAATAAGAAGAGGCAGAAGATGAGTAAGAGTTTGAGATGAGGCAGAAGTCGAGGACGAGATAGAGAATGAAAGAAGGATAACTAACGAAGGCATGACTACACTTGTGTGTGTAGTGTAGCAAAAACAGAACCGAATGATCGTGTTGTATCTTTAAAGAAGTAAAAGTGGACTCCAGGGATGCGTCTACTGGGACCAGGCTCAGCAACGGCCAATTGATAATTCCCAAGTCCTCTCTTCAATTATAAATCATTAAAAACAACATCAATCATCGTCTCAATCTCAAGAATTTCGTCTTGAAAAAATTTAAATTCAATTTTTAATCATCTGCTCCGATATGTATTTACTTTGAGCTGATGTGAGGAAAAGTTGTTTTAATGTATTAATAAAATGGAGGTTATTTGCGGTAAAGTTGAGGTCAAGATAGCTGAATAGAGTACCAAGTTGCACGGTGGTAGGTTGTGACCTGTTGGTTTGCAGGAGCAAACCAACGAGCTGGACTCTGGTCACGCGCGCCGGCTGTAATCACGTCAGCGCAGTACCGAGGGTTCTTGATTGGCCCGTCCATCGTCCTCGTCCTCGTCCTCGTCTTAGTCGTCGTAGTCTTGGTCTTAGTCTTGGTCTTGGTCTTGGTCTGGTTGCATTGGTCTCATCCTTTCTTTTTGCATTCTCTTTTCACTTGTCCCATTCTCTCTACACACTTACACATGAGCACCGACTTCTCGTGCATCAAAAAGGACCACAGTGAGGAATTTTATCCATACCAGTCTCATTCCTTCTTCGTCTTATTTTATTATTTTTAAATCTATCCAACTCGCTTACTCGTGTCCCCTTTTTTTTTATCTCTGGACAATTTTTTGTCCCGGTCTTGGTCTTGCTCTCAGTCTCTCTCTTTCTCTGTTTCCCCTGCGTGGAAGCCGTCGGGCACAAATGAGGTTGTCGCGTCAGCGCGTGCGTTGAGTTGTTCCCTCCGGACTATTTGGAGGGAACTTGAACGAGTTTATTTTTCCTCTCACTCTATCCTATTCTCATCTTCGTTCCGCGTCGTTCGCGATTGTCTTAATTTTTTTTTATTTTCATCCTCATCCTCATCTTCATCTTATTTTATTAATACACACACTCATATATTTTTATAATTTTATTTTTAAACTTTCTCTCTGCCACTTAAACCATTTTATCTTGAAATATTTATTTTAAAATATTATAATCTAATATAATAAAGATATTCTATACTACAGACACTTTATAGTGTTCTCTCGTGTATTCTCAGTAATAGAGACTGTGATTCTCGCGGCATTAGACTAAAGTTGTACAAACCCATCAGCAGAATAAAATAAAATAAAATAAGACAGAGGCGAGAAATATTCACGCATGCCCAAGATGCCGAACATGGACTGTGGTGGCCGCGGGTTTATGAGGCCTCTGCCATAAAAAGGAGATGTAATACAACTTGCTTGGTATACTCTAAAATAAAAGTCTTAACCATAGCAGCAAAGCAAGACCAGAGAGTCGAGAGCAGTTCCTGTGGACCAAAACTCTTCGGGGCTTTCGACTGCCCGAGCCGCCTAAACCGCGTCATGAATTTTTACCCATTCGACAGCTTAATTATTTTGCTGGCAGCACTCAATAAAATATTGTCATTTCAATTAACTTATTTTAATAATTTAAATCCAGTTTCAGCTTCAGCTTCAGCTCCAACTCAAACTCTGACTCATGTTCAATATAAATAAATCTTAAATATTTACAAGCCACGTTTGGACAAACATTTAAAGTAGTTAATATATATTATCATTTAAAACCAAAATAAATAGCCCGAGAGTTAAGATAAACAAAACAGGATACATATTATAAGTTTGATATAATATTCACGATGTATAACTACATATTTACATGCTGGTATTCATCATCATGTGTAAAGGAAGAAATAAACCCAAGATAAAATGAGAAAGAGAGAAGTAATAACGATGAGGAAAAACTCCCAAGTTTCATTACGTCTCAAGTATAGGTTACATAAAAGATAGCATACCCACGAGGTTAAACAGGATGAAGCAGTTATGTGCTTGCGTGTCAGTACCTCCTGAGATATGGAAGAGAGTAAAGGACCGAGAGAAAATCAAAATGCTTTGCTTTGTATCTGCATATAAACTGCGAGTTTTTAACCGAGGGAGTTAAAAGCAGTCTACGGGCATGTGTTTGGACACACAATTCTTTATATGTACATATCTTTTGCTCAGATTCTTGTCTCTCTACTACAGAGCCAACACAACAATAACGAGTTGCAGCACATTTGTTGGTATACTGAATAATAACAAGTACAGTGCAAGTAAAGATACCAAAGAGGAGCTGAGTGCGTAAAGGAGAAAGAGTTACCACTATTATGCATAAACGCGAGATTGGGGCTCATTATCGGCACGCAGCTGCTTCAACCTTTGCTGCTGTTGATCCTGGTTCTTCCAAGGCTAATAAGCCGTCACAGCTTCTGTGCAAAGGGTCTCGGATCCCAGCAAATCTCTGGGTTCTAGTGTCCAGCATTTTTACTCGCTGTTGCTAATTTTATTAATGGGCCAGATTTATTTTAAAATATATGTGTTTAGTAGGAAAGTACACACTTGAATTGCATTGTACGAGCTGAGGCAAACGTGGGAGGTGTTATTCGAATACGTTTAGTGGTAGGTGCAAGTCAAGAAACCGGTAGTAAAGTTATTCGGAGAGCTTGAGTACGGGCGATCCTTGCAGATAAGGTCAGAAAGGTGTAACTTACTATGCTCTCGGATATATATGTATATATATTTTCTGTACATAATAATATATACATTTATACATACATTTAGATACCGTACAAGTGTGCGTTTGTAGATCCGTAATGTGCAACGCACACGATTAGCGGATTATTAATGTAAGTGGGTACGATCCTTTTCCCCGGTCTTTATCTTTACCACGATGCCATTTTTCTTGTATTTTATTTTATTTATTGTTTATATATATATATATGTATATACATATATATTTTTTTTTCATTTATCTGCATAACGAACCGTGTAAACGTATATTACAGATGTGTAATGTGTGTAAAAATGAATAAGCGGTTAATAAGTTCCTAAATGTGGCAGCGCTTATTGCAGCACAAGACACATTCTCAAGACAATGGAGACAGCTGAGTTGGGAAATGCTTTGTAGACACGTGTTGAGCACGAGGTTTTTTTATTTTACCTGACAGTAAAGCAGTTGGTTTTAAAATTGTCGATAGATTATTGGACGTGTTAAACTAGTATTTATTGTAATGCCAGACAAACAATAGGATTAAGGTGATAGAATTGATTTATCTTTGACAGTTTTGTTTTTATTATTATTTTTTATGTTCCCGTGAGACGACTTGAGCGGAATAGCTGAGCAGATATATATATATATATATATATGTATATATGAGGTATAGAGTAGGGAGGATAGAAAAGAGGAGACAAGTCGACTGATGACTTTACTTGTAACTTTAATCTTTGTTGTGGAATATCTATGTAAGAGGGAACTGACCGACCGCGCCTTTATTATATTCAAAGACACCTTTTTATTCTCCTTCTTATTATACTTAATCTTAACTTTTTTTTTTTACATTATTTAGTTTTTATCCCTCGTGTAACGTCTCAGCGTGAGATTAGTACCTTCTCTGTTCCACTCACACGCAATTTGCGCCGCTCGTAAGTTTTCGGGATTAGACTCTGGAGTCTAAGGTGTATTATTGACTGCAGACTTTCTTATTATGTATATATATACATTTATTTTTTTATTCCTTTCATTAAATATATTTCCTTATGTGTATTACATTAAGCTGCAGGAAAAAACTTGGAGGGCTTGCTAAATGCATCACGAATCCGCGAAGATCTTATTATCCTTTTATTTCTTAAGCGCTTTACCCAAATTCCTTTTGCGGCGTTCATCTTCTTCCTTTCAAATTATAATAACATAATAAATTTTTAAAATTAAAATGAAAAATACGCTTTTGGAGCTAATAATAAAAAAAAAAAAAAAGAAAAAAAAATGATAAATTAATTCTCAGAAAAAATAATAATTTTAAAAATAAGAAAATATTTCAGAGCGTCCTTGAGCCATTGTACCTGTCGTTTCTAAAACTGTTTCCTTTTATTTTTCTTTTTTCCTTCCACGAATTTTTAAAGTTCCGTTTTTCGAGTTCAAAGTACCCAGCCAAGTCTATCTCTGTATCTATGTATATATATATACACACATATATAATGTAGTAGAGTATAGAGTTGTAGTATATTGTCGTAGAATTTCATAATGTAAGCCCATACCAGACAGCAACAGAACTCTCCGGACTTGATGATGGTTATACATATAATACATAGTCGTGGGAATGAACCGGCCATGCGGATTTCGTCGGACAAAGGCAAGGCCGTTAGACTCGATCAGGCCCCTGGGCATTACGTTACGGTAACCAGTTTAGTGGGTGTATAAAACGCCTCTTGTCGTCTTCTTCACCTATACCATAAAATCTCGTATCACGACTCTATAAATTGTCTACTGCTTTAAACTCACATCCCCCAAAGACTTGGCCGATAGTGTCCGGAGCTCCGGAATCTCGATAGAGAGACAGAAGCAAATCTCTGGGTACCTTATTATTATTTTAAAAAAGTAATAATCCAAGCGGAGCATCGGCTGCACTATTGTGCCCAGCTGATTAAGTCTTTAAAACAATCAAGGCTCGAAATTTGGGTACGAGTGTGTGCAGAGTGAGAGTGTGTTGTCATCAATCAAAAGTAAAATTACGAATCGCTAAGGAGGATCGGCAGAATCGCTTACAATCTTACAACTATACGCTGCTGGGATATATACGTGATTTTGAGAACCTGTTACGGTCGTTCCGGACCCACCAAGGTGGTCTACAATTGAAGTAATAACTCAATTATCCTCTCTGAGGTACGTACCCGCCTATCTGCCTCTTTTACTCTCAAATCTCTCACTCCCTGCCTTCTTCCTCCGTTGTTTAATATCTCAGTCTCGCGTTTTCTCGGTTCGTCTCCCAGACTTGCTGGTTCTCGCGTCTCAGTCTCTCTCTCAGACTCCGTTTGCTTATGCTGCCGAGCATAATAATCCCTTCGATCCCATCACGATCTTTCCATCCACATATTATTAGGCTCGAACGCACGCCGCTCTTACTCATCCTACAGTCTTTTATACATATACACATTGATCAACATTTTTGTGTCTTCCGAAACAATGAATAACATTGTTCATCCAACAATTTATTTATCTCCATTAATACTCGATACTTAAAATCGTTACATTGTAAAATCCACAGTATAAATTATTATTTTATTTTATAAAATATATTGTTCCTGGTTGTTTCTGCTTCGTTCTTTAAACAAAAGTTCACTGACTCGGCGAATTTGTTCCCTTGTAACCCAAAACCTGCCAATAAATCCCGGAGGATCCGCACGACGAGAGAGACACTAAACTAGTACGTGCCGAGTATAAGGACATCCCGAGCGAATCGGATATCTCGCGTTCCGTGGAACCAGGTCCCTTATAATATTTATTTTCTCACTAAATGTGTAAGCCAACTTTAGTGAGGTCTCCAATCGACTGTGCCAAAAAAAATATATAAATATATTTATTTTTTACTCTCTTTTAAATACAAAAAGGAAAAAAGAAAAAAATAAGGCCAAAGCACATTGACCTCAGCTGGGTGGACAGGAAGGTTAAGCCAAAAGTCCCATCGATCATGGAGATACTGGACGCGGATACTCGATCTTATGAATTTCCAGTCCGCGTCATCGTGCAAAACCCCGTAGCAGTTTAATGTATGTTATATTTATGTGTATTATATACACACGGGGTACAGTATACTCTGGTAGTAAAGGCGAGTCGCATAAAACGTGGATATGCAGGCCTTGTGTGTCTGGACTCTCAGCACGACGACGTGGAATTATCCCGTCATAAGTGTTCCGTGAGCAGCAGAAAGAGTAGTAAGGTTCACTCGCTGCCATACCAGCCTCAACTTGTTGCGTGGGCGAATAAGCTCTCTCTCTCTCTCTCTCTTTCGCATCAGCTTCCTTAGCACACAGGGCCGTACCTACGACCTTTATTCACCCTAAATGGACCTAAATCTTCTTAAATACTCTACTCCTCGGAGTGAAACTCCTGGAGAACGAAACTGCGTATAGACAATTAGCGTGAAAAAGAATCGTCTAGTTACTTATTTAGCTATTTAGTGCCAATATGCACAATGAGTAGGCTTGTTACTCTTTCACCCCGAGGCTGATAAATTCTCCGTTGAAGTGCGTACCGTACGCAGGCGGCATCAGAGGCACGCGCAATCGTTGACGTCTCCATCTCGGGCCTCTCACCTCAGTCTTTTCGCTTTCACCCATTATTATTAACTCTATTCTTCAAGTTACTCCGTAACCAACCAGCATCCAAAGCAACCAAGGAGCAAAAAAAAAAGTTAAATAAAAAGCAGCGTAAATTCAAGACAAACAAACAAATAAACAAACATCTTTCTTATGGGATTTCGCGTGCAAACAGAACAATAACAAAGAGAAAGGGCACAGTACGTACACGGTTATTCGCAGGATCAATTCACCGCGCGTTTCGTCACGGATAGAACCAGCAGCAGCAGCAGCGAGTGGAGAAGACCAACTCCAGCAAAAGTATCGTGTGTGCACACACGTTACCTTGTCTTTATTCGTGTTGCTCTCCTTCTTGATTTCGCTGCTGCTGTTGCTGCTGGTTATACTCTACCTCTACCTCTATCCCTTCTCCATAAACCGCCCAATCCACGTTTGGTCGTCTCTCTCGTCTTCACGGACATTGTTAATCTGAGATCCTTGTCGCCGAAGCAATCTTCTTCCATCCCCGGAGTAAGACATTGAGCCACGGTCTCGTCTCGCTGTTAGAGTTGGTAGTGTTGTGTGTAGTGTGTAGAGTCCAGAGCTCAATCAGGGCTATGATGCCGAGAGCCAGGGCAATACAGCCAGAGCTGTGGTGTTGTAGTAGTGGGAGCCGGCAGCGCCATACACCGGGAACTGTATCCAAGCTGGGCCCTCTCGGCCGACTGGGTGGTCCTACCGCTTCAGTTGTGTTCGGACTCGCTTCAAGCCAACACTATACAACAAATCACATCATTTTTCGCTTTTCTCGGGCCCGAGTTACTGTCCGATTCAATTTACCGCGTAAACTCGCGATCGGGAACCCTGACCCAAGCTCATCTGATCTGACCCGAGTGTGCCCCGGATCGACCGAGGACTTGGTGCCTGTGAGTCTCACGCGGGAAAATTTAAAAAGCTGACACGTGTTACTGATGTCAGCTGTCAGTTGACAGTTTTTCACGTAAGGTAATAGTGCGAGGAAACAGTTTACGGACCACAAAATACTGAGTAGAGGGTCAGAGTATGAGTTTAAATGTCTGGTAAAACGGTGTAATCAATTGCCGTTGCTGCTGGTTTATTTGAAACGTTATATACCGGCTCGATAAAGTGGTTAGTGAGGAATTGATGTTGCAGTAATATCTATATATAAGAGACCCAGAGAATCGCCGTGGATTGAGGCTCAATCATACCTGATTGCTTGTACGTGAGCTGCGGACCACCGCGCTCACTCGCTCGTGGTACCAGTGGCCAATCTTCAATCGCCCTGGCGCATGCGCGCATTTATCTGTATGCAATAATATACACATGGACGTCAACCACTGTCCAATGAGCTGATCAACTCGAAAGTGACACACAACTAATTCGTGTTCATTGACATAAGATAAATAATAATAATAATAAATATACTCAAAGAATTTGTTCTTTGTTTATTTTATTTTTTTTCGGAGGATGACAATGTGAGATTTCGGAGCAGGCTGCAGGGTGAGTTGTAGAATTTGATTTTGTTTTTTTTTATTTTTTCTCAATCTACACTTGTATTGAGGCTCGTACTCAAGAGTTGCCCGAATAAGACGGAAGAATAATATTTTTTGGTCGTGGCCCGTTTTTCTCTTGTACCCGTCCTACCGACCATGAGCCACCTTTTCTCAGAGCATAGACACCGCAGGTACACGAGGACGTTTTTCATCTTCATTTATCTCATTCTAACACTCATATATTTATAATACCTCTCTGTTGTACCATCCGGGTCTAACCCCCCACCCCACCCGCACTTTTAAATTCCTGGTTTCTATTCCACTCCGAAAATAAAGAGTAGGAGGAAAAAAGACCAAAGACCCTTGGCCCTAAGGCCTTAAGCCAGCAGGTTGTGTTGCTTGTGGCTTTTAAATTCACAACGACCACCAGCTTACCAATACGACGACAAGGTGTGCACATTAATAACCATGTACATGTAGTGTAAAAGTTGTAGTTGTGGTTGTGGTTGTGGAAGTTTAGTGTGTAGCAATACTCGAATACTTTGGAGCAAGAAATATCTCTATTATTGTCATGGAGATGAGGTTATTGAGGAACGTGCGTAGTCACTCGTTTCTCTGTCCTCCTTCGACAATTATCCTCATGTTCTCCATCCACAATGTAAATCACGATAATACATAATAGGAGTAAGATAAATATATGGATGTATATATAATATAGGGGAGCAGAGTGACGAAATGTCTCTGAAGATTTTTCCCTTTCCCTTGGCACAGCAACAAGTGAGTTTAGCTGGTGGTGAGTGTATATTGAGACACGTATCGGCCCGTTAAAAAATAAAAGACAAAACGGTGAAATAAAAATAAATAAAACAACAACATTGAGCAAGACAAGAAGCGGATGATGAAGAGGTAGAAGCGAACAACGAAGGGAATTTAGCTCGTCAGGAGGGCCTATACGAATCCGGTCAGATATTTTTTTCCTACGTTCCATTCCGGCGGCGAGAAGCACCTCCCAAGGGGAACCAAAAGAGTAATATAAAGAGTTTACTGAGAAAGATAGATTAAGAGAGCGACCAGGAGAGACTTGTGGGGGGAGGGGAGGGGGGCAATCGTGTACACACGTACGGATGGACAGACATAACGCGGCGAAGAACCAGTTCTCTCATTTCATTGCGTTCGTTGTCCGATAATGACGCATAGCGTTTCTGCAGCTTATATATATATATATAAATATATATGTGCGTACCTTAGCGGTGGATTCACGAGCGTGAAACCCAGCGACTTGGGGCTTTTTGCGTCCACCTCATCGTAACTACTCTTGAGTACACACTCACACATACACATATACATTTATATGTATATATATATACATGTGTACATACACAAAGTGTTTGTAGATATATATAAATGGACAATGCCGAGAAATCGCTCGTCAGAAGCCAAACCACTGTGTCTAATCCCAATGATTTATGCCATTCGACTGACTATTTTTTCCAACTGAGCAATTAGCTCATTATTCGAATCGCGTTAATAGAGACGCTCATTTCAATTGAGCAATAAGGCCTACATAATTCAATTCAATACCTAATATTACTTGCAATTAGCATAATTCATCGATAAATTAATGCAGATTTTATTGTCGATTTAATTGTGAAAAAAAATTTATTTTTCCCCAATAAGGAGCGACTTTAATTAACGGAGTAATTAAAAAGATAGTTAACAGTTGATAATGATAAAAGTAATTGCTAACAAATGACTGGGTGTGATTATAATTGTAAAAAAAATGATGTATAATTTAATCGGAGCATAATTTGGTTTTATAATTTATATTTTTGGGCGATAAAAAAATGTAATTGCGCTACGAACTCATAACCAAGCGGCCAAGGACTCAACGCATCTTCCAGGTTGTTTGCTCTCCCTCGGATTTTACGGGCCGTACGACCTGGGCCGGACAATTACCGGTTGTTAAACTCGTGCAAGCCGCGCGCGCGATTCGCGAGGCTTTTTCTTGTCTTCCTTCAGCTCTCCTTAGAGTTAACTCCCCGCGGTATCTCACCATATGATACACACATACAGAGGACGACGAGGATGACGACGTAGAAGGCGCCCTTGGCGAGAGGATAAGAAGCCCATGACGCCATTACATACATGAGCGAAGATAGGAGAGAAATCCAGCCGGGATTCTTGCCACACTCGGCTCATCCACACATCACACAGCATACACACCAATTGGTTTCGTGTATCCTCAGCTAAAGAAATAAAATATAACCAGAGAATAAAGCGAAAGAAAGTATACAAGTATAAAGACGATGAAGAAATTACGTGAGCGGATCTCTTAATTCTGATGAGTCGGTATACAACCACTTTATACACACGAGAACGTTTGATTTCTCTGATATAATCCAGTGTTGGTTCATCGGCTGTATGCTCTGTCAGGGCTCACGGTAAATAAACTTTCAGATGAATAACAAAAAAATCCACGAGGGGAGTGTACGAAATGGCGTGGTTTATAGTAAACTTTGATAGGCCGGACTTGGGATCAGACAACCGGCAATTATCTTTACCAAACTAGAATCCCCGTGATTACACACTTACCATCATCTTTGATGCCTTGTTCCAGGTGCACTGTATTTTTTTAAAATAATTTAAATACAACTAATTAACGTTTACACGACATCGTTTCATCAGATTATGTTTAAAAAACAAAAATAATTATGTTATGCACAGCCCAAGCCCGTTATAAGCAACTTTCCCTATCGCGGTTTTCGTTACGACTTTGAAGCTCTCTCAGTCTCGGTCGCTCAAATTTCATGTCGACGATCGTTATAGAATTCATCACCGATCTTTCTTCGTTTTACGTGATTTCAATCGTTGCTTATAACAAGCGACTTGCAACAATTCACACACGTAACACACATGTAGAACGTGCTCAAAAACTGAGATAGAGGGCGAGCCTAAATTTTGGACTTCCCTTGCCAATAATTTTCTACCCTACAACTTTTGACGTTTGCTTTTACCGACTTTGGATTCTAATTCATAATTTTAAGCCCAACAGACACGTTAGCTATACTTTTTATTGCAAATATAAATTAAATACGGAAGTTGTTGTCATCATGTCATGCAAAAGCCTCTATTAGTATTAAGAAGGTAAAAATATATACTATTTATATATGTAACTACCGCGTATTATGGGTATTTAAGTACATCCGCAAACCATTAGCTGCTTAGCAATTCAATTTAAATATAGTTCTCAATTTTTTCTCAATACCGAGATTTATATATAAATGCATCTGATCACGATCGTTGGTTAAATAACAAAAAAAACCGTATAAAACCTTTTTGAGCGTTCGTTAGCCGGTTGTTCGATTCGAGCAGTTGAATCAGATACCGATTTCTGTGATATATCGAGACTTTAAAATATTCTACGGATTGTATGTAAATTCAATACAATTTTTGTTTTTTATTTACTTTTATTATTATTATTATTATTATTATTATTATTATTATTATTATTATTATTATTATTATGTTTTTTATTTATCAAACGCTGTCACTTTTATTTATGCACATTGACACCCTGCGTTAAAACGAGTAATTAAAATAAAAATAAATTATGCAAGACATATATTTCCTGGTGTAAGTTCGTTGACTCAAAACCCGTAAAAACTATAACGAACCACGTGCTCGCGGGTGACTGGTATCTTACTGGACAAGAGAGTAATAAAAATAAAGGATTCGTTGATGCATAACTAAGTCATTGAGACGCATTTCACCGGTTAATATTTTATTTAAAATCAAAGTAGTGGTAAAAGTTTGAGTAAAAGTCAAAAACAAAACCTCAATAATCAAAGCAGAGCTATTATATAAATATATAAATACAAACATAAAAGCAAAACATGAACGCGATCAAGGCGGAGCACGACACACGTTAGCGAACGAAGTTGTTTCCATTGTTTACTTGTTTTTGGGGACACGGAGAACAATAGCAAGAGCTGGGGATCCACACACCACCCGTTGATTATTCAGCTCCGCTCTCCCTTCTCGGCGAACAAGTCCTTTAACCCTTTACTTTGATTATCGAGAATAGGAAATTCATAAATATAAACCATTAAATAAATTAAATGGGTGCATCGATGCGTGGATTTCTTCAGCTATAACTCTGCGGTTAATAGTTTACAGTCTTCTGAACCCTTTCACTGTTTATCCCCGACCTGCGGAGCCATAAGTGAACGGCATTGACGTTCAACACGTTATTTACATTTTTTTATTTACTCATTACCACAGACATTGGAGCAGGCGTCGCGTATTGTCGAGTATTAATAAAGCAATAAACGGTTAACTTTTGATATCGAGAATAAAACGGAACGTGCTCCGTTTATACACTACCCAGTTTGCTCTGTATATTTAAGTACACTGTGGATGTGGACAATGAAGTCACTGGAGTGAGAAATACTTTAGACGGTTTGTTTGGTAAACCTTGGTGGATTGTTTGTCAAACAAACGTACGACGTTACGTCCGCAGTTTAAATAAAAAAGTCAACTTTAAATAAACCCTTTGATGATTTTTTTCACGATATTTCCAGATTAAATGTTTGGATCCGGCCTCTTGTCTTAAAATAGACTATATTTTTTTTATTGATATACATATGGAGGATATGTGGAGGAAAGTGGGTACAATGGACCATTTCAAAAATCAGCCATACAAATTTTTTTTTCAAAATTCTTTCATATCTATCATGATAATTTTTTTTTTTTAATTTTTTCCGCGAAGTTTTGTTAAAAAAATTTATTTTTTGAATAGTGTTCTATCATGTGCACACTCAGGAAAAAAATATTTTTCTGGTCTCAAATCGTCTGTTTAATTTTTTCTGTAAAATTTGATAAATGTAAATAATAATATATGTAAATATTATGAATTATGATAAACATATATTAGCTGAGTAAATTGGATGTTTAAGTTAGCGAGTTGCAGAGAGTAGGCGGCGTTGCTCGGCATCGTCAATAATATGAATAAAGAGTTTAAGACAATTCACCTCCTCACGTGTTGGTTCTGTTATTATCTTGAGTTTTACACTTATACTTACTCTTAACTCAGTAGTGTGTATCCTCTGATTGGTTTGCTGGCTACTGTAACTACTGGTGTCTTTACATTACATTATTACTTGTGTTTTATTCTCACCGGCAATGATCCGTGCAAGCGTGTGCGAGACGTTGTAAATATAGAGTTACGCACGCGACGTCCTCGATACGAGTTTGCGCCACGTGTTTAGCAGCTTGAGAGAACAAGTTGAGTAAAGATACTGAAAGAACCATAAGAACAAGACGACGAAAAATTTTAAGAGTAGACCAACGTACATTTTTTTTTATTTTTTGACTTTTAACGTCCGTACCCTCGATTATAACCAAACATTTTTCATTCTGTTGACTGTTTGCGGATATATATATAGAATGTATACACATATATATCTACATATGTGTGTATAATATGCCATAAGGCTTATTTCAAGTACTCTATACCACGAATTTTTAAACCATCCCAAACTTCCTGGTGTGCGTGTGCGATAGTTAGTCATCAGTTATTTGCTACTGCAGAGAACAGAATGAAGAACAAGAATAAGAATAAGCCAAAGAAGATAAAAAACGTTGTAGTGGTGGTAGTAGTAGAAAATGAAGAAGATGAAGAAGAAGAAGAAGAAGTGATGGTAGTAGTAGGAATGCCAGAAATTGAGAGAGAGGACGGGCGAAATAGGATGAGTTTTTTGCTCTGGGCATAATAGAGATCGCTTTTGGGTCTGTTGGCCTTTACAAGACGCCAGTTTATTTCACTATATATGTATACACATACATACACTTAAGTTGTCTAAATAAAAGCAACTTTATTTTTTATTTATCTAAAATCCTATCGACTACATAATCAAGGACCGCAAATCAAATAAATGACGGGCTCCTTTATTTCTTCATATTGCAAGATCCTGTATAATTTCTTAATCTTGGGCAATTCAATTTGATGCGCGTGAATCAAGGCTGAGTAGAGGGTCCACGGGTCTCTTTGTTACAGCTGGAGATCACAGACCGAGCGAATACTAAATCTTAATATAAAGTGTCTTGCTGCACTTTTTTTAAAGACTTGTAATAAAAAATAATAAAAAATTAGCGTTACGTCAAGCGGTAGATATATTTTCATTTTTTTTGTTGTTTATTTTAAATTGCATTTAAAATTATTTTTTATGGTACATTGTCTTTGCTGATAAAAGGTAAAAAAGGAAATAAAAAGCATTGTAACGACGAAGAACGACGGAAAGTGTCCTCGGAATACTTTAGAAGGAATGAAGTTGTCGGTTGATCGTACTCGCAGCTGGTTCTCATCCAGCGCTGATGCTGATGTTGCTGATGTGTTGTGTTGGTATGGTGTAGAGAGAAGTTTAAACGTGTGGGTAGAATATAGAGGAGCATGTACGCTAGTTAGTTAGACCCGTTGGCCGAGTTGGGAGTTATAAGTTGGGACTGGGCAGCGGCCGTCAGTGACTCCCAGGTAGACACGCACACATGCCCTTGAGCCGTTGATCCTTCTGTTGAGTTAAGCCCACAAGTGTGTGAGTGTCCATACAATAAATGTATCCGACATCCACACAGTGATATACATTTGTTTGAATGTGTGTGTGTCAAGTCTTCTCAACTCGGCGGCGTTACAACCAAGATGAACGAGAGTAGGAGAGAAAGATCGAAGAATAACTTGAGGATAAAAGAAAGGGATACATATTTGTTACGAGACGATGTCTCTCCCTGTCGTGGACGTGATTCGCCTTCGCGATCGAATAAAGACCTCCGCTACGTTGACTTTGTTTCCAGGGGATGTGGACGCGGTTGCTTATAAACCTTCTTCTCTTTCTTTCTTTCGTTCTTTCTCATTCTCATTCCCATTTAATTCGCATCGTCCACTTACAACAGCAACATCCCCATGTGTATCCCCATCCGTCTCTCACGTGCTATTCTACTTTCCGACTTATCCACTACACAGCGACTTTAAAAGCTTGATAAAATAAATAAAATAAAACACTAAAATATAAATAAAAAACAATGCTCGATCGATATCTCTCGGCATGTCTGTAAACCTTTATTTCTACTCTGTTATTATTTTTATCTCACATCGCGCGTGTTAGTAAAAGGCAATTTAAAACATGTTAAGATATATACATATATATTTTTACCGGATTATTTTTTTTACCCGGCGTTGTCTTTACATCCTCACCGACTTTTATATGTGTAATGTATGTATGGACTTTTTACCTTATAAATAACAACGTGTGTGCCTTTATTATGTGTTTTAATTTTGTTTTCCCGCCGCAGTAACCAGACAATTTTATTTAAGCTATAGAGTAATCATCAGCATATATGGATACCTATATACGTGAATTAAGTGCCTGTAAGGAACAGGAGGGAATGGAAAGTTTGAAATAAGAATAAGACTGAGTCCAAGACCGAGAACAAGACGAAGAAGAAGCACAACCGCGGTAGAATAAAGAAACGCGCTACGTAATTAGTGGCACTAACGAGCGACGCACTTCTTCTTCTGTTGCGTGCGCATTACCAACTGTAAATATATGTGCAAATATATGTGCAAGTACTATCTGGAGTGGTAGTGCACGCGTCCACTGTGTACACATGGATAATCATTATGATAATAATGATAATCATGATGATTATGATAATGATGATATTAATGGCGAAACAAACTAGACGATAGAACACTACGATATATATTGCGGTTCGCGGTATCAGTATAAATAAGACGTTAAATAAGGGAGGAATTTAATCAACATGATAATTATTATATTCAGCGAATAGAAGTTCAATTTCAATTGAGCGACATTATTTTTTGCTCCAATCTGAGCCTTAAATTGTCTGCACACATACACATGTTATATATTTGTGTGTGTGTGTGTGTGTGTGTGTGTGGATGTGTGCGCAAGAAGAAAGAGAAGGATTCTCGAGTTTGGAGACCGGTCTGGGTACATCGGTGAGTTTCTTTTCGAATGCAGTGGAGCATACGGGAGTGTAGAGAGAATGAGGAGCCGAAAAACACTACAGGCTCCATCCAGTACATCGAGGCCCGCGCCAACAGAGTCCAGTTTCAGCAACCGAAGACAGAGACAGAGGGAATTATTTATGGTAGTTGATAGAGATGCGGCCGGATGGAAGGACCTGGTTGTCTAATATAAGAGGACTCGAGGAGAAACAACAGAGAAAGATAAATACTAAGAGTGAGACAAGACCCACGCACAGGCATTCCGAATAATCTTTTGTTTTTATTTCTGCGTGAACCGTCCTCCGCTTTAGGCAATTTTAAAGCTTTTAAATTTCTTCGAAAAGCAAACTTTGGAGCTGGACCCAAAGAACTAAATCCACTGGAATTTTCTAAAAAATATAAAGGATTAAAGTAAAAGGTACAATTTAAAGTGTTAACAAAAAATAATAGCCAGCGGTCTTAATGGAATCGTTTCCGACTTTCCGGTCGGTCGGGCCGATTGAAATCAAGCTTAAGCTCAGCTCTCCTCAGTACATCTGAGAAACTATACACGATACTTTTGCAAAACTCTTCTATACACAGACGAGTACTTCACATACTCTTTACTCGACCTTCCACGGGCACTATACTCACCAAAGCGAAACAGCCAGAGTTTTTGTCGCCACTAATTGCCGAGACACCTTCTCCCCCGAGACTTACGGCCTTCATTTCCTCCACAGACTACAACTTTAATGACCGTCCGAATAATCACAGCAAAAATCAAACTACTCTTGGATTGCCGACATTAGCTCTTTAGTTTTATACTCAACATAAATAAATAAATAAACACACAACACACTTAACTTACCTCAGATGATATTATTTATTTCAGCTTTATACGTTTATAAATTTATATGTACATATATATAGGCCGGATAGATCGCCGTCCCTGCTATGCGTTTTACTTAACGCTCGAGATGGTGTCTTACATGCCTCGTACATTTACCCTCGCCATCAACCAAGATTACACGAGCACCTGCTCAATAAAATATCTCAACACATTTTTTACTGTCATTTATTATTCCTCTATACATGTACCGATTACATATATATTTATTATTATTATTTTTCCATACATCAATAATTATTTCGTCAGTACATAATAAAAGTGCTATTTATCAAGTTGTCAATATGAAATGAAATATTAAATAAATGTTAATAACTTAATTATGTCCCGGAGTGGAGGTCGAGGTCGTGGGCCAGTGGCGATAAAAATAACAAAACACTCAGTGCAGAATAAAAGAGATAACGGAAGGACGACAGACTAATGCAAGGGATGCATATACACGAGCGTAGGCGTTTTTTTACTTTTTTTTTCACTCTTCTTTTTCTCTCTTCAGCATCTTCTGCTCCTCTGGTTCTCGTGGAACCCCCCAGGGGGTTTTTTGCGGGGCGGGCCCCTAAGAGAGCCCAGTTCTCTTATTTATTACCCGGAATATTAAGTTACCCACGTTACCACGGGGCAGCAGCAGCGTTGACTATCGTCCCTCTCACAGAGTCAGCATCATCCGACTTGCATAAACTCTTTTCTTATATATATATATATATGTATATATATATTTATATACCTGTGTTACCACATCTTTACTTATTGGTTCCTCTCCACGTCTTACCTGGCGTATTCTCGTATCCACACTAACCCAGACTGGATGCTGAGTATGAGAATAAGACGGTTGGTTCAGTGTATCGTAATCGTGCATATACATATAGCTACAGGGAAAAAGAGCGTACAGGGGTTTTGTGGGAGTTTTATGCCCGTGGAAATAAGGAGAGAAGCCAAAGCGAGTGAGGCTATCGCCGGGACGGGATCTAAATTGATTTTAGATCTCGAAACTCGATTGCGCGATCGAGTAGCGCGCGTTAATTAAGAGATACACCGCCACTGACTCAATAAAGACCACTATCCAGCATCATCGAGCATACTCGCCGATTTATGAAATAATTATTATACCAACAGCAGCCCGATGTCCTTGTCGCTCGATCATCTTTAACATTCTTATCCGAACCGCCCGGTCTTTATTTATTCATGTGCCATATATATAAAACCCGACCGGGCGTAGTAATTGAGTTTTAAGACCTGCCGATCTGACTTTTAGTCGAATCCTCAGCACGGTAAAACAGTTTACGGTAAAACAAGTAGCCGGAGATCGGAGACCTGAAAGTCAAACCCAAACCCAGAGTCAGAGCCAGAGCCTGGATTCGCAGTAACGATCATAAATCTGCTCTCACTCTTTTGTCTTTAGAGAGGTCTTTCACTTTCTTTTTTACATACTCCTTTTGCTTCTCTTCAGCTCTTTCTACTCTACTGTATATATATATATATATATATATATATATATATATATATATATATATATATATATATATATAAATACAAATACGCATATATGTATACCTCGTGTACAATATATCAGCAGGCAAGTTGGCTGCAGCATCCAGCCAACGCGCCTCTTAACGTTCTTATCCAATTTCTTACAACCCCGTCCTCTCTCAACAGCAAACCATTATGCATCCATTTATTTCGCAGGCCAATGTCCTGTCATTAACCCCCTTTCAGCCGAAAAATATTTTTTTCCCACAGGTTTATTTACCAACTTATATTTACCAGCAAAAAAAAGTTATCAAATCTTTACATACATATATTTTTAAATATTTCCTATTTACTTTACGCGGCCTTGCGTCAGTAATCACGAGGTCGCAGCAAACCGTTCCGATATAATTTAATATACATTATGTACTGTATACATACATATATATTTATATTTGTTTTTACAATACATTATGAGTTTATAGACTTGTTGATGTGTAGAGTACGCGTGTTTGTGTGTCGAGGAAAAAAGTTGACTGCAGAATTGTGTGTATATATAAATAAATAGTCAGACGTGGATGTGCACACAAGCTCAGTCGATTTATATATATATAAAAATATATGTGCCGACGCCGTTGTTGGTCAAGTTCGCAACTCGATGCGCCGACCGGGTGGTAGTGGAGGTGTGTCGACAATCAAGATTACGTGGGCGGATACACGGGCAACCCAACGCCGCTGGCCTCCTCGCCCTCATCCGAGACCTAAAACCTCTTGCCATATACATACGTACATATATATTTTCTTCCCCTCGAATGATGCCCAGCTAAGTCTTCCTCCATCCTTTCTACACTACATCTCAACCCTCTGTTTATTTTTCCACATTGCAGACATGTTGCACTCATTCCTCAGCTTAAATAAAATACAGATGAATTTATAAAACAACTTATATATAAATTCACTACATTATTAAGTCATTTCAAAAATTAAAATATATTTATTTCAATCCATTGCTACATCCTTGAATAATTTTTGTTTAAATTTAAAAAAACGACTCGACTTGACTTTACTTAATTTATTTATTAATTAACAAAATTCATATAATATCAGCATATAAATAATTTATATACTTATGCAGCGACATTTAGTCCTTTTTAAAATTTATAAAGTTCATTAATTAATTACTTATAAACGTTAATTAATCAATATATTCGCATAATTATTACCAGCACAAATTTATCCTCCAGACAGTTGTGTTGATTTTATGCAATGGATTTTTTTTCACCATTTAATTTGTATAAATGGCTGATACTCGAGTATAAAGAAATACTGAGGCGCTATAAAGCACGACAGATCGCGCGCCCACATCTCTTCTCTTTCTTAATTAATTAATTAACCCCGTTACATACATATACACTGTATATACATAAATTTATATACAAATTTCACATATACATGTACACAAAATCCCCACACATGGACGGATGCAACAGCAGCAAAGAATTCCTGGGCTCACGGCAAACTCGTTCGATACCTGCTCCGCGATTTAGTCACTTGGCTGATCCTCTTCCCTTGCACGCAGCGATAAAAAGAATAAAACCAAGTTAAATATAAATAAAATAGGAATTCTCAGCGCCGCGGGAACAAAGATCCACAGACTACGTAGACAGAGGAGCAGAAAGTAAACTTTGGCTGCAGTGAGCTGCACAAAAGAGACAGAATCTCAAGATAAATTCATGAGCACGATTCCTGTACACACACAAGGGGGTGACTCGCGTGTCGAACGTGAATCCCAACACGTGAGTCCAAGTCCCGTCTCGCCCAATACAACCATAAGTATCTCTGGAAATAAGAAAAGACTTAACTTACATCGGCTTTTGCTTCTTTATACTAGTTCTCTTTATCACAACGACTTAGACTACGAGATCGCCGTGTCAATGAATTTAAACCAGACTCTGGCTCTGGTCACCCAACAAATAAATGATACTAAGTTTCTCTGGATCGTGTGTACGCATTTTATTACCGACAGCAATCAACAAAAAAAATAAATTTATCGCCTCATACCTAAGACATTTATTTTTAAAAAAATTGTTTACAATTCATTACACGACTAATGAATTAAATTTACCGTGAAAAAATTTATTTACTACTTTATAAATAATTGGCGCGGGTCGAAATGTCAAATGGCTGGTGTTGAAAACACGGTTCTTATTTTAAGTCTCAATATAGCCATTTATAATGTATTTATGTACACATGTACATCTGAAATGTATGTATAGAGCATGCATGTATTGACGAGTGTGTGGTACCTCTCACTTTCCCCGTTGGGTTTCGCGCGAAAGATCGGATCATCTGGTTCCCGGGAACGGAAGCCATTCTGCGAAGCTGAGCCGCTGTAAAACCAACTTTGAATAAAACTTTCCTCTTCTCTAATCCTTTCTTCAGCTTCTATTTATAAAATAAAATAAAATCGAATACAATACAATAATATGTATATATGATAGTATTTATGGTATGTCTTTGTAATGATCGGTGCTCGGTCAATAGAGTCATTAGTCACGGGTCTCATTTCTCCACGATCTCTTGAATTTAAGTCAGCAAGCGCTTAGCGTTCGCTCATTACACACATACCTACCAGAGCTTTAAAAAGATTTCTTTTGCGATCGCGTGTGTCTTTAATCTCCACATGCTTCTTACACTCAACGTACACCGATCACTTATTGCGAGTATCGTTGATCGTTTATTAGCGGTACAGCCCGGACACTGGAATCCCTCTAATTGGTTAATTTTTTAAAATCCTCTTTACGAGCTTGATAAATAATTATCGATACTTTATGTCCTCATTTTTTTAAAACATTTTTTTATACTAATTGCTTTATAACGATTTACTTTTTTTTTTGAAAGTTTTAAATCGTCTAAAAAAAAAATTAAAATTTAATAATGTGCTGGTAAGAATTACTGGTCTGAAATACATAATAACACAATTCTGTAATAATTTCCACCTCTCTTGGGCTTTCGCTGATGACTGTAGCCCAACTCAATGAATAATTCACGGAACAAGCGTGCACACATTTTTGCGCACGAATTACTTCATTAACGCGGCGTGGCATCCTCACACGCATATCGAATCCGTCGATCAAGAATCGTGTCTTGTTTTCCCACTAACTGCCGAGAGCATCCTCTGCCTCCTCCCCGTACTCTGGTCGTTACCCAGTATACAGCCTTAAGCCGCGACCACAGCTTACATAAATTAACTACTAAATAAATGTATATATACATATATAAGCAAATACTCCGTCTGCTTGTATTTATTTAAAATTTTTATCCGCAATTTGTACAAACATATTTTCCTCGATCTACGCTATTCATGTCCCCATGCTCGATACCAAATAGATCTTAATCATTTTATGGAGAATTTAACGATCGTGTTGAACGATAAATTATCGAGGAAAGGAAATCATTATCATCAACTACATCATCTTAGACTTTTTCATTTTTTTTTCTTTTTATCATCATCTCCGTAGCTCATTTTATCTTGTTCATTCTCTCTATAGGGATATAAATAAATATATGTATATCGAATATACTTAATAAAATCATTTTTAAAGACCGACTATAACTACATACTGGTTGTCCTCTTATTCATAATTCGGCTATTCGTATTCCGGTCGATTTTCGTCGCTTTATAATACATGTAATCCAGACAGAGCATGTTGGTAGCGATCGACCGACAACCAACTGAACGCCGATCCAATGAATAACCAAATAAATCGACATCAACGACGACGCACCTGCTTACTGGATTCGACGTATGATAATCATCTGGTGGCTAAAGAAACGATTTTAAATATTACCTGGTATTTAGTCATACACACACACACACACACACACACACACACACACACACATATTTATATATATAAAGAAAAATTTTTCGAGATTAATCTTTGGTGAATATATTTTTAATGCCGCCCACCGCGCAAAACCACAGATTGAGACATTAAAATGGCGGAAGATTGCCCGTGAGATTGGTTGCTATGTTAAAGGGTAAAGTGAGGAGAGGAGGACAGGGGGGTGGGAGGTGGTGATGGAGGGACCGGGGGTGTCTGGCCCGTGACGCTATTTGGTCAGCCGGTGGTCCGACAAGGAACAAAAAGAGTTATTAAAGTTTTTTATTACTTGTAACCAAATGACTGTATCATTTCTCATTATCTTAGAATTCATAATAACTCAAAAATCCTCAAGATCCTCATCCATCCACTTATTTTTAAATCGCGTAAAAAAAATAATTTACCTGGTATTAAATAAAATATCACTGAATAATATAATAAAAAAGTAAATATGGTAATTTAATAGCGTCCTTGGTATCATAATTAGCTAGATTATATTAAGGATCTTACAGGTATAATAAATAACCCGGTTAAGTACCTTAATTAATGCAATCCGCGGTGGCTTGTTAAATCCACCCAGTAGTATATTATATAGCATAGACGAATCTAAATTACGAGGCGCGTGTTTTCGCCCTGGCATCCTTATAATTGTGCGTAAACATCATCAACAATAATAACAACGACAGAGATATTTTTCCGTGCGAATAAACTACAAGTTATTTATACAAACAAGCTCACACTTTTGTGGCTTTGCTCGTTTGTTAAATTAGTAGTTTGTGTAGTTGCCAGCGAATAGTTTAGTGGAAGGATATTATAGACTTATAGGCTGGACATTTATTAGTTTTTTCTACCTCTCTTAATTTTACTAAATTCCCCGTCGGTTAAACTCTTCTCTTGGCATTATTATTAAAAGATTGCCTACTGGCCTCGTCTACCTGCTCGTCGCATTTGGATTAGCTGTAAAGACTGATCGGGATTATTAATATCTTTATTAACGAGGTGGAAAGTTCGTAACCAGTCACGGCACACTTGTCGATTTACTATTTACGGCACTGCAATAAAATTTCGCTGATAAAATAAATAGACAAATTTTCATCAAAAATTACCGAGAAATATGTAGATTCTGTAATTGCTAAGTAATTGAGATGAAAGAATAAATACATGTGTAGAAAAATTCACCAACTCAAAATTAAGCGCCATGGTTACAGATAAAGATAGATGCCCGTAGTTTCCGGTGTGTCGAGTTAACGACTAAAGTTTTGTTTGTTGTAATTTATTATTTTTATTTGTTTTAATATTTTTATTTTTATTTCTTGGTCTTAACTTGTCGAGGCCTTAAGACAAGAAGACAGAGCACGGTACGCATTAACGAGGCGAGGGTGTGCATTCGTGTGCGTGTACAACTCCCAAAGATACCAAATACATATATATAAAGAGTGAGATAGTGTGTAAGAAAGAGACTTGTGCACGAATCGAGTCATCTGGCACTCAGCAGGATTCGAAATAGAATCGGCTTGGTCTCTGTCTTAAAGTTCTCTCCGCTCTGCATACTCTTGCTGTCTGTTATATATATATATATATATATATATGTATGTATGTTAAGCAAAATGAATTAACAAAAAAAAGGCGACGAAGTAAAACAAACAAGAGGAAAAGAAAATTCAAGTCAAGCCAAGTCAAGTAAAGTCTGTAGTCGGGAACCAAAACGACGACATCACATCCAGTATGATGCTGGTGACTTTAGATGCTGCCGCTCTATGTAATCATGCACCCGGTCATACTCGTCACCAATTATCATATGACTTCTTATGTCAAATTATCATTTTTGTCCAACTTATCGCTTATTTGGATTTTATCCAAAAATTTTTAATAATCCGTCATTATCAATTTTTAACGAGGCGGGTTATTAATTATTGCTATTATTACAAATAAAGTTAGTGGACTATGCGCTGTTGGCAGCTGATTAATAGTGTGAACAAAATTAAAAAAAATGACCAACGAAAAAAGAAAAGGAAGTTTTTTATATTTTTTTATTAGCACATCCGGTTATTGAGTTAAGACTTGTCGATTGTCGTGCGAACATTCATTGGTTTATTGACCAACCAGCTAACGCCGGGGGGTTCTTCCTTAGTGGGTAAAGTGGGTAATCGAGATTTGTAGACTCTGGGTAAACATCAAACACCATCCACTGATGAGATTTTTTTTAAAAAATATCTTTACACAGCAAACTTTACAAGTAAATACAAATAAAATGTATGTAATATGTACATATACACTTGTAATTTATATATTTGCCTTTAAGAACTTGTGATTAAACAGTAGTAATAAGTACCAAGTAGTCAATAGTCTTGATACTTTTATCAAATTAAATAATTTAAGAACTCGTCTTGACTTTGTATTTAAAATTTTTTTTTTTTTTTTTATTATTTCGGAGCAATAATTTTTGACTCGAGACAGAAGATTGAGTCGGTCGACGGTGCGTCGAAAGAGATGAGAAATCCCAATAGTGGTTCGAGGTCTCGGGCGGATCTTTGAAGATTCACTTTAAGTAAGACACGCGCCATTTGCATGGATTTCGCGCGTGTCCAATCGTCATCTCTCAAATTACTTTCTTGCTCTTATTCATTTTATTCTTCAGCCTAGTACCTCTATATATATATATGCTTAAACAATATATCAGACTTCTCGACACACAACAAAAAGCTTAATTTCCCCACAAATACAACTAAATATTTATGTTTTTTGTCTCAAACGTCACGCGTTGACGACGTATTCCCTCAACATCACCAGAATTATTAAACAAGACACGCTCACCTTCACTCCTCTCATCGCGTCTCTTTCCTTTCTTTCTACGAAGCCCGACCAGAATTAAATAACTAAATCTGACTCCTAATTTTTTAAATTTAAAAAAAAAATGAATGAAAAATTTGAAATAGTAATTTATTGAACCATTCATTTGTTACAGATTAACTGGAGGATCTCCAGCAATCGGCAGTGCAGGCAGTCCAGGGTGTGGAGCCGCAAGTGGTAACGGAGGTGGTGACCCAGGGACAGGAACACCCGGTGCAAACGGCACTGCGACCGGTGATTTCTTCCGTCGTAGTCATCCACTTTCAGACCATACGCCACTGCACCCAGCCTACCGTATTAACTACATGGACCACCTTTACCACCAGATACAGGCCTCTTCTCACAGTCCCAACGCCTCATTACACGGTAAACTATTTCACTATCATCAATCTCTATACCGAAATGTTATACATGACACGATAAAAAAATCTAGTCTATGTAGTTCAATATCTTCGTGACCACTCGACGACACTCGGATGTTCTCGAGTAGCTGATTGTAAACCCGCATATCCGCCGGAAGGCACGTGGATCGTTTTATTCTTACACTTCCTCTTTCTTTTTTTTTAAATTTAAATTCAAATTCAAAATCTAAAAAGTACTTGAAATTTAAAAAACAACAAAATCCTCCGTATTTATTTTTATTTATATTTTTATTTATTTCAGGGCTGGGTGGATTGGGGCCAGAGTATCTCATACACGCAGCAGGGCCAGCAAGTACCTTAGCGTCATCCGAGTTTCCTTTTTCCATCGATGGTAAGAGTCCAGGTAGTTTATCAATGATTAAACTATACCTTATACTTAAAACTCAGTACTATTTACATGAAGTGATAAAAAATTATCAGGAAAAATGTTAAATTCAGTGGAGTAGTTTACTTCAGTGGTTTTATCAGATAGCGAATTGAGTTAACTGACAAGACCTTTCACAGTAAAGCTCAAAATATACAGGTCCAAGGTATCAGAGAGTCGACAATGGGTGTAAATAAGAGGAAAGTACAAAAGGGAGTGGAAGTTGAGAATTCCAGACGTGCAAAGTTGAGATAGATTTTGATCTTGACTGAAACAGCGATATCGTAAGTAAGATAGGCTAATGTGTATGCTCATGGGAGCCAAAGATACCTGGGGAACAAGAGTCCAGGACACGACGCAGGTACAAGTTGCCAGAGTATGAGTTTGTTGCTGGTTTCTGATCCTCGTCTTACTTGACTTGACTACACTGCACTGTTAGTCCTGACTACTCGAGCTTATAGACCGAGTGCACGACCAGCAAAAGGGCAACCGAGAGAGAAAATGAAGAATAAAGAAGAAATGAGGCTCGTTAGTCGCCACCGTGCGCATAATTGAATCGACTCGAAGCGACACGACCTCATTAACACCTTACCTCGAGCAAGCTACAGGTTGTCTCACGTTTCCAATCCTCTAGTTGTTGCTGCTGTTGTTCCACGATCCTGAGATCGTTCATCACTTTCTCGCTTTCAACTGTCCTTTCAACTAGCCCCTACTAGGCTGCTCTACCTACCCTAGACTACACAGCCACTCTCCTTTGTAGTCTGACACACGAATTAATGTGTCAGGCTAGATCAATTTACACTTACGTTGCTCAACGACCAATCAAACTGCCGCCCGCAGAAAAAAAATTTAAATGGGTTTTACTTTTTAATTAAATTTATAAGCTAGCAGATAGATGAGGACTAGTGTAGCGTAGACGGGCTCGATGTGTGAAAAAAAGTATACTTCAAATAAAAGTTCTTTGTATATAAATATATACGTAGCCTTGGTAGCATGTGGCGAAGTATCACGACCTCGCAGTGCCGATCGGATTGGCCGATTGCACCAATTTACATGTCTTAATCCCCCGTGTGCTGGCTCCAGACTCGCTGTTGCTCCTGCTCAGCTTGCTCGCTCGCTACTCTGGGCGTGTTTCATGAATATGCGAGAACGAGGACCAACTCTTTAGTCCTCACCAAACATGAACAAGTTTAAAGTTTCAAATAAAAATAAAAATAAAAATAAAAATAATAACAACAACCAATGAATGTTTTTAATTGCAAAGGTCGAAGATCGAGGATTTATAATTTTAAAATGAGTTAATGTGGTGAGAAATATAATATACAGGAGGTTTACCACATCGGCAAACGGCCGGAAAGACGGCTATATCACGTTCCTGTAAACGTTTTCTCGGACCACCAGAGTGTGTCTTTTCTTCATACCTAAACCGCATCGAGAATAAGTCATCCACTAAAATTTCAACTTTTTACATCTTTTTAATATCATTTTTTTTAGCTCATTTGCCTCCTCCTTTATTCTCATTATTTCATAGGTGTTCTGTATCAACATTATTACGAAAAAGTGGTTTGCGCATTACGTTGTTGAGTCCGAGTCTGCGGTTTGTAAGCTAATGGATCTTAAAATCCCTGACCGCAGACCTGGGGTTCCCTCATACAATTTATAATTCACGATAATGTATCTCTTTACTAAAGTATAAAGACATTGGTGGACTTAACCACTGGTCATTCATTTTTCCTGACGATTTTTATTACTATTTATTTAATTACTTATATAAATTGCAAGTTG
The DNA here is from genome assembly GCF_026212275.2 of Microplitis demolitor. Taxonomy (NCBI): domain Eukaryota; kingdom Metazoa; phylum Arthropoda; class Insecta; order Hymenoptera; family Braconidae; genus Microplitis; species Microplitis demolitor. The sequence continues at coordinate 17,403,924 of NC_068552.1, forward strand.
ATTTGCATACTAATTGTCTGGCTATCATAATAAACCATCATTTTAAACTTTCAGCGTCTTCAAGACTGGGAAGCCCACGTGCCTCAGCAATAAGAGCGAGTCGCAAACGCGCATTGAGCAGTTCTCCGTACTCAGATCGGTTTGACATAGACAGCATGATCCGATTTAGCCCCAACAGCTTGGCATCGATCGTCAATGGATCGAGGAGTAGCAGCGCCAGCGGTAGTTACGGCCACCTTTCAGCCGGTAAGTCCATACTTATCTTGTTTATTTTATTTTTTTTCTCTTGCTTGTAATGCCGGCTAATTATCTGCATCCTGCTGTTTTAATTTTCATTTAAAAAAATTTAATATTAATGATAAAAATAATAAATGCGGCTAAATTGAGTGATTATAATATATTTATAATTATATTGAGTGTCTTGTTAAAGAGATTGATGCAATTATCGATACATTATTTGTAAATATAAAAAATACTGAGATTGGATTTTTTTTTCGAACTTTACTTCGCGATCTTCATCTTGGTCTTCATCTCTAACGAACCAGGCTCCGGTTAATGCTACAGCTGGGGATGTAATAATATAACTGACAGGCTTTTGATGCAGACATCAGTAGTTATAACGAGTCTTACGTCTCAGCTACCGTGACGAGTAGTCTAGCAGACTGCAGATCCCTTGATCGTTAAATTAAAAACAGCCAATAATCTCTTTGCTACTTTTATTCTCTTCCTTGCCAACTTGACAATATTTTAGTTCATCAAAAATTAAACCCTCGTAATCTAAATTTACTGCTGGTTTTTGTTTCAATTTATGGCTCTATTTAGTAGGAATAAAAGTGTAAAAAAATGAAAAATATTAAACAGTTTGGCGACTGCCAGATCATCTTTACTGACTTCCTGTTTCCTAAAAATGCTATTAAACTCTTTGATCGTTATTCTTTGTCAGGTCATTTACCTCAAATTATTTCTTTCTCTCTCTTGCAATTCCCCTTGTTGTTGATTTTAAAAATAAATCTCTGCGAGCAATATTTAAATTGACGTTTTTTAAAATAGAACATTGTTCAATTTTTTTTGTCGTGTACTCGTGTACTGGTGTCGCGCTAACAATATCAATATTATATGTCATTCCAATTTATAAATTACCCACTCATCTATTTGTCGACATCAAAAATTTTTCTCATTATTTTAATCAAATGTCACTTATAAATTTATTTTTCCACGCGGTGACATCAATTACACGTATTATCAAATATTTATTTAACGCGTTTCAGTTTTCAATTCTTTCTCAACAGAAACCACAAGAATTACATTATCTACATATATATATATATATATATTAAATATCAAATAACACTTCTGCGTATTGATAATAAAACACATCAATATTTTATTTCATACGATAAAATAATTATCTACCTACACCAGACAGTCGAACTATTCATCTCAACTCAGCTCTGTTATATTTTAATAAATAATAAAAATATAAACATATTTTTTTTTAAATAACATTGTAGCTAATAACCAATAAAATTAATCGTCAAGACTCAGCTCCCGAGTCTCAAGTCGAGGACAATAATAAGAGTTACTTAAATGTCTATTAAGATGCAGACTAGAGCTGTGAACCGGAAGTGTGTGGCGGTGCATCAGAATTAGTATCAATCACCTGAAAAAAAATTTATTGTTAAACTCTTTAATAAAATTACTAAATTAATGAATTATTTTAAAAGTAAATGACCATGATTATTAATTATTAATTTTATGTTTTAGCAATGAGTCCAGCACTGAGTATGCATCCAGGAATGGCACCACATATCCAGCAAATCCAAGCCCACCTCCTCCGTAGTGCAGCGGCCCTTCTTCCCCATCCCCTTCAGCCACCAGCTCCACCGCCACCTCATCCGCACGGACATCCACATTCTCACGGTCTCTCGCCGCACAGTCAGCTCTTCGTTCCGCCGCACTCAAGTGCCACGACGACGGTGGGTCCTCACGGTGTCCTGCCTTCTAAAACGGAGGTAAATATCAACCTGTCCAATAAATAAAACAATCAGTGGTACCCGGGTACCACTAGAGTACTCAAGTTACCTCAATAAATAATACGTTGAGTAGAGGAATAAAATTTAAATTGATTGCTCACGTTAAAGTGAGACACAGGCGTGATTGCGTACAGCAAACAAATCGTCGTTTTGGGCTTAACACGAGACCCACGGGCTTCCAGTACTACTTTATTGGTTAAGACTAAAGACTATACTGGGAAAGAGTAGAAGATCGTGTTACACTCACGGTCATCGGATTACTCAACCAATCTCATGTAAATTACTTACGCTATCCGTCGATTATTCTTCAATCTTTAATCTTAAATCTATAATTTTATTATTTTACTCTTTTTTATTATACACTTTTATAAATTTATAAATCGACGTACTTATGAAAAAACTTCCTAAGCCCCCTTATTATCGAAACTACTTTTTTATTTTAATTTTATGTTAGCAATTGCTAACATTGTCGTAATGCAAATTATCTTGACTTCCTACAAGATTATTTATAATTTTTAATTTAAAGGACAGTACCGCAAAAAAAAATTATGAAATATTTTTAGTATGTCCGTATTGGAACAAGTCTCCATTTAAATAAATAAATTAATTTTTCCAAACCCTACTGTAGCTCCAGTTTAAATTTAAAAACCAATTATTTTTATTTAAAGACAAAAAATTTGACACTTGACGGTATGCAAACTTCATAAACAGTTTAAAAAAAAAAATTAACTCAACAAAATTATTAGGAAACACTTGTAATGTACTGACTCACATTTTACTTTTTTTTACCATTAGCCTAAAAGATTTCAACCCTAAACAATCATATCTATATGATGCATATTTAAATATTTAAAAAAATAAAAAACTTGAGTTGAGAGTTTTTATGCTCAGACGTCAGAGTGCTCTATAAGACTACATAGCATGACTAAGTAAGATTAAAATAAAATAATAATGATACCTGGGTAAAGATCAAGAGTTCTTACATGTATGGTTACTTGTTCTCACGCAAAAAATTATTATATACACGTACATATATCCATTATATGTCTATATTGGGTAACAAGTAGTGTATAGTCAAGTGTGGTTGTTTTCTTCATATCATTTATATATACATATATATATGGTTGGTTCACCAGCACTTTATGGTGTCGACTCTATACTACCGAGGATCGATTAATATAAAGCTGTTACGGTCTTAAAGTTAGCACGTGGCTACGGCTAAGTGCTGAGGATAATTACTGAATTGCGTGTTGCAAATTAAACATATATATATTTATATATATATACTTTGACAAAGTAATTAACTCATGATGACAGAGTATTATTTATACAGGGTACTGAGTGTCAGAGACTTGAATTTAAATTCAGCTGTAACTTGTATTAAGTTGTTGGTGATGTTGATGTTGAAGCGGTGTATTTATTATAATAATTTATTTTTTTATTTAATTAAAGGGCACAGAGTCATGTAGAAAGGGATCTGACACGTCAAGCAGATCGATTGCCGCCGAAGCAGATACATCATCACGGAGGCAGACTAAAGTGAAGCGGGAACCGGCTACGACGACGACGGCCACTTCAACGACGCAGCCGCTCACGCATCCCCAGGGGCTAAGTCCCAGCGAGGACTTGAGGGACGAGCCGGGAGATTTTATTGAGACCAATTGCCACTGGCGAGACTGCGGTCTCGAGTTTCCAACTCAAGATGATCTCGTTAAGCACATCAACAATGACCATATTCATGCGAATAAAAAGAGCTTTGTTTGCGGATGGGAGGATTGTTCGAGAGAGGAAAAACCATTCAAGGCTCAGTACATGCTTGTTGTTCACATGAGACGGCATACAGGTGAAAAGCCTCACAAGTGCACGGTGAGTTTGTTTTTATCACAAAAGAAAATATTTTTTTATTTTTTTTTTTATATGTTGTAGATTAATAACTGGTATTTACTTTATTATATTTTTATAGTTTGAAGGCTGCTTTAAGGCGTACTCGAGACTTGAGAATTTAAAAACCCACTTGAGATCTCATACCGGTGAAAAACCTTATACTTGCGAGTATCCAGGTTGCAGTAAAGCTTTTAGTAATGCCAGTGATCGAGCTAAGCACCAAAATAGAACTCATTCTAATGAGGTAATTAATATTTCATTTAATAATCAAATTTTTACGTAAGAGTAATCACTGGATTACAGTAAAAAAAATTATAATTAATTACATATTAAATAGTAAAAGTAAAAGAATGTTATTAATTTTATTTTGTACTCAATTTGAAGTAAAAAATTCCACGTGGCAGTAGCAAAAATAAATTTTAGGGTAACATCAATAGAATTAATTATTATTTAAAAATTTGTGAACCGACTGCTAGTTTTTGAACTGTAAGCTTTGCTCATAGACGCAAAATTTAATTTCGATCTGATATAACTTACAAAAGCTATCGCGGTCAATATATATTTATATATATATATATAGATAAACTTTTGAACTAATAGTATATTTGGAAACTATTTAAATAAATTAGATACTATGGCAAGTTTTTGTCATGAGGGCAATGACAGCTACGAATTTTTATGTCAAAAATTTATCTAAAAATATATAAAAGAAATGAACTCCTGGGCACTTTATTTTTATTTAAAAAATAAATTTCTTGTGTAGTGTCAAATCAGCAATCTACAGTATTGCTATCAGTAGATCGTAGAAATAACTATTTATACATACTTTTATTGTGTTGAAATATAAAATATAATTTTTATTCAGTGAAAATTATTATGTTCAATTGAAATTTAATAAATTAATAATTTTTTTTTTAGAAACCGTATGTTTGTAAAGCGCCAGGATGTACTAAAAGATATACAGACCCATCGTCACTGCGAAAACACGTGAAAACAGTACACGGAGCTGAATTTTATGCAAATAAGAAACATAAGGGTGGCAATGATGGGGGAGGAAGCGACGAAGCGGGTGCTGGAGGTAACAGTCCAAGTAGGAGTGAAGATTTGCATCCGAAAACGCCGAGTCTGTCGAGTCCGAGTGTAAAATCTGAGAGCGAGGCCAATAGTCCTCCGGGAATGATTCAGCAGCAAGGAAGTCCTCTGGTTGGTGGATGCACCGACGAAATGGTGGGTGTTGGTGGTATGGCTGTCGACGGCGTGGTTCTAGACGAGCCTTGGAGCGAGGAACCAGATAATCTGGACATCGCGGACCTTCCAGTCGCTCTACGTGCGATGGTAGGAGGGATGGAGACCCAACAGGTACCTCCGCACTCGCGGAATCGCATGAAGGGTCGGCTTAATGTGAAGGCGATGCCTTCACTGGCACCGGGCGTCGGGATTCGTGGCACCCGGATCTCTGGACAGGCTTCTCAGGGAAACATCGGCGATCTGAATCGCAGAATCACGGATCTGAAAATGGAAGGTGGCAACACGCGGCAGACTAGTCTTGCTGACCTGCAATTGAGGCTGCAGCCTCTGAGCGAGCCTCGGCGTGACAGCAACAGCACTGTCAGCACTTACTATGGCAGCATGAGGTCTACGGACTTTGGTAGTCGGAGAAGTAGTCAAGCAAGTGCCGTAAGTGCTGTGAGAATCGGACCCGCGGGTCCCGGAAGCTTTTACGATCCAATTAGTCCGGGTACTTCGAGAAGGAGTAGTCAAATGAGTACCACTTCCGGCAGAATTAATCCTCCTGGGCCTCTTCAGACTCAATACAATACTAACAATCTTGTTGTGCAAACTCAGAACATGTCTTTACAGGTAATTTATTTTTATTTTTATTTTATTTATTTTATTTATTATTATTTTATAATAATTATTTTCTTTTTTGTCTGTGCTAATCAGGGAGTTCAAGGTATTCCTAGCGAGTGGACAGCAACCAGTCATTGTCTTCCTCAGCCATCCGGTGACCGTAGAATGTCCGAACCCACTCGTGGTTATCAAGCACAAAGAACCTCTCCACCAGTTCCACCGAGACCTAGATCAGCTCAACTACCCGAGCTCCATCCAAACCAAGAAGTCGTGCTGGATGAAGTGGGTGAGGGAGAGATGGTAGAGAACAAACTAGTTATTCCAGACGAGATGATGCAGTACCTGAATGAAGTTCAAGCTGGTGGCAACCAGATTAATTACCGCGGCAGTCCGCTGCCTATTTGCCAGTCACCGATTTGCACAAACCCTCTCCACTATCAGCGCCAGCAAAATTGTAACTACACCAATCAGCACAACCAACAGCAAACCTGCTATCCACCGCAGTCGCCTCAAGTCCAGCAGCAGCCGCAGCAGCAGATGCAAACAAACTGTCAAAATTACCAAGTACCCTCTCCAGCTTACTCGCATTGTCCCAGCTCACGTATGAGCCAGGCTTCCGGCTACTGCCCACCGCAAAACTACGGACAAGTTCAATCTTGCGGCTCTCAAATGCAGCCTAGTCCCGTGAGTCAAGTAATGTCACCGGGATCTCACTACGCGCCCAGTCAAATGAGTGACCAACCGATGACTTCTCCAGCAGCCGGTGCGCTGCCACCTCAGCACGGAATGCCACAGAATATCCAACAGACTTCTGCGCAATTGACTCGGAACTGCAATCAGCAGAACCACCAAGTCTACTATCAAACCTACGGCTGCCAAGGGCAAGTCAACACCAACTGCGCGGGCCAACAAGCTCATCCTCAAGCTCAAAACTGCTCTCCAGTCTCTCACTCGCCCGGTCTCGTCCAGCCTTGCACCCAAATCCGCAATTGCCCGCAGATGTCTCCCCACTGCACGCAAGTTCCAAGTCCCGGGGCGCGCATCAATATGCACAACACCCAGTGTGCTGGCCAGCAAACTCAGACCCAATGCAATCGAGTAAATAATCACGTCATGAATGACATCGCCGTAAGAAACGTTATTCCAGGTAATGACCAGCTACGTGACGTGAATATCAACAGTCCTGCTATAGGCCAGTGCCCGACAATGCAGCACTGTGCCCCAGGCGCTATAAAACCAATGCAAAATATGCAAATAAATCCAGGACAACCAGCACCAGCTTCATCTCCAGCCAACAATCTACAGTGCACTCAACTAGGCGCGAATTGCGTCCATCCAGGTATCGCCCACTCGCCGAGACATAATCATGCAAATCAACAACTCAATTTACCCAAAGGCATGACTCCAATCTGCGCAAGGCAAAATAATTGCCGGGTCCAGTCTCAATGTGGCTGCGAACCAGCAGCCACTCAGTGCGCCCACAACCAGTTCGGATGCAACTGCCAATGGAATTACTCCGAGTGCTTCAACGGCCACAACATGGGCGAGATCCAGTGCCGTGACATCAGCCAATCTCAGCAAGGCTCGCCCGCGAAACCTCCCCAGGGCATGAGACAGGATTCGTACCGCAGAACACTCGAGTATGTGCAGCAGTGTCGCAACTGGTCCGGCACCCAAATTCACGAGACCAACGTCTCCAGTTCCACTCATCCTCTGTCCCTTCCTCAGCCTCTGCCCGCGAGTTCCAACATGGTCGTCAACGACATGACCTCGTCCCTGAGCTCTCTTCTTGAGGAAAACAGATTTCTGCAAATGATTCAGTAAATTTTGTTTAGCTTGAGTCGTTTTATTTTACAATCGATAATCGATCATTATTATTATTGGTCTTGGGAATAAATATATTTTTTTTGACTACCTCCCGGTGGCCCATGTGCCTTCTACGCAACCCAGTGCCTTTATTAAATATTTATTACATTAAATACTAATAATTTTTTATAAAAATAACATTAATGATAACAATTGTAGTTTATTAAATTTCTAAAAAATACTTTAGATATTTTTATCTAGTGAAAGTAACCGTAAAATTTTATTGGAGTGAGAAATATTACGAATTATATTTTAAATAAAATGAATAATTACTCTACTGTACTGTAATAACATTTAAATTTATCGAGCTCAGTTAAGAGTGTACGATGTACGCTGTGATAAATATTAAAAATACAAATTATTATCTATTAAAAATAATAATAATAAGCTTTCTTTATATTATTGTAATGTTTACTAAGTAATTGATCAATTATTTTTATCATATTAATTGCATTTATGTAATTAATGTAGACACTGCAAGGCCAATATTAAATTTTAAGATGTAGATAAAATGTAGATCATATTTTTTTTTTTTTAATATTAACTCTTATATTAATTACAGTGAAACAATCACGTGTTAACATTTTCCATGGATCTATTGTACTAATTAATTAAAATGGTTTTAATTTTTTTTTTAATGAAAAAAGAAAAATTATTTCGTGGAAAATGTTTTTCGGAGAGTTAGAGACTTAGTACCTAGAGGTTTTCTTAAATTTTTATTAATATAATTTAATTTTAAGTGAATTTTATATTTACGTAGACAATAATTAATAATTAATTAATTAAAATATTTTGTGAATATTATACATATCTGTAAATCATTTTGTATCAATAGAATAGAATAGAATATAATAAATAAAATATTTTTAAAAATTAATATTAATTTATATTAATAACAAAATATGTATCTGAGGTATAGATAAATAATTTTTAAAAATGTTGTTAATTTTGTGAAAAATAAATTTGTAAACCTTTTAATGCTCCTTTTAAAACTTGCATTTTATTTATTTCAAGATTTAACTTTAAGTAAAAAATAATATATGTAATTAATAGTTGATTAAAATTAATTAATACATTTTAAAATCTTCACAAGAATTTTTTATACTTAATTATAATTATTATGTACGAAATTATTCTGTTGGATCGTTTGTGTCTTCTGTTGTTTTATTTGTAGGCTCTGCTGTCTGCGAACGGAAAATAGTACATTACACACCAAGGAAGGAAAGTTGGACATTCTAACCCCGGTCCGAATTAATCTGCGTCTAAAAGTTTAAATTTTAGCCTCTGTTCAAGGTAAGAAGGGCGCATGCGCTCATTTTTATCATTTGCTTACTGTGAAAAAAAATAACGACTTTCTTTCCTCTAAACAGGGCAGGTATTTAAACTTCCGGTGCAGATCTGGTGAAAAATATATCTGGTATTAAAGAAATGGAGGAATATTATAAATTACCTGATTAGTATTTAAAAAACTGGGTAGTGTAACAGAAGGCAGAACATCAGGCATTGGAGGTGGTGCTGGTGGTTCACCATAAGCTTCATGAAGTTCTTCGAGCCTGGTACTTAGAACAGAACCTCTGCGACTAGTGGCGCTCATTTTTTTCATTAACCAATCAGCTTGCTCTTCTAATCTTTTTAATCTAGCTGCACGTGATGCTAAAACTTCTTCTGGTGTTCGTGTTGGTTTTGATTGATTTGAATCTGATGCTGTGGCTGTTGTTGTTTCTGATGTTGATGTTTCAGGAGTTAAGGTTTCTGGTGTAGACATTACTGGAGTTGATGGATCTAGTGTTGATGTTTCTGGTGTAGATACTGATGTAGGTACTGATGAAGATGATTCATTACTTTTTTCATCTTCAACAACTGACTTATCAACTTCTTCACTGGGAACTTGATCTAATTTATCTTGCGTACCAAAAACGGTGATTCCACATGATGAATCAATGCCTTTATCAAACTGATTACTGGTATCCAGAGATAATGTAGACACTGAAGAAGCTGGGAAAGGACCAATTGAAAATACAGAAACAGAATTAATTATTTTCAGTGCCTCAGAGGTTATTTCATGCACATCAATGTCTGTGTGATCAGTATCTAAAACACAATGTGGTATGTCTGGTTGTTGAGTGTCCTGAGTAAGTATCAATGATTCTTGATCTTTCGTGTCCGCTTGGTTACCTGGACTTTCCATACATGCAGTTTTATAGTCACTCGCTTCATGCTCACTGTCATCGGCACTGTTTATCTGAATTAGATTCTGGATAACGTTGGCCAGCGCTTGGTCAAGTGGGTCCAGTTCCTCGACCCGTTCCTCGATGACAACTTCTTCTGTAGCAACTTCATGGTAATCAATAGTGTCAGGTGTTGGGGTTCTCTGTCGGTCTGGTGATGGTGGCTCGCTTTTAGTTTCTGATAATTCAGTGTCCGTTGGTTGTTCAGACTCAGTATCTGGTGTTGGTGTCCTTGGACTCTCCTTTAATTAAAATAAATTATCAAGTTAATAAATAAATAAATTAATTAATTAATTAAAAATTGATAAAACCTTTCTGGTCCTTCGACGGGAGCCAATTCTAAGTCTTTCATCCTTCGGAATATCGTCATCATCAGTATCATCACCACGTTCATCACTAAATCCACTTTCAGCACTAGAATATCATTAGTAATTAATTAATAAATAAAAATAAATATTAATTAAATAAATAAATTACCTATTGTTGAATGAATCATCAACAGCAAGAGCTTTACGCGCAGCAAATTCTCTCCTTAAATTTTTCCATTCTATTTCCGTATTACAATTTTTCTGACGCGCAGATTCCCATTTTTCCCGACAATACTCCAACTCTTGTTTCAATTCCTGCAGCATTATTCGTTTTTGTTGCAACTCATAGCGCAATATCTTCTCGTGAGTATGCAGCTGCTGATGTTGGGCCTGCATGCAGCCAACGATGTTCCAAGTCTTGCTCAATTCCTCCGAAACCATAGTAAGCCGCTTCTCCTGCTCGCCCAACTTGCTCTCTAAATGTAAATTCAACTGTTTCATCCGTCCCATTTCTTTTTCCAGACTCTTCTTTTCGAGAATCAGCTCTTTCAGACGGATGTAAGTTTTGCTGACGGATATCACGAGACGCGGACCCGTCGGAGTGTCGACGGACTTGTAGCAGACATTGGGGTCAGTGGACAAGGAAACTGGTTCAGATGAACCCGAGGTAGAGCCTTGGACTGCGTGACAGCTTAATAGTTCCAATAACACGCGCCAGACTTTGGGCAAATTATTTGCGATGTTTTCTTCCTGATCTTCGTCTTTCTTCTCTGTTTCAATGTCACTTGTTTTGGATTTATCACGACCTTCTACTTGTTCTACGAGGTCTAGTAGCAGTTTTGGTAAGGCTGCGGCTTCACTGCCTTCTTCACGTGCCATTTCACTGATTAATTCGTGATTTTCCTGGGTAATTAAATTTTATTAAGTACAGATTCAATTGTCAGTTGATAATTAATTATGTTTTAATAATTACCTGTAGTAATTGAGTTAGGCGATCAAGATCCATGTCAGCAGATGATGCGCTTAGTAGCATTTGTGAGAATAGACTATTGATAACACCCATTTGGTTTTGTAAATCACGGCAATCAGCTTTTGTCAATCCTAGTTGTGACTCGAGGTTCGATATTTCAGTGTCCTGTGTATCAATCTATGGGGAAAAAAGTTCATTTAGTAATTTTAAATATTTTTGAACCATTTGTTGTTTTAATTTTTCTGTTTATCATGATGTTCTCCATTAGGAGAAATCCTAAAAAGTCCTAAGAAAAAGTTTATTTTTGAGTTCAGACTCATATGAGGATAAATCAAGATGGGTGGACATGGGTGTAGATGCCCCTGTCTATGTCTTCCTGTGTAGAGAGGCCCGTAACTTTGCTCCTGTTAGGAATAATCTATCATAATACGAACGTTTTTCGTTCATTATGATGTCCTCTAGTAAGAGATACCCTAAAAAGTCCATGGAAAAATTTATTTTTTGAGTAATCGGCGTCGGGCAGATGCAGGCAGATGCGGGCAGATGAGACTGTCTATGTCTTTTTATCAAGAGTGGCTTGCAACTTTATTTAGGTTGGGAATAACCCTTCACAATACTAACGTTTTTTGTTCATTATGATGCTCTCTATTAGAAGAAACCCAGAAAAATCTTAGGAAAAGTTTTTTTTTTTAACTCATGACTCCAAGTCAGATCAGGAAGGATGACGTCTATGTATTTTTATGAAAAGTGGTCTCCAGCTTTTTTTTGTTGGGGATAACGACACAATCTAAACGATTTTGTTGTTTATATTGTGTGACACAGAATGAAATATGACTTCAAACTTAGTATGAAGGCCTTTAACTTTATCCTCGTCTGAAATCATCATGTTCCATCTCTGCCACACAATATACTGCAAGTCATTTAATTAAATTTGTTTTTTACCTTTTCTTGCGCCTTATTAAAATCTTCTTCCAAAGACTCCTTATCTTTTGTCAGATTCTTGAATTTATCTTTGAGATCAACCAGCTCTTTTGAGCAGGACTCCTTCAGCTCCGCAATAACTCTAATCCGCTCGTCGTACAGACGCTTCAATTTTTTTATATCTTCCATCTGGCGATCGTGCTCAGTCCTGAGGTCATCGGTTACGTCAATATCAAGTTTGTCATCACTAAGACCTGCTATTATCTGTGATAGCATATTTTTCAATCCATTAATTTTTTCCTCGCGTTTACCAAAAGCCTCGCGACTTTTATTAGCAATTATCTTCAAAGTTTCAATGCGCCGGGCATTATTTTCCGGCTCACACTCTAAATGATAACGTAAATCGTCTATTTTTTCAATCTGCTGCCTTATACACGCTCTTAGCTCATCAGAAACCTAGCAAATAAACATAAAAAAATTAATAATCAAATCAATCATCAATCTGCTTATTTATCATAGTTACCTTCAGTACATCAGCAAGTCTTTCAGCATCAAGATGCACAGAGTTAGGTCCCTGCAAATTATTTTTCCAGCCTTCGATTCCTGTAATTCCTGTAGTTGAAGTTGAAGCAGTCGAATCCTCCATCGTCGTCGTCCCAACAGAAAAGGTTTCACTTTTTCTTGACGCATTTTCCGCTTGACTTTTCAATAAATCCAATACTCGCGATGTCTCTGAATGTGCTTCCTTCTCAGCATCCAACTCACGTCTCAGTCGGTCCATTTCTGATGAAACTGCTGCTATTGCACGTTGTCTAGCTTCGCGTTTCATACTTAAATCTTTTTTAAATTCTTCTAAACTAGGACGTTCATTTATGTCTGATTCTATTGATGTTTCTATTCAACAAAAATACATAAAATTTATAACATCTAATTAACTTGAACGCTAGTTCCAATTATTAGAAAAAAAGATAATAAGAATGAGAAATTACCAGGATCTAAAACAGTATCAGTATGTTCTGTTTTTTTGACACCTTCAACAATATCATTCAGTCTTTGAATCTCTCGCAAAGCCTCTTCAAATGCCTCAGTTTGTTTCTTCTTACTAATTATTTCTTCTTGAAGCGTAGCGCGTAATTTACAAGTCTCTTTGTCCTTCAATGCAACAGTCTCCTCTCTCACACATTCCGCTTTCTTCAAATCACTTTCCAAATCTTTAATTCGCATTGTGGCAGTGTCTTTTTCCATATGGAATGCATCCAACTGCTCAGTCAGTCTCGATGTCTCCAATTTTAATGAATCGAAATCACGTTTTATTTCTTCAAGATTTTTTTCTTTTTCACTCAAACGCGACTCGATTTTCTCACAATTACTTCTCGACATCTGTACCAACAAAAACATTAACATTATCATTTTCATAGAAAAACAAACAAATAATTATTTATAATAATTTAAAAAAAACTTCTTACATCATAATCCCTCTTAAGATTTTCAAATCTTTTCTTCTGTCTCTCAACTTCACTTTCATATTTTTCTGGCTCCAGTACGTTTTCCATCAACTGTATCCTGTCTATAGCTTTCTGACATTCGCGTTTATCATTTTCGTCTTTTTCTCTATGCAAATTTTTGCAACACCTTAAATCACCCGTAGCTCCAAAATTTTTAATAAAATTTTCTATGGCTTCAATTCTACTCAGAAGCTGATTATTTAATTCCGTCTGACTGCAACCGTCGACATGCGATACTTCAGTCTTGAGATTTTCTTTTTCTTCCCTCGCTTTGTTTAACTCTGCGTACAATTTTTCCAGCTGCGTCAAAAGTGCGCTGTGTGCTGAAGCCAATTGCTGATTAGCAGCCGCTAAATGTGAAACTGTACGCGTTAATTCCATAGCTTCTTGATTAACTGATGGTGCACTTGCTGTATAATCTGATTGCCAACCAGTCATTTGTGCAGCATACGTCAACTACAAATAAAACTTCTTGTATATATAAGTGTATTAACTGAAAGCCCACTTTGTTATCACGAAATTCAAAAACAATAATAATTATTATAATAAAAAATAGTAAATCAAAGACTTGTTATTCACTTGGAAGACAATCGCAGACTGAAGAGTCAAAACTGTCGAGCAAAGTACAAAGAATAAAAATGAATAAGAGACGGGGACAATGAGCCAAAATGGCACGTGATCTGATCGACTATCGTGGAAATGAATTTTCGTAGCTATGACTCAGCATAAAGACTCAAACTACAGAGCAAAGACTCTGCTTCATTTTTTGGATATATGCCAATACTAAATTGCTGAGTTTTTATTTTTTATTATTAATAATCTTGTTACCATAGTATTAACTACTAATTAAATTACAAACTACCGACATGTACTACAAGTTTATTCAATTTAGCAGAGCCAGAAGCTATGGACCAGTACATAAATAGTATCCAATCGAGATTAAGTCAATGACCGTTTAAATAAATTTGTTCGATAGTATTTAATTGTATATTAAATACAAATTACCAAAGTCTCACGTGGATGGCATAGACTTGAGATATTTGGCGCCGATGGTCTCTGCTGCCACCACTCTTCATTTCTTATGCTTCTACGTAATTGTGCTTCCTGTTATTTGAATGAATAATCAACAACAAATAAATACCGAATAATCTATATAAATTTTACTATTATTAAACAACAATAATAAGTTTTTATACTTGGCCTTGAAGATTTGAAGACTCATCGATAGTTTCAGACGCTCGCGAAGTTCCAGGTGTATATCCAGCCCCCGTATAAAATGGTGGTGGTAATGGTGGCGGCTCATAATTATAAGGGTTATTGTGTAAGCTGCCACTTACTCCCATTATCAATCGTTAATCGTTCGTTATCGGACTAAAAAAAATTTTATCGTCTATATTTATTTATTTATTTATTTGTTCGATAATTAGAAGTTTTATTTGCGAAGCCTGGTGGATTTTTAAATTTACTGCAGACAAATAATAAATACTTTAATAACCGGATGCTTTATTTTTTCAATACGCATATCAAATGAGTTATTTTTGGCTATTGAAAACACACTCCGATGACGACAACACTCGATTTGCTCTACTTGCCCAGTTTATCGTAACTTTGATTGGCAAGCATCTTGTTCTTTGTCAATAGAGCTTGCGTTTACTTTTTTCATCGTTAAGCTTAGCAATAATAATAATAATAATTACTATTATTATTATAATTAGAATATAGTCATTACTATTTTTTTTTTTTTACACACAAAGAAAAATATTGTATTCTAAAAAAAAATTTTAGATATTAGGATAATAAATACCGTGAACTTGAAATGAGCAAATTTGACAGAGGGTAGTTTGGACACCCGAAAAAATAAAATTTTGGATTTTTAAGATAAGGTCTAAACTACCCTGAGTTGGTTGACTAGCAGTAATAATTAAAAATGATTTGCTGGGTTTTCAAAATTGCAAGTTTAAAGACAGAATGTCTCTTCTGGAAAGTAAAAATTTTTGAATTTTCTCGATATACCAAGCAAATATTTCTGAAAAATAATTTTTGAATTTTCTTTTCCTTTTTTTTTTATAAAGATGAAAGGAGAAAAAAAATAAAATGAAACATTATTTAAAAGTGCCTGACACGTGCAAGAGGCCATGGGAAATGTATATAAATAGTTGGTTGATTCTAAATAAGATAAATATAGAATTTTCGTATGAAAACAAAAGAGATTGCTTTTAATACTATTTATGTATTTTAAAAAACAACTCATACTTCCGCCTTTAATTTTTTATTTTTTCTATATTAACACTATATTATATAAATTTTGTATTTTATAGTTTGTAACTCGAGACTTAATTTAATTCAAATATATTCATTTATTGTAGCTTATAATTAATAAAAATTATGTATATTTTAATGAAATTTACAATTAATTTTAAAAAAACACACAAAACACTTGAAGAAACTCACGATGGAAATATTCACATGAATAAAAAGATATTTATTTGTTGTCGTAATCAAACTTAAAAAGTGTCAAGATTTAATACTAAGTATATAAAATATGATATTTGTTGAAGATTTTAGAGCGAGATCTCGCGGTGGTACTGGTACACCTTGCTGGCTTTTAGCCAGTAACCAGCTTCCAGTTTCATTTCAACCAGCATCTCTCTGCAGCTCTATAAATATCTCTTGTAAAACTTTTAAGAAAATACAGACGAATAACGAGCTAAAGACCGACATCTAGTGTCTTCTAGAGCTCTAATATCGAATCCAACAGAGCAATTGGAAGTCCAAGTTTAAAGTCAAATTTTACGTTCAAAATTTATCAGTTGAGTCTGAATTAAAAAAAAAAATTTTATGTATTAAATGCGCGAAACTTCTAGAAATAAATTCAAATAGCGATCTATAAAAAAATCTATTGGAATTGGGGCAGTATTTACTTATTTTAAATCCAAGCCAAATAACAAATTTATTTATTTTTAGATTTAAAAGTTTATCGATTAGTTTAGGACACTGTTTGTATTAAATAAATTATTTAATGAAACGTTCAAACATGTATTCAAGGAAAAGAAATTATTTATTAATTATCAATAATTATTTATTTTTTTATTTGAATTTTAAAAAAGCGCGGGAGATTTAATGACATTCAGGATGAATTAAAGTCCAAAATTAATTACTTGCAATGTCGCTCAGCGGTGGAAAATAAAAATAAAAATTTATCAAATTTATATAAATATTTTTATTTACATTTGCTAGCGATTTTTTTATGAGTAGTTCAGTGTTTTTTTTTTCGGTAGTAGTTCGGTGTTCGCCACTAGATCACGCCTTCAATTTTTCGTGTCCCTGGTAAGTAACTCATATGAGAATTATTAGATTCCGTTTAATATGAGTAATTTGCCGTATGAATATTTAAGGGAATTTTTAAAGTAGAAACAGAAAAAGATTACCTTGGGCAATATTTGTCATAGAAGAAATGAAAAAATATATTTTAATTTATCTATTCACATTTACAAAACATATATTATAACTCACAGCAAAACTTAATTCAGGCAAATCGTCAAGTACCTCAGTAAAAGATGGTGGAGATGTTTCTAGATGGTGGAAAATAGTCGTTTGGGCTATTTGGAGTTTTTAGTTAAAAAAAACTAATTTTCGTGGAGTAAATCAAAGTCTCTTAACTTTATCAAGAAAACAATAACCTGAACTACAATTAATGACATATAGCTGTTATTACTTAAATTTATACGTTTCTGAAGCTTTCCTAATTGAAAGAAACGATTTGCAATGTTAAATACCCCTAAGAAGGGTGGTTCAAATATATTCAAAGTTTTCAAAAGCATTAAAAAGTATTTAAAATTTTATTTTTCTAATCGTTTCAAATCGTTCCTTAATCATTACGTTTAAGTTGTTTATCATCTGTTTAGCTGTATTAGTCAAACAATTTTTATAATGTTTGAGTTAATGACTTTAAAAAACAATTTTTTTCTTTAATTAATTTTACAAAAAATCGATGTTTAAAATCGTTTAGAAAAAAAAATAATCGATATCTTTTAGTTAATCTGAAGGCTTACAATCAGTTTAAAAAATCGACAATCGAAACAAAAACTTCGATTGTTCGATTAATCGATTTCCATTGCGCATCACTACTATACCGATATACTTACCTATAGGTACCGCCAGCTCCGTCCCGTGCTTAAGTTATGGCTTCAAAAACATCAGTAATTAGTTTAAAAAGAAAATTTTCTGACCGCAATAGTGATTCAGAAAATGAAAGTGATAGTGAGTATGACAATTAAAAATTGTCTAATTAAAATAATAATACTGAAATACCTCCAGTATATCAGAACGCTTTAGAACTTTGGAGGTTAGGTCCATAACCTAGCATGTAAATAAAACACTTCATATATTTATTTATTATTTTTTTTTTAGATTACAGTTTGGCCTACAAAAGTAAATCAGATGCACCACGTCTTTGCCCATATCTTGATACTATCAATAGACAATTCTTGGACTTTGATTTTGAAAAATTGTGTTCCGTTTCACTGTCTCGTATAAACGTCTACGCTTGTTTAGTATGTGGGAAATATTTCCAAGGAAGAGGAACAAATACTCATGCTTACACTCACAGTGTAGCAGAAAGTCATCATGTATTTTTAAATCTTCATACGTTGAAATTTTACTGTCTACCTGATAATTATGAAATCGTTGGTAAGTAATTTACTCCATTCATCTACATCCTGCTCATATTACCCAGAGTTTCGTAAATTATAAATATAAATATAAATGTAATTTAATTATTTAATTTTACAGATTCATCGTTGGATGACATCAAGTATGTTTTAAATCCAACCTTTGGAAAAGATCAAATAGCGCAGCTTGATACGAGTGACAAGCAGTCGAGAGCGATTGATGGATCAATGTACTCTCCGGGTATCGTTGGATTGAATAATATCAAAGCCAATGACTATTGTAATGTTATCTTACAGGTATAGTGTTGATATTATATTCAAATCCTTGATGTCTTGAATTTATTATTCATGAAATTAATTTTTTTTAGGCATTATCTCACGTAACTCCTCTGAGAAATTATTTTTTACGTGAGTCAAATTACTCACATGTGAAAAGACCTCCTGGAGACTCGTCGTATCTTCTTGTGCAGAGATTCGGCGAGTTAATGAGAAAACTATGGAACCCACGTAATTTTAAAGCACACGTTAGTCCTCATGAAATGCTCCAAGCTGTCGTCTTGTGGAGTAAAAAGTGTTTTCAGTTTACTGAGCAAAGTAAGTTATTGATAATAATATTTATTATTTATTTTACTCTGAAACAAAATCAAGCTTTCATTTATAAATTATAGACTGTGTATTTTAAATAATACTTTTTTTTTTCAACAAAATCGTAAACTTTTAAGTAGAATAGAAACTATAGATTTGTATATGATATTTTACTTTTAATTATGATAATTTATTTTCGATTTATTTCAGGTGATCCAATTGATTTCCTGTCGTGGTTTCTGAATGCGCTGCATATCGCATTGAATGGAAGTAAAAAAGGTGACTCTAGTATTATCTACAAGACGTTTTTGGGCCAAATGAGAATATATACTAGAAAAATTCCGCCACTTGAATTAGAGGAGAGCCAAAGAAGTGAATTATTGAACACTGTTGAGTACGGAGAGACTGTTACGGAAAGTCCGTTTTTGTATTTAACATGCGATTTACCTCCACCGCCGCTTTTCAAGGATCCCTTTGACGAAAATATGATACCTCAGGTACTTAAATTATTAAATATTTACTCTACAATTTATCTTCAATTTTATTTTCATTTTAATAATGTTACTTAATTATTATTCAGGTCAATTTGTACTCTCTTCTCAATAAATTTAATGCAGTCACGGAAAAAGAGTACAAAACTTATAAAGAAAATTTCATGAAGAGATTCGAAATCACAGAACTGCCACCTTATCTTATACTTTACATAAAAGTAAGCATTCTTAGTAATTGAATAAATAAATTAATTAATTAACAAAAATTAATTATATTTTTATGTTTAATTTCAGAGATTTACCAAGAACACTTTTTTCGTGGAAAAAAATCCTACGATCGTTAATTTTCCTGTCAAGTAAGTTTCTATTTAATTTTTTCAATTATTAAATAATAATTATTCATGATAATAATTATTTAAATAGTTTTTCGCAATTGCAGAAACGTTGATTTTGGTGATATTTTGACGCCGGAAGTAAAAGCGAGACATCCGTACACAGTTTATGACTTGGTTGCAAATATTGTCCATGACGGTGAGCCAGGTCAGGGAACCTATAGAGTTCATATTTTACATCGTGCTACTGGTCAGTGGTATGAAATGCAAGATCTCCATGTCACGCAGAGTTTACCGCAGATGATAACACTCAGTGAGGCTTACATACAAGTAATTATTACATTGAATATTAATACTTTACTCTATTCCGATTTTTATATAAATTATATGTTGATGAATTAATTAATTGGTAAAAATTATTTGTTTCAGATTTATGAACTAAGAAAAAGTGACAGTCCGGAGAATGGGATTGTGGTTAAATGATGACTGAGTGAATCTGTATGTTTAAATAAAATTTAAAAAATTTTATACAATTCATGAGTTAACGTTTGATTTTAATTTAACATTTAAAAAAGACTTGAATTATTGTTTGATATTTATTAGTAAAGAATTTTATGTTTAAATAATTCATACTTGCAGTAGATTAAAGGAACACTCTTTGGAATTCAAACCCAACCCGCGATATGTTCCAATACTTACTGGTTGGACGGAAAAAAGCCGCGCGTGCCGAGTGTCGGTGCATGAGGAAACCCAGTACATGATACTGCCCATAGATATATTTACGAGTAGATAACTTATCAACGTGCATTTCTGATCTGTAGAGAGACGTAGAGTGTGCGGAATAATAATAAATATCGAAAATATTGTGCTTTAAAAATTAATAAAGTAAGAGATACATTTTGAAAAAACTATTATTGTTTTTAACAATGAAGTTTCAGGTAAAAATTATCTTGGAAAACAAGACGAGGAAATTAGTAGGCGATTCAAAAGTTGATATTTATATCATTGAGAAACCTCCAAAAATTAGAACCAGCTAAAAAGATGTCTTTTGGCTATAAAAAAAATCGGTATTTTAATTTTTGAAAGCCAAGAAAATTCGTGATTTTTTTACATTGAAAATTAATCTAAAAAATTTCTCTATTTGTAAATTTTTTTTCAAATCTTGATAACGCTTGCAAAAATTTTCCACTAAAAATTAATCAGATACCAGACTTATATAAACGAACTATCATTAATATACTAATCTGAAATCACAACAATTACAAACAAACATGTTTACTATTATTATTTTTTTGTATAATTACTTAATTTCACAATCGGTGTCAAGTACAATTAACAATAATTTTATATTTACGACTACAAATAATTAAATTAGATTTAATTGTCAAAGTTGACTAAATAATAAAATGAGTATGAATGTAGCAGACATAGCACAAATTTAAAATTATAAATAATTGACAAAATAATATTTATAAAAAATGCACTTATTAATTTCAAAATTTTTTAAATGCGCATTTTTTTAAAATTTAATTTTATTAATTATTTACTCTATTAATAATTTTAAATTTGTCTGATGTCTGCTACATTCACACTCATAATTATAAAAATAAAAAATTGACCTCATTAATAAACTTGATAATTAAAATTTATAAAAAAAATTTTAAGTCGCAGTAATTAAACTAAAATTGAGGATGTGAAACGTAAGATAATTTATTTTAATTTTATTTGCATTAATAAAATTATCTGAAAATTAAATTTCTCGTCTCGACGTTAAATTAATTAAATTACAATAATAATCATACACATATATATATACATATATAGAAGTATACAAGCATAAGCATAAGAAGTCACTGGAACATTCGAGCATGCTCCCCAGTTCAAATTCAAACCGAGTACCGAAACCCGTCACCTCGGCGCTGTATTCAAATTTTCCCGCGTGGAGGGGAGAGCTAAAAGTGTATCGAATTGGAGGGAGAAAAGCGTCGCGCCAAACGAGTCTCGATGGACGGGGCACGACGGCAGCCGGCCACGCGAAGTTGTTCCGAACACTCAATATCTCCAAGTGTAACTTTGCCTGTCTCAACATACGCGCGTTTTATTATTTATCTAAGTAAATACAATTCATTATCATTACCACAATTAATAACCTCTCTCAGCTTATCTCCGTAATTTTAAATTTAAAAATAAAAGTATTAAATAAAAAGTCAGTTATAAAAACCGTTAGCTTCATGTAATAGAGTGAAACTTTTTTAGTGTCGTGAGTGTGTTGTGATGTGAATATTTGTGGATTAGCCGATTTGTTACTCACTATTATTTTAAATTTCCCGGTCTCGGTAAGTCTACTTCTACTCTAGTTATTTATTTTAAATCTAAAACTGGCATTCTTTCTTTTCTTTTTTTTTTTTTTTTTTTTTTTTGCACAATGAGTATCATTAATTTTTTATTTCCTAGTCAAGCTCTTTTCTCACAAGGTGTTCTAAAGATGTTGCCATTCATGATATTTAAAAAAACTCATGTTATCATGATCTTTTTTTAAATGTTTTTTTATCATCTAAAATCGTGTGAGAAATTTGCTTACTATGAATATATATATTCGCCATTGTGAGTTAAATTTTTATAACCAGATGTGAAATCGAGTTTGATATTCAAATTTGAATAAATATTAGGCATAAGTATTATATTTAGATCTCGATGTTTCAGTATAATGCAATCTTACGACAATGACAGCAGAGCTAGTATTGTGTTTATATTGTACCCTATAACTTAACAAACGAGCGTCCACACTCTGGTCTTGTCTACTCCTGGTCTTGTCCTACTCGTTGTATGGTCGTAGTCCCGGGCCCCAGCACAAGCACAAGCGTACAACAAAACCGATACCTGTTTCACGCGATACGAGTTTAAGTAGAGAAGACGAGAGATGAGAGAGCAAGGTATAAAGTAAGCGGACCAGAGGTAAAAAAAGTATCAAAATCCTGTGGCTGGGAGGCCGTAAAAAAGATACGACCATCGCAGTCAAGGAAGAAGAGTAACAGCAGAGCAGAGCAGAGCTGATGAAGGCTGCCAGAGGTGTAAGTTAATTTGATATTCGATGCTGTAGGTTTTTAGTTCCACTTATCTTCAAACTCACGTGCTGCTGATGCATTATATTATTTTTTATCCGGAAGTTTTATTGATGTGTTTTGAATGTTCGGTTATTGATGATCGAGTAAATGGTTCTCTATTGGGACGAAGCGGAGGAAACAAGTGTCTAGGATGTTAAAAAAAAACGTATAGGGCAGGTGGCAGGTGCGTTTCGATTATGGTTTATAGTTTGCTGCATATATATCCATATATGTATAATATGTGTATGTAGATGTGTAATGACAGTAATAGTAATGTATATTGATGTAACGTTCTTTCATTGAGAGCATTCTGACATACGCTATTTAAGTAAGCTATCATAGAGTATTATGCAAGTCTTTTAATTGAATGTTGGAGAGAATCTGGAGTACTGGAATGAGAAAGGAAAAAATTTAATGAGTATCTACGTGAGCTTGAATACTTTTAAAAATACTAGAGTAAAATGATAATCCAGTTCATTTAATGATGGTGAATAATTATCCCGACTCAAAATACAAATTTTAGTTTAGTCCTCAAAAACCTCATTGAAAACTGTGAGACTTAAATCTGAATTTGTTTTTTGACTGGGGTAAGTATTATTGACTCAAGTTGATGCACTAAGTGAATTTTTGGTATTGAATGGCTTTATTTAACTTGACAGACATTCTGATGTCCATGTACTCCATTTTTTATCCTGGGGTAATATTTAAGGACGCAAGGATGGGAAATATTTATGTCTGGATACAAGTATGTTGAATTGACTGCAGCTCGTCTTGAGTTCGCCGTTAGGTGACCGGGGAAAAGATACTATACGGAGGCTCGGTTGAATAGAATCCTTGAGTTCTATGGACCAGTGCAATAGCCATTAGATAGAACTGCTTGATGGTTGTTGCTATTACGGGCTCTGCTGCTGGGACCTTTTTAAAAAATCTCCAGACAATCTATTGACGTCAAACTACTGCTACATTTATTTTTTATGTCTAGACGTAGATGTCTATTAAAATACGTGTTCAATTTTTATTTGGCTTTCGATTGTGTTAGCAGATCTTGTGCGCACTTGTTTCTTTTATTATTTCTATGGATGTACATCCATGTTTTTAATTTTATTTTTTGTAACCGTTGATTTGTAAACGTGCTAGAAAAGTTATTATCCCACAATTAATAATTGTTATCACAAGATCTATTTAGTACAGTGCGGAGTTAATTTATTGTTGTTATTGTACTTTTTTTCTTCAAAACAACCACGTGTGACTTGGGTATGGTTGCTAGAGTATGTACGTTATATTTATATGTTTTTCTCTAACGGAACTGGGCCAGGAGGTCGGGAAGAACGTAATCGGAACTTCGTGTCGTTAAATGCGAGGCTTTTAAGGATGGGAGAGTTTGATATAAAAATACTGAGGGGTGTAGTAAGTTTTTAAACATTGCATTTGGAATATATTATACATATATATGTACACACATTTATATATATATATATATATATATTTTTTTTTTTTTATACTACAGCACATTACACTAGTTGTTCTATCGCATTGGGGCGCGGATGGTTTCAAGTATCGTAGCGCGACGGTATTACAAATATATGTATATGTATATATATTTATATATAAATATAGAGGTATGTAGTAAAGAAGTAAAAAGAAAAAGAGTCTTCACGGTCGGTTGATCAGGAAGGCAGTGTAGGGACACTGGGTTGGAAGATAAATGAGTGTATGCATAGTTACTGGTGATGTTTTGTTTGACGGAGGTGAGAGGAAACAGGAGGATGAGGCCAGACCGAATACAATAGACACAACTGAGGGCTACTCTCATTTATGTAATGCATCTAGAGACAATATACGCATGCCATCAGCGCGAACTATTCTTGATTATGACGACGCAGTGACGGTGAATCCGTCATACATGATCTGTGTGCAAATTCCTGTTCGCGGTTTCCATGCTTTCAAAGAAATGTAATTTATGGATATTGTTTGACAATTAATGTACCTGAAGATCGGAATGTTTTTCGTGAAACGAAAATAAAAAAACGTAATGAAAAGTAGGAAATCTACTGGGTCTAGAGTTTTAAATGTTTCGTACACGCGCTAATATGTCAGCCGAAAATTGTAGGCCACCCCGAACTACCCCTTAAGCAGTCAAATTACATAAATTTTTAATTTCGTTGCGCGAAAAACGTTCTGATCTTCAGGTACATAAAAATTAAACATATATTCAATTGAGTTATTGCTTATTTTTTTAATTTTACTGCCGGGTTTTGTTTACGTACTTTTATTGTCACGGAAATAATTTTTTATGAGTACTGTTATCTCGCGGCAGTAATGATAATTGATTATTTATGGGTTTAAAATAACTTAAATTACTCAATAGTAATAATAAAGTTTAAGGTAATTATTGTTAGTGGCAATTATTAGGCATTTATTATTCGTTTGAAGAATGATTCATTCAAGTGTAACCAAGAGAAGAAACTAAAACGATTTTTTATCTGGCTGAAAATACTTGACTATTAGTCAGTAGTAAACTTCTCAGAAA
Source organism: Microplitis demolitor (assembly GCF_026212275.2). Lineage (NCBI taxonomy): Eukaryota > Metazoa > Arthropoda > Insecta > Hymenoptera > Braconidae > Microplitis > Microplitis demolitor. Next base: position 17,429,202 of record NC_068552.1, read on the forward strand.
ATAGTATTCCCGCGGCTGGAATCTCCTGCACCGACTCATTATTTTTTTTTTTCAAACTAATTCTTATCATTACGATAATATATAACGAGCTCGCCCTTTTATTTAAACGGTTATCTCACTAAATGCACCTTTTTGTTTGTCTTCTTCGATTTATGTTTATTTATTTTTTTTTCTTTCCGCCTTTTTTATCTTTGTTTTGTTGAACATTTTTTACTGTCAACCAGTGCAGTCGCCACAGTTGTCATTATAGTGCTGCAGACGATGTGCAATATTTATTTGCCGTTACGCCACCTGTTTCTTCTCCGGACACTCTGTTATTTTTTTTTTTAAATTATTTTCTGTCAAAACTTTTGTGCTGCTACACGTTCACGAGTTAATTCGCCTTGTCTTTATTGTTTTCATTAAACAGACACATACTTTTTTTAATGCACATTATTATTAATATTATAATAACATATGACATCTTTTAAAGATGCTCTAGAGAAAGTAATGTGTTTTGTTACACATACATTCATATGTATGTTACTTTTACACCTGTGTTTACGATATTCATTTTCTCTTTACTTAGATTCCTGTGTCCTCTTTACTGCGCTGATTTTTTTCTATCCTTCATAGGTATTTAATAAATATTTTCCAATAAAATATATCAACATGATTTTTGTAGCTCATTATATAAGTTATAGTTACGTCACAACTATAAAAAATATGTAAATATATACGTAGGTTGAAATGTTAAAAAATGAAAGTTGGTGATGACAAAAGTGTTAACACATTTGAAGCTTAGACAAGTGAACGTATACAGAAATATCATGTGTATAAATATCCTTGCATATATATACATATATATATATATATGTTCAAGTAAATTTTCGAGGTCGCTGAAGACCCCTTGGCGGAAGCCGCCGCCGCCACAGGTGAAACAATCTCGATTTGCGTCTTCAGATCTTTTTATTTTTTAAATAACTTTGAAAAAAGCATTTTTTTTGACTGAAGATTCCGAGACTTCCGGTCGAAAACCTCTTCCGGCTTAGAGAGTCACGCATACTTGTGTTCTTTAGGAATTTGTTGAAAAGATTTATTTATTTATTTACGTCCGTTTGTAGTTATTTTGTTTTGTTTTTATTCATGAAAACAAAGTTTTGTTTGTTAACTTTTTGGTTTATTGGGTCTGAAATTTTTTTCGTGTATTTTTGTAATGAATATTCGTTTCCAGTAAATAACTTTTGACGGCAATTCATTCAATTATGTTTTGACGCGTACCCAAAAGTTAAATAGAGAGAAATGAGAGGTAACACGAACACGAGGGTTTAATATTCGTGATGCGCATATCCAAGGGGTTTGTGTCAATTTTCGGGCAATTTCACGCCTATTTCCTTATTCCCGCATCAAATCCTGGCAAGTAGAAGCTTACGAATAAAAATAAAATAAAAATTTTAACGTTATATGTGCGGAGAGAGGCAAGGGCTGATGGTTGATCTTTCACTGTTGGTTTCTGTTGTGAGAATCCCATCTATCCTTGTGTCGTTTAGTGTCGTATATATACGACGAGGGGAAAATGCATTCCACGGTTGGTGAACTTTCAACCGGATGTTTTAGATTGTAAAGAAAAAAATAAAAAATGCCAGTTATCCCGCCCGAAGGGTTCGGGTTCACTTAACGATAACAGACAGGGTGTGATGTTATACTCTCAAGTCATATATATATATATATGTATACTCTCGATCATCACCGCTATATGTTCTCAAAGATTTACCCTATCTCGAAATTGACATCGATTGATTCACAGCCCTCTTGACTCTTGAGTGTCACCCAATATTAAATTTCATTAACAGAAAACTCATCTAAAAATTTTATCATTTTACGGAAAATAAATATTTTAATTGAGTTTTATCGTGAGATTAATTTTTAAATACACGAAAAAGTATTTAATTCAAATTGATTGCCGTAACACGTCTCAAAATTTCAAAGCAACATTTCAAAGTCAAATTTCGTGCAAAACAAATTTTTTTTTTTAACTTCAATAATTATTGACGTCAGATTCTTAGGAAAACTTACAAGGGCCTCTAAAATTCTTAAAAATAGTGAGTGGACGAATTAAAATTCCTTTCCAACCAGGAAATCCTTCAACTTGCCTATAAGGTCAGATCAATTCATTTTTTATTTATCAAAAGAAATAAAAGTTTATTACTCGATATTCTAACGGTCTTAATTTTATTTTTAACTGTTAACTTGTATGAACACATTAAAAGTACCTTTTTTATTTATTTTCTAAATTTATGCTTGCGATGAGTTGGTATTAACGTCACTGCACGTGCGGATAATTGCACTGCAATTATATAGAGTCAAGTTGATGTTATCTAGGTTCTGTATTATATATATATATATATATATATATATCTGTACATCAAGAGAGTGCCGGGTGTTGCAATGAGGAACCGGAAGTAAAACGATCGAGCGACTTGTGTATGCACGATCACGTAGGATCAGTCAGGTTGATCGTACTGAGAACACGAGTGCTGAATTCAAGAGTTTATTTCGCTCAGACAAAGACTATCTTCTAATAAAGTATACATATATATATGTATGTATGTATGTAAGAAGCTAGACAGATCCTCATTTACACTTTAGACTTAACACCTTATCTACTATGACTCTAATGATTGTTCTTGTTCTCAGTTGATCGATCGCTGGCACACGCGAGTATGAGGTCGCGACCTTCTGAAATTTCTAGTTGACTAATGTCGAAGTTCAAATTGATCTTAAAATTACTCCGTCTTCAGTCTCAATTTATCTTGATGACTTTTGCACAATTAAATTATTTAAGCAGTCACCTAAATTTCAAATTTAAATCTAATATATTCAAAATTTGATAAATTACATATTTGTCATATTTATACTTTATCGCAAACAGTATCCTCTGACAATTTAATTATTTTCGTTAGTACACAAACTGTTAATTGAATATTATAATTACATTTTATGTTTTAACGTTAATTGTCTAGTCACGTCCTCGATAATTTAATTTATTGCATAAATGAAACGACAAAAGGCCTTTTTTAATATTTATCTTTAATTAAAAGCAACCGAATTAACTAAAAACCCTAAATATTTATAAATATTGTCGTCATAAAATGTATCTTTACGGTTCCACGCGGAAGCAATCAAATATATTTCACATAATTATCATCTAAAATATAATTTTTGCGCAGGTGGTAACACCTGACCCTCCTGACAGGTGTTTTAACCCCAAAAATACGCAGCTCAACCCTTATTCACCATAGCTCTTGCCATATAAATATGTATGTACAGTTTTATATATTTTTTTCAGTTGCAAATTTTTTTTTGAGCCGCAAAAGTGCTTAGAAATTGGAATTTATTGCCAGTGATATATAAAAATAAATAAATAAATAAATGAAATTAAGAGTGCAAAGGAAACGTTGGCGGATGCATCACACGCAAGCGGTTTTAAAAAAATCGAGAGTACGCTCGGGAAGGAAAGAAGAACGCTTTCATGGTTGTTTCCGAACAGAAGCCGTACACCATATGTCGGAGAATATGGTCCCATGCCTTGCATATTCTACATACACTCAGTGTGTATATGCAAACAGCGTCCATGCTGCCCTCCATACAATACTTATTCCTCCACTTCCAAACGTCTCACTCATCCACCCAGTAAACTCCACATTAAACTCAATTCTACACAAGTTTAATTCTATTCGTATGGCTGGTATCTATATCGGCCATTCTGTTTTCTGTTTGGGCACGGTTTGTTGCTCAACGAAGTACAGTAACTGGTGTAAAGTAAAGACAACTTTAGTTTGCTCCATAATGATAATATGTACCTATATAGTATACGCAAACCACGCTTCGGAAAGTAATATAATAGAAGGAAAGTATATATTGTACATATATTACCCGATACTTATGTTACCATCACTCTTGTTATGTCTTTTGTCTCTTGTCTGTTGTCTTGTTTTACTTGTCTACCGTCTGCTCTGTTCGCTGATATAATGTAAGTAAAGTAAAGCAAAGGTTTACCTGGCGTAGTGCACTGCACTGACGAATCCAAGTATGTAGAAAGAGCGAACCTATGCCTGCTTATACTATGCCTCCGAGCAGCTTGAAACGCGATCCGTATAAAAAGACATGCACGCGCGAAGCTTTATTCATGCTCGTTCGATTATATCCAGCTGTTTTATCGATTTTTACGTTGATATATAGACTCGTCACCACTCGTCAGACAGTCCTTTATGTGACGTAACATGAGTTTGCTGTATATACGCGAATATGTAAACAAAAAACGCCGCTGAGGCCAGTGAACTTGTTTTTTGATTTTCCCTTAACGCCAGACAATTAAAATTCTTCTATTCATGATAAAAAATCCTGGGTTTGTTTTTATTTTTTTAGTTTGAGTCGAAATGAAATGAAAATGGGGCTTCATTTGATTATGGCACGCAGGTGACGACATCGTGGGTCTTTTTGTTCTACTCTACTATTATTTTTCCCAGACCCAGTTGTACGGTTGTTGCTTTTTTTCATATTTTTTGTATTATATTATATTTTATTCGATATATAGCAGTAGGTATAATGTAATAAGTAATAACACACATCAAGAGCCTGTTGTCAGTATTTGGATGATATGATGTTGACGGTAGCACGTCAATTTGGACATTGTGCGTATATGCATGTCACCTCGACGTAATGTGTAACGAAATATATATATAAATATGTATAATACAATATGTGCAATATAATCAGTTGTATTTTAGTGGAATGTTTGTGCAATATACGACAGACAAAACGTTCATGGTAATAATAATTTACAGTGAGAACTATCTCACGCATCTGAGTGACTGATGTATGCATATTTTTTTTTTTTTTTTTTTTTATTTCATTATTTCGGTTTAGTAGGTATAAAAGTGAATATGTTGATACTTTTGTTTGCCGACCTTTTGAGTCCTTGTATTTATTATAGTTCGCAGATCGTATTCCGCTTTGTTTAATTTATAAAACCGGCTGTTCTATAAATGAAAAAAAAAAAATATAAATTATTTTCGAGTGTTTAAATTTTTGCATTATTCATCATATTGATTTATGGTTTGAAAGCCTGATGGGAACGATTTTTTAAAAATTAATTTGCTGATTTGAACCGTCGTTGGGGCAGGCAATCCATTAAGCAGAAACAATAGAAATTAATTAATTAAATTGATAATTAATTTTTTCCATAATTAAAATAATAAGAGAAAAAAAATGAGATTATTAATCGAACTCTTCCGCTCGGCTGCTTTCGATTCGTCATTATCACGTCCGACTTTCATCAGTCGTGTGTCAAATTGCCGAGATTATGATGGATAAATATCGCACGGATAAGAAAGTTTGTGAGAGATATGTGGCTGGTTAATAGACACCGATCCCGCAAGTTCCGACTCATTCGATACTATTATATTTGGTTGATAGTTTTTAAAAGAAAACTTCCGTGAGATTTAAAGCTAGATACACTTGTTATGTTTTGTTGGCACAGACTGTGTGCCAATTCACATCATATATTTTTTATCAGCGCTAGATCACACATCAGTCTAAGTAGGGATATATATGTATATATATGTAACGTACATACTCCAGAGAAAATATATACCTGATGAATAACATCTTGGCAGGTGTTTCGGATAATTTTTGTTGAGTCAGCTTACTTGGGTTTTTTTTTGTAGTAAAAAAGTGGCTAATATGGGCTTAAAAAAATTAAATGGCTGTCAGTCCTGCATAAAAGAAATTGAAAAAGATCCTTATGAAAAATTTTCTAGGCTAGGGTGACATTGCAACCTGCTCACTAAAAATTCTCTCGACGTTTTTGTATCCATATAACTCCTCCCAAGGGTAATTTTATTTTTACTTACCTTTATCTTCTCATATTCTACAGGATAAATATTTTTAACGCGTGATCGGAAATTAAATTTAAAATTACATCTCATAAATTTTATTACACTAAATTCGATTTGCGCGAAACCCTTTGAGGATTTATCGTATTATTTTTCATTGAAATAGATTTTTTTTTCATTTTATTTCCAAAGATTGAAAGCAAACATTCAAATAAAGGGAAAATTTTTTTCCATCCATCAATGGAAGATTGTGGTAACGCGAAATGTAGTTTCGCACGTCCCACTAGGAAATTCGAATTAATAGAGTGTTATGTTGATAAAAAAAAGAAACTACCGCGTAGATAAATTACAGCAGAGTAGAAGAACAGGGACAGGGACAATCCCGTAGGTTTAGTTAATGAGGATGTAACGTGCATACAACGTTTTACACGCGTAATGTGTGGGCAGCTGTGGCAATATATTAAACAGCCGCAAACTTTTCCCGTTCATCACCGCTTTTTCCACGGTTACCATTTTGCTCACCCCGCGAACCCATTTACACATCGTGTGGGATTATTTTGACACGCGGCACTGCAAGTGATTGAGTAACTGAACAGCTCTACTCCAGAAGTTCTATAAGTCAAAGGTTTAAACTTATGATTCCATAAACTTATACTCCGAGTTATCGATTCTAAAAGTAACTTGTATTGGTTATCAATGAAAAAAATATCGTGGTCTTAAGAAATCGAGAAAGTGTCGTGTAATTTAATCGCCGGAGATTAAGTATCACTTTTATTTTCTATCACATTTGATTATACAGCAGACGTATACGTTTGTATGCAGATGTCTGTAATGTAATCATTAATGATTTCTGGTGGCTAATAGAGCTGATACTTAAATCGCGTGGTACTGACACGCAAAACTAAACTAGTAATTGGTGGTGCGGTAAAACCACATCTAAATGCCATATATACTAGCTGCAGATCTTTGCAGACTTGGACTCTCTCAACCAAATCCATTTCCCGTTCTACTTTACGCTCGAGAATATAAAACGTTCAATTTCGATCCACGTGACAATCTCTTCTCTTCTTTTATATTCTAATCCCCTTTTATTAATTAAATTTTTTTCCCTGTTCAAACTTGAATTTTTCTGCTTAATTATATATGACCGCGTCTTGAATGTTACGGTTCTCTATTCGATTTCTATTTCACTGGATGGGTAATTTATTCTTCATACATTTACCTTTGAATATGTATGCATAACACTTGTAATCCATGATATTGTTAATGTTTCAATAAATTTATGTAAAAGTAAACGCGAGAAAATTATATATTTATAAATATAAAATGTAATAGTTATATGGAAGTGTCGTGTTTATATCTACGTCTGTGTATAAATTGTATGTATATATAATAGGGATGATGCTGGTTGTAGTTTTCGTGGTCAACGTGCCGAGTCGCGATCACGGTGCCGTGAATTGCTTAAAGCTGGATACCGTAAACCGAATCTCCTCTACGGAAGAAACGGGTTTCCATTTCCTGAGTACGTAATTTTATATATGTGCTCTTTGTTTAACATTTTAAACGGTTTAAGATCATATTTTATAATTTAAATTTGCAATGCTAATTATTTATTTATCTATGCACATTATTTTAAGTATTCAGTTTGTTTCAGTGGGTCAGTTTAAAAATAATAAATGCTGCCTCTTTACATTAACTTTAAAATGCCTACACAGTTTTCATAAATATCAGAAAATAATCTTGCGTAAAGTCATATTATTATTTTTCAACATCCATAAAAATAAATAACACTTTAATTGAATTCTTATCTTAAAACATGACTAATCTTATTTATATTTTTCCAATTATATTAATCATCGATAAATTTTTCTTGAAAGTAATTTAGGTCATCGGAAAACGTCATTGAGGATAATTAAAAAATGTCACAATCGTTGCAAATTTAATATTAAATAATTAAAGGAGAATAATATTCGAGTTCCGGTAGTGAGATTTAAGTCTCGGCTCGTTAGGCATCACCGACACGCCTTGTGTCGTCACTGGATCCCTCATCACAACTGAAACAATGGTCCAGTCAAAACGAAAACTCTTTATTCTAAACGCCAGAACAATGTCGTTTTTACGTAACTGAAAATTTAAACCGGGTCATACGCGCGATCATAGCTAAGTCACTAAATTCAATGCGAAATAGCATATTTTATAAATAGACATAAATTTATATATAAACATGTTGCGAGATACCACATGAATAAGATGAGGAAATAATACTCGAGTAGAGATGCTTCGATCGACCTTTCTTATCTCTTCGTACATACGCTCCATGACAGTGCAGATCATAATGTCAAGAGTTATCTACACATGTTTCGGATATTCAAACGACTGCACGATTCTCTTTCAATGTTACTAAGCTTACACTGTAAAAAAGTGGTGTAAAAATGGACTTCTTTTAACACCGTTTTCGGGGGTAAATTTAACACCGATAACCTCAACGTGGACTTACGCCGTTTTTTTACAGTGTAGATGTCTGGCGCCCACACAAAGAAATTTTCTGACAAATCTAGACTATTGTTATAGATCTGGCGCCCATGCGCTCTGGCGTAAATTTGATTTTCTGTTTTTCTATTCGCTTTTTTCTCATTTCTTCTCTGAACAAAATAATAAAAATACGATTTGTGAGTATTTTCATTTTTGCAAAAATTCCTTGACGATAAAAAAAATTTTTCAGGAATATAATAAACATAAAAAAAAAATGTTTATTTTTATGTTTACTTTTCATTCGCAGCAACACAAAGCTCCTTGATTTTACTGCCTGCGATAATAATCGCTCGTGTACTTCTTTCAAGTACGCCCTTTGAGATACTCAACTGCTGTAAGTACTTTGTGTACATATATCAGGTTCTGCCAGTATAAGTACAGGTATAGGTACTGGTAAAGGTATATTACATCCAAAGATATACAGATATCTATGTAGTTGAGTTAAGGTCGTTGGTTGTTGGGTTGATGGATATCCAGGCCGCGCAAGTCAGACCAGCAGTTAAATAAACTAGCGTTGATTTCGAATGGTATATTTCTGGTGCAAATAGACTGCGGAATTGCTGCTGTATTCTTGGATTATATTGATCGTTTTAAAGCTTATTAACTATTTTCAAACTGTTTTATTTAGATTATTTTCATTTTACTGCTTTATATACTGAAACTTAGTCCTCCTTTTTTTATTGATATTTAAGAGTTATATGGAGACAGCTATTTAGTTTATTATGTCTAGGTAAAAACGTGCTGAGTTATAAATAAATTTATACGTATAGATTCGAGTATACTTGAAAAATTTTTCGATAGGAACTACACGAGTTATTGTAATGAAAAGATTCGCGGTATACATATTACAAGAGGTGTACATAAGAGGTGGGTACAATGTCCTACATACTGAGTGTATTTTAGCTGGTGACTTGAATTTACGTCCCTCTGGGTAAAAAGACGTCAAGTACGTTATCAATCGTGTTGAAACTGGGTTTTTGAATCATGGTTATTTTAGAAATTCTTATTAATATCTTTTACATTTATTTCTCTTACAATGGAGCCAATTGTTTTCTCTTGATGACACTTGAAATAAAGGCAAATAATAGTTTGCTGGAGTTTTTTTATTTTATGGAGATGCTTTGATGACGAGAGAAGAGTTATGAAGTATTCTTTAACAGTTGTAGAATAATTCTTATGGTTTATACTTCTCATGAAGAGAGTTTATGAACGAGACGCAAACTCAGCAAGTTTCTGGTAGAAAAGATGAAAATTAAAGAAAAAAACTAAAAGTAAATGGTTGTGGATGCTAAATTGAACTCGACTGATGCAAAATTAAACAAACAGTTTCTACTGAAAGTATTGGATTGTTAAAACATTTCTTGAATTCTTTTGACGAATCGGCTTGTTAGGTATTCAAACGTTTAATTTATGAGATTTGTTTGTATACTTTTTATTATTTGGAAAAAATATTAAATATTTATTTAACTATTTTAGCGATTCAGTAAAGTTGTGACTATGTTATGATTAAAAATTCAAATTCACGAGTTATTATAACTTTTTTTTTATCATGGTCTGTTTTTTCCGCAAGAATAATCATAATTTTAGCTGCAGTTTTTTGTCAAATGAGTTGATAGTATTTCTCTCGAGAATTATTTCCTCCAGAGACTACTGGAGTCTGCATTAAATTTGTTGTATCGTATCTTAGCTGGAGAATTTCGAGGTGAATTTGTACACTGTCGATAATAATCTGAAATTGCTTTTGGATTGAAAATACATCCGAGATAGTTGGTGTCTATTGTCAACTCCCCAGCGGCATTTTTAAAATAAAATATTTGACAATGAAGAAACGCTCTGAATTAAACATAATATTATATATAGACTCGGTAGATTAAAAGATTATTTTGTTAGCGAATGTAGCTACTAAACTCGTCGCAAAAATAAAACTCCCAATTACACTGATTATTTATCTTAGACCTCAAAGATATATGTTGTTTTTATATCGCATTAATGTGTATATATACATGTAGTTAAATAGAATTTCTAATGTTTAAATTTAGCAATGCACGTGCAGCTGAGCATTATACAGTAGCTAACTGGACACGTAGTCAGATCTATCTTTAAACGTTTGCAATTTAAATGGTTAGTTGTAAAGCCACAAAGTCGCGCGCTAGACGAGAAAATCCGACGCAATTTCCGCACGTCAGCGGAAACTACCGAAAAAGTGCGGATAGTATGGAAAAAAGGCTTGAGTGGAATCGAGAGTTGGGCTCTGTCGAGTAAAGTAGAATTATAGGATAAAAAATAAAAAATGAGGCTTACAAAATAAAAGAAAAAGCCGCGTAAAAGCTTAAACGGCTGCGCCATAAATTTTACTCGTCATGATCTCTCGTGATATTACGAAAAAATATCGTACCGTCACTGCACTACACCAGTGTTAGGGTACGAGATGTTGACTGACTTTTAGCGGCATGAATTTCACCCAGATATGAATCTGCAATTTTTACTCGAGATTAAAGTGAGTTGCTATTACACAGCCAGGTCGTTGACCTATCTCAGTCACAATTCATATGACACATTTATGGGTTAACGTTAATCGATAATTCTCAAGTTTGTCGGATATTAACCTCGTGTCACTCTACATTGATTTCCTTACACTTGATTAATTTTTACCTGAATACATTTATGTAATTTATGTCATCTACTAAATTATTTATTATAATTTTTTTTTTTTGCTAAATTTGAGTGTTTCGAATTAAATTTCATGGATTTTATGTAAAAGTCTTTTTTAAAAAATTAATAACCGAAATACATCAAATTCGAAGTTTTATTTTATTCACGATCGATTATTCAATTGTTCACGAAGTTTATCGGAAATATTTCTACTTTTATTATATTTTTTTAATATTGAAGCTGGATTTCAAGGAGTTCAAAGCTCTCTTTCAGAATTTCATCAATAAATAATTTTAAAAATACTGCAAATTTCTCCTGCCTGAAAAATAATCCCATTAATATTTCTATAATTATACATACATACGTATGTATATTTCCAAAACTAGTTGTATAGTGGCACATATTTCAAAAAAATTTAATATAAACCTTTCGAATTAAATTGACTTTCGACAATTTACTGCCTCGAAATTGAAACGCGACGTAAACAGTTAACTTTTAATTAACCACCACAAAAATAACGAGATTCTAGTTTAGGAAAAATGCCACTACATCAACTATTCATTAATTACTCGAGCGTTAACCAACCATTTCGAGCTCTTATATTTTTTTTTAAACCAGGCCTGAGTTAAGAATCAAATTAATTTCAATTAAGCCCAAAGTAGCTACGACTTGATGGAAAACCCAATGCGCCGTGAATGAAGAAACGAACAAGAACCCAGCGCAGTATTTCACGTAAGACATACGAGGTGAATAAAACGCGTACAGCAGGAATCCCACAATAATTCACGACTCTTAGGATGGTTACTTGGGTACAAAGAGCCTCCGTATTCACATTGCATTGGGTAGGTCGAGTCACTGATTCTTCTAAAGTGGTTCCACAACTAACGCATATGCATTACATATACTATAGTAGTAGAATACTAAAGTATGTGTGTATATACTGTCTTTATAATATAATCCACAACTTGAAAGCAGTCACCGGTGTACAGCAGGGTGTATACGTATGACCTCGACGTGTAGCTCTCAAGGTAGATCGGAGTGCGCGACGTCACGCGGTTCATCCAAGGTCGGATGATGAACCACGTCCGATAATATATATAAATATACATACACATATATATTTTTCCATTAATTTATACTCATTAATTAACGTTCATACTCATATTCTTATACTTTTCTATCTTATCCCATTATTCGACTCGTCATATGTCATTGTCTATCATGATTTATTCTATTTCAGTGTTTCGTTGTGATAAGCAGCTCGCGGCTGGATCCTAAAGCTCTCTGGTGCTAAAACCACTTGATAATAATTATTTTTCGTGTAGAAGTTGATGTAGACGAGGCACCTTTGGTGATTATCATTCGGGCGTACGAGTTGTACGAATGAGAGCGCAGAATATAAGAAGGAAGCTGTAGATAAAAAGACCGTTAACCTTCCGTTTGGTCGATACTCAACAGCAACCTCGTTTGTGCTTACAAACGAGTTATTTAAAAATTACTTTTCATATTAATTTTGGTACTAAATATTCTTATGTTAATTGCAGTCGCGGTTTATGCGCGAGTTGATTTACTTTTCTTGTTTTTTAGAGGTAATTTTTGAAAGTAATCGTCTGAGTGGGAGCTAAACTTAGCAGGGGTTGTAAATAAAATAATAACTTGGTGAATTTAAATTGCAAATGCGTGGATGATGAGTAAGAGTTGCCGCTGAAAGGACAACTCTTTGTTCTTATGACTCATCGATGTCTAACTTATACTAAACATGTCTTCAACGCTTTGTGTTGGTGTTACAGGTCCGCCAAACCGTAGTGCAGCAGAATGTGATCGATCCATGGAGGGAACTATCGACAGGATCTTGATCTTCAGTTCAACAATCATGCAATAAGCAATTTCGCCGGGTACAGAATCGTCTGAGGATCCAGTAGTCAAAATAAAAGTAAAGTCAGAGGCGTCACGAGTGACCTGGATCGCATGCAATGTTGAAACGGCGATTGTCTGAGTGAAAGTGTCGTGACCCGGGTGAGCCGGGCTCTTCCTTTTTAAATTTCACATTTGTTTTATTTATTTATTTATTTATTGTATTTGTTTTTAAAATCTCCTCATTGAGAAATGCATGAAATTGCTAACGATCAAAGCTACTGATTAAACTAGAAACGAGACGACAAGCCGATTAATTATGAAAGCTTACAAGAACCAGTTCAAAATATCTAATGCATATGATTTAAAGTTTGATTGTAAAGTTGGAGAGTGACATAGCGAGTGTGTGAAAGAGTATGACGGACTATTTGGATTCACATTTTGTCCGGGCGCTCTGCCGTGATCCAGACAGAAGGACTCTACAAGTAAGTTTTATATTTATGGATACATATATATTTTATTAATAGACTTTTTATTTAAATTTATTCATTTAGGATATTGGAAAAGTTATCATCTATAATTCTTATTTCATATTTTTTACCGGCATTTGACTCTAGTAGAGCTAATAAATATTGTGGTCGATATTGTGCACTCAAACCCCCCGGACTAATTAACAATACCCAGGCTATAGTTATATCATGTACAGTAGAAGCCAATCATGAAAGCCGATATCGGTTGCCAAAACCCTCAAATTCGCTGTATGCTATTCACTTTATGGCATTTTGGCTTTTTTATTTTTTTATTTTAATTCCGTATGCCCCATTCCCGTAAATTACTTCAATAAAACAATAAATCATCCGTTTTATCTATCAATAAAAAATACACATTTGCTTTTAGTCACTAAAGAAATAATCTGCAGAGAGATAATCTCAAGTATTAATTTATTTTTTAAAAATATATTATTCATCATTGCTGCGAATTATCGTACTAATTATTAATTGCGTCAGACGCTCTTTAATTTTTTATTTAACGTAAAATTGTAGAGTTTAATGTGTATGGGGTAGAATTAAATAGCTAAAGTATAGAATTATTATAGAACTTTAGCTAAATTATATATTTTATTAAAATCATGCACAATATATTTTTAATTTTATAGAATTGACGTCAGCGCCCCCATTTAAGTAAGAAGTTGAATCATAAATGTCGTTGCGTAATCATTTTTAGATTTAATTATAATTTTTTGGTCACTTTAGGGCCAGTTTTGAACACTTGGAAACTTTAAATAAAATCATTTGCAAAAGACGCAATAACATATTCAATTTTTTCAATATTTTTAAAAATACTGTTATCCCACTATCAGAATGAAAATTTCATTTTATTCTTTTTCATTGATTAAAATAAAATATTAAATGTCCAAAAATAGAGCAGTGGCCACAAATGGTACCTTTATCCCATAGTCAGTTGAAATATTTAGTCTAATTATTTTTATTTAAATTTTAAATCTACAATTTTTTTCGCTGGGTCCATGTTGAAACATTTGATATTTTTTTTGTCAGTCATTCATATTGATATGAAATAATCATTCGGTGACTACGCAGTATAGAAATAGCATCCAAAAGTCACAGTCATCGAATTTTTTTTTCAACAGACCTGTTTTGTCTTTTCTTCTTCTATTTTTGCTGCTAAAGTCTGAAATCTTTAAATGACGACAACTCAATTCGATAACTTTTATTTGCATTCGTCAAAAGTTCCTTGTTCCTGTTTACATAAAATTCCACCCGGGAGCGATAAATACTTTCAAATATTGCTAATGAATAAAAGAGGATATATTTAAAAAATATGCACCTGATGTTGGATTGTCGGATAATAAACACTCTTAGTACGATGAATATAAACCTGCTTGAGTCTGTAGTCTGTACTCTGTACGGAATGCGTGTTATGCGAGTGAAGACCAAGATGAAAATATATATACGTAACGGTACAAATATCCGACGTACTTGCTGTGTATCTTCTATATTTATATTTATATATATATTTTGTTTAACTTTAAACGATGCGAAGCTTTCACGTACACATGCCGCGTCAATTTGTCGAAAATTGTGATGATTGTGTAATTTTCTAGTTAAAACATCTCTGTTTTATCATATAAGTATACATAAATAATCTTCATTCAAGGATCAACCTTTCAATTCAATTTAGCTGCATCAACTCAACTTTGTATAATATAACGTTCTCACTTAATGAGATACAATCTCAAACTTCAAGGTCGCCGAGTACTCGTTTTGTTCCACATTTGGTGGATATCTCTCTTGGTAAAAAGACAGAGACTAAATAAAAAATACATTTAAATAAGAAATGTCAAAATAAAGTTACAATTTCAGTAAATGTTAACGTAAATGGTATATTTACGGCAACTTTATTCCTTTTTTACTGACAACATGACACTTTTATTTGCTAAGTTTCGCTGGACGTTCAAAACAAAATAAAATATTACGAGACTGGAACAAAGTAGACCATTTGGCGCCACTTCGTACTTCTTTTCCGTGACTTATTTTATTTTTTTCATTTTCTCTGATATATTTTTCAACAATAGAGTGCATAGAACATATAGCAGGCATATAATTATTTTTATTTATAAACATAAATATATATTTATAAATATACAGTATGAGTTGTACGGGCTATTGACTCTTTGTATTTGTACACCGGTTTTATTACCTCGATAAGAGTGTACCTGATATGCAAGTTTGTTATAATTCTTCTCGAGTCTCTCGACTGGAGAGTTGATAACAAAAAATAAAAAAACCCTTGATTTCTGCATAAGACGTAAAACTAGATTGTAAAATGTAATTACATTTTATAGTAAAATTATACGATGATAATGAGAGAGCACGGCAATATCTGATAATATTTAAACATTAATCTAAAAGATGTAACCTGGATGGTAACGAGGGAAATTAAAGTGTATTAGTTACATAAAAATTTAAGTATGCAAGTGATAGTACATATTAATAATGTAATTCAAAACTATGCATATACTAGTTTGCGCGTTTTGAATTCATCTAAACATTACACGCGACTGTGTGTAAAAAGTATGCGGCAAAAGTATAGTAAGTAAGAGTTTGTTCAGTTCGATCGGGTGATTTATCCAGCGGGTAAAATATGCAAATAAAAGAGTATTTAGTTATACATATATATGGAGGACGAAGTACGCGGTTGATATATATAAAGGAACAAGTCGCGTTTAAGTCGTAGCCTTTCGATCGGTATTATATGTACATACTTATAGTTTATACTGTAGTTTTATATAGAATGCACCACGCGAGGTCGCATGTCTCTTGACACTCGGTGTAATGCCTGTTAAATATATACTGAAGAAATATATATATAGCTATCTTGTATATTTGTTTTAGCTAACCATTTTGTTTTACTCTGATTTCAGGATCTTCAAATTATTTACTATGGACTTCTTGGACTGGAAGCCTTGCGACCTTGTAGAGATTCGATTTTACGAGAACTATGCAAAGTTGTGCGATATGAAAGACATTACGCCAATCATGTTCTTTATTAGTGAGTATTTCGTTATATTTTATAATTTTTTTAGCTTTATACTAAAGTTGTTTTTATTTAGTCCATTCATTGAATGATAAATGACAGGATAGAAGTACCATTTTTGGTCACTTTAAAAATTTAAATAAAACAATTTGTAAAAGACGCAGTGACATAATTAGTTTTTGAAACAAGTGCAAAGACACTTGTCCTACAACTGCAATGAAAATTTTATTTTATACTTCATCATTAATTAAATAGAGTATTAAATGTCCAAAAATGGTGCAGTGGCCGCAAATGGTACTTCTACCCCATCTGAATTTAACAGAGCAATGTCTTCTATAGTTCTCTTTTTCAAGCCTGTAAATTATTTTTCGTTACGGATCATAGCTTAAATTTTTCTCAAAATTTATGTAATTGAGCCTTCTGTTGAATTTTAAAAGATTTTTACACTCAAAAAGTGACGGTAAATGTTTTTTTTTATTACGGACAAAAATTTTCTTTAAAAAATGTCGTTTTTTTAAAAATTTTGATTTATATCAGAAAAAATGTCTTTGAGTTCTCAATTATTGTATGAACGCTACTAAAATCCATTACTTCCTTTGAGGATGAGAAAAAGGTGGCCGATGTTTTCACTTTGAGGTAAAAAAATTTTTCAGCTGAAATCTAAAAATTTAGTCGAAGTGAAACATCACACCTACCGCCACCTATCGATGGAAACTCGTAAGAGAACTCTGTATTGCCGACTTGAGATAAATACCGACAGTTGCTGCCCGAGAAATTTTAAAGTGCGTTCATTTGCCACCAGGCGACGCGGTCTGTCGGAAAATAAATCTCTAGTTTCAAATAAAATTCTTGTATTGAGTTTTCTGGGCACATTTATTTTAAAGTCGCGACTGATTTCCATATAAAATTGATGTGAATATAAAATAAATTTTACAGCACGGGTGAATTGGCAACGAGTTGGTATATTCTGCTGTCTGGATCAGTATTCATCGATGGGTCCATGTTTCTTCCTCGTTCAAGGTAAGAAACTTTTGATATTTATTTATCCATATTTTCAAAAAATAGTATGATCTATAAATTAAATAGCAAAGCTGTTACATCGCGGTAAATCTATTAGTAGACATTTTCCATGTCTAAATATAAATTAAAAGTTATATTTAATATAAATGCATCTAAACTTGAACACGGGAGCTTTTGTAAAGGTGTTATGTATAATTATTAACGGGGTTACGGTCGTGGTATTTCTGGGTTTCGTTCCCCCTCGTACTGAGGAAATCCTTATTAATTCCGCAACCTCGATTCGTAATTCATGACATAAGCCCAGCAAATTTTATACGAATAACTATAATACACTTCTTCCATAGATTGTTATGCAACTTTCCTGATATGAAACCGGGCCTTCTTTTATTGTGAATTACACAATACCTATAAAATAATTTTTTACAAAGAAAAAATATTTGTAAAGCAATTTTTAAATTGATTCAGTGTCTCGGGCCACCGGTCATCGTAAATAGGATTCTAGAACAGGATGCCAGATCAACTTGATTTCAATTAAATTCCAGTTTCTGGACTGTCCGTTGCTTATTAAATTAGCAAGTGCGTTAAGCTATAGCTGTATAGGTATGCTGCAAACTTCGTTTCATTGTGGAAGTAAAAAATAATAATAGTAATGATAATAAAAATAATAATAATATGATAGAGAATAATGAAACTTGGGTTACCCGGCGACAGACGGTGCTGGTTCTAAGCTAGTTATTATAATAACGCGAAGCTATGTATATATATATATATATATATATATATATATATATATATATATATATATATGTATCATATGTATACATATAGTTTGATTAAAAGAACCGTGTGTCGGAGCAAGAAGAGGGAATGAATCCGTATGAATAAAATGAAAACGGGATATGCCGTGCGTTTAAAAGTAAAGTTGTGGTAGTTTCCGAGGCTTCAAAGTGTTTGAGTTAGTGGTAGTATTAAACTAAAAGTGTATGGAGTAGATGAGGTAGGCATAGCACGAGCTCGATGAAATTCCATGTACCGTGAGCACGAGACGCGGATTAAAAAAGAGACTACTAACTCGTAGCAGTGCCTCAGAGAGGCTGTAAGCTTTATAAATTTCTCGATCGAATCCTTGCTGTCGTATATATAAAAGCTACAGGGATTTAAATACACATATATATCTATATATGTGCATATATATTTGTATTTGCATTTGCATTTATATGCGATGCAGGGTTTTAGTGTGGATATGTAAAAGTGATAGAAAGCAGGGAGAAATGTTGAGAAAGAGACTAGAGTGGTGTGCATATTTGTTTGTCAACGACATCAGTTCTACATGAGCCGGTTCCCGGGCTACAGCGTTACGGGTTTATTTCTTTCTTTATTTTTTAAACAAATTCCTTTTTCATTCTTTCGCGAAATAAAATAAAGGATTTAGCTTGGGCTGTTGTGTGAGTAGACACAATTGCGCTTGTTTCACAAAACTGTACCTACAGTAATATGCTAAATAAAAGTACATTTGACGTTATTGTTGTTGTTCATTGGTAAAGAGGTAAAACGCCACCGACGCATTTCACACGGTGAGTCGAACCGTGTCGTGGAATCGACCGTGAGAAAGAGGAAGTCATAGAGAGAACTTTTTAGTGAGAGGGATATATGCTATTAGAATCATATGTAGGAGGATAAAGACCAAATTGAGGATAAAGAGAGGACTAGAGAAAGACCCGGTGGTGAGTCCGATAGTTGATGGGGATTAATGTAATGTGTAATGCCACGTAATGTTGTATAATGAATGATTGTGTGCGGAACAGGTTAACTATATAAAGACAAAGTTAAAAGTTTAAGGAAAGGGAAGAAGATGCGCTTATTGTACCTCCGGGACTTGGTATGCACACATCGCGGGGTATAATACGGCTACGGAGAACAAATTACGGGCATAAAGGTGATATGCTCGCATGAGGTGATCCACGAATTTGTGTCCCGTGACGAATCAGCAATAGATCAAAAAGACTCTGCCGGTTCAGTTGAGCAAGCCCGACTCTTAGCTGCTGATGCTCAAATGCTCGCATGTCCACTGGCCCGTGTCATCCACCCGTCGTATATATTTTTCGCGAGCGACACAACCATCTTCTATATCCTCAGTCCCCTATACTGATATTCTGGAGTACGTCTTGCTGACTACGACTGTCTGATCGCCGGTACGGGTGGAACTCGTTCTGGCGGGTTCGTAGTTTGTTTGTGTTTAAATAAGTGTGTATAGAGGTTGTTGTTGTTGCATACCGAAAGATTGCGACCAGTGACCCGTGAATAAAATGCGCTTAACGACAGAGAGAATATATATATCTGAGTAGTCGAGTCAAGTGTACGGATAAAGGTTGGGAGTGAGACGGAGTAAAAGAGACGAAGACTAGAGGAGGAGAAGCTGGGGGCGAAGGAGGAGGAAGAGGTTGCCAGTGAGGTTGAGAGAGAGCGAGGGACCGGGGGAGTGACGCCCAACGAGCTTGCCGAAGGATCGCCGCTGCATTCCGCTGCTACTCCTGCTCGCTCGCGACTCAACTCGGTGCGCGGATCGTGCTCCTAGTGGCAATCAGTTACTACGGTGTACAGTGGGAGAAGAGAAGGGACATCGTCAACACGAGTGTTAGTACTCATACCTACACTCAGTCTATTTAAATATTATTATAGACAGGTATCGGTATGAGGAGTTTTACGTTTTATTGCAATTTATAACTTCGTCATCGTCATCGTCATCGTCATCACATGTGTGTGATTACGAGTAGCAGGTACACGCACGATTATTATCGGAAACACCTTGAGCAACCACATGATTGACTGCTAGCAATGCGAGTTTAAGTTTTATCAACTTGTTGGTTGTTGGCTGTGTTGTTGTTGCTGTTGTTGTTGATGTTGATGTTATTGCTGGTGTAGTAGTGTTTGGAGTACAGAGTATAAGAGAATTAAGTTCTATGTACTGCAGTTATAATACAATCTCTTCGCCGGTCGCTTTCACCAATGCGCGACTGTTTAGTTTGTTAGCTGACTGTTAGTCTACGACGACGTCTTTACGACGAGAGTTTATGTATCAGTTGGCTAAGAGAATCTGTGCTGAAGAGTAAGTAGTTTTGCTACTTGCTCAAGTTTCATTTCTTCATTGACATCGAGGTCAGGACATAAGTTTCTAATACTCTGAAAAAAAATAAGAAGAAAATAATAATTTAGTTATCGATCACGTCAAGTATTTTACGTTATTGGATTAAATTATTTTAAGCTCTGAATAATAATAAAGATTAAAAAGTTTAACCAGACTTTTATAAATCGAGGACGAAGGATAAAAATGTTTGCTCAGTGAGTTCGGTGATAATTGCCGGTACTGAAGTGTCAGTGAATAAATAAAATATCCACCGCGACTATTAGCGGTTTAAGTTTTTGTCGGGATAAATATCTTTGAGAGCAGAGGGTGGATAAAACCGGCAAGCTGGATGCGACCGACGGCGCCCCGCCCCTTCCTCCCCCGCCTGACATTACTGTCACTCAGGATGACCGGTGAGCATTTTATAAATTTTATTTTCTCTATGCTTATTTTTACATACGTCGATATCAGTATGTTCGCTAAAAAGAGCCACGTTTAAATATTGTGAGCTCGTATCATTGGATAAATGCACGAGCACGTGTTATATATTTATATATCTATATATGCATGGAAAATATAAAAATTCCGTCACGTATTTAATAAAATCTATGCATACATTAATAATAACACGTCTCGATAAGATTATCATAAATTTTTGTTGCTGTTATTATCATTATTTATGATAAATTTAGTTTATAGAATGTTGTAATGGTAAATTACACTTCTTGAAGAGTAATCTACTACCGGCTGTAAAACAAGCACGCAATAATCATTATAAGTATAAAGAGCGAGAGAGGAAAAAAGCGGAATAGAAATAGACAGAGGAGCTGTAGAACTTAGAGAAATGATCAAGTCCCGGTTTTCCATTATCTCAACGTCCACAATTTTAAATTCCGCAAATAGCCGTCTTATAATACTGTATATACATATACAGTACACTAGATCCTCAGCACTATTATTTAAAGGATAATAAGCCGGCTGCAATAATCAACTCTCTCTCACTCTTTTTATTTAATTTCTTGCTCTTTTATTTTATTTTATTTTATTATAAAAGCAAAGTAATCTCACCGCGACCCAGTAATGAAATTCTTGCGGTACAAAGCAATGAGTACATATATAACAACTCGCGAACATTAAATGTTACTCATCGTCATCTAGATGCTTTGGTCATATCGCATAAACTCGAGAAAAGATAAACGAAACATTGAAACCGCATAAATGTACATAAAGTTTAACCTGCTACTGCTGCTACTGGTTCTGGTACTACTTATACTTTGCCGACAACTCTCTTAATATATAACTTTTCCGTCAGATCTCTCTTATAAAACAACTAAACTCGGAGTAGAGTATCAATTTATTTAATGCTCGAGCAGAGGCTCGTCGTTTATGTGCCAGCAGGTTGTGTTTAGCAACGGCACCCAATTCTCCTGAGGAAATACCTTCAGCCATCATTTAAAACTTATCTTCCTCATGCTATTACTCGTATATACATAACGTACAAGTTATCACATGCCACATCAAAGTTTAACTTCACTATCGTCTATACATTTTTTATTAAAAAAACTTACGTCAGTTTTAATGCCTCATTGCTCATCACCGTTGCTAACATAAAAAAAAAAAAATCGGATTTTTTGGCGCTAAAAATTTTTACTTGCCCTGATAAATTTTTCGTATTTTTAATTGAAAACGAAAAAAATTTCTTGCGCCAAAAAATCCTTTTTATCTGCGAATAAAAAAAATTCACAAGATAAAATTTTTACCAAATTTTCATTTGAATATTTTTTCTTTAAAACATTGAGCTTAACTACAAAGCAAATTATCGATTTCCGATCGCCGGTGAATAGAACAAAACGTCTATTATCCGCGGCAAGATAAAACCCAGTACATATTCATAGAATATGTACGAATTCACAAGCTTCCATAGAGATCTAGGGATAAGTATAATTTTCTTTGCATGGTTTAATTCGATAATGAGGAAGGCCATTTTAATTATAATAATAAATGCGATTATTAATCGCGGTTTTTATTAAAACCATAAATAATTTAATTAGCAAAAGTTATTGAGGATTTATAATGATGATAAATGAAGCTAAGATTTATTTATCATCTCAAGGCAAATAATATAAATGTTGTAGATAAAAATTCAAAAGCGAATCCAATTTATCAGGTTGGCGCCAAGTGTATAAATAAAGTCAAGCTCTCTCGTTCAATTCAGACGGTGATTAATGCATCAAGTCTCGTCCGATAGATATTCCATTCAATTTTTTTCTTTTCTTTCTTATTTTCTTCTCTCTCTGGCTTGATACTGTAGAGTAACGAGCACGACCACGGCAACAGCCATTCATTGATCTCAGTGTGTGCTAATATCTAAAACTTTGTGTTTGTATGTTTATTTTCGTCTTTGTGTTATCCAACGCCCACGTATCTCATGACGTTCGTCAAGATACCAATGGGTAAATTTGCAACCCCTGTAATAATAGACGTTTTGCGTTGTTTCCACCGACAACAAATTTAATACCAATGACAGTGACAGTCGTAGGGTAGGGGTAGGGGTAGGGATAGTAGAGATGCTGATGGTTTGAGATCAACCCATCCTCGCTAATACCACTCGTCTGTCGCCCACTCACAGATATCATATTCATGAATTATGCAGACTCGGCATATAGATGTATCCAGCAAGGACGTCATAATAATAAATAGTTTTCGTGTCGTCAAAACGAGTCTGAGTATCGTGTAATTGATAAAATTATTTTTAATTATATTAATTTTTAGTCTATTAATATTAATTGTAGACAATTTTTTATCTCAAGATTATCATTTTTAACACGTCGGTATTTTAATTGGAGAAATTTTCCACCATGGGAAATATTTTGTCGCACTTTTACTTTTTTTTTTTTTAACTCATAGTTTTAACGAGTCGTTTACTTTTTCTTTTTACTTACAATTTGTTATCTTCTATTTATTTATTTTTATTTTCGCTTAATTGAACAATCTCTTTTATTCATTTAATCAAGTATTTAAGGCCATTTGTTATTCTATTTATTGTGCCAGCGTTAAAATAAATTAAATAAGCCGTATTATTATTATATATAATAGCAGATTGAATTGACCAAGTCATACGTCAAAAACTCTCACACGAGGCTTTCTCTTTGTCATGTTTAATGCCTTTAATATAAATGGAATATCTTTTTAACAAGATACTTTTTTCACTTGCTTGAATATTCTTACACACTTTATTTATAGAAAATGTTTCTGATAAACTCTCGTTGCTTTTAAACCGGAATATACTATTCCCAAAAAAGATTATCACTTTCTCTGTCAAACGCGATGGTTTCTACTCGCGACTTTTACAAGTGTCAGTATGAATTTTAATTATTCTCATTTAAACTTTTGCTCGCTGAAAAAATTTTTTTTTTCTCGTAATAAAAAAAAAAAAAGTCATTATTTGGCCTCATTTAAACATCCTCACAAGGTTTTCTATACATAATTTTCCTCTTTTTTTTTTTTTTTTATCGATTTTCAAACAAGACAAAAGCTCATACGTATTTTATTCATAGGAAAAATGCAACATTTGCAATGTGTGATTCACTCGCACTAAAATAAACTGCATTGCGGAAAAATTTGTGCCAAGAGAAAAATTCACATAAAATCATAGACATTAAAGATTTTTTTTTATTTATTTATTAATTCAAGGAAAAATATTCAGAAAAGAAATCCTTGACATTCATTTAAAATAATACTAAAAAAAACGTTAGCATAATAGTAACAAAGTTGATAAATCCTATAGCAATGTTTCACGTCGTTTACTTCCAACGGATTTACTTGCTAACAATCTAATTAATTAATTTGTCCAATTTAATTTAACTACAGTGAAACAAAAGAGTAAAAAGAGTAACTGAGCAGTGTTTTCAAAAAGAATTTGAAACTTGTGTGCTGACATGGCTCTGAAATCCCACCGATCGATCAACGTGACAGATCGGTAAAAAAAAAAATAAAACTTCCTCTTTCGTGTTTAGTTTCCTCATTCTTTATTTCTTCGTATTGTGCTTTCTCCACCTTATAAGTCTATATATACTTTTATATATCTAAAGTCGAAGAAAAGTTAAGACTCATTCAAAGTTTTACTCGGTAATTTGTAGCACGTGCAGAGTACGATGAACTTTTTTTCTCAGCATCCGTCCACTAGAAAAAACAAACTTTTCCAATATTCTCTCAAGTCGTGCCCGCGAATGCTAAATTATTCTTACTTTCAATTTGTATACCGAGTAAAGCTCTCGACAACTTAGTAAGTAACAAAGTAAGTAAGTAAGCAGACTATTTCACCCTCATCCGAAATATAAAAAAAGTTTACGGTATATTAGCATCACATTAGCGACACCCGACAATAATATAAATATTTTAAAAACTTTTTAGCGTCAACTTTAAAATAAAAAAAAAAATTACCCATTTAATTTCATCGACATTTAACTCCAATATAAATAAATTACAGGTTTTAATGTCATCACGTCATATACCATCCATGTGTATTTTAAAGAGCGCGCACGTCATAAAAACGTACGCTACAACATATATATTTTGATATGTTATCGTGATTAAACGTCTTATCTTGCTACGACATACTTTGAGGATCAGATGACTCAAGTAATGTTACCAAGCGAATTAAAACTCATGTCGTCGTACTTTTATATTTTCTTTTTTCACAAAACCTATGACGTAATAATACATGTAGCAAAAGCGCAACGATGCACAGCAGTACGCACGATCGAGCACGAAAGACTATAGTAAATCGATATCTGATAAATAGGCCAGCGTTAAAATATATAAAACAATCTATATTTTTTATTTTATCGCCCTTTATCTACATTTTTTATTTCAATTTTTTTTTTTTGCTTATCAATGTAGTTGTTTTTGTTGTTGTTGTTATTATTATTAGTAGCATTGTGGTGAAAATTTTATTTAAAACAGCTTTTTCTCATTCGATTCCTCTTATGAATAACCAGATATTATAGACACTGACCCGATGACCCTAGATGCTGACCCTCGGAATACCTCTGATGATAATAAGTCGTGCGTGATACTTGGTCTCAACTTTTTTACTGTCCTCAATCCAAAACTACACATTCCAACAATATATATGTAGACATACACATATATATTTATATATATGACAATACTTTTACCTCATTCACGATACTACCTCTCTCTTATAAAAACTCAATACTACAGCGAGCATAACTTGCGTGTACACATGAACGTAGCACTCTCATGTTTTCATCATCATCATCATCGTATACGTGAGAATGAGAATGAGAATAAATATATAAGAATGTAATGGCAGGCATGAGTGATTAAATAATATTATTATCGGTTTATTCTAAGTCTAAAACTCATTCCGAGAGCAACAAAAAATATTTAATGCCCGAATAATCTGAAACTCATCATAATACTCGTGAGTATCAGCCGGACTATTACTGATTTAGTGCTCGGATATCCAATCCGTCTTTTTATTTTGGACAAAAAATAAATTAGATTTAAGTGTCTCGAGGACCCAAGAGACTGGGATTATTTTTTACTCGGGCAGATAGACTCGGTCCATTAAATACGGCTATTAAAGTTACTACAGTTTTATTAATTTAAAAGATCTGGAGATCGCCGCCGATGAGGGGAAAATAATTTTGTTGGGAATAAACTTTACTTGCTGAAGAAAATATGAATAATACCGTGGGTAATATAAACCTGGCATAATACTTTTACTATAGTTTAGTACCCGTAGATTAAGTTGTGCTCGCGATATATACGGGAGAGACAATACGTTGGGGAACGGCAGGTGGATTTGTGGTGAGGGATGGAAATATAGTGATAGTAGAACTTGAGAGTAACGGGAAAGTTGCGTTATATATAATATTATATATATATCGCCAGGAGATACTTAACGATGTTATATAGCTGCTGACAATGAGGAGGCTTACGATGATGTGTATTCACTGGTTTATATACATTTAAATCCGATCCCTATAGGGCTTATAGTTATGAATCCACGGTCTGTTGCTTCTCGAGATTGTCCAATGGCGCGCGAAATCTTCTTTTCAGCTCGTCGAAAAATCACGTCTTTCATATTTATTTATATAATACATACATTGGTATATTTACTGTCTGTTGAATATCTTGGAGGTTTGGCTACACTAGACCAGTATACTTTTTATTTTCATTCTTCGCTTTATCGCCTCGGGCGCACTCATTGTTATGCTAAAAGGTCATAATTCTGTTTTATTGTAATCTTTTTTATTTTTTAACATATTTATATATATTTTTATAGTTTTTTTTAGCATGGAATATTAACAAAATTTTTTAGCATAGTGAATTATTAGTACACGCGGACGAGCGATGAATTTATCCGACATTCCACATGATTGATTGGATATTCTGGGCTCGCTTCTGATCGATAGAGATTCCGTACAAGAGAAGC
The DNA here is from genome assembly GCF_026212275.2 of Microplitis demolitor. Classification (NCBI taxonomy): domain Eukaryota; kingdom Metazoa; phylum Arthropoda; class Insecta; order Hymenoptera; family Braconidae; genus Microplitis; species Microplitis demolitor. The sequence continues at coordinate 17,456,281 of NC_068552.1, forward strand.
GAACGTTCTCTTGGTGTCCCTGAACGCGTTTGCAGAATATTATCGTCCATTCTCGTGGGGAATACATATATAGATATAGATATAGATATGTAATATAGTAAATATGTGTATTCACGTTATAACGTGGGTCTGCAAATCGCTCCCACAGTACTGCGTATTTTGCAGAACCTCATGAAGTTGGGAAACGCCTTGTACAGCTTCATAAGTACTTTGCAGTTGTTGCTTGAAAGGAAAGTTTTGTAATTACAGGCATTGAGAAAACTTGCTGCTCTAACTGCACTCGAGAGTTTTAAATGTTATTAACGTCCACTTTAGGACAGGCTACTAAAACTAATACAATTTATAATTTTTAATTTATTTATCTCCTATCTATTGGCTATTTCTTCACTTTGCATAAATTTACCCATCAGCAAAAGTTTTATTAATTTTTATTGTGTACCGTCTGTCAGTAAAACTTTCTAATGAAAGTTATTTTACCGACTCGCGGTATAAAATAAATTCGCTCATATCTCTCATCGATAAGGCAGGTGCTTTTTTTCTGCTCCGCTTCTACCCTGGCTTACGGCAATGAAGTTGTTTCTGGTTCTGATTCTGATTGAAGTCTGATCTTGATCATGCAGATAGATATGTAGAAAAAATAAATATTTAATGGACAATTAACAAAAAGTAATCCCTTGTTGGGAACAGATGTTTTACCCCTTTGATTTAGTAATACGGAGGGTAATATTATATTCATTGGCACCGATGGCAGGCGCAATCACAGCCACACACGTCGACAATAAGCCGTGAAGGACCTTTAGAAATTGTAGAACCCTCGAGCGTAGTCAGTATTATTCTCTTCTCCTTTTGAAGTCCTCTCAATCCTAACACACTACACCATCATTTTGTCTCGACACACAATTGGATTATGTCTGCCCACCCTGTGTGCTGATAATAATCTTTGATAATAATAATTAGCGATATATTAACACGATACATGGCCTATAATTTAAAAATTTACCAACCAGCGCATCTAATTAGCTAAATTTAACAGAAACTTTCGACATAAATATCATGGAGGGAAAGTGTTGCATTAAAAGTTTGTACCAACAACTCAAATAAAAGCGTCATGCAAGGGTACTTTAATTATTAATTACGTCGCGTGCACTTTAATGAGAACAGGAGCTGTGTGACAGTCCCGCGAGACGTTAATAAATGTGTCTCCGCAAATATATTTCCATGTGCATACACAGTTACAAACGTATTCATTCAACAGGACAATGGTCCTTGAAGTAAAAGGATCGTATGTATCAAAATAAACCCTTTCTGTATCTTGAGGTTGGTTAATGCTCCCCAAGTCCCCGTCCCATAATTTGAATCCTCATATACTCGGCATTAGTTTAGATTTCTCTTGACCGCATGCGATGCGGTTTTAGCCATATCAGCTTTTATGTTTTTTCAATCTACGTTTCCTTGGAAAATTAATTACTTATAGCGAGGGCGGGTATGTGTGTTGTGTGGGCGCCAATCAATTGTGTAACTTATATACTGTGTGTCATATAAGCCACTATACGCAGCGTATGTCATCTTCTTTAGTTGATAAAGTTTACTTGTGAAACTTCTTAAGATCGACGGGTTGTCAACTGCAGTCCGGCTTCCGGGTTCGTCGCACTCGCCCCTCAGTTCCTATACTGCGTCACTAGTCATCCAGACATGATTGACTTTGCACGATGAGACACCGTAAAATGGGCTCGGTAGATATAGATGAGTGTCCTCTATACTCTAGGTCGAGCCCTCTCTATATTATCACGGTTTATATATATATAGAGAGTTTTTTTTTGTCACTCGGTGGTTCGTTAAATTTTTTTATCGTCTCCGATGTTGTTTTATGGCGTATTCGAAAGCGTCGGATGCCAGACGCCATGTCGAATTAATCGATCCATGCGTTGGAATATAAATGAAGGTAAAAATAAAAAAATTTGGATATATATATATATATATAAATATATCTATGTGTATAGTGGTTGAAATATTTGTCCGAGAGAAGGCTGAATGCCAGATGTGCATGTGGGATGTATATAGATGTAGAGATGTGTAGATGAGGATGAGGACGAGGATGGATGGATGGTACAGTAACTTGGTCCTCTTGATGTGCAGTACGAGAGGACACTCACTCGCTGGTTTAGCATTTGGGCGGGTTTGAGTGTTGGCTGTTTGATGGTGATGGAGAGTCGCGGGCTTTGGCTGAACCGGCACTACCACCATGTCATATCAGGAGGGTCGATATCTGCATCGGCATCGCCATCGACATCGGTATATTTTAACGTGTAAGACCACTTTTGCTGTTGTGCAGTGTACTCTCTGAGACACGTACACCACATCATAGCTTTGCTTGCACAAAATCCAGCTCTCGGATATTCTGCTGAAACCTCGGCTCGGCGTCCTGTTCGCTCGTATTTGTCGTCAAAGTCTAGTCGACCGGCGTAATTAAACGACCCTCTAACTTACAAGGAGATGAAACGCGTGCTCCTAAGGTATTAAATCCTTTGATTGCTCCACTTGTAATTTACGAACCTGGATATTAAATTTTAAAGCGTGCAACCAAGTCATTAATTTGCTTAATTTTTAATTTGTATCAAAATTTGTTTACCAGAAATTTTCTTCTCGAACAAACGATGGAAAATAACAGTCGAATGTTAAACTATTTCGTCTAACGCCTTTTCACGGAAATTATAGTATCGATCAATCGTAAAATGATGGCTGTGAAAAGGCACATTATTAAATGGGCATAAGTATCCACAATTTTACAAGATGATTATACAATAGCCATAGGAAATCGAAAATGATGAAATGCTTTTCGTTAAATCATTAATCATCTCTTAATTCTTTTATTCCTATAATAGAATCTATTTAATTTCCGTTGCTTTTTATAAAAACTAATCCAGAAAAAGAAAAGTAATTCATAAATTCACAAATATATATTGCATCTTATCGATCGGTATACTCTTTTTTACATCGATGATGACGGTCGATCAAACTTTTACCCACGAGGACAGGGACATAGCCATCATCACTTTTTAACATCATGCTCTGAATTTATACGGGTACTCATACATAAATATGATTCTGTACTGCTTCGCACGAGTCAATGCCCCCAAGCTTATCTGTATATATTAAATACGTTATTAATACAACGACAACTTTCATGTCCATGTACATAATTTGACACATCGACCCATCATCTACCACTACCATTTCACGCTTACACCTGCCTCAATACCTTTATATACAACTCACTCACACTCGAACCTGCGCTCATCCAAAGGAATACGACATAACACATAATAATCGAGAAAGCCTCATCAGTCGCGAATCCCAGCTCTCGCCGCTTTCGGGAACTCGCTCGCTTCCTTTCGTCGGTTACTTTTTTTTTAAGGCAGATGCTGCCAAAGTATCCGTTCGTAGCTTTACTCCCTAAACCAGCGAATTACGAGTAGAGGGTCCTGTGTACTAGAACGCTGGAAAATTCCAGACTATTTTCATCCACCATTTTCTTACCAATTCTTATCCTACGATTTATTTTTTTTTTAATTTATTATTAAACCGCTTGCATCTCCCTTTAATTTTTCCTTACTCTTAATTGAATCAAATCGTTTTTTTACCACTCGATAATTAAACTAATTCGATTTTTTATTTGCTCATTAAAATTTTTTGAGTTGCAACGAAAGTGGATTCAAATTAATTAGAATTAACTCATTAGCTGCACGCAGTCATACAAGTAATGAAATACATATTTCAAATTATATATTATTTATTTATTTATAAATATATATATATATATATATATATATATATATATATATATATATATATATATAATAAATAAATTTTTTATTCAGAACTTTCACTCTCTTTATTATAACGATTTCTCTCGATAAATGCCGATATGTAAAAAAAAAAAATGTTCAATACAGACACAGCAATTAATCACGAGATGATCGATGTGAATATCCCAGATAAAAATACCGTCGCGTAAAAAAATTCCACGGTGATTTGTGCAATTTGTTGTTGGCTAACTAAAAACGTGCGGGAATTAATCGTTGATGAAGTTGCTAACTTGGCTTTGCTTGCTCAGTTTACTCAATCATGTGTTCAATCTATAAATCTCATACATACATATAAATGCATTTCGTCTGCACATATACCTACATATATGTATTATTCGTATTTATGTATAGTATTGCAGTAGACGAGAAACTGGGCGCCAAGTTGCCGGACGAGGAAACGGAACCGGAAACGTTGTTATAAAGATCAGCGCTACCCGTATCGTTTCATTAAATGATAATATATTGTAGTAAAAAAAAAATATATAAATGAATGAATTAAATTTGCCCGAGTTTAAACTAGATTGGGAAGTAGGAACTTAATTAATTTTCTTAACGGGTATCCGTCGTTAATGAGTGCGCGCGTAAATTAGATTCCTGTTGCTCTCTGCTTCAGTCGCATCAGCTCTGCTACTCCGAGGAGCTCCGAGGATTAAATTGCAATAGTGCACTATAGTTGTTTATTAGTATCAACAAGTTAATTTGTCATACGCATGGATTTATAGCCAGCCTACCGTGTTTTCATTCGACTAAGTTTATTATAAAGCACTCGATGCATATAAGCTCTTTTTTATTATTTTCTACTATCTGGTTATTCTGCGATTCAAACTTAACATGGCATACACACGACCTTGCTCGTTAAATACGTCCGGCACGTATATACACTTGACGTCGTGTCAAGGTCATCAAAGCTCATTGTTAAACATATTTAAATTTTTTCCTGCGCTAAAATTAAAATTAATTTTTTAAATTTTAATACATAATTCACTCATTTATATATTTTACCCAAAAATATGTCAATATTTTACATACATGTAAATTTCAATTAACTTTATGACCAAATTCGCCAACGGAGCCCGACATCTGGGATTTAATTTAACACGTTGAAATAAAATAAACGAAAACATTTTTTTTTCTTTAAATTCCCTCGCGATTGTAATGACGTCAAAAAGAGCATAACAATGGAATCATTGTTATCCTAGCTTCAAACAGCTTTTCTAGAAACTTGAGAATGTGTAAGGACAACGCGACCTTCCGTCTAAGATCAGATAAACGTCTTGAAATTAAAATTGTATTCACTCCCTCATGAGGTAGTTCGTATTCGCACACAGTCCGCCAGTTTTATCTCACTCTAATACTCAGCTACCCGTCCTCTCTTTATTATCACGTGCGCTTTGTCGTCCTCGTACTCTACTCTGTTTAAATAAACTCGTACTCAAGTTCAAGTGACATGATCACACGACACGTTTAAATAAAAAATAATTAATATATATATATATATATATATATATATATATATACCGTGAAAATTAACGGGCATGTATGATCGTCACGCGTGAAAATCATGGGGGCTTTATTCGCGATACATTTTTATGACATGGACCAACAACGATGCTTGTATGCTCATGTGTAAGAAGTATTCTTACATTACTATGTTTATTCACCGAGAATAGTACGGTATTATGTATATGTACAGTAAAGATTACTGTAGTGTACAGAGTGTTACGTTATGTAGCAGTAGCAATTGCAAAAATAACGAAAGACTTTTTGTTCCGAGATCAGCCGCGAGAGAGCGTAATGTCGAAGCCGCGCTTGTTCATATTATTGGGAGTCCTATTCGTGGGAAGCTTAGTGTTGTTTGGAACACCGTGGCGCGAGTTTCGAGTTACCGCGCTTATATATAAATATATAAATATATTTAAATTTATTGAGCTTTTATTTGAAACACCCTCAAGCTGTCCTTCAGCTTCTTAGTTCGGTGCCATCCACTAGCACCATAAATATTATTACTATTTATATAAATATAAATATGGATATATTTACACACCCCCGTTTAATTACATCCGTTTGATATTTATTTATTTTTAATCCATTTTAAAATTATGTTGTACCGTTGGTACTTTTGTGACGTGAATAATAACAGTGTAGTGAAGATATATATTATTTTTACTCCACATGTCTATTGAGTTAATGACACTTTTTTCGCGGCCTGAAACGGAGCACGAGATTTATTTTTCCAGCATACGTATGTTTATATATTTTTAAAATTTGAATAGTAAGGGAGTGTATTAATAAATCGGCACAATTTCTCTCTCAACTTTTGTTTAAATAATTAATTAATTGTCGGAGCCGTAATTTTTATAATTATTGTTGATAACCCAGTGACACAATGGTAGAGGAATCTCCCTCGGAACAATTAAGGGAAAAAAAAATAATAACGACTGTCTAAAAGATTTATTAATTTATTATCGTCAGCTATTATTATTTAGTAAACATCAGGCGTCTACTTATCGGTATCGGTCTTTTTAAGTCTTGCTATTAATAGTGCAGCATTGTATTGCTTTTATTTTATTTTTTAAATCTTTAAGCGTTTGAATGGCCAAGTTAGTATAGAGAGTAAATTTATTGTCGATACTGTTGTTGAAATATAAATATATATAGCGAAAAGAAAAGAGAAATGAAAATAAAAAGTAATTAGCATGTGCATGAAGATAAAAAAAATTTGCTCTACTCCAGAAGAGCTGATGACAGTATGACCTGGATCGTTGTCGTCATGTGTCGAGTGTCAATTCCGAGATGTTCGATATTTTTTTTTTTTTTTTTTGAATTGTAACGCGAGAGCAATAATAAAAAATGAGAATGACAATAAGTAAAAAGTATGATACTACAATGCAAGTATTCTAGTCTACTTTACTATATACGTTATGTAAATATATATGTATTCTTATCATCATCCGAGTTGAGTGTTCTTCAGGTGCTTCTTAGAACTCTTGATGCACACAACAATCGCTTGTATCATTTATCTGCACAAGCTCAAAGTAATTTATCCTCCTTAAGTTTTTGACAAGTCTCAAAAATAATTAATCATAAAAATTGCATAACTTTTGAATAATAATCTCTCATGAAACGTTTCGTTGGCGAGCTGTTTTTTTTTTTTTGTAGATAATCTAATTATTATCATGACTGACCAAGTCAACTGTAGAGAAATTCATTGAAGCTTTGGCTGAAGCAATTTCTCGTCGCTAAATTCGATGTTACGCATAATCTATTGCTTCACAGTTGTCTGAACTTGAGACCATAAATCCGTTATATTCACATTTAATTTGTATTACATACTAAATAATAGTATTCGGCTCAGTACTATGACTAGACTGCTAATGTTACACATTAAATGCATGCTATTGTGCTAAAAAAATCTTAACACAGCTACAAATCCAGTACACGAAAAATATGTTATAAATATATCGATATGCGCGTACATACTCGAGTACATTTAAGCCGGATTATCGTCTCGATATCGACAACTAGGCATACATTTACTTCATCGCTCACCCGGAAACGAGATCTCATGCTCCTGCGATAGTCACAGGCACAGGCTGCCGATCCCGTTTGTCGTGTTCCCCTTTCATCCATCCTGAGTTCTCGCAATTCTCTGTATCAGACATAAGTATACGTATATATGTCTACGTCTTGCTCTTTCTCTTGGTCTGTGTCTACCTCTGTTCCTGTTTCTATGCAATATATCCACACATACACACTTATATATTTAATAAAATCCGTTGCCTAGAAAAGACGTTTGTGACGTAAAACGTAACGCACTTGTACTGGCATTGAGTTGATGCACGCACTCTTATTCAGCTTCTTTTGCTTCCTCTTTTACTTATAGAGAGCAAGATCTTCTGTGCAAGAACAAGAGTGTATACTAGTTCATACCAATACCTCCACAAATCAAAGGCAACACTTTGTGTGCATTTGTGTGCGTATGTGTGTATATAGAACCAGCGACTGGCTGTTTCCTTGCAACGGCCTGAGCGTGGAAAATTATTTTTATTTTTATTTTTCATCCACTTCCTATTTCACAGCAACTGAGGTTATTTTCTCATCTATTGCTCCTTATTCATCGTAAGCCTCTTGGGCTAGCAGCATTAATCTCTCGACGCTTCACGGGCACTTCGATCCTTCGATACCCGCTTTTCAAGTCCACACTAAGCCATATTCTTCCATATTTTTCCCACGAAATCGCACACAAAAAGATTGTGAGTTGAAAAAGGTTAAAGATGTCCGTAAAATTAATCCGAGGGTCTATTGAACTTTCATTGATAATTATCTGGGGTGAATAATGACGTCTGAGAAAATATGTAATTTAATAAACATCTTTTTGTTTACAAAAAATATTTTCAGCAGAATGATGGATAAATGGTGCGGCATTAAAGGGAGGATTTTATACAGCCAGCGAAAATTTACATATTACATATTTTGCTTCGATAAAAGAAAATGTATATATATTTATATAAATTTGAGCTTGAAAAATGATTATTTTCTTGAGCAATGTCAATATTTTCTCAGTAGTTTTGGTCAGGTTTAATTAATGGTCGGCGGAGCTGTTGCCGCTGGGTGATATTGACTTCCGGCCCTCGAGATATACGTTTGACGTGGATTGCATAAGGCAGATGTACATAACTATCCTCGTGTATTACATCTCTCTTTATATAGATATACATAAATATTAAGTATAATATATATATACATATATGCATTGCATGTACATATATATTTAAACAAGCAGAAATGGATTTGTACAGCGGTCGTTCTTTCACTCTCACTCGATTTTCTCTTAATTTATTTTTTACTTTACCACTTCCAATTTAAATAATGAGACATGTTTTCAGTAATCGTAATTCCAACGACAACTCTCGTCTGTCTTTTTCTTTGATGAAGACGAAAAATTCAGTCTTGCAATATCAGAGCTCACTTGGATATGGAATGGTGCAGAGTAAATAAAATATTTATATCCACATAAATATATAAGAGAAGAGAAACGCTTCTGTCATCATTATACAGAGGATTTATTATTATTTGCGTATTTATATTTTGCCAAGTTTGTACTTTTCCCGTTTCCTCACACGCTGAGCAATCGATACAGTAGATGTACAATAATTGAAAATTCCTCGACTCTATTCCATTTGAATTAAAATTATTGCGCTGTATAAATATATAATAAAATAGGTCGGAAAAAAAGTTAATAATTTCCATTTAAAAATCGATCCTAGTATCCATCATCATTAAATAAAACAAATTTAGCGTCCGACAGGTGCCTCTTGCTCTCAATAATTACTCGAGCCCTTGTTCTTTGAACCCGGTCGATTACTCGTGTAGCAACCGGCAACGAGGTCACGGGGAAAAAAATGCGTGCTAAGATATTAAAAAAGTATAACACCACACCCGCGTATCATCGGCTGGACGTTTTGACGTCCTTGCGCTCTTTCTGTTTGACTCGAAAAAAAACCACACGCACATATGATACGTTTTACAAATTCCAGATGTTTCTTACCACCAACTCTCTCTTTCGTTTGTATTTTCTGTTTATTTTACATCCTTCTTCCTTTCAAGCTTCCCTCTCACATTTTGTATACACACACCATATACTTGACTACTTCAACCCCCGATTCTTACATAATGCTTTTATAATACCCACGTTATGTACATTTCCATATAATCCAACAATCCGTACGCATACTAAATCACAAAAGCCCGTCGTACATTTTGAAGAAAACAAAAAAAAAAAAAAAAGAAAATCAATTGTTCAAAATTCTTTCGTAGCCGAAAACCCACCCGCTCTTTAGCTTCATTATTTACTCACACTCTTCATACACACACTCGTAAAATAAAGCGATAAGAGTTTAAGTTGGTCTGGAGATGGATGGAAGGAAAAATCCAAGAATCAATTTGTCTCATTTATAGGATATCTGGCTTTGAGAGATTAATATTAACAGCAAAGACTTCTTCTTCATTTATTTTACTTCGCTTCACTTCACTTGTTAACTTTAAATTGAGACACGGACAAATATATCTGTTTATAGTATAGAGGCGGCAATATCCTCACTGTAATACCGTGTTGAGAAACCTGATGAGGGGAATACAAGAGCAAAGTGAAGATGATCAAATGTTTTGAGTATTCAAGTTATGTGTCTGATAGTTATATATATAAATATACATACAGCTATATCTATCTTAGTATTGGTATATATATTATATGGAATGTTATTTACGTACACACACACATATATATATATATATATATATATAATATGGATTACCATGCTGCGTGGGTAGTAAACTCACTACCCTCCGCCAACAGATTCTCGTCAATTCATCATCCGTTTGTAGCATTATATTCTAGAGAGTATTACATTAGTATATATAGATAGGTATTTTATTCATTGATTATATATTTCACTGTATATATGTTTATATGCTTTGAGTTTGTTGGCGGCAAAGTTTTTATCCACAATAACGAGTATCGTGAATGAAATTTTGAAAAATGTTTGCTTGTAAAACAGGTTATTAATTATATATGTATATGTATATATACATAAATATATACACTAATGCAGGTATAATTATGCAGGCAGTGGGACAATTATATATTTAAATGTATGTCAGTTTGTATTATGATTTGAGATTGGGAACGAGTTGATGGTATTTTTATTTTGAATGCACTTTGTCAGCGGAGAGTAAAAAATATTATGTTTTACTTTTTGAAATATGATGGTATGAGTAACGTCAATGCATCATCTTTTGTATCTATCACTTCACAATTTCTTTTTACTGTACTTTTTTTTCTTTGTGAATAGAGGCTTTTTCTACATTATTTTATTTTTTCGTTGCGTCGAGGTGAAATCTCAAGTGCCTTTGTCTCAGTACGTTCAATCGATCGCATGAACTCGTTCAACTGGATTTTAAAAATGCCTATAGTACATGAGCGAATTTCATTTAAATATCAATAAATTAAATAAATTCAATTCTAAATAGGTTTTATATTTTTGCATCGATTTAGAGTGACTTTGTTCTTCTGTAAAATTGTGTAAATTGTTTAAGTAGCTTTTTTATGCTCCATTAGATCAATGAACACGGGCTGAAAAATTTAAAGATAAAGTGAATCGATTGTGAACGATGGAAAAAGGATAGCGTAAAGGAGATAAGAGATTAGAAGGAAAATTCTAGCTGACCCAGAGAGATTTACCGTCGGTGTATTGGGTATACTTTTCCTGATAGATATATATTTTTCATTCTACATTGATATAAATGATCCTCTTACCGTTACTTCTTAAACAGGTTTAGCAAAAAATATTTATTTAGTAATTTTGTTTTTTTTTTCCAACTCAATAAACTTTAATATAATTTCTAACTAATTTGCACGGAAATAAGTCGAGAAAATAAATTATAAATGAATAAACATAAAAAAGTATTTGTCGTGACGAAGCTTGAGCCAATTTTCTTAATTACTGACGACGTCAAAAAAGGACTAATGTAATGTAGAGAAAAAAAATTGAATTGGCCTATTAAGAGTAAAATGTGACTCGGATTTGACAATAAGATCAAAACCCGGATAGAGGAAATAAATCTCGTTACAATTAAAGACCTCACGACGAGGCCGAATGAATTAACGAGTAATTTTCTTTTTACATAAATTCCAAAGTCATTGGCTGTCATCCAAAATACTCTACTCGGTCCTTCTATAAACTCCCGTAGGACGAGCGACCCACAGCTTGAGCGAATGCAAACAAAAAATAGTTAAAGAGGGAAAAGACCCACGTCGTGAATCGTTATCGGTTTTTTCGAGTGGAACAGTTCACTCGGATTTCCTGGTACTTGAACGCTCGTAACACGTCCTGTGGATCCTCCTGGTAGTACTCTTCTATACTCTGCTTTCTCTCACTACACGTATGATCGTCTGCACGTACTGCGATATCGTCGCTCACCAGACTAAATCTCAGCCGTTTGCAATAATGAAATTGGAAGTACTTCTCATTCGTTACCTATATACAATACCAATACCAATACCAATGAAAATGAAAACGAAAATAAAAATGAAAAAAGAAAAAAGAAAAAATATATAAAACCTATATACCAAATCGCATTGAAACTTGCACTCTATTTTACATTCACTTTCACTATCATCAATTTTCAGTTCTTCATATTCATATCCATATATATTTTTCCAATCTTTTATTTTTTCATGCATTCACACATCTACTCAGCCTACGAAAATTAATATCACGGGATTACGTTATTACTTTTTTTTTTTTTTTTTTTTTTCATGAAAAATCTTGATAAGTTTCAAAAAAAAAAAATCAATTTCTTATATTAAGTGAATATGAAATATATACATGTATCTTAAAAGCAACCCACGGTGTCTGATGGAGGAACACATTGACGATGATGGCGTAACAAGATAATAGCTGTTGATCTCTTGAAGCAAATGCTAATTTTATTGAGAGTCACTGGTTGGTGTGGGTGTTTATTAATAGAGAACGCATTCGAGCGTTTGGATTTTCCATACCATGATAAAAGAATTTTTTTTTCTTTTATTCTCGTTATTTTTTTCCCTCCTGTTCTTCTATGTACACAGTACACAGTACATGTACATTCTCTGTAACCCTTGCGATGTGCTTTTCCTTTTTTTCTATTGTCGTTCACGGGAGCATGCGGAACCGCGACATGACGCTGTCGATTGCCTGCCCTATCAGCACAAGTTTCTCCTTTATAAACACATATCTATATATTTTCACCTTTTTTTCTCCTTCCGGAATTACGGAGCCCGGGATACGGCCGATACGGCAATTACACCTGACTACAATACTCCCAGGTACACGTGTGTATATAATGTATAAGATTGTTTGCTGTATAACGTCGTACACGCTTGACTGCATGGCATTTCACTGATGAGCTCTGCCAAGCTTTTCATTTACGTAACGATAATTAAATACCCGACATGTGTTGAGTTGGATCGCAATAACTAAAAATCATTTATGACATCAATAAACACGCATACGTTCACTTGGATCAACATTTTTATTTTAAAACTCTTTCTATTTTCTTTTTCTTTTTTTATTGTACTCTCAAAGACTCTTTTCATCCATTAACCTGATTCCGCTGGCCAATCACACACGTCACGGAACGAACCCTTGAGAGCTCAGCTACAGAATTATCCGTGTGCTCATATCATATCTCTCAAGTTGTCTGTATAATATCACATGAGTATACGGGCGGATTTTATTTTTTTTTTTTTCGATATTTAAACCATGAGATCATCCGCTATTTTTACTCGTACCCAAAAGAGAATTTTTATATAAATTCATAATTTTAAAAAATACAAAATTTATTTAAAATTTTTCATACGCCATCGCTGCTTACAAAGTTACCGTATTTAGTTTTATCAACCAAAGTTTTTCTATTTTTTCCCAAAGTAAATAACGCTTTGTCTAACCTACTTTGCATACTTAATTTAATAAGATGAATTCATTCGGCAAACTTTTTAAAACTACATTCTGAAACTTGATCAGCAGTAAATTTTATAATGAAAATTTTTTTATTAAAAACAATATATATATATATATATATATAAGATTTTGTTTTATATTGAAACAAAACATATTTCTCACGCAATACAATGTATGATTGTAAAAATGAGTATTGTATGGCTGATCAAGGGTACCTACATTCGACGGAATTGACGATGGGAATGCAGCTCGTTAGTGTTATATACCAGCAACACACACACATACACACACACACACACTTGACTCAGTATATCCCAGAGTTTGTTGTCATCTGTCCTCGCTTAATATAACGATTAAGCTTTTGATACAATAGAACGAGGTAGTTTACCTCTTCGAGGTCGCTGCAAGTATTACAGAGTACTCTAGTTCTCCGATAAAGTATTAGCAGGCAAACCAGCGCCTACATTTGCATACGCATATATATCTGCATAATAGTGTAGGAAGAAAATATAAAAATCTAAATAACAATAATAATAATAAAACAAGCGATTTGCAAGCCCACTTGTTATGTCTTTCGCTCCGTGGTCTGCTTCTCGACTCGTAAATGACGGAATAACATTGTATCGGTGCTTTTGTCCATAGGTATATGTATATATAAGTTGGTTAAATAAAACCGCTAGACTCTTTGCGAATACAAGTGCAGCTTTACTTGAGCACTTTATAATGCATCCTCGTTATCATTGCTCGAGGCGGTAAATAGACTTTGTTGTTTTTGTTTAAGAGTCTTGGGCGGTTTTTCTCGTGTCAGCCGACAATTTTCGCGGGGCCTCTTAAACTCGGCAGTCTATGATGTAGATGCTTCACTTATTCTCTGGTGGTTCTTACATTAATGGTTCTTGCCAAGTGTATATCGTGTTATGTATCTCCCGGGCAACTTGGATGGATATTACAGCCAGTATTTTCCACAAACTATGAGGTTAAATTAACTTGTACATCAATTGGCAGCCGACGATGAGTTTTAAGTTGTAGCGGGATGGATGGATGGATGGATGGATGGATGCTCTCCTCAGTGTGTCGGTTATGTTAGGATGCTCTTTACTTATACTTATAAAATGTACATAACTCAGTTTGCTTTTGCTTGCTTGCAAGTAAACAAAGAGGCTTGTAAGCTGGCTATAGTGTGTGCCGAAAGAGAAAGAAAGCTAGTGAGAGATCATTGTACCGGAAGACACGGTTCGTGAGGCCTGGTGTAAATTGAAATTATCTTATTTCGTTTCTCTTGAAGAATCTTTAAATCTTATTGTAGCCTTAAGCTGCATTTACGTGTACGTGTACGTGCACAGAAGGTTTGTAAGCAGAAGCACAAGCTGGAGCTGAAATAGAAGTAGAGATAATAAATAAAATACACAAAGACATCGAATAGAAGTAAATATTTGTTCCAATTGATGGTAGATTTTATTTAGTGTCGAGTGGGAGCAATGACGCTCGATATCAATGCTCCTTTCTATTCGATATCACACGTGTCTCGCTCAAGTGTAAAATACACTTGTCAGGATCTAGAAAAATACGACACAATGCACACCAGGGGCTGGATCTTTGCTTTTTCTTTGCTACTTTTTTATTTTTGCTTTATTTTTGTACGAGCAGACGAAACGATGCGACTTTATTGTCGCAATATGTATGTATTACATTAAACTTACGCGCTGGGTACTTGGCAAATAAGGAAAAGTTGATATAAAACTCACAAGAAACTAGAAATAATACCATCCAATGACGTTATTTTCTTATTAAAAATTTTATTTGCTATTCAATGAATACATAACTTTGTAATTTTTAAGTTTTTCTTGCAATGTAAAAATATTACCAAGTTAAATTAATTTTTTTCCCTGACAGATTTTTTATTCCTGACTCTTGGAGTGAATTTCCGTAGATAGAAAAAATATATTATAAAGAAATCATGGGTTGCGGATTATATGAAAATGTCAGAGCTAATGAAAACTGGCTGCGAGAGGTCTTTGTTGGTTAAAATTACAATTTTGTCTAGGTATAGACTCTGAATGTAGAATTCACAGTCCACAATTTTGTGAGTTGAACTACAATATACACGGAAGACTAGTGTAGGGTAGGATTTTTTACGTTTTTCCCTGTCAGGCAGATACCTGGGCGTGGACCCTGAGCAACTCGGAGTAAAAATAAAATAAATAGTATAAAAGAATTCGTAGAAAATCTCAGTGCAAGTAGACACTTTAGTTATGCACGTACAAAGTATAGACCGAGACAGGTAGACTCACAAATACCTGGAATGCCTGTAGTCTTAGATCCCCGAGGCTCTTTTTTTACTGTTTTTGTTTAGCTAATTTTTTTTTCTATGCCAAGCTACATACTGCACTACCGTACTCTAGACTAGGGACACTTGCATCAGTCTCCTCCATTGCCGCGGCAATAGCTTCTGAAATAAAACGAACCCGCTATAGATAAGTGACGTCCTATCGTAAGCTGCAAGGGTGTATAATACGTAGATAAAGGGAGTGTTGAGAAAAATAAAAAAAGTATCTGTAGAGTTGCTGCGTGTGCGCCTTCTCAGTACAGTAAAGATACTCTTGGAATAAAGAGTTGTTAGAGAAAGAGGAAAATTCAAGAGCTTTTCTTCAAACTCTTTGAATTTTTATAAGCTAGAAAAGCTGCTTCAAAGTCGTTTGTCTCCTCTCCATTCTTTTTAATAATTTTTACTACGGCATTTATTATTACTTTTTTTCTTCCTATCCCAAGTCCGAGGCATTCAACATTTTTAATTACAAACAAAAAAAAAAGTTGTGAAACAAAAAAAAAATATTCATATAATAAATTTACTGTTAGGTGTTGCAATGACTGTTCCGTTTGCTTGGTAGATAAAATAAAAAGTAAATAATAAAAGAGATTCATTTGTTATCGAGGAAAAGTATATACATAATATACATTAGCATGTGACAACGCAGAGAGCTGACACTGCTGCAGTAGTTCTCTTTTCCTTTTGTCTCACATTTATCATTGTCTTTTACTTTTCCTTGTATTCCCACTTGTCTTGATGGTGTGCATCAAATATATATCTATAACTATATCTGTTAAAGTTAACTTTGGCTTATATTACTGGAAGCTTGTGAGAACGATAGGGAGCACAAAAGTTGAGAGAGAAACGTATATAGTTGTGCGGTTTATAAAATGACACTGCGTAATATATTTTAGTGTCTCGAGAGGTAATTTTGTATTTTTTATTCCCACATGCAGACTGATTGATAAGTATATAATTTATATTCTGCAACGTCAAGTACTTTCTATTGGAAATGGATCATCGCCAAGTTGATTAAACCCAAGGAAATCTCCGCTGATGTAGATTTGGTTATAAACTTTTCCTCTGCTGATCGAGTTAAAACTAGACAATATAGCTGTTAGGAAAGATGGAGGCGATAGAGCGGAATCGAAATCGATTTCCATTTCTATTTTCATGCATCTGCAGAAAATAATTTTCGAGATAACATAAATAAGGGGATTAGTATTTTGGGCGAAATGCACAAGCACATGAACCAGGTGAGAAGTCCAAATGCTTCTCCACCTGTTCGTGGGCAAGTTAAGCGTTGGAACAGTTTTCATGGCGGTGGTAATTTTGAGGCTAATCCGACTAATGGTGATAGATGTCTCAGCCCGAAAAATAATCAAGAGCCCTACAGGGCTGTACCTAAAGCCGTTCAGGTACTTAGAAGTGAAAGTGTAGACCGAGGTCACCGAATTCAGCCGCCCCCACCACCGGCTTTTCCACGACGTCGTTTTTCTGTTTGGTGAGTTATTTATTCTTTAAGTTTTTTTTTTCACCTTATGATATATAGATTTGTTTTCTTATACACGAGTTCACTGCCAAGAGAATGCGTGGTGATAATAAGTTATACATAAAAATAATTGATGGGTTCAATTAAGAAAAAGAGGAATTAATTAAGCCCGAAAACATAGTGCGTATTGAGAATAATAAAAGCCTTAAATATATATATTAGGAAATAGTAGTGGAAGTAAAGACGGGCGAGTGAACTTTGCCAAGGGTAACTCTTGTCACATAGAGTACAAGGCCATCAGAGTAAACGAAACGATTGAGCAGAGTTATATCACGTCGACATAGTAAGTCTGTATTTATATATATGAATAGATGTATATATATATATAAATTTAGGGGTATTCAATTCGTAAAATGAATAAGGGGAGCAACGTAAATATTTTCTCATCACTCAAAGTGGACTGACTACTACGTGTATCAGTCGAAATAACTTTGTCAAGGGGTAAACTGCTGGTCGACGACGTTACAACACTTGCGACGTCGTTTTAATTTAAGTTAATGCTAGCAAACCAGGAAATTTGTTCGTTTCAACATCTATATTACAAAACAGTTAACCAGATGTTTTTTTTTTTGTCTATTTAAAAAGTTTTTACATTCTTTTATTTTACACGTTGATTTAAAAACCACAAAGCACATTTTTATATCTCAACTCACACTTGTGTTGAGCCACAACCGCGCCAGCATCAATCTCAAAGACCGGCCCGGAGATGAGAAAAATTTAAAAACGAGAAAGAATATAAATTTATGTACGTAAAAGAAGATTCTTCAGGGGGATGATTAATTTGCGAGGCGTTATGAAACCAGACAATTGTGCCAAGTTTTAAGTTTAATGTTTCGTGAAAACGGTTTAAGAACACTAGAAAATTTTAATACTACTTTTTAATCATTTTTTCCCTGAGAAAGTGTTTAATTATTATTTTTTTTTTTTTTTCATAGAATATATTATTAACTACATATCTAAGTTGGAAAATAATTTTCTCAGCGGAAGAAATTAAAAATTCAGTCACAGAATTAAAAAAAAAAACTAAATTTTGTGCAATTTAGAAAAGTATTTAAATTATTAAACCAAAAATATATTAAATTCCAAACTTTCGTAGAAATAAACTCCGATGTTTCTAGAAGTTTTTTTTTTGTCTCAGTGTATATAAATTGATTAGGTATATACGTGACAGTAATTCGTAATTAAGTTAAACATTTATATACACATATATAGATTTGAATTTATGGGAGTCAAGGCAACAGTTCAACGCTCGGAACTCTCAGTCCTAAACAAGATAATGGAATTGAATGGCATTGGACATCAACCCCCACTATCTCTAATCAACCCTCGTAGTTTCGACCACATGCACATGTGTGTTGAACCATTACGGGTAAATGCCTGGTTTGAGCTATTGTCTATGTATATTTTGTATATAGAATATAATAGTCTGTATACATATATATTTGAAGCTATTCAATGACCAAACGTATACTAGAGTGAGTATTGAAAAAAGCCCAGGCAACATCAACTGGCATATTGCGTTTCAATGTTTAGTGACGCATCGGACCGATCCCTGTAAATCCAACCCCCTATTAAATTAATTTTCCGATTGTCACCGGTGCTTTTAATGTTTGGAAGTATTTATCTTTGTTTGGCTTGTAAGTGCCGGAGCACCGAACCCATGGTCAATTTTAAGTTTATAGTCGATTCTACTTATTAATAGACAAGCCGTTTAATCGATTGTTGCCGAGAAATAGCCTCTGTGCTATATATATGTGCAGATGTGGAATGTGCTGGACTCTGGCTGGGGTATAATCAAATCATATGTCTGTCGGAACATGGTGGTTATATGGGTGATATAATTGAATAAATGCCGATTGCGTGTCTTGTTATTTTACATGTCGTGACGTTGAATTGCGCATTCGGGTTCTAATCTCACGTTGAATTTACGAATTACTTGTCGATATCTATTGAGTTATATTATTGACGTATTTAAACATATATGCCGAGATATGCAATGACGCGTGCATGATTATTGCAATCATATGCGAAAGCACTCGATAGCTTTATATATATATATATATATGTGTGTGTATATATATTAAGGACACATTAATTTTGATATTAATGACCGTCGAGTTGTTGATGATTTTAGGAGTGGCTTACTCAAGTATCAAATTGCGTGTTTGCTCTTACGTAATATGTATGTTGATTATAACAAAGCTATCGTTAAATTAACTATCGATATATAATTTTGTTTCCCTCATTTTTAAATTAAACAAAAAAATTTCGATAACTAAATTGCAGCTTTGACTTTCATAGATTTAAATTTTTTTGAGCTAAAATTTTATGAAAAATTGATCTGATTTTTTTTTTTTATGAAAAAAATAAAAATTACTTGTGACCTTATAAAATAAGATGTTCGCGAAACGAGTTCGCGTGATTAATTAATCTTCGTTTGCTGTCTATCGCTTCACAAACAAAAAGGTCACAGGCTTTTGTAATATTGTGAAAAAAATAAAAAGCAAAGGTATAAATTGTAATAAATATAAATTGAAAAAAAGGACAAATCTTAATGAAAGAAGAAAATAAATCTGTGGTTTTTTATTTCGAGCCTGATTCATTAAAACACAAGATTTATTGTCGTAAAAAGTAGCTGGAGTACGGTTGTTTGTGATGATAAGTATAGATAACATATTCATAATATATAACTGTGGTTTTGCTAACCTGGAAGAGGTTTCCAAATTTTCATAATATGCTAATAGAAACTGTAGTTGTAGGCACGCGGGGGTGTAGATCGTGACACAGCTCAAAACTCTGAGAAGTTGGTGGCTATTAACGTCGTCGCGACGCCCACTTTGTGGGTGTATATAATAGAACGCGTGCGAGAATCATGAAATTGCCTTGGGAGAAGAGACGGCGCCTCTGGTCTTTGCGCGTCGAGAGTCGAGACGCCGTTTTACTTTCACCATTATCCCTACACAATTATATACATATATATGTATATATATATACATATATTTGTACATATATACGTGTCTATTACGTCTACATATATACAGCGCTACACACTCAGAACACACATAACAGTACACTAGATGACATTGCGGCTAGTGGGCGAACTATTAGCGTATTATATGAATTTTGCGCTAACTAGAGGGTGCCGTTTACCCTTTATTTTAATACCCAGTGAACTGGCAACCACCCAGTTAACCAGCCACCCAGCCAGTTAGCAAATACACGCATGCCTATGTATAAACATATTTCATAATTATAATTATGATTATAAGTTTAGTCTGGGCTCTTTAATTCCTGATCGAATCCTACTCACCCCAAAACTTTTGACGCGCCCACGCAAATATTTCATCGCCTTATGCCTTATTCCCGATCCCTCATTTAAAACTGATGGTTGCCGCAAAAAGTTCCATCCAATTACGATAACATTTTCAATGGAAATAATTAACAAGATGCCCTTGGGGGCCAATCGTTTGTTTCAGCTTTGGCAAGCGGACGGGTGGCAGTGCCAGGAGACCCAACGAGTGCTTCGTTCTCGAGCCCTCCGAGATGATTGTCGTAAGTATTATATATTATTACATTATGCGCTTTTTTTCGAAGCTCTTCTCTATACGCTCAAATTCATTTGCGTTGATATTTAATTACATATTGTTTATATACTTAAGTACCGTTTTAATAATTTCAAGGTTCGAAAATTTCATTGTTTTGTTAATTTAAATATCAGACTGTTGTTTATTAATGCGATCTACTTAAGGTGTGAATATTTGTTTTTATTCAAATTTCCCGCCTTTAATAATCTCTTGATCACAGCAAAAACTAATAATTATAATTATGATTATAATTATTTAATTTTTTTTTTAATTAACAATAAATTTAATAATATGTGAACACAAGTTACACATATGCTTCACACTTTGGCTTTAAATGCAACGCAATATCCTATTTTCTCGGTATGGCTACCGTAGCGCGAACGAAATTATAAAAGTTTCTTCATTACAATTAAAACATAGCTTACATATGTACAATTACGGAATCGTAATTTTTTACTCATGTTATTCAGCTTATTTTAATGTTTGCAACCCAAATGCTAATTGACTATAAATAGACGTGTAATTTATAAATTGGTACACGACAATATGACGTCTAGCTGATGGTATGGCAGTAGTTTAAAAGTTTTAGCCGCAAATGCATATGAAGCATTAGGGAAAATCATCAAGTGGTAAACGTTGCCATCAAACTTCTGATGACATTCCTAAAGACATATCGCGGGCACGAAGAGACGTGACTTGAGACTAGACAGTTAATCAATATTGCCTCGTTGAGTTATGCCGATGTTGCCTTTACCTCCACGTTAATAATATAGATATAGATATATAGATATATGTGTGTGCATATGTATATAAAATAAGGCATGTATTTGTAAATATAACCGGGAACATGTTGAACGGATGAGATTGGTATTGGGTATTGAGGCTCTACTCTGTTTACTGGCATATGCAAAGACAGGCTTCAATACAAGGGCATATTGATTAATTCTGCTCTCATTAATAGCAAACAACGAGTAATTACATTCGAACACACTCAATCAGCTGTTTAAATATCTGATAATAATTCTATTATTATTGTTATTATTTAATAACTTGATTTACTTATAATTAATTGCTTTATACGTATTTCAATTTTGTCCGCGGTAAATATCTACACTGTGCTGCCATCTCTTTGAGGATCACAGGGGAATCTGCTGTACCGATAAAATTTTAAAATATTTTTATCCTCTTCACTTTACCGATTTTAATAATTAAATTTAAATTACACTGTAAAAAGAGCGGTGTTAAAGTGGGGTAAACTGCGTCTGCTTGGGGAATTAATTTTAAAGATTATAGAACACAAAAAATGTCAGTTCTTTATGAAAATTAATAAAAAATATCATTTATTAACAAGAATAGTGATCGAGGAAGTAAAAATATTCACAAAATAAAATATTTTAACACCCGTAAAAAATATCTACACCGGCGACGGCGTTATTTTTACACCGCTTTCGATGTTGAAATTTAACACCGCTGATTTTAACACCTACACCGCTTGGACTTACCCCGGTGATTTTTTACAGTGTAACGATTGACTCGGTTTCATTTTGATGGGAAATAAATTATTTTAAATTTTATCCCTAATAAAATTAATGTATATAGACGAATTTATGTGTAAGCTCAGAGGTATTTTCGATAAAATCAAGTGGATAAATTGCGTGGTTTTAGTCTGGTGAAATGGAATAAATCGTTTTAGTTTTGAATCGACGGGTGCGAAAGCTTGTTCCAGGTAATGCGATACGTTGCCACGAACCAATGAAACCATGGTATATATAATAATGCCGACGATCGAGTAGAGAGTGAACATGTACGTGGACGTGTTCATATATATATATAAATATATATGGGTACTTTTAGTGATGTAACGGTCGATCGGCGTGCACGGGATCGGGTGAGAGCGGCATTGGGCAAAATCAAACCAACCATGAAAATAAATTGATGAATTTTAAAAGAGCGATTTTATTTCACATTGTGCGGTGTTGTATACGCTATTATCAATTGTATACATTCATTGTTGCTGTGCTGAATACAAAACCATGGAAACATTAAATTGCTAAAAAATTTTCAATTATCAGCAAAATACATAAATATATACATTATAAATTGTAAAATGTGCAACAATAATGTAAACAGTAAAAAAAAATAAATCAAGTTGTAGAAAACGAACGTGATTGATTTAGCGAATTTGATTTAAGAAAAATCAGTAAAAAAAAGTCCGTGAAAAAAATCCGATGCGATATCAAGCAGGGATACGTGAGAAGCACAACAATGTTTTTATCCAATTGATCTTTTCTTTTCTTACAATAGGATTTTACGAGATTGCTATGGTATATTCTGTAAATTCGTATCCTATTTTATCGTATCCTCAAGACTTTTTAAGGTCCTGAGCAATCGCCATTGTTGAAAAAGCAAATATTTCTATTTTTATTTCAACTTCTGTATACAATGTGATACAATGTCTACAGCAGTACATGAAAAATATAATACAAAGCAAACGGAAGATAATAAAGTGAAGAAAAGTAAGAAATTAACTGTGGAACAAAGCAATGTCTGCGATGAAAAGTGATAAAACTGGGTTATGTGTAATAGCAAACGGGATGTTGACGTCGTTGTCTAGTGAGTCCTCTTCGATATGACTTCCTGTCGCCGCGACGCCTCGAATAATGTCAATCGTAGCAACCCAACACTACATACTACAACGCCTGCTACATACTGCAAACACAAATCAGAATTACACTTCTGCCCATTTGCTTATTTCTGCTATCGGCCAGCAGCTCTCAGATGCTCAAGCTTCCGTCAAAAACGAGCTACTGCAGTTTGCCAGCAGCAGAGTGTACGATCATTGTTCTCTTAAAATCAGCGATGCGCACGTGGGGTTTCGAGTATCACTCCAGTCTCCCCAGGGACTGTCCGGCTGTATGTTGATCGTAATTCTACCAGTACCAGTACCAGTACCAATACCAGTACCACTGCACTGATACAACAGTACTCACTAGTTATATATGTATATATGTACATATATACGCTCGTGAATCTCGTGATTGAAAATCTCGAGTTACTGTTATCCTGTGACCGCTGCCGGCTAGTAAACTTCTACCGCTGTATTGCTTTTCGTTCGTTCGAACCGAATTGTCGCCGGGTTTTTCATTACCATTGATTATTTATCGACAATCGTGTTGGTACCGCGTTGCACTGGTACCGTGTCACTCAGCGTCACGGTATTTTTTTTGTTCTTTTTCATTTCCTTTCTTTTTTTTTCGTTATACTGAAAAAAATGGTTTTACGGAAATATTAAAGGTAAAGTTTAATTAAATAAAAATGTTGGGTGAATTTTTTAGTTTTTTTGATATTTCGACTGGGATAGCAGTTGGATAGCATAAGTAAAGGTAAAAGGTCACACAAACATGAAGATTGAATGATGAAGAAAGACAAATACAGATATATAGATATACACATAAAATATTTCACAGTGGATAAACATTTAATTAAATTATAAGAGGAAGTATGTGTTTATTATATCCGTAGTTTGTGAGTTTAACAAACATCCCTGGATCCAGTGACTTTTCAGGGCTTGTGAACTTTAACCTCTGACCTCTGGTACCAGCATAACGTACACCGTAAATCCTCGCATTAAATATACATCCATAAGTACAACTAGTATAATACAAACAAACAGGAGAACGAGAGGTTAAAGTTGGACAAAATGGATGTATATTTTCTATTGGAGTTTAATGGAAGCTTGTGTTGATCTAGACGCGTTCATTCGACCCTCCAGTGACATCTAATTAAGGTAATCCCATTACTCATACGAGTTCTGTGTCATACTGTTCTCCACTGTGCTCTACTTGACACAACTCTGGATGGATGGACATATATATCTCTGGTCTCTGACTGACGAGTCGTCCGTCGAGTTTACCTTGGCATCCCGTCACGCTTGGATGGCTTCGATAATACCGCTGACGTCCTTGTCAGGTCGTTATTCTCTTTCGCCAGAAATATATCACGGAATTTCCTCGAGTAATATATATATATATATATATATATATATATATATATATATATATATATATATATATATATATATATATATATATATATATATATTTTGTCCATCCATGATACATAAATAAATATAAATCTAAATCTAAATATAAATATATATAAAAATAAGGAAGTAGTTACGAGGAGCAAGATATGAATCACAAAAATATAATGAGACGGAATAGTGATGATTAAAATAAAAAAAAAAAAGAAATATATATACATATATATATATATATAATGAGATAAGTTTTAGCTCTAATGAATATTTTATGTTGACATATTATTATATGGATTTTAATGATAATGAGGGGCTCAGAGAAGTTCCTTAGTGTATATCAAGGATTTGTTTATTTTTATCCTACTGGGAGCTTACGGCTGTGCATGATATCACTAGTGGGAAGAAATGAATGGAGTGAATACGAAATGAAAGATTTATGCCGCATGACCTTTCCGCGAATGTTTATCTCAAGTTTGTTTTCGGAGCGGAGTAAACGTCATGTGGCTTATTGTAAATATATATTAAACCTTTGGGAGTTTATGGTTATTAACATATAGGTAATGAACCCGAGTTACGTGATTCAAGAAGAGAAATGAGCTTATGAGCTTTATCAAAGGGAGCTAAGGGAGTGGATGCTACGGTGGAATATTGTATTTGCACAGAAACTTTCCGGAGTAACCAAACCGAAGTGAATGTAAGAGTGAACCGGAGGTTGAATATACGTGACGTGTAACTTTAAATTAGAAATAGTCGGTATGAATACAACGTAATATCATACTGTAAAATTTTTTCATATGAAATGCTATTTAAATTTTATTATTTAATAAAAATATGCGATAGTAAAATATGTGGATTGAGGAAGCACGTGATAAAAATATATACGAAAAATTACGTATCATTTTTATATAATAAATATTATATGTGATGAGTGATATATATATATACATATATAGATAAAAGAAGTGATTCATATGTTATATATATAAATATATGTTTTACTCATGGGGTTAGGATAAAATGTGCTGGCACATCCGTTGTGATTTTACGTACGTCATCCCGTGGGATCTACGACGTCACTTTTCGCACAACAAGAAATTCAGTCGCTTGTCCATTGAGTACTGGCGTCTAGTGAGGTTTGAACGGTAAACGGTTTATAGATGCATGAGAGGAAAAAATTGCGGTAGTAAGTAAAGTTAGAGGGGTAGTAAAAATATAAAATTTAAAATGTAGGATAAAAATCTAAAAGAGGTAGAAAGGAATTGAATGACGGTGACTTGGTGTCGATGGTACATAGACTAGACGGACGTGTCCATTACTGGGAATTCGATTTCTATCACGACGTTGAAACTCCATTACTATATTCTGCCGACGACGACGACGTCGAGGCTGAGGATGAGGACAAGGACGAGGACGAGAATGGGAACAGGAATGAGGTTGCGGGGACAAGGACGAACTGCTGGTACTTTGGGTAAAACTCCCTCGTGGGCTCTTGTGGCTTCTCGAAAGCACGCCGTCGAAAGCGCAGTATGTAGTGCTGTGTGTGTCAAGTGTGTGCACAAGTAGAGCGCCAGTCTTTATTATTGAATTCGAGGGTGAGAATTAGTTCAAGTGTTAATTTTTTATTTTAATTAATAAATTATTTCATTCAAATTTTTTATCGAAAAATTTATAATTTCAAACGAACGCTACTTTTTGTTAAAAATAATTTAATTCAAATTTTTTATTCTGATCCGTACAAACTAAATATTGACGCTTTTTATTCAAATTGGAACAAATTTACAAAGCTTTGTTTGTTGAAGAAAAAAAATTAAAAATTGAATCGATGATTTTTTTTTTATTGAAAATAATTTCATTTCATTTTTTTTTTTTTTTTTTTTTTTTTTATGTGAATTATTTGTTTATAAATTCAATATTGACGTGTTTAAATTAAAATAAAAAATTAAATTGGTGATTTTTCTTCTTTAAAAAAAAAAATAATTTAATAAAAGTTTTTTAGCTGTTGGATTGAAGTTGAAATAAAAAATTTTTAATTAAAAAGTAAGTGAAAGTTGACGATTTTCTAAGTATTTTAGTTTGACATTCCAAACAGTAATTATGATGCGATAAAAGGATTTTAAATTTAGAATTTAATTTTCGAGTATTTTACGGACGGCGATAATAATTATAATTATTACTATCTAGCTCGTAGTTACAGTAGATCGCTGACGCAAATAAATTAAATATATCTATTGAATTTATTTATTTATTTTTTTCACCTTGATGATTTATTATTTTATATATTTATTCGCAAATTTTATTACTGCGATAAATTTATTTACCCCTGACTAAAAAAATTCATCATAGTTTTATCGGTTTATCTACGTGTATTTATATGTAACAATAAATTTATTTTATTTTCCCGGAAGAAAGAAAAAATGACAGGATTTTTATATAACGATAGCCCAGGTTGTGTGTTATCTTGCGAATTTTCATCAAAAAAAAATATAATAAAATAAAAAATAAAAGGAGAAAGTAAATCCAGGTAAAGTTATGAGGCTCAAGCAATGTCCGATAGCTATTATTGGGGTCATACCCAAAAGTATATAATATATATTCACGGTTTAGTGTGTAACAGCTTTACTTCTGAAACGATAAAAGGGCGAACGGGAGAAGCCCAAAAATCCAAACAAATTTACCGCCTAATAAAGGCCAGTGTACAAAAAAATTTAAAGACTCAAAAAACAAATTATTTCCACTGGAATATCTAACAAAAAAACATTAAAACGCTACCGTAAATAAATCAACAATAATATATTACCACTGACTTTTTTTTCTGCCAAAATATTTCTGCTCGAGCTCCATTAGAGAGTGCATTAACTCGAGCTCCCACCCTCTGCGAGCTTTATCATAATTTTTAACTTCAACGTCCTTTTTCATTGTATCGTATCGTACTTAAAGTTGGGTATCCTTTTTATATCTTGTTTTTTTCCTCCGTATAAAATTCACTTTTACTTGGCCCCCCTTGACTCGAGTCGTATCGACTTGACTCCACCAAAGAGCCGCAAGTTCATTCATCGTACTCACTGCCGTAACGTAACTTCTGATGACTACACTGAGCTATATAACAACACGTTCCAAGACCCCACAACTTCCGGCGCCTTTTACTTAACGGCTAAAATATATTTGCGTCATTTTTAATTTCATTATTTCACGAAATCTCTTCAAGCAGTTTAATACATTGCGGTGCATAAATCCGTCACTATTTAAATGTTAAAAAAAAAATTACATATTTATTTAACCAAATAATTATTTAATAGACGTCAGACATATTTAATAAATGAAATTATTTGAATAGACGATAGAATAAATAATTGTTAGAACCCGGAAACAATTTATACAACAAAAGAGTCTTCTTTGAATTAAATCAACACTCTATCTATCGAGTTATCAAGCAAACAGACAACGCACGTCCTCTATCTCACAAACTTTAGCTTCTATACCACATATTAACGTACAAATAATCTCAAACAACTGTTTGTTGCTCTTGTCACTCCACTCGTTAAACCTGCGCGCAGATAATTACGTCACTTGCACCTGTTTCGAGAGTAAAAAAGGCCTCTTTAATATTTAATAGCTTGTACACTCATCTGTCCATAGCCGCACATGTCTGCATACTCATATACTCATATAATAAAACACTACACACATTGCTAGACATATAATACGTAACGCAATTCAATAAATGGGTTAATTAGCTCGTAAAAAAAATAAATAAATCAAACTCGAGTTTATTTTTTTCCCATTTAAAATTTCAGTAAGTAGTAAATTGAATTTGCCACGAAAGCTCCGAGTTTTTTAAATCAATACGCCTACGAAAATTAATTAAAAAATATGTAAATGATTAAAAGCAACATATATTACTGTACAATGTTTTTATAAAATTTTAGTGCGAGTGTACTATCGGTTGTGACACACGCGTGGGATGTGAGTGAGAGCGCACTCGATACACTTGAATTAAATTTTCTGTGTAGCTCTCTCGTCTATAATATTGGAGTTTTCTATATATTTATATGTATATATGGATGTATGTACATATATTTGTATACACATGTGATGTATAATGAATTGAAGTAGAGAAGTTCGCGCACGGTTGGACGTCCGTTACCCACACGATCGCGACCAGTGACTATCACATTAATATATATCTATATGTATATCTAAATATATATGTGTGTCTTTACCGGCATGACTTACATTATATTTTAGTTCGACTTTCCATTCATGCCTACGGCCACACGCGGTGCCAGTATTCGACTTTTGTTTTGCTCTATATCCATATCAATAAAAAAAAGTACTTACGTTATATATTACGTTCATGATAAATTTATTAGTAATTTAAAAGCTACTCGGATGAAAATTATTAAAAAGTATAATATCGTGTGTGTGTATATGAAATTTATATTTTCACATACGTTGTTGTTATCTTTATCATAAACTCACACAAACATGAATGAAAAAAAAAAAATAATAATAATAATAATAATAATAATAATAATAATAATAAGTAATGAAATAAAAAAATGAAAAATGCGTTGGCAGGAAGAGTAGAAAAAAAGTAAACTGTGAACTAAGCGTTCGGGCACACATCCGTGAAGGAGATAGTGACGTGCATTATCTCCTACGACGGAGAGGAAGTAAAGAGAGTATAGTTCTCAACTCTGCTGCTCGACTCGAGTCGACTTTACTCGAGACTTAATATTCACTCGCATCACATAACATATACATCCGAGTCAGTCCTATCCCAGTCGGTTTTCGTTCGTCGCGTTTGTACTTTACGTTCTGCTCTACTCTACTCTGTACTCAGTTTAGTGATCTGTGTTTTACTGCAGTGCCTTTACTTTAAAACTCGATATGTGACTAAATTTAACAGTAGCCGTTGTAAACTCTGGCCTATAATTATGATTATAGTCCCTCCACATGGTTGATGAAACAAAATCTGTGTATCACGTGTGAGAAAAGTAAAGGCGTTTAATAGTTTTCGGTAAACTTTAGATGAGGTTTTAAGGCCTTTATCTAAACTTGTTTCTCGGTTTAATTTTTAACTCACGCTTGGCTTTATTTTTTTAAGTGTACAAGATAAAAAATAAGAGATGAGGGTTGAGTTTTGGTCTTGAGAGATCGCTCCTGGTGGTTTTACACCGAGACATGTCTGACTACCTGCCATACCCTCGTTCGTACAACATACCCCTAACGATCCTGACGTACCCTCCACTTCCTGGAAGGACGCCTTGGCTCCCAAGTTCACTCTCGTTAAATAGTAACATTATATATTACATACAAATATACATATATATCATTTACTCCAATATGTTACTTACGTCTTCGATTCGACATTTGGTGTCTTTGAATTTTAAAAAATAAAAAAATTAATAATAGTAATTATTTTAAATTGAAATTTGACATCATTTTATTTTATAATAAATTTTAATAACGACTTAAATTCCCTTCTAAGTTTATTCACTAATATCTTTACTTAAGCAACGCGGGTGGTACCGAAAATAAACTACTCCAAGTGTAGAGTGTTCTGTGTAGACGACACTACGCGAATATTTATATATATATATGTTCCAGGTTTTTTATTCTTTTTGAGTTTAAAAGTACGGAGGATATTCCTCCATGAACACGACGAACAACGGAATGAGAAATTTTTAGCAGCTTGCGGTCGCGAAAATCTCGCTTGTTGTCGCGTCTCGTATCCCTCATCGCATTCCACATTCACCCCAGAGAGACTCGAGTTTAAAATTTAAACACACTGTGTCTGACGATATTATTCCGCATACTTATATATATTTATATTTTATGTACATAAATTTATAAAATTTTCTTGTCAAAAAATCTCAGTCCTCTCAAAGTTTTTTGAATTTTTCTTACATTACATCTCTAAAAACCTCTTGAAAATAATTTTACATTGACCGGTACCGTATCTGGTCTCAAGTCTCGAGTCTCGTGTTTTTGAATAGAGAGTAGAGGACCAAGAGATGTGTATATGTATCCCTGATACGATGAAGTAGACTTAAAACTCGGTAATCCACCACGACGTCTCGTTTCAATTGAGGTCTTGCAACACGTGTGCGCTTAGTTGTCCATGTCACGTGATTCCTTACTCACATTCATCCGTATTCGCTCCCAAGTTGAGTCTTTTTGTACAGTACACAGTCTGCAGTACTATACCTTGTGTATGTATGGATAGGAGTACTTGCATTTGTATTTGTACTTGTATTTGGTTCCCTCTACTTACTCACATCACTCGTTTCTGCCTCACACACTCACACACTCACTTACTCACTCACCACCTCCTCTACTCATCGTGAAATTTCGTATCGTCGAAAGTCCGTTGGGGATAGTGCACGTTGTTGGATTGTACCGTTAACACGATACAATGCTCACGATACCTTTCATATATTTATATATACTTCAAATTTAAAATCTTATTAGCTCGATAAAAAAGTTGTCGCGATAAATCGATTTACTGACCGCGAGACTATTTATAAATAAAAGCCAAGCTGTTAAATTTTATTTCAGAGAAATAGAGATTTAAAACTAATTAAAAATTATTTTTTTATCAAATAAAGTTTATAGTGATGTGATGAAAGCAGCAATTTATTAAAATGATTTTTTTTTGACGGCAATATATTGAAATAAGTGAAGTTGCGGTGGGTTTTAAGTTTTGCTTGTGTGTTACCTGAGCAAGAGATACTGATAGCGCCGAGTGAACTTTCGCCCGATGGAGGACACGCAGGATAGCTCGGTGATTTTTTTATTGACTGAGCATCGACCCAGAGAGGAGGGAAGATATTGAAGACACGTGTGACTCTAATAGAAAGTGACACTAAGTGAATAAATAACAACAACAAAAAAAATATAAATATAAGGAAACAAGTAATAAATTAAAGAGGATAAAAATGCTGAAGCACGTGGGACGTCCTACGGCGCGGCCGCGGTTTATCGTCTTGAGGAAGAAACGAGGACGTTCAGGCTCTAGAAGTTGGCCTGGCACCCCTTATACTCTCTCCATCGCTTCTTCCTCCGAGGTATGGGTATGGGTATGGGTATGGGTATATGATATAGTAGCTTGCTAAATTATACATACCGAGAGAAAATTTCCGCATTGCATTTGAATACTCTTCATTATGCATTCTTGCATAATAAACCCGTTTGTCAAAATTACTCCTCGGCTTTCCAATATCACCATCATTTTCTGATGCCAGTAATGAGCCTCTAAATTCTATCTGATTTGCATTCCCAAACTTACATAAATATTATTATTATTTAGTTTAATATTCAATATAATAAAGAATTAAGGATTCATTTGAATAACTTGAAGCAAATTTTCTAGAGGTTTAATTTATTTAAAAAGTTTCGTTATTATTTTTATTATTAAATATATACAATGCATGATTATGTGACAAAGAATGAATGTAAAAATAAAGCTTGCACTTTTGGGGACTGAGAATGAAAGAAAGAACATCGTTAGGGAGTTTAAAGTCACTGAGTAGTGGAGTCCGGATACGCGATGTAGAATAAAGACATGAACCCGCGGGCGTGTTCTTTTGTCAATGTCTGACGACACATTGTGCCGATACGGTGCTTTCGCCTCCACTCGCTGAAAAAGTATAATCATGTATGAATTATTTCTCTTTTAATAAAAATAACAAACTATTAATAAAACCACTTGATGGATAATAAAAGTCCATTGACTTTGTTAAAAAAATATTTTTTAAACGTTTTTTTTCTTCGATTCACAATAAAAACAATAATAATAATAAAAAAATAAGTAAATAAACAGTCAACGAAATTAACGGAATTTTTTTTCATACATTTGACCTCGGAACTTTTGTTCAACATTGATTATTTATAATTCCAGTGTGATGTTGCACTAACTCTGGCTGTTTAACATTCTTGGTAACATAAACATGTTCATATTGTACGCTGTTGTAGCCTACGGTCAGTTAACTGTTCAATAAATACTTTCCTGGCTTTAAATAAACACGAAAAAAAAAAAAAAAAAAAATTATGCGCCTGTTATTTTTAATTAGCAAATTTCACCCTCGAAGGGTCGGGAAAAAATTCAGTGGCGTTTGAATCGAGATAATTTTCGCTGGGTATGCCTACGAATAATATATAAGAGAGTCATACATTTAACTGTCTCCCTCGGGAGTCCGGCCCGGGAAAATAAAAACAAAACCACCTGCAGTGGTAGAGAATATGCGTGAACAGACTGTTGTAAATTGCGGAGGGAAAAATTGATGACCAACCCCTCGTTTCTTGAACCACATAGATGAAAACTGAGCTGCGGCGATACCTTCCAAGCTTTACTCCACGTTAAATTTATTAGAGCGGGTGTGGTTTGAGCGTTTGACCTCAAATCGACTGCAAAGCTCGTTTATCAAATCGCGAAAGGGTGAAGCGTCGAATAATCACTTTGCCATTCTCTTCATTTCCACTTGTCATAAAAAGCTTTCCCACCAAATTTACAAATTTAATTTTTTTTCTTTTTTTACAATTACGAAAATCAGCAGACAATAAATTGACAGAACTAAACCACCGCGGAACTAGGAAGAGTGAATGCGCGTAAAAAAAGTAAAGTAACAAAAAATACAAACAAGTGTTTGTAATAGTTTTTATCCAGCATTTATTACATTATAAGCAAGTACATTTTGAATGACGAGTATCTACAGGAAGTCCGGCCTACGAGTTCCGGTCCGACATACATTTGCCTCTCCCTCATTTTTATATTTTTTTTTATATAAAATATATAAATTCTCTTATACTTCTTGCCTCTAACTGTCTCCTGTAAAAAAATTTATCGCGATAAATTGCGCCTGTGCTGTAACTTATAAAACAAAACGCGGGTACTTTTATGGATTTATTTTATATGGAGGTTGATGTTAAGCCGGTGAATAAAGGCCTGGAAGGCTTGTCGACAATACAGGAGTTGTATCACTGTACCGAGAAAGTCGAGTGGAGAATATCAGAGATCACTCGTGAGGATCATCTGCTTTTATGTTCTATTCCCTTTATCATCTATATACTCTTCTATTCTGCAACTCACTAATCGGCTTACCCGCTCTACTCGTGGTCGAACAGAAACTCTCTATTGCCACGATAGAGATGTACTCCATCCATCTATACTTATAGATAAGTCTACTTGAAAGTTCAGTTAAGCTCAAATGCAAATGATAAATACAAACTTAAAATAAATCAATATATATATATATATATATCTAAATATATAAATACATCTATTGTTTCAGATCGACTATTCGGAAGTGCACGGAAGGATGCATCGACCTCCGCATCCTCATCCCATTGCCGACCATCGGCAGGTCAATTTGGTCTTCGACGATACGGTAATTATATTTTTCAAATAAAAATATATCTATAACACATATATATTAATATATTTCATTGTTATCCGCAACAGTACTGAATAGAATTGATAGATCAGTATATATTACCTTATATATTCTATTTATTTCACATCGCTTTCGATAAAACCACCAGGAATTGGATTTACGGTGAACAATTGACCGTTCAATAATAATTTTCCAATTCTATATCCCATTCAATTTTCATCTCACTTCTCATTTCAAAAATTTTATTTATTTATTATCCTTTTTTGTTATTATCTCCCGACCGCGGTTCATTTCCATTTTCATTTCCAGTCCATTGTTGTATTAAAAAAAAAAATACAAATATGAATATATACAAAGCTAAGTAGAAAAATGCATAGTAGGTAAATTTGTTTGAAATTGAAAATTTGAAAAATGTTAACATTTTTAGTTAAATTTAAAAAAGATCATTTGTCAAAATACATTAGTGACAGTACCTAAATAAATAGACAAGACAAAAAGGGAGATCAGATATAGCTTATGCTACAATTCTAGCATTTACATTTAAGTTTACTCGTTTGTTGAATGGGCGAATGATTTGGTAAGCATGCGTTCAGCTGTAGCTCTGGAAAAGTGAGAGAGTACAAAGAAATAGTGTACAATAAACAACTATATAACGGATCTCATTCGTTTGTAAATCATACTAAGGCCAGTGGTAGTTTTTTTTTTGCCTTCATGGCCACTTCTTCTTCTACTTCTACTTCAATTTCTTGTACCTCTCCCTGTATACTTTACCTCAAAGCAACACAATGTCCATTTTATCTTTCCCTCCCCTGTTTCTTTTTCCATCTCGTCTCATCGCAATTTATATTTTCCTTGGAAAAATCCCAAAACAATTTTCCAACCTTCATAAATCAAAAACTTGCAATTTATTTAAAATTACGTTTTTAAAATATTTTTAAAATTCAAATTCGTCAGTTCTTATCTCGACACTTGTTCCTAAAATAATAATAATTGTTATTGCAAAAAAAAGTTAATTAAAAAGGAAGCTACAGGTGGAGCCCTTAGAGAAAAGTGATGAGTAAATACGGCCCTGGTATTCCCAGCTCTACTCTAGGTCACATGACTCAACAAACGCGTTCGATGATTGGCCGAGACATCGTGGCAGCTCTGCGACGGCGCATTGTCACTATTGTCGTTCAGTTACTCACTACAGACTACACTATTAACTTTATTCTCGTTCTTACGTTACGTTCGTTAGTTTTCCTGGTGTATGTGTACGGTGTGTGCTGTGTAGTGTAACAAAACCCAACTCACAGACGGAAGGGGAACAAGACAAGACGAGACATTTCAGTTAATCAAATATCCGATTCATGTTCGTCTCTAATCATCACCATCACCATCACCATCGATAACCGCCATATAAATAAATATATAAACACCTAAAACAAAATATCATATTAAATATATATATATAAAATATAAAAATACATGTATGGTCAATGGGTCTCCTACACAAATGGCTACAAGGCACACAATGAAAGTTACACCCGGTTGATACTCACCAACACTATTTAAATTCCAGTCATACTAACAATCGTGTTGTAATTACCAAGTAAAGAGAGTTGTGAGTGAACTAGAGCGACAAGTTATTCATTTTACCTCCGTTAAAGTTATTGTTCATTTAAAATAATATTTTGTTATATTTATTAAATAAAATAAAGTTAAACAAAATGTAACTGCTGGGAAATCGCTGATTGATCATGTCGCTAATTTATTGTGGCTGTAGATGATATTTAGTCCTGGTGGTAAAATTGTCAAGTGACAGCGATGGATGCCTTTGGCATGTATCAAGTGAGTTATATATTTTTTTTATGCACATACATATTTTAATAATTATTTGTGTACATATATATTAATATATGTTGTAAGGAGGCGCGTAAATCTCGTGGCAGCTCAAAATGGCCTTGGCGAGTAGAGCCACGCTCCTTTCACGGTGAATGCTGTGTTATTCAGCATTTAATTCTGTGTCTGAATGTCCAATGCAGTGTGTAGTAGTGTAGAAACACACACACTGTACTATTGTTTATTTATTTATTTATCTTATCTAGATATCAGCTTCATTCACTTGACAATCGTGTTTACGTCCAGGGTGTCAATGGTTTTTTTAAACGAAATTTAAATTTAAGCATAGCAGTGTCATGTGATGTGGGAATATGCGATTCCGCATTCTTAGACTACTCGGTTACACACGAGCTGATGGTTGACAAGCTGTTTTGTTCCGAGCATGTAGGAGCAGCATGTGGGTGTGCTGCTCTCATCAATTGTCATCGTGTGTATATATATACATTAATTTCATTGGATTGTTTTTTTAAAATCTCGTGATGTCACGATGTCCAGGCGTCATAACCTAATCCGCCGAGTCCGATACGATGCACTCTCCAATCACGCCCATTCTTGGTATTTAAGTCGCCTCAATCGGTACAGTCGTCTTGCTTGTCTTTTTTTATTTATATATATATATATATATATATTTTTTTTTTTTTATTTTTTTATGCTAAAATTTAGCGGCTAAAGGTCACGTTTACTTGGGGGTCATTAAACGTCAACTTTGCTTGATTGTTTGGGAAATAAAATTTAAATAATAATTTATAATTACACTAGTATGTGTATTTAATTAAATGGTTTATGTAATAAAGAAAATTAAACGGCGATTTAAGTTTCATGTGTGCGTAAACACAATAAATTAAATTTATATGTATATAGATTGATATGACTGATGATTAATTGGCTGACAAAGCGATTGTAAAATGCATTGTCTTTATTGTGTGACTAAAAGTTCGGTATGATTTATGATACTCAGTTCTGTTCAGTAACAAAATTAAAAATGTCTTAGTGAAATAATTTTTTTATTTTATTGTTGAATGTAGAGGAGTTGCTAAATAATTATTTACTGTTTCAGTTCGCACCGGGCCTGACTGGCAGGCCGGAGCTCTACCAAAAGTCAAACAGAAGCAGCCATTCGAGTGACACGAGCTCGGCGTACAGCGGATCAGACACGATGACATCGGTTCAGGGATCTTTGGACGCAGACAACGACGAGGTCGACTTCTCTGGCCTCGTCGAGTCGATAGTAGACAGCGATGAGGAGGAAGATCTCGCTGAGAGCATGGATGTACGTAATTGATCACTTATCTCGAGTTGTTGTATTAAATTTAAGTTATAATAGTAGTAGTAGTAGGAGCCGTAATCATATAAAGTAATTTCTCAGAGTATAGAGCGCAGTTTAAAGTTTATTATAGAATTTAATGATGAGTTAAATGATTAATAACAATAATTTAATCGGTTCCAGAGCCTAACCGTTCGCGATACCGTGCGTGAGTGCCTGGAAAAAGACCCGGCGGAGCGAACTGAGGAAGACATCGAGATCCTGCTGGAATTCACGCAACATCTAAAGGCATTCACGAACATGACCTTGGCCGTGAGACGTGCACTCTGTGCGGTGATGGTATTTGCGGTGGTGGAGAGCGCCGGAATGATTGTGCTGACTGATGGGGAGGAATTAGATAGTTGGAGTGTACTGATAAATGGTGCTGTTGAAATAGAACACAGCAATGGTGAAATTGAGCAATTGCATCTTGGTGATAGTTTTGGAATTCTGCCAACAATGGAGCGATTGCTACATCGAGGAGTTATGCGGACCAAGTGAGTAAACAAATCTACTGTCTGCTCAGACTCAACTCAACTGGCATGTAGTCTTACTGGTCACGTTTAATTGTCATTACAATTGACTTTGATTTAAATAAATGTTTATTTTCTTATTCTTATTCTTCTTGTTCTGCTTCTCTTCCTTGTTATATTGATTATAAATTATATTGTGTACCAGTTAAACAGTCTGCTGTTGATATTGATGATGATAATGATGTAGATGTAGATGTAGATGTTTGAGAAACATGAGATAAAGTAGCTACAAATTGTTTTGACACTTTACTCGTTTTAGGTGCAATGACTGCCAATTTGTCTGTGTGACACAAGCTGATTATTTTCGAATCCAACATCAAGGGGAAGAAAATACGAGGCGACATGAAGAGAACGGCCGGGTGATTTTGGTAACCGAGTTAAGAGGAGCTCTTGACGGCGGCACCAGGCGCGGACATGTGGTGATCCGTGGGACACCTGAACGGCTTATGCTACAGCTTATCGAAGAAAACAGTATTACGGACCCGACGTACGTCGAAGACTTCCTGCTCACTCATCGAACGTTCATCGACAGCCCGCTGCTGGTCGCTGATCAATTACTCGAGTGGTTCGCACAGCCACAAGTTAAAGATCGCGTCGCACGTGTCGTACTGCTCTGGGTGAATAATCACTTTACGGACTTTGAAACAGATCCGGCGATGATGGAATTTTTAGAAGCATTCGAGGCAGGCCTTGAGCGTGAAAAAATGCAGGGTCAGCAGAGGTAAATTATTTATTACTTTTTTTAAAATTATCAATGATAATGATGATGATTCTTATCAACTTAATTAATATTTCTTTCAGATTATTGAACATTGCATGTGCAGCGAAAGCAAGAACGCGTAATATAACACTCGCGAGGCCGAACAGAGACGAAGTGTTGAACTTCAGTATACTCGGCGGCTACGAACGTGGATTTGGGATATTTATATCTAAA
This sequence comes from Microplitis demolitor, assembly GCF_026212275.2. Lineage (NCBI taxonomy): Eukaryota > Metazoa > Arthropoda > Insecta > Hymenoptera > Braconidae > Microplitis > Microplitis demolitor. Next base: position 17,495,176 of record NC_068552.1, read on the forward strand.
GTCGACAAGCACTCGAAGGCCGAAGACGTTGGACTTAAACGTGGTGACCAAATTTTAGAAGTCAATGGCCAACGTTTTGAGCACGTAAGTCACGCGAGGGCACTTGAAATATTACGTGGCTCAACGCATCTCAGTATTACCGTTAAATCAAATTTATTGGCATTCAAAGAAATGCTACAGATGCCAGATAACTCGCCACGGCCGCGTGGCAGAATAAATAAACCAGAAGTACCAAGAATACCAATAGATCCACGCGCGAGGCTGTCAACGCACGTGGATCCTCTGACACCCGGCGGGCAACTGAATCCAATGGTCGGTGGGGTGCCTCTGCTGATACCCGACAATAATGGATCGCCGTGCAAGGATTCGAAAAAAGAGCACAAGGGATTCATGACACTGGGACCAAAACGACGGTTTCAAAAAGCTCTGATGAAAATGAACATATTGCCAAAGAATATTATCAACGACGGTATGCATGCTGATGATTCCCTGGCACCGCCTCACACGCCACCAGGAACGGGACTACAAAATACCACAAATCTTTATCATTCTCGCAGCAATCCCGATTTAACGTCGATATACTGTTACGATGATCTAAGAGCGCCAGATTATCCTGAACACGTACTAAAAGTCTACAAAGCTGATCAGACTTGCAAATATCTCCTTGTCCACAAAGAAACAACGGCCCATGAAGTTGTCATGCTGGCATTGCAGGAGTTTGGTATCACTGAAAGCAGCTCTAATTTCTCGTTGGCTGAAGTAAGTGTCGCTGAAGGTGGAATGATTAAGCAGCGAAGGCTGCCAGATCAGCTGCAGAATTTGGCCGAGAGAATAGGATTAAGTTCCCGGTATTATTTAAAGACCAACGGTATCTCCGAGACACTGGTCGCTGATGAACAGGCGCCAGAGTTGGTGAGAGAATCTCAAGTACATTTTTTACAACTAAACGCCGTCGAAGTGGCCATCCAGTTAACGCTCCAGGACTTTAGTATATTCCGTCAGATAGAGTCCACGGAGTACGTTGACGATTTATTTGAACTTAAGAGCCGCTATGGGGTCCCGATGCTCAGTCAATTCGCGGAACTAGTCAACAGAGAAATGTTTTGGGTCGTCACAGAGGTTTGTTCTGAGCACAATCTCGTCAGACGGAGTAAAATAATAAAGCAATTTATAAAGATAGCACGTCAATGTAAAGAATGTAAAAATTTCAATTCCATGTTTGCTATCGTCTCGGGACTTGGCCACGGCGCAGTGTCACGTCTGCGCGCTTCCTGGGAAAAATTGCCCAGTAAATATCAAAGATTATTTAGTGATCTTCAAGAACTTATGGATCCAAGCAGAAATATGAGCAAATATCGTCAGCTGGTTGCTTCTGAACAGACACAGCCTCCAATAATTCCATTTTACCCGGTCGTAAAAAAGGATTTGACGTTCATACATCTGGGAAATGACTCGAGAGTCGAAAATCTCGTAAACTTTGAAAAATTGCGTATGATCGCCAAAGAAGTGAGGACACTGACAAATATGTGCTCGTCGCCGTACGATTTGTTGACGATGCTCGAGCGCGGGGGACAGCCTCCGAGTTCCGCGATGGTTGCGCTCAATCAAATGACGACGGGTAATCAGGGCGGACAGACGGCGACAGTTAAGCGACGCAAAAAATCCGCAGCGGCGCCAAATCCGAAAAAAATGTTTGAAGAAGCTCAGATGGTGAGACGGGTCAAGGCTTACTTGGCCAACATGAAGGTCACCACAGATGAGGAACGTTTGCACGCTTTGTCAGTTGACTGTGAACCACATGCGGGCGCGGTAGCTATCGCTGCGGCAGTTCCTCTATCAGGAAGTCGAGGTAGACGGCATCCTTCACCCACACTCTCTACTACTAGTAGTGCCAGTAGCACCAGTGAAGGCAGAAAAAGTATACAAGGTATTTAATTGATAAATTTCATTGATATTTTTTTTTTTTTTTATCAAGGAAATGAGTAAAATAAATTTATTTCAGGTACAAAATTCGGAGCAGCATCTCCACAAGCCGTACGAAAGATGCTGGCTCTATCAGATCCACACAAAACCCGACCTTACCAACCTAAACACTGTCCCGTGCTTCCAGTACCGGGTCTGGCTTTGCACTCGAGCGGACTGGAGCCGAGTCCCGGTGCGCCGAGAAGAGTAGGCTCTGGTAGCCGTATGCCGATGCACGAAAGGTCACACAGCGATACACCCTCGGGTTTGCCAGCTCCAGTTGATCTTAGCGCTGAAAGCAGCAGTGTCACTAGTCTTAGCAATTTACAACCTTTGAGAAAGACACTGACAAGTGGTAAGTCGTGATTTATTTACTCATTAACATATTTATACTCATCTAATAGTAAACCGCGGCTGATAAAAGTAAATAAATAAATAAATAACAACTCGAATCTAGTAAACCATAAACTAATCTAAAATAAAGTAAAATAAATAATTAGCTTAATCTAACAAATTAGGGAACGGCTTACACTTTTGTCTTGAACCATGGTGCACTTTCGTTGCTCGTTCATACACGGTTCGGATCGTACGTTCAAACGTTTCTTTATTATTATTCATTTTATTTATTTATTTTTTTTAATATATTTGTTCTGCACGTTGCACAATTGTTACGCAATTCATATATATTTATTTATTTAAATATATATTTTTAATGTTATTATTATTTAATATTAATATTCATATTAAATGTTTCATGTCATACATTTATAAGCCTTTAGCATCTTGATACCATTCACAACATATATACATATATATATATACATATATATTTTTAAAATCGAATTAAATCGTTTAAGGTCTGATGTTAATAAAATAAAAGTAATATGTGAGCATTGAGAGATAACGATCCGAATGTTGTCACCATGGGACATACATGTGGCGCTTTTAAATTGTCGTCAGGGCTATTAGTTAACTGTATTTACTATTGTATTACTCTGATTTATGATAATGATGATAGTATAAGTGATATATTATTATTATTATTATTTTATTATTATATTAGCATAACCAATATGAAAATAAATCAAAATAATAGATTAGATTAGATTAGATTAGACTATTAAGTATTAGAAGGAGGTGGTATTGGCTGGGCTGAAATAGTCTTGTGATAGAAGTATGTTGCCGACGTCTGCGTAGGTTCGGTGACGAGCAGTGACAGTGGTCACAGTACACAGTTGGATAGCCACAGCGGGAGCAGCGTCGAAGCTGGTGGGAGCCCTCCACCGCCCCAGAGACGGCATTTATCAATGCAAGGTATGTGACTCCGTGTACATCCACCACAAATATCATTTCTTTTTTTTTTTTTTTTAATTTATTTTTATTCTGCACTGAGAAAAAAATGACTTTTGGAAAAACAACTTTTTCTCGAGTAATAGATCGATATAAATTATTTCATTATTAATTCCATATTTAACGCGAAGGATCATTTTCTTGACAGAAGAAAATTTTAATTTATTTATACACAGAGAAAAATTTTTACTCGCCTCAAGAAAATTTTTACTTGAGCCAAGAAATTTTTTCTACTCCTAGGAAAATTTTTTTTTCAATTCATATATTGTAAAAAAAAAAAAAATAATAAAAAGATCAAGATCTTTTACCAAAAAAATATTAGATTAAGATTTTTTTTTGCTACGAATATACAATGATTCTAAAAGAATTTTTTTTCTCTCAGTGTCCGTGGAAACTATTTTTTTGTCTGAAAATAAATTTTTAATTGTCACGTCAAAATAATAGACTCCAGTAAAAAAAAAAAAAAAATTATCGTATGTCCCATGGCAGTTTTATTTTTCTGCCATTCGCGTGTTAATTATAAAATATATATACACATATATATAAAGCTTATTTTTGATCTGTCATTCTACTGCTTTTATGGTATTTGGTGTACATATTTGTCTACTTGTCAAACGAGTTGCTTAAATGCTTTGTCGAACTGCATATATCTAAACCGCGAATTTAAATAATTAACAAATCCCCCTGGGTAATTAATAACAATGAAGCCATAAAAAAATAAAAAGTGTAGAGTAGAGTAGTTGGGTTATTATAAAATGTGGTGCAGGATCGGTCCGAGGTGGATTGCCTCCGTTTCCCCACGCAGTAGCAGTGCTACCTCCGCTTCCAATCAACCATACGCATAATCATCATAATCAACAACAACATCATCATCATCATCATCTCCATCAACTTCAACATCATCATCATCATCATCAACAATCCCAACCACCGCCGCCACCCCCTCGAGGTGAGTCGACAATCCACCGGCATGCATCCTAAAATTTACACCTTACGGCTGCATAATCACTTACATCAAATAATAACTTGTCATCAATCACGCGTCGTTTATTCAACGCACCGAATTATAAATCTACACACAACCATAAACTATAAATATACATAAACATATACATATTTACACTCGTAACACATTTGTGGGACATAAACATAATCGCTTGGCTGAAGAGCTAGTTTGCGCACGCTAACAACCATGTAAATTATCATTATACAAGTTTGCTACTTGACTGAGTACTAGTTGGCTAAGTACTATTTCGTGTGCTGCCGTCTTGTCTTTTATTGTTTATATTATTTTTTTATTATATTAACAACTGCTGCCGCTGGTGCTGCTGCTGTGTCCAGGTGTGTATGTTGTGTGTTGACTGCTGTTACATATTTTTATTCAAATTATTATTATTATTATTATTATTATTATTACTATTTTTATTTTCTTTCTCATCTACTTTCTACTGAGGTGCTTTTCCAAGTCTTTAATTAATCTCGTAATGATATATTTTATTTTATCTAAAATCGATAATAAAAATCCGGTGAGTTGCTGGTGTGTGATAAAATATATAACGGGTTCTAATACTTTTGTTTACTTAAAAAAAAAAATCCTCTTAAACGGGACTACTCGGTGACTCGGTATCGTCGATGATCGATTAAGTAAATAAACTATATTTAAATAAATTTCTCGATTGTCGACTTAGTCATGGTCATGGTCATGGTGACTGGCTTGAACAAGGGACTTAATACTATAATTAAAAAAAAAAATATATGAAGAACAAGACCCAGAGTAAAGGGTTTTCAGGTTGCACAGGAGCTGGCATTGGACTTGGAACAGGACTGCCGGGGCCGATGCACCATAGCGCCGGCACGACTTCCTTTATGCTTGCCGGGAATAATTCGATGGTCCAGCGATCCACAGCTGTGGCAGGTCCTGGCCAGTGTCGGCAGCCACCTGCGTACAAAGTTGCCGCTCAGATGGCGAGATTACACAGGCTAGGTCGTGCCCACAGCCACGAAGGAGTCACTTATCGCACCAGCCACGAAGATGGTACTGCAGTAACGCTACATACACACTTATAACCTTCTTATTAATGTTTTTTACTTCACATAATTTCTCATTCATTTTTGAATAACACGCTCATCTCAGTATATATATATCTCATATATTTAGCGTCAGAAATAGTTTTTTTATTTTCGCGAGCTAAAGCTCCGGTAACGAATAATTACTATCAGCATATATTTATATTCTGTCGTATAAATATTACTCTATAACAAAAATCCGTTAGGTGATGGCCATCCAAGTGTAAACAATCTTTATTCCCGCTATTATTCTTTGCTGAGTATGCAGCAACTTTGTTCTTTATTATTTATTCTGAGGGTAATGATACTTAACGTCATTCCTTATTCATTATTTATATATATTTTTATTATTTTCCACTACTCTATTGTCTGGTCTAGTCTACTTTTTTTCATATATTTTAATTTTACTCTTTTTATTATTTGTTACAAGAGTTGTAAAAAATAATAATAATAATGTAAGGTATATTGTGCATAATATTATCACTCATGACCACGCATTTACAATCGCGAAATGATCGGATGCACTAAATGCTTGCGAATATATATAGACAAACATCACAGTCAGCGCATTTGCACTCACTTAATATATTTGATGCCTGCTTTGTATAGAAGACACACAAGATATTATATACTCTTAACACACTACGGAATAAGTAATTACTAATTTTTCTTTATATATATTTTTTTTTTTGCATTATTTATTTTATTTACTTTGCTAAAGTTAATTACTAATGCAAAGAGGGGTTTTATTTTTTTTTTAATGCCGACATGAATTTATTTTTTCAAAGGGCAGGAATAAAAGTTTTAAGTAAACGAATATTTAAAATAATTACAGTAGAAAATTGATGTTTATTTTTAAAACTTTTTTAATTTAAAAATTCATAAATTTATTAAAATTGTTTTTTTTTTTTTTTTTTTATTTTCTAGTTCAAAAAATTAAATTTTCTAGATTTTTTTTCCAAATTTAAATTCTAAGTTGATTAAAAAAAATAAATTTCTACTTCCTTTTAATAATTAAAGAATTTCCTTGACTGCAGTACACCTTTTTGTAATTAGTGATGCTATTTATCAGAGCCAGTTTTTAAATCCTAGATTTAATAAAATTATAGATTTGCTCATCAATATCAGTTGAAAATATTTACATGTATAAAAATCACAGATTTAATTAAATATCAGATCGAAAAACTGGCTCTTGATGCTTTACTTAGTCTGCATGCATACTCATTGTAATTAAATTACTCATAATTAAAAATTTATCAGTAAGTGTTTAAACATCATCCTTAAAAATTTTACATATATTTACAATAAACAAATTTATTATCACCACTATCAATAACCAGTACAATCATAATTGATTAATACGGTAATTTGTTCTAGATGACGACGAAGCTCAAGTGTCGGCAGTGTAAATGATCGATCTGCAATCAACAATTAAAGACCACTAATTGAACCAGTTAATCCTGACCGTCCTTCATTTGTTTGTTTGTTTATATTTTATTATTTTATACTAATTATTTTTTACTATTTATTTTTTTTTACTCGATTGAGTGGATGAGTAGTCAGACGAGTGAACGGATGGACATATCTATGAGTGATTGTATAAAATTGATAAGAGAATTTAACAAGAGTATGTGTATAAACAAATATATATATATATACATATTTAAAAATTATTAAAAAAAAGAAGAAAAAAAAATGCGAATAAATAATAACCGCATGTTATTTAGTGCTTCCTTGTACTCCGGACCATAACACGCATTGATCTATTATATTTCCTGTATGTGTCACGTACCCGACAATTCATCATATATGTATATGAATATATATTACGACTAATGTGTATTCATTTAGATAATTACGGGCGTAATGATTTAAGGAAAGGGAATGCCTACAAAAGTATGAAAAGAAAATTAAATAAAATATAATGATTGCTTTACTCTAGTACTGAATAAATATGAAGACGAACAAATTTAAATGAGTTTTGAAAATTCAAATTGATTTTTCTGATCATTTTACTATTTTTTTTTTTTTTTAAATGTTAATTTTAATTATTATTAAAACGTTTAAATATATATACATATATATAAATATATATATGTATATATATAAATGTGTAATAAATTGAATCCAAAGATGTTAAATATCCTTTTTAAATGCCGTAAAATAATTAAATCGGCGTCTGTATTATATTAATTTATAAGTTAGTTTATAAGTTAAAAGGAATGAAAAAATTATAGTATGTAAGTTGGTGTAAATAGATTAGCGTAGAATTAAGCTGACATAAATACTGATTATTATCATTAATATTATATGAAAAAAGAATGGAACAAAGTAATAAAGTATGAAAGCCCAGTAATGGCTTTTTATTTAATTTTTTTTTTAAATAAAATGAAAGATTAATTTAATAAGCGAAAAAAAAATTAAGAACGAAATTAAAGTGGTTGAAAGTCCTTGGTTTAATAATTAATGATATTTGATAATTAATGATTAATGAAGATGAGTGTAAAATTATTATGTGAAATTAATAATTTTGGTTACGTATACGATTGTTTAAATTTAACGGACCTAATTTTTGTCCGCGTTTGAGGAGTGATTGAGTCATGAACGGTGTCCACTGTTAATGTTATTATTGTTATTATTATTTGCTTTGTTTATTTTTAAGTGTCTGGTTTGGAAACGGTATTTATGGATTTAGAAAGTTGTAATGGATTATAAATTGCGGCAGTTATTGTTGATATTTTAATGCAAATATCGGAAACGATTTGATTTATAATATTTACATAATAATAGTGGGTGTTTTGAGTGGTAGTTTATTTATAATTTTTTATTATTCAGGGAAATTTAAATTTCGTGATTGGCGATTAAATCACAGTTAGTTAACATATTTAAATTACAGAACGTGGAATTACTGATTGAATTTTAATTATTAATCGTAATCATTATTTAATTAGCTGCTATTTTGTGTTGCACGAAAAAAATTTCATCTTCAGACCTAAATTTTTTTTTATTGAGATATTTTTGAAATTGTAGAGGTCTGTGTAGATTTAAATGAAGAAAAAATCACCAAGTTCAAATTTTGATTTTGAAAATATTTTTCAAATTTTTGGTTTAAAATTCATTGGAGCCAAAGTCAATTTAATGACTGATTAAATAAAAAATTTTTTTTCCAATTGCCTTATTTCGAATCATGTCTAAGCATGAGCTGCCTAATTACAGACACATTCAATTATAAGAAAATTAAATTTGAATTTGTTCTCATAATGATTTTTCAAAATTTGTTAATTGAAACTTTTTGTCTGACTTAAGTCTTGACTTCTATTCAAATATTCAGTGAATAAAAAAAAAATATATGAGGGCCATTAATCAAGACAATTAATATTTTCAAACTAGACACTTATATATAATTATATTATCTAATTTATTATAAAAAAAAAAATATATAAAATGCTCATAACACAGCGCACTTTGAATGTCATAAATAAAAATGATAAATAACATGACTTTAAAGGACACTGTTCGACTAGTCGATATGCCTATAAATATATATAAATATATATATACATCCTGGAATATTAAAAAATCAACATATTAAATTAATAAATATATATCTCTGTACATATCTCTATTCATCTTCACCGCAAAGTAAAAAGTTGAAAATAAATATTGAATTTCTGTCAGTATGAAACGTCATTGATTATATTAATATATATTAATATTTAATTGTACAGATGTAATTTAAATTTCATTATTAATAATACTCTAATAATAATAATTATTATTGTTATTAAGAGTTACAGCGACTAATCGCTTTTCATTTCATTCCAAATGCATTTATTATTAAATGACTTTTGAGTATTGAAATAAAATAATTTTTAAAATTAAACTCATCGTTCAATATCATTGAAACAATAATAATTTTTAATAAAACATCCTTCGCAAATATTTTAAACGATAAAAAAGTATGAAAAAAATAAATTTATAAAATTTATTAGCAAAAATGTCAGCCATTATTTTAATTGTAACAAAAATGAACAGTATCTTTTATAATTAATGCCGATGCAATCAATGACGACGTTCCTCTATACATATTATATATAAAAAATATATATATATATATATATATATATATATATATATATATAATAATAATATATATATATATATTATTTATATATATATATATATATATATATATATATATATATATATATATATATATATATATATATATATATATATATATATATATATATATATATATATAAATAATTATTTAAAAGTATAAAATACGTGTCGATAAAAAATAAAAATCCGTAGAATGCGAATTAATATGACTAAAGGATATATTTATATAAATATAGACAGGTTATATTATTAATTATTATTATTATTCTTCCACACGTTTTTATTAATTATTATTATTATATTATTTAATTTATATAAATGCCTGTTGGTTTTATTTATAACAATCAAGCGACTAGACGACAGTAACTTTCGAAAAAGATATTTGAATAAACACAAGATCTTTTGTATTTAATTTGTTTAATAAAACTCAAATCATAGTACAACATACGACTCTTATTTTTTATTTACCCACACTATATTCATTATTTATTTATTTATTCATTTACTTATTTAATTATACTGATTTTTTTATCAGCGCGGAGATAATTCTAGTGAAATTTAACTGCTTAGTAAAAATTACTTTCAATTACAGTAAACCTGGGGCATTTTTTTCTTTTTTGTTATAAAAATTACTTGAAGTGAAAAGTATTTTATTTAAAGTATTTTTTCAAAATTCATATGAGCACTGGGTAAAAAAATACTATTAAAAAGTTTCTAATTTTTTTACTTGAAAATTATCTGAAATAAAATATTTTAATTTATTTATAAAAGAAAGTTGATACTTATTTTTATTAATTTACATAAATAATTTTTTATTAATAAATAGTAGCAATAAATTATTAAGACACAAATGTATTTTATTAGATTCATTAATGAAGAATTTTTTTTTCACTGTAAAAATACAATTTTTATTTTACGCGGGAAAAAATTCAAATCGCTCCGAATTCAAAATTCAAAATTAATTTATTTTAGAGTCTCGCGATTTTAGTAAATTTTTTAATTAACACCAAATAAAATCCTGCTAAAAAAAATTTATTGACTATTTTTATACCAAAAAAACTTCGAAAGTCGAAAATTAAATTAAAAATTTTAAATAATTGTATTTTTTATACCGCACGTTAAATAATTACAGTATCGATTTCAACCTTCACTCCAATTATTTACATGCAACAATAAGTTTATCCCCATTACCTAAATTACATGTTAAACTCTCAAATTAATTGTTAAAACATCTTATTATTACCCAAGTGTCAGCTTCATGAAAATTATTAAACAAGCAGACGTAATTTTACATTTTTTCTTTGCCTATCACGAAAATACCCAAGGTTACTTTTAATTGCAAGTAATTTAAAAAAAAAAATATCCGTGTCGTTATCAATTCACCAAGTGAAATATATATAAATAATAAATTAATATTTATATTTTGTACGGTTAAATATTTTCTATGTCCATAGTTGTATATGGTGTAGATAAAATATATTAAATAAGTTCATGAGGCGTATCATTATGAGATAGCTGTTTATTTCTGTAAGGTTAATATCTACGTAAAAATGTATATCCACGTGCTGGAAAAAATTTTTTTTCCGCATCGCTAATTATATGTACTCAATAATCTTAATACAATATACTACTTATTGTAATAATATAATATAATACAATTACTGTGTACTCGATTACATATGAAACCGATGTCCTATCCTATTTATTTATTAAATCATCCATCAACGGTAAGTAATAAAAAAATAAATTTCATAATTATACTTTTAATTAAAAGCATGTAATTTTTTTTTCTTCAATTACCAACAAAAAAATGATAATAATATTCTAAAGACATAACTTAGCAATTAAACCCTAGACATAAAAGTACCCTCAGCATTATTTCCGCACTTGTTGTGAACCAGAGTCCTAGTGTGCGCGAGTACTAGTACCAGTACGTGAACATTGAACAAGTTTTGTTAGGTGGGTATAACGTCGGGTTGGTGAGTAACACCTGTTGCACGATCAGGCCATACTCAGACTAGCAACACATAGATATATATAGAGATAGATATAGATATATATACTAGACCAGATGAGAGGAGTTAAACCACTTGAGAAACTACTTTACTCGCGTTCGTTCACGTGATCGTCAATAAATAGATTTTTTATCTCGACCACCTCTTGGCTGGATCCTCAGCAGCCTCTTATGACCATTTTACACCCATTTAAACCGATAATGATAATTTATACAGTTAAAGTTGTGTTTATATTTAAAAATTGAAGGAAAAATATGAAAATGAAAATAAGCAGTAGTGTCAGTATTTGGTTGCTCGGACAGGGACTGAGATCATTCGTCGAGCCCCTACTTCCTCCGCAGCTGTCTCCTCTTCCTCCTCTTCCTTGTGAGCAAAGCGATATAACAGCAGAACGCGTCACTTGGCGGTTTGGTCTCTTGCTCTTTCACTCGTATCGTATCGTATAGTTGAGCTCAGCACACCTTCTGCTGGGTTTACGTTTTGCCGTTTCCCTCTCTACGTTTATATTTAATCCACTACACTACACTACACTACACTACTCTACCTTCCTTCCTACCTTACTACCAACCAACGACTCTAACTCCAACTCCAACTACTTTAATACTTGCTCCAAGTATCTACAACAGCAGACACGGCGATGCATCGTGCTGAGAGAAAGACCCACGGCCACGATTCAAATCGACTCCTAGTTGCTTTTAAATCTCAGCTACCATCGGTCTATTAGTTCGCGAGTGACCGCGACTCCGTTCGCGTTTAATTTTAAAAGAACAAAAAAAAACTCGATTCAAAAATTATTTTCCCAGTGCATTTTTAAATTTAATATATAAAAAAGTGAATTTATCGATTGTACCCATATCTTATCGCGTGTGAGTGTGTGAGGATCATTGAGCCCGACCCTGACCTCCGACTCGTCAAGGTCAGTTGCCAGCGAATTCTCTGGATCGGATGCACTGAATCCATACAATCCTGAGCCTTGCCATTGGATATCTTGTACTATATTTTATTTATATTGCCATTTTATATATATATATATAATTTTTATCACCACGTGGATTGAATTATACGTTAATTTAATTGCCATTATTTATCGTCCGCGTAAAAGGATATTTATGTATCGCGTAAGTTAATTTAGCAGCATCCAGCACAGGTGTGCGCTGATAACAAGTCCAATAAATATGTCATGTGTAAGTGATAACTGATAACAATAAGTACGATTACAATTGAAGGCGAGTGGTAAATGTGTGAGTGCGTGTGCGTGTGTGTATTTTTTAATTTAAGTAAATTTATAGTGCGTGTCAGGAAGACACTTGGGTGTTGCGTCTCGTGTATTGTAACGTCTGCAGGATCTCTTGCCTTGCAGTCGTTACTTCCGGTTGCCCGTGTGTAAATATATACGTTCGTACGTATGAATATAAATATAAATAAATAAATGTGAGGTGGACTTGGAACCTTGGGTTCGTGGGCAGAACACGCATCAACTCTTTAAATCGATCAATCGCTAGACTTTTATTCGATACTTTTTTACCGTAGAGAGATCGATAGACTTAGCAATTGTTCTTGTGTCGTTCATGTGCTCTTTGACTGTGCTAACGAGCCGAGAAATACCTGGAACACATAAATATACGTGCATATATATATAGTTATATACATTTATCGGCGCTCTGTAGTTCTGGATTTTTTTTTAGTGAACTAAAGTTTTTTTTTAAATATTCAAACGCTTGGTTCGCTGATGGAAATTTAATAAGGATATTAATCTCGTTATTATCCAGGTAATTTTACGATAATTTATAATTCATTAAAAAGCGGGGCAACATGGGCATGCATTAAAAAAAATTAATGTGGAGCGAAATGCTGCAAATTTTAAATTTGGTCTGAAAATCATCTTTAGTTTTTTTATCTCACAATAAAAATTATTCCGACATGAAATTTAATTTTTAAAAATTAAATTTATTGATCTTGATTCTATAATTTTACTCACTTTCATTGATCTGAATTTTACTTTGAATTATTGTCAAAATTTGAATTTCAATACAGAAAATTAAAAAATTATTTTTTTAACAATTTTGGGTGGCCCATTTTGCCCCATGGCTCTCATGTTGTCTCTATAGAGTTTAAAAAAAATATGTAGGGTCTCATTTCCCCCCGGTGTTCGATTTTGTCCGTCTGCTTCTGCATTGGCAAATGCAAACAGGAAAATATTATTCTGCGTTAAAGACTTAATAAATAAATTGATAAATGAATAATTATGGTTTCATAATTGAGTATATTAGTGTTAAATTGTAATATTACGTACACTTGTGATTTAAAACGTCGCGTTTAATGATAAATAGTTTATGTCCGTGTTTGGTCGAGGTCGAGTACTGTCCGAGCCCGCAATTCCTGATCAAGATGGAGAGAAAGCCCGGGAGTATTAAATGTACTCTTGTACATATAAATATATACATATATATATATATATAGTACCGACATGGAGGGCCGCGTACTACTTTTGAAGGTCTTACATATTATTACTCTCTCTCTCGATGTTTTATTTTATAAAATCTTGTTTGTTGTTGCATTTAATTTTTTTCGATTATCTTTTCTGCGATTGCGTCTTTATGCCCTAAGCGACCTTTCGGAAGGTCCTTGGGAACTTTATCGATGGTTATGCAGGTAGCAATCAACATTGATTGAGTTTATTGCTCAAGACTTTAGTTAAACTCTAAGCAATCCGACTATAAGTTAAATAAGTAAATTACAGCCAATTTCATTTTTTTTTTGCGAACTACGTATTTAATTTTTTTTTTCGAACGAATAAAATTTTCATATAAAAAATTAATTTAAACAGTTGGAGCAAAAAAATTTTTTTTAACAAACAGATTTAGAGATAAATAAATTTTTTTTTAATTGTTATAATAAAGCCCTAGGTTTATATCCGTTAGAGAAACGGGACGTAAGAAAATAAAATCTCGTGATGCACATCAGCGAGCACTTGTCTTATTCGCCAGCGCTTGTCTATCCGCAATACCGCGAGCTAAAATATAAAAAATATTAAGCTAAAGGATGAGAGAGTATAGTTTTATTTTATGGACAGCACAATGCTCAGAGAATTATTGAGACAATAAAAAAAAATAATAATAATAATAATAAGTAAATACATAAATACATGTTCTATGTACTGTGAAGATATTTTTACGTAAAGTTATTTCGTAATTTTTGATGAGAGGCATCGACCGGAACCGTCGATATTTTACAGTGATCGGTGGGAGGGGTAATCATTGATTTTTATTTATTTGTTATTTTCACTAAATGCCGGAGACAAAGTTACCGCAGAGCAAAAGATTACTGTGGAGAGGAAACGGAAACGGTGGTGGATTTTTGCGGAAAGTTACGTAGTAAGCTGTAATATATTCTTATATGGATTGCTGCAGGGCGTGAGTCTGTTGAATTAGCATAGCGAATCAGACCGAAGATCGGTCTCTGCTTGTAATATGCCTCGGTATATGTTTAACAACCATCGTCATTAGGCTGCGCCGTTACTGTGCTGGCAAATTGTGTGAACTTTACTATTATACATTTATTACTCTAATTATTTTGACTTTTTTATTTTTTACAAAATCTATTATGGGAATTTTAAAAAATTTCTACTGTCACTTTGTTATTTATGAAAAATTGCAAGTAAAAAAAAATTTTTATACAAAGTTTTATGTACTGTAGAAAATCGAAAGTGAATAGGAATTTTATTTAAATTTGAATTCACTCCATCACTCAGAGTTTCAGAGTTTCAAAAAAAATTAACCTGCATAGAAGTAAATAGAGAGTTTGACTTTTCAACGGAGTAATTTTTGAGTAGTCTGAATTTTATTTAAATTCGCATTCACTCCCATTCGAAGTTTTAAAATTAAAATAAACTCCTGGAGTAAATTTCACTCCGAGGGGATTAATTAAATAAACAGCCAATCGCTTCGCATTTACTCCGAATTCGCTCTGCAAATTTCTTACAGTGTAAAAATAAATAAATGAAAAAACTAAAAATTTTTTTTTTTTACTGAGGAATTTTTTATTTGTGAAAAAAATTGCAATAATTAAATTTTTTTTTCATCTATAAAAAAATACTCAGATTAAAAAAAAATTTATATTATGTGTTAATGGACGCATGAGTAGAATAAATAAATTTTAAATGACATAATAAAGAGTAAAAAATAATTATCCACATATTAAACTAATGAATCTTTATGTCGATCAGTTAAAAAATTTTTAGCATATCTGAGAAGCTAGTAAAGTATTTCGCAATAAAAATCTTATTAAATTTGATAAAAAAAAAAAAAAAACAAAGCTTGATAAGATAATAAAAATGAATAGGCTATATAAACAATGTGAATCGTTCGTAATAAACAATAAAAATATCATTACGTGTGCTAATGACCTGAGCACATATGGAGCCATAAAAATATTTAAGTTGCGCTCCATTATGAGAATGATAAAATCGGTGAAAAGAAAAGCATCATAGTGACTTAATATCTCAAGTGAATAATAAATTAAGTAAAATAAAAATAATAATATAACTAAATTGGCCGAACGACGTAGTCATGTGTTAACGGGTCGATCAATATCTTGCCCAGAACTCGTTACTATAAAATTTTCCACCGGGAAACCAGAGATCCTTATCTTGCCGATACTCATCAGCAAAAGCACACGTGTACTAGTTCCATAGGTTATTATTCCCGTAACCAGAGACACAGAACGCAAATAAAACCGTCAGCACGAAACCCCGTCATCATGTTTAATAATTCACCTAATATCTCGAGCTAAAAAGAAAAAAAATAATTTTTAAAAAAACTTATCTCCACACCTCCGCAGACATTAATCTCAGCTTTACGTGTCTGGCAATCTTTTAGATTTACTTTTGAAATAAAACTAAAAATAAAATAAAATTTAAATAAAAAGTATAGATATAATCCTGGTGCCTTGATTTAACAAACGTATTCACGTACTCGTGTACTTGGACTGTAAATCTTGTTTAATTAAACAAATCGTCTTTTTAACAATGCATTAATTGTCAGCTCAAAAAATATCTTTACTAGAATTTTTAACACCTGTCATATGTAAGGGAATGGCGGGCAAAACGGGTCTGCTGAGAAAATAATGGATTTTTTTCGGTGATTTTTTTTTTTGACTTCCATTCGAAACAAATAAATTTTTCAGTTGCCGTAGAGAAATTTTTTTTTTCAGGTACGCAAAACAAGCCACTTCCCAAAAAAAGATTCTTTTGTGTAATAAAAATGGCTACAATAAAATTGTTCATTAATTGAAGTGAGAGATTTTGAATTTTGTTAGAAAATTAAGATCCCGAAAAAATAAAATTATTGAAGATTAATTACTTATATAAAATGTCAACATAGCGAACGAGACACCGGATGTTTGTAGGGGTTGACTATAGATTAAAAATTTCTGAAAAAAAAATTTTGGGAAAAACAAATTTTTGGAGTAGTCCGTTTTTCCCGCCTTTTTCGTATGCATGTACAGTTTGTTTGCTACCTATAGTCTACAAACATTTCTTCACTTCTTGGTAAGCTCAATCGATATTTTAATTCCCTCAAACTTGTTTATGCATATATACATTTAATTGCATTAATGTACAATGTAGATGTAGAGAAGTATATCAAGAGATTCTTTAGTTCTTTAGAATACTTGGAACTCATCAAACAAACTAATTCGTAATATATATGTATAAAAGTTTAGAGGGCTGGCTAAATAAGGTACTGTGGGTATAATGGGTTTCGTTAATTTTTTTAAAAAAAGTTTCAATTTCAATTACTTTTGATAAACTTGCGGAAGGAAAGTTCTATTTATTTTCGCTTGTGAAATTTTTTTTGCGGTCCTAGAGGTTTGATTTATTTTCCAATAGCTTATTTGACGACCGACTGAAAACGTATTGAAGTCAAAAATTCACTACAGATTTTTATATTTCGTGAAAAATTATAATTTTTGAGTCTATTGAAAAAATTAAAAAACTTGGGAAATATGGAACTCGACTTTTGCATTTATTTCAGTTATTTATAAGTAATACAGATACCCAGAAGTTATGTTGCTAGATTTTTTCAAAAACTTTCTTCCAACGCTTTTATTATTGAAATATATTGCGTGATATTTTCCTCTTAAACTTACACGTGACTCATACCTTTGAAATTTTTTACTTTTTCACGGCTGTTCCATTTTTCCAAAAATGAAAAAAAATTTTTCTAATAGAAATCAAAATTCGTCTTTTTTTTTATAAACAAGGAAAGTATTAATGCAGTAATTCAGGATCTAAAAAGTTAATTTTTTAGCGTCCCCATTTTGTCGGGCTCTCCCCTCTAGACATCAATATAGAGTTGTGATGTGATCTTTTACAAACAATTGGCATATAGTGTTGTGGTATCTAGGAGACTCACTCTCAAGTTTATTAGTAGTAGAAGTAGTAGTAGTAGAAGAGTATGAGTGGTGGACATGGTGACAATGGTGGTTGGTGGAGGTGGTGTTAACCTGGTTGATAATGAGGACTCAAGAGAGGGTAACGGTGGTGTGGCGTTGTTTGTAAAGAGAGGGCTAGGGGTAAAGTTTTGCTGAGGGTAGAGGTAGAGGTAAGGATAGGAAGGGGTAGTTTTAACCCCTATTGCGCAGCCGTATTGAGTTTTATTCCATTTCTCTATAATAAACTCCCCTAACAGGACTCGGTAATCCAACAATTGTGGAACCACGACGACGCGGTTGACGACGCTAGTGATGACGACGGGTTAACTCTGTCAGTCAGTCTTCCTCGGACTCCGGTGGTTGTTGGTCCTCCTCACTCAGTAAAGACCGCGATGGCGCACCCTCGTGCCCGTCCTTTTGCGTCCGGCTTATGGCTCACCCGTGGTCAGTCGCGAGGAACGATCGGGGCATTTAAAATAAAGTAAAATGAAATAAAACAATACAACACAAAATAACATAACGTTAACGTCGAGGGCAAATTTAGTCGTCGAGTTATGTTTAAGTTTCGTTAAATAGGGGAATAGGGCGGAAAGGGTACGGAAACAACGGCTGACGAATCACGAGGGACACTCTGGCACTCTTTGGTACGTTGGTATCGAGTTGTGCCAGCCAGTTTTGTTGGTGCTACTCGTGCGATCGGCCACGCGTAGTGCCTTTCCGGTTTTCATTCTCACTAGTTTTATTTATATTTATATTTATACTTAAATTTATATTCAAATTTTTTTTTATTCAGTGAAATCGCCGCGTTCTAGGTCATTTTATTTTTCAAAAATTTGTGTAGTTGATAAAGGAAAAAAAAAAAAAAGAAATTTATATTAACCCACAGAGTTGCTGTGTCAGGGATTTTCATAAAACGATACGACTCCCAGTGTGCTGAGTTTTACTTTTTTATTAGACTTGTATCTCATTCGCAAAAGTTAGCAGCCGGTTAAAAGTATCGTACTGAGTATTATTATATTTATCATTATTATTATTATTATTATTATTATTATTGTCATTGTTTTATAAATTTTTTTTCTTGGCGATAATTTCGCGGCTGCAAGTTCTCGGCACGGGTTCGCGGTACAGCCGGACGGCGTATAACCTTGGAATCTCTCGTAAGTTCTTAAGATTCCTGTACTCGGAAACTTGAAGGAGGCTTAGAAGGCTTCCCACGAGACCCCGTTTCTCTCCTTTTCGTACGCAAGAAGGGACGTTGACGGGAGAAGGACAATCACTAGATGTGCGTCTCTTTGTTCGGTCGTCGACGAGAGCAAGGAGGATCTTAGAAAGTTCATCTTTGGATCTTTAGCTCAAAGAATAGACAATAGAACGTACAAGATCAGAAACCTTCATTCAAGAATAAACGACGCTAATATAATTTATTTGTTCATCATCATGGGAAATAAAATAACCGTCAAAGTAAAGTATTTAAACTCATAAAGAGAGGATGTGAAAAATAATTGATTGTCGGATGGATACTGACGGGTCTTGGCACTGGAAGAATTCACAGATGTGCAATTTATAATCGTGGATCTTGCAATGCCATCACTCGCTGGTATGCCTGTTCAGCCAACTAATATTCAAATTATAAATACACGGGTAAGGTGACATAAGTAATTCAAAGCCTCTCTTACGACAATATCAGTTTTATAAATTTAAATAAAAATTTTTAAAATTACATTCTTTATCAAATATTATTAATCTGTAAATTTTCTAATTAATATTTATTAATAAATAAAATTTACCGCCAATTATTTAACTCAGATAATTTTAAATCCTTTATAACTGTTTTTAAAGAGCACAAAACACTACTGCTTAAATAATGGTTATAATAATAATAATCATAAGTATTTTTAAATTCACGCAATAATATAATATTATTTAACTCCATTTCTTTCAGTTTCACCAACGGCTCAACTACTAAATTCGTTTTTAAATAAAATAAAATAAAATAAAATAAATTAAATTAAACATCTGCTCTGCTGGCTGCGGGTGTCCATAGATTACTCAGTCATTCACCTGGCTGATAACACTCACAACTAAAATTTATATTATTTAAATCTAAAGCTAACCAGAGCGGCCTCCAATGACTCATTTTTAAATTAAACTTGCTGTCCTTGGTTATTATCTAACATGTCGCACAATTACACAACATAAAAAAAAACCTAAAATAAAACATTTATATATATATATATATACATATATATAATGACTAGTCCATAAAGGGACAGACAATAAAACGTGAATGAGGGGATCGCCGGAAATAGTACACGCGCGACCTGGTATTCTCTAGCTCGTCGTTTACTCGAGCTCGGAAACTCTTTATTCAGGATGAGTGCCAAAGTAATACTTGCAATATTCACTCATTTAATACCCACACACACACACACACACACACACACACACACACACACACACATGCGATATCTATACTCACACATAAAATTGGCCATTGACGTAAAACCGCGCGACAGTAAAGCTTCCATATATCACCATTGATATACATCGGGTGTAAAGCCGCGTTATAAATATAAGCGAGGGTGAGTCGAACAAGGAAATAAAACCAAGTCGTAAGTACAATAATACTACGTGTCTTTAGAAATAGGGCTCTTCTCAATAATGATAATAATTACAGCACAGCTAAAGCATTTTAGATCGATAATGATCGCAATAATTCTCTTGGATTCTGTTCGTTATTTCTTACTGCACTGCAAGAGCTTGGTCTTAGTTAAACGTCAGTCGAGGCCCGTTTCGTTTCATTTGAATCAGATCTTTGTGCAGGTACTAGCACTAGTACTCTTTTATATACATATATATTTATATATTGTAGATAGAAGGTGCATGCAAGAGAGCGGAGTAAAGTGCCGGTCGATCGAATGGAGCTTATCTTATGGACGAATCAACGTCGTGGAAACAACGTTAATGTCGAGGCAGCTAACGCCGAATAACACCCTCGTGTGTTATACTCTATTGGAGAATATGCCGCGAGCACGCGGTTCTCTAATACCAATCTACACTCTACACTCTACACTCTACACTTTATACTCTCAGTAGTATTAAACACGTACACCAGTTTACTTTAAGCACATTACATTACGTTAGTGTGGCTAGCGCAGTATTATATACGTGGCTTACACACGGACTGGAGTGAGTTAGCGCGAGTTCGATATCCCAGCGCGATAACGACACCGGAAGCTCGCCGCTCGCGGCCGGCTCGAGCTATTTATCGAACCCGTTGCCATGCCAGCCCACGTGTACACACGTCGACTGGCTCGACAACCGACCTCCCATTGATCACCAACACGTAAATTCGCGTGTGCACCTGTGCTTACCTAAAAGACTCTGACAAATTTTCATTATTTCTCTTCATATACATACATACATATATACATACGTTTACAGGCTAATGTATATGCGATGGCAGTATGGGGTTTGTTTGAAATACTCAAGTTTGTAAACAAAATGTACGAGTGTGCTTGCAACAGCCAGCACATTGTTGGCCCTACTGGTACCACCACTTTCCCCAACAACTTCCTCAGCTAAATTAGTTGCCTGTGTAACTATAACTTACTGAATTATCCATCTCCATTCTACGCTCGCTTAACTTTTATTTATTTAAAAACATCAGAAAAAATCCCCATGAATTTAATAAAAAATAGTTAGCGAGGTGTGCTGAGACGCATTTTAATAACGGAAGTCCTGGGTGATGTCAGCGGAATTTATTTACTTTGGTTGAGGAATTCTGCGGATGAACGAGGGAATTCGCTGAGCTGTCGGTGGCTGGTTGTTCGAAGGCCGATTGTCTGGTGGCGATGGAGACCGACCGAGGTAGAGGATGAAAAGCAAGAGGACTTTGTCTGGTGTTACTGTTGCTGGTAAATTGGTGTCGGTGATGAGGACGACGTTCGTCTGGCAACCCGGGAATTAGGTAGGCGTAGTCAGATGAAACTAGAGCAGGGACAGGTGGCAGGTGGGCTTACCTGTGCTCTCTGTGAACTGCGGTGCTCTCAATGTGTGCACCCGATGCTCGTTTCCGTCTCGCGGCACACGAACCGTAAACTTACGGGCGTGCTTGCGTGACCAGTCATTCGAGTGGAAAAAAATAACCCGCTAAATTAAAGAACGTACATTTTTAGATCCAACTGCTCTCTGTCCTTCTGTAATTCTTCTATTCCTCGAATTAATGTTTATTATTTTTTTATTTTACTTTCGATTATCGATACACTTTTACTTGTCTCCAGTAATGACTTATTAATTTATACTATCACATTTATTTATTTTATTTTTATTATCTTAAGAGAACAAATATAATTCCCGGTATTTAAACCTTTCGATTAAAAAATGTAATATAAAAATAACAAGAAAAAGTGACGTATTGATATTTCCTGAATTCCCTTTCATTCATTGTTGAGTCACCTTCCACTTGGATTCTCCAGCCGTCTCGCTGTCTCGGGTACTCATCGACTACTCACCTCTACTCTCGTATCTCTCGTTTTGCATTCAAACATCTATACACTCAACTCGAGTATATACATACATATACATATATATATCCACAGATCCATTTAACAGCCAACGATAACTGCATACAAGTATTTTAAAGTTTATTTCTATTCCTATATACTTGTTACTCCGCTCCATTCTCTCCTATATATATAAATATATATATACACACAAGAAACATATAAGTTGAGCTGAAGTAAACTCGAGCATCAACTCTGACAGTCTTGGAAGGTTGTAGTACAGCGCCTGAAGACGAACTAACAAGTTAAGTCCCGAGTCTAAGCGTGTATGATATATAAAACGATAATTATATATCATCGTACTTGTACCGAGTGTACGACCGAGTGACCTAAGAACTCGACCCTTCTCTTTATCTTATTCACTTCACCCTTACCTCAGTCTCAGTCTCAGTCTCAGCCTCAGTCTATAGTTATCATCACAGCTCCAGCATCGTGAGAACTTTCCCCGCTTTCTCTGGTACTTACATGAGCAGAGTAAAGCTATAACGAGCACTCAAGATGTGCTAAAACAAAAATCTACTGTCAGATATAAATAAATTTGACATTTTTAAAATATTTTTTTTATGTCGCGATTCATTGAAGCAAAAATAAAAATAAGAAAAGAATATAATGAAAAACAAAGACAATCAGATACATAAATAATTAATTATTTTATTCAAATTACCGGCATATTTTTTTAAGCGATAACGGAGTTATGTTGGCATAGGGGACTAAATTGCTGCGTCGAGTACTTCAATAATGATACAACGTGAGTGACATTTGCGCATGCATAATAAACTCTCTATCGCATCCACATATAGATGGACACCTATACATGGAAAACCACCCACCACCCACTGGCTGCCACCCACCGGCTGTATCTGTACACCGATACATAGTATAGTTGTGACGAGTCAAGGAACCACGGTTGGGTGGAAAAAAAATCTATAGATATAGAGGAGTTTCTTTGGGCGGCACGCTATACACTTGGAAATGGACATCCACCGGTCGATATTCACCCTTCCTCATAATCGAGGAGCTACCTTGCCGTCTCTTTCTCTTTCTATACTTAACTAGTTTAGCTGAGCTTGTCCGCTAAGAAAGCACTACGCGTTCAGAACGAATGGACGTTAAAAAAATAAAAGTTGCTACCCAGTCTATCTATCAATCATTTCACCTAAAGAAGTATCAACTTACACAAAAGAGTAAGACGAAACGATAATCGAACGTCGAACAGTATTTTATTATTTATGTTATTCTTTTATACATAATTTTAGTGTCTGGTTATTTTTTTTATTTTTTATATAATAAATAAAAAAAATTCAACTCTGAACCTTCTGGAAATACTAGAAATTTGAAAATATTTATGAAAATTTTGAAAAGTTTTCAACTGCCAAAATTAATTTAAAAGTTGCGGATCGGAATATTTGTTTAGAAATTAATGATTATTAATTAAGATAAATAATAATTATGATAAATATTAAATTTATAGCGAAAATAAAGTATAAGACGATCATTGACATAAAAAAAAAGAAATAAATTACAACATATAAAAGACCTTTTGTGACATTTTCCGCTCTCGGAATCCGCGGATCGATATTTATGTTTATTTTTCTTGGGTTTTAATATTCACATTAAACCAACGATAAACTTGTTGGCTGTTATTTTTCTGTCCGATTATTATTTTTCACCCTCACTTGATATTTATTTTTATATTTCATTCGTGTGTACATTTATTTACCTTGCCTCGGCGAATGCAATCATGAATATATTAAATAAATATAAAATCGTGTGCATTTGATCGAATTCAAATCTACACTACATGACTAATCGAGTATCGGGATTCTCAAATCGTAATCATACATTACTCTTTTACATTAACGTCCATTCGATCATTACTATTATATATAGTTCTCAGATGACGATCGCTAAAGTGATTCTTCGATAGCGGCTTTAAAATAATAACTCAACTTAAATAATATATGCACTCGTTAGAATCATAAATATATGTATACTACATGTATTTACTATTTTTTTATGTATTTTTTTTACTGATCAAGACACACGCGTGAACACACAAACCTAGCACGTAACACGCCCCCGAAGGTATATACATGTACACACATCTATATATATTTATATATATATATATATTCAGAATGATGCGTGCAACTCTGTAATACGAATGTACATCGAGCCAACCTTCAGGCAAACTATTGATCCGTGATTAGTCACGCGATTCGCTCATATAAAACTATCGTTACTTATTTCTATCTATATTACATATTCCTATTTTGTTATATTTATGTTTATAAGACTATTTTTTGTCTTGTTGACGTTTTGCCTCATTTACTTTTTTATTACCGTCTAATTTAACCTGCAGTTTTAAATTAGAATTTTTTTATTTATTTTTATTTGACTTTTAATAGATCAGTGAGTAAATTTGCTGGCTTACGACCTTAGAAAATTTAGTATATATATATATATATATATATATATATATATAGAGGGAAGGTTTGACGGACGAATGAGGCTGCCAAGTGAATAAGCGACAAACCCTGACATCCAATTAGACCGGTGTGATCTTGGCCAAACAGGAAGTGTGGAACCTGCATTAACGTTGTGATGTGTGTTGTGTGGGGCTCAACAACGTGGGCTTTTGTGGACACATCCAAGCAACAATGTTAGACGTAATTTCAATGTTGATGTATTTCATTGCACCCCTGTTGTCTTCTAGTAAAGGAATGGCTGGCGATAGCAGGCAGTCCGGTCTTTTATGACGTAGTATTAAACTGTGAGTGTGGTAGTAAGGCCACCCTTAACTCACCCGTCTTGTGTGTTCCCTTGGGTTTATCACCTGGCATCGGCACCTCTAGGCCCGACCGACGCCGCGCCTCACGCTCGCCTTATCGGTAATGGTCTTATTTTTGGAATCTCCGCCCATTCTTCGCGTGACCCAACTATCCGAGTAGAGCTTTGCTTCTATACTCTATTGTAAAATTTATTCATTTTACTTTTTTACCCTAATTATCTCATACAATTAAATCCAACGTTTAAATTAATTTAGAGTTACAACTTTCGAATTTAACTCCTGGATATTTTTATTATCAGAAATAGGTTATAAAAGTGTTGTAATTCGTAAAATGTACATATATTTACATATTTATATGTAGAGGCCACGTATAATGCTTTTGCAGAGTACAGCTTATATATATATATATATATATATATATATCTATATCCATATATACTTTTTGAACACAAGAGTGTTGTTAAATCGTAAGAGGGTTGAAAGTTGTCTGGTGGTTTGTACTTGGCGTGACTTGCCGAGCGAATCGATAAGCCAAAAAGCTCCCCTCGCCCTCGTAGATTCTACTACCGCGACTCAACTCGTATCGCAGTTAACTCGGCCTCTACTCAGTCACGAGAATATTTGGTATTTACCTTATATCCAAATGGGTCCGCATTTTTTGACGAGCGGTCCGTTGCGCTCATAAAAGCTCTTCCGGACTTGCTTGAGTGCGTGAGTACCTATAAATATATGTATACCTATATATACAAAGTTAAGTACTGTGAGCTATAAGGTAGACCGAATAAGGGTGTAGTGGATATACAAGTACTTTTATTCGTTTCCCTCATGACGTTGCGAGACCTAAGAAAACGATCGAAAAGTCGAGGCCCTTTCATGGAACTCACGCTATATTATTATTACACGTATATATATCTGTATACATTATATACATACAAGTGGTATAGTTGCATCGTAATATTATTTCACCCTTTTATATATTTTTTTTTTACCTCCCCTAGTAACACAGTATAATTTTTCTAACTCAAGTATTATCGCGTTAAATCTATGCGAGTTATGATCTTATGACTTTGTCCGTACTGCACATTTTAAAAACATAAAATATAATTTTTATTACTTGTTTTATGTTGAAAAAAAATTATTTTTTATACACAATATTTAAATAAAGAAAAGGCGATAAAGAAAATACTGGGAAAATAATTGATCGCGGATAAGAGTTCGCTGTTAAAAAACTTACACGTCAGTCAGCAGTCACCAGTCGGCAGTCGGCAGTCATGGGTCATCAGTTATTACTGACAAACAATTTAAATGCATTAAAGATATTATAATAAGAATAATTGTATCGGCAAATGAACGTTCGTGTTCCAAGGTTTTTATTTTTCTAATGAAATATGCAAGACTTTCTGTTATTTGTCGGTCATAAAAAAACAAAAGTTACATTTTTCTTCCTTTTTTATTTCCGAGAAACTTATCACATATTTGCCATCACCGATAGCACTTGTGTATTCGCAGAAAACGAGTACATTTTTTTGCTTTTAGTTTAATGCTGCACGAACAATAATTGCGGCTACGTGGCTGTTTTTTATTTCGTACCACGTGTTACAACCTTTAGCGCTTGCATTATTTTATCCCTGTTTTTAAGTGATGAGTACAAACACTCTGAGTCACTCATTAATCATTAAATATTTATCAAAATAAGTATTCATATACATATACATATATATACTTATACTTATGTCACCACATATGTCTATAATACAGCAAATCATATTCGATTTCTCAAGTTTTATTTTAAAACTACTATAAATTTTAAATAAAATATATATAGAAAGGGTTGGAAAAAGGGGTTACCCTGAATTTCTTGTGAAAAAAAATTTTTTTTATATTTTCCAGAGCTTTAATTATAAATACGATTATTTTTAAACCCTATGCGATGTCGTGAACTAATTTTTGAAAACGATTTTATATAAAAAAAATTACTGAAATTTTTTCAGTAGTCAAAAATAATTTTTCGAGGCTACTCCACTTTGACTAAAAATAAAAAAATTTTTTTTTGAGAAAATAAACAATCAGTATTTTTTTTTTTTAATTAAAAAGGACTGAAAATAATGAAGATTTTAAAAAACGCATTTTTTTACTTAATGCCCTTAATTAGTCTAGCCCTTCGTGATATATAAATATTCTGGAATATTATCTGGGGAGTATTAATAAAATGCATTAGGCATACAAATGTATACATTAACTGAGGGAAAAAAAAATCTACAGCTGACAATGGCTGAGCTTCGAACCATCACCCTCGTACTTTTTATTACAATTTCCTGTTTTTTAACTGTCGCAATATTTTTAGCCATCATTTTACACTCGACTCACAACATACTTACAAATATATTGACAGATATGAAAGTTCATTATTTTTTTTTTTTACTATTATTATTTTTATTTATTTATTACACTTTTTCCAACAATATTTTAACCTGTCAGTTCGCGCTTGAGGTTTTGCGGTACAGGCCACCGCGTGCAGAAATAACAGCCGCGAGGTATGACGCCCACCTGCTTCCCGACAGTCTTGTCTTCAATAAGAAAAAAAATAATAAGAAAAAATAAAAAAAAAGCACCGATAATATTAAACCCGATTGTATCGGAACAGCAACAAAAGAGCTTGGATTTTAGTTGCGCTTCCGCAAATTTTTTTTCATCTTATTTCCTATCATTAAAAATAAATAAAAGTAAAGTTAAATAAAATCCAACAACGAAGTTGAGTATTTACCATGTGAAGTTTTTTCAGTGATTCCGCATTGCGGAAGACTCAACCGCCTAAATAATTACCATTTTTTTAGTAGAGTTGTCAGCACACATATTCTTAATACTTAATAGATAAAGTGTGTGCAGGAATAGGGACACGAAGAAGAAGACGAAGACGAAGAAGAAGAAGAGAGAGTTAGGGATTGAGGAGGAGGCAGACAATAGAATAAGAATATGCGTCTTCCGCAGTAGGATTATTTACAAAATATAGTTATATAGTTTAGTTGTAGAGGTGCCGTCAACACCACTAGGTATAGGCCGGTTGCCGGTTTCCGGTCCGTAGGATTAGCTACCGCCGGTCCCCGCAGTGCTGGCGCAGCGCCCTGACCTCAAAACACTGCTACGATCGATAGAAAACTTCCTTCCTACCAAACTACTACTAATGCTTTTATATACTTGTGTTTGTGTCAGTATTAAATATACATATATGTTTATATAGATTTATATGTATGTATACCCTCCGTGATGTAGAGCTACACACCCGATGTCTGGCCACTGTATAGGCCCATCCGACTGGCAATGTTGACGCTGACAATCTGCCTTTCCTACATACTGTTGTATATATATACATATTATATATGTGTATTTGTGTGTAGGTGAAACGCCCACGCAAACGGTTCAACACGCGAGATTTCGAGCGATCACCGCTAGACTCTGATCGATTCTCGAGCCGCGAGTTGCGCAGCTGAAATGAGCCACCCACGACTCTTTTTAACCCTCGTGTAAACTGATCTCATGCCAGCATTTATTTTTTGTAATAAAATATTAAAAATATTATGATTATTAAATAAAATAAAAAGGATGGTTAGTTTTTAAAGCTATCGGATGTTATGAAGATACCCCAGATTAACTTTGATACCGGTTTTAAATTTAATATTTTTTCATATTTTTTTCTCAGAGGGTTGCTTGTTAAATCGAGTGATGTGGCATTTAGGTAATGACCTTTAAGGGTAGATATTCATTGCTATTTATTTCGTTGACCATTTTAATTACTAATCGCTGAGTGGTAATTTTTTGAATTGTTTCATATTTTATGGAGATAGAGTATTATCGTGAAGGATTTGCGAGAGTTTAGTAATTTTTTTACGCGGAACAAAAAATAACAAGCTGACAAATTAGTGTCAATCTTGACATGATTTCACATTCGTCAGCGCAATTCGCTCTACTTCGGCGAGCGTCTGGGTCAAGTAATAGTTTGTTGCAAAGTAAAGGTCTTGGTTGATCTCTCAACCTACTTATCGATACGCCGGCACGTTATTTATTTAATCGATCCCAACACTGGCACATTCAACAGCCATTTAATATAATTACCGCCATTTAATCCTCCGTTTATAAATTTGGTAATTAAATAACTTCTACTTTACTCTCACTCACATAAAAATTATTTTCAATATAAGTTTCGGTGGAATACTAAATTGATATTAATCATTAATTTGTGAAGTTAATAAATCAGAAAACTTTCATTATCATATTTAAATCAATGCTAGGTACGACCCGGTACCATAAAACATTCTAAAACCTTCTGTCAGTGGTTACGATTCCTACTATTAAGTGAACCATAAATAATAACAAAAAAAAAATAATACCTGTAAAAAAAAAATTATTTTCAAAAAATTTTGACAGCAAACTCCAAATTTGAAATAGTTCAGAAATTTGAATTGATTATTTGTAAAACTTTCTAAAAATTTCTAAATGAAAAAAAATTTCAACTGAGTGACTTCTCAGTGACGTTTATCGAAATTTTTCAATAAAAAAAATTTGTTCCTAAAAATTTTAACAGCAAACTTCAAATTCCAGATAATTTCAAAATTTTAATTGATTCTTTGTAAAACTTTTGAAAAATTTCTAAATAAAATAAATTAACCTGAATACTTCTCAGTGACGTTTATCGAAATTTTTCAAATAAAAAAAATTCGATTATAAATTTTTGCCAGTCTCAAGAATATTTTTTGACTTTCATCAGAATTAGCAACGAGATCAAGAAATAAAAAAAAAATTTTTTTTCTCGAAATTATCAACTCGAAGTTCAGGATTTTCTAAAATTTTGAAATTTACTGACAGAATTTTTTTATGCAGATGATATTAAATATTAAATATACTAATTCAATGCACCAAATAAATAGACTGCATTATGCAACAGTCAATATTCAGTTATTATCATTATTATTCATATTATACGATAAAGAGTGATGTATTAAATTTATTAAACCGATTAAATCGTGATATGAATTGTTTTAACGTTAGGATTTTAATTCTAATTAATGCCGTACTGGCAGTCCGAGTGATTACTCTGCTTTATATTTTCCTGTATCGTGCAGTTAATTGTGCTGTAGTCTCTTTACTTTATATATATATGTGTGCATGTATATATATATGAGCATGAAGGTGAATAATAAAGTAAATTCATGCAACGCGACAAGTCAAAGGGGTTGATCGCCGTGTGCATATATGTTAACATCTTGGAACAAATACTAAACTCAAAGTACTAAAGTGGTTGATTTGCAAAAGCTCGTTATGCTTTTCACATACATGTTGCATTGAGTATGGGTGTGATGTGGGAAATGGTTTCACGTGTGGGTGTGTGAGTGTGTGGATGGATGAGGATCGAAGTGTGTGAGAGTAACTTAGCTGTACTGCGACACACGCAGGCGCCTGTTCATATAATGATAAGATTTTTTTTATGATATTACGTTATTATCATTCGCCAAGATGACGAGTGTAAATAACGTTTTTATAAATATACTTATTATTTTAATTATTTTAATTTGAAATTCTCTAATTAAATAATTTGAGTTTTTATTGAATAACGAAGAGAATTTAAGTCGAGCTGCCGCCGCGAGTTATTGAATGTAATTTAAGAAATATTAATTTAATAATTAACGATTTTTATTTTTTAAAATTTTTTAATTAAGATAAAATCAATTGATTGAATACTTGGAAAATTTTTAAGCAAAAGACAATTGATAGATTTAAAAAAAAAAACTTAGTAGATAATTTAAAAAAATTTTCCAAATTACTACTGATCAATTAATGGGTTTAATTAAATTTTCTTAGCAACTGTTTTAATATTTTAATTACACAGCAAAAATTCATAAGTACTGCCTACCCAATTAGTAAACTAGACTTTTTGAAAATAATGTTTATTAAAAAATAAAATATTTTATCATTAATAACTTTATTAATTATAATTTAAAAAATTGCACTTGTATACATTATTATAAAATGTAATTTGAGCTCTAAAAAAATATGACTTTTTTTTCAAGTGCGATTGCATTAATAATAAAAATAAATTTCATTAAATTTGATAAATTCGATTAGATATCAAATGATCGACTCAATTTAATTTAAAAAAAAAACTAATTAATTTATTTATATACAGGTTTTATGATTAATTCCAATG
The DNA here is from genome assembly GCF_026212275.2 of Microplitis demolitor. Classification (NCBI taxonomy): domain Eukaryota; kingdom Metazoa; phylum Arthropoda; class Insecta; order Hymenoptera; family Braconidae; genus Microplitis; species Microplitis demolitor. The sequence continues at coordinate 17,526,682 of NC_068552.1, forward strand.
ATTAATAATATTATCTGTTGGTTTATTTTTAAGACAACCGAAGATTGTAATAAATGATAATTTTTAATTAATTGACCCAAACAATTTATATAAATATATAGATATATCTATTACTAAACCTTTTAAATTACCCAGAGAAATTTTATAAAATTGGCTATTTCTATTTCGATAAATTTATTGAACATCTTTAGTTCCATCCATAAAATGAAATAATTCCGATAATTAAATTTTATTCAAATAAATGTTATTTTATTAAAGTATAAACCGGTATTAGATGCTGAAATTTCAGCATAATAAACCGATTACTCAATACATATATATCAAGTTATAACTTATATATATTTACAGACTCGTTCACTTTTCCTGGTCTTAAACTCGAAGAATTAACCAGCAGTAATCCAAGTCCTTGAAGTAGGTCTCTTTTATCGCTCGTTTTTCTTGCTAACCAAAATAAAATTCCCATTAAAAGCCAATCAATACGCTCACAACAATCGATAAATTAATCCAAATGTATAACATCTACTTTACATCCAACATCGTAAATTACTCGGCAACAAATCCAGATAACCGCAAAGTTTGTAAATAAATGAATATGTTTATATATGTAATTGCTGATTTATATCATTAAATATATCAGGAAAGCGTTTATATTATAAGCAAAATGTGAAAGTGAGGGTTTCTACAATTGCGAGTTTGTAATGAAGATGACTTGTACATCATACATCAAACCCATCATCATCATCAGCGCCATCATAATCATCATAATAATCTTACTATCATTATCATGATAAAAGCTTAGATTAGAAACTGCTGATGAGTTTAAAGAACCTGAAGGTGGGCATCGGGTATCTCGTAGCTCGGAGCTCGCTCGGAATCGCGGATTAAACCAAGAGCGCTATCCAATTGCGATCGGAGTTGAGCTTTGCATTAACTTTAGCATTAACTCTGGCATTAAGTTTACTTTCGAGCGAGCGTACGTATGAGATAGATCCGCGAGTGAGCACGCGAGATCACGAGCAGAAGCAGACGTAACGCGTAGGTAGCCAGCAAGATGGTAATATACCATCGGAATACAACAGTGTAATGTAGTAACGTATGTTGGATGTTGGTAGCGCGTTAATGATCCGTATCTTGGTCCCGTTAGTTCTATTCGCCCCCTCTAACCATTTTAATTCGTTGGTTTTCTTCCTCTTCTCCTTCTTCTACACTTAATACTATTTTTAATCTCAACTATTTTAATCGCCCAGTTTATGTTATGGGTTCTTAATTCAGCACAAAGACGCTAAAACGTTATAAATTTATTAAGGTAAAAAATATAAATAAATATTGAATCGTCCATCGTGGTTCAGCTAAGCTGCATAGTAAACTCGACGAGTGGCTCCGAACTAATACACCGAGTATCGACTTCCGAATGCAAATTATTGTCGGGCGAATGACTAACGTGGGAAGGGAAGCGGGCAATTACTCTTGCAGACGAATGTCTTGCTCGTGATTTTATAATACGGATTGAGATGCGAGGGCTTACTTATTATATTATATATTATTTCCTAAAAATAAAATATATGGAGTGCAGAGAGGAAATAAATTCATAGAAGCTCATTTAGTTGGTTGGTTGGTTGGTTACAGGATCTCGTTTGTCAACTCCCGAAGGAACGTATAAAGTATAAGTAGACGAGGAGCAAGAGCACCAAGACGACATTGACACCGCGGGGTTGTTTATCAAAGTCTGATGAGGACAAAAAGCTACTTCTGTTATAGCTGTGTGAGTGTACCTTTGCTGAGATATGTCGTAATGCTAACGATTCATTAGAAATAATTAGTTGGTAATTTCCACTTGCTTCGTTTCTTCACTCTGTGCAGTTAGTCTTCTTATATATCTATATATTTCTTCCTTGTCTTTATACCTACCCACCTACATATATTCTCATATTTATGTACACAGAAATATAGATACATTTTATTTAAACTCAACAAATTCTGTTTCTCGTCGGAAGTAAGGAGGTAACGGTGTGCTGTAAAATACCGTGTGCTGTCTAGTATTTTATACTGTATATTGTATATATATATAATTTATATATGTGTAAGAGTTTTAAAGCAAGTCGAGGTTATGCACATGCATTGTCTGAAAGATCGTGTGTACTCTTTGTTGTCCTAGGGCATCTCCTTTCGCTGGCTGGTTGACTGGCTGGGTCCTCTATTACTAGGATGCTACTGTTGTAACCTTGCTGGGTTTCCCACCAAAGCCATTAAACCACGGCGACGATGCCTTAACTTTAAGATCCTTGTTCTCTGATCAGCTCTATTGTCTACTAAGCTCAATTAATTTTATTTAATTAAATAATTACACAGATATTATTTAACCGGCGTTATTGTGTTGGCGCTAAAAGTTAAAAATTTATATCGAAAGTGCTGATTGTTAGTCGCTTTTTAAATAATTAAATATTTACGCGGTTGACTCCCATGGTAAATAAAATCAGCTTATGGCTTTTCAAAGTGACATTTTTTTTTCTCATATAAATTGATCAATTTTTTAGAACTTTTTTTATTTAATTTCATTTATTTATTTATTTTTTTTTTCAGATACCACGAGATGGGTCTGGTCGACCGGGAGAATCAGATGCAAGAGCTGCAATCCCAGAGACCAGGAAGGTCGAGGGATCTCTTTGGAGTCCAGCTTGAGGTGAGCGACCGTTTTCTTCTCAATCTTCTTAGCTCCTTATCGTTGCTCTGTGCAACCGCACAATCAACTCTGCACACAAACCCGTAGATATAGATATAGATATAGATATCGATATAGATGAGGAATATAAATACATAAATACACATACTTTGTATTACTCCCATAACCTAGGATATTTAGCCTCGGGCCTGAAAACGCCCACGTGTCGTTCCTCAATCTCTGTTCCGATCTCCATCCACGATCCACGTTACTATTCAGACAGCCCGTTCATCCTCATTTCACTAATAATTTTTATATTTTTACCACAATATTCTCATTTAATATCTACATAAACACAAAAAGTATCTTTCAAATTTTTCCGGGAGTTTGAGTTATTTAACCCAACCATGGACTGAAATATCACTCGCTCCACATTTAGCAAGTAAATAATTTATAATAATATATATCCTGAATTAATATCACACCCAGAATATTGTATTTATACATATATATACACATATATCTTTCAATTAATGAGAAGAGAGAAAGCCATTTAAGTTTCCTCAGCATTTCCGTCTTCAGGCGTTTGAGAAAATTTTATTTGCTAAAAGTGTTGAGAAGTTTTCAAATAAATGCGCGTATATGTTGTGTGCTGAAGAAAGACGAGTGAAATTGTTAGATCAGTTTACTATAGCACCTGTCTGAATGGGATATAACCTTAGTGGTTATTCATTCATGCAACAGTCAAGTGGTCTCGGGTTATATGAGAGGCCAACGGTCACTCTAGTATCGTCTGTAGATATGCACCTGGTCTCGTCTGTTTATATACATATATACAGTCATCATATAGTCGTTAGTGGGCCAGAATATCTACATACTTGCACACCAACTCAACTGAGTGTAGCCACAGTAGCCATAGCTATAGAATATAATACTCAAAGAGACTTATGACCTAGAATAAGAAACCCACTTGGTACTCGTACAGAGTATGAGCACTTGGGTCTCCTCTGAAATCGAATGAATCGAAGAAAGTAGGTTCGAGTATTATATTTTGCTACTCTTACTTATTCAACTCTCGGAATGTTTATGAATATCCTTTTATTTTCACTAATCAGTTTTCTTCTTATCATCATCATCATCATCATCATCATCATTATCATCATTATTATATTATACTGTTATTGTCATGGCGAATCTCGTTAACTGTGAATAATTTTTTATTGATGATTTCTATTTGACAAATTTGTTCCACTTATGTTTGCTAAATAAAAATAGAGAGTTAGGTTTTATTTATTTGTTTGTATTAAAGAGGTTATTTAAATAACTGTTTTAAATTGACATCTTGCTGACTAAATTATTAGATTACATTTGTATTTTTTTTATTTTTAATAATACTTGTCATTGACATAATTTTAGTGCTCTGAAGTCATCGGTATCAAGTTTGTCCATCGCTGTGTATAAACCAGTCGTTACCATTTACGTAAAAATAATAACACCAGTTTGTCCGGTACTCTATTTAACTTTGTGTATTTATTTATTTATTTATTTGGTATCGTGGGGTTTTATTTTGATGGATGTTACGTGGCAACAATGTAGTCTTGAGAAGAAGCTTGAGAAATAATAAATACAGAGGCTTACAATTATAATTTCGTAATGTTACGGAGCATTGCTACAGCTTAGTTTGTGGATCGGTCATCGCGGAATCTAGTCACGGGTCTGTAAGTGCGCACGCGTGGGTTTTCACTTTCGTGTTAATAATTATTCATTTTTACTATTATATTCTTTTATTATAATGATAATAATAATAATTATTATTGCAGTAATGATAAAACATAATGGCAGCGCGTGCGAGAATAAAATATCTTGCAGTAAAATAAAACCGACATAAAAGCTTACTGACTTCTCTCTATACTCATCATGCACGAATTATTCTTTCTCGATCGCGTGTCCGACGTAATTGCTCTGTTTCTACTTATGCACGGTCTCTTAATATAACCTATTCATAGCTAAATATCAAGATACTGATGTACTATTCCAAGTCTATAAATATAACAACTCAAACATAAACTGCCAGAGAAAGTTATTTTTTGCTAAATATATTTATCTTGTCATTAAATAAATACTTATTATCGTCTTAAAATTACTTGCTGGCCTTAAAGAGTCTTTACATTTATGTAAAAATATTTTTTCTCAACAATTTTCTCTTAAAAAAATTTTAGAAGCTTTGGAACCAAAGACGCGGAGTAGTTGAGTTTAAATAAAGCCAATAAATATATTTCGTAGCATAAATCTTATCAGAGCTCTTATAGGTGTATTACAAACATAGGTATCGATATAAATAGAATCTTATGAATATGTTTGAAAGCATATTGAACTCGTATCGAATAAAAATATCAATACAGGGCAGTATGCAAAATAACTTGGGTGGAATGTAAAGTCGCTCTACTTTCGCTGCAACGCGATTCTAGACTGAAAAGAGAGATTATATATTATATATTATATATATGTACACTAAAAGAAAGACATGTACAGAAGAGATTGTCAATTTACACTTGCAAACGTTACACTTCCCGTCAGTAGGAGAATCCGGTCGTCCTTTCATCTCGTCTTGAGTTACTTGTCTTTTGGTTGAGTGGGTGGTATGTTAGTGTTTTATATATATGGATATTATACATGTATATGTATATATATCAGAGTACAGTAACCGCACAGGTCGATGCATAAATCGCGTAAGCGGTTTAGTTCCTGGGAGAGCAAGTGCTATACCACCGCACAAACGACTTTGGAGGTGCACGATCTTGCAAAACGCAGCACACAATGTTGTTTTGCAAGACGTAATGGTGAAAGGTGGTCTCTTGAGTGTAACTTAAGTAGCCTTACTGATCGACAATCAATTGTAGCTCGTGCTCATAAATTTATTTATTATTTTTTTTGACTCATGACTTTCAAGTTCTCTATCATATCAGCAGCAAACGGCGCGAGGAAATAGAGACTTTGATATTGTAACTGAATTTTTAAAACACAAATTGCTTGACGTTGGAATAAATCTTTGGGTGCTAGTAAAGATACGACGAATAATGTGAATCTTTTCATGTGGTAATTTTATGTACGACATGACGGCGGTAGGAATATTATTTGAGTGTCTTGTCGATATTCCGCTCGTGTAATTTCACTAGTGGATGTAATGTCTGTGATGGATAGTGAGGATGAGCGAGCGGAGTAGGGAAGCAGTGGCTTCAATGAGAGAGAGTTTTTGAGAAATCTAAAAATGTGTGGGTATTTTTTATATTTTATAATGTGTGTGTGTGCTAAAAGACGATGGGATTGAGAGTCAACGTCCGCGAGTTTTGTGTCCGGACGTAACGTTTAAGGGCAAGGTAACCGACGGCATCAGACCGCAACCACGCAACCACTTCCAATACTTAATAGATAATGACGCTCTGAGAATAAAAGTGACTGACTGAGTGAGCGAGGGATTCATTTAGTTTTTTTTTAGCATTGAGGACTCTGACATCACGGATGTCCCGTGATCGGCCATTCGTTTTCAGAGAGAGTTCCCAATGCTGGCTGTGGATGAGGATAAAATTAAGGATAATTTTTTTTCATCCTGCTCGACGTCACCAGTTCCCACGGATACTGGTGAGAGTGTTGCTATTGGTTACCAGTCAGCATCGAGGCTTTATCGTCTTTATATGTACGAGCCAGGCTGTACATGAGCTGGAGACGCCGGAGATAGAGCAGAGTTTTGAAGTTCAGGCTTGAGAAGGTCGTCTAAGTCGAAGTCTCTTTACTTGGTTGAGAGATGAGTCGTTATGACGTAATCTCGTCGAAAGTAATTGCTGAGATCCAGCTAATGGTTTACTCGTAAGATTATGCGGTTTCTTCATTTTCCTGTCAAATATGTTTTTAGTTGCTTTTTTACACTTTTTTTTACAGAGATTGATTACTTGCGGTTGCTAAAATTAATTGCTTGTCGTCGTATAACATTACATATATATATCTTTTAGATTAAATTCGAAATAAGGATATTGTCACTTTAAATAGAATTATTACAGTTATTACTTTCTATACTGTAATTATATAGAAGACCTCAAATCACAATATCTAATTTAAATTTAGACAACCTCCTGTAAATCTTTAGTTTGAAATTTTTTACTTGTTTTTTATTAAGTCCCGTAATTTTTTTAAAAAACGTCAATTTTTTATTTTTGTAGTTATCGTCCATGAAGAACTACATAGATCCAAGTAATTAAAGATTTAGATCCGTATTACATATTATGAACTTAAATAATAATAAATTCATGTAAAAAAGAAAATTATGGCATAATACTGTTTAATAACACATAAGTAGTGTTAAATAAATAAAAATGATAAAATTATAATAATTAAACAACAAACATAACAAACATATTAAGACTGTATGGGTAAGAGTTGTTCCGCAAGAGCATTAGACCAAAGATAAACAAATTGCAAAGCGTAGGCGTGATGTTACCACTGGCATAAATAACTGTTACACGATGTAATCATCCTGGCAATGAAGGATCCGTCAAAAGATAAATCTAGTACACAACCCCATGATCGGTAACGTATAAACATAACACCCGGACGAATGCTGCAAACAAATATATATATATATATATATATATATATATGTATATATAATTGCATCAGTTTAATAGTTTACATCATAGAAACCGTGCGCTTAAGTGGAAATCGCGATCCGCATCCGGATTCAAAATAAGTTTCAACAGAATTCACAATGCACAATTCACAAATGGATAATGATAATAATGATAATAATTATAATCATAATAACAACAGTAATACCGATATAGAGGCTGATTGAGAATCAATGTCTGCGTCAGTCAGCGTAATGATTAGACCATTACACTTGATACAACATTTATATGTGCGCTCAAGCCCTTCGCTGGTCATCATTAAATGCATTTGCGTATGCATCTCCATTGTATATATATATATATATATATATATATATATATATATATATATATATATATATATTATATATATCTATATATGACTCGTGAAATAATAACAGTTTAATCGCATAGGAAATCGTGCCTATTCGGTGGCTAATTATGGCACGAGTACATTTTGAGATGATTATCATCGGGATAATCATCATCATTATCATCATCATCATCATTATTATGTTGATGTAAAGACAAGAAATCTACTAGGCTAGCAAATAAAAATACATATGAAAAACATAATGTTATTGTAGCTGTAACGTTATTTGGAATTCACCCACGGGCCGATGCGTACGTGAATTACGGTATACATGACCATATTAACTACACATATATATGTATATATATTGGATAGATTATTATCGTAATAAACAGGAAAGTGAATTTTACAGTGTGACCGCGGTTCGTTAGAGATACATTAAAACACATATGGTTTTGTAGTGTTTTGTCAGCGTGTAGAGCATGTGGATAAATTACTCGATGATATACTGCAATAATACAATAGTTAGTAAATTATAAGACTCCCATAGATCGTAAAGAGGCGTAATAATTATTAATACAAATATAAATCATAAGAATACTTTGTAGCAATAAAATTATGCTTAAAGTATTCATTCTATTTGCAGTAATATTATATATAATGCCTTTTCCGATTTATTGACGCAAATATATATTCGCTGTAAGAATGCAATAGAAGATATTTTAAAGGTATATTCATGAGCTATGGGATTCAGTTTATATTGTTGATATAATAGAAAATTTATTACAAGTGAATGAGTTATTCGCAGAAATAAATATGGTTTATTTTCTGAACCGTTTTTATGGAAATTCTTGTGTGAACTATTTTATTCATAATGTAATATATGTATATAGATATGTATTATCGTTTTATTTACGTAACACATAATATAGTAATTGAATTATCTAACGGTATTAATTGCGAAATATTTATTTTCCTAATTATACTTTGGAATAACGAATTTTTTTTTTTTTTCATTAAAATTCTATTACTTAATTTTTGCATTAACGATTTTTTCATTGTTCAAGTTTATATAAAATATTTGACGTATGATAAAGTAGATGTGCAGTAATCTAAGCAGGAAGTGCGGAAAAGATCTTAGCAACTGTGGATATTGAGCGGTAATATATTTTCTACATTATCAATGGTCAGCAAATTGAATAAATTACCCTGATAGCCAAGTTGGCGAGAAACTTGCAGTCGCAACTGGACACCAAGTTGACCGCCAAAAGTTGGCAATCATAAGTTGACGGTAAGTTTCCTTAAAATTTTCTCAGAAACTTGCATTCCAGTTGCGGCTCCATACTGGCGCCAACTTTCTAAGAAAGTTGGCGGTAACTTGTAGTCAAAAGTTGCAAAAGCTAAAGTTGTCGACAAATTGTCGTCAAGTTGGTCGGAATCTAATGAATGACCAACTTTTTCACGATCAACTCGTGCTATCAGGGTACACATCAAATTTTATTCTGTTAGCCAAGTTGGCAGCAGGATGATGACAGTCGACTTGTCGTCAAGTTGGTCGCAAACATTGGCGATTTCATAAGTTGCCTTCAATTATCCCAGAAAATTGCCGACAATTTGATCGCAACTAATTAACATCAACTTTCTCATCAGAAAGTAACTGTCAGGGCGAGATTATTAAAAGTCTTTCTTATCCATTTATCTAAAATTTTGTGTTTAATATTAATATTGAATTTATTTTTCTAAATAGACACTTTGCAATCGCCGATGTTACAATGATTCTCTTAAATAATTATTTACTCAATACTGTTTTTAGAGATAAAATTAATTGAATAGATTTTGTCGTCTGTAATTGCAATAGTGATTAATTTTTCTTGAATTTCAGTAACTTGCAACCAATTTATCGATTTAGTATGTACGTGATATTCAATTCCTGACTTAAGATCTAACGTTGAATTTTTAAGATGCTCTAAATTTTCTACAGTAAAGATCCGTACATGACCTGTAAATAAATGACAGTAAGAGCTGTACTTTATAGGAAAAATTTTAATTAAACATTGCGTACCCGTTTTAAATCCCAAAATCAAAATTTTTCCGTGTAATATGCCGGAAGTTACTAAATTTTTTGTGCCGAATTTTCGAAATGGGTGATAGATTCTCCACTTAGATCGGTGATCACAAATTATGAGACAACTGTTTCCTTTGGCTGCGAAATGTTTTTTTTTTATTACTATTACCTTACAAATGATTATAGAAATTATTGAAATTTGATAATAAAATAAAAACTAACCTGATTTCTGCAATATGACATTGGAAGTGAGAAAGACAAACTTCGGATTGCTACATTCATAAATAGAGGAATCATCAAAATATGTAACATTCTTTGGAAGCATAACAGTATATCCGTCGCCAGATGTTGAAATTGTGTAATTTTCCAAAGCTACATAATTATTGAACAACGCTACATAAATAATCTGTAATAAATTTAATTATTAACAAAGTATTAAATTTAAGAGAACCGAAGTACAATAAAGCAAATTATTTTTAGGTTTTCGTGACCATAGAAGAGATGATATATAAATATAAATAAATAAATATATATATACTTATTTATTCATTTATATATAGATGTTAAAAATTTTATATATTAACTTTTCTTTCGGATCATACATAATTTTAAATTTTATTATCTAACTGTCAGTTTGCCTGAAGATCTTCAAAATTTTAAGTTTTTTCTGAGTCTTATATTCTAGCTCGATTTTCACTACGTCACAAATCTTAGTTATTATTTTTTTTAAAAATTCATATATTTTATTAGCAACCTTACTTTTTTGTTTTCTATGTGTAATTTTTCGCAAAATCCTTTCGGTATACGAGTTATTGGATATTGTTTTATAACACCATCAGTATAATAATATTCATTAACAACGCCGTTGTCTATACCAAATAATTTATCGAATGTACCGACACTAAAAGATATCGTTATGATAAAAAAAAATATGTTTATTAAAGAATCTGAGCCATATCATCACAATTATTGAGTTTGAAACTAAAGGTTTTTTTACCTTAGAGCATCCGCCTCTGGTACCTTAAAGCTGATACTCGGAACTTCATTCATAGTAGAAACATTCAAAAATTTAATATAAAAAGGCCTAACAATTACAACCAAGAATAAGTCACCAGTAGCTGAAATTATTATAAATATTCATATACAAAAATTATCATTTTTTTTATTAGTCATAGGTAATAAACTAATATTATGGTTAAATAGAATTAAAATTTTACCAGGATACCAAAATTTAATGTCTTTTATACCATCATCAAAATTTACCGTATATGTGGGTTTGTTCATATTATTTGAATCGAAAACATAAACCTTTTTATGTTTAGTTCCAATAGCAAAATATTTTTCTAGAAAATACAAAATAACTATTATATTATATCTATTAAAGTAAAAAAATGGTTTATTAAGATGATTAATACTTTACCACACCTTGCAAACGAGGTAACTGCTTTAGAAAGAATTGTCGATTCAGAGAATTCATAATAGGCCTCGACTGAAACTCGAAGTTTCGAGAATATCATCCACTTTCTATACGAAATGTAAACAGTACGCCAAACCTCTAAGTCATCGAGTTCAAGATAATGTTCGAAAGAAAGCATTGGAAATAATCTTATAATCATAGAGGAGATTTGTTCTGATGGGATTTCATTCAAACATGCCTTCTTCCATATATCCGTTGTTTCAAGAATTTTATCGATTGTTTTTTTCCAATCGATATGAACTCTTCTTAGTTTTTCTAATATTATCGGATTATTTGTATTTCCAAAAATGCATTTAAATACATGCGAGTACAAAATTTCATCCATTTTATACTTTTTCTTCAAGTAATAACTCAATTATTATTTATATAGTAAAAATTGATTAGAAAGTTGGTGAAATAAAACCTACTAACTTTTTAGTGATTACTAAAATGACTTTTCATTCAAACAATAAGCAAAAAGTGCAGTGACATTTACTGAACGTTTAAATTGTATATAAACGCTTTTGTCGATTAGTCATTTTTTTTTTCTCGAACATTTATTATCACAATAACAAATATTCGAGCACATGATAATTGTCATTTTGTCGATAATGAGATCAAATTGATGCTATAATTTACATTCAAATGTCAATTTCAATGTTGTCAATACTATGAAAAAATTACACGTCTTAATATTTTCATACAAAGACAAAGAGGGGTAAAAATTCGAGAATATTTTTCTTTATATTTTTATTAACTTCTCTAAACCGTATTTGCATGCTATCTGGTGGTACGAATATATATTGAAAATGTCAAAAGTTGATGTCTATTGGAAATCAAATTGCTGGGAAATTTCGTTTTCCAACTGTCATCCTACTGCGGCTGCAGATTGACAGCCGTCTGCTGTCCATCTGACGGAAAAACTTTGAAATTACAAGTTTGTTGTCCAATTGACCCCAAATTGGCATTGTTTTTTTGGAAAGCAACGTTTGCTTTGCAGTTCTGTTTATTGAGGGATACTTTTGTTTGTTACTTTATTTAAATCAATTTTTGACATCAGTGTAATCAATTCATTCATATTCAATTGACTTATTTGTTGCAGGTTACTTCCTTACTACTCGAAGGTGAAAGAAGAAAACTAGCTGTCCTACAGAGAGAATTGCAGGTAGCACTTGCCGAAGGAGGGAGTGTTAAAGTGAAAGAAAAACAACGACAAGAACTAATCCACGCGATATCGTAAGTACCAGTTTTAATTTATTTTTAATTATGAGTCAAAAAAATTAGTGACTTACAGTCTTATAAACAATTCCGTCTGGCAGTATGAAAAAGCACTCAGAGATAAATTGCACTCTTGAAATAAATGACAAGTTGATTCGCAGCAACTTGTGTTTCCTTATTTTTTCTTATACTTCTTCTGGATCTTCTGCTCCTATTTCTCCTTTCACTCCTGCTTCCACTTTTCTTTTAGCTACTAGTTAAATTTACTGCTGCTAACTGGAAAGTATCAAGCAGTAAGTACTTGAGCGCGAATTGCAATGCTATATATGTATAGAGAAATCTTGTAAATTAAACTAGTCTGTGTTTTATATAGCCAGGCAAGAGGGACAAATAAATTTAATCCATAAAGCACAGTACGAAATTCGCTCACGGAAAATCATGGATATTGCTCTCTGCGCAGTGCTTACGTTCGCTATCTTCAACTTTTAAGTATTTATGAAATAAATATTATACCCGTTTTCATTTTTCTCCTTAATTCCTCTTTTGTTTTCTTTTTTTTTTGTTCAGTAATATAAAAATATACTGAGAGGTCTGGTGCAGGTTATGAATTTTACAAGGCTGCCTTTTTTCTCATCGTAATTGTCTAAGTTTCGTGAAAAAATAATTCTTTTAACCACGTTTAAAAGTTTCCTATTCGTAAATTATCAAAGTTACGACACGTTTTTACTGTGTTCTGAACCCATAAAGAAGGATTTTACAGATATTTTATATTTATATCCTTTTGTATCAAAGGATTATATTTTACCGGATAAAAAAATCTCGACGACGGTTCACAGGCGAAGTAAATAAACGTGACTGTGCGGATTGAAATGGGGGATGGGGTATTATAGTGCAGTGGAACCGAGACACGGAGCTTGGGATCACAGATTCTGCTATTAAATGTAGTATTAATCTGTGGTTGTACCGTACAAATCAAACGAGATTCAGTGAAGCTGTCTTTATCATTTCTAACGTAATCTCTCTTCAATTTCACTAATTCAACTGCTGGCCGTAAAGTGGACGTCTGGACTCACAAGATCAAAGAGCGATTCGCGTCGATCCAATTAAAATCCAGTTTATCCTGTGATCGGCTTTAAATGTCCGACCACCGGTATCAGTTGATTGGATTTGATAACATTATCATGGTTTAATTTTTACCTCAACTATCGCTACAATAATAAATATTAGAATACACTATTTAATTTAAATTTAAATCCAACGAATAAAAAGTCGCTTGAATTTGAAATTTAAAAATTTTTAGAAAAATATCCGAGCTTTTTTACTTTTTTTAATTGTGGATTTAAAAATAATTCTTTTTTATTTATACTTTTTTTTTTTTTTTTTTTTTTTTTTTTAATAGAGTCTAAAATTAGAAAAAAAGGAAGCTATTGATTTTAGACGAATTTTTAAGAATTGAATTTTCGTTGGCAAACAAGAACCATCTTCCCCATTCCGCCATATGGACATGTGCCACACATTCAATTTTGCTCGACCCTTGCTCATATTTTTTTTCTAACAATGTATTTAAGAAAAAACATTGGGGTTGTATTCGAGGGTATGTCACAAGTTAGCCTCAGAAAAAATAAAATTAAAATGATCGATCAGTAAAAAAATCAATAAATAAAAAAAAAATTGCTAGGTATCAAAATACTATTCTATTTAATTCGAAATTTTAAAATTTGAATCAAAAATTTTTTTAGTAAAAAAGCTACACTTCAAAAGTTGCCTTCGACTATTATCGATTTAAAATTTTAATTGAATACTAGGTACGACAATAGGTAATTTATATTGATAGCATTAAAATCCATGAACTCTTTCATTAAAAAACTATTGGTACAAAGACTTGTAGTATAAATTTTTAAACAATAGTAATTTATTTCCAGGAAAATCCAGGGCCAGCATGAGCAACTGGATAAAGAATATCGTATCCACGCCGCGGGAGTTATTCTCAGCAACACAAGGGGATCTGGCAAGGTACTTTTGTTATTTTTTACTACAATTTATCTTACTCTGATTACACTTGAACGTAAACTTTTGTCTTGCGAATTTGAAATTTGTTCTTCTATAAGCATAAACTACAAGACTATAAGAACAACTCTCATGATTAAATTGAATCACTCTTGAGACAATCTCATTTACTTTTCGTGACGTTGCTTTGTTAAACTTTAATATAAAAAGAATTGAGTTTCTATTCTCCCTGGACCAATAGTCTCACTAGTTCTACAACTACTACTTACTACGACCAACAATGCTCCTATTACTGTAGAGTCGACAATGCGGCCATTTCTTATCGCGAATCTAAAAAAAAGTCATGCAGTCTAGGTCACTTTCATCCATCCATCTATTTATCAATATATATACCAGATCTATTTTCCGGAGATTATTCGTGACGATAAGGTTTAAATTCGATTGTATACATTGCCAAGTCAATACCAATAAGAAAGCTAAGAAAAATTTAGATCGTTCGACTAGACAAACCCTAAGAATTTTCTCCCGCTTTTATTCTTTAACCTCTTCATAGACCCGACCCACAAAATTATTCCCATCACGTTCCGCCGACTCAGTTGGGATGCATTAGTTTTTCCTACATAGTGTACATACAAATATATATATACATATATATATATATATATATATATATATATATATATATATATATATATATATATATATAAGTATTTTCAAATGTGTGAGCAACAGACGCTCGGAAGGTCAGGAGCGTCCTTAAGACTTTTTTTTATTTTTTTTTATTATTTTTATCACGATCTTAAAATCGTGACTGAATTTTTTCTCAGCTCCGTTAAATGACTATTAGTAATCGTAATTGTGTACATTTAATCATTATTAATATTATTGTTGTTATTATCTTGTAAAGTGGAATGAAAATTGATTAGAGAAGTGAAAGAGACTAATTCCACTTTTGTGGTAATGTGTAATTTATTAAGACATCTTATTAAAAAGTATGATAATGACGATGGCTTAAACAAGTCTCGGTACTTAGAGTAATCTAACATTTTAATTAAAAATTCTTTTTTACTGGTCAAAAAAAAAAAAAAAAAAAAAAAAAAAAAAAATATGAGATGATGGTATAAAGAGAATGGTGGGCTGTAGGATGTGAGCTTGCGACAGTCACGCCACAGAGAACACGTTGTAGATTGTTACGCGCGTAAACGATCCTCGTCGACTAGAATAATTAATACTTTTTTTTATACCTCCAATTTTTTATTGCTAAACTAAATACACTTTTATTTTTTTGTTTTTTGTTTACTGATACTGCAATTATGTACTCAACAGTAATAAAGTAGAGTAAAACGGACTACCCAATAATTGTGTAAAAAATTATAAATTATAATTTATTGCTTTAATTTTTTTCTCCAACATTTTAACTCTCGAATTCTATGGCAGGTGATATTTTTCATAGAAACTGGCATGTGAATTTATACATGTTAAATTTTATTAAAAATACGAGAAAATTTTTTTTTCATTTTTTTAAGCCGCCCCATTTTACCGGTAAAATTTATTGACAGGAATCGAAAATTTCTTTTGTTTTCGTAGTTTATATCTGAGAAGTAAAAGATTAAGCGTGATCGAGATTAAAAAATACATTTCCGCAGCGTCCTATTATGCCCACCCTTCTATATATTTTTATTTTATTTCATTGGATTTTTTTCGGTGAGAAAAAGACGTATTACATGTAACATAGATTTTCCGAGGTACGGGCTCTCGATATTGTCGATATGTATTACGACAATAATTCCAGCGATTCCTTGAGAAAATTGACGATCCGTGAGTTTACGAGGGGATAATGAAAGATGTTGGAAGAAAGAAGAGTGAGAGAATGAAATAGATGGTGGGTAATTTTCCTTCCTCGAGTTTTTATCCCACCCAGCAGAACGAAAACTCATCATATTATTTTTATTACTTTTTTATTCTTAATATTTTTTCTATCTTGAGCTTTAGAGGAGCTATGATACTGTCGCCATTGTGCTGAGAAATATTCAACTCATGACAGAAAATACAATCGTACATTTCAGAGATTGCTCAGCTTTCTTTAAAATAACGATAAAGTTATATTTTATATTTTTAAAAATGAAAAGACATCTTCAAAAAGGACAAATAATAAATATCTCTCGAAGTATATAAAAGAATTTCTGGTTTTGACACTCGGCGTTTTTTCCACCACTTGCCCCATCTTTTCACGGCTTCTTCTCAAACTTTTTTTATTCCGAAAATGTACTGCACTACAACTAAAGTCAAGAGCGACATACGTTTTATAAATGTCCTTAAACGCGCGAACTTGTTCACTTTAAAAAATTTGTGTTTTTTTTTTTTTTTTTTTTTTTTCATATATTTAATGTTTTATATTTATAAAAATTTATGTAAATTATAAAAGTTGAGTTAACGATTTTCAAGTCGCAAATCATAAAATGAATTTTACATATGCCTCGGCATGATTAATACCTTGAGGGCTGGTTAAAAAAACGTTAAGTAAAGAAAGGGGATAGAAAAGTTTACGAGTGGTTTTAGCTGAGGGCGTTGGAGCTTCACATCTCAATGAGATTCGAATATGGGAAGAAGGAGAAGAAAAAGAAGAAAAACAAGTTAAGGATCAAGAGGAAGAAGGAGCGGAAGTCTATAAAAAAACGCAAAAGTTTAAAATATAAAAAACTTTTGGAGTTTAACCCTGTTTACGAGGTATCAGAGCGACGCGAGCCTGTCACTTAGTGAAGAGACTTACAAATGATCCTTGCGAATAAAGCAGTTGGGTTGAAAAAAAAAACAGCGATAATAAAAGCGAAACCAGTAACTGATGCTGTTTAAAATGTCCTGAGTGAGTGGGCAAAAAGAAGTGACGGAATTGGCGGAGGTGAAATGAAAAACAAGAGAGGAAAAAGCCAAGTTTTATGTTCTAGACATCGTCTCTTTCTTTTTATATATATGTATACATATATATTTATTTATATATATATATATATATATATATATATATATATATATGTATGTATGTCTGTGTTGAGGTGGCGTGCAACCCTCAGGCAATAAAGGGTGCACGCAAGTTTCTGTCTGAGGGGAGAAAGAAAAAAAGTAAAGTAAACTAGAAGGTGAGGGAAAGGTAGAAAAAAATAAAACAGAAGGTTAATAAAAAGAAAAAGTATGAAGGAACGTGCTGTATCGTCAGTAGATACCGAGTACCACGTACTACCGTTGTTCATCACATCTATTCTTCTTGGTTTTATTTTTTTACTTCTGCTCTCTGAAAGTTTATTAGTAGATGGGCTGCGGCGCAACCCGCAGTGCAGGAACCGCAGGAAACTTCCAACCGAGTCGATCATTTTTTTCTCCTATCATAAGTCTGTTATTTTATATTTTTATTTATTTTCATGTAATTAAAATTTTTAATCGATTTTTTATTTTTTTATTCCAAATAATTATTCAACCCGACGTTCGTCTCGAGTTATTGACCGGGTTTTCCACTATTTTCATCGCAACTTTTCCTCGTCTCTTGCCGGATTTTTTTATCTTGGGTAGTTTTTTTTTATCGTTGTTTTGCTTGCATATTAAGTAATGAATTTTCTATTGAGTAAATTTAATTTCTGTCTTTTATGGAAGACGATAAAACTTTATTTACTTTGTTATATTTTATGTTTTTTTTATTAACCGCTACTGTGCTCTCGCTGGTGGGGTGTCGTTCAGACAATCAAGACTGTACCTATAGTGTAGATAAACAAAGGGAGATAAATAGGTAAGTGGTACAGAACAAAACGATTCGTCTGAGTAGTTTCGATTTTCTTTTTTTTTTTTTATTCGTCTTAACTCTGAATGGAGATTGAAAAGGGTCGAGTTAGAAGATGGGAATTTATACATATTGTACATACATAGACATTTATGTGTATTTATATAAATGTATCAAGCAACGAGAGAATGTGACTGACAATAGACACCGGAAGATACATTTAGTAGCATCTTGAGTTGCTCTGGGGCACGTGAATGTCTCTTGTGTCAAAAGGACTAGACAAGTATTGAAGTTGAACAACTTTGAGTGAAGTGAAATAAATATGCGCAATAAATTTAAAGTTCACACGGTAATATATTTACTAAAAAAAAATTTATGACCAAGTAACCTGAGTACTGTGCGATAAATATTTGCCAAATATATTTAAGCAACTGAAGTTTTTCAATATCGAGAAACGAGTGGTTCAACATTCGGTTTATCTTTTTTATAGCCATTTCTTGGGGAGTTAAAATCCAAGAAATTTGCCGTAACGGCAATACGAGGCTTCGACTGAATAATCGATTGCAATGTCTGACTACTCTTGAGTATTTCTACTTGGAGAATCTCATCGAGAATGTGAGCCAGTAGAAACGGATATTCTACATCAGACCTTCTTGGAACTATACGAGTTTGAAATTTTTCCAACATTTAATTCAACCAAGCCAATATTTTTTTCTCCGAATCCAATAGCTTCCCGGTACTAAAATCCATAAAAAAAAAAAAAATAATAATCCAACCGTTCGTTTCATTAAACACCCAGCATTCTTTCATTTCCATTCACCCAAAGACACTAACCCACAAAGATCTCCAGAACTTTATTCTCTTGTTTGGTTTTTTTCATTTTAAAAAATATCAACAACTCACTTCCTTTATTTAGTCCATCTCGTTCTCTCTTCGGTCCCCCACCTTCTGGGGGATTCGATCGTCGAGCGAGTTCGCGAAACAGCCACCGAGGTCGGCAGCGCGAGCGTCGTATCCCCAGTAAACACTGAAAGTTGTCTGTGTGTGTTCTTCTCTGTCTGGGTAATGTGGACCGAGCATCAGTAGAGCCATTCAGGATCCTCCTCACCAGCACTAGCCCCAGCATCACCACCACCAGCAGCCCATTGGCTCTATACGAATACGCGCTCAGTTTCCTCGTCTGGTCTTTCTCGAGGATCCCACTAGCAGCTATCTCGTTTCAGTGGCACCCTCGTCTATCCATATCCGCTTTCTTGGTGGCTGTAATAGTAAAAGTAATAGTAATAGTAAGCTTGCGCGAGAACCACTGACGGTTTCGAATGCGCGCTGGCGGTGGGCTTAGTAGTGTGTAGTATCAGTACATCAATACAGAGACAGAAGTGGTGATGGTAGTGGTGATGGTGATGGTGAGGGTGAGAGTGTTAGTGAGTCCAATGGTGGTGGTAGTGGATAAGCAGTAGAGGGTGGATCACCCGCAAGTCGTGCGTTCACCTCGCGCCGCGACGACAGGGCGCCGTAACCTACCGCGAAAGGATATGCGAATACAAAATATAACAATTCTTATCTCATAAGCGAAAATGTGCTCTCAACTACTCGACTTTAAATGTAATTAACAATTTGTACTATTATTTCAGTGGTTAAATAACAGAATATTATTTCAGATGTGACTCTGTTACTAATGGATGGAATTTTCTGAGGAAAAATTTTGAGAACACGTGACTTTTTGTGGAATGTCGAGCGAAGTGGATGTTTGATTTTGCTGATTGTTACTTGGCTGTTTAACGAAACATATGGGTGCTCTTACAGATGTGTGTTATTAATTATTATTGTATATGCCGAGTGGGTGTGTGAAGATCTTTAATATGTAAATTAGTTTAGTGCAATTGCTCGTAGAGTTTGCCGTTAACCAGACGAGCGACATTCTCGTCTGCTAGGCTTACCTATAAAAGAGGATAGTGGGAGCTGCTCTGGCAGAAGCTTTTGGTGGAAAGGGCGTTTACCGCACGACGACCAACTGAAGGACGTCACGGGGTTAGTTCCCTCGTGACCGTGGTTAGTGACACACACCTCCCTCAATAATTATTACAACTTCTACAACTGTTACTATTGATAATTTATTTTTATTTATCAGACATATTTATATTTATATATATACACACAGTATATATTTGTTATTCATGTTAAAAAATTTGACGTTCCGATGAAAGTAGTTTGACAGAGTTTGTCTACAGACTCGTAGAAAGTGAGAAATGGGAGCCGGGAATGAAAAGTTGATTGATGAACGCGTGCCAGAATGAACTTAATTAATATTAATGATGAAAGGTGTCGGTAACATCGTATATTAAATAATAATTATCAGGGAGATCGAGGGTTAATTACGTGATACTGTTTAATTTATGATTTAGTCGATGAGTAAAGTAAACAAATAAGTAAATAAATTAAATGAAGGCATTGGTTAGTGATGTTTTAATGAGTTGTGTTTAATTGCCGTGACCGTGTTGTCGGTTCTGTTGCTCCCAAGTGATCAAAAGTAATAGCTATAACTTGGTTAATTTTTCTGCAAACACCCTTGGGAAATCAGTTTACACGATTACTATTGTGATCGAAGTTGTATCGCGGCAGTTATCGGAGCGAGGACGACAACGGGGAGATAAATAAAAGGACTAGTAATATGTGATGTTGTTTAAGTGCTTAAATGTTTATATATATGTATATATATATTGAGTCTAAGTGTTAAAGCTTTTTGTGTTACTCGTGCAACGATTTTTAAACGTGATTGCTAATAGTGATACTGTTTATTTTATTAAATATTTAATGTAAAGGGTTTTAGCGGAGCTATTTAAAGGTAAAGGAGTTAAGATAAGGTGGTTGGGGCTGCTCAGAGGTCACGTTAAGTGACGGTCTGAGAGTCAGCAGTTAAACACGAGGAGGTAGCAGTGAACACTCGTCGATTCGTTCGCTAAAATGAGACATGTGCGACGACCCTTAGCCCTCGAATCGATAAATCAACTTGTTCGTACACTTTTTACATGTACGAGTACAATATATGTATATGTATATATATGTATGTATGTAAATGTACATATACATGTAGATGTTGCGATTCAATGTCGGTTCAAGTTGGGTTTTATACGCGAAATATTCGGTTTCGTTGAAAGAGATGTCAAGTGTTTCAGCTTTTTTTCAACTCCCATAGACCGTAGAGTAGTTGAGTTCAGGGCTGATCTGAATAAGGCATTGAAATGATGCAAGAAAACCTAATATCCTCCGCGAGGAAATACACATTGGTAGAACCTTCGATCTTATCTCAGCATTTTGCTCTGCATATTTTATGTTCGTGTGTTATTTTACGTATATAGGAAGCTACGCTGAGTCAATTGATATACTTATCTTGCTCCATAAATTTTTCGCTTTGACGTCGGTACTATATCATGCTTAAGAAATAGAAAATTTTTAGCATTACTTCAAAATGCTTGAATTTATATTTGTAGTTTTCATGAAAGTACTTTTTTTTTCTTATGTTGTTGTCTAATGAATATTTTTATGGGCTTTTTTATGAATTGACGAGATTGGGGCAAAACTGGCTTATGGAGTTACCGTAATTTTATAGACGATGCTGGCGAAGTTTAAACGGAATTATAATAATTAATTAAATAAATTAAGTTGAAGATTTCTGATGGCAGTGATGTTGATGTTGATACAGATTTTAATTAGCAGTGAGTTTGTTGTCACTAATTAGGATCCTTGAACATTTGACTGATGAAAACTTCATGATCCATACATAAATTTGTATTTTATTGTTGTATGAATTTATGAATAGATTGAGTATAATTTAGATGGGGGTGTGAGATAGAAGAGAGTAAAGAATAAAAATAATAAGTAGGGTGGGTGTGCAGAAATAGGGGCAAGTGTGGTCTGCATTTGACACTCTAATTAAAATCTCCTATCCTTCAATCAGGGCTTACTTAAAGGGGAGTAAGTGTGTTGTAAGAGTATAAGAGTGAGAGTGAGGGCGAAAGATGCAGAGTTAAATAAGGGAGCTTTTCACTTGAAATCATGAATAGAAGGTAGATTAAAATTATAATGAGGTTATTCAATTAGTCAAGGCTATTTCTTAAAGATAATAAATCATAAGTTTTTGTTATTTAACATTTATACTGAGATAAATTTTTTTAGGTCATGTTTATCAGTTTTTTCCTGGCACTCTGTAGGATCTGTGAATTGAAAAATTTTAAATGGGAGAAAGAGGTTAAGACGTTAAATGTCCTCGAGCTAGAGAAAGAGTTAAATTTAATAGGAGTCTTCCTTGGAGTCTAATTAAAGAGCCATCACGCTTAATGATACTATCTGCTAAATTGATTCACTTTAATTTCCTGTACCAACAAGGAATTATGGGTTTATGGATTTTTACTCTGCGCTCTTTTAGGTTAAATAGTTATCAGTTTATTTATTTTTTTTCTTATCAGATTCATTTTAATATTCAGTTTGTTTACAAAATATACGAGCGATTTACATAATCCATCATTTTTACGGATATTAATATGAAAAACTGGAAAAAAGGGCCGCTCAAAAATTACCAACACTGAAGAGAAGATTTATTTGAGCCAAAGATATGTATATTTGGATATGGCCAAATAAATATTTAATTGTGAGAAAGATATAATATATTTGAGTAGTTTAATTGCGTGAAATAAGTGATTTATTTGTGTCAAAGTAATTATCAATTTGCTACAAATAAATAAGGTCTTCAAATATATGTATACTACCGCCAAATTTCGGGTTATTTGTCACAAATTTAATATCTTTGTCACAAATATATCAACTACTTACCACAAATAAATCATATATTTCTGTCAAATTATAAAATTATTTGAATCAACTGTCATATTTTGTTGTACCAAATATATTTATTTGTCATTATGAAATATTTGAAAAAATGCCACGAATAAATTGAATTATTTGGGGCAATTATTTATTTTTTTCAGTGAATGGAAATTTTTTCATTTAGAATACTTTAAGTCGTTGTTTGCTGGTTTTTTTTTAAATTTGAACTGCCTAAATTTGGGAATTATGGTCAAAAGTTGTAAAAGTGAGAAAATTGAGCCCCATTTTATAAATTTATCAATTTTTTTTTACACTTACTTTTCAATGATGTGACAAATCATGTTTTTATATAAATCTTACTTTAGACATTCTGGTATAAATATAAAAAAAAAAATTTTCTTTTCTATCTCTAGAAAAATTGTCGAAATTTTTTTTTGCTATAATAATTTTATCGGCAATAAAAAAAAAAATAGACAAATCGAAGTATAAAAAAAATTGAAATTATTAACGAAATATGAGATTTTATATGAACACAAAAGCAATAATAAAGTTGTCATAAAAAGTCAGAGGTCAAGCGGGCTTTGGAAATTGAAAGAAAAGAACAAACAGTTATTGGATCTTGAGATTCTAAGGTCGTTACTTTTCAAAAAAGAAAATATATAATTTTTCATGCGCAATTTTATAAAAAGTTACGGTGAAAAAATTTGTTATATTTAATAATTTATCATTTTGATGACGCAAGTTTACGTGACGAATTGTCGTAAATTTAAAAATCCATTCTGGTTCACGCTGGGCGACACACTACGGATTCCTTGATAAACCTCTCGAGTCTAGGGTTAGATGTATTTCCTTACGGGATAAAATAGAAGAGATTGTGGAGATAAAAGGAAAAAATAAGAATAAGAATACTAGAGAGTAAGAACAAGCGGACCCTTTTCGATTCCCAGGGGATCCTTGACCCAACTAAAATTAAAGGAAACAGGAGTGTATATGTTGGGAATAGCGTGAATCTACTTCCCGCTTTGTAACAGAAAAATTTATATCGCTTTTTTCCTACCGTTGGTTAATAATTTAGCTTGCTTCCATTTTTTTTATTTTTTCCATTATTTATTCTTTTGTAATCAACAATGACCCATCAAGTTTGTAATCACATTATACTAACATGATTTGTTTGCTACTCATCTCATATCTAATTCACTCATCCATATTTCCACCTCTACATACCCGCTCGTATCATTACTCATCGATTCAACCTCCACTTTATTTGCACTTCGTGAATCGCGATGAGCGGCAACAAAAAACACAAACAGCAGCAGAAATATGAACGGGAATAAAAATTTTAAAAAAAAGTTTGAATAGATCTAAAGTTGAAGTTTGAAAAAAATGAAAAGAAAAAAAAAATGTACGTAGATTTTTTACTCATGCAGGTCATCACCCGAGGCACTGAATATTTACGCAACTGGCATATAAAATTTTTTTTACTCGTGCGTAAGAATTACCGCCGCTGGCTGATATATTAATATGTCTGCTCATACGTGACTTAATTTTTTCACCTAGTTGTTTATTACCTTTGCCACTGGAGTGATTACACTGAAAATTTTAAATTAGATCACCATATCAAAGGGTAAAACTTAAATTACTGGGGGTAAAAAGTGTTTTACCCGATTCTCGGGCATAATTTCGAAGCTAGGAACCTAGATAGGAAATCTGTACTGCTACAGACAATTACTTGGTCACATATACGTGATATATGTTTCACGGATGCTTACACGCATGTGTAATATTCGTGTGCATATCATTTGTGGGCGTGGACTTGGGTATGGGTGCCGGTATGTTTGGATGAGCAACACGACATATCTAACGCGTGATAGAGATCATTATATGGTTATTTTAATGGTGTAGTCATCCACAATCTCGACTTTGTCTCGGGTGTCAATATAACGGATGAGTGTAACCGCGATTAGGCTGCAGAATGGATTTTGGTCTAGAGGTATTTCCAGTTGAGTACGATTCAATTTGACGTACAACAGACAATCGATAGTTGTGTGCTTTTGCATATGTTTCACTGGACTAAATTCTATTCTACTCTATACTCTCAATTGTTATCAGGCTTGTGGATACTCAACAACAGATTGATTTATATATTTTTTTATTTTATTGTTAAATCTTTATCGTTTTATTCAATCACCGGTTTCTGATTACTACTCACTGATTAACCAAATATACGATTTTATTACAACATTAATTAATATATATTTTGAATATTGATTTACGAGCTTTTATTAAATATCCATGTAAATTACATGAAATTCAATGGATATTTACTATTAATTGTTATGATTATGAGGGGATTAAACGTCAGTTTATATTTATGGGTTGTTATATTAATTCAGAAAATGGATGGTTATAATTTATATAAATTTAGGAAATTCAGTGAGTAAGTTGTTATAAACAGCAACAATAAGTTTACTAGCTCATTAATTCACGGGAGGCTCACTACTACAATTAATGTTGAGTAAAATAGCCTCCAGGTTGACCGCAATGTCTGCAACTACTGGCATTGCCCGGTCAGTGAGTTCGTGTTCTCTCAAGCTCGACGACTTGTAGCCTTGAGGCGGAATACGGATATCCCGGGTTTATATATCTGTTAAATTCAGCAACGTGCTTCCGAAATTAATTCGTTTATCTCTGGAATTTTTTTTTCCTTTGGCCTTTTAAATTTTATCGAATGCAAATGCTTGGAAATTTTTAAAATCGAATTTAAATTCAAATACTTGTACGTAGTTGGGTCAAAATTACTCGCAGTTGGACACTTAATTTAATAATTTAATCATTTGAGGATCAGAAGAAAAAAAAAAATTTCTTACGTCGAAATTGTGATCTTTGTTTTGTCAAAAAATGAATAAAAAAAAATGAACGACAGCCAGTCCTTGGAGTCTGACGATACTGAATTAGATTATTTAGCGCAGATGGGCTGTAAATTATATTAGGAAAGTTGAAAAAGTTTTTGGCGTTAAGTTGATATTGAAACGGTTAACGGATGGGTTGGTAGCTCGTAGAGTTGGCAAGAAACAGAAGTAGGCAAGTGTGAATTCCATTATTTGTAATATAGACATAAAACATAAATGTGGGGACGTGGAGCCAGTGGTTGTGGTGGTGAGGGTACGGGGTGTCGAGGGTGGAGTACAAAAGGTTGTTCAGCCAGGAAATTATAATGCGGTTGGCTGCCAAGTGGGTGGAGGATGTGTTGCAAGGGAAGAGAAGAGGACAAAGTCAAGGCGATAATGTCGATAGTGTAGAAGCAACTTGCCATGACGCCAAAAGTTTCAGAGTTTCTTACTCCTCTAACTTTACCCATGTCAGTCTAAAGATGGGACTTGAGCGGATGGAAGAGTCGTCGGCTGCACCCGTCCGATCGGGCGGGCTCTGTCTCAAAGCATAATACAACCTAAATTAAGGCTGGATGCGTTTCTGAGTTAGTGCTGCCGGAAAAGCTTCCTCGCTTTCTTGTTCCTTTGGTTCAATACAACTCAGACTACATAAAGATAGAAGTTGAGTCTGTTTGCCGTCTCAGCGAAACTTTTTCAATCTTACTAATTGCTTGACTTGTATTGTTATAAAGATTTATACTTTTGTGGGTGTTGTGTTCTTAAATAACTTCAATTGTTGTTCCGAATCGGCAGCCTAAAAGTACGTTACGTTGACCCAACAAAACTACGGGGCTACGGATTAATTTGTCCGGGAAAATAAATCAAATTATTTGAGAAACAAAAACTTATCTGGAATCCTATTGAAAGTATTTTTTATCGACAAAGACTTCTATCAATGATTCCAAGTGCTTTTATTTTGAATTGCCCCTAAGTTGTAAGAAATTTTTTTAGTTTCAACTCAACTCAAACTGTTAATAAAAATAAATTACGTTTTTTATTTCTACTATTTTTTTTTTTTTGTTTTTTTATGGTTTCTTATACGACAAATTATTGCTGGCGTTTAACTATTCTGATTCGCCGGCGCTTTATTGCTTGATTTAGTAAATGGTTCGTTGGTTAGGTCTTTCATTATCATTTTATGGAGAAGAGGCGGGTCAGATGGGCTTATCACGAAAAAAAACTTTTTTTTTCTAAATGCTAGAATTTTTTTTCAAAAATAAAAAAAAAATTATGAAAATTTTTGGGTACCGTAATTAACCCAACCCTCTCCTATTTCCTGTCAATATATCAACTGAATAATTAGCTACTACATATTTCATGTTATCATAATAAATAATTAACTTGCATTAATTATTTTTACATTATTAAACGATCATATGATTAAAAGTAAAATTAAAAATGAGCTAAATATAAACTCTAATTATTTAAATAATAAATTTTATTTTATTATCTGATAGTACACTCACTAAACCTGACAAACTAATGTACTCGTAATAAGTAATGGTAATAGTCACAAAGTAGCTTAATAGTTTGATCATTCAAATTTCAGAATGATGGAATAGTAAATGTTATTACGGAAGTATCGATATTAGCTGGAGTAGTAGCGATGTAGTAGTTTCTAATAATTATAATAATAATAAAATACGTGTTGTACGTAGTTGTGGTCGAGGTGATGATATAAAAACGAGTGAATTGTAATAGCGTTGAGTGAGACAATGCATTAATCGATAATCGATTTGCTGTAAAAGGCAAATGGGCTCTAATGACGCGTATGCGACTCGACGAGCTTCGACACCAGAGTTGAAGTTCATCGGCTTTTACTTTTTCATTATTATTATTTTTATATTCTCATATATTTTTATATCCGCACAAATCTATCGAAAAATTTTATTTCATTTTGATTATTCATACTTGTCCGTACGAGATAATTTTTTTTAGACGCCTCATTATTTGCTCCATTTAATTCTATGCCAGAAGTGTGATATATAAACTGACAAATAATTCTACGACTGAAAATTATTTTAAATTTGAACTTGATCACGCGGAAACAATATTTTAATCGATAGAAATATTAGAGTGCGATATATTTGCTATAATAAATTATTAAATTTAAAATTTGATTATTTATTCCGAAAGTGATGCGTTTTAAATATTATATTCTATGTAGAGGTGCATTAGTCTGTTGCCTGATGCTCTTCTGCTAATAATTTAAGCCGATTATTTTATAGAATATAATGTGAAAAAAGTAATAATTGATGAGCTGAGTCGAATACAAGTTTTGCGGAAAATTGAGTTGAGAGAAATTACGCGATACGTCCGGGTCGAGTACATCACTTGATATATATATATATATGAAAAGGTTCTCTGTAGATATAGATGTGCACAGAGTGAAAAAAGAGCAAGCATCTGAGTATAGTTGTAGGTATACATCTCAGATAAAATAGTTTTGTCTCGTTTGGTACATCGTCTTGCATTACATGAGGACTCCTGAGTGTTGAGCTTTTAGTTTCCACCCATTCTTCTTCCTTCCTACGTCATCTTGTCTCAGACTAGCTCTTCTTAGCTACTTCCAGTTTTCCCAACAACATACTTTTTATATATTTTATTTTATACTTCATTTCACCGTTTATATTTAGAAAAAAAAAAAATTACGACCCTGCCGGTCTGCACAATTAACATAAAAAAATATAATAATAATAACAACAACATTGTGTGTATTTTTCGTAACAAACTCCAGCAACCTGTTGGTAAAATGTATATTTAATCTGGATAAATTATTAAAGATGAAAAAATGTAGGCATGCTGGGGAAGATTTATTCTCGAATGAGGATGAGGCTAGACGGGTTTATGCGTGACCTCAACATCCATCTTCGATGTTGGTTGCTTTTCTATAGACCATAGACTCATCCATAATTCTTATTCCCACGGTAATAGTGGAGCAGGTATGACGTGGGAGGGCCACCGGTGTCCAGAATGTCCGGTTGGTTAACTTATTGCCCTCATCAACGCCTGATCCTGATGGGACATCGGGAATACCCCGAGTGCGGCACTGAATGTTGGTTGGGTTGATGGGGGGTGAACTTGAGCTTGGGCTCCATCAATCTTTCGGTATTTCTCCACCATATCCATGCCGAAGTTACACGGAGATTTTTATATTCTGCCGAGTTCGTCTATCAACCACTTTCTTCTTCTTCTTCTTCTTCTTCTTCTTCTTCTTCTTCTTTCTCCACAACTTCGTATTTTTATTTCAAAATAGCATAGTAATATCTCCTCGATCATTGTCATACTTAACATTACCCTGTAAACTAACATGGCGAAGTAAACCACCTTGAAAGCTCTTAAAACTTTTTAATGCTGCCAATTCACATGTTTATATTCATTAAATAGTCGCATAAAAATTCCAGGTCGTTAAGCGAGCTAAAAAATTTAAATAGCCTCAATTCAGAGTCTAATATAATGCATTTCTTACAATATAAAAAAAAAATTTATTATAAAATCTTTTAATTTTATTTTTTAAATTCACTAACTCGCTATTCAATACGAACTGAAAGCCTTTTTTTATTCCTTCTATCGAATTTTTTTTTATTTTCTATTTCCTTTTTTTTTTCATGAGGAAAATGCCGGACAGTGGATAGAGTGAAACTATAAAGCTGAGAGACTAGAGCGGCCGTGAGCCGAAGGATTCGGTGAATAAAAAAAATGCTGGGGTTTTCCAACGTTGCTGTTGTCATCGACGTAGAGCAGTACATATAGAACTGGTTATAGTACAGCAGTAAATGGACTCGTGTGTGTGCAATATCTAGATGCAATGCACGTTTATGCGGCTTCGTTGGATGATGGCTCGGAGCCAACGTTACAGAATAGCAAGGTGAACGTTCCAAAGTAGGATGACGACGACGACGGCAGCAGTAGTAACCGAGGGTAATCGACGTTCTCCAGGAAGCCCAGCTGTAGTTTCGTCGAGGCGTGTATAATTATCGAATCTTGAACACTGTGAAAGGACTAGGAGGTTTATACCGTGGCTTTTGCTCGGTTGTTAAGTAGACTGAGAGTTCTGAGGGTTTTGGACCCCCGTATATTGAGCTTACACGAGTGCTCGTTTACGTTACACAACTACACTGTGGCCATTCAGAGCCCCGGAAATAAATGAAAAGAAAAGGGCTGAGAGTGGTAAAGTTGAGGTTAAAGAGTTACAGGGTGTAAAGGCTTTCGGAAGTTTGAGAGTCTCCAATAGCCGGATTTCACCCGCCCAGGAACAAAAGACGTTTAATGACCACGAGTACGAAGCACTTTTTTTAACTCAAGTCCAACTGCGTTTTCACGATAATAAAGATCAAACTAATCCACAAAATACTGTCTTTAATATTCTGATTTATTGACGCAATCGATTTTTCTCAGTGTCTCCAAGAGTCCAGTTTCCGAGGCATCCTTTATTTTACCTAAAGATAATTTAACTTTGTATTTTTTATTGAACCAAAAGGATTCACGAAGTACTTTAGTCGTCTGCTAACTTTACCCCCGTGTCAAACGTGTTGTTTTTAATTGTTATTAGCGACTGGTCTCTCATTCTCGTTGGGTGCGCATTCGTCTTCAGTCTGAGCTCAGCAGTAATTTGTTCTTTTGAAACTTTAACGACTTGGAGAAAATTCTCCTGCTTTGCTTTAAAACTCGCTTTTCTTGTTTTATTATTATAACAGCAGGAGTAAACTTCTTACTCTGCAATTTTATCTTACCAATGCCTTTCAGAGATTACACATCATATTTGTAAAGCAGCTTGTTATTGTTACAAGCTTTTAAATGAATCCATCTACCAGCAGGTATAATA
Organism: Microplitis demolitor; assembly: GCF_026212275.2. Taxonomy (NCBI): domain Eukaryota; kingdom Metazoa; phylum Arthropoda; class Insecta; order Hymenoptera; family Braconidae; genus Microplitis; species Microplitis demolitor. Next base: position 17,557,403 of record NC_068552.1, read on the forward strand.
TTTCAAACACCAAAGCTCTGCAAGAATTTTTATGGAAAGTTAACTTTGTGAATTATTAAATAACAATATTGTAATGCAAAGTTTTACAATTTTCCCGAGAGTTTTTTAATTGACGATGAACAATAAAATCGCAAGGTCCGTGGTACCGGAACTTGGTGGTGGTAAGATAATGCTGTTGCTTGCAAGTTCTATGAGCAGGTTTTAAATTAGTGCTTCTTTGGGTGTGGTTTTAACTCTCTATCTATCCATATCTCTGTCTCTATTTAATTTCACCTCTTTCTCTTCATCTTTCCAAGTCCTTCGTGGACTTCCGCATGAAAGCAGCCGTGATTCTCCAGGGATAAAAGTCTGTACAGTTGTTGAGTAAGAAAATAAGATGAAATAAAAAAACACAAGTTTTGAGCAAGTTAATAAATATGGAAATTATAAAACTCCGTTAATAGTAAACTTGAGGTGAGCTGAGAGTTTTAAAGAATACCCTGATAGCTTTTTCTGCCCACCATAACTATTATCTTTATTCAGAAACCCGCGAGTCAAGATAACGCGAACATTCGATATAAAAATAATCCTTTGAATGTAGTAAAGGAGCTATAATGATAATCCGAGAGTTTTAAAAGTAAGCCCAGTGACGTCAAAAGTACTTTTTAAATTCAAAGCTTTAGTCATTTAGTTAAATTTCAAAGTCGCATTCTCGAAAACTTTTTTGTTTAATGTCGACTATTTTAATGATGATGCGGTAACTGGCTGTACCACATAAAATAAATGAATGTGCATAGATGTGAATAAGTGAAACGGTGAATTAGGTCACCGGAATGGTTATATGGTAGATGCGACGGACGTATGAATCTGCGGTCCACGTGTATTAACATGTGCCCGTGTAGGATCAAATCCATCTGGGAAATTTAGGTCAGCTGGGTATTCTGTGGACAGTATATAGTTATATATTTTTTCATTTGATTTTGGCGTTTTTTTAAAATTTCTCTCCGTCCACGCATGCTGTCTTTTGTTCACTATTGGTTTTGGGAATTTGTTAATTAACGTCTATAAAACATATAACGGACTACTGCAACAGATCTGATCGAGTCTATACATCCTGATTGAAAACTGAGAGTACCGATCAATAACAAACACGCAAATCCCAGTGTTTCTACTACCACTACTAGATGTATAGTGTTGTGTACTCGGATTCGAAAACGTACGCGCAAACCATTGCCCAGTTTAAACTACGATAAATTGATAAATATATAGTCCGCTGAGAATTATATCACAAACTGTTTCAATGAATTTGATTATCATCTCATGTTTTGTTGCATTATTTTATTTCATTTTATCTCCCTCTCTCTTTATATAATTATTATTTTGCTACCCTGACATTTTAACATACATATACATGTATATATTATGACATTATCAATAATCGGCTTTAAACTATTTTCGAATGATTAATTTCTGGTGTTAAAAATATAAATGCCGCTGTGGATTTTCCTCTAGAAATTTTAATATATTTCAAAGCGTGACTTGAAAATCGCTGTCAAAATTTTATAAATCATAAAAATGTATACTGTTGTCATTAATTCTATAAAACGAATTTGTAAAAGGATTTTCCGAGCGGGAATTTTGAGTTGATTTTTTTAAACTGCGGATTTAAAATTTTTCGTGCGAGCTTATGTCTCCTCGAAATGACATTTATCTATTCTAATTAATTCGTTGCATATAAACTGAATGGACAAACTCTCCATCGTTAAAAAAGTTTTGCGCTAACAAGCTGGTCAAAATAGCTTAAACCGGCTTTTTGGTATACGGATACTATCCCAAGCGAGGTAACTTGCTAACGTCTAGTTAACCATAGCTGTACTCAAATATACGTAAATGCTCGGTTTTCGGTTAGTCCAGTTCGTGAACCCATTGCAAATTCCCTAGACCAAGATGCTTTGAGAATACCGACTGACATGTTTTGTGTAAAGATAGATTAGGAAGAGCAAACTTATAGTTGTTACAGACGAGACACTGGTGTATAAGACCTCTGCAAATACACCAACAAAATGAACAATTGGTACAATAGGGCTGCTTCGAATAATATGTACGTAACTATTAGCTTAATTGGGAATCGGAAATTTTACACTGGAAGTATAAAATTTTAAATAAAAATTTTGATTGAAATTCCGGGCGAGGTAGTTTGCTGTGTAAATTATTGAACATAAAGTTCATTAATTTACGTATCTATAGAATTTTTATTTTCGCTGCAGTATTATGTTTGCATACACGAGGCATTTATCTTAATCAGGAAATGAAAAATAGGTCATACATATGAAAATGTAAATAAATTAAATGGATGAGTTGGTTTTTCTTGTTTGCTGAAATGTCCTTTTGCATGAGAAAACATGTAGAAATTTACTTCAGCTTCGCTCGTAAAAAATATAAAACCGCTGTCGAGTAAGAAAATTTAAGGCGTCCAACAATTCAATTAAATCATTAGTTTACTCATGAGTAGATAAATCTAGTGATTGGACAAAAATTTATTCGGGCTTTACCGGAAATCGTTGGTAGTTTTCGAGGGGTTTCAGCTTTAGGGTGAGACTGTTTTCTCTGTATACATATATATATATATATAGGATACAGAGGGAACGGAAGTCACGAGAAAAGTCTTGTTACTATTGGGTTTGACGATGTGACAACGCGACAACATATAACAGTGATTCTTTTGAGGTATGCTGTTGACGGGAATGTTTTCTTTATATTTTTCACTCACTTCCGAGGTAAAGTATAAAATATTCATGGACAAAGACTTTGTGCGAGCGCAAAACAGAAAAAGCGTTCGGTTGTATGAATGAAATAGCTACGGAATTTTATTCATGTATATATATATATATATATATTTTTTTTTTTTTTTCATATATATATTTTTACATATGAGAAACGATGAAATATCAATTTCTCGCATGCATACGAGTTTTCTGGGAGGAAAATATCTACGGTCGTTTTATCAGCTATTTCCGTCTGTGTCATGGGCTCATATGCCATTGAGGTGACGGTTGTTTGTGCCTGATAGAAGATATTCACGTCAATTTATTGCAGTCATAAACATAAATTTATATTTTATTTATTTTCTGATAAAAAAAAAAAAGCATTAAAATCCTTTATTGCTAATATATATTGCCGTGGAATTATATTTTCATAAATTTTCTATCGATTTATATTTTATTACTCGAAAAAAATTTAGTTCTCATAATACCCGAAAAAAATAACCATTCAAGGATAAAAAATTTCGTATATAGGAATGAGTTCGAGGAAATGAGAAAAAAAATATATAGAAAAAAAGCATGTATTGAAAGCGTAGATGAACGAGTGTGTACCCAGGGGATCGAAAAAGTGGAGCATTTGTAGAGGCGGAAAAAAAAATTACATGTAATATCTCTGAGGGTGAAATGTATGATGTTTTCACATATCATCAAGTTCGTTGAAGGGTTTCTCGTTGCTATCAGCTATTTGCGTTATTTTACAAATGGGCAAGCAAGAGCCGGCCGAGCATATCGAATCTAGGAGTTCTCATTACCCAGTAATGAGTCCTAAGGCAGTAAATCTTGTACTGGTTTACGATAATCACCGGAACATCATAATGATACTGCACTGTAGTATGCTACACTATATTATTATATGAAGCACTCAGTGCTAGAGAATTATAGATCTACTCGAGAGAGATTTTCATTGAAGCGATCCTTATTAAGAAACCTCGTGAGCCCACACTGGAGAGGATTTCGTGATATAACTGAATTTCTCGATGCTTTTTGCTTATTACCGTCAAGTTCCTATTCATTAGATCACGTCGTTCTATTCGAGCCGTCATCTTGCACAAATACCCCCGTCATGTAAAATAGATTCTATTATTAATCTTTTTTACGAGCATAAGTAAAAAGTGGAGTTATGAGTTGGTTTTCCATTAGGACATAAATATTCTATAGATCATTCAAATGGAGTAGGTTTCGATTGAAATGGATTCTCGTATAGAAAACAAAAAATGAATGAATGAAGAGTAAAATAGGAAAAAAATAGTGGAAAAAGCTCGTGAAAGTCAATATACGCGGTGCAAACATAGATGACGTATGTGCCGCCGGAGGACCAACTGGTATAACGATCTCCCGCTGGATGACGTACGACATCACTGTGGAATTACCATGATATCGGTGCGCCGGATCGATAGATCAGTGGTCCCGGCGATTAATTGGGATTTAGACTGGGGATCCGGTGCAAGCGAGTAGATATTAGGATTGTATGTTGCTCGCTAGCTGGTTGGTTGGCAACCAGGCTGTTTGTTAGTCCGCTGCCCGACAGTTGCCGTAACTACTCCGGGGATATTCGTTTGCCGAACCGAAGCTCTGACATTTCCAAGTTCACATTATCGGGTTTAATCGGCTTTGCTGATTGGATCACGAACTAACTTGAATTTTGCCGAATATCGCGTTGAAATTATTGCTTGGCTTACATATTCAATGACTGAATAACTATCCAACTTCTCGCGCCGAGTCTTAATCATTCTGCTAGGTGTCAGGTATAGTAATGCTTGCTGGAGTTTGTTTATAAGATCGAAGGTTCCAAGATTCTCAGCAATTCTAATGATGAATTTCAATTTTTAGAAAATATTAATTAGTTTAGTTTTGGTGATATTAAGACTATTATTATGATTATGATTACGATTACGATTATGATTATGAATGAACTAGCAGCACATTGTGCTGGGGCAGTAATTAACTCGAGTTGATTTGTTGGTACGGGGAGCTTAGGATTAAGGATGAATGAAGTCTTATGTATATTGATAGCTAGAGCACAATCAGCACATAACGAGTCGTTTTACTGTTACTGCTACCGCCTCGTATGAAGAGAGAAGTATATAGGCATTGATATGAGCAACGCAAATGTTTGTTATATTTTACAGATAAGCTCGTTTGGGTGTGGCTGGGAAATTAATTTGAAGCAACGTCAATCTAGTGGACGTTGTCGACTGTGACAAGAGTACGCGATAAGAAATTAAACATGATTGACAATGACATTGACTGAATAGTGAATGTGTTACTTTATCATAACTGAAAATGAAAAAATCAAATCAAAGTGCATTTATTGATTAAGTATTTTATTGTTTATTTTTTTGTACTTTATTGGGTTAAAGTGCGCGGTAATGTAACGAAATTATAGTATTGGAAAATTATATAGAGCAAAAAATGTCTAGTGAGCCATTAGTTTGATTCAATTTTGACTAATTTGTGGTCATCACTCATGAAAATCAATCAGTAATTTATATATTTATTTATGGAGATATATTTAAATACATCAAAAAGTTTAGTTATATATTACGATATTAATGAAGAGCCCATTGGAATTGAAATGTTTATTTAAGTAAAATATTTGCCAGTAAATTGAATAAATTGCAGATTCTCTTGACTGAACTCGTTTCTATTGATACAGTAATTATTGGAAAATAAATTTATAAACGGATAATATACTTTGAAAGCTATATTTAACAAATAGTAGTAAAACAAATAAAAATGAAAGAAGAAATATCAGTCGAGTGTAAATTTAAAATCAACTTTATGCTGTTTACAAAAGCATGAAACTTTTTACGACAAAAAGCATTCTTCATAAATCCATTTGTGCGTCGAAAAAGGAGACGGCTACTGTGAGCAAAAAAAAATCTGTATGATAAAAAAGTTGAACAAGATCTTCTACTATCTGTCTTTAGAATTGAATCATTCTCTTTACTTGGCGTACGTTTGAACAGCAGATATTCTCTGAAGCACTGAATCGTAAAGTCGGAGAATCGATGAGAAAGTTATCGTCAAACTGAACGTGGTCCAGGGGAAGTCTAGATAGCAGCGAGAAGAGAATTATTCTGATAAAATATATAAATAGTAATAGTGATATTAATAATAATAATAATAATAATAATAATAATAATAGTATAAGTGGGCTTAATAGTTTCGCTTTGTTTATGTTGTTACGATAAATTGCTTCGAGTGCCTCGTAAGCCGCCACAGTGTGCGGATTGGGGCGAATCCTCGGCTACATCGGCGGAAGACCGTCGGTGGGGGCCGCAATGTCACAATCCGGTTCTGGAGAACCCCCTAATGGCACTATTCAAAATGAAAACGCCGGTGAAACACAGCAGCAGCAGCAACATCACCATCAATCAAATGGGCCCAATCAAAATGGCATTAAAGCAGCTGAATCAAAACCTGACTTATCGAATGGCTTTGAAAATCGTACAGTGGATTACGAGCGCATGGGATTGGAACGAAATCCGGCTGTATCGTTGCAACAGCCATCACAAACGGCAGCAGTATCTTCGCGTTTACAACAACAGTATCCACATTCAGAGGTTTCATCAATGGATTATCCATCAGTATCCCAAACAGGTATTTATCCCACTTCCGGGAGATTACAGTCAACAATGGGTCAACCAGAGGATCGACACCCTGTCGTCGCTGGACAACTTCCTGTACAACACCAGCAGTATCCATCAGACAAAGCTGGCTTGGAACACGCCCATGTATCTCAAACAGCTACTCAGACACTGCCAGTACAAATTCAGCCACACTTTGTACCGGATTTTGTACCCGATCAGAGTCAGTATCCACAAGCTCGCGGTCAATTTGAGGTCAGATCGCAGATGTACGCCCAGCAGGCGGGTCAATACGGCGATCGCGTCGGCTACGTGACAAGAGACGTCACGTACAGAGACTCATCGCTTTATGCTCACACTCAGGGTACCGGTAATCCGGTGTTTAGCGGACCAACTGGTGGTTATGTAACAGTCCAGCATAGTTCTCAGTTGCCATCGCAATCGGCAAGTCCGCAACCACCTGGTTTTTATCCGGGTGTTATAATGACGGCTCAACCCACAGTATCTCAGAGTTATGGTCAATTTGCTGGACAATCACAGTATACGTACAGTCAATATCCACAGACTTTGATGAATCCGATACCCTATAATCCGCATGCCCCTATCTACACGGCTCAACAGTTTAATCAACAAACTTCACCTAATCCCCAGAGATACTCCCAAGAGGTGTCTCAATATCAAGGTCAACCTATCATTCAGCCGATCGCACAAAACGTTATTGCATCGGGAACTGATAGATCTGTTAATAGTAATACAACACGAGGTCCTAAACCAATGGTACCCCCTCGCATTAATTCTAAGATCACCAGTGATTCGGGAAATCGAAAATCAATTACTGATATGCCAGTAATTAAACCCATGACTACTACTACTACTAATGCTAATACTCCTGGAGCTGGTATTAGTACAGCAAATACTGGCGTTGTTAATCAAAATGTGCCTCCTACATCACAGGAACCAGCAACTACACTTACAACGACCAATGCTGTTCCCGTATCAGACGCTCGATCTTTTCCAACTCCTGTTAATCAAACACCAAGAACACGCCAGGACGGGTTATACGTTGATTCAACCAATGATCAGTCAACGAGAGACACGATTGTCGACACGATAGCAAGCGACTGCGGTCTCTATGTGTCGCGCTCCGAACACCGCAAATCTGTATCTGTAGACGTGACTACAAGTTTTCCCAGACGAAATGACACTATTACTTTTACGTTCCCTGGAGATACGGGAGACACGTCGACGTTGACTGCACGGAAACCTCCGTCGGGGTTGACCGACAAAAAGTGGACTACAGAGAATAATCAAGTTTTTCAAAATGATTCTACTAAACGAATTGAACCAGTTCTCCGAGTATCCGCAATGCCCTACGATGTACGACAGGATAATAGAAAAAGCGTCATGTCTGATATAACAAATAGAAAACCATCCGAATGGGGGAACATTAGTCCAAATCAACGTCCAGTAATGCAGCAAGAAAACCGACGTTCAGATTATTTTGAAGAGCATCGACGTTCGCCAATGCCTGTAGTTATTGATCCGAAGCGGATTGAAGATGTGAGAAGATCGCCTATGCCATTCATGGCTGTTCGTGATAGTTCGTGCGAACGAGCTCCACAAAATAGTCCGTCATACGTCGCTAGTCAGAATTTTGAAAAAACACGTCAAGAATTGGTAATTTGGGCTGAGCAACGTCAGCGTCACGATGTCGAGCGCACTATGCTTCCGAATCAAATGTTCACAACGAGTCCTCGTTCACGAAACCCGTCCGAGGAACGCCGAGATCCCCGAGTGATGATGCCTCTTGACGAGCAGCAACGTGGCAAAGACATCAGAGTTCCCCAAGTTGCATTTCAGCCGATTCCTAACATCAGCCAGAACACGATAATGGAACAGCGTCGTCATCTTCGTCATGTTAGCGCGGATTTGACCAAACATATGGAGCTCTCTCGCAAGGATTTCGAGGATCAACCAATCACTGGCTCTGTAGCGAATCTCGGTCCTGGGATAAGTACTACATCGTCTCAACGTGCTAGTCCAAACTTGTGTCATCAGTTTCCTGCGTTAAGTGAAGCCAAGCTTGACACTAAGACGCTGCTGACTGTTGTAACAGATTTCAGTGGTGATAATCCGATGAAACCGCTTGAGCAGAGTGATCACATAATACACAGTCACAAGAAAAGCCACAATATATCTGCTTGTTTGTTAACACACAGTAAGAGCCAAGCTGAGAATCTTCAGTCTGCTTCGGGAGATTTGCTTACTGATAAAACTGAATACAATCATTCTCAGCAGCACCTACAACAACAGCAGCAGCAGCAGCAACAAATGCATAATCAACAAAGTCTTGATATGATTGCCGAGAAGCTTAGCCAATTTGAACGTCAACAAAGCGATCTTCAGGCACGACTCCAGTGTCTACAAAATCAAAATCAGCTTTTGGATCAAGTTGCTCAGTACCAGCACCATCAAACTGATTTGCAGTCACGCCTCCAGTGTCTGCAAGACCGACAGGCGACCGAAAAATCGATGCGCCAGGCTATAGAGTTACAGCAGAAAAACGTCTTCAACGACATGCATCACATGCAAATGAAAGCTTTCGCGGATCAAGCTATCGACCAGCAACAGCAGCAACATCATCATCAGTCCGAGCACAAGCAAATAATCGATCATCAGCATTTATTACACCGTAATTCTGGTAACGCATATCTGTCAGCCGCGGGTTTTACCAATCAAATGTGTCAATCACTGACATCCGATAGATTATCGCCTCGCATTCAAGTCGAGTCATCTGAGCTAGAGCGAGCATCGCAAATTACATTACCAACTAACTCACAGTTTGAAAGGAATGACGGGACACGCGGCTCCCAGCACCAGTATCGATTGATGTGCCAGTCGACTGCAGACGCGCCAGACAACATTGTTGCTAGTTGTCCTTCTTCTTCTTCTTCTTGCTCATCTTCCAACACAATAAACGTCACCTCTGCCAGCAGTCTCACCGCACCCACAGGGGTCACGTTTTCCGGGACTCTCAAGAAAGTACCGCCGGAGAAGCCTCCGAGGACTTCGCTCATTGTCCAGTCGCCCGAGGCAGAGGTAAAACAACCGCCAACCGGCAACAGTTATATTATATAATACCATCATATTATTCATACATTTATCTATATATATATATATATATATATACATATATACACACGTATAGACTTGAGACTCTAGACACATCCCTCTATACCCAGAAATAACAATGCATGCACACCTGTGAGGTTTTATCCCCAACAGTGTCTTTCGTTACTGAAAATCGAGAATGCTGAATAAACACTAACTCATACTGTTCCTTTGTAAGCTCTCGGTTGTATTATCTGGCAAACCTCAACCCGGAATGGTATTTATAGTCGAGCAGTACGTAAAATGAAACGGGAAAATGTAATTTATAAAATATATATATATAAAGTATAGAATGTAATAAGATTTAAAATGAAAAAATTTTGCGGTACGAAAATATATATTCTCGCGAATTTCGTTGCGAATGTCAGGTTATTATTCAAACTTCTCGACAGTGTAAATAGTTTTACATTTTCGTCTCTCCCTTCTATTCGGTATCTTGCTCTCGCTTTCACTCGGCCCCTTCTCGGCTGTATGTGCGCAGTTTAATACACATAAAAGCTGAATTGTTAAATGTCAAAAAATGCTCACACATTTTAAAAGAGTGTTTAAAGTTAACACGAGTGTCGGACAGTAAAAAAAAAATTATTTGACACATTTTTTTTCTTTTTTAATAATATTTTTTCGGCTTTGTGTCTCTAATACCCTCATTGTTCCTGCTGATCCTTTTTTGTCATTCGGTACTACTGAACAAACACATTATTTTAGTGACAATTCCACGTTATAATTTCAGTAGCTGTCGTCGGCGAGCTTGTATAGGGGCTCTACAAACCCATGAGTTTGTCGACGGCAGGAGAATAGCCGTTTAAATTTCAGCCGACGTTGCTCCGCAAAGCACTGGGCGGTACGCAGACAACGAGTTTGCGGACGTTATCAAGGGACGAAAGTGTTGCGCGAATGCGTTCTGTTCCATGAATTAAATATGAGCAAGTACTACCCGGTATGAGCAGAGCTCCAAAAGACCGAGGCGATGGCACACGTGCTAGTTTAAACCGTCCACTATCATTCGCTAAAATTCACAGACTCCCAGCTTAAATAAATTACCCGGTTAAATTAAAAATTATTAGATATACATATAAATATTTAAATACTTTTGTAACAGTCACAATAATAAGAATAATTATTTGAATAATTGAAGGGAGCTTTGCATAAACCACAAAAAGCTACTGACGGTTTTTTAAACCGTCGCTGTAACTCGGGGCTAATTCTCAAAGACCGAGAGTTTCACCAGAGTCTCCTTAGTCAAGACCGCGTGTACTAGCACAGTCTACGAGAATATTACATACCACTATAATTCTAATAAAATTTTACCCAGCTTCAAACTCATTAATTACAACTTAATTGTTACGATAATTATCATCATCCCCTTATACTACTTATGCTCATCCTCAATTTCTCAGATATAATTACAATAATTAACCATAATCATATTTTTTTATTGCAATAGCCTTATGATTTTCATTAGGATTTAAAAGTTATGTTTTTCATAACCCATTGCCATGGCCGTTGTAATATTTTAAAATAAAACACTTCATAGAATGGTGTCTCTACAAATGGATTTTTGTTCGGTGAAAGAGCTCATTAAAGATAACAGGGTCGAGAGTTCCGACGCAATTTCCCGTGAGCCATAATATAATCCTTCTTTGTTTCATCCTTCTTCGATAATAAATTATCTTCGAAAATTTTTATATTTAATATTTATATTAATTCTCATCCTTATCCTCATATTCATGTTGATCCCATGTACTGTAGATTTATATCCGAACTCGATAAGTTTATAATAAGTGTAATACAGAAAATTGTATCTTCGGTGCGGGTTATAAAACATGTGTGACAGAATATATTGACTCTCTTTTAACACGAACCGAGTCGAGTGTGCTCGGACACAAAAAGTTTGCGGAACGTCAATTTTAGTTGGAGCTTTTGAATAAGTGGCTGACGATGACGTAAGGTCTTGCTGGTTTATATATGTCTGTATATATCTGTATATATATGGAGGTGATATATGAAGCTAGCAAAGTGTATCAGATAGTCTGAGAGTACGTTTATTCACTTCAATAGGTCAATTACGTGTGGGTTCTTTGAAAGTTTCCTGAATGAAACTACGACTCACAGTGTTTTCATTAGCTTATAACCCTACGGGCACACTGTACACACAGTATAGTTGGCTCTTGAATTTTCTTTATTCACCGTGATGTTAATTATGTTTGCTTTGGCTTCAATACTATTATTCACGACATCTAGAGTTAGTTTAGAGTAGAGAGGATAGAGAGTAGAATGCAGGGAGTGATGGGTGGAGTGTGGAGGTAAAGAGTAAAGAGTAGAGGGTGCAGAGTGAAGGGTAGAGTGTGGAGGGTAGAGAATAGAGAATGGAGAGCAGAGAATATAGCGAGTGGTTGGCAAGGATTCCCGATGAGATGCGATAAGAATAAATTTCCCTTTAATCCAATCCAATTCAATCCAATGAAATCCAATCGTATCAATGCTTTGGGAATATTACCGGCAGCTGTAGTAAGAGGGGGGATGAGCAGCCCAATTGATCCAATTTCTTGAGAATATGTATAAGTTTTCGATATAAAAATAGTGGGTGAAAAATTTAACCGAGAAAAGTGGGATTAAACGAGGGAACAAGCGAGCTGGTAGCAGAGTGTAGTTAAGTGGAAAAGGCGTGCAATCGAGCGAACGAACAGGATAAATAATCGTAACGAAATAAAATCCTCGATAAGTGTAGAGCTGAATTAATGTTAAGAGGGTGGAGCTGGTGTATGCGCACGGGCAACTGTAAACCGGTCCTAGGGGTAAGAGAACTGATAAATAGAGCTCGTTCCCGGCTTTACAGACTTTATATATATACATACATACATACAGATATATTTTATGGATATATATGTGTATGCATACATATAGATGTAGTTAGCACACCCGGAGTGGCGATGAGTACACCGACAAGTATAAGATATCAAATGAAATGGTGAATCAAACAATCTCTTGACGCGAATTTGCATCTTTGCATCCGAGAGCTTCCATCAAGTTTAAGTTGTTTTTGTTATTCTGAATATTTTAAGTTGAAGGATCATGTTAGATTATTAACATGACTACATTTTTGCTTAATTATTTATTTAAATACTTGTCTGATCTTTTATTTAAATAAATTTTATCAGTAATTATTCTAAAAAAATGCAGCTTTGGCTTCTCGAATTTTTCATGCCCGAAAAAATTCTTAAATAAATTATTTTAATTATTTTTAAAGTAATGATACGTTAAATTAATTATCTAGGACCCAATAGAGGTTAATTAAAATTACAAGTACTGACATTATTTATGCACAATTTATAAAATAATTACTTTTGATTACTTATATATAAAAAAATATAGAGATAGAAATTTTCCGTTTTATTATTTTTGCTTCTTTATTTGTATTCAGATGGAATCGGGTTAACGGTGTAAATACGATTGCAGAGAATAGTAACCGCAAATATATTTCCGGACAAATTAGAAATGAAATGACTAGCAAAGCTAGAAAATAGAACGAGAAAAACCACAAAATCGACAGGTGCAAATGAAAACAAAGAGAATAATGCGAATCACATGTACAAATTTCTATAGACGGCTCTTGTGAAAATGCAACTGCTACTAGTATTGATGTTGATGTTGATGTTGGCGTTGTTGAGAGCCAAAAGTAACTATAGAGAGTCCAAATAAAAATATAAAATAAATAAAAAAATAATATGAAACAAAATATAACACAATAACTAGAGAGGCATCCGTTTTAATTTGCTCACTGTTGCACTAATATTTGCGTATGCCTGAAATAATTAGTAGCTCGCACACACCAGCGGCTATGTTGCTTCGGAATAAAATAACAAAAAAAATTCAAATTGCACATTGCATTACATTATCTTCGCACATGTGCGTGATTTGTATCCGCGTTAAAATTTCCCATTTAATATTTTTTACAACAACATTACTATCGCTATTGATTACCGACTTTTTTCGTCAGCGAGCGCCAACTTTTGAGTTGAAAAATAAAATAATGAAATGTAAAGTAAAGCAAAGCCAATCGTGCACATGAAACTGGACAAGCGCATTGACAGCCGAGTAGTAAAACAATGACATTGTAGATTGAACGGCAATAAAAATTCGATACGATCTCCTCTCGTAGCTCCATATATTTTTATATTACATACCACACATACTCTAATATCTCTACTCCGGATAACCCATAAAGCATCACTCAAACAAATTTTCCGTTACCCGGTTCAGACCAGCGGTTTAAACTGACGTTAGTTTAATTTTCCGTTGCGGTCTAAATATAAATTGAATTTGCTATTTATTTTCCAGAAATTAAATGGAAAATTAATTGAACACATATGCAAAACCACGTTCCTAATAGAAATAGGTTAATGTATGTGCACTCTGCAGTACACGTTATTGCTGGTGGGGTCGTACATCCAGATATAGATATAGATTTAGATGTAAATGTGCAAGTACGAGTGATATTTGTTGCATTGACAGAATAGTTGCGATATTGGTGAATACATGACAGTATTTTGCTTACTGTTAAATCATTTTAAATGACAATTTTATCGACTACTCGTAGGATTTTATATGTAAAAAGCACGCAAACGGGTTTCATCCGTGCAAGTCGTCGGTTGGATATTGATTACCTGTCGGCTATTTTTTTTTGCGCAACTCGCTTCTACTTTCATTCGTTCGTCAAATTTTGAATACATTTTTCGTACACTCTTTTCACTTTAATGTTATCACTACTTTGATTATTATTATTGTTATTATTATTATTTTATCGAGAATATCATAATTGAACTGCTGCGGTGTCAAAGTCCACCATGTTAGATAGATGTCCTGACAGTTAGTGGAGTAAGCGGATAATAAAATAGAAAAATTTCCTATTAAAGTCCCGGGTAAATATTGATCAGTAAAAATTTTTAACGTAAAGAATTAAGCAGCGCGGGTACTAAATTTGTTTAATTAAAAGTTGAGTCGGTTTGTTAATTATTTGGATCAACAATTTTATTGTTTGAATAGAGTTTTTTTATCGAGGTATTAGCGAGTCTGTTGTTACAGGGAACAAAAAGGTAGCTTTTCGTCATACGATAAGAAAGGGGTTGGGATAAAGTAGTGTATGGAGAGCAGAAAGTATGCCGCTGGGTACGTAATTACTAAAGTAGGTCGAGCACCTTGGGCACTTAATTTTCAACTCGGTAACGTCGATAATAGCAGGGCGAACTCCCGGGCAAATATTGGTACCGGCGTCACAACCTACAGATCACTGACTAATACTCCTCTATAACCAGGGCTACAAAAAGTATTAAACCCATTTGCATATGCCAACGGATTTTTATTTAAAGTAAACCTGTAAAAAATTCATACTCGAACGGTTCCTTTGTAGCGCCCGAGTACTTAATAAAAAAATACAGATACCAGTGTTACAAAAGACACTAAGATTATATCCCGTTTCAGTTTACACCTGACTGAATATTTATTTCCTAGCGACTCGTCTTAAAACTCCCAAGCCATAATACCAGCTATCTTCAATCTACAATCTTCAATCAACTTCTCAGTTTTAACTTTTAATGTAATCTCCTTCTGAATGAAAATCGATTCCAACGCATCATTAAATCACGACTGTAACAAGACAATATTTAAATGAAAAATTTATTCGATTCCTTTGATGACGTCAGACTATTCCCTTTGGTGTAATATCTCCGGTTGTTCTTAATTACAAACCGTCGAGAATATCATTTTGCAAATCTCAAGCTCAGCGCTCTAATCTAGCATAAGCATCCATACTCTTGTGCTTTCTCATCAAATACCAGTACAAGGAAAGTTATCGTCTCAGTTGGTTCGGTCTCCTAAGAATTGATGGTAGACCAACACGTTAAGGATAACCGTAATAATTGAACTAATTGCGAGATGCAATTATTCGGAATTAATTGGTATAAACCGCTTAATTATCACGTAGTACGAAACTACTCGAGGACACAGCGAATCGTAATGCTTGTGCAGACAGAGACACACAGAGGCAGAATGGCAGAGATAGTACTGGGGGGTTCTGGCTGTACATCGTATCACAGCAGACATTATATTGCATTCAGGCCTGGTCCTCTCTGTCCGTCATATAATGGAGATAACGAACCTGGTGCTCTCTCACTTGCGGCCGTTAAGTCACGAGGGACCGTACAGTCCAGGGTAATAGTAACGCTAACGGTAACAGTAACGGTAACGGTAACGGTTTGTCCGCCCTTGTCTAGTACTGTCTCGTATTGTATACATCGCATTCATCCCCTTCGGCCTATTTCTATCCTCCTTCTACCCTCATCCCTGATATACAATTTCACTACGTGCTCAACATGCTCGGGCTCACTCGTTTGTCCCGACGGATCAATAAAGATTTACGCGGGTCCCCGCGCTTCGTGACAGTAACACCAGGACATTTTTCTTCTACTCTGCCTATTAGCTTCAACATAATTACCCAAGTGTTTTTTTTTTTTTTTTATAATTTAGTAGCTCGGAGCTGATGTAAAATGATTTTTTGTTTCAGCAATAAATATTTATATCTACCAGGTTGTTTTATTAAATGTTTTTATTATTTTATCACTTGTTTTCAGTGAAGACTTATGAAAAATTATTTATTTGCAGAGCAACCGGAGCCAGCCTGCTATTGGACTAAAGCAAACACCGAAAGCAAGGGTAAGTTTTTTTAATATATTTTTATAACAATTCTTACCCCGTATCTCATATTTCTTTGGGACAATTTCCTGGCGTCTTGTTACTTGTTAACAATGTTTTTATTTTATTTTATAATATTGTTCTCTTGACAACAGAATAAATATTAAATGTATATATTATTAACAATAACGAGTGAGTTGGGCGTTTGACAAAAGTTCGAGTCCAAATTGCAAGTTTACAAGTTACAATTTACTCTGAAACACTGCGGGGCTAGACATTCTGTGGGCGGAGGCTGGTTTAAAATGAAATTATGCAGAGCAGCCGTCATGATTAATTCAAGGACTTGTCAAGTTTTCGCGTCGCGTCTCCTGTCTGTGGCTAGATCTGAGACAAACCACGAGACGGCAAGTTCGCGTTGCGAGTGCGCCGAAAAAATTATTTAGCGAGTGAAGAAAAAGTAAAAGGAGTAAAGTTTAAATTTAAACAAGAAAGGAATAGGTTGTGAGAAAAGCGACACGTAACCACTGACGTGAATTCAAATTCCTGCATGAGTGCCCTCACATTTTTCACCAAACAAAGCCGGTGTCTTCTGTACGAAGGTTCAACGATGTATAACTCTTTTTTACTCGCTTCTATATGTCTCTCACTACACACTTTATTTTTATATGAATATACATAGACACATATTTATATAGAATACAATAGTACTTTTTTTACAAACTAAACTCTTCAAGTAGTTTCTATAGTTTCGATCTGTTAAAACTTAATACCAAGAATGATGGAAAATATTTTCTCATTTTTTTTATGCAAAGTCATATTATTTTTTTACTTTTATGTCTTGAATTTCTCGTACTCGATACTCAAGAGTATTTCATTTATTTATTTTAGATAAATATAGAATAGATCTTTCTATATATATATTTATTTGTTTTCGAATTTTAAAACGGAGACAAACTATTTACTTTATAAAAATAATAAAAATGTTTTTTTATTGAGTATTGTTTGTACTATTGTTTCGATTCACTACACAGCATACTTTTTATTTTCTTAACTTATGATTGTGGGAATTTCAAATTTTCAAAAAAAAAAAAAAAAAAAAATGAAGTCATTGTTCAAGTCCAATTTTCAAAAGATTTTTTGAACTCGCCAAACGATTGTGACTTTCCATTTCATGAAAATTTCAGATTAATCGATGGAATAAATTTTGAAATATTCAAAAAATTTTAATTTTGAAAAGAATTTTTTTGAATTAATATAAAAATTATTTGAGTGATAAATTCTAAAGTCTAATCAAATCTG
Organism: Microplitis demolitor; assembly: GCF_026212275.2. Lineage (NCBI taxonomy): Eukaryota > Metazoa > Arthropoda > Insecta > Hymenoptera > Braconidae > Microplitis > Microplitis demolitor. The sequence goes on from NC_068552.1 coordinate 17,574,951, forward strand.
AATTTTAAAAAATCGCATTGAATGCTGCAATATTTGTCTGAATGGGTAAATTTTGAAAGTTCATTTACAGAAATTTTAAAAACTCGCGGAAGTGATCTAGAAAGTTTTCAAAATTTTTTGAAACAAATTTCAACTTTTGACACAAAATTCAAACTTTTAATAGTTAGATTTAAAAACGTTTTTATAAAAAACAAATTTGAATTAAAAGTAATAAGTCTTATAAATATAAATATAATACGACGTCAGCCAACAAACCCAGAGGAAATATTATGAAGAAAATGAATAATTAAAAGAGAAGATTGAATAAAAAATAATAACCAAGTTTCGCTCGGCGCAAAGAAGTAAAATGTCGGCGATTATTCAGTTCGCCAGGCTGGTACATTTCAACCAAGCTGTCATCCGTTTCATTTTCCGGCGCTCTTCTGAGTGTACCAGAATCCAAAATGTCTTTTTCACTTCATCATCTCTCACATATCATGTTTAACATTATAATTTATAATATCATACGTACATTTACTCCAAGTAAAGAGCAAGCATATCGTCTTTGTCTGGTACCTTTCCCACCGTTTCATATCACAAAGTTCTGCTATTTCATTATCATACCATTCGCCACCATGTTGAAATCTCTGTATGTACTACCAAAGAAAGTAGAGGCAAAGGGTTGAGAGTTAACATAAAATGTCTCCATATCAGTATATTTATAGTTTAAAGTTGCAAGTTGACAACTAAAAATATCAATAACATAAAATGTCTAACAAACGAACAATGTTAAATAATTTGTTTGTAAAATGCTAATTTACATTGGCTAGTACTGGATAATTGTGGATTGTTGCCACTGGCGAGGAATGTAAATGAGTAGCTGATGTACTGTGGCGTGTGTCCTTTGCGGGCCAACAAATTGGTACCCGGCTTGTAATTATCATTACAAATGGTACCCCCGGCGCCGGCATGTATATATACATATACATACATATATATATAGAATGCAAAGCAAGTATAGTCGCATTTCTGTATTATGCTCTTCTTGAGATTCTCCGCAATCATCTCTACCTCTGCCTCCACCTTCATCGCCATCTCTATTGCGACCTCAGCTCCTCCTTCTTGCCGTGAGTATCCTTGCGTTCGTAGAGTACCGTTACTCTCAGTTATGTGTTCATAGATATGCAAATGCTTTCAAACATACTAACGTTACCATAGTAATATTGTAATGTATGGATCCGCATGATTGGTTATTCCTCAGCAAACTAATACAAATTCAATAACCTTTTATTTATTCATATATTTCATATTTTTATAACAATATTACACTATTCATTTTTTAAAAACCAAATTATGTGTATAAACGTTCGAAGAAGAGTTCGGTAAAATGGGATTGATTTTTTTAATCGTGAATTCGTTAAATATTTTACTGTTTTGTAGCCTCGAAAAAATGGAAAAAAATTTCTTTATATTTTTAATAAAATTATTTATTTAATTGTAGAGTGTAAATAAATATTTTAGCCATTTATTTTTTTAATAATATTTTGTATGGCTTTTCTCTCTATGGTGAAAAAGTTATTGACTAAAAAAAAAAAATCTGTTCATTATAAAAAAAAGTTTTAATTAAAAATTTTGTTTAAATATGAAATGGAAAATTTACTCAAACATTCGTTGAAATGAATTAAAATAAATATTATCAAACGCGAGTGTTTGAAATTTACTGAGAAGAGTCTTTGCAATAAAATTATGTACTGCAAAGGATTTATGTTGAACGGATCAAGGTTTAATGAATGATAATAACCGCGATAAAAAAAATATCTGATGTAGCGGCTATCCTTTTGGAGTATTGAATGTTTTAATTGATATGCGAATGGCATTCTATTGGATGTATCGCTTTGTGAATAGTCCATCGATTGATTTGACCATCAACCAATTGTGCGCAGCCAGGAGTCAATGTCCTCTGCCAGAGGCGCGGGAACAAAAACATACAATAAAAGAATAAAAGAAAAAAAGAAATGAAAAATAAAGAGGACGAGTAGGAGTTGAGTTTGTAAACTGACGTGGGGATAAAAACACGCGGGAAACGTGGTTCGCCCATTCATCCATAGAATAGAGACGGAGTAAAAAACATAACGAGTGAGTAAGTGAGTAAGCGAGTGAGTGAGTAGCTCTCTGGCAGACTTTTTGTAACAAACCGAGCTTAAAGCTGATGTCTGTCAGACTTGGAGTATCAATGTGCGCGCATGTCTCTCAACACCCGCGAAAACTTTTCGTCGAGCCTGAAAAACATTATTTTATATTTTTAGAACCAATCGATTCTTATAAAAAGTAATTCAGAACTCAGAATAACTCGGGATAATTAAAAAATTTTCGTTCATTCAACTCTATGCTCATCCTTATTTTCATTCGCTGTTCATTTCTTATTTTTTTTAATCTCACTTTGAATTGACAAAAAACTCCCACGCAATACACACTCGTCTATTTTTCACATTCTACTTTGATATCTTTTTTTTATTTGACATTCATCCAGATCTATTTTATCGGATTACATACAATGCCTCTGTAAAGGGTTTTAACTCGTGTTTCTATTTTTTAATTAATTTATGTCACGCCGTGATACTAATGTGCCTTAGAATAAATCTCATTGTACTTTTTTTTCATTACTCGTTAATTATAGATCTGTTTTTTTTTTTTTTCTAAGCAACTTAGTTGTCACTAAAAGTCCTCCGGGAAATTCGTCCAAACGGTCAATTCCTGATATATATCACACGATTGGCACAGCCCCGAGCCATCGAATCTGTGGATAGTTCAGGCACTAGAGAAAGTTTTGGTCGTCTCGTCAGAGAGTTCGGAATCTGTTTGACAAGAGTGACGTATAACTGAAAATAACTTGTAATGTTTACTGACGTTAATGGAATTTTTTTTCGACTACTAAAAAAACCATCAAAACAGATATTTAAATTTTTATTTTCTTCATCTAAATATTCTGCATTTTGCTTTTTAAATTTGAGAATAAAAAAAATCTTGTAATCTGTTAAAAAGTATGAAATAAATAGTATGATTTATTATACTTTTTTATCTAAACTTTTAAGAAGCCACTCACGAGCCATTGTTGGAAAAAAAAAAGTTTAAAAATGTCTCTGCGGACTTATTTAGCTGTAATGTCTCTTCTCTAGCTGTGGAGCTAAACTCGACGAAAGTTTATCGTTTTAGCGTTAAAGTCTTCTCTTAAGTGATAAAACCCATGGTGTATTGGTGATGTTAGTAGCGCGAAAGTTCTTGAGTCAGACATAAACTTGATAAAATTACTTCTTGAACGATGTCAAATAGTTTTATCTCTTGCATTACGACAGTTATGATGGATTGAATCAACGACATTCATCCTCAGACACTTGAAAATAAATGATTGGTTTTAAAAATAAAAAACAACTTGTTTGTAATCAGAAGCTGATGAAATTTGATTGCGAGCTTGTAAATAATTTTTTTTTAGTTTGTTTAAAAAAAATTAATAAATCAAACGTTACTTTCCGGAGAGGAAGTTTCTCTATACAAGGTAAATTGGTTTTAGGCGAACGAGGGTCGAATAGACGTAAAGATCGATTGGTAGACTTATCGATAACTCTTATAGTACGTGGACTTTGTAGAATATTCAAGCTAAAGGTAACCGAGAATGAGAAAATGTTGGATCGTGCTTTGAAACTAGTCAATGCTGTTATATCTTAGCTGATGGTGCTTCTGCTTCTGGTTCTGCTTCCACTGAAGCTGCTGCTGATGGTGATTGTAATGGTACAAGTGGTGTTAGTGGTATGTGTGTATACCAACTTTAAACGCAACTCGTGTCTTGTTCAGACAGCTCAAGAATTCACCTGTTCACAGACTTGAAGAATTTCATCCCCGTCATTCTCTCTTACTCTCAAGTTGTTCTGTAGTACACCGGTGGGAGTACCCGTAGATGTAGATGTGGATGTGATGTAGATATAGATGTAGTTGCGGTGGATGTGTAGTTGCTGAAGCTGACTGCATTTTAATACCAGCAGCATGATATCCAACACAGATGTGCTCTGCCTTTCATATTTTATACATCCATCAAGAGAATATCGTGTCCGGAAATATATATTTTATATATGCATAAATCAGCATATATATTTAGTTTGTTTATTTATTTAATTTTATATTTTTGTTGCTACTTAGAACTTTTTATTCCATGGCAATATGTTTTTTTATTTGCAAACAATATTTACGTAATTTTGTTTGAAAATATTTTTATTAAAATTTAATATCGGAATACTTACTATATTAAATTTTCTGTGGGAAATATTTATATATAGGATTTTATTGAATCAAAAGTATTGATGAATTTTATAAAATTCAAAAACTCCTCGGTTCAAATTCTTGTATAGACGTGGGGCAAAATAAAATACGAAGAAAAATGTGTTCTGTCATTAAAATATTAAAAAATTGTCAACTTCTTATTGACATATAGAAAAAAAAAATTTTAAATTACCATTATAATGATTTTTAAATTTTTTGGCAAACTTGGCATGAAAGTAAAAATAATTGTAAAATTTGAATTTTTGAGTTTTCTGAAAAACATCAAAAATTGAAGTTGTGATAAATTGTAATAAATAAAAAAATTGATAAAAATCACATAAACACTTTGAATAATAAGGAGCAGCACGAGGTATAGGCAGTGCTCGAGCTCTCGTAAATACAAGTACGCAGACAACATCTCATTAGCAGTGAAATTTAAGTAGTGAATGTATCTAGAAAGTAATAACAAGAGTTTCAGAACGGTAAAGTTATAAGAGACGTTGATTATGGGGGAGAGTGCACGGCAGAATTGTGTAAAACTCGTGTTTGTTTACAGTTTGACAAAGAATTAAGAGTTTAAACTCGACTGGAATAGGTTTCGACATGGAGGCTGAGACGTTACCGAGTAATCGACTTTCCTGACCCAAATAAGCTGGGAGAGCTCTTCCTGAATCCTTTCTCATCCTTATCTTGCACTTCTTCAGCATATTCTTTTACTCATCTATTCAAGTTCTACTATCCTACAGTATCCCTTTCTAGTGCCACACATTTCCAACATATTCGTTGGTTTTCCGACAACCTGCATCACTTTTTATTCCAACTTCTCTTTTTTTCACTTATCCGACCGAAAGCGCCCTCTCCGCTTCTCTACCCGGTAATCCCACTCTCTTTGGCTCTTAACTCAGTGCTTTCATTTTTTTATTTTTTTTTTTTTACATTACTATTACTATTATTTTTATTCACTTTTTTCACCCGTCCGCCTGCATATTCGCCTCTGACTCTTGACGGAATTGAAAGTATATAGTTATAATGGTGCATTGACCCAAAACTTCAATATCCTCCGCTTTTTTAGGACAAAGAGAGTGTCGTGTACTTCAGAGCTGAATAAGTATCGGATTTTATCTGAAAAACATTTTAACGCCCGGTTATAATTCATGTGTTTAAATTTTTATATATTATTAAATATATTTAATGGAGAGGGCTGAGAAAAATTGGGTATCCATAAATTTTTTTTTAGAGGGACTTACAATGCCATAATGCCGGGAAATTGCTAAAAAAAATAATATTTTTTTACTTGACTGCCAAAAAATTTGGATGTAGATATCAAAATTATGATTTCTATCATCTGATTAGAAATTTTTTCGACCCAACCTATTTATTGAAAATAATTTTTATCAATTTTTTGAGAATACCTAATTTTGCCAAAAAATGAAAAAATATATTTTCAATGGTAATTATTCATTTTTTTTTTGCGTAAAAGAAGAGTCAAAAATAAAAGATTTAAAATATTCAGGATAAAATGAAGTTCACTTGTTACTTAGCGCTCATTTGCAAAGCCCTTTTCTATATGTATATAAACTATGATGTGAATTATGGCAAGGAAAGGGTGAATGATGAAGGAAACAGGATACATTTAGATAAAACGGATAACACAGACTTCATTTAAGAGGGAGGGGTAATAATAACACACTGGGAAAACTACCAAACTTAACGGATTAATTATTATATGAAAATTCCGCGCATGAATATTTCGACACCCATTTTCATGTATACATATATGTATATATATTTATATATATTGAGAGTGTTGGTAAACAGTACATGTACATGTATATTAATATGGATTTTGTACAGAGATTTAGCGTCACATGTACACTTTTATACGCTAGATTGATTTTCATTATTCCCGTCCTTTTAAATGCAACGAAATGAAAATAAAAAAAAAAAATTTATTTGGTTTGAGTAACAAATATAATCGTTTGTATTTCATTTATTCATAACCAAAAAAAAAAAAATTTGTGTAGTTACAAAACATATTTTATTTAATTTACTCGTTTTATCTGGTTTGATTTTATATTTCGCGGAGTGAAAATATTGATTGGAGTATTTTTAAAAATAATTTAGTAAGCCAAATTTAATGGATTATTTTATGGTCGTGAAATAATTGTTATGAAAAGGAAATAACAATATAATAAAATATTGTGGGGAAATAAATTTGACCGTAAACGACGTATAGAATAACAATGAAAATTCATGGATATATGAGAATGTTCTCTCTCTTAACATTGCGATATAACACTTACGGTTTTACTGATATGATCGTAATTGAATATGAAGCATCAGCAAAGTGCACATCAGGTGAGCATTTCATTGTAAAGCTCTATCAATAACCACGTAGTTTCTGCAAGCGCGCTGATATCCGCATTGTGGTTTAAACAATTGGATTTTAACATAAAAAGGTATTATATCCGGAGTTAATATATATTTATATATATATATATATATATATTTTATTATTGAAAGGAACAGTAGATTCCATATGCGGATTCGGTTAAATCCTGTGTATTCCGTCCTATTGAGAGAGAATAATCATTAAAGCTAATCTGATTATTAGATCATTGTGGTTGAATCATAACAGTGTGGTCACCCGTGACCTTATGCTTTGATACGCCCGAAATAGAGAGCGACACTGTTGTTAAGCAAAATAATTCAAACAATTTGTGGACATACATCGGTAGGGAAAATTTTCACGCTTTACTATTTTCTACTGAAAATATTTCAATATCTTATTGAAAGGAATTTATGTAAAATAGTTGACCAGCTTAGTTCAGATCTGAGCATTAAATTTTTTAAATAATTGTTTTTTAGTAATCTGACATGAAGACAATTAGAGTAAAAATAAGTCGGTGATATTCCTATTCAAAAATAATTTTTAAACTAACAAAAAATGTTGGAAAATCAAAAGTTGCGCAACTCAATTACTGCGTTGTAGTGAAAAAAAAAAAAAATAAATTAAAATTTTTTATGAACAGACGAAACCTCTCAGACAATTTGCCGAGAAGAAAAAAAGTCTCATAAGCTGTAGGCTATATGAGCCGACCTCAAAACTTGAGGCCATTTATTTAATCGTCTCTATTTTTTATTTCATAAACTAATAATAATGTTGTCCGCGTCACATTTAGCAAGTGAATACGGGAGCCAAGTAATTATTTATTAAAAATTCAGTGCTATTATTACACGAATTTAAATCAATATACTGGTAAGTACCTCCTACCATTATTTGTTTCAAGTTCTATCGAACTAGTACTTAATTTTAATTGATATCTATGTCTTTTATGCTTAGCAATAGATTCCACGCCTTTAACTTAATGCAAGTTATTATTAACTAAAAAAAATTATGATAACTTTATAATTGTAAAAATTCAAAGAGTAAAAATAATTCAAAAATTTCCCTTCGATAAATCAATATATGATTTTTTCAATAGGAAGTTAAAAGTCCTTCTAAACGAATACCAACATGACATATTTATTTTTGAAAGTTTAAAAAATGTACATATCAATTTATTTTATGAATTTAAATATATGTACATCTTTTGAATTAATAAAAATAACTATGTCATGTCAGTACTCAATTGAGAAGACTTTTTATTTTTCATAAAACCACACAATCAGAAAATATTGTTTCAAGAATTTATATACATAGTTATTGATTATTGATTGTTTGAATTACAATTATTCTTATAGGATTTTTTTTAAAGGGAAATTAAAAGTCCTCCCGAATGAGTACCAACATGACGTCCTTTTTTTGTTTAATATTTAAAACATACATATTTATAAATGTTTTTATACCTATGAAATAAAATATATGTATATTGTTAAAATATTAAATATAAGTAATGCTTGTTGGTATTCGTTTTAAAGAACATTGAATTATCTGTAAATGTATACATAAAATTAATTATTTTTAAATTGTTAATAATTATATTTATTTACATAAATTAATTACGGTAATAACTTACTTGACACCTAAAAATTATTTTGTCAATCGTCAGTTAGTTAATAATTAATTATCTCAATTTTTTCAACATAATTTTTAATTGATTATTCATATCAATGCTTTTAGTTAAATAGTATATATTATTTATATCCATTTCATTCCATTGATTCATATTTGTAATTAATTCAGTGATTATTTAATAAAAAAAATTAATCAACCTGTCAAGTTTGTTTACAAGTACGCCATTTTCAATAGATCAGCCTCTTTTAAAACGCGGGAAAATTTGAAATATTATTTTCCAAATAAATTGAGTAATTATTTTTATATTGAATAATTAAAAAATATTATTATAAAAAATAAATTACGCATTATTTTTTTTTTTGTGAAAAAAAAATTGCAATTTAAAAAATTTTTAAATTTACTCACTCTTCCCGCCATTTTCATTCGCTGCAGCAGTGCTCGTACATACTCGGCGCACAAATTAATTCACTTAACATATAAATACTCACTAAAAATAATAAACTGACACAAAAAACTAATCACTACATCACATCAATCACTTGAGAATATTAATTTCAATAAAACTCACAAATTTAAATACTTTAAATTTCCCACTAAAATTCCGACAACCAACATGGCGTAAAATAACACGAGAGCTAAGCCGGCACTGAATTTAATTTATTTTTAAACTGACACTCACTTACACACAATTTAAAAACTTTAAATATTCCTTATGACAAAAAATAATAATTTAAAAGTAACATTAAATTAATAATAAAGTGACACATTAATTTATTTAATTAATTATTTTAATATAACGCGTTTACATGAGATCGATGTCGAGACGCTCGATTCAACGGGAGACTGGCCCCGAGTATTTTGAAAGAAGCGTCAGGCGCACGCGCAACCCAATCTTTCCAGTACTGCGCAGTTCGTTCTAACCGACGCCACAACTGCAACTGTTTTGTATCCAACTTCATTTCGCTGCCATTTCAGTAATTCGGACCCTTTTTGCTCGTGAATAAATAATTAAAATTTACGGTTTTTTCGTTTAAATAAATTTTAACTCGTGTCTCTAAATATTCTCGACCATCCGATAGTCATTTCGTGATAATAATTTAGTCGGTACTCGAAATATAAATAGTCAAGAAAATAACTTAAATAACTCGCAGCATCTTTTACATTGTTCGGCTACCGGTGTTCATTGTCGTTCGCTACAAAAATTTATAATCCGTGTAAATTACTTTTATTAATTAAAATTTGTGAAAAAAAGTGTTTAAAAGTTGTCAGTGTTCATTAGTGCATAGTTGTTCATTTTTTTTTATTCAGTGATTAGTGTTAAAATAATTTTTTTTTTTTTTACATTTTTTTGTGCCGCCATTTTGAAAAAGTTTTTTTAAATTATTTTTTAAAATTACAAATCGCGTTTCGTGAGTGAGTGTTGAGTGTTTCATAAGTGAGTAGTGTTTTATAAGTAATATCAGTGTTTGGTTTGTGTGTATAATTTCAATCAGTGTACTTTATAATAAATAATTATGAAATTATTTAAATTTCGTTTTCGTGCTGAGCGATCGATTTTCCACAAAGCCGACTAATGTGAGTTTTTACGTTTTTTATTATAATAATGATTACTTACAATTATTGATTTTTTTTTTTAAGTCAAAAAATTCAAAAAAAAAAAAATTCGATGAAGCGAAAAAAAATAATATGATACATATTTATGACACTGGTTAGCGGATATCTAATAATTTTTGGACTTTTTATTAAAAAATAAATTATAAAAAAAAAAATATTTTTTGAAAAATTGCACTTGTAGTTTTTTAAATTTCCTATACGTGCATATTTTTAGTTTTTGTTTTTTTGTAATTGGTTTATTGAAAAAATAATCCGAAAATTACTAATTGTCTGCTAACTTTAGGATCATTACATATTTTAAATTAAGTTCCATTTTTATTGTCAAGTTTTCGTTCCTACATGTGTGAATATGACAAACATGAGACACTTTTTATATTTCATATAAAAAAATTAAATAATAAAAAAAGAAAAAGTAGACATTCTCTGAAAATTTTAAATGATACTGAAGATAGCCGATGACTCATTATTTTTTAATTTTTTTTTTAACGATAAATTATAGAAAAAAAAAATATTTAAAAATTTGCACTTATAGTTTTTGTAATTTCCTACATGTGCAATTTTTTTTTTTTTTTTTTCTGGTAAATGAATTGTTGAAAAAAAAAACTCAAAAATTTTTAGTTGTCTGCTAACTTCAGGATGATAAATTTTTATTGACTAAATGCGCACTTTTTTATTTTAATTTTTTTACTTACTTGCGAGTCAGTACTTTGGAAATAATATCTGTAGACTAATGGAATGATATAATCTGTCAGTTCAATTGGATGTGACTATTACCGATAACTTTTAATCTAAAATTCAAAAGTTACCCTCTTTATATTGTTGGGGTTTTTCGTGTGATTGGTCCATTGCTCCTCCGTTAACTTTTTATTCCCCTTCAAAATAATTGAGTACTTAATAATAGTAAAGTGGGTCCCACTGTTTGACCTTCGACAAATGGAGAAACCACAAAACCATTAGGTTAATTATGCAATTAATTGACTTTTATTAATTATATATCTTCTAAATTTATAGTGGAAATAAAATTATTCAATCAGCATTGGAAATTAATTGCGCAATTAATTTATCGAAGTCTAATTATTTTAAAATAACTCATTGATTTTCGTGACATTGTAGTAAAGTAAAACAACAATTTATCTGTACTACTGACTGATTTATTTAGAACCGGAAATCGTGGATAGAAATTTTGTATTCAAATGTAAATTTAGAAAAAAACAAAACGGTTTTTGGTAAAAAATTTAGGGAGTAATTTCGAGTCATTTATAATTTTTAGCCCTCATTACTTGGCCTAAATTTTTTCGTTTAATAGCGGAGATGAATAATAAATAAAGACTCCAGAGCAATAGAAGAGAAAAGGCCGAGTAATAGAAAATAGTTGAGCCGACGAATTAAATGAGAAACAGGGTAATGGCAGAGCTTAGCAGTCCGATATATAGTACGTTCTTTACTATCCAATGACGACCATTATCTTGCTCTGTTTCTCCGTTTCTGCTTGATGATACCATTATTTTTTTATTATTTTTATTTTCCTCACGACTATCAAACTTTACAAAAGAATAATCAAAAGAATATATAAAATGTATAAAACTTCGTTGGATATATATACATATACATATTTAATACCGCTTTGTTGCTGATTCTGATGCTGTATCGTCAATTTAAACGAGATGATGCAGGTATGAAAGCCATAAAAATAAAAAAATACGTAACTATTCATCCCCGAGGTGTAAGGAATATAAATTTTAGCGGGTTACTTTTTTTTCTTTAAGAATAAATTAATTTAAAAGTGTCATTATTAGTTGAAAGTACTTTAAAAACATCTAGATGTACTTGTTGAAATTTCAATGAGGTCAACATGGAGTTTAAGCTTTCGTAAAGAACGAAAGGAATTTTGGTATTGACCGAGCGATAGAGAGAGCTAGGGAGTTAAGGTTGCGATAAAAGCGCACTCGATATTTTTTATGTACCTTTTTTAGTACATAAAGAGAATGAGCGGAAAAGTCATTGACGATGTTCATTGAAGCTCATAGGGGGCGTTTCCATGTAAAGCTTTTTAAAGTTACTTACTGTTTTCTTTTAACTCTATCCACCTTTTTCAGTCTTTTTTACCTAACTCCGTCTATCTCAACTACTTTTTTTTCCGGCTTAATTACTCGACTGTTCTCGTTCTCAGTTGCAATTTGTTTGCGTCCCTTATTCGTTAATTTACTTTTTTTTTTTTTTCTTTATTTTCTGACTCTTTGTCTTATTTAACTCCTCTCGGTTAAGGACTACGGTGCGTTGCCAAGGAAGAAAAATAATTATTGCAACTCGTTCCAGCTTCCAAGACTGAAACTTTAAAACTGAGTCTATTCCCGTTTGAACTGGACAATGCGAGAAATTATTTTTTATTAATCTGAAAAAAATTTTCTCGGTTTTCATTAATCCTATTGAGTTAAAGTAAAATTAAATTAAATTTTTAAGTGCCGGTAAATTAAGTAAAAAAACTTAAAGTGAGATAAAAAGTAAATTTAATAAATTAAATATAAAAGTTTGTGATAAATTCACTCCTTATAGAAACGATCAAGTTTTAAAGTGCCGGCAAATTGCCAGATTGCAAACGTTTTGATGAAACGTCCCTTCCTAAAACTATTTCCACGTTCAAAGCTCAAAACTATACATCAAATATTAATCATCTCATCAAAGTCACAAATTATACGGAATGTACCTTTGCAATAATGAACATACTTGAAAGTTACATATTACTCAAGCTGTTAAATATCTCTATCAATATTAATATTTCAAAAGTTTTCAAATCAAACTCTTACTAACAGCTGATTAATAATTTTGAATTAATAATTAAAATAAAAATATTTTATTAAAAACACTCGAATTATCATAAACGTGACTAAAATTATAATAAATTATTATTTTACGGAGCGCAACAATAAAATCAGAACAGATAAATTAAAATTTTCGTATTATTGTTAACTACAGTAAAGTTTGCTTGTCAGAATTGATTATGAAACTTATCATCAATTTATCTAAATAGATTTGCATGATGAATATAAACTGTAAAGTTGAGCTCGGATTTCTGTTGGATGAGTTCACTTTCGTTTGAATCTAATTTGCGTATATAATGAACTCGTACCTGTTTCTTCTGTTCCTGCCGCCCACGCTGCCCTCGCGTTTTCTTCTCTTCTGTACCGACAGTCGCCAAGTCTTCTTTACTCCCTACCTAGTGTAGATAACACGGATTGTCGGTTATCTCACGCAGCTCAAAGATTCTCAGTCACTCATATCACGACTGCTGTCAAAATCAAACTCTATATTAAAAACATTTCAAATTAAAAAATCAATCACCTTGAAATAAATATATAAATTTAATTTCTAAAATCTTATAAAACTATTTGGTTTTTTTTTGTGTTTCATAATCTTTAAATAATTACCAGTTTTCGTTATCAAGTCGGAAAAAAATATTACTTTTGTAATTAAACTAATAATTTTGTCGTAAAAAAAGTTAATTACGTAAGTTTTTTAATTACACAATTAATAATTAGTTTATACTTATGGTAATATATTTCTGAGTAAAAATAGTTATTACCTTATTACCTTAAAAAAATTTTAATTATATAATAAAGTCATAAAATTCAAATACATTTTATTTGTAAATTTTTTTTCTATTCTCAAGTTGGTAAAAAAAATATCATACGCGTGTACGAAAGTAGTTTAGGGTCGAAATAAATTTTTTTTTCAAGTTCGAAGGGTTCTTATAATACGTAGCCAAATATATATCTATATATATATGTGTATCGGAGAATCGAATATAAGGAAGACGGAAAAAGAATAATATTAATGTTTAGTTTAAGAAGGGAGTGGAACTAAACCCATATCCCGACATTACACGTGAGTTGATGGAACCGTGAGCACAATATAAGCGGGACAGGGGGTAAAGGATGCGTGGGTGTTAGGCTGCTTTCAGAATGAGAGGTTCTCCATTTGGGTTTAGTTCTACTGGTTCTATACTACTGTAGCCTGTAGTCTGTAGTTGTGTTGTTAAAGTAAAGAGCCGGTGGTGGTAGTGGTTGCGCTCGCCGCCCGGTTACGGCGGTTACTACTTCCACGGTACTGTCACTTGTCAGTTGGCCGCGAGCGCTCGAACCGTAACGTTCATGTCATTACTGTTCATTTTTAACTATAGTCATTAAAACCTAAAGGTTTATGATCAAGTAAAATCCAATTAAGTAAACAAAACTCGATTGTCAATTTTAAATTATTTATTTATTCATTTTTTTAATAAAAATAAAGTCGGAGTTAATGTAGTTAATTTCAAAATTAGGCGGTTTTTGAATCGCCGTTCGAGCTACGCTCGAAATTACGTTTGTTTACATTTAAAACCCGGAAAATTTTCTGGCATGTGGTTTTAGTTTTATACATATTCGGAGCGGGAATTTAAAAAAAAAAAAATACCGGTGCGAATTGGTATTGCGCGGAAAAAAGTAATTATTGAGTGGCCGTGAATGCAATTGCTGCTAAATCGTACGTGATATATCCCAAGTGTCAACTGAGTTTATACACAAAATATAAGCGCTAAAGGGTGTGTTTACTTCCCGGAAGTTATTTGCAAGCTGTGTCAACTTCAATTATTATTTAGCTTACAGTGCATTTTTAAAAATTTTTTTTTAGCAGTGTTTTGTTGTTGTTTATTTTGTGTCCCAATATTGGAGTAGTTTTTTTTGTTAAGTTTTTTTTTAAATAAATAAATTTACGTGACATCTGTATTCTTATAGATTTGCCGGTGAGTTTTAATAAATATTTAATTTAATGACAATGATAAATTTGTTGTAATATTCGCTCCGTTCTCAATGGAGACACGATATAGCCGTGGGATTTTAAAATGTCGTCAGGGTCATACTGAGCCATTGACGAAGGTGGTTTGTGTATAAAGCCCGCGCCAATTTATCCCCGATGAAATACATATACAATAAAAAATAATAATCATAATAATGATGATAATAAATGCGTAGGCGACATTATACATATACATATATATGTATATGTAAATTTATCCCACGGCTCGTCGTTTATGATTTATTCACCAATTTATCGCTTTACGAGATTGTCAAAGTGTAGAAAATTTTACAAAACGTCAAAAATTGAAAACTTCTTTTTACTTTAAATAAAAAAAATTAACGTAGTTCATTGCAAGGGTAGTAATTTAAAATGTTTATATTTTTTTTTTGTACACTTTGACATGCAGGAGAAATGAAACTCATCGAGGAGAATATAATTTAATATTAAAGTTACAAAAGAAAATTTTTTACTGGCAAATGCAGGCAAACATTTATATTTATACATATTTTTCCGTATATATAACACATACACCTGTTGTAAATAAATTTATTCACTAAGGAATTTAAAAGTTATCCTTTCATCGTTTAAACTCAACCGTGAAAATGAATATAAAGTTAAACATTTGAATTATGCATTTTTTTGAATTTACTCCAAAGTCTTTGAGTTCGTTTTTTTCACTTAAATTATTATGAAATTACAATTGAGCAATTTTTTTTTATATTTAAATGAGAGTGGACGTTGCAGAGAGCATTCAAATTTTTTTTTAAACAAATTTAAAAAAATTTGCAAACATATATGCGATATATATTCAGTTACGTGACCATTGTCAGCTTGGGATTATTTAAAATCTAGGATATTAAATTCAAATCAGTACACCGTGAATTCACGCGATCTAAATCCTTTATTTGTATTTTTTTAAAAAAATAAATTTTTGGTAAATACTCAATACATCAATATAAACAACTGCGCCTTTTTATTACTCGTATTGCGCAATCAGACGCACGCGGTACGTCACATTTATTCGCGAGAGTTTAAGGTTGTATATATATATATACAATATACACATACATATATATGTTTCGTACATAATAATACGGCCTGGATACCGGTCTAACCATCAAGTCCATTGTCAGAGTTGAAAGCCGTTCTTTTATTTACCATCGTTTTTTATTTCCACCGGATGGATGTGCAGAATTTAAGATCGTTTCACTTCTCCCATGATTCGCATTCTCTGTTATTTCTTAGACCTATACCAGGCAATATATATTTACAAATAAAATAAAACAACTGATGCTGATTCTCATCACATCGCCAAACTAGGTATTCAAACGTCTGCGTTTGCCAGCGCGATTAATTCTCCACTTCTACTCAAATGACAAACATCTCCTCGACGAGTTATTCTCCTACCGCTATGCTTTCTCTATTTTATTATTATAAATATAAATACCAGTACCCTCGTACGAATATTAATCAGGAAATAATGTGTCGTCAAAACAAACTCCGAAAAAAATAAATATTTTTCTTTATTAAAATTTAATTTAATTTCCTGTATATGGCAATTAAGTTGAAACGACAGAGGTCGACTAATATTAATAAAATATTTTATATCAATTTATATGAAATATGAAAATACCAAACGAAGCATAACGTTGCAAAATTACTTGCGCGTGTATGTGCGCTCACAAATAACACAAATTGAAATTTTTCAAGCATAAAAAATTTAACAAAATCATCTTTCCAAAACTGTATGCATATGCATGCTTATATTCACTCAAATATATATGTATATATTTATGTGTGTGAAGAAAATCGATAGGTTACATTTGTTCATAAGGGCTCTTTAGAATTTTATTGTACTTTCCGTATTGTATGAGAGCTTATCAACTTTTAAATCGAGGCGATAAAATTTTATGTGCGCCGACTAAAAATGTATTTATAAATTTAAAATTGGAGTAGACTTTAATCTCGAAACAGAATCATTTGTACTGCATAGAACGAGTTTATAAAATATGGGAGTAAAAAATCGTAAACTTGATTTCAATGAATTTATTTATTTTTTTTTTTCGTCTGCTGTAGCGAAGTAATGAAAATAATTATAATGATGATGATAATGGTGATTATCATTAAGTTACATATCAGATTGATGCAATTGAAAAGTGCTTGAACTATTAAATGACCGGCTATGTGCCCGCGGATATCCGGCTCGGATTTCCGTACGAGTGTCGTATGTACACATCACGTATATTACATATAATTAATAATTCGGAGGACGGCATACTGCGCAGATTACGGACTACCCTTTTATTATATAGAAACCATACTTTTTATTCCATTCCGAGCGACAGATTTTTTTTTTATCCCCTGCGGCGGATGTTGTACTCTCAATTTCTATGGGGAACAATGGCGACACGCGTGAGTAATATGGCCTACGAAGAGTGTAAGTGTGTGTGAGCGTTGATGTATGGCGATTGAAATGATGAAATGAAAGAAGATGAGAAAGCATACCCGAAAAAATTCACCTGGGGCTCACGTTTCATAGAAATCAGCTTTTATGGGGTTAGAAAAATTAGTCTGCTTTCGATCTTGTTTTTTACTTTGTTCCTATACTATACTCCATTCAAGGCCTATTACTACACGCAAAAGCCATATATTGTATAGTATACAGTATATAATATATATGAAAATACTCCGTAAAGACGTAGTTTTTTATTTTTATTTTTTTTTTTAGTGTCGAGTTAAGAGCATGACCTCGAGATTAAATATTCTCGGAAGTAAGATTTAATATGATAGTGTTACAGTATTGATTCGTAGAAGGAATTATCAACTAATTCTTTATAAAGTCATACTTTTCTCTATTAAATAAAATACACATATATAATACCCAACACTTTTTAATATTTACTGAAGTAAATACACTCGCGTTGATCAAATAAAATTCTTCAGCCACACTTTAATAATATTAGTCCCTCGATTGTAGAGGAAAGTCTGTCTGAAAAAATGCTGCCCATCATTCTGCAGCTGGTCCATTCGTATTCGGTCTAAAGATTCCAAAATCAAGTTTTTTTTTTTTTAAATTATCCAAATAATATTTATTAACAATTTTTGTGATCAAATTCCGATAACTTACGAACCGTTAGTTTGACGAAGAAATTTATAAGAAACAAAATTTTCCTGATAAAAAAACGTACAAAAAAGGTCTTAATAATTTTTTTCATATCTCGATTATTTACCGAGATCAGAGGTCTTGAATGGGCGCCAAATTCATGCACTTTTTAAATTACAAAAATTTGAATACCGGCTTTATAATTTTTACATAAACTTATCAGTTTAATAAAAAATTTCAATAGAATTTAATTTCTCAATACCAAATTGTAGACATACTTAAACATATATACATATATATATAGCTATTTTATATTTAGTAACTCCCAACTAATATAGAACCATTGTACAGCCTGTAAAAAATTTCAGTCTATAAAATAATGATTTATGCGGTGTAGATTAAAAAAGTAAAAATTAAACCGTTATTTATTTAACGTGTAGACGGCTTTCATTGAGATCAATATTTGATCGTAATGCCCAAAGAGTAGTTGGATTTTACGACAGGCAATTTATATCCTCTCGGCAATAACATGTCCCAGGTGACACGCGTGAGTAACCACCGCCGGTACCAGTAGCTCTACGTACACTTCATATAAACTCACTCACATGTATATACATATATATAGATATATATTGTATCTATCTGATGTAGTTCGTCCTCGCTCTCCCCTGAATCTTGTTACGTAGTCAAATAACACGCATGTACTTGACGTCATATATATACATGAACAATATACATGTTCACTTACATTTGATACACATATGAAAGCTAAGACTGTATTTACTACGTACATATGTAACACGCGTGCAAGTATAAATGAACATATGCCGTACATATGAATATAGTGGTCTTTATATTAAAACGCGATCGGAGGTTACGAAGTGTATTATCGGTGTAACGAGCTCACGATCAACGCTTACGGCGCGAGAATACTAAGAAAATAAAAGTTATATCACTACATATCTATTTCTGCTCTACTTCTGATCATTATTCATTAGCTCAAGTATTAATTGATAGTAGAAATAGTATTCAAATTATTATTATAATTATAATTATAGTACATGTATACAGCCCGTTAAAAATTTATGACAATGGTAATTAATTATAATTTATGATAAGTATATATATGTATATATATATTTTTTTCTTATTATGGAGGTGTAATATTTTATTTTTATTGGACAAGAAACCGGTTTTATGATTATTTCAATAATTTTTATTCAGCTTTATGTCGGTATCTGTTATTCTTTTCTCGAGACCAGGGACCCATTTGTGTATCGCGGAATTCGATCGTCACTCTCTACTCTCTACTCTCACCTCTCACTGTACGCTTGAATTCATCTATTCGAATTCGAATATGAAACCGAAGGCAAACCCGGCACCCCTCGATACGATTCTGTTATAGAGATTTAAGGGAGCGAATTTCAGATCGAATCCAAGTACAGTTCGGTTAAAAATTTTATTACGCAATGAAAAATGAATTATTCTATTAAATAATAATTACTTGGAAATACTTTCACATTTTTTTATGGATAGTAATTTGTACTCGGTTGAGTGAGTTTTACATTTTTTGTTACCGACTTCCTAGGATCTGGTCTAGTCCGATGTGTAGTATATATATTTTACCACAGTGTTTATAGTGAGGTCATATCATATACTCGCCAGGAAGTTTTTGGGTAATGTATTACGTAAGGACAATTAGCTGACATGGAAGTTTCCAAGTGAAGACGTAGGATGTACAGGACGGTAGCTATGGCCCAAGACTCGGGTCTTGTATTCTGAATACTGACAAAGTGGATAACAAGTTGGGTTCATGGGTTCTGAGCACAAAGACTTGTACGCAAGTTTTTTAAAAACTATATAAATATACGTTGTCTAGGACAGGGACTAAGTATAGAGCTAGAGTACAGTATATTAGAGAATAGAGAGTAAAGTATAGAGAAGACTTTATGGTAAGAGAACTGAGTCTCAAGTATGTGGTGTTTATGAAAAAGTAATGAAGAGTATACTTGACAGTACAATGCCAGGGTGTTGAGAGCACAGAGATGCTTATAGAATTTTCCTAGCTATTTATATGTATTATATTTTACTTTTACATACTTATTTTACATATATTTTTTATTTGATAGTTTTAAAAACAATTATTATTGTCGTAATATTTCAAATCCACATTTACTGGCTTTTATTTGGGGATTAAAAAAAAATTTTTGAGTGAAAATTGAATACTGTAAATTTGTTAAACTTCACTAATAAATCTGTCGGGAAATCTGACAGAATATTTTTTACTTCACTGAAAAAAATAATTAACAAATTAACTTTATTTCTACTCATGCGAAATTTTATTTAAATAAAATAAATAACGAAATATGTTTGCAGAATTTCCGCTAGAATTCAATGATCAATTAAAAAAATAAAATTAATTGTCAATTATTTATTTTGCGTTTAAAAAACTGAATTTCGCAACGACAAATTTTTTTTTATCTGAAGGTATTTCTAAAAAAAAATTTTTTTTCTCTACCGAAATTTTCATAGGCGTAATTGGGTTAATTATCAATTCATTAACTCTGATTATCACGTTCATTATAATTGTGATCTATAAAATTCTCGTTAGTCTTTCTAAAAGTAAAAACTAAATTATGATTAAAAAAAAGAAACTTTGAGTGAATTTCGAGGTCTAAATTGAGTAAACTAATTCAATTTAATGGTCGAAGAATAAATTTTATAAAAAAGTTCGTTCGTATAATTTTATTTAAAAGAATTTTTAAAGCTTATAAGATTTAATAATCAAGTTTTCTCAATTCATTGACTACACGTATACTTTCTTGAAGCCAGCAACACCCAAGTTAACTTGTTTCTCACGATATGTAGCTACTACATGTTTAAATCCGTATATATATATGTCTAGAGAATATAAAACCCGACTAAACACACGGCTTCACTTATACTCTCGCTCAGTATTTATCTCGTCGCAATCCGTCCCTGTCATCCCGTTATCCACGGATTTAATCTTGACACAGAGAAAATAAAAACTGAAGTCTGTGTTATATTAGTGCACAAAAAAAAAATAAATATAGAAAAGGATAACGTTAACTTTGATAGAGTGTTTGGAATCTCTCCTTCAAAGACGAAACTCGTCGCCAGGACGACTAACGAGGATGTTATGTGAGATGAGTATGAAATTTTCGAGAGCTCGAGGGAGCCTCGAGAAGAAGAAAAAGTAAATTGGTCAATTATCACGTCAGGAAAATTCTTTATTTTATTTTCCTGCGTTACATCTTATTTTTATTTCTTCATTTAATTTCTTGGGTTCTTCTTCTCGAATAAATAAAGTCGAAAAATTATTATTCATAATTCATTTCAGTAAAAAAAAATTTTTTTTTAAATCACTTCTGGTATTTAAATATTTTAACGTCAGCGTTAATAGAAGTCAAGACACTTTTATTGGGTCACAGAAATTCCGCAAAGAATTTTAATTATATTAAATAAACATAAATACACATTTTTCATTTTGTTAAAATTAAAAACATTTTAAATTCTCGGGTTTCCCGGCTTATATTTCATATAAAATGTTATCGCGTTAATCAGTCACGAAAAATTTTTTAAAAAATAAAAACACATGATAAATTGTATTTTGATGCTAATTTCATAAATATATCATATTATATATTATTACTTATACGTGTGTAGCGTTTTCGAATGGATCTCAGCGGGCTAGAGGTCGCAGGGCACGAGAATTGTTTTAATTAATAGCTCGATCTCCATTTTCGTTTCTACGTCTGCCCAAAAATTCAAATTTAATACTAAACTTTTTATTAAAAAAACAAAAAAAACATTTTAAAACCGTTGATTGAAATATTCAATTTATACAGTTATCATAGCTCTATTGATTATCGGAATGTTTAATTGGTTTCTATAATAATTTTGCTGATATCAAGCTATTTCAGTCGACTGAAATTTAATCAATATGTTTTTTTTTTTTTTTTTTTTTTTATAAAATAAACCGTCAATTCAATTGAATAAGTTTCAAAATTAAAAAGTGCCTGTTACTCACAAAAAACATCAAACTAGATGTTTAATAGAGTTGATGCACTCGGAATTGAAGCCCAGATATGAATTTTTTTTTCACTCAGAAAAGAAAAATTGGAGGCTGGTTGGCTGATGTGAGTAGATCTGCATAAAAGGAGGATAATATTTTCCAGACCAAGTTTTGTTTAAGTTTTATAATATAATCTAAGCAAGAGTAAGATATAAATATGAATATAAATATACTTTTAATAAAAGTTTAAGCCATTCACTGCGCTTGCTTGATATTCTGTACCATGAACTAGTCCGAGCACGGCATATATCTCCGAGTTATAAACTAGACGAGATCGGCAACCGGTGATCTGTTCAAAGCCATTAAATTATTTGCATCACATCTAGAGCACCTACGTCTAGACAACCCAGACAACTTTGAGAAAGATAGTATCGTAAATAAATGAGTAAGCGTCGGCCTTAAAAGTAAAGGGTGTTTGGATCGATAATTATCGATTTGCACAGCGTACTCAGCAATAATTACCCATGGCGTGTCTGGACAGTCTCACATTTCTCAACTCCGCACTTAAGACCGAGTCTCAACTTATTCTCTGCTGTGTAATCATCACTTTTTGTTCATTATTTTCCGCAAATTGCTCTCGAGTACTGCATTTACTTACCCCATTGCATTAGCTGGACATTTTCAAACCAAAACATATACATTCAACTTTTTTGGCTGACAATATCTCTTTTAATAATCCCACGGCAGATTTTACTTCGCTTCTCTCTTCTATTCACTGTCGGTTACATTCATTACTCAATAAATATTTTTTCTGCGGTCTGTCTCTTGTGTTTCACTGACCGCGTTACACTTTGCGGTTGGGAGCTTCCGATATTCGTGAAAAAAAAAGTTAATACATGTATTTGCTTCATCGTAAATCATTTTTTGGCCTGTTTTCTTTTTATTTTAGGTTTAATATCGAGTTTCGGTTTCGAAAACTCGCCACAAACTGCTTAGGGCCGTTAAATGTTACTGCCGATCCGTGAAAAAAATTTAAGCGTAAAAGATACAAAGTTACTTTGTGTTCATTCAGCTGAAGATTTTAGCACGTAGGGTTCAAAAAATGGTAATGACGTTAAACAATACTATCAAGTGGCTTATTGGCGTGTTCTTAAGTTCAATGACCGTTGTCGCTTTCGTCTATGCCTATATATATTCATATATATAAGTATATCTATAGTTATAACTCAATACCCACCTTGGGGAAGCAAATGGGATAATCGATTGTTGGTAAGTCCCTTCCGGTTTCAGTGTACTGTATACTGTATACTATAAATATACATATATACATACATACATATATATCGTAACCTAGAATATAAGGATTGGTGACTCATTTACGGTTGGGCTTACAGCGTAATTGCAAAGGGAGAAGATTCGTATCTACGATCACTCAGCCGATGTGACTCAGCTGATAATTCTTCATTCCGACTCTCTCTAATCTCCATCCATCTTCATCTACAAAATCCACAGTAATTGCAATAGTGATAACAATCTTCGCTGAAATTCGGCAAATATTTTAAAAAAATATTCCACGTACTTTTTTTTGTTATTTTATTTGTGGGGTAAGAGTTTAATTACGGTGCGAAAGGCAACCGCAGGTTTTTATACCCGTTCTCCAGTGGCCGGTTTCTGTTTTAAAAAACCAGTTCATTGTCAAGGACCACCAGTCGGACAGTGATTTTTTATTTATTTTTTTTTTTTTTTCTGGGACCCAAAAGCGCCGACGAATCTTCACGCACCAGTTTCGTGCTCTGGATATTGCTCCATGCTGCTAGAGTTTGTTTATTAAAAATATTTTTTAGTCACACAGCGATTAGATAACCCGTGTTCTCGAGGGTGTTTAATTTTCTCCACTTGTTTGATCATTAAATAAATAGTTGTGTAAAAAATTAAATAATTTGTCTCGTACACTATTTATTATCGATAATGATACGAAACTATTATATTTAATGCTCTGCTTATGTGTACATTGGCTTATATTTGTACAAGATTATTTCAACGAGTTTCCGACGTAGCACATAAACGCCTCGCCAGAGTAAGCGATCGAGTTAAAAGATACAGCACAGATAAGCCATTTCCGGGGCGAAAACTTTGCTTAAGGTACACATGCATTCATATATATGTCTACTTTTTTTTTTCTTCCAAGTCTAAGTATAAAGTTCAAGCTAATTCTCTTTAGGTTCAACTTCTACATGACTTGCTAATTTTTATATATTCTTAGCACATTATGAATTTTATGTGTCCGTAAAAGTTTTTTAATGGCCTACGTAAATTAGCACGTGGAGAAAAATAATTTATTTGTTAAAAAAAAAAAAAAAAAAATGGTTACTAATTTTTTATCACGACAATATGTTTTTATTATTATGATTTTTTTTTGAGCTGCAGTACATTAAATGTTCATTGAATGTGCACTTAAAAAGTATGATATATTCTCAAGTTGAGTTTATTGTATACTGTTGGCAAAGGCGAGATAACGATAGAGGCATGACAATATGGAACTAGCGAATAGTAGAATGGAATAATAAAAGAAGTTACGTTTATGCTGGTAAGCGAATACTCTTATGTTCTATATCTATGTACACTGGGTTTGTGATATGAAAGACTGGCATAAGAGGACCGAGGATAGCGATGCCAGAGAAAGTGAGACGTGTTATAGTGGCAGCATTATGAGCATGCATATAACAATACTGTTATCCGGCGCCAGAGACGCCGGTTTGTTTTCTCTTGCTAGCTAAGTCTGATATGAATAAAAGCTTTATTACTTAGAGCGATTGTGAATTTCGAAGCTCGTGTCTATGAATAATATATATATTTTTCTAGAGCAATTATTTTTAAATTTAAAATAGTCGCGCGTAAAAGTTTCCAGACATGTTAATTTTTCTTTGATCTTTTATTAATCTAATATTCAAATTATAATTAAACGGGAGGGAATTTATAAATATTAAAGTCCATTGACTTGAAGTGGCGTGAAAGTTAATTAAGAACAAAAATTTAATAACTATTTGACGAAAAAAAAATTAATAGAGGATGGAAAAAAGTAATCTGACGAGACGATTCTAGTGCCAAAGCTATTCAGTCTATGGAATTATTTAGTCTGTGAAGGAGCAAGCGAGCAGTCCAAACACTCCCCCGCTTCGTAATTATTCTTTCGACAAGAGAGACGGAATAGTACGAATCGGCAGCAAACTCTCGTCCTCGCCCTTCGATAGCTCGTAGACATGCAGACCGTCATACCGTCGTAGTATCCCATAGTTTCGACGTTGCGTCCCTTCACTGGAATTTCCGCGCATACTGAAGATGACTCATCAGGACGATCGATCACGCTTGCATAGACTCCCGAGTTGAGCAGGGATACATTTATACCGAGAAATAAAATATAACTATCAAGATAAAGTAAAAGCTTTTATTTCGTCGTTAGCTATGATTTATTTTATCCGTTAACTTCTTTTTCTCAGACAGATGTAGACGTAGAAATAGACATATATTATTATTATTATTATTATTATTATTATTATTATTATTATTATTATTATTATTATTATTATTATTACTATTTGCTTTTACATTAGAGAAAAATTACTTGATAAAAAAGTTTTGCGCGGAAGTAAATTCAATGAAATTATTTACTAAATGTCTTAAAAAATTTGTTTTCCATAAGTTTGAAGTTCTTGTCGGTATTTTTTGTGAGGTACGAATTGGCTGGATGCCAGAGTGTTTAACGGAGCGAGTATGATGTCAAAGCAACGTGGAAAATCAGAAAAACGTTGACCATAGTCACCATGGTGTGGACGGAATAGAGGTGAGAGGAGAGAAGAGCCATCGCGCCGAATCCACATCACCAGACTAGATTCTGTGATGTGTGTTGGAGTGTAGAGGACGCCGTGGAGCTCGGGGATGTGCAGAACCAACAGGAGATCGATAGCATAAGAGCGTAGCTGAGAGAAGCAGAGAGAGTCTGTGTACAATTCCCGCCACGACCCGCGCAATCTCGTAAGCCCTGGACCTGTATTGGAGACTGTGTTGCCCTCTGTTGACAGTGTCAGACTCCCATCAACAGATTTTACACTGACCTGACAACATAAACCCTTTTATGTTTTTCTTTGGCTCTATTCATGCTCATATGCTCGTGTCCATTAATTTTTTCCGCTCACTTTTTATTTCGACCCATTCGTTATCAAGCTTCTGTACTTTTCATCATAACTTTTCCCATGTAACGTTTTAAACTTTCACCCCAGAATCGATGACATGTTCATTATTGGAACAAATTTTTCCCACTGCTAACTATACAGACTCCATGATATTGCAGTCAATATGCTCACAAATAAACCGTAAGCTTTTCAGAACTTCATTTCCTGTTCAATGATTAAAACTCACCGGATATTGGATTTTTGTACGCTAATACTAAACATCGCTATTGAAATTTTGCTGACAAACTATCAGAGTCAGCGACACAATAGAGTCAAAAAAAAAACTTGTAAAAATGTATTTTATTCGGTTACTTTCATAGAGAGGAAATGAAATTTTTGTGAGTGACTTTACTCATAATAGATGGCAGTAATCACGTGGCTCATCTCGTTCCTTTATACACTTCCCCCGATGCGGCCATGTGAGTAATGAAAATATTGATGCAGAGGATTGCTAACCCAGCCAGCCCTTAAACCAACCACCTATAAAATAACCAAGAGCTTCACTGCGCTTATATAAATTCTGGCCGCTGATGAAATTATCCTTTGGCTTAATAAACTCACCGTCTATCAAAACATTCTGTAATTTTATTTATTTTCTCTCCATAATAATAATTATTATTGTTATTATTATAAACACAATCGAATGTATAGTTATCAGTTTGATTTTGTGTGTTGATATAGCTTTGTAGTATCTTGACAAATGTTTATTCGAACAATTCACAGTTTATATATATGTAGAGAGTGAGAGAGAGAGAGAGAAAGAGAGTTATAGAGAAAATTTAACTGATGATGTTTATGTGTAATTCACAAAACGACTACTCCACAGGGAGTCAATACACAGATACAATATCTCGGGATATATAGAGAGCTTGGTAAACTATAAACTCAGTGAACTCTGGTAATACTCTACCAGCAAATAGTTACTCGTATGTTGCAATAGAAATTTTTTAGTATGTATTAAATATGCGTGTCCGGTAAAATTACTTCCGTTGTTATTTCTAGTCTAACTTGGTACCTCAAAGTTCATAAATATATACATATATATATGTGTTTATATATTTATATGCATTTAGACTTCAAAAGTTTTAAAATCTTATTCGCAGAAACACTTGTACAAAATAATTTCCTGCAATTTATCTCGATATTTTGCAGACACCTATTTAAAAATATCTTTGGCCTCATTGTAATTTAATAATAATTATTTATCATTAAAATTAAATTTACGAAGGTGAAAAATTATTTTAAAAAGTGTAAAAAAAAATTAAACTCAATTTACTTATTATTTACTTAAAATTTTTCTTTCCATTCGCAAATAAAGTTGTCGATTATTTCTCCAGTTTATTCTTACACGCAGAGGACCATGAAATTGTCACAATCCCCATAATTCAGAGTTAAAGTAATACTTTTATATTTTACAGTGAGTGCACAAAAGCATAAGAAATATTGTGAAAATTTTTTATAATCCCAGGTGTAATAAAACTTTACGATAAATAATTTATATTTTCTCTTCTTGGCAACAAAACTTTATGAGAATAAATCTTGAAGATAAAGTTGATAAAACAAGCATCAGATGAGTAAACAATTTATTTATTTGAATAAATTGACAATAGAAGCATTGATGCATATTTAAAATGCAGATAGATGATGATCAAATGAAGGATAAAAAGTAGTATATTTAACCTCGTGTCATATATTCAAGGCACAGTGTCGTCATTATTCACCGCCAAAATATCTTAGTGATGTACTTATTATTGTAATTATATATTTATCTCATGGACGATTGGATTATTCAACCAACAAATGTAGCGTAAGCTCATTGATCTGTCTGCTAACGTGTACCATCTTCACTCTCATCTTATCTACAAACATAATACACACACACATAGTAATGCACACATATGCACACATATGTAAACACAACAGCAAAGCACAGGACAGGAAGATAATTATTATTGCTATCATCTGCTGTCTCTCGTCGACACCCTCCCCCACATCCCGATGTCTCTTGCTCATAATTTATGTACAAGTATATTTATTCGACCGTATATATAGATATGTATATATATATATATCTATAAACATACATAACTAAATGACTTACGGATATGCATCGTAGAATAAAACATCGATCTTCCAAATCGATCCAAAATTAAATTTAAATTATTTTTAAAAAAATTTAAATAAGCAATTCATTAGAAGTAAAAGTGTAGCGCACGTGGTAATTTTTTTTTAACAGACACACGTCTTTTACCAAGTGATAGAATAGAATGCAGAGGCGCGAAATACCGTAGACTACACTTGACTACTAGTATAACGTATTTACGAGAATAGACGAGACTGGCATGAATACTATGCAACGTATTTCTAGTCAGGAATTTCGGGTGTTAGGAATAGTGAGCTTCACGGGTTTTATTACACAAACTTATCACGTTTAACGCAATAACCGTCAACATGTGGCTTTAGTAATATTTTTTTTTTTTTTGTTTACCGGACTATTTGTTAAGTTGTTTATAGACGTCTTAAATCCGGGCTCTTGTCGATTGAGAGTTTTATTGCAACATTTTATAAATAATATTTATTACTGAGTTAATATATATTTACTTTTATGATTATTACTTTTTTTTTTTACTGTAATAAATTATTTTTAATCACTCGAAATTCTATCAGCGTAAAAATTTATTGAAAATATTTTTTTATTGTTATTCAGCATTCAAATTACGTACAGAGAGAAGGCGGGAAAAATGGACCACCAAAAAAAATTTTTCCCGCTTTTTTTTTTAAATTTTATTCTAAATGAAATTTTCAAATTTTTTTATAAATACAAAAATAAATTTTTTTCAAAAATGACCCATTTTTCCCGGAAATGAAAAAGTTAATTTTAAGTAATTTCGACGGGTTTTCTCTGTCATTAAATAATAATTGTAGTACAAATTAAAATAGTTTGAATATTTTCACATGACTGACGTGATGCAAATTTAAATTTATGTTGATGTTGATGTTGATACTCGAGAGAAATCTCACTGCGGTCATTATGTTCTGTTAATATAATATGCACGAGTATGTAAAAGAATTACGAGTCGAGAGTGTACTTGCTAAGCAATGTAATGTCGCATTAGAAGCCCATGTTCATTTATGTTAGGCCATGTGAGGGCACACTCTGCTTCCGGAGATTCAATCACAGCCCAGTAGTTAGACCATGACCTAGCACCTCGTTTCTTCCCTTCCTTCGTATACCTTTACTCCATTCCTGAGGTTTTTTATTTTTTTTTTTTGTCCATGTATTATATATTACAACTCTTACATTTGATTACACGGTATACATAATAGATCCCAGCCATAGTACGTGAGTGAGGGACTTGTGACTCGAAAAAACATTTGAATTTTTATTTTTACATACATTATATATTACTTGTACCTTTACGGCGGTGTAGATGTTAATGTACATGCACAGTAAACGCGCAGATGACTTGTTAGAATCATTTTTTTTTGCTCAGCGATGAGAGCACGAGTGCATTGTTCGGAGAGAAAGAATTGCTGTGAATTACAATTAGCGCCATTGCAGGATAATTGAGCGTAACGAAATACTGCAATTTTAAATTGTCGTTATGTATATGATATTATATTATATATATTTGTAGCTGTTATTAATTATTTTTCGGGTCAGTGGTGGTATTAATACAGAGGAACAAACGAAAATAAAACGGCCATTTTCAATAGAATGCAATTAATTATATATTTTTTGTTACAATGAAAGTAAATTTAACGCTTGGAAAAATAAATTTATGTTTTACATTCAACGGGTTTGAATATTTGAATGCAATGTTAATTTAAAAATTTTTGAGTGTTAAAAAATGATAAAAAAGAGTAAAATAAAGTAGAGTAGAGTACAAAAGTATGCACACTGAGGGTGTATTGTAATACACAAGCTTGGGAATTTAAATTTCCAGGCCTGGAAGTTCGTACAATTTTTACTCGAGATTGTGTTGCTCGTGCGGTCTGCACACAAACTTTTATTTATTTTTCCTCTTTACTGATTTTTTATCTATTTCTCAGCTTTTATTACAGTCGAGACTTGGACAGCCGCCATTGTTATTATAAAAAAAAAAAAAAAAAAAAAAAAAAAATTAACAAAAAAAGTGGACTAGAAATTGGCCGTTTTTGTGTTTCACACACGAGTAAATAATATTTTATAATTTATCTAAAGTTCAGCTCGTGCCAACTTGTTGCTTGTTAAATAAAAAAAAGTATGAGTTTTTACAATAGAGCTGCCGGGTATTTTTAAATTCTTTTTTTTTTTAATTACTATAATCTCTCGTTTTATTTTTTATTCTTGAATAGACTAAAATGACAATCGCTGCTAAATTCAGATTTTTTTTTCCACTCGGTATTATTGCAGGTTCATTATAATCGCCTGTACTTTTCAAAACTTTTTTTAAATTTTTTATTTTCTCCCACTACTACTTCTACATTTATACTGGTATAAGTATAAGTTGATTTTTTTTTTACACTCTATTATAAATCCCAGTAGTTTTCAATAGCCTTGAGTGATAAAAATGGCGTCTTGAGTATATACATATATATATATATATATATACCACAGAAGCTTTCACGTTGAGTCTTGTTGACTGAAGAGCTTGGCCCTTTAGCCCTTAGGGATTGTAGGAGAGTAGTACTATTCAATCTTGGTTGCTCTTGCTTTACTACGACGGTTCATATATATACATATATATACTATATACATTTATATACACATGCAGATGTGCTATGAGCTTTCTCGGTAGTATGGGACCACAAAATACGTTCTTTTATATACTAAGACACTCTAAATAGGAAATATATGACTAAGACTAAAACTATATGACTACATTTTGATGAAAACTTAAGGGTATGGATGTGGATGTATAGGTTTTATGTGTCTGGAAGGTCTGGAAGTATCGGCGAATGGCGGTCTTGTGCTTGAGTGAATCACCCAAGCACCCGAGAATGAGGGTTGAATGCTGTCGTAGACGTCGAAATTTCAGCGAGTTAGAATTGTGCCAATAGAATCGAATCTAGACAGACATACAATCTTGTGTGTACTGTGCATGCACTTTCGGCTGTCGATACCAATCCTCCAGTACTCTATTTTGTATGTTCCTGCTCTGTCTGGCTCTATCTATTGTTCATCAAGACGTGTGACATGTGGAAAAATCAATTAGGAAATAGCTACGGGAAATGGGTGTCAAATTCAAAATTATTAAATTCATTTATTGATTTTAAAATATAAAATTTATATAAGACTGAAATTTTTTTTTATAGACAATTTTTTGACCTCTGAGCTGAACATTTTTTTAAAATATTTGACAAAAAAAAAAATTTATTTTCTGTTTTGACACAAAAACTACTAAACTTTTTTTTACTCAAAATTTTTGATTCAAAAATTTAATTTTTATGTAAATTAATTATTTAACGTAAACTTTCACCGAAAATATTCGGAGTTTCTAATTAAATCCCATTGAAAAAACTTTTTGTAAATAATGTACACTGAGATTGATGTAAACAATAGCATCATTGAAATAAAGTGTACGTGCGTAGTGAAAGAGTATGTGACGAGATTTAATGATGAGTTAAATAAAGTGTGAATCACCATGGAGAAACAGAAACAGTTCAAGGGCCAGACCTTCGACGCGATCACCGAACCGTAGCGTGTTGTAATAACGATACAAATACGAATAATATCATAAATATAATGCGAGTAAAAGCTGTACATTACACTCAGACAATCCAATCAAATCAAATCTCACAATCATACAGGATTTGATTGATGGAAATCACAGTGAGTATGTATCAGTAGCAGGTGCCTCAGCTACACTCCACTCCAGGCATCATTACATCTATAAAAGATCATTTCTCACGATTCAATTTTAAATGTCAAGGCTACAACAGATTACAACCCCTTAGGCTCTGATTGGTCTACAGCTGATGCAGTCGGAGATTGTCGGTATCGAAACCAAACGAGTTATGTCGAAATCGTTCTAGAGGCCTGTGCGCTGTAGTTTGAGCATAACATGTGGGGGAAATCCACTGGGAGATCTACATAATTCATTCCTACAGACGGATCGGCTCTATAATATAATACCACTCTGATATTAACACACATTGTATTAAAACAAGTTCCGACCGAGCTCTCGTTTTATTTACACCCAGAAAACCCTACGGCCATCCTATAAATTATTTTCACTGTATGCAATTTTAAAATCCATTACAGAATATTTTTTTATTTTTTTCTTTTTTAAAAATTTTATTTGCACTATCAAAAACTTGTAATTATTTTTTATTAGTAGCTTTGATGGTACAAAACACTTAATTGTTTATTTCTCAAATTTCTTAACTCAAAGTGAATCTTGTTAAATGTGATGCGCATAGCCTTTAATCTTGTGATCTCGAAAATGCGCAATTAACTCGAGCCCAAGGCGTCATGTCGACAGCTTGGTGAAGGAATTACGGTACGGAAGATGAGATAAGACATAAAACATTATATTAGGAGCGAGTGAGTGAATGAGTAAGTGAGTAAGTGATGTATGTAATGTGTACAGTGAGTATATTCTTGGAGGTCATTGAGGAAAATTAGTTCAATCGACGTGATTACACTTTAGTTATGTCACCAACGAATTTGTCTTCACGTCACTTTATAGTTTATTTATTATTTTTATTTTTTTAGCCTTCAAGTTTTTTATTTTAATTTTTTTTTAATTAAAATTTATTTGAATTTCAGTTTGTTTGTATACAGAAGTCGTTTAAAGATTTTTAATTAATTTTGTTGCGTCAATTTTATATGCAGAGTACGGAGTTACAATGTTACGGAAATGATGTCAAACAAATATATATATATATATATATAGTAGTTAGAAAACCGTATGGTAAATGTAAACGATATGAGGAATATATATTTTGTAAGCCAGC
The DNA here is from genome assembly GCF_026212275.2 of Microplitis demolitor. Lineage (NCBI taxonomy): Eukaryota > Metazoa > Arthropoda > Insecta > Hymenoptera > Braconidae > Microplitis > Microplitis demolitor. The sequence continues at coordinate 17,608,013 of NC_068552.1, forward strand.
AGCTGTTTCAGAAAAAAAAAAAATTTCACGTGTGCGCTAGACACTTTTGCGGTTATACATAATATATATTTTTTAATAATATTAAATAAAAACCGACTGTGATATTTAAATCTCTATAGCGTCTTTAACGAAGTAGGAATATATTAAAATACGATAAAATTTATATTGCGAAATAAACAAATGTAATATATAGAATTTGAACGTTGAATTCGCTGGGTATAATTATATGTATAAAAGGATATTAGATGTGTGTGATTTTTGGCTCGAGTGACTGTGTAAGTGCGATTGGTATTCAGTGAATATATGAATGATTAATTAACACCTAATCAGTTGAATTCAAATTCCGGTACATGGGGCACGATCAATTATTAACGAGCCAATTAGCAGTTTTAGCCATGCTCGGTCCTGGCAATATATTTCGATGTGTAATATATTATTTTAAAAAACAGACTGCCGGCAATGTGTACTGTTGTAACTTTAGTTGAGAATTAGTTTATGCGCGCACAGCTGTCGGTCAATACAACACCCCGGCTTCATTATCTGCGTAATGTTTAATTACATTTAATGCTTAATGTGTTTTAACGTTTGAATTTAATTTGAATACAATTATACTCTATTATTTGAAATCAATATACATTGATATTAATAGTAATTAATATGATGAAAATTCAGTATAGAAAATCACAGTTTGTATGAAATTAAAGGATAAAAAATTTTTTAAAATTATATCTTTCAAGTTTTGACTCAAAATTTTTTTTTGAAATAACATTTTTAAAAAACTATTTTAAAAAAAGAAGAAATACTCATTTTTTTACTTTCAGAGAACTTTATAAATTCAAAAAAAAAAAAATAACGTCAAATTTGTGAATGAATACCTTTAATTTGATCTTTCCCTAAAATTTAAATTGCTGATAATATTAGTAAGATCATTACATTTCAAACAAACTGTCAACTTAAAAAGAAAAAGAAAAAAAAATTTTCTTTCACTTTGACATTTAATAACTTATAAAGTAACGATCATACGAAAACTCTAAGTATCTTTATAAAAAGTTCAAAGTACGCTCTATAAAAACGTGTAATCAGTTTTTTGCCAAAGAAATTTTTCTGTAGTAGGTAATGATCATTTTTTTATTCTATGCAAAAAAAAAAAATTACATACCATGAATACTTTAAGGCTTCCAGAGATTAGTTTACAAAAAAAAAAAAAGTAGATATTTATTTATCGATTATTTATGGTAAGCTGATGACAGTAAATTTAATATCTTAAAATACATTGTAGCGTAACAAGTGAGATTATATTGATCCTTCAGAGCACCTGGTAAACGTATCACGTAAAGTTTTACACACATGTTTACTTATAAAACCTGTGGCGCTTTCAACGTTGTTTGATCCCACCTATAAAAGTATCGTATCAGATTTGTCGTGATTTAATGCACATCAGGTTCTTTCCTTCGCCGATTACGATAAAGCGTTATATATTTATATATATATATATATATATTTTGTTATTCAATTCGATATCCCAAAACTATTTGCTCAGTAATTTGATTGTATAATCTGCGCTTGCCGATTTTAGTACGATGTTGGACATTTATTGCGGTAGTAACTGAGCCATTGAACTGAACCCAAAGTGCTCGTAAGTACCAATATACATCAGCTTAGATTGTTAGAACAACCGCACAAAGCGAATTGTATACAGCAGTACAATTACCACCGAGTTGATACTCTTGAAATCTCTTAACCTAACCGCGTTCCTCTTTACCTTTACTTGAATTCAATAAATCGATTTTATTGCTAACATTGTTTCAAATCCTCTTATTGTATTCCAACATCTCAAATTCTAATTGTCTATAACCTTATCATGTAGACATTTATAAGTTTCAACTAATAACAGAGCCTCTGAATTTCAAATTTTGAAATTTTAAAATTAAATATTTGATATACAAAAAATCTGAGTAACTTTGACTCGAAAAAAATTTGACATTCGAAATAATTGAAGTTATATTTTTGTCATAAAATTAACCGTCTGTTGATTACGTGTATGATAAAAATATTACTCAAGTCATGCCCAAAAAAAATTTTTTTTTTTCGCGGAAATATATACGGTGACAGGCCAAAATTAACCTGGTCGACTGTATTAAAATATTTATTTATTTCAAATCCTTGTTTACCTTGACACATATATGTATATTTATAAACTCACACTTGACAACAATTGAAATAAAACAAAAAAGTTATATATTTTTATGAAAAATTTTTATCAACGTGAGAGCATCGCGATAATCATCAAGTCATTTTGAAGATGTCGTACTACAGCTCTTTCTCAAAATTTTCAAAAGACTGCATTGCAATAGTGTTGACAAAAAAAGCTTGACGTTCTATGTTCCATGTTTGTGAAATAAGTTTTTTTTTCTTTTATTTTGAGTTTATTCATCCTCAAGTTCTTTTATACTTGGGCTCCTTCATTTCTGGCCTTATTTGTCATCGTGGAGTGGACTTTAGCTCGATGTTACTTCTGGTCTCTACACCAAACCCAACACTAGTTGCTATAGCACGAGACGAGCTGATGTTTAACTAAAATAAAAAACTGTCTCGCGTGCGCTTGCTCTGTCCTTATTCATTGCTATTTATTTTCAGATAGTTTATTCGGTTTCTCTTTCTCATTTATGTAGCATACCGCTGTCTAGACAGAGCTATTGGCGATGCGACAAACGATCGACAGACTACTCTATACTCTTTTTAAATATATTCTTCTATATACTGCCATCACACATCACATATCACTTCTATTCAAGGCCACGTCATCGACCGATCGATCCCGATTAATTTTACTTCGAATCATATATACATATAAATATATATATCTTGTCTAAAAAAATACAAAAAAAAAAAAAAAAACAAACTAAGTCTAGCGCAGAAAAATGGAGCGTAGAATTTTTTAATCAAAAGCTTCTGAATTTAAAGTCAGCACAAAAATTTTTTTTGCGGCAATTTAATTATTAGTAGAAAATAAATTTATCGAATAGTGACAGGCTTGAGAAAAATATAATGACCAATGACTAATGACCAGTTACACAACTTAACAATGTCCATTTAAATAATTATACAAGAATATCATAATATTTATGTGCGCTATTCAATATATGATTCAAATCAAATGACGTAATAGAATTATATGAAAAATATTGTGAAGATGAGAGCAATTGCTGTACGGTAGGGAGAGAAAAGCTGATAGAAGCTTCTCACTTTTTCCGCGAGATGGCCAATGAGAATATTTTGCGCGTGTAGGCACACGTAGACTAAAGTGAATAAATTTGATTTAATGATTCATTATTAAAAAATACTAGTACTCATAGATCACGAGGTGAAGTAGAAATTTTAAAAAAGTAATTAGAAGTGACAGCATGTAAAGAAACATCGCGGATTCTAAGCTTTGATATCAGTGTCCCGGTTGATTTATATTCCCATCGGTTTTATTTCCCATTGTACTACAAATAAGTGACGCCTGAGGACATGCAATGTAACAACAAGAGCCAAACGTTATGTAGGCCAACGGCAGAGTCACGGATTCAATGTTTGTAAGACTCGGAGATCGCCCACATCGAGATTTATACGAGTTTTTTTTTTATACATTTATTTATAAAACACAACCTCTTATTTACTTTAGAATAACAGGACTATTCATTTTTCATTATGACTTATATATTTTTGTCGATAAATTAATTTAATCGAACCAATTGTTTCAATGAAAAAAAAAAGTAAAGTAACTATTAAAAATATTTTTCCATCAAGTTGATGTAGAAAAAAATTCAATTTAATTATCGATAAAAGAACACAATCCCCGTGAAGGGAATATAAAATGAAGGGAAATAAAATAGAGTATTAATATAAAAAACTAAAAGGAAATAGGAAAGGGAAATAAAAACAAATCGATCGTAGAATTAATCGATAACAGTAGTATAACCGCGTGCTCACGTACAAAGATCGTTACCGTTACAATTGCGTCTAATGGCTGCAGTTTAATAAGAAACTGTTGGACACGTCTCGCCATGTCTGGAAAAACAGGCCGCGGGCGTTTTGCTTCTCGCGGTCCAAGTAAAGAGCAAGTCGAGTTGAGTGAAGCCACATCAAAGTTAAGAGTGCAGCAGACTCACAACTAAACGACATAAATAAATATATATATATATAACCATCGTCACAATTTTCGACGAAATTCTATTACGATTTTATATTTTTATATTTATTTCGATATATATTAATATAAGAACTGAGTACTTGGTCTACACATTTTCTTATGGTTTATCACAAATTTATTTTTTATTAAAAAAAAAATAATTGTCAACTTTTTATTCGAGTAAAATTTTTTCTAATCATTGGATTTTCAAATTTTCCATTCAAAAATTCTAGACCGTTCTTTTTCTCACTAGACTTATTTTGGTCGTTTTGAACTTAAATATATATTAGCGCGAAAAAAAAGTTTAAATTTGTTCCCCTCTCCCATGACTCTTGACAACACACGATAAAATATTTTCATAAAATATCCTTACGAATTCTTATCTAAGATTTTTAACGATGCATTAATTGTTTGCTACCGTAAAATATTAACTAAAAAATAAACTAGTTTATAAAACTTTTTTCTGGTTTTCTCTCAAGTGAAAATAAAAAAAGTCGTTAAATAGAGCTTACAGACAAGTAACGGCTATTATGTTTAAATTAGGAATTGCGGTAAACATGATGTACTGAGAATAAAATCCACAGCTAACGGATTTGCGGTTATCCATCAGCGTCTTTATTTTTCATCATCGTCAGATAATATTGTAGTTAATAATATATACAGCGTCATACTAAATATATGATAAACTCAGTCGTATATAGTTCGTAGGGAATAATATATAACCGTAAATGTTATAGCAAACTTAAAGTCAGTCACGTGCGACATGCGCTCTGGGACTTTAACTACATTAATATTATCGTAAGCACACACATAAATCTATACATAAATTCATATTTATATATGATACATATATGTTTTTATCGCAATGAGTGTAGTTTTAACAAATGCCCTCACTTCCTGTATTTTAAAATTTTCGCAATCTGAATACTCATCGAGAGTTTTAGCTCGTGTGCAAATAGCGCACATCGTTAAACTTTTATTACCTAATCTCAGTCCATACTTTTATTTACTACTCTATATATATCTAAAACCATAACTTTAAATTTTATTTTTTACTTTCCACTTTCATCCTTAAATTCACATTTCGCTTTCTGCTGATTATTAATTTCCATATTAATTTATAACAATAAAAAAAATATAAACGTATATATTTTCATAAATGCATACAAATAGAGATAAGATTCAGATACTGATGCCAGCGCGATTTGAACCGATTGAGTGGACCGTAACAAAGCCGGACCCACTTCCGGTCAATATGGGATTGGTCATATTTTTAACGGCTATTAGATATCTATATATATATCTTTATATTTATCATAAATAATAAATGATAATATAGCGCTTTTTAACACTACACTTATCCCCATTTCTCGAGATATCGAAGATTACGCGATTTAGTGCCGATTAATCCTAATAGCGATACAAACGTTCCTTTGTTTGTTTGTTTTGGAAATAGAGCCGATGCAAAGTCTGATGGGCCTCGAAGGCAAAGAGAAAGTTTTATAAATAAAGAAAATCCAACTTTCGAATTTGCGATGAGTGGCTTAGTTTAGCTTTATTACACACATACACACTCACACATTTATATTAAGTCTGACCAGTGGTGAGTCGGCTGTAGGACGCATAGATTAATTCGTTTAAGCTGCATCAGCTGAGCTCTTTTTGTTGTTGTTTTTATGCTGTGCTGGTTATCTTCATGTATTTGTGCCAATTATTAGCGTCACCGCGCCGCCGTATTAAGGCACAACAGCTGCATTGTACTTTCACGGGTTTGATAAATATCTTTATTCGTTTAATCCTCTTTTTGTAGAGAATTCATTTATAAAATTATAATTTTAATAATTGCACGCGTTAAATTGAGTCAAGTACCGTGTTTAACTAAAGTTATATTTTGTAGATTTATCTTAAAGGATAATTGTTTAAACTTGTTGGTTCTAAGTTGTGAAGAACGTCATGTGTTTCTGACGTGGGTTAGCGTGTAACTGAAAAGGGATGTCAGCATGGATAAACTTTTTAAACTTTAATGGGGCTGAAAATGCAAGCTCGTGCGGTATGTTTGGAGCAAAATATTATAAAAATAATTATTCATTACTTAATGCAGTATTGTGGACTAATTATACGGGTTTAATGCAAATTTAGTGTAAAATGGGCACATACAGCATCAAGACTATCGATGAAAAATTAAATCTTGGGTTACCGCGGAACGAATGAGGTCATTGTGCTTCTATTCTCTCTGAGTACTTTCGAGTGCACTCAGCTTGAGTCTCAAAGTAAGGGTGTTGCTAGGACTTGCAGTCTGCACCCTTTCATCTCGTGGTACTTTACACCCTCTTTTACTTCCAGTGACTATAAAGCGAATGAGTAGTTGTAGCGCAAGTAAAAGCTACACCACAGCTAAAGATATGTGGGACAATTTATAACATTCATTGTTACTCGCTGAAAAAAAAATCCTAACTATTACCATCTTGTGATAGGGAATGATTACCATCGTGTATGTGATAATAATTATCATACGTTTCTCGTATAGTAACAATTAATATTGCCGATAGTAGTAGTTACCATCTAGATCGTAATATTTCTTATGTCTGAAAAATTTTTAATTTTACCTTCTAAAATAGTAATGGTTATCATCACGGATAGGAATGGTTTCTATCTAGATACGAATGCTTACCATCTTCGATAGTAATAGTTAATGAGAATCATTAAAATGTAAGGATAAGAATAGTTACTTCGTTAAGATGTCAAGTATTACCACTTTTTTTTCAGCGTGTATAGTTTTAGTTTTTTTGTCATTTATTTATTTATAAAATTAACAACGAGCTGAGAATCTGATACTGGGTCGGTTTTGATTGTCGATTCTATTAGAACTTCATTTAAGAAATCAAACCAAATTTTTGATCAAAATATGCAGAAGTGACTTCATTTATTTTGACTTGTAAGTTTGAGTACCGGGTTTTAGAAATCAAGCGGCAAATTTTGAACTTTTTTCAAGAAATAAAATTTATCAATCACTTGAAGTCAATTTTTATTTTTATTTGAAATTCGTCTGAATAAATTGAACTTACACTAGGTCCAGAAATTTTTTTTTTTTGAAATAAAAAATATGTAAATAAAAAAAAAGAGACAATTGCGAAGTCATAGAGCGTAAAAATACACAAAAAAAGTTCAGCTATTATTGAATTTCGGAATTGAACATCAAAACAGATTTAGTATTTTTTTTTATCGCCAAATTGGCACTTAAATTTAAAAAGTATGAAATACTAGAACTAGAGTAAAAACGGCAATTGTTAAACAACCAAACGTTGAAATGGTGAAAAATATCAAGTTATTGAGGCAATCGTGCATCCACTTCATACAACGATAGCATATCCATATCTATATTCATATTTGTATGTATATATGTATCGACAGATGTATATACGTACTTTAAGTGCAGAAGTATACCTGGGGCAATAACTCTCGTTGTAAATTTGTATACAAGGGAAAGGGTATTTATCGCGGTGCTTGGTCGGGTAAACGAGTGCATACATCATCCATATTCCCCCACAATTTAGGATATGAGTAACGAACAACGAGTTAACTTTGTTCCTCTAGGGCTCTCGGCAACGTTTTATGATTTATTTACATAATATTGAGGCTACGAGTTTACGGTTTCATTTCTTATTTATCAGTATTTAGTACTCAATAAAAATAAATACCCACATAAATTTACATGTTATAAATTTAAATTTTTATTAGCAATAAAAATAGTATATAGTTTTAAAAAGTAATAAAAAAATGTAATATTTAAGTTGAGTAAATAAATATTAAGTGTAATAGGGTGATGTTTGATGTGGTGAGCGGCATTAAAAATTCATAAGTGATACTCGAGACTGGCAAGATGTAAAACGCAATGAAGGCTAAACCATTTGCATTGTAAAGTGAAACTGACGTGATGAAAATTAAGACAACATTTATTTATATTTTTATGTCTTTTTCGAGGTTTGTTTTTTTTCAAACAGCAGTTATTTTAATTTTATTTCTCATCTGGAGATTGCTGGTAAAATTAATTTTGCTCATTGCTCATTATAAGTAAATGTAGTTAAAATTTATCAGGTAGTTTTACGTTTTGCCACAGTCAAGTGATATTATAATTAATATAATTTGAACTGCTGCTCAAATACAAGAAATTTATATCATCTTCAATGCGACTTTATTACATTTTAATGCCCGTTGATATGCTCATTTAAATTAAATAACTTTTATTATTATATTAATTAACTTCATGATTTGAATTTGGTATTTTGAAATTACCGCTTATATACATTATAAATTATTTAGACGTTTTAATTACTCATAACGTGTTTCCATAATTTAAATTCATAGTTATGAAATTTAATTATTCAAGGAAATTATTCTGGTTTGTAATTACAAAATTTTTTTTTCTTCATTTTAATATTATTTTTTTTTTTTTTTTTTTGGTAACAATTTATTTTAATTTAAATAAATTTTTTATTTTTATTAAAATTATTTTTTTATACTTTCGGACTAATTCCCGTACAAAAAAAAATATATATGAGGGCAAATTTCGTATATGAAACATATATGCAATTTGCCCGCATATATACTTTTTTTGTATGGGTTAGAGGTGTCTCGAAAAATTATGAGTCGTTTGAAAAAAATTTTAAGGCCCCATTTTTCTCTCGTCATAAAATTTATTTTAAAAATATGATAAATAAATAAAAAAAAAAAAAAAATATTTGAATACTGACACCTTTAAGTAAATTTCAAAAACATGCAAACAGATAAAACGCCAGGTAGCAGCTGAAAACAAATTATTCGGTGTAAAATATATATAACATGAGTTATTATTTTTATGTCGTCTATTGCGACAGGGAATATCCGCAAACACCTGCTCTTCAATTAAGGACACAGACGATTAATTTTCCATGAAAGGGCCCGGCTTACCTCACTTTTCGCGTCATCCCAGTCCCCACCGTTCCTATCTAAATAGAATACAATAGTGCTTGATTCTCACGAGATCTACGGCTCTGGATATGGCACACACGCGATCGAATTATCTCGTCCATGAAATCGGTCCTCGGGGACTCCAGAACATTTACATACCAAAGTTAAAAAAAGTACACTAGCTTTAATTAATGTCCCAACCTTGGCCTTACTCTCGATCTTGATACCGCATCTTAATTGATCGTAATAACATCTCAAGTAATTAATAGTCTAATTTATATTTTGACACTTGTCATTTAGCATCCAGTATTATCTAAACATAACAGATCGTGAAAGATATGTCATAACACACATATATAAATATATATACATATATACACGTAGAATTTCCTTTTTTTCTTATAAAAGATATTCTCACTTTTTCTCTTGACTGCTCCCTTATTTAATCTAAAAATATATATCCAGTTTTCGAATGATACCGTCATGTTCACAAGCCTGAAATAATGATAAAAAAAATATATAAATAAAAATAAGCTTGTAGAAGGGAGTATATAAAAATATAAGTACAACTCGATAGTCGGACCAGACGTTTCCGATACAAGATTCAGCGCACAATGTGCATAATAAAATAAAATTCATGTCTTACATGCTTGTTTCTCGAGTCTCAAAGCATGATCTGACTTGATACGGTTTTGTTTAACGTTTCAATATAGAATTATATATTTTTATTCCTCATTCTCGGCTGTCTGTTATTCTTTCTCTCAAATGTTTTCGTATTTTATTTCTGTGAGCGCGTTAATGTTTTCCCAGTGTGCATATACGCGTCTCTTCTGATTGGACTCAACCTTTTACTCAAAAATCAACATCCGAACAAAGAGGGTGTAGGATTTTGATAATAGACCGATTAAGCCCAAGTTAATTCACGTCAGAATAAATAAACTTTGGGTTTGTTGATGCTTCTGATATCCGCTGCATTGACCGGCATGTCGATTTTTAGGATTTATATATTTTTGCGCCCACGTGCTCGATCGTGGGTGTGAGCATCGCAAGACAACCGGGCCTTGATGCTCTTACAACCGAGAGCTTCTATATTCTGTTCTATTGTATGGCTCGAGTATTGTTATATTATTTATTGTGACACGACATTGAATAAAAATAACTCAATATAGACATCTCTGTTTGAAATTGGAGTACTCATATTTACATATTTTTTTTCTTTGCATTCTTTGTTATTGAATTTTTGATGACGCGATGAATCACTTTCTCGCTGAGGCAAGAAAATAATTGTTAATTTGTTGTAAAAAATCAATTGTCTGTTTTCTGCGGAAGTAATAAAAATGCGACACATTCCTGATATTTTATTCGTACGAGCGTATTTTTAAAAATAATTGAGCTGAGTGTGGGTTAATTTGAATAAAATTGACCTTATACAGAGATGGATGACCATGAGATCCAGTCGACAGTGGAATCGATTCTCGGACCCGGGGTAAAGGTCGTCGACTGCGAGAAAAAGTCATCTGTGCAGGAAGAAGAAGTGCTGCTGATAAACGGCGTGCCGATAGCACTGGAGGGTCCCGATGGCATAGCAATTCGCGAGGCAATGCTGACCGGTCAGATACCGCCTTGTGATCTGCTCAATCAGATCCTCGTTAGGGCTGGAATTTTGAGGTAGCAAAAAATAATCTCTTTTATTTTCTAGTCTGTTATTTAAATATTTTTTTTTTGTCTAATTAAAATTGTAAAAGTGCAAACTTTGAGTATTTGAGTTGGGATTATTTTTTACTACCTCATAAATGGTAATAAGAAAAAGCTATAAATAATTTACAAGGGCTCCGGTGCGATTGGAGACGTCGTTGAGTGTAAAGTCAAGCGTGGTGACAAAGGAGGAGGTGACAGTAGCACGAGCGGGCAAGGTTGTAGACGAACGTAGTCGTGAGACCAAGGATAACAACTACTACACATCCTCGACAAGCGAAATCTGGGAGCCCGTCGGAATAATCCACCGGGCGAACAACAAAAATATTAAGCCGTTTGACAGCTCGGACGACTCGAGACCCAATTCTAACGCGAGCTCCGATCAGGGCTACACGACTCACAACAGCAGCACTCATGTGCTCAGAGAACGCGGTGGTGCTGCCGTTGGCTGTCCTATCTGCGAGGACAATGATCCTGATTGTGCGCAGCGCTGCCTCGGCGGACTCGCCGGACTCGGGGCCAAGGTACCGGGAGTGCAAACTACAACATCTGCGGTAAGCAACCCATATATTTAAACATCATCCTATCTCTACTTTTTATGCAACAATCCACCTTCCCGCGTGTCTTGTAATCTAATTACCAGTAATTAGGGCACGGTTAAAGCCCTTCTGTACGTCACTGTGTTCCACACGTTCACCGAACCGCGAACTTTAACTCCCATTTGCTATTTATATACATATACACATACATTTATAAATAAATATTCATATATATGTATATATAAGCACCAAAGTAGGTAAGAGGGTCCCAGTTATTTATTTATGTTTATGTTTTTTATTTTCATTACATTGCCTTCTACGATTTCAAATTTACATTCGCGTACTATTTTTATCCTCCGTCGAGCTTGGCTTGTAATTATACCATTTATTTTTTAAATCGTTTCTTTTGCACTTTCTCACTCTATTAATTCATTTAAATATATAATTTTATTTAATTTATTTCTGAACTGCTTGATCAATTTCTTACACGGAAAATGTTTCATTGTTTCAATTTGTGCAAACTGCTGCAATTTCAACCATGCCTACGTTACCTACGGCTACTAATGGATAAAATATCTATTTTATCTACGAACGGTATTGAATTTGAACGACCGCTGATAAGGTATCTAGTGTTGGTAAAATAGATGCGCGTTTTATCAAGAGTTGGTGAGTGAACTCTTATGATAAAGTAGAATTTTACTAAAGATTTGGTAGATTGCAACGTAACTCTCTAGATAATTAATTTTGTGGTTTCCATTCATCGGGACATAGATGCCTACTTTTACTTGAAACAGTAAATTTGAATGTTGAATTAGCTATTAATTTTTGAAAATCATGTGAAGTGAATTTATGAATCGTATAGAGAAGAAATCACACAAATGACTTTGTCTTATTCTGTATTGAAATTGATGTCAGGATAAAAAAATATTTATGATGCATAAAACTCTGTCATAAGGATATTCCCTGATGACATGTAGAGAAATATGTGGGAAGTCATCTCAGTGAAAGACGAATGTAACGTGTAAAGACACGGTGGCAGATCGCGAATTTCAAAGTGCCAGAAATGCGACAGCAGGAGAGACGTGATCAGCCTACGACGTGCTTCATCATACTGAAATTTCAGTCACCATTCTCCTTCTCCATCCCCGAACTAAACTCGAGGCCGTATGTTACAACCAACACCGACGTTCCGACATTTCCCTTACATCCCTCTGCTTCCACCAAAAATTTTGTCTCCCATGAAATTTATCGCCTGGCAACACATCTTTCACTCTCGTCTCTTACACTTTCAACACCTCTGTCATCCCTTTTTATATTTTCTATTCATCTGAGCCCTATAACCGCAATTTGTCTGTCATGAATTTTATAAAAAAAACCAAACGCTCGGTCCAGGTTGTTTCGAATTGTCATACATATTTAATATCATCGTTACTGAAAATACGGATATTTGTTCGCCAATAATTAAAAATAAATAAGGAACACGCCCGAGCATTTTGGTTTAACCAATAAGATAAATACAAACAGACAAAATAAATTACGCTGTCGTTGGTGAACTATTTTCACAGATGATAGTTATTTTCCATTTATACAAACGAATGCCCACTATGCAGCGTACACCCGACCGAGCACCCGTAGAATTGAGAAACCGATCGATAAATCCAATTAAATTTGGCAACAGTCGCATCATCGAATGAACAAGCGAGATGAGATGAGATGAGATGAGTTGAGTTGACTCGAAATGAGAGACGAGAACAAGGACACCATCAACCTGACACCCAACGAATTGCATTTTATGCATCCAACCCCTCAACTATCACAAACCAACTTACTTTCATACAACATACATATACCATACATTTCAGAATTAACGTTTTTTCCTTCTCTTTCAACCTGTCCTCTACTCACCGCTATCCGCAAAGTTTAACCAGACCCTCGAATTCGCTTCCCAACTTTTTTTCCATTCTCACGTGATGCAAATAAAAACGCAGGGGAAATCTGTTTTACTGCGCTTTCGGTTATTAAACTTATCCACTAACCTACTCTTCGCTCTCCATTTAGATTGTCTCGAAAAAAAAAAAAAAAATATTAAATAAACGCAATCTCATTTCATATAAAAAAAAAAAAAAAAAATATTCTAAATAAATTGCTGCGGAAAAATTTTCAACGAAATGTTTATTATATTTTACTTGAATATCGCCTCTTCTAGTTTATGAATCTATTTATAAAATCAATTGCGCATTGGAGGGCAAGAGCTCAAGAGACTCTACCCGAGTAGACTAGTAACATTCTCCGTTATTCCATTGCACTGATTACATACTCGTACTCCCGTATTACTTGCATTTGTTAATTAAATTTATAATTAAAAACAAAATTAAAAAAAAAAAAAACTCGTGTAAATTTATAAAAGTTGTGATAGTTATTCGTTCCACGGCATAGTCTGGTATCTACACATAAATATCTATCTATATACAGAAGCTATTGTCCAATCGTCTGTTTGCGGTATCGCTGGATCCATCATACGGCGTTGAGCATCGGGATTGCAAATTTTCGTTAAAATCCGCACGCATATCGACGAGCTGGATAACCCTCAACTGACAACCCACGAGTCAGCGACGATCACTCAGGATTGTTGTGTGTCGTCGACAAAGCGTCAACCAGTAACATTTCAGTGCTTGTGTTGTCGTTACATTTCCCGAGCTATAATCGAAATCAAGAGAGAGGGAAAGGTTGATAGAATCAGCAATCCTCATCCTCATCCTCGTCCTCGTTCTCATGGTTGATGGTATATGACATTTATATCTATGCCTATATCTATATAAATACATATGTACATATATATCAGGGCATAGAGGTTCCATATCCATCAATAGACTAGGACAATCAAATTTCATCGGTCCGCATTCGAGTACATTTGATTAAACTAATACGCGATACAAGTGTTGTGGCACGTGTGCGTTATTGACAATAGTCTTGTGGGTTTACTGACAGTTGTGTAATATATATTTATATATACGAGGGACATAAAAAATAGCTATTTATAAAAATGGGACAAGAAAATGAACCGGATGCATTACCGACTGCGTATGGTGTTATGATAGCTGTCATCACGGGTCTGCTTGGTTACGTTTTGTGGGTGAGTTTTTGATAAATTTATTTCTGATCCATGTTCTACTGAATATTAACAACTGCGGGCCATGTAATAGGACGGTTTTATCGTAGCAGAGAGTGGGTTGCTGCAGAGAAAGTAAAGGCATTAACTTCAAGTACATAGACACGTTTATGAGTATATGCTGCCCATGTGCGCGGATCTATTTCTGCCATGGCATCTCTAAAGCTGAACGAGAGAATAAGTAAGATGTCTGGTGTTTTTAGCAGGCGTAATTTTCACTTGACATTAGCTTCTGAAAAACGTCTAGAGGTTTTTTTACTGAACGATTGAATGCGCGGCGAGATTAGCATTAATGGATTATTCATTAGATACTTTTTTGATGATCTGAGTGTTTTAAGTGGAGCCAGTAACTTTGTTATGAGTATGAGGGATATAAGGGAACGCCATCAATAAGTGATATTACAATTTCGTAACAGCAAATTGCTAGGGAATTCAATTGAGAGATTATACATTTCAAGCTGATAGGCTACGGCGAATGAGATATAAAGCAGATTGAATTAATTTAGAGATTGAGATGTGATATAAATGAAACTGGAGTTGCCGAGTGTCGAAGTTGAGGGATAGATTGAGAGTTTGTGAACTCCATAGCATGGCTCAACTCCAACAGCACCGACAGTGATGCTATTTTATAGCCGCCGTCAGTAAGAGATAGGGAATTTTAGTTTCATTGATCACTCAGTCCTCAGGATTAAACATTCTGAGTTATTTGCACCGTGTCCTTTTAATTTCTGTGATCATAAACCATCACCGCAGCTGTTTAGGTATTTTCGATTACATGTTACCATTTGCTTCCAATTTCGGCTGATATAAATGCACAATTTGAATTGCTGTATGTGGAAGAAAAGTACCAATAACAACGATAGCTCATCACCATCCCAAAACTCGTACATCTCCAATTAAATTCTCCAATCAGCAGGCAAACGTTCGATTTAAATCTCGTTTTAACGCTCAAATATCATCGTTATTTATTTATTTTATATTTTTGTTTTCACTTTTCTCTCGTTCCACCGCCAATATATTTCGATCAATAATTTTGTGCATAAAGCAATTAATTCGCGTCACGAATCAACAGCATAAAATGAATGTATATATGCCTGTATATCTATATATATGTGTGATTGGATTTGCTATGGAATTATTAGATTGAATGGATAGGACGCAGTATGAATGTTTACTCATTCATCGCCATCTGATGGGTGTTAAACATGAGCCGACTGTTACTCAAACTAAAAATGCTGGTACTGAACTGGAGTTGGTAACAGTAGATATTTTCGTAAAATTTCTATGTCTACAGAGCAAGTGAGTAAGATTATTTGTCAATATGAAAAATAAATTTAAAAACTGAAAATTTAGTGAATTCGTTGGAATGGAATCTGTGAAAAAGAATGGAAACGTAGACATAGATGCTCGAGGGAGTGCAGAAATAGGTGCAAGGAGTAATAGTAATAGTAAGAGGAATGTCACGATGGGGGTAGAGGTTCCAAGCAGGCGTCTGTAGGTCTTAAGTTTACGAGCGAGTGGCGCGAGATCCAATAGATGAGATTACGGTTTTGCGCTTGAGCTCCAACACCACCCGCCACTTATTCTCTTCTTTTTTCACCTCTTCTGCTCGCTACACAATTCACGGCTCTAGTTTACGAGCCAACTTGGCTTCTGAGGAGAACAAGAAGAACGTAAAGTCGTGAACCAAAATAAAAAAAATATAGAACAAGATATTCCCCGGTCTATTACGGTTTCTCTTTCGCAAAGCCTTGTCGATTTTCGTGAACGTCTAGGTTCTTTCGCTCCCTTTATTTATTTTGTTACAAGTATATCTTAGTTTGTAGCAAGTATTGATTTATTTAAACTCAACATCAAGACATATCTTCGTCTGTATTGTAATTTTCGCGCACATCCTTCTCCAAGACGTCAATTTGATGTTTCAAAAATCTTATCTGCCGTAAAAGTTTACCCCCGATGCTGCAGTTACATTCGTCTACTGGAGAAGATTCTTCTTCACTGCTGTCTTGGCATTTCCTGTGCCCATTTCTTCTTCCACTCTGAATTAAACACTCGAGTTATTAACCATAATACATTAATCAACCAATTAATCAATAAAAAAAAATACATACTTGGTCCATATTCGATTGAGAATTTCGAGGTACAATTTTTTGTATCATGTCACGCAAATCTTGATTCCGCTTAAATTCCTTGAACTTGCGATCTCTCCATCGATCATCTCGGGACTTTTTCAAAAGCTTATTCTTCATTTTCGGCTGGAAAATAATTTACAAAAAAAATTTAATCCAGCTAGATAAATAAATTAGTAACCTACTTGAGTCCACGGAAAATTTCCATTGAGATTCTTGTTAATATTGACGTTATACTGGCTGTCGAAATTATCAGCATCCGCAGCAGATTGTGGAAATAACTGGATTCCATAATCATTCAAATCAAATTCGCTATCCTCAAAAAAACGTCTCCCGTTGTCGTTAAGAGAATTTTTATCACTCAACTGAGCGATGGAATTCAATAAAGGTGCCATCGATGAAATTAGCTGGGCATTCATCGAATCATCGAGGCAATAAACTGCGTAGAAAATATTCATAACTATTTTATTCACTTATTATTGAATTGAAAAAAAAAAAAAAAATAATAAAAATATTATCTATTAATATCAGTTCTATTTAAATGAAATATCTGTTCACTCACCGTGCCCCGAAATTGATAGAAGTGCACCGAACAATAATAATTGTAGAATCGAAACCATTCGGATCCGTATTTACAAGCAATAATAGAGTGAAATTCAAAACCACATACAATACCAATTAAAACCTTTACTTTCGCTCATGTATGGAGAGAAACTATCGAATCTAAAGTTTGCATCAACGTAATTACCGTCTATCTGGCCACTGGTAACCATCAACTATCATCCATAAACCAAAAAGAGCTCGGTGTTTAAATAATACTCTCACAATACAATCTATTGTTTATATATAACTTTAAACAACAGTTACCGCATTCATATATAGAGTAAATTTGTGAAAACATTTTTAACCATGTTGTTATTTCATTTTTTACGTTCACGTCTTGGTTATGCTCACAAACACTATTATCACAATCTGCCGCAGCAGAGTATATATAAACCGTGGATAAATGAATTTTTCCGGTTATTTTATAACAAGGCGACTATTTAATTGGGAAATATATCCGATGCTATCCGTAGCTAGGCTACCACTGTAAAAATCTTTACCCGTTTTTTTTCTTCGTTATTAAAACAATATTCAGTTATTGCTCTGCATATTTTATTGCTGGAATATAGAAGCTCAATAATTTTATCCTGTAATAGGATACCGGTAGCTCGCATTAATACATTACTAACGCACACATCTATTGAGCACATTAGAGTATGTTTAATGTACGTAATGTGTATTATAACAGCGGAAAGAGTAAATATATTAATTACCAGCTTCATTATTCCACAGTAAATAGTCATGTTCCCAAAAGTAAATACTCACTATTTGATATAATGTTATTATGTAAAAAGCTCTAGTGAATTATACATAATATATTTGATATTAGTCATTAATTATAGACACTGACTATTTTAATTATTTAAAACAAAAGTTTAATTTTGATTTTTGAATTTTGCTAAAGTAAATTAACGTTAGTTAATTTTTGTGATATGCAGTGTTGTAAATTTTGGTCACGATGAAATTATTGTAATTAGCTCACATTCGAGAGTCTGTAAAATCGTTTGAAAACTGAAGAGTGTAGTGGTTGGTAACGAGAAAGAGAGAGAGAGATGGAGGTAGAGGGCGACGTCCCCTTTCACACAGAACTCGAGTTCAATTGGGTACCCACATTTACACCTACCAGCTACCAGTGCTTTCCAAACTCCGAAACTTTTGTTGGTATTCCCATTAAAAGTTTCATTGAACAGACCTGACCCGTAATATCATGGCCTTATGCCATTCTCTACTCAGCAAATTGCAAATCCACCGTTTTATCACTTGGACCAACGATTTTACTTGTTTGGGCCAATACTTATTGTCAAATGGCTATTTATATTTAAAAGTAATTTGAGTATGATTTGCGATTTAGCATAAATATGAGCTGATTGATGTGCGGTTTAGTTTTTTGCAGTTGGTTATTTTTACGTACATCAAAAACGAAGCCTGTGTTACTTCCGCTTTGAAAACAGGCGATTATAGAAAGGACACTATAAATCTGATGCATAGAATCTTTATTTTTGGTCCGAAAAAAACCGGTCGGACTCGACAAAAATGCAGATCTGTTAGAAATTTAGTGACGTTAAAGATACGTTGAAAGTTTATGGGAGAGCTTTTTAGATTTTTATTTAATAACATAGAGTGAAAAATTAAATCGAACTAGAAATATTTTATGGTTTGAGGATTTTTAAATATTTATTTTTATTTTCGTTAAATAAATGGAAATGGTGAACCAATTGACATTGTCAGGTAAATTTTTTGACAGCCGTAGTCTATAATTTTAACGTGAATTGAATACATTGATGTTCCTTTGTAATTTTACCGTTCAATTGTTTTTTATTGGTGTAAAACGATGCGATAAAGTTCCATGTGCTAACGAATTTACTGTCACTTAGCCAATTTTAGTTAAACTGCGAAATAAAAAAATTTTACTACATTGTCCATCTCTATAAGAACAAATAAAATACAACTTATTATCAAAAAATATTAATAATTTTTGTTATCAAAATAAATTTTTATCATTGTAATTCAGATCCCTTATCAGGGTTCTCAAAAATTTTCAATTATACATCGCTAACTTAAAATTAAAAATTTAAAAAAATATATTTTAATGTCATCAGTTGAAATTTTAATTTATCTCAATTTAATTTATTTCTCAATTATTTTAGTATAGAAACTGAAACCCACGAACTACAAAAACGAGCCGTTAATTCATCAGCGCGACAACCAGATCAAGTATTTCTTTGTGAATCTATTAATAAAGTTATTCAGAAGCTGTTTTAGATTCAAAAATTGAATTCATTTCAGTGGTAAATTTTAGCATCTCAAAGTACTTGATCGGAATTCCTTTTGTTCTGACTCAAAAAAAATTACTTTTATCTCTCACATGTCCTCGTTCTTCACGAACTAACTCGTTTCCCTCTTATAGATCTTGTAGAATGTGAATATAATAGTCATCTAAAGCTTTTTTTATTCCCTTGGATCTTTAATTCATGGACTTCTTCTAACGTGGCCTACTTTGAACCTTAAATGTACTATCTATTTTATTTATAACAGTCTTTACATTTCCTAATTATATTTAAATTAACACTAGTATAGATTTGACAAAATAGATTTTTTTCAAGTTCAAATTTAGCGCCTGTAACTCCCTCCCAAATTTGGTAGTGCGCTAAACCCACACTAGGGCGCGTATGAGTCCTGTCGCTACTCGTGGCCAGACACTTGCTCTAGAGGTTACAAGAAACGTAAAGCTTAAGTTTAATTTTCTTACAATTTAATTTATCAGATCTTTTTGAAAAAAATGCAACAGATCAATGGTAACTTTATATTCTGAATAATTCATTACTATATTTTCCAATCAAATAAGTGCGGTGATAGGTCGCAAACTTATTGCCCAATAAACACTTTCTTATTTTCTATTAACCACAACAATGGATCGTATAGATAACGTTCAATTTTAAGTTTTAATAACTCGATACTCTTAAAAGGACACTAATTACTTTACAAATCGTCGGTCGATGTTGACATGAATAATTAAAAAAATTATTAGTTGGGTTGCATGGGTAATAAAATGATAAATTATTAACCATAAACCTTGACAATTAACCTCTGTACAATATATATGTACATACTTATTTATTTATGTGCGTTAATAGTGTTTGATTAAAAAGTTTAAACATTAAAGTATGCGAATTATACAACTTAGAAGCATTTACGCTCAATGATCAGAATAATTCGGTTAATTGGAAGATTTTAATTGAACGTTAAATTTATTCCTATCCGTGAAGCTCAACAAATAGTTATTAAATTTTATATTTGTATTAAATATTTTTCTTTTTGATAAAATTTTATTTGTATTCATTATAAAAAAAAATCGGCTACTGCTGTTCTAAAAATATCAATTAAATTTATTATTTCTGCTGCGATGAATATCAATTTATTTTATTATTTCAATAAATAACATTTTATTTAAATGTTCCGACTCGTCAATAACTGTTTGATGTTGTCGGCAAATAAAAATGTTTATCTTCATTTACTTGATGTTAAATTCTGTGTTTTATTAAGTTAATTACGGAAATTGAAAAAAAAATATTTACAAACAAATGTCCAACTAATTTTTTTTTCCGGTTCTTTTTTTTTTTTTTTTTTTTTTTTTTTCATAAAAAATATTAATAAATTTAATATTGTATTAAACACTCGAATATTAAAATTTAAAAATATTTTCCAAGTGTTTTTATGCTTGTAAATAGCATTAAAATTTTCGAAATAGTTCAAAGAAGAAATTAAATTTTTTCAAAGCAACTAATTCAAGCAATTTTGAGAAAAAAAAAAATGACCATCTAAAAAAGGCGGCGTCTCGCTCATTACGCGACCGACGTAGAGTTAATGAGATTTAATATTTACATTCACAGAATCAACAAATGTTACTAAAATATTTAAAAAAATTTCTCTTAATTTCATAAAATCGTAAAACATATATTTAATTCGAAAGATTAAAAATTTTTTACTTCGCACTTGTAATTATTTTTGAATATAAACGCGAACTGAAAGCTTTTTTCAAATATTTGACTACTTCTTTAATAAATTATCTTCCATTTTACATTTTATACATCAACTAAACTCGCATCTATTTTAAGAAACAATAATGATAATTCTTGATATAAATCCATTTCATTCCAAAAACAAGTAACACACGAAATAAATTTAAATTTTCGCTTTGCATCGTCAATCACTTTAACAAGTTATAGATGTAGAAAATAAATTTAACATTTTCTCATTTCTTTCATTGGCAATTCCGTTTTATGCACAATTTTTATACTGTTTGAAGTTGTATGTTTTTATATATATTTGATTTACGCAGAATGTAAAAAAAATATTTTCTCATAGAACATAAAAACGTAATGTTTAATTTATTTTTTAGTAAACATAAAAAATAATTAAATAAAAATAATGTTATTAAATAGTTCCATCGAGTTTGCCATGGCTGACGTAATTATAAGGCAAGTAATCGAGAAATATATAAAATTACGATAAGAGTAATAATGCTAACAGTTATTACGATGTCTGAAGTTAGTAATAAAATACCTCCGATAAAACTTGACCGTGTCGTTTGAATTTAGTGTAATTATAATTATTAAATTGATAAAAAAAAAAAAAAAAAAAAAAAAAAAAAGAGTAATCATCTTTACGAAATTATCAGTAAATTAAAATCTTGTGAATAATTCCAGGGAAGCAAATAAAAATTTTTTCATTAATAATTTTAGACACCATGTAAAAAAAATTTTTTTTTTTTTACTGTGTGCTTATCACGAGCCCTTCCCGACTGCTTTAATATCCTATTTCAGCTTTTTCACGTACGCTGAAAAATAAAAAACAAGATAGTAAAAAGCTTACTATATATGAGTAAAAAATACGAGCGATATTGCGATGCTCAAAGAAAATAGAAAATGTTGCAGCAGGTACTTGCAGTATCAGGAGCTGGAGCAGCAACAGTAGTAGTAGAAGTAGTAGTAGTAGTAGTAGTAGTAATAGTGGTAGATAGAGTCAGTATAAAGAGTCATACGCTTTAGCAGCAGCACTATATACCGTCAGCGGTCACAGTTAGAGGCTAAGACCTGGATTACGTCTGCTCTGAATAGGAAATTAAGTATTTGCTCTCTGCAACATCAAAATGTCTGAGGATTAACGAACCGCATTAACTTGAATCTTTTAAGCTTTCTTCATATCCTTTATGAACAAATATTTTCCGTTCATAAAAACTTATTTTTTTATTCATCCATTTTATTATTTTCTCTCCATAAATAACGAAAAAATTAAAGAAAAAAAAAACATAATGTAGTGGAGTATTACGGAAATCCTGATTACTCTATTAACATGCCTATAAATTTATAAAACTCATTGCGTCAGTGACTGCATAAATTTTTGTGTAAATAAAACCGGTGTTTTATTTAAAAAAATATTTATTAAGTTAATCAATAATTAAATAAATCAGTAATTTATTACAGACTACTATTTAAATATCGTACCACATCTGAATTTAATTATAATAATTATCTTGATCCTTGTTTTCATAATTATCTGGGTCGGAGGACTTAGCGACACGAGTTTGACCGATAATTGTTTTGGTATTCATTAAATGAATATTTCTCAACGGACTTGTCTCAGTCTCTTTCTCCGTCTCATTATCTTTCTCTTCCTCTAGTGGTTCTGGTAATTCATTTGGAATAATTCCAAGTCGTTGTTTTAAATTAATGGGTAATTTTAACGTCCAAAAACTCGGACCGATAATAAAAATTGGTGATAATGTTCTTGTTCTCGTGTTCCGCAATTCCAATGTCAGATTATCTGTTCGATTATGAGCTCTTCTTAATCTAGAATCTTTCTTAGAGTTATCAGCAACCTCATTAGTCAGCACTCTGGCAGCCTCAGTGGGTCCACTGGTAATTTGCGGAGCCGATAGTCCAGAACCAGAATTATCAATAGACATTGGAAGAAAACGATTGGATGATATTTCCCTGAGGAATTGCTCTGGTGGCGAGGATACGCTCATACCCCACCGATCGCTTGAAAAATTATTCGCTGGTTCGAATAACTTTTCATCTTTATTCACTATTTCTTCTTCTTCTTCTTCTTCTTCTTTATCAACTTCTTTGCTTTCGTATTTTCTTCCTTCTTCTCCTTCTGCCTCCCCACGATTTATTTTAAAATTTTTTTCAAGCCCCACGCCTTTACGGTCTTTAAATTTACTTTCGTCTCCATCATCGGCCCTCGATATTGCCATCAAAAAATCCACCGGGGGATTTTTCATACTCATGCCCCACCGACCACTTTGGTACTCAATTCTTTCATCTTGGGTTAACCCATTGGCTTGAGAAGTTCCTGACTTAGAAGAAGAATTATCGAATTTCTCAAAGTCTAATTTCTTGCTTAAAGTTCGTCGTGCCTCTGTCGAGTATTTACCCGCACCTCCAACCCCACTCCCACTTCCACCCTTTACCTTCTTATCCTTTGCAAGTGTATTTGAAGAAAAATCTATTTCCGATAAATTCACTTCCCCTTTTACACTTGATTCATTTTTATCAACATAAGTTAAATTTTTCATTTTTTCTTTACTATTTTCCTCAACATTTTTCCACTTTTCTAATCGTTTTTTAGTCAACTCTTGCATTTCTTCATCCCACTCATCTTTTTTATTTTCTTCCTCATTACTCTGTAGCTTTATTTCCCTCTCCCACACTGGGGGTGGCCTAAAAATTAACCCAATTAATTTATCTGTCGACTTTCCCAACCCCCAAACTTACTTAGTGCCGTCGTCTTGCTCCAGCGGTTTCAATGTGTAATTTTTCAGCCAGTCAATATGGTTTTTAAATTTTGAATTGGCCAAATTTCTCCTCAACTGTCTCGACTCGATAAATTCTGTAATAATTATATAATTAATTAAAATTTTAATTACCTCGATATCGAATGCCCACTCTAATTATTCAGACGTTTAATTTACTCAATATTTGAGCAGGTTTAATTGATAAAAAAGACTAGTCCCTAGTGAGTATTTTACAGCTGAGTAAACGACTTCTTATTGAGTGGGTCGTGATCTCTCTCGTCTGAAGAATACGTGAGCTCCTGACTCCAGTAGAATAAGAAAATTTAATGTCAGACAAAAAACCCAAGTGAAAGGTAAACGGTAATCAATTGTATCAATAGATCAGTGACTCATAAACGACCTTTGAAATTTTCACTAAAGACAATTTTATAATTTATTAATTATAACTATGCACCAATAAATGTAAAATCAAAACATTTCAATTTCCGAGTCGGTATTAATCAGTTCAATCGGAAACTATTACGCAAAATTTAATCGTTACACTGTGAAAAATTTCCAACAAATTTTACTATGGGTGCATTGTAACACCGGACCATACGAAAACTGGTACAAAATTTACAAGTGTCCCATAGTAAACGGTATGCGCAGACGACACAATTGGGACCTATGCGCATACGTTTACTATGGGACACTTGTAAATTTTGTATCAGTTTTCTTATGGTCCGGGGTTACAATGCACCCATAGTAAAATTTAATGGGAATTTTTCACAGTGTACCAATAAAATCGTGAATTTATGATAAAAGCTTCATAATCATAATCAGGCATAGATCTCACAGTCGCAAATAACTCACCAGCGCTCACTTGAGCTCGTCATACATTTTTTATATTCTTCCGCTCTCGTCTACACGTCTCGGTTCAAAACTGATGCATGTATACATATACATTGCACTATTTTCCACTTGTCTTCGCAGCATTTAATAATTTTATGTTCGCACGCTCTTGCATGTTAATTTATTACTACGTTTTCATGTCCTCCAAAACTGTACTTATATTTTGCCTATTTACTATTTCCTTTTCCTTCTTCTTTGTTCTATTAGAACTACAACAATGACAACGACAAAATATTTTTTTGTTGTAACGAGAAAAAAAGTTAAAAGTTGTATTTACTCTGGGGTTTCGTTATTTTAAGCGACTCAAGGGGTATGAATAAAATTATCCTGTGTATCGTGAAATCAATATCCTACTACAGCTTTACGTCAATGTCTTACGTCGTCTTATACACATCAAGTATCACAAAAAGTTGTTCCACTATGTTTATTTTTAAAAGGGATACTTTATTGCGAGCATGTACAAGTTTAAGCTGTTGTTATGATGATGGCTACATTTATATTTTTATTTTATGGTAGTCCATATTTTAAGATGGTCATTGAATAAATATATTTATGAAAAACAAGTCATAAATAAATTTAATAAATTTGAGGATAAAGTACTTATCAATAATTCTGTATTACGAAATCCATTTCCGTGATATTTTATTCTATTAATTTTTCATTTTATAAATATTTCATTAATATATTAATATTTTATTCTAAGGAGTCATAAGAATATATAAAGGATATTCGAGTAAAATTACCAAATTCTCATTTTACGGTTTACAGATCTAGTAAATTCTTTAGTATATAAAATGATCACTCCGAAAATTCAAGTAATTTTTTTTATTTTATTTTAGATTTTTTTTAATCAACGTCTTGATTAAAATGAAATAAAAATTTTAAAAAATTTCATTACAAATATTTATTGCCAGTAAAATCATTCACATAAAAAATTAATTAAATTTTTCAAAATCATTAACTCACGTCTGATTCAACTAAAAAAAAAATTTTAGAATGACCATTTGACCTCATCAGTGTAAAAAAAAAAATTTTTACATGAATAATTTTATTTGCTCAAAAATCGAGAATGTTCATTTTGCCTCAAATGTACAATTCGCTCAACTAAAAAATTGAAAATTTATATAAATTAACAAGATTGTCATTTTTTAAAATATTTTTTTATTTTGCCTGACACAAAGTTTATTTAATTTCATTTTGTCCAAAGCTCCCAAATTTCACACACAAATATTTGAATTTAAAAAGAATAAATCACATCATCCGATTACAAAGTGATGCATAATCTAACTAATTTATTAAAATATGAGCGCGAATGTGTAAATGGCATTGAAATAATCAGCTTACCGGGTAAATCCTCCGAATAGGGAGCCGAAGTTGTTAACAAAAGGACGTCAAAAGTGATGAGTGCGGTAATCCATGCGCGATAACTGTGTCTTGCATTCATCTTGATCACCAGAGTAGAGTGCAGTCCGTAGTATACACATATTTATTAACTTATACTATACATTATAGTTATATATATATATATATATATATATATATATATATATATGTATGCATGTATGGATTATATTGAAAGCAAGTGGGAGAGTTTATAGTGTAATCAAAAGCACGAGCCACGATCTATGTTAATATCTTGACTGTAGACGTACCGAGATACCATTTCGATCATGACAATTTATAAATTTTAACTGCCAGTAAAAAAACTTTTATATTATGTTTTTAATTAATAAACAGCAGTTATATTTTTTAACGACATAAAGTAAATAAATAAACAACTTTGTTGAGAAAATAAATATATATTTATTATTATATTATGAGTTATTAATTTTTAAGAGATATATTGAAACTAAATCGTCCTGAATTTATATCATTTTTATTTATCTTAAAAAAAAAAGTTATATATTTTATATTTTTTACGCCCGATAAAAGTTTAAATAAATATTTTTATGTTTCGAATTTATATTTTGAATGAACGATTATTTTTATTTTTTTTTTTTTTAACGGTAGAGTTAAATTTAGTGAGCTGACGAGGAAACGCGTCAACGAGAATCGATAGTTCGATATGAAAAAATAGTCAATAAAAATTTTTAAACTTCGTGACTGATAAATTACGCGTTTTTATTTGGAGCGCGAAAAATAAAAAAAAATGTATATTTCGTATAATTCAGTAGTAAAAATTGAGTTGACATAAAAAATGCAGGAGATATTGGATGTAGTATTGATTTTTTTTACTAAAACGGAAGACCATTTCGGTGTAAGAATAAGTTTCATGTAAGAAAAGTTTGAAGGCGATTCTCAATTGGACCATGATTCCATACACTTTGAAACTCAATCTTCTTGGCGCGCTCCACTTGAGATTTATGTTCGTGAGAGCATATCGAGGACTTTTGATATTTGACAAAGACGTGTCGTCTTGCTATTGTCCTCTGACACTGTATACTACAACATCTTTCGGATCCGATGAAATTCTTTACTGAAGAATTTACAATTTGCGATCTACGGAGACATAGAGATCTAATTTAAAACAATACGCCAAATTATACCATTGTCATGTGAACCAATTTCGTTTTATAAATAAATAAAAACACAAATTTATTTTTTTTTTCAAACGTCGCAGAACTCAAATATCAAAAATATAAAAACTATATGTATATATATGATAATATAAATTTTTGAGTCATGCGTATCGAAAAATATTTGTATGAAAAAGTCATTATTAGACTTTTCACTCCATTTACATACTCAAGAAATAAACCAAACTTTTCATATTAAAAAAAAAAAAAATGGTCGAATTCGAGCGTCCGAAAAAAAAAAAAAATTCTGACAGAAGTAAATTGTGCGCATGAGTCTGCTGGCTATATCTAAATAAATTAAAAAAATTAATCTCATATATTTAAAATTCTTATTTATAATTCGTCCATTATCCCTTCGCATAATTAACATAATGCATAAATCTATCGAGGGAGAAGGCAAAGGATTATAATAAAAAAAGTACAGGAGTAAAAAAAAAATTATGAACCTTCAGAACTTTAGTAGTATAGTAATTAGCATACTGGTAACGTCATGTTGGCTAAAAGGTTTGCTTATAAAATTTTCGCGTAGTTAATATGTATGATAAATATTAAGTATAAATTATTTTAAGCAGCCGGCATTTTTTAATTATTACTGACGATCAATTAAATTATGTTTTTATCGACTATCGCGGTAATGCCACCGTGCATTTGGATCGATGTCATATATATACTAGAAATAATTTATTGATGATAAAAACTTGAAATTAATCTTGATAACTTAATTTATATTTCGATTGACATAAAATATTTGATTGTTACAGAATGTAAAATATATTCGATGAAAATCAATTAAAATGTCATTTATATTAATAGTGTGTGGTTTTTGGTTTCGACATTCATGTTAATTTCCTTTGTGCGCAAGCTCTTGTCGAAAAATTGAAAAACTATCAATATTCATTTGACGATATTCGTTATAAAAATAAAACAGCTAACTCATCAAATGCAATTATTATAAAATAACAATGAGTTTGTATAAAAAAAACGCAAACCAAATTTACCCATACCTATATATATTGATATAGTTTGATGAATAGTAAAGATAAGCGTGACAGTTTGATCGAATTGTTCTTCCATTATTTATTGTCCTTCTGACCGGTCTAAAATTCAAAAGCTATGATTCATTGCATATTCATATGTGTGTGCATGATTTAGCATAAAAAATAGTTTCAGGTATAGGTAAAATTAAAAAAGTAAATTAGTTATTTATAAAAGCCGGATCCAACATGACTGACATTACATATTAGACATTAATAATAAATTTTCCAATTATGACCGACGCCGTTATTCCCGAGTCCATTTGAACCGACCAACAATACACTGATCGATACCCATAGACAGTTCGCATTCCTTTTTCAACGTCCAATTTATTTTTCATCTCTCAGCACTAAATCCTTCTATCGACCAGCAACTCGCTGACAATCGCGTATCAAAACATCACGAACTTTATGACTACTTTATAATCGTACATTTTTATACTCAACATAAGAAGATTATTACCATTTCTATAGTTTTCTTCCCTACCTATTTTCATTTACTGATTCAACAATAGCTGAAACAATATAGCCCGAAAAATATAAAATATATGTCATCATAAAACTGCACATTCAAACCTATTCTTGTCTCGATAAAAAATTCTTTACATCATTACTTTTTTAAATCCTTGTAAAATTTATCACTAATTAAATTTTGCCTTTAATATTTCCGTTACAACAGTATTAATAAAAGTAACTTCCAACTTTCCAAATCCGAAGAAATTTTAGTGTCACGTGGGCTTGATAATTCCAAAATTGGCTAACTTTATAAATATATATATATATATATATATATATATATATATATATATATATATATATATATATATATATATGACTCATTTAAGCGTACGTACTAGCATTCTGCCAAAAAATGTCGTCTAAGAAATTCCATTGAAAATACAAAGAAGCGTTCTTCTACCTAATATACCAAAGATCTCCAAACATCCACCGGACACTTTAATTTTGATCAGGATCAACTGTTTTTTAAATTTTTTTTACGAAAGCTTGTGGATCAATTTCCATAAATAACTCACCAAATTTACTCTAAAATACAATTTTATTTACAAATTGTTAAGAATAGAAAAGAAATCTTTATATTTTTGAATTGCTACAGGCAAATATTTAAATAATAATGTAGCATTAAATTTAAAAAATCGAAGTTAAACTTCTTGAAGTACAACAAGACATACAATTTAAAGTTGTATTGGATAAAAATTTTCCGTAATTTCGTTCAACAAAGTCTCATATTTCTTGTCCTTATATAAATAGAAAAAAATAGTTGACAATTATATAGACAGATTTGAAAAGTTGAAAAGTATAAGTCTTTAAATCTCAATGTATATGTCTGTTCATTTAGCTTTCGGCGATGTTTCAGGGAAGCGTATCGAGGTATAACCACACCTCGGGCAATGGCATAAATCTCTTGAACGTAGCGTACATAATGCCTCACATAATACCCCTTGTGTTTACACTCACGTGTATGTACGTGTAGTTTCATCCAAGTGCGCGAGTATGTGGGTGGTTGGACGTACAGGTAGATGCTTGTGTGTTGACTTGTCCCCAGTGCTCACTCGCTGGGAACTCTAGAACGTTAACGTGGCCCCTGCTGTCTGGTTTATTAGCTCGCTGCTGCGTACGTTGTACGGGAAAATTATTGCCCATGTTCGATTTTGAAATTAACTGAGATTGCTAAAGACCCAGTCCATACAGTCCACGAGCATTTATAATTATAAATTATTGTTCGAATAAAATTAATGACCCTTTTTATTTATATTTTCATTTATTTTTTGTTACAGCCGACAATATTTGGTACCGTAGCATCAGACCTTAATCCTAAGGATGGCAACAGTCGAAGGGTAAGTAGCTTTTTTTAAATAATGGCTCAAAAATTCTTTAATAAACCCTAGACTTATGATAAAATAAAAAAAAATGTATATTTATATACATTAATTATTTGACGAGACATTTGAAATATTAAAAGTCATATAATAGGTTCATGCACGGAATAAATTTGTCTCAAGCGAGTAATGAGTAAAAATCGTCGCCAAGTTTACTTCTCTCGAGTCTGTGCTATAACACGCGTTGATACGCGCTCCTGGTTACTCTGAAGGTTAGGATAATTAAAAGTTATAGCCATATCAAGTACCCGAGTTTTCACCGTGTGATGATGATTTTTTTTTTTTTTTTTCACATTTATTATTTTTAATTTTGCCCTAATTGTCAAGAATTTTTAATTTTAATTAAATTTACAAGCATACTTTTTTTCTATGTACGCAAAAAAAAAATTTTGTTTAATTTGCGAAATACTAAATTATTACTCGACTACATACTCGGCTATTAATTATTTCATAATTATTATAATTACCGAGGGGACGAACTATGAATGTATAGTTTTAATTAGAGAGGAAAATAAAAAAAAAATAAGTTTGAATTATTTTCAAAGGTAAAGTTGTGTAGCGGTAATTTTTCGATGGTCGTTATCGGTTGTCATCTGGGTATTGATAGACAGGGAGAAAAGACCGAGTGAGTGAGAGGTAGCAAGCGACGATGTCGAAATTAACGATCGTCGAGTAGACCGTGTGCGATGGGTAGTTTGTAACAATTAGTAGATGAGATAATGCAACGGCTGTCTCTTCTGGTATCTATCGGCCGACCGAATACTCGATACACTTGCACTCCTGCTATATCGTTGGCATCGATACCAAGTCCACGATCCATCGATTTCGTGATATGGCCCTTGAGAACTATCGTTCCCAATTCTCGGTTCACCCAAGCATCCTCTGGATCTCTCAAGTACTCTTGATGTCTATATAGTATCAATAGTCCTTAATGTCCGTACACGTCTATTAGTCTTGTAATTACACAAAAAATTTACCGATACAATAACCAACTAGTTCAATAAAAACAACTTTCTGTTTTATTTCGTCTGCATATGGAGTTAAGAGGCTGACAAAATGATCCGGTTCAAAATTTAGTCTACGAATTTTTGAAAAAATATTTTTACGGATTTGGATTTATTTAATTATTTTATTTCGTTGAATTTAAAAGCAATTGTTCTAGAGAATTCCCACAAGATTAATGGCAGGGATAGTGGTAATAAACATCTTTATTATCCAACTAAAAGAGATGCAGTGTCTAGCTTAGGGCAACGTAAATGGAGATAATAAATCGCGTAGAATCACAACTAAATTTTAAGTCTATTCTATTGTATTTAAACCATTTATCCCAAAAATGTGAAGAAAATTCTTCATTGCTTTACATTGGAAGAAAATTTCAATTACATAACCCACAATTTTTTTTTTTATCTGTAATTAAATTACATGAATAAAATGGAGCTGTTGAAACCACTTACAACAGAGAACCTGTTAAATGTATCACAAACACGTAATTTTACAAACGATTGCGTCGAGTACAAGGGCAGTATAACAAATAGCCCGAAAACATTATCAGGTATGCGGTCGAAACGTAACGAGCATTGAGTTTAGTGCACCGACGCTACCAATAGAGGTCAGTGCGTCCACGGCGCGCCATTAGTCGCGTCACCGTCGGGCATTAGAGTAGAGCGTAACCTATTGTCGTTGGCGTAAATCCGTCCGACAGTTTGTTCCTACTTAATTGCCTCATCAGACATGAGATAATCCAGAGAGGACAACGTTCAATGACGATGGGGACTACGACGGTGATGACGATCACGATAATAATGATACGGGCAAGAAGATAACCAAAGATGATGGCTTATAGACGTATATTGTGAGTCATTACTCAGCCTGATAACAGATTAGGATTAAGCTCTGCAGTATGTTTGTCTCAATCTTAAACTTTGATCCCTATTTATCTTGCGAGTAATGAAACAATAGCGTCTCCCTTTGTCACTTTCAGGAGCTATGTTTTGCGCTAATGCATTGTTCGCACTAATTACGCACATCTATTAATACTTTTAGTGTTTATATTTATACAAACTGTTTGTTTAGGAAAATTCCTGGGCATTGAGTTGATTCGCCCCCAAGCGATAAATTAATTGAATGTCGTTAAATTACAAGAGCAAGTACAAATGCTGTTAGATAACCAGAGGAGTATTAAATCCTCGGGTGGTCGCGTGGTGGCTTCTTAAACTTCTTATTACTTTGTTTCTCTTTTTGTCTAAGAAGGAAAATCTTCTTTGGGTCTTTCTCTCCTACTGGCACGTCATCATGAAAAGATGAAAATGTTAAACGATAAATTAAAGAGGCTCACGAAAAGCCGAGGAAAATGAGGGCGAAACTTTGGTCTTTGCCCGGTGGCGAAAACAACACAACTACATTTACACTTGCTGTTTAAGTTACTTTTTACCAAAAACTTTTTTATTTTCTCTTTACTTTATCCCTTGAGCACTGTAGTAGTCTACTTTCTCTTTTCCATTTATGAAAACTTGTAATTACAGCACTAAATTTGCATACATGTATTTAGGAACTCTTTGTGTCTGAGTGCTCAACACATTAGTTCAAGGATTTTTACCATCAAGATTTAAATTTTGCTAAATTGTTTAAGGGATTCAAAAAGGCGTTTAAACTTTTTCTTATTAAATTGAAATGTTGTGGATAACTTTGTAATTTGTATTTACTTAGAACATTTCGATACTCATTATCGCTTTTTGTCGATGATAATATATGTATATATATATATATATTTTTTTTTTTTTCGAGTTTTCGATTTTCTTGGATATACTTCACGCCAAGGAGAAAAAAGTAAAGAGACGTAACAGCTGCCGCTGCCAGGCAATTTCCCTCGACGAGTACCTCCGTGACTTCCTACTACTATTTAATACATATATGTATGTATATATATTCTTTCTTGTCATATTATGACAAAGAGCTCGATGCTATCGGTAAATTCTTACCAAACTTTTTTGCAATTCATAATATTTTTTACTGACACTAAAAGTTCACATAATATCACTTAATTATTATTTTATAATAATAAGTACTCATATTTTTCAAATCTAAGCTACTCATATATTTTAGGACGAATATATTATCGGGAATTCAATAAACCCAGTGGATGTTTGACCGACGTAATTTTAAACTGGAATAATTTGTCAGTCAATTAACCCGCGGAAAAAATCTATTTATTTTTTTATGGTATTTAGTTGGGGTGTTTTACAAAAAATATATGTATGTATTTACAACCTATGAATATACAGTGAAAAAAAGAGAAAAAAAACTATTGAATAATATTAGCTATTATTACCGTGTAATTTATTAAGTCGCGGGGAAATTTGTTGAACTCTCCCGTCGTTTCGCGCGAAGATTTATTGAGCAATATGTCCTGGCGTGTATAATAACTCCACTTTTATGTTAGTTTATTTATTTATTTATTTGTAACTGCTAGCAATGTTAAGTTGAGCTCATGACTATGACTCACGTCTCGTCCTAATGCGAATAAAATTACCATTTGAATGCCAGTTGATAGCACAATCCACATTATTTCACCCCACGGTAATTGAGAACTGATGGTTTATTTACTTCCGTTTGTTTATCGCATCGTTTTTATTTACAAAAGACACTATTTTGTTTTTTCTCCATTTTCGTACAAACTGAAAATTTACTCGACTTATTTTATTTACAAAAAAAAAATCACACCCGATTATTTTAAAAAATAAATAACTTTATCTGCAGTCTGGAAATTTTATCTCTCTATTTAAAATAAATATTGAATATATTTTTTTGTAATGAAATAAATGAAAGGTATTCAGGCAGTCAAAATATTTTTTTTTTTTTTTTCAAGTTAGATTTTTTTATTCGCTTTCACAGTTCAAAAAATTAATCCATGGTAAAATAAAAAGCTCTTTCTAAATTTGAATTAAAAAAAATTAAATTTACCAACTGACATAATAATTTTTTAAATTTTAAAAATACTGAAAATTGAATTTTTATTTTTTTACTTTTTTTTTTTCATTATGAAAAATTTTACTACACAAAAAAAATTGACCTCAAATTATAAAATATAAAATTTTTGGAAGTGGCGCAGAATCGAAATTTCGCGCGCGACCTCTTAAATTTATTTATATCAGCTCTGAAAAGTGAGATCGAAAAACAAAAAAAAATTTTCGAGCGATTCATATGTATTTAGCATAAATGAGCATGATAATAAATAATACACCACAGAGTAAGTCATGAAGCATAGTTTAAAAAAGTTTGGAGTTAACAGAGCGCAGGTGATGGTTGTAGCAAGTGCGTTTAGCCGGTGATTGTGATGCTGATGCTGATGTTGATGCTGATGATGATGATGAGGATGATGATGATACAGTTAGGTCGGGGGTGTGCACGTGTGTAGCTGGTCGTAGCCAGTGGGTACCGGCATTTAGCTGCGGGCATCAAGGTAATTTGTCATCTGTAGTGAAACCGACGTGGGGCAGCGATCTGCTCGTTTGATGGGCCTAGATTAATTAGCTTAGCTTCGAGAGAGTTTGATGATGCAGACTACCAACAATTTCACGAGTTTGGGTGCCTGGTGCACGATACTCCCGTGTTACACGTGAATTCCCAAGCTTATATTATATATCCATACATTAACTTATGCAAGCATGTAATCCGATTAATCCACATTTAAGTGAGTTTATAAAATAAAAATCTTCAGTGTTTACAGCGGTGTGTAGTATCCAGACACTAACAGAAATAAAAATAACAAAAAGTATACTTTAATCTGTTAGTTTGCAATTCCGATTTCTTTTAACACAAAATAACGTGCATACATATGTTGAAATAAAAAAAATGTTTTAACAAAAAAATATATAAATGAAATACATTTCGCAGAGGCTTTAGTGCTTGACGAAGTGGAAGATACGTTGCAATGTTCACCACCATTTTCTCCCTTTGTTTTATTTTTCTACCAATTTCCACTTTACTCTGCTCTACTCTACTCCACTCCACTCCACTCTGCTCTACTCTATTCCACACAACACCAGATACAGCAATTCACCAGTTGGCAATCGTCGAATTTCAAGAACGATTTTGGCTTTGTTCTATCCAACAGCTGTAATAGATCTGAACGATATTCCACAATCCGAAATACACACACATACACACACACACACACGCTGAATATCAGAGAGAGCTACTGATTAAACACAATCTAATTTTATCCTCTTAAACTACACTATTGTGTACTCGTTTTCTCTGTTTTAATTCCGCGACAAATACTAATACTTTGTCTGCATTACGTAGTTACGTAATTTTTAATCTCACCTTGGAATAAAATGTCAGAAGACTGAAATAGACTAGAGTGAAATAGAGAGCTATTGATACGGAATTTTCGACAAAATGAATGGTTTTAAAATAACAAGTAAAGTTGACGGAATTAAAATAGTTTTTAACGGCATTGACTTTGAGCTTTTTCTGTTAGAAACAAGTTACAAGATAGTTGTAAGACCTGGGGTTGGATTTCTTTGTCAACAAAGTTGGATTAGACCGAAAGGAGAAAATGGGTTATTTATTATTAAAATAAATTTTGTGACAAAGTAAAAAGCCGGGATATTTCGAGAGTTTTTCCAACAGCTTTTACCGTTTGATCATGTATATCTTAACGTTAAACCAAGGGATTACGGGGTTTTAAATATTACCTTATAATTTAACTCTCTGCTCGTGAATATTCAAATATATTCAGGCATTTAGTAAAATATTAATGTCTAGTTTGAATAAAAGAGAAATAAAAATTAAATAAATGGTAAGCTTTTAGATTCATTTAAACGATCAGTTTAAAATCGTCTGATAAATTATTTTTAAGTAATTTAGTTGGAAAATAGAGAATAGGGAATAGAAAATAAATGGTTTTATTTATTTTATTTTTCCGATAGTTAAAACATCGGATCTGATTTTCAAAAAGTTATGCGTTAACTTTTAACTTTCGAGCTTCAACTTGCGGTGGGATAACGCATGGGTGAGTATTGGAGGATGCAAATTGAAAACCAATACCTCGAGTCCTCTGTGTGGTAGAGGCTGCATGAAAGGCTCAAGTTATCGCGTGAAATCGTCAAGAAGACGTGCGATTTGACTACAAGAGCGCAAGTAAAATAATATATATACATGTACATGTATAAAAGTGAGTGAGTGATGAAAATCAGAGAAGCAAGTAACTGAAGCAAGATGAATTGATGCAGATGCTAGCAAGAAAGACAGATCACTATATAGATTGTAAAGTACAAGAGTGGTCGAGGCTAAAGTGCTTCGGGTCGGTTGCCATTAAAGATTCGCCAAGCTGTTCGATACATTGAAAGTAAATCCGATGGGTAACTTGGGTAGCAACTATTCTGGCAGCTACCACGGCGACGAAAGTGTCTTTCTTGAAACAGTCTGACTGGCACTCGATAATTCCGAATGTCGATAATACTTTAAGATTTAAATTCCAAGGGAATAAAAAATCCTGATAAACTGACACAGATGTCACACATTAGGTCAAATTTAAAGTGACAAAGAGTACTTTTAATCCCTGGTGTGTTTCAACCTGAAAACTCAGTCCAATGAAAAACCTGCTGAAATTTTTCTAAAAATTACTGTGTTATTTTTAGTACGAAATTTGAATAGAGAAGTGAATAAAATAATAATTACTTTGAGATTATGACGGGTTAATTTGCAGACTAAAGTAGAGTTGTTGCAGAAGTTGCATTACAACCACAAGATCTACCTCAAAACAGTTTCTGTTGGGGCTGCAGAATAAATATTCGGGTATCTTGTTTGCAGCCCCTTGCTCCTTCGAGACAACTTTTTTGTCACGTTTATTTTTCTCACCATCTATATTTAGTTGGCAATGCGACCACTATTACACCGCCTCTGCCACTATTATCACCACAACGTTTATACAATATTTAGTATATATAGAGTGTATTAAACTCACTGACAGAAACTTCATGGCAAACTTTCGTCGGCAAACCCGTCTGCAATTTTGTAACGTCCAACTTGCACGTTCATCTACACCGCACCGTTCTCAGCACAGAATCGCTTAACTTTAGTGGAGTTGATGCTTTCCCAGTTACAAGTAGTGTAAGGGCAAAGAGATTGCGAGTGTAAAGACAGACATGAAGAAAGGCATTCGCGGTGTAAATACTCCGAGGAATGTTAAAGACATCTTACTTACAAGTTGGATTGGATTATCAGCAGAAAAAGAAGTTGTATTTGTACTAAAAATTATAAAACGTCGAAACAGTTTTCCGCTCAACTGAACGGTATAAAAAATAAATGGAACTAAAATGAAGCCATTAAACGTTATTTCAAGTTGACTGATTGAATCGCGGCAAGGTAAGAGCTACGGACATCCGACCACGATTTTGCCAACCTCCCGAGCGATTTAGCGGACGATTGTCTTACGGTCGGTCGAATGCCGTGGTGCTTCGCCGGATATTCAATTCCCCGCTTTTGTCCTGCTGGATTGAGAAGCGTGACTCGAGAACAATGGAGCTCAGTAGACTTGCCCGGCTACGACGACGATGAGATTCGCTTTCATCCTGTAGATGCATAGAGAGAGTATTGCCGATTAGTCGAACTGATTAAACAACCTCCTCCAATATCATTAAATTTAAATGATGTATTCACCGCCTCGGGCAACACTGTGTCCTATGTAGTCTAGAGTACATACAATATATATTCAGTCACATACACCAACCTCGGTGTTTTATATTTTGTTGTGACATGCTAACCAATTTATATTCACTGAATTAATGCGAAAGTGGTTAATTATAACGTAGCTATGAAAATTGCCAGGGACATGGATGGAGGATACTGGGCGGGCTGGATCTACCTCTGGCCACAATGCATTTCTCTCTTGGCACGTGCACAGGAAGTACCGAGAACGTAATTAAGCACGGCAATATATATTCCTAAAGGGGGCCTAGTAGCTGCTGGTTCAAGTAGTGACTCGACCTCTTGTCTTTCGGCTCCATCTCGGCATTAAAGAGATGGAGCAAGTGAGACAAATAGAGGATCTCTGACGGTATGAGAGTCGAGTGGTTGATGTCTGTTTTAGAAGCATCAAAAGCTGGATATAACAACAACTTGAACTACATGCACTGGGTAAAAACAACGGCACATATACAGACCAGCTCCTCGGCTCGCCAGTATCCGAGTCAGTTCTTCAGTGCACTCGATCTTGGAGTCATAACCGCAAGCTTTACTCGCTGATCACCCAGATACTAAATTGTCTTCTGTCAACCTCGTCTAATCTCAGAAGTAATCTTCCTGTCGAGAGCAACTTGGCCTTGCATCTCGACGCAATATTTCCAACAGAGTTTCTCTCTTCGCTCATTCCTTCCTTCGCTTCTTCGCAACTCTACTTACTCCTCGTTTGACTATTCACCTTGAGTTTGCTTACTACTCAATAACATCCTCCTTCTCAGTTACGCAGAGCGCATGTACTTTACTGACATGTTGTATGTACCAAGTGCATGTTGTAAACCCAACTCTTGAATCGTAAAATCCCACACACGTTTCGGTAATAAGTAATGCAAGATTGATACGACCAAGTATCAATTATGTGATACGATCTTTTTTTATGTTGCAACCAAGATTGATCGATTTAACGACAGATGACAACCTCAATGCCATTGTACCCCGATATCGTTCGTAAAAAAGTTTATGTCACACGTTAAGTCTAGTTATCGATTTCAACACCATCATCTAAGTTTACGAATTTTTTTTTCTTTTTGATATATGTTAAGTTCAGATCAAAACCAGACGCTGAATTTTTTTTATATTTTTCATATCGGTAACAATTTTATACTACCTTACAATGATTTTTTTTAACCCCGTTAAGAAAATCGTTGGAGTCTTTTGGAAAAATGTTCGCATAGAAGTGGAAACAAATTTTTTTTTCTCGAGAATTTCTTGTAGGGTGACGAGTCTTGATTTTCTATAGATTTTTAATTTTTCGCTAACAAAATCGATTTTCAATAAATTCGAAAAGTTATTGTTTTGACCCAATTTTTTTTTTTTTTTAATATATAATTATCATTTTAGTAAGTTGTTTTAGAGGTTTATTATTCATTTTATTTTCGTTCATCCAACGAACGAGAGATTATTTGGCTGAGAAATATTTGCAGTCGTGCGATATGAGGTTTGCACATTTCAAGTCCTAAGTACTTACTGAAAGTGCTATATATACATATATATATATATATATATATATATATATATATATATATATATATATATATATATATATATATATATATATATATATATATGAATAAAGAGATGCCTGAGTCAAGTGGCATCTTCTCAACGACGGAGAAATCCGCCCGGCTATTGGTGTGCACATCTACTTACTATACCCACTAGTTTATATATAACTCAACCCGACTCATTTTATACAGCCCCCGTGACTCGTGATTGCGTCTGCCTCTGACGTTACTGACTTTCAATAAAGTCTCATATAATAATAACAAAAATTTTCATTAAACGTATTTAATTATTCTATAGAATATAAGATAATATTATCTATCACAGAGAACCGCAAAAAAGCAATTAGTAAATTCAAAGTTTTATGAAACTTTAAGTAAATTAAAAATAAAAGTTATTTAAATTTAAAATTCCCGAGTAGACTTTTAGCAACTTGTAGGTGTAATTCATTTACACTTTTAAACCGCTTCTTCAAAGACTTACAACTATAATCTTCTGTAAAATCTAATTGAAGTTTATTATTTATTATTTTTTTAATTATAATTGTAATTGGGATCCTATAATGGCTGCACGGAGGATGTTATAATCCATTTTTTCATCCTGAAAATGAACTGAAGTAACTTTAATTCATTGGCAGGATATATGTATGGGGAATTAGATAAAAGAGATGAGCTTACAAGCGTACAGTAGATAGATCAGTGAGACGTAACTATATATAATAGAGTCTCGTTTTCATTCAACCGTATTTCCGTTATTCATTTGTCTCTTTTCAATCTAAAATACGGTTTATCTCCCTGCTGATTTAAAAACCTTCGAAACTGGAATATAATCTTTTATTTGAAACGATATTAATTTTCATTTTATACCAAATCGCTTTCCCAATTTCGAAAGACCGTATCCTGAATTTGAAACTTTTCGATGTAAAAGAGGGAAAATATTGAATTGCATGAAAAATCGATTGCTAATTAGATCTGACGCGATGTTTGGCGACATATTGAAAATGCACTGAAAATTTAATTGCAATGAAATTTTCGGGTGAAACTTTTAGGATCGAGTTTTGATTTTCGAAATAGCTTAATACAAATTGGAAAAAGCTAGTTATTGTGAATAAATCAAGCCGAAATAAGTGAGCTTTCCGAAAAGAATAAATTGGAGCCGAGACGTCGATTTGGTAAAGATTTATCAGTTCTAGAATCCGCCTCTTGCGGTCCATTAGATTCGCAAATAACCTGTCGTGAAAGCCACGAATTCACAAACGGAAAATCATTCCTTTATTTTTGTTTTTTCATTTATTTCTAGCTCCTTTGTTCCTGGGTTTCTTTTATTATGATTCCAATGGGTTTGCTCTATTTTTTCTTTTTCGTTTACATTTAAATTAAACTCGTTTAATTATCAAGGATTAAGAGCTGATCCGCTAATTGTTGAATCAAAAGAATATGAATAAATAAATACGAGGGATTTTAACCAGTAACTAAAAATTTACAAAATGGATTTCTAGGCTGTTTTTGTTGGAGATTTTTTATTTTTACATTTTAGCATTTTGTCTATTTGAGTGACGTTAATACGTATCATACGGATTACGTGGATTTAAACATGAGAATAAAGACAACATGAATGCAAACGAGAGAGCCGAAATGATGGTGGGTGTATGTGTGTGTGTGTTTGAGTGCGTGGATTCAGTACGGCAGGAATTTAAATGAATACATCCCCCGTACATGTTTCATCGAATTTTTATCGGTTTCTGTATCTTTTTTCCTTTCTATGTATATCTAATATAATTATATTTTTACGATCAACACAATGTACTCGAAAAGCTTCTATTTATTTGTTTTCATTCGAATCATCAATGGAAACCGCATCCGGAAAATAGAATCACGGATTTCTTCCACGAAACCGTTTGAATTCCCTCAATTCGAAATAATTGGAAATTGAAGCCGGTTATCAAAAAATATTTAACGTTTTTCAATAAAATTATTTTGTGTAATATAAATATTTAAATCGTAAATGTCGAACAGTAAAAGTACCAGTGTCTCGCTAATAAAATTAGCAAACCAGCAAGAGAAAGAGAATTCTTTCACACAACACAATTCTTTTAATTTTCTTTCTCAGAATTTTTATCGCTGTTTTTTGTAAAGTCGACGCCAGTTTAATTCGTTGCCGGTCCAGTTTTTTCTGCCTTTAATCTCCTTTTTAAGTGAGTAAAGGTATCGTTTTTTTTTTTTTTTTATTCACTTCTTTTTTCGCTCCCGCTGTTACCTTTTCCTGATGTTCTATTCGTCTGCACTTGTACCTCTGATTTAAGCTATTTTGAAATTCCCTCAGTAAACAAAAAAAAATATAAAACAAATGGAAACAAGCATAAATGAATAATTATAAAAAGAAAAACAAAAAAAAATGTGCATAGCTTTGTTTTTTAATGAAATTCAGCATCAAAGTTCATTTAATGATTTATTTCAACAATTTTCGACTCGTTTGCCATCAGATGGAATTTCGTAATTAACAAGCTGGCGACCCATTATTGCCGCGATAGCTTGCCGGTGTTTTTTCAGGGCCAACAGTGAAACTCGGTCTGCCTATCGTTAACATGTCAAAATTTCTCTCTAACGGGCAATCTATCGCGACAAACGGTTTCCGTCGTTGATCGACCGCTGACGGAACCTATTTTTCGACGCGTCGAGCTTATCCGGCTTGCAATCAAGCGCAAGCTATAGTCGCGCCACCATCGAGGACGGACATTTCCGGGCAGGGTGGTACAACTATCGACACATTTCTTTTTCGCTTTTGTTCGAAAAATAATAAATTCGGCATATGAAAAATGGACCTTCTCTATTGTCCGTCACCCACTTCTTCCAATATATCTCTCGCTGTTGCTTCCAAAACTAGTTACATTTATGTCCAAAATATCTACATCTATATCCATGACCTGATGCTAACACACATAGATACATATATATATATATATATATATATATATATATATATATATATATATATATATATATATATATATATATATATATATATATATGTATATATATATATATATATTTACATAGAGGACGAAAGGAAACATGAAATTCTTGAATTTTTAATTTTCATATTCGTCAAATTCGACGAGTGAAACGACAAATCATCAGTAATTCTCTTGTCTGTTCTATATATTTTCTTTATTTCCAGGCAGTATAAACTCGTTCTCTGAGTTTACTCCTATCCACACAGGATTCGGTAGCAATGGATATTTTTCATGAATAGAAAAATTTATTTTTTTTCCTGCAGTATTTCTATTTCTATTTAAATTTTTTTTTCCTTTCCTTTCTTTATTATTTTTTTCAATGCTTCCATCATAAATATAAAATGATGCACTCACTTTTATATCACATGTTAACTTTCAGATATATACTACTGACACGAAGTCTATTTATCTATCATTCTCTGTAAGATATGAAATTGCTGAATGTTTTTATTATTATTATTATGATTTTTTTTTTAAATATAAAGAAATAAAATAAAAGCAGTGAGAGAAAAACAAGTTATGAAGACCCGCCTACCGCCTCTTGATCCTCTTTCCCCATTAATGCATCCCGCAGTCTCTTTGTAAGTCACCGCAGGGGAATAGAAAAATAATAAATTTAAGTTTCGTTGAAAACTTTGGTTTTAAAATGATATTAGCCGTCGGCGCGGGTATCAGAACGACGAGTAGCGACAGTCAGGGAGAAAACAGAGAGCAAGATGTTGTCAACAGAAAAAGGTGAACATGAAACGCGAAGAGAAGGAGCTCAGGAGAAAGAGTCAGAGGCCCAAAGAGGAGGCATCTCTCGACATACAGAGAGTACAAAGTAATGATAAACTTTTAAACAAGTCCCACGACCGGTGAAAAACTTTCTTTCATTCTTTCTTTCTTTATTTATTTTTCTTGCATTCCGTTTTTAAAACTTTGTTTTTTTTTTTTTTTTATTTTTTTCGTTTATTTTCCTAACGGAGTGACGGGGAACTACCGAACTCGTGGTTGCTTTTCTCAATGCTCCTTCTACTCAGACAACTTGCTCGTTTCTCTTTTCATCGGCAAGTTTTGTCGCGTCTCGGGAAATTCATCCACAGTCCAGCAGAAGCCTTCAGGGATTTTACGGACGAACGTAACAGTTTTCGGGACTTTCAGTCGCTTG
Source organism: Microplitis demolitor (assembly GCF_026212275.2). Classification (NCBI taxonomy): domain Eukaryota; kingdom Metazoa; phylum Arthropoda; class Insecta; order Hymenoptera; family Braconidae; genus Microplitis; species Microplitis demolitor. The sequence goes on from NC_068552.1 coordinate 17,651,876, forward strand.
GCTTCAACTGCTAGATCCTCCGAGTGGTTACAAAACGAACCTATGACTCAATCTTATTACTATTTTTTTGCTCCAAAAACTTTCAAATTTTATGTTTTTTTATTTTTACCGATTCTTGCGAAAAGTAAACGGAAAAAAGTGCAATAAACTCGATATCTGATACTTGTAACGACATTTTTAAACTTTGCTTGTTAGCTATTGAATAGTTGTAAAAGCATATGATTATTTGACAGCTTCAAAATCAAACCGTCGTCTCTTTCGTTTCATACAACGTTCCATTAGTAATAAGTCCTGGTAATTAGCTAATTGCAACATATAATGAACTTACTCTTCAAAGTAACCGCTTAACCAACTTTGGATACTTTGTAAAACATTTCGTAAACAAGAGGAAACAAAATAAATAAATAAACCAGTAAGAGCTTTTCAACAGTTTTATTAAGCAAGAACATAAAATAAATAAAAATGCATAAATAAAAAAGTTTTTGAAACTACAGTGTAATCATATGGTAAAACTAAATTCATATAAACCAAAAAGTTTATATGAATTTCACTCGTAACTGATGTGCATAAAATTGAATTTTCTGTTAGCAGCCGTCGGACGTCTTTTCGCTCTTTTTTTTTTGATACCCCAACGGCGAAAAGAAGGCATTCCGAAAAAGAAGGTACGATTCACGAATAATAATATATCAGGATGATGCAGGCAGGCAAGTCGATTTCAAGCCAAAATTATAAAAGTTTCTGCGGGACATGAGTCTACGACGTAGACATACATGCAAGCCAACCAATATTTTTCGATAGTATCATCAGAACACACGCTCTTTCTAGTTCTTATTTTATTTTTTTATCTTTTTCTTTATCACTTTCTTATCTGTCAGTTCTCAATTTTCCGATCAGACTTTTTTCTTTATTCAACTTTTGGCGAGGGCGTCGGACTTGACAACTGAATAAAATATTTTACAGAAATATTATAAAATTTAAATTCTTGAAAAAATTCCAAACATTTGCCGTTACTTGGTGACATCTAAAATATTAAAATTTACATTTTACGACTCGAAACTTTTATGGTAAACGCTTAGCAACAGTTGTTGCGTAATTTGCCAGATAAAAAAAAATAAAAAAAGACGGGACTAGTTTTAGTAGCGATTGTTTCGAGTTTAACGAAAATTTCTTTAGCCATTGAAAATACAGTATCTAAATTGTTTCCGTCTGTTTACAAACCGAGACACGTCGGTTGTGAAACAGTGTCACCAGATCTCGGAAGCACTTTCCCGACTGTCCAGTCAGTATCTCTATTTATTTATTTTTTTTCATTTATCTACCAGACAGAGTTTACCAAAAAGTTCAAATGAGAAAAGCTTTTCCATTTTCTTCTCAAACAACCAAACGCCACAATGCAATTCTTCCCACTTTCCGAACTACAAAGCTTTCTTCAATTTATATTTTTTTTTTCTCACGAGATTAAATGGTCAGCAATAAAGACACGTGTGTATCTCGGCTATCTCTCTCTGTCTGAAAAAAGAAAAAAGAAAAAAAAAATTAATTAATTTGATGTGTACGTGATGCAGCCGATGCCGAAGTTTTATTTCTTAGCAAATAGAAAGTTGATGGAAAGCTTTTCAGATTGAGCTACTCGTGAGTGATAGCTTGACCCAGAACCATAAGAATCCAAGTACCAGAGAGCTGGATGGATATCTGTAAAAGGGCAAGTCACTGCTCACATTCCCTCGGGCGCTATTTGAATCTTGATGACCTGCAATCATTTCCTTGTACTCTTAGCACAGTGTGTCTTCTAAAATTTATGCGCATTTCCACCAGTTGGAAACTTACAAGAGCGAAATTGCCCGGGGGATTAATCAAAGGGGAGATCCATCAAATATGTTGCCATGCTTCAATTACAACTTGACTCGTGACTTGCCAAGCCCTCGAACCCAAACCTTTGACAGACGGATTCAAGTATTTTGAGCATATAGAGTAAAGCTTCTGATAATGGAGACGTCTAAAACTATATGCAGCAGTCTTGCTAGGGTGGATGCTACAGAATAGAGAAGAGTTTTAAGTGAAGCCTGAAAAGTCGTACTTTACGTTGCTGTATGGATAATCCAAAGTGGTCACAGCGTGACGGTTGATACATGGCGGGTCAGACAGGACATTGGTCAACTGGACATGGATATATCGCACCGGCTGTATTACTGTTTCACACTGGGCTCTCTACCTACATTTGTATAGATATATATGTCTATTATATATACATAGCCCGCAGTTCACAGAAATCCTCTACTTTGTCGCCAGAATCTACAGCGACATTATTTAAAAGCAATGCAGATGAGCTCCGTAGCACAAATGCTTGAAGCTTTTCACCAACCCGACTCTCAGCTCTTTAAACTTCTCTCATGCATGTTACAGATACCATCTATAGACATTTCATCGGGCTAATGCAATGCTTTAAATATTTTTCATTCATGTGTTTGTTGGAAAGATAAAAAATTGCGTCCAGTTTACTAAAACAGTTAACTTTAATTAATGGTCGCTGTGCTGTGGCAAAAAGAAAGAGAAAAAAAAAAGCAATGAACCCCGTAAGACATGTCGGAGCAGATGTTTTGAAGGGATATTCTGCGAAAGCAAAATCCTGAGTGGTTAAGTCTGCTATTGTTGGGTACACGAGTTTTGCTGTAAAGACACGAGGAAAAGAAGAAGTAAAATAAGAAAAGAGGTCGTTGAAAAAGCTTTAGCTTTAGCTTTCGTTTTAGAATTGCTGCTGCGGAGTTCATGACTTTGTCCGGTAATTGGAGATCCTTAACGATCCTCCTCTCGAAGTAACAGGCACTCAGTATCTATTTCCTATGAGTGAGATTCGGTATCGTCAAGAGTTGTGAAGAAAAGAACACACTTACCGTTTTAGTAATTGTTTTTCTCCGGTATCTTGATTGGAGCAACGGTATTTCAACTTTTTTACCTTACAAAAAACATGCACGGAAACCTGATACACTTTTACAGCATATGCTCGTTTTTTGTCTGCCGTTTTATCGTTTTTCGATGGAATAACAATCTTTTGCCATCATTACACAGCTTTATGTCTTATTAAAAATTACTCTTTGTTTTCCTTCAATATTTTTCGCATCCATAATTCCGGTGTCTTTTCGATAAGCCGCGCACTGGGTTAGAGGTCAAGAGGCGTGGGTAAGATTTATCTGGTTACAGACGGAATGAACAAGGTTACCCTCTTTTGCCATAGAAATGCTGCAGTACTCAGCTGCAGTCTTAATGCACTAAATCACGGTTCGCTCTCGGTTGGCTATTACACTCCTCTATCTCACTATTCCCAGCACTTTGGTATCTCTTCTTGATTCCCCGAGCAGAGATCGAGGGAAGCCCCGAGCCCTCGGCTGAACCAACTGGTTCTAACATTTGTGTTATACCTTAAAGGTATTCTCAAAATTACCTCAGAAACTCGGAGAATCCATTAAACTTTTGGAAGATTGATACAAAATTTAAATGATTCAACGACAAAGTCAAGAGTTACTTCAACTTTCTTGGGTCCGCCGAAATTCAAGACAAATTTTAATAGTTAATTCACAAGAAAAAGTTTATTTGTTAGTTACATTTCAGTGGTCGCTGAATTCAATTGAAATGAATTTTAGGACAGCGTCTACGAACCACGAGGTCTTGACCTACTCTAATACATGAAACTTAGATCTGGGCTTATTCAGTGACGCTGAATCTTTTCCATGTAAACTCAACTTTTACTTTATTTGTTTCCTACCCTCTTTGTGTTACTGCTTCCATCTATACTCTCTTTCTACTCATGTCAGCAATTTTAGCTAAAGTGCATTTTTCTTTACAACCGACTTTAATCCGAAGATTGTCTAGACCTCTACTAAAAATTGATTTAAATCCATGTTCCGCTAAAATTCATTCGCAAAATTATTGATCCCACAAAGCATATAAGAATTAACAACAAAAGCCACTTTAATCCAACTCTTAAATGTATACTCATTTTTAAAAAACACTTCTAAATGACAAATACAGATTGATTATTATGTCATAATCATAACGATCAAGTGGGATGACAATAAAGGAACAAAAATTACGAAATTATAACGGTTCCACAGACAGCAAAGACCTTTCTCTCTATATGGGCTTGCTGCACAATCGGTTGCAGAATTCTCGGAAGCTCAGATCCTTTGTTTGACACGAAGCGCTTGGCAAATGAAAATTAATTGCTCTCAAGTACTAAATTGCAGTCGTATATGCTTGCGTAAGGATCCAAGTGTTTATACATATATATGTATATACATATACATATATAAACATTTATATATACACATACTTGGTTACCCATACATCCTTGGTGTACTTTGGTTTCAACAAAAAATTAACAGTCCTTCAAAGCAATTATCTTTTGTTGTACGTCATGTACGTCAACACGTAACTCGAACGAATCGTTAGCATTTGTGTGGTCCACAGCACGAGATATTTACACAATTGGGCATTAAATGTGAATACACAATTAACAATTAATAATTATCTACGGCAGAGCAGTGTTATCCAACACTGAATAAATATGTATAGTTAATGTAGAAATTGGTGATAATATCTCCGGAGCACGAACATGGAGTTTCTTGTTAGTAGTATGGACATAGAGTCATTCAATAGTTTATCAAATTAAGGGATGTTCGAAAGGGTTTATGAGCTTAGCAAAACCAGGCCATCAGAATGCATTAACGATACGTTAGAGCACGGCGAACATCGTGCTCTCTACGGATACACACACTCAAGACTATCACACTCTGTTTCTTGTTCAGCTTCTGATCCCGGTGGACATCTCCGGAGCAGTCTCTTTCGACATAATCCCTGGCAATCTCCTTAGAAACGACTGTAACTCTTATAATCCTGTATTATATGTCTTGTGCACTCAATATCGATATATAATGCACGGAGAAACTCTGACAGCTATGACCTAGAGAGCATTAGTTATTTATATATAAATGATCAGAAAAGAGAAAAAAAAAATGAGGCAACTAATTTACATGTGGAATTTAATAACCAGCTTGAAGCTAGAGTCTTGTAGCGGTGGCGGTGACTGCGTAGACAAGTTTTAGAGAAGCTTTTAGCCCTGGCTATCATCTCCAGGCAACTCTAATGGTGTCAACCAACAATCGTGTTAGCCGTACTATACAGGACAGCCCTCGTGTGCTGAACGAGATATCCCTGTTTTAAATGGACGTTGGCGAGAGTAATGAAGCCATCCTGGAAACTAGCCTCTACCTCTACCTCTACCTCTTCCTCTACTTCTGCATCTGATTCTGCCCAGCCTCTGCTGTTACCTCAGTATCCCTGGCAGTGGCTCTTTTACCCTCGATCTCCACCCGTCTATCCATCTCTCTCGTTCTCTTATCCGTTCAATCTGGAATTTATATATCCACAAGCACGTTCATGAGAATCGTGGCCCCGTGAAACTCAATCGTGTTCCATTTTAACGCTCGATACCAACGCCTGCTGCGTTTACCCCAATAGCTTACACGACATGCGTGATAATCTCGAATTAATCAAATTAGAAACAGGGCATTTGAAATAGTTCTCTCACCACCATCGCGATTATACGTTACAGTCTATTAAAATAGTAACATCAAGAACTTGTGCTAACAGATATTGATTGGACATTTGATCAAATAATCCTGTGTAAGCTACTTTTACGCGCTGATGTTTCGACCCAACATATCAACAGATTCTTGCTGAGGCGAGCCAATTTAATGCTACGGTAATTATCATTTTCGCCACAAATATTTAGCAATCAAATGAACCAGGCTCCGAACTTCGACTCAGACTTATACTCAGACTCAGACTCTGGGGTACGGTTTCATAGAACACAGGAGTTTGAAATCGCTTGAAGGCTTCATGTACACAGGGTGCTTTTAACACCAGTCCGACAAGTGAGCCTGGTTCTCTCTCGACTCTGGCAGTGTCCCGGGGCTGTGTGACTATAAATTCGAAGATAATGATCGCAGTACGTCTACGTCCGCAGAATCTACAGCGCGCTATGGGAGTAATAACTTATCCAACGTACCACAGTACCACTGGTGCCACTGTTCTAGTGCAAGCACGGATCTGCTTTGGTTCGTTCATACGCACCATACATTCGTTGGTTATACACATTGTTAGCACATGTATGGAGCCTCGGTGGATGCCAGCGACGCGCCCGTTTGCGCTCCAGAGCTCTCTCGTGCATTCGTACCTTCGTACTCGTGGGCTCGTACATCCATCCCGCTATATATATTCCGGTAGAATGGCATTACGTGCGATACGACAGTAGTCCGGATGTTGGCCAGCATGAGAACAATTTATGGGACGCCTCAGCATAGGAAGACCCATTGTCACACCTATTTTTACGCGTATGCATGTACCTATGGATTGATTGTTTGCACGGGCATAAAAATCTATTCCGACCGTTTGTCATAAGCCCTTGACAAATATCATCGTTGAGTGATTACTGGACGTATTTATTGCCTACGGAGTGCACTAGAGCCAGTTATTTTCGTTTTTTTTTTTTTTTTTTTTTTTTCATCATCAGTAAGTGAATTTCCCTTTTTGTTCCTGGAAATTAAATTTATAAAATGGAAAATGGTATACGGATACGACGTTTCTCTCTATTGAGTTCGCAGATTATATTCTGGCGTACGGCCAATTTAAACACAAATGTAAATTAAATTAACTAGAAACCAAGAGATAACGGAGTTTCGAGCTCAAGTACCGGCATTCAATTGACACGAAATTTTACTTCGACAGTTCTTGATTGCGAGAAAGGGCTTGAGTGTTGAGATTATAATTGTTTAATAAATGCACAAAGTTCTCGATACTAAATGATAAAAATCCACCACCTAATTTTTTTATTCAATTGCCAAATAAATAATTATATTATTTATTTAATTTATCAGGTAATCTAGAGGTTAAGTTTTTTTTTAATCTGCATTTGCGTGTAAAATTAACGTCGTTTTGTGGAAAACAGAGTACAGGTAATGAGGTTTCTACTTTTAGTTTTTTTTGGGTCTCATTCTTCTCTTTTGTTTTCTATAAAATTAATTGTCCCAGACTACAGGGCTGCTCACTCGTAAACTAGAGATGGTTAAAAAGTTCAACCCTCTAGATGGCTTTACCTCCCGTCAAATTTAAGTGACGGTGAGCGTATGTTAATATAAGACTTAAGTTCAAACGCGAGGTGTAAAAAAAATTAAAACCAAAGAAAATCGTTGGTACGAAAAAAAAAAAACTTTAAAACTTCGGCCATTCTTTATTAATGATCTTATTCTAATTGAGCTCCTATTAATATTGATGATTAATCTCCCCACTGAAAACTTAACATAACTTTAAAAAAGTTCACCCTAGTGTCAAGTAATAAATGAATTTTTTTTTTCCGACATTGTATCAAAGATTAAAGTTTATATACACGTCGGTATCAAATGCAAGATCATACAATTTTTGAAATACGTGTTTGCTTTTTCCGTTGAAATATATATAATTTTTTTTTTTCAATACTTTCATTCTTCGAGCCGGTAGCAGGATTTTGGCTGGTGTCCAAAGTGGAAATTAAATCCGAGTATCGGAATAAAGAAACAAACTTTAAAAAATTTTTAAAAATTCAACGTTTCAGTAGTCACTTGACTAAAGATTTTAAAATAATAACACAAGTACCGAGGGTAAGTCGAATGTACTTGCAGTCATTTAACATTATCTTACGAATAATAACCCCCCAGCGCCGAGATACTTGCGCTGGCATCTATGAATTTACAACCATGAATTTACAGGTGTTCTCTGTATATAATACATCACTCGACATTTCTACTCCGGTGCATATAAATCCTAGGTTGTTAACGGTTCGCTCGGAGAATATCCCTACCCAGTTGTGGAATATCATATTCAAAGCTTGCATATACCGTTACTTGAATAGTAGAATATATATTTGCAATGTTAGGTTCAAACTCATGGCTACTGAGCTATCCTATGGCTTCTTATGACAGAGCTTTCTCCCAGCGTTTTACTCGCTATATAAACACACACACATACACACGGATATATATGTCTATATGTTATACACATATATAGATGGATGAATAAGCAAGGAAACACGACCTTGCATTCGCGATTACCCCCGCGGCATTGACTGTGAAACCCTATTATGTTTGTTATCATTATGAGAGATGTTTGTGTGCCTCTGATGTCTCGGATATTTCCTTACTATGATTAATAAACAAGAGATTATATTTATTATCTCAGGCTATACCAACATCTTCGGGTATTTTATTAAAAAAAAAAAAAAAAAAAAAAAAAAATTACTGATTTATACAATGGAAAAAGGACGATGTTAAAAATGGACTCAGTTTAACACCACGTGGTGTTAAAATGAAATAACGCCGGTATAGACGGTGTTAAATCGGTGTAAAAAAAATCCACGTCTAAAAATTAGAAAAGAAAAATGTATGACATGATCCTGAAGTTAGCAGATGATTAAAAATTTTTGAAAATTTTTTTTCAACAAATCAACTGCAAAAAAAAAAATCTAAAAAAATGCACATGTAGAAAATTCAAAAAACTACAGGTGCAATTTTTTAAAATATTTTTTTTTTTAAGTTTAGAGCCTGGAAAAAAAATTCAAAAATTATTAAACGTCAGCTAACTTCAGTATCATGGGTATTACATATAAAAAAATGACATAATTTGAAGCCCACTGAACACCGTACACCGTAAAAAATTTAAGACCTACACCGCCTGAACTTACCCCGATTTTTTTTTACAATGTAAAATTTTTTATTCGGAAAATTTAAAACTAGTTATGGTAAAAGCAATGGCAATGAATGCAAATCAGGTGTAAAGTTAATTGAGTAATTATTATGAGACTTTTGGTGACGGAAAAAGAGTGGGAGAAATAAGAATAAGAGTCGAGGTTAGAATTGATGGAGATGAAGATGGAAATAAGGAAAGGAAGTAATTGCAGGAACTTTTTATATTTTATAGTAAAATATTAAGTTTCTTGATGAAACTCGGACTATATTTGTTGTATCTATAGGTTATTTTTGATTTAGTGTACGCGTTGGTGATGTATATAGTGGACGCGCGCAAGAACATAACGCACGCGCGGTGCCATCAGTTAAGCTAGGGGTGGCACCCCGTGGAATGAGGATCCAGACTAGTCAGTTCCGTCTTGTCTTCACATCGGGAAAACCGGATATTCGCGATCACCCAGGTCATAAACTCTCGAGTTATCGGATACAACCGGCACATTCGAGAGCTTGTGAAACAATTTCAGCCGTTAATTTTCGGGATTCTAAGTGGTTTGTTGTGATTATTATTAATTGTGATAATTGAGATTCTTGTGTGCTCTCGACAGTATGAACCAACAAAATGTGATTTATTGTTAAGTTTTAATAATAATTATTTAAGAGGTATAGTTTGTCGTTGATGGGAGTGTGGCAATCGAGGAAAATTTAATCGGAAAGTTTTAAAAGCGCTGTTGATTTTTTACCTCATGTTGTTTAGAATTTATATTGTCCCTCGGGCTTCAATCAGCTTCAAACTTTTCATTACGATGTCCGTAACACGAAACTAATCAATTTTATTAATCTCCAACAATAATCAGAATATGTCGTAAATCCGATAATGATACATTTTATGGTCCAGTGCTTGATAAAAATCATAAAAATTTTTCTTCTTTAGTTTTATCAAATACATTTTTCTCACCTTGAATTATCGGATTTCAAAAAAATGATTAAATTTATCAAGTACAATTACCGTAAATAAAAAAATTTATTAAATTTAATAAAGTAGTTGGTAATTTAATTTTCAAAAAGTTTAAGTATGAAAAATCTTTAATACCATCAGGACAAAAGTATTTTCAAGTTTAACTACAACAATGTATAGTAAGAAAACCAAAAAATAACGTGAGTTAAAATGCAGAGGATCGGACACAAACTCAATTTTTCTCAGTGAAAATTTTCCTCAACAAATTTCCGCTGAGTTGAATGAAAATCAAAGTTTTATAACTAAAAGATGTCTCTTTTACCCCAAGTCTCACCTTATTTATCTTCTCGACTCTGCCTTAAACTTTCTTCACTTTATTTTATTTAACCATCCTTTTCCTTCCCTGCTCTTCAGTCTTGACTCTTTACCCTCATCCATTTTTTTATGTTTAACTTTTTTCGTCCAATGTCCTCGTTGAATAATCCATGTTTTAATGCAACTTACCAACGTTCGTTGCGTTCATTACAAACTTAATTTCCGAGCTCTTTGTCCCGGCTAATAATTTAAAGGAAACGTGTCTCTACTTAATAAAATTTTCAAACATTTGAAGTCCCAAATTTTAAATTAAAAAAATAAAATTACTCTCTAGCCGAGCGAGCATAAGGCTTAAGAGTTGAATTACTCTCAGTGATAAAAGTACTGAGTTCCATTGATCTTTTGTTAGTTCTCTTAGTGTTCCGCGAATAAATTACAAAGATGTATAAGAGATAGAAAGGAGGACAGGGTGGTCGGTAAATCAAATGCTAACTCAATTGGCACTAAAGTGCTCTCAATACCCGTGGAAAACGAATCAAAAGCTAATATTAAATAAAGTCAACATTTCACCAGACTTTTATTTATTTTACCTTTCATTATCTATCACATCAAGTCATTCTATTATTAATTTGCCCAATAAGTCACTCGGGACCAAAAATTATTCGAATAATTTCGTTGAAAAAAAATTAGCATTCAAAATTAATTACGCGGGAAAATTACGTATTTCAAACTTCGCTCCGCTGTATAATTTTAAATCATGGCAAGAAAAGAAAATATTTTTTTTTTACAAAAAAAGTTTAAAAAAAGTCTATGAATCGTAATGCGTAAAACGTGAACGGGTTACGTGATTCAATAATGCGGTCTTGTGAAAACCATTCTACCTTATTTCACTTCATATCTGATATATTTCCGTACACTCCGAGTTCATGTACTTATTTCAATTTATCTCACGCGACAGATGAAAAAACTCGGGCCTTCATAAACTCTAGTAGACTAAAAAAATAATAAGTAAATATATATTTTAAAATACAAAATAAAAATTCATAAAAAAATATATATATATTTGTGTTTTTAAAATTTACAATCTCTTGCGAACGGAGCTTTCAATCGATGATATTTATTTAGCTCTGAATGATTTTCTCAAGTCAAATACAGTTTGTGTAAATAGATAAGCCTTTTGCTGATAAATTACTTTTTCTTTCGAAATATTTGTATTTGTATTTATATATAAATATATATGTATACAAAATATAGATATATTATAAACATTTCTCTTATACTCACAGACTCTTGAACTATATTTTATTTTTATTTATAAAAACTGAGCTAGTAAAGTCTCGAATCAACTCATGCCTTACAACATCAGAGATTGCGCAGGAAAAAAAGCTCTTGTACTCCACTCATCCACTGGCTTCGTTACTCCATAAAATTTGTGCTTAAAAAATAAAAACAGAAGGATAAAATAAAATGAAATATACTTAGCATCATATTCTTTGGCAATTTCATCCTTGGATTTATTCTCATTGACCTGAATTACGAGAGACAGTCGTCGCTTATACGGAGATACAGTCGGGAAATAAAAATTAGCAGCTGACGTATTTGTCTAAACCAGTGTAAAATGAGACCCGTAAAGTAGGTAAAGTATCCAGCCCTCGGTGGCAGCAGTGAAGAGGGAAACGGCTTTGACAAGGAAAACCGCAAAGCAGCGCCCAATGGCTAGCTGCGTTCTGTTACACCTTACTCTCGTCTATCTATCCATTTGCCAACAGCACACTCACCGAGAGTACACTAGTTGTTGAGTAGAGGTATAGAGGATAACTATTTGCTCAAGTTTCTCTCTTCCATTTGACCTTTTACCTTTTGCTGAACTTTATTCAACACATGTTTCCATTTTAAAACATTCACTTAATTTCTCTATTTACTCATCAACACTTGCCGTAATAATAATTATAATAATTTTTAGTCAAAATCTTGTTCTCGATCTCTGTAAGACTCAGAATTTTTTTTATTTTTGTTCAAAATAAATTACTAAAGCCCATAGAGCTTTGATAATTATTCCTTTCAATTTTAATTAATCTTTAAATATTTTCTAAGAGCACTGATGTACATCTGGAAGTCACCTCTCTGACTTTTGAAGTAATGAGAAATTATTATGAATCTGTGACTCAAAGTAAGACGCATGTATAATAGATGACTTGAGAAAAAAATCTCTTATGTAATTTGAATTTTAATTTAAGTAGAGTAGAGAGAAACGAATAGTGAAGTTTATTGACACTGAATTGGTGCGCTCGGTCCAAGTCGCTCATAAGGGTTGCAAATTAATTCGGTACTTTACATACGACATTTGGCGTCTGGGCTGCCAGTACGTAGCGCAACACTTGCGGTAACATATACTGAATTCAGTTGCTGGTTAGAGTTATCGTTGTCAGTTATGTGAGCAAACAGAACAGAATTGTAGTTTTAAATAAATTCAGAAGACTAAAAAGTAAACTTATAACTTGCATTGTAGCAACACGTGGTCCAACACAACTGGCGAACTCCGAACCCACTAAATTCCATTGCCGATTTATTTTTCTGGCTCTGATGTTTAAAAATAAATAAATAAATTAATTAAAAATTTGTTAATAAAAATAATACCGCGGGAATTTATAGTGAGTTGCAAATTTAAAAATATTAAATTAAAAATTCTCAAACGTGTAGCGAGTTGAGATAAAAGAGCTGAGATTTTTTTTTTATTTTTAATTCCAAACATTTTTGTTGCCGGAAGCTTGTATACAGTAGACTGGCTATGAAACTAAATTACTGGGCGAATTCACCAGCAGTAACCGGAAGGTGTCATACTTAAAATTCCTCTTATATCTCGGTCTGTGGAGTATTTTATTTTATGCTTTCATATAAATTGACAAAGACTTGGTTTAAAAAAAAAATGAATAAATGAAATCATTAGGGTGCATAGAAAATGCGCATATTTATGAGCTTTGATAGTTGTCTAAGAAAGCAGAGCAAATAAACACTAGAGTTAATTAAATAGCTTGATGTCACAGCCACCGTAGCTTTTGTTGTCGTGTTGTGTCTAGCTTGGTGGCCTGAAGCTACGCAAGCAATGCCAGTGGCACCATATCCAAGAGCCCAAGTTAAGACCGACGTGAGGACTGGGGCTGGAGGCAGAGGGAGACCGCGTAGTCAAACGATTCAGTTCCACGATCTGGGAGATTCCGCTGATGCAAATTGTCGAGACTTCCGGGATGCCGTATCCAGAGTGTACAATATCACCTCACTAGTCTAATACTATTGGGTACTCGCTCTTAGCATCTATACAGAGACTGTAATGGAGGATTCTATGACCTATGTATGCTTTATTACAGCATCCATACATAGGGTACTTTGTGAATCCTGCATCAGCGAGAAACGTCCGGCAAACAGTTGTAGAGCATACTCTTCCTTTATCCTACATCTAAATCCTTCTCTCTTCATCTCAAACAATATCCAGACAAAACTGTCTCTCTCTCACTCGGAAACTCTCTCTTTGCCACAACGATTACTCTGATTGTCGGATGCAGAATCTCCAGAGCGGAATATATGCGGCGAAGCGTATATCTAACCAGTACTTTGAATTCCCTAGATGAATATCGTTGTGGGAAATCGAGAGAATTTCATTACGATAGATCCTAAGGTGAACTGATTTCATAAAAATATTTTTTTGTTTTACCAGTAAATTATTACTGTTATTATTTTAGTTTAATTTCGAAGTAGAGATTAAATTATAAATTTAAATGTTTGGAAATTTTCTGGTACCACGGATTAATGTATAAAATAAATGATATTTATTAGATTTTTACGCACGATTGACTCAAATTTCGTTAATAGACTGACTGGTATAGTAGCTAAACAGAATCGCTCATAGTTAATTAGTTTTCACTCACATCAATGAGTAATTTGTCTTCATTTCACTCACTCGCTCATATGGGGGCTATGAATTTACTCGAGAAGCCGGATACAATTCCCGCATTACTGAAACCCCTTTTGTATATCGCGATTTCAATGACTGAACATATTCAGACCGAGATACAGCCTGACTAATTGCGCTCGCGAATTCAACTCCGGAATCCGGCACCTTCGGTATTCGCTCTTTCATTTTATTTGCAATTATTAGATACATTTTATTAAATTCATGCCCAGCATTAATTCCCGCTTTCACTGGAAAAATTATTCGCTACTTCGAAATTTTGTTAATAAATTTCGTGGTATGGCAATTAATTGATACTCTCATTGTCATGAGACTTTTATATGTAGCCGTTTGATAGAATTTTTCATAACTTTTATTATTTTGATAGAATTCTTTGAGTTTTGTTTGCACAAAAAAATACAATTTTTTCAGTGCAATTCAATTTTCGAGGCATTTTTATATATTTATATATATTTTTTTTTTATTGTGAGTTTATATTTATTGTATATAAATTTTTTTTTATTCAGCTTACATCGTGATAGATATTTTTATTTTTTTTTTTTATAAAAAAAATTTTATAAGTCTTGAATACAAAAAATGTATATATATGACATGGAACACATATTTTTTGGATTAAAAAGAGGACATATTAAAACGGATCTAAAATATTTTTTTTTCTAATCAAATTTTTTCATTAAATTTCATATTTAATTTTAATAATGAAATACAACTCATATATAATATCGATCAAAATTTCCATAAATCCGCAATTACATAAAATACTGAAAAAAAATGTCATTAAATTTGTCAGAGTGAAAGCCTTAAATTTGAATAGCAATTGAAAATAATTACAAAATATATTATTGAAATCCTAATTTCCTCGGGATAAAATTAATTTCCGTAGTAATTAATTGATGTTAATTCAATATTGCACCGAAATTAACTCTCATGTTTTAAAATTAAATTCAAACATCAATAATGAATGAAATTGGAAATTAAGTATTATTTTTGCTGTATAAAAATGATGATCCCGTATCGTGAAAACAGTCCATATTGATAATAACAATAATAATAAAATAACATAATGAAATCGTTAAAAATCGATCGAGTGCGCACGCATTGAACAGTTAATCGGGGCGTTGCAAATCGGCGATAGCATAAAATCCATCGAACCGTTGGTTTCATTTAATTTTCCGCAGATGTCCTTTTATTCGAGCACATTATTTACTATATATATACATACCTATATATCTCAATAACTGTATGTAAATTCAAACCTCTCTCTCAACATACCTGCTAATTTTCCTGCCATCAACTTGATTTTCAAACGTCCAATAAATAAAATAGAACAACCTAAAATAAATATACAAATAAAAGGAACAAATTCAATCAACACAAAACATCAACAATAAATGTCATTAATTAACTCACTATTTTATTTACAATTCATCCATATTTCGTTATTTAAAACTGTACACAGATCTACAAGCCGCAATAAGAGTCCATGAAACGATATCAATCCTCGTCAAAGGGACGATTGAAAACGTAAAACAAAAAAAATTAAAATAAAAATAAAGGGAATAGTGTCGAATTAAATACTCTAGCGCTTTGGCTTTATTCAAACGTGACATTTTTGTCCAGTCTATTTGAAACAAAAAAAAAAAGCCAAGAACGCTTATGGATCTCTCGAAACGGTGAACATAAAACTGAAAATTTTCCGGTCTCGGACCATCGACTCGCCGATCGTTAACGTGTGATATTTCCCACGGGCTCAGTCAGATCGTTAATTTTTCCCGATACCTTTTTCACACTTGCAAATTATTCTTGACACCCGACCATTTCTCATCTGTATCTGTAGCACATACATATGAATACTCATATATTATAACTTATAACATAAAATTAATGATCACTTCGATATCTCATTTTTTTTCTAAATTATTTATCTAATTATTATTATTATTATCTAGACTCGAGTTTTTGGATATTTGAAAATTTTAAATTACGTGTAACTTCTTCGAGATAAAAAAAAATTTCCAAACGATTGATTGCAAATTTCATCATCCAATTGCAACGAATACTCATTTCATATCTACATGTATAAATAATGAATGGTATTGTAACTAAAATTGTAACATGTTTTCCTCTGATATTTTCCCTGTTTACTTAGCAATCCATGTTTTATTATGAAAATATTAGCAATGCATAAAATTATTAATAACGATCGAAAAAAAACGATAGTAAACTAAAACAAATATTGTGAATGGTAGTGCCGAGGACATAAAAACCAAAGTAATCATATCGAGTAAGTGAATGGAGAGGCAAATTTGCTCATGGTTTACTGGCAATTATTGTCATACGTTTACTATATTTTCGTGATAATTAATTGATATCGTAATCCGTTGTTGGTGCGTTAACCGAAAAGAGGGTCACTCTACAAGCATATCCGCTATCAGTATCAATTCCTATACACGCACATATATACGTACATATATAATATGTAGTATATACATATACATATATATATATATATACATTATTCATTATAAATACATAGGAATGTTTGAATTGGAATGAAGAAAATCTCATTAGAAATTCCGATAGAGAAATAGCTAGAGGATGTTAGTAATCACAAATACACTAATGCGATGTTTTATGCAAACATAATTTGCCAAAGTTCCTCTAAGCAGTTCAGCAAAGTATAATCAATTTTCTCATTTCCACTCGTTACCTGGTTTATACTTTTCATTTTTTTCGCTCTACAACTTTCATAATTTTTTTTCCAGCTTACCATTAAATTCAATAAAATCTAATCTAATTCCGCGATAAATAAAAACCTGACTTTCATAATTGATTTTTTCCTTTGTCTGCGGGTATGCGATGAGCGAAAAGTGTTTTTTCATATTGTTTCGTCGTTAAAAACAAAAAAGTAATAATAAAAATGTTGGATTAGATTCGTGCGTAGTTAAACGCTTGAAAAGCTGGTGTGTAGGCCAGTAAATTATTGAAGAGCCATTTTTAACACATGAAAGCTCGTGTCCCTTGCGACTCCCGAAAAATTCACTGGGACTTTTATAGACACGGGGGTGATATTTACGAGTATTTTTACTATTAATGCACACTCGTGAGAGAAAGGCCATTCGTAGGTGATAAACAACGCCTAGTTTTTTATCGAATCGATCGATCGAGCAGTCGCCCTCTTCCCCTTCTCCCTTTTCTATTCAACATTTTTCTCTCTCGCTAACTCGAGCTCAATGTTCGCTTGTACATTTCTATGTTCGATGATATTTTTCTCATGGTGTTTGGACACTTGGCTCACAACTTGTCGTATTTTTCATTATAAATTTTTTCATCACTCGATGTCTTCAGTGCACTCTGTCATGTTATTTGTTAACATTGTAAATGTAATTTATCGCGATGTATTTTCGGCAACAAATCACTTTTTAAGTACAGTAATATTTTATTTGAATCGCTGTATTACCAAACTTTTGTTATTTCGTACGAATTTTATCAAACCAAACTAAATAAATTTAACGTCTATAAAAAATAAATAAACTCATAAAACTTGTGCACAATGCGGCTGAAAACAATCGAGTGTTATTATTCGATTATTGAACGAAAAATAATATAAACGATTCAGTCTTCACTCGAATCCACTGGAGCTTTCGATTATCAATAGATTTTTTTTTTTTTAAGTATTCATTCGTTTGTTTTAGATTTAAATATATACCAGTACAGTGTTCTACTCCAGGTGATTTTTATTAAAATTATTTTAACAAATAAAATTAACCAGTGACAGTTATTGTGACTTTTAAAATATTTAACCCAAGTAAAAATTAAATTATCCGTCGACCCATTTTTTTCTATTGTTTTTTTAAAAATAATCTTGACACTTATTGATCCTGTCTATAAAATAACACGTGTCCTTAAAAAAAAAAAAATCATAAATTTTATCTCAGGACCAAGTGAAGAATTAAATTAAAATAAATTATGAATTATAATTAATTTCGGAATTAATATTAAGGATTAAGGAGCGTGGGCTGTATTAAAAATAGGGGCGGGAATTTGATCAAAATTTCAAAGACAGCTGATGATAGTGAAAGAAGACAAGTAAAAAATATTTCAATAAGTGCTGAAATAAAAATAATTAAGGGAAATTTGGTGAGGTGACCTTCGGCTGAAAGCAGTGACATTACTGACTGTTTATAAAAGAAATTGTTGGATAAAACCAATTGGCGATCGACGTCAGTGATGACTGAAGTGAGGTGGCGTTCGGGCCGTGGTGTTAAGCTCTCACCGGATAAATGTGCGCGATGTATTTTTACGCCAGCAAGCTGACTGCGGCGGCACTGAGCGCGGGTCTGCGGGGAGGCGGCGGCAGCGGAGGACATTCCACAAACACCGGCGCGGTCTGTCGCTGCCATGAGACATCAGCTAATGAAACAAGTGTTAACAAAATTAGCAATGTCGCCCCCGCGGAATTACGATCCCCGGGCCCGTCGTTACGTCAGCTGGGCAATTTTTCACCGCCGCCATCGTCAAAATCGACGCAACGCCCTCCTCAGCAAAATTATCACCCGAAGTCGAACATGAGCGCGGCCATTTCATCCCCGGGATTTGGGCCCACGACCTCGGAACATGTTTTTGTGACTGCCAATATTGAGCATCGCAGTAATCATCATCAGCACCATCGTCATCGTAGTAAACACAAGGTATAATTATATATTTACGTCGGACTGAGATATTTATAAAAAAAGGTTTAAATTTATTTGAACTCGAGAAAAAAAAATTAACAAAAAAAAAGTCATCTTTTCAGTAATTAAATTTGAATTTTTCATTGAAATTTGAAAAACTGGCAAAAAAATTTTTACCATATAGACAATCAATTTTTCTGCATGTTCATAAAATTCAGTAGCTAATTAAGAAATTGAGATTTTTGGGGTAATTTCATAGCAAAAATTATTTTCGTGTTAAAAATATGATACCTTGAGTGATGTAATAATCACAACAAAGCTTTTGTAGTTCACTTCACCTTTTCTAAAATCGTAGTAACTTTAATTATATCGGCAATTGTTAAATAACTGTCTTTCGTCTAGGAAACTTGTATTTCGATGATAAACATGGCTCAGTAAATTACGTAGTGAGATGATGACGAGTTACACGTCGTCTGGATAGATACAGTTGGGTGGCAGGTGACGTAAATTTGTATATACAACCCCAATTAAGAGAAAGCAAACTTCGTCACAAGGACTATACATGATTAATATAAGAGACTCTTATACAATCAGAAGTTACAAGATTTCTGTATAAAACCTTTGTAAATTATTCCGTGCTATTGTACCTCAAGATAGCTTACTACATACAATTCAGGCGTTTTGAAGACGTTTCAAGTAAACAATGTTTACTTACTGCGCTTCTATCTCTATATATTTTCATTTATTCGATTAATTTTATTGTTTAGTTTTTATTTAAATTCGATATAAATCAAGTAGTCAAATTTTGAAAACCCGATTAAATTAAATTGTGAGACATATATATTTTTGATGTACGTGTGATGTGATAACCCAGGCCTATAACCGCAGTATAAAAAAAAAATAAAGCATCAGGCGTTCTGGCACTTAATAGGATTAAGGAAATTGCTTTCTCATTTTTGACGGCAAGCTGAAAGTATCGTTAAGAGATTTTACTACTTACCTCTTGCTACATTTCCTTCTAACTGAATTTTTTTTTTACTACACACAATTTACTCTTTTTGCTTTCCTCCGCGAATTCACTTATTTACCTATTATATCGCGTGGAAATAAAGTTTTATGTTTAACCTTACTATTAGAGCATAAAACAAAGATTAATAATTTAGTATTTACTCAAAAGTTTGGGTAAGAAGTATATATATATACATATTTATCCTACTGTTATTCCTGGGTTTCATATTTATTCAGTATATTTTATAGACATTTCAAGTAGACGAGAAATACTCATGAGTCAAAACATACGATGTTGTTTTTAGAGCGAAAAAATGTTTTTGCTCAATGTCATAAAATTTTCTCCATTAGATTTATTTTCTCCATTTTTTTTTTTTTTAAATCTGAAGATTTTAATACACAAATTAATGATTATTTTTTCTTTTACTGAATTTTTTTAACTCTTATAAAAAATAATTTGTCAGAAAAACTGTAGTACGCAAAAGGTCAACTACCCCTGTGACAATATTATCTTAACACATTTTTTTTTTTTATGCGCGATGCTGTACTGTACAACACATGGTATTTTTCCGCAGAAAATTAACTCAGCTCGTTGTACGGATCACAGAGTACATGAACTGCGTCAATAGCTACGGACAATTAACTACTGAGTTGTAGGGTCATTGTAGTGTCATTGAAAGAAAAAAAGAAAAAAATTTAGGGGAAAAAACACGAGGTAGATGAAAAAAAATTCATTCTGTGCACTAATGACGAGCTTACGCTCAAAAACTCAACCTTAGAGTCAATAATTCGTCATATATATATTCATATATTTTTTTTCCTGGATAATTTTTTTTTTCATTATTGACTTCTACAAATAAAGAAAATATTCACGATCAAAACTATTGAAATTCATCTGAATGGACATGATTGACAATAAAGAATGCGTTCCTTATTTTTCATTCTCTCCGAACATTATACATATTTATACAGCTTTCGTACTCTGAAGCAACACATTTCTCATCAGCAATCTACAATCTAAAAAATCAATAAATATTTATTTGAAATGAAGATTTAATGCCGGTTCGGCAAACTTTTCAATACTACAATTTACCCTCGCAATCTGCTGAACGAAAAAAAAACATTGCCATTAATATAAAAATATTCCTCTTCATTTTTTTAGTAGGGAAAATTCTGCTGATTTCAGACAATTATGCAAAAGAGATCCCGAAATCTATTCCGAGCCCTTAAGTATTTTTTTCTACCCAGTCGTCAGCAGGAAGGGGCTATCGAAATTACGGAGGCAGACCACGAAATCGGGCGGCTCTGCGGTGTACTCACAAACTGGCCATAAAACCAACTTCGGTCTCGGGTAGGTTATTGAATGAAGCCTTATGAGTGGTTTCCTTGATCTCCGTCATGAGATTCGATACAGATTTACCGAAACACAGCTCGCCCCAGGCTGTGGATTATGATGGCACATAGATCGCATTGCTACTGTCCTTCACTCGGATCAAATTTACATTCCAGAGCTCCAGTATTAAACCCAAAACTATTCTTGAACGATCCATAAGCCCGGTAAAACTGAATTTTCCTTTCCCAAATTTAATAGCATCGTATCAATTGTCGTAATAAAATATGATCAATGTAAATTTTAAAATAAAATTATTTTTTTTAGAGCGGAAATATTTTACGAGTTTATTTGAATAAATGAAAGTATCTGGCGGAGGATTTCTATCACCTGAGTCAAGGTTCAAGACTAAAGATCCAAGATTTAAGGGCTCGGTTTAATTACTTGTAACACGAAAAGCTCCCGGTCATATAAATCAGACAAGCCCCGAGCGAGGGAACGGAATTGTTCATTGAGTTATTATCCAATCGTAATCAATCCCTGACAAAGGGTTAGTGTCTCGAATGTGTCGCTGAGTAGAATTGAGGCCAGACCAGGCGAGACCGAGTGGAGGAACTGTATGCACAGAATGTTAGGTCCGATCCTTTGTGTTCGACACCTTTGGAATAGTGTCGGTGGCATCTGCGTTCATTCCCGTTTGGGTCGTGCTCCATCTGGAACGCCGGGCATTCAATGAGAGAATGGCTTTGAACCTTCTGCCGAGCGATACGCTCGTTATAATCAAGTTGAGTGAGACTTAGTTACCTGTATCAAACCACCAGCGTGTTTAGTTGATGCACATTCGCTTCTTGTCGAGCTGTACATACATATAAACACACATATAATTCATGTATACACACATCGTGAGGACAACGAGCTTCCGGCAGCGGAAGCTTGCAGTTCCTAGTTTTGGAACTTTCATCATTATACGCCGAAGCTCATGTCAATAGATTATGTGTTGCTGGCATCATTATTGCCGCTCCTGGTGATGCTTCAGTTGTCTTCCTTTTCTTTAGATCCCCATCAAACTTCTCTTTATAGACACTGAACATTGATGCTGAGCTTCATAATCTTCAATCATTCTCCGCATTACGTAATTAATTCAAGAGTTACGTATTATCATGTGGTTTAATTTGTTATGCTCTAGGAACTTTCAAGCGCATTAATTAATTCCATCATAATTATCTATTTTTTTTTTTTTTTTTTTTGCCCTCATTCATTTATTTTCATATAATTTATGAGTTTAATTTGCACAATGCGCAAAGTTAGTCTTCCACATTCACTTGATCGACAAATTTTTCAAACACAAAATTGCTTTTGTGCTGATTGATTTATCGGTACCAATAGTTTGGAAAAATAATGATCTATGTAAATTTCATCGCATTTTTCTACTTCGCGACCCGAAATTTTTTGAAAAGGAAAAAGTTTATTTTCGGCTTATTGTTGCCCGTGAATTTTCGGTAGGGATCAATAACCGCTTATTCAATAGCTTAGACTGATAGAATTTATAAAAAATTACCAGAAATAAATCTAATAAAAAAATTTGTTAGATTTAGATAAAACAGAAAATAGTGTATCCATAAATCAGTATTAAGGTAACCCTCTGGGAAAATAGGCACAGTAAATTTGATGTAGCAATTTGAACGAAAAATGTATTGAATTTATATAAGTTATCACGGGAATTGTAGGTTATAACTTTTTAAAACATTTTTCGTATTTCAGATCTGATGTAGCGTAGATTGAAAGTATTGGAAAATGGTTGATTTTTAATTCAGATTGACTTAAAGAATCAGATTGCCGAAGCGTTAAACGTACATCTCGATTCAGTTTCAGTCTTTCGTTTCGATATAAATTTGAATTGCAAAAAGTGATCAGTATATGTACTCCCGGCAGTGTCTGCTAGGGTGGTGCTTGCTCCCAATCTTTATCCTATGAATGGAAAACGCTTTGAACTGGAAGTAGATATTCGTCTCCACTCTTCCTCTCCCCTTTTATATACAATTCCTTCATTTCGATTATCCACTTTTATTTCAAATTCAATCCTACCTGTGAGTGAATTTGAATTTTTTGACACTTTCGAATCACGGCACAGTTTATATTGAAATAAAGGGGAAGTCCAGACAAAGACTCCGATAAATTTTAATTTTAAAATATGTGTTAATACACTTTGAAAAATTCCTATTAAATTTTACTACGGGTGCATTGTAACACCGGACCATACGAAAACTGGTACAAAATTTACAAGTGTCCCATAGTAAACGTATGCGCAGACGACACGATTGGGACCTATGCGCGTACCGTTTACTATGGAACACTTGTAAATTTTGTACCAGTTTTTTTATGGTCTGGTGTTACAATGCACCCATAGCAAAATTGGTTGGAAATTTTTCACCGTGTAGATTAAAGTGAAAGTTAAAATTTTTAACTGACAGACGCCAAAATGGTGACAAAAAAACTTCTGCTGTAGGTATTATCTCCAGTCGTTTTTAATTGCGCCGTGTAATTACAATAAAAAGATAACTAAAAACTAGAGTCTGGTTGTTTTAAGTTAAGGCGAGTTTTTATTTCCTACACAACAGAATCACATGTCTAATTTTTACTCTCTTTTTTCTACTCTACCCTACACTTTTTGCATCTGTCTTTCTCAAGCTTTAATACCGTAGAACCGCGAATAATTTTACTAACAAAACCATAAAATTACGACTAAAACACGTACTTATTTTTTATCATTCGTCATTCGGAATTTTTATCTCGTTTATTAGCGCAAAAAAAATCTACATGAAATATAAATTAATAAAAATATACGAATGTAACTATTTCCATTAGAAGAATAAATTTTTTTTTTTGAGCAGACGACTGCGATGACACGATGGCGAAAGAGATGAAGAGAAGCGCCAGGAAGAAAATAAACGAGTTTTAAAAGTTTTATATTGCCGTAAACGAGTTACGCAACGACAGTTTTCAACTGTCAGTAAATTTAATTGGGCTTTAGTTAATTCGTTGAGTTATCGTTAGTACTTGTTGAGAATGATTAATTTACCTAGTGAATATAAGGAGTTGTCTGTATTTTATTTCATCATTCAAAACCCCGTGTAGGTACAAGAGTTTCTATTGTTCGGAACTCTTATACTTAAACTCGATAATTGTTTAGACTAAAGTATAATTTTGTTAAATATAGTTACCGACAAGACCTATTACCTCTGCGATATCAAATTACGATGGTTAGAAAATTCAAGTTATAATTTATAAATTAGACGTTTCAAGAAATTGATAACGCAAAGTTTATTAACTCTTTAGTTATAAGAGACTCGTATTCCCTCGAGTGCGTGTTACGTCATTGTAAGTCTGTAAATTACGGGAAAACTTGAAAGAACTTTGGCATGAGCTTTACTTTAGCTTCCTTACTCACTCACTTACTTACTTCCTGAGTCGTGATAAACGTAATTAACCCGCATCTTGAGTCTCTTGTCTGAGAAGATGGCGCCCATCACATCTGCGACGATGATGTCTAAATTTATTAGATGACAGCGGGATTAATTTGATAGATTCTGCATTATATCATTAATTATGTCACTATTTGATAATGAATAGTGATTATTATTATTATTATTATTCAGTAAAAGTTTTTGAATTTTTCATTTTGCCTTTTAGAGAGAGTGAGGGAATGACATAAAAGAGTAATAAAAGTAGGGACTGAAAGCTGAGGTGACAGCAGACTGGAAAATCTTTAAATACGAGACAACAAAGGGATCAAAAGTAGGAAGAGAAGTGTGAAACATAAATAAAAAATGAAGTAAAGTAAAAAGAGGATAGTGTGGAAGAGTCACTTTTCTAAAGACAGGAAAATAGTCACCTCAATATCGCTGCCAGCGAGACTTGTTTTCCGATTGCAAATGTTCCTCCTCTAAGGAAAAACTAGTGCCGGATTTTCTGAGATTCCAGTGAGTGGACCGAATTGCACGACTTGATGATGTATAAAAAAAAAAATAGTGTGAGCAGAAAAAAATGTCTTACAATCTCTTGGTCTCAATTTTTTTTGCATACATTATATCCTTTTATCAGTAAGCCGGGTAGAGTGGCTCAGAGATAAACACCGGGTATTAAGATTGAGGGATAAATGGGTGAGCAGATTTTCATCAAGTTCCGTGACTTGCATAAGCTACTAGTCTGAATCTCGGTATAAAAATAAATTGTGTACAATACATTCGGTTGGTCATTAATTCAAATCAACTTTAAAATGAAACTCATCAATAAAAATTATTAAACAATAGTAAAATTAACAAACAAAGTTATATAAAGATATGACGAATTTTAATATAGATATTGATATTGATTGCTGTGTGAAGACAGTTTTGAATTTTTCATTTGGTGAACACAAAGCAAAAATGAATACGTCACTTGTTTTTCTGGCGTTTAATCTGTGGATCGGCAATTAATTCACAAGAATCTCGGAGTAACGATGAGACGTGACAAATCATTTGGTACAAACGGGACATGATAAAAAATAAAGAGACAGGAAAAAAGAGTTTCATTTATCGAGCTTCGGGGACTGGGGTGCGAGAGATTCTTTTGAATGGGCAGCGTGTAGCAGCAATGTGTCAGCGAAGTAGGTGTCGAGGATGAGGCGAGCTGCTATCGGAAATTAGGAAGGGGTGAACGCCAAAGGGTGATAGACGTGTCAAACGGATGACAAATTACCCTCAACGGACACCTCAGGCATCTATGGATCCTTGTGTCCCTCTTTCGCTTCCTACTTATTCCTCTCTAAGCTCCAGACGTCCATGGCCGTCTTTGTCTTTGTCTTTATCTTCATCTTTGTCTTGGTCTTTATCTTTGTCTCGTCGCTTTAACAATTAAAGACTAAACATTTGAACTGTTGAACTTCATGAGTAATTACTAAGACAGTTGAATATAAAAGAAATGAAATAAATTTGTCAAGAATAAAAGATATCCAAATACAAGTAATTTTTATGACGTACCCTTTGCATAGTAATGAGGGTACTAACGAGGTCTATTCATATTCTCTAGAACCCCTGGAGACTACGATCTAGACTGAGAGAGCATCGGGCTAAACTATACTACACTAGGCTAAACCAGATGAGAAGAGAAGAGAAGAGCAGAGAAGAGAACAGAGCAGTTGGTCGGCTGGATCCCTTTTACACGGGTCTAAATCGTTAAATGCGTCTCAAAGGTACGAGAAGAGAATCGACGTCAGCAACACCATGTTCCCTCGTTCACCGATAATTCTACAGTTTACACATGCTCTCAATGATTAATTTAATTAACATACACGCTGGGTTCTGCTCGAGGCTTGTTGATGATCGATCCGAATAATCAATACAATCTCATCAGAATTTTCGAACTGACTAAATATAACTTAACATCCGAAGCTTTTAACGTTTTTACCTGCTCTCATTAGCTTTTATTGGTAATTCAGCTTATTCAGTCCACTTGTCCTCTTGTCCTTCTATTGAGACTTATTTTTTGACAGCATAAAGACGGATTTTTTTTATTAAAAAAATTTAAGCCATTAAATCACTTAAATTATTTCCAGTTATTTATCTCAATTTTCTTTCATCCGGGAAAATAAGCTTGTCATCATATTTCCAGAGGATTCGTTGAATGCCTCCGCTGATGTCGCTTCAGCCTCAGAAAGAGAAAAAGGAAAAATTTTCTGTTTAGTTGAGAATAATAGCTCGAGTTCTTAATATATTTCTTCAGGTAGTATCTCCATAAACCCACTTTTCTATGGAATTTAATGAAATTTCGGTTACTCATAAAGAATAATCTTCTTTTTGCGAATTACTATAATCGGAATTTTTCCCCGTTACATAGATAAGATATTCATATTCAAAGTTGGCGCTTTTTTTCATGTCTTCAATATAGAGTTGACCAGAGGTTACAAATTTTACGTCATAACTTGAAAACTTTTCAATATATTTTTCCGAAGAAAAACTGATTTATAAATTAATTTTTTGCAAATATTTTGAATGAAAATAAAAAAAGAATTTGTGCCATCCAATTTGTTGAAAAGATAAAAATTTATGGAATATACGAGTTTAAACTTTGCTGGGCAAGTAGAGGGAATGCCGTGAGTATGAAATGTAAGAGTTCATTTTTAGATGAAAAGTATGAAAACTTAACAAATAAATATGCCAGGAAAATTATATTTACTGTGCTGACTATTTTGTTCAATTTGAAATAATTATTTGAGATTCATTAATATTTTTCAATCAAATTTCTTTTTGGTCTACTGAATTTTTTCGTATTTTGTTTGCGTTGTTCTTTATTTACTATTTTTTTTAATATTTCAACATAGCGGATCACAATTGGATTTTATTTTATTATTTTCCCGACGTTATATATCGTTGTTATATTTTTCATAACACGTTATTTGTATTGTCGTCATAAGTCACAATATAATCAAATCACTTTATGAAATGTGCAGTGAGGATATTCTTTTCATTTTAAGCTCAAAAAACAGGTTATATAATATAACATTCCACGTTTACTACATTTAATATAATTTATTATTGAAAAAAAAATGCTTACTAAAATAAAATAATAAAATTTAAGAAATATTCATGACATGAATTTTATATTCGCGTATGTTATCAAAAGGAATTTCCATCGGGACGAGTATAGTGAGGAGCTTTCTTGTTCTGACTTATCGGTAGATGCTCGGAAAAGGAGCGCGGGGAGGGGATGTTGAGGTTAGCTTCTATTTTTCTCACCGAACCGGGCTTAGAGCCAAGTTCTTGAGCCTCAAAAGAAAGAAAATGACCGAAATAGAAAAAGAAAAAAAAATAATAATAATAAAAGAACTAGCAGCTATTTCGAATAGTCACTGGAACAAAGCGCCAAATATCTCAAAATTTCCATTTTGCTTATATTATATAATACTTGTATAAAGAATTTGAAAAAAGATATATTTTTTTACATGAAACTTTTTTATGAATTCAATTTCAAATTCCGCGGCACTTTTTCTTTTGCAAACATTTTCCTGGATTATTTTTTTTAGTGAGTTAATTTCCATTTACTATGCAGATAATATTTCTGACATTAACTTTCTTACCTGTCTCAACATTTTTTTTTCTCTTTTTGGTCGTTTTTTTTTTTTTTCATCATCATTTCCCTCATCTTGCACGGTTTTTGCCTTTTTTGACTTGAGGTTTCTCAAGTCCTCAAGTGGATACAACCTCCGGAAAACTCTTGACAGGACGACGCCTGAGGGAACTGCATATTTTAACCAGCATCTCGCTCTTCTTATGAAGCCGTGTCTGATGATCAAGAGAAAGAGCGAAAAAGCGTTAAACATGATTGCAAGTTCTTTATATACATATATTTTAACTCGTTATTTATCATTCCAGACTTGAGAAAAGCAACATTACTTACGTGAAATATTAATATTCAAGAAATTTTATCTAAAAACTAAATTTGCTATCATTGAAAAAAGAAAAAAAAAGTAGTAAAATAATTTGAAAGTATAAAAATTTTCAGTCTATTTATTTTTTAATAACTCGATAGATGAAAAATTTTATGATAAGGATTTCCAAAGTAACTGAATTGACGGAAAAAAAAATGAACCGTGACGAGAGCTAACGACATTGGAACATTCCGTAGGTTTCCCGCAGAAAATTACACTCGAAGTAATTTCCTCAGCGAGACATTTCCTCAATTTGAAGATTTCTCGTAGTTTGCAGGCTTCGTCGTCTGAAATCTGCTTTATTGGTTCCCTACTTCTGAACTTAACTTCCTTACAAAATGTCTCTTTTAAATCTTTTTAGCTATGATTTGACGAATTCCGACTTTTTTTCCAAACAACTTTGATAAAAAAATCTAATTTTGTCCACTTGACCTTTTTCCTTCGCTTATTTATATTTTTCATTCGAAAAGATCCAAATACCCAAGCAAATTGATTTATTTTCTTGTTTGCTTTATTTGTTATCGAATAATATTTTCCTTACAAAAAAAAATAATAATAATAAATCCAGCCAATAAACCATTTTTAAGTGAGGTATAAAGTTAAGATGTTTATTGTCTTAAAGTAGTAGAAAGAAGTAATGACAAAGGCATTAAATTTACAAAAGCTAAGGCAACTTGAGTTGCTTGCTAAGTGATGTAGAAAGATAGGGAGTTAAAATACTTAAAATAAAGAGCTGAAATACAGTAACAAAATAAAAAATATTACAAGCTTAGTGCACTTGAAGAATAATCATCAAGTTGAGAGAAGAATCAAGTTGCGCAAGCTTTATGGCCGCTATATATTTTCATTCACACAAAAGCCTTAATTTAATGCACTCTAAAGTAACTGACGCAAACACACCAAGTCCAGGAGTAGAGTTCATGAAGACAAAACGCGTACTAACATTTAAACGGATTTGTAAGTCATAGAAGAATTCAAAGTGTTTAATGTTTGCTCCACTAGAATTCCAGTTATTTATAGTTTGCATTTGTATGTTTGTATACAAACTTATTCATATCTACTACAACATCTTTTGTGTGCATCATATACAAATTTATAGCGCGAAAACTCGAGCATGAGATCTTGATTTGAAATCTCATTGATATGCCAGCGAATAATGAATACAAAAAGAATAACCGTGAGGGAAAAATGAAGGCAACTTTTTCATGGGATAAAATATTCGTTGATAAGTCTTGACATCGTCGAAAGGTTTTTTTTTATCGTTTATAACTGCAAGCTGAGTTATTTATGATAAATGTTTGAAAACTGTGGTTTCACTTTTTCTTTATCTTCGTCTTCGTTTCTCTACTACTGCTACACTCTATCATATAATTCAACGGGATGCTGACTCGATAAAGGTTTTTAAAAATGATAAGTATTAAGTTCGGGATTATAAATATAAATCATGAGCTTACGAGAAATTACTAGAAAAAGGTGGTGCATTTAAGTGACGTTGGAAAAGTTGGTTTTAGAAAAATCTATCGAAGATTTTTCAATGACAACTAAAGTACTCTGCTGTGTACTAATGAGTTGGTAAAGTTCTTTACAACTTTATTTATAAAAATAAATAAATTATTAACACAATGACCTGCGCAGAAAATTCTTTTGAAAAACTTGACGGCAGTTTCTATTTTATATATATATATTTTTTTTTGTTATCAAGTTTAAAAATCATATTTATTTTTATCAACTCACAATAGAAAATCTCTGACTAATTTTATTTTTATACTGAATAGAAACGAAGACGACAATAACAAACACGACAAATAAGTAACATTATTCTTGTACTTCTTTACAAGTAACATTCATTGTTGGTACAAACTTGTTTTTCAATTTTTACTTTACTTCCGATCGTAACTCTGCAGTCCCTTCGTCCGTCTTCTCTCCAAGCTCCTCGTAAAATAAATAGCTCGTGTTATTCGACAAATTTGTAAGCACAAACGCCTCTGGTACACTTCCGTACTTTAAACTGTAGCTCTAATAAAATTAAACCCTGTCCTCGGCGATATTTCTTCTAGTCTTCGACACTCACCCGGAATCATCGTCTCGGAAAGCAAAAAACCCGAAAAATAAAACATAACTTAACGCTAGAAAATTATCTATCCAATTTATCGTTAGTCCAACTCAACTTAGAAAAGTAAAAAAAGCGTAAATAAGAAACGGTTTGGAAAGCCATTGATACACAAAGGAAAAATCACTTGCTCGACAAAGATAAAGATCGAGAAACCCGTGTTATCAGAAGCTGAGAGTACATAGCTGATACAGCTCATGGCAATCTATTGAACTCAAGTACTGTACCGGGTGAAGAAAAAGTGCGAAAGAATATCGAGATCCAACGGATTCTGAGACGGAACCAACTATAGGATATCTCGTCCCCCGACTCGCCGAATTCTTCAGGTCACTTCGAGTTTCCCATCCCAATCGATTGCTCCAGACCCTTGAACTAAATTCGGTTACCAAAGGATCCAAAGACCCTTCAGGCTTCAGCATCGGCGCCAATCCTCTCGATCTACCGACTTTCTTTCCAGTACATGACCCCAAGATCAAACACCATTTCCAGGTTATCAGATTTCCTTTCATTGTCCCCCGCCCCCACTTCAAGCAACTCGACGACCCCCTTGTTGACGGACCCATTTCTCTGTCTCAACTCGACAATAACAACAAACAAACATCACTTCAAAAATGAACCCGTAATCCAACACCATCTAGCTCTAGGAAAAAAAATGCATTTTTTTGCCGTTTCTTGAATTTTTTCATCTCAACTAAATATTTAGTTACTAGTTACGAGTTCTATACAGAGCCGAGCACGCAGTTATGCGCCAAGACCCACTCGTCATCACATAAACTTTGTATTTGATTATACGGGAATGGGCTGAGGATAAGACGAAAGTCAGCATTTAGCGGGAAATTCAGTTACGCTTCGTATAACAGGGTTAGTTTTCAGACACTCACTAGTTTTCATCCTCGTGCTCATACACAGTCATAGCCATAGTCATAGTCGTGGTCGTTGTCATTGTCGTTATATCCACGAAACACGGTAGTCTACACTACTCTTCTTCTTCTTCTTCTTCTATTCGTTCTTATTCTCTTCTATTTATACTGAGCTACACTATGAAACTACGCTCAGCAATGCCGCACGCAAACTTTACAAATTGAGTTAGTTTATACGACATTCCAATTACCTGTAAACTTTCATAGCTACGACCAAGTGATATCATTTCTCTGAAACACGCTTAAAGTTGTCTATTTTATAATATTTTATTGTTTACTTAAAGTTAAGTCTACACGAATTTTTCCCACAGCAATATTTGCAATAATGCCAATGAAAGCACGCATAGGTGATGCTGCAATTAAACTGCCGATGTTAATTACTCAGTCAATAATAGTCCGAATCTTTGATCAAGACAACTGTTATGTCACCATCAATGTACTACAAACACCGGTTATTGTCTCTATGTAATCGTGCAACTGACACCGGGTTAAGATCTTGTCATTTCCAATGTTCACTTACCCCATGGCATGCTCTCTATTATCTGTCAATAACTGATAATATAATTTCCCGTCAGTTACTGTAAATACTGACACTGATACTGAAACTATTACATAAACAATGTTTTCAAAATTTCCTATTTATTATTCATTATATTCAGTCTTGAACCAATGAATAAACTTTGAAATACGCCGAGGGATTCGCCGAGGAAATAGTTTGTGCTCGAATTGAATTTATATTTGTTTAAAATACTAAATGTTTAGCAACAGAACTCGAAGACAGAATAGTCGTCATCACTTATAGAATAAACAATGACCGTCAAGCACAAGGGACTGCTGCCGAGGATATGTATATATATATATATATACCTATATATAGATAAACTACAATTGAAGAGCTAGAAACAGTGGTGGTATCGAGGGAGTTGAGACGACGGTACGTATAGTTGGACGAAATCGTACCAATCGTCCTCTCAACAGTCTGAGAAACCGATCTTCTCTCCAAGTGGTCGATCCGCCATACCGACCGTAATTCAAATTTGCATACTATCAGAAATGCATCACAGACGAAACCGCACATAAACCCCACTATCGGCCCTCTGTTCTTGCATAATAAACCAAGGATTTACGAGAGAGTATACCGTGAGATCTAGAAACCATCGTTTCAACTCTATCTCTCTCTCCTTCTCTTTTATTGTCTCTATCGCTCTTTCACTTATTTCCTACCTCACCCAGTTCCCTTATATCCTTTCAGTGTCCTCTTATCTAAGATGTCTCTAGCAAGCAGCCTCGATCCCTTTGTTTCTGTGCATCGCCAACACTCGCTCAAGTCTTCTATACACACCCGTAAATATAACCGGCTATAAAGTCATGCATATTCTGATTATTATATAAAATTTTAATAATATGCCCTTTTGAAGTAAGCATCCGGTGTCTGAGATCTGAGACAATAATATATTACTTCGGATTCACTTGATGAGTTTAGAATTGTTGGTCATGTTGATAATTATATCAAGATATTACTGAGGAAACTTTTGGGAACATAACCCTCTTATCCTTCTCCTTTGGTTACAATTTATACGTTGTACCAGTTGGATTTGGTGGTGTGTGTTTGAATAATTATTATTATCCTCTATTAAGGAACAACGAGGATGTCTGCTGCGACGATGGGGATATCATTTGCGCTCACTGGGAATTAATAGCAGATTAGTGGATTCGCGAAATTAGATTTTAAAGTCAAATAACTGATACATATGTATTTGGGAGTGGGTGATAATCGTGAGATCTACTCATGTTAAACGTGATTATGTATATACATCATTAAGTTATTGGGATTAATTATTCATACGAGTATTTAGTCGATATTACACTTCTAAATTGATAATAACCGTAATATACAATTAGGTATTTCTGAACACATTTATCGGCTTAATATTTTCATACCAAAAAATAAGATTTTGATTACAGATTCGAAAAATGGAATTAGTTTTGAAAAATATCAAAAACTCCTCTTATTATTTAATTTTTATAGCAAAGAGTAAAATCAAAATATCAAAATTTTGTTTTTTCAAAATTCCTAATTTCGCGCAGCCTAACCAGTAGATAATATCATATATGGTCAGACAAACTCCGAGACTGTCGGTGAATTGATAAAATATTTAAAATAACTGAGGTTTTATTGGACATATTTGTTACAGAAATATGACATTGAATGACTCAATGACTATAGTGTTGAAAAATATTGCATTTTATTTAAATATCAAGTAGAAAATATCACTTGCATCAGCTGAACATGTTTATTGCTCTGATAAAGTTTAAATCACATTGTGTATCGCTAAAAAATATCAATTGTTGCGGTACTTTGGCAAAGTAGGAACGAGAGAAGACAAAATATAAATAAAAAGTAAAAGTTCGCGTTCCCATTCAAACAAGACAGATAATGGCATGAGATGGAATTTTAAGATTTATTTATAAACTTTTCTCGCAAAAGTTGCTTCGAGAATTCGACTACATCAGCATGACATGCGAATCCATTTTTCCCATCCTAGCGCTATTAAACAGTATTTAAAATTTTTTTTTGTTCATTTACTGGGATTTCCTTTGATGCATTCTGTTTACGAAAAAGCTCGTTATCGCAGATGAACGTTATGTGATTTAATTAAGCTCTGAATAGAAATGGTTTTTGAAATAGAAATGCTTTAATGGATGAAAAGCTAAACAGATAAAGCCAAAAGTAGATTAAGTTAAAGTTTCAAACTAGTCGGGGCGAATTATTAACATTGTGATGGTCACGTTATCAAATAGACGTTTTATGAGAAAAGAGAAAGAGAACCATAGGAAAAGGTAAATGGAATGATGTTCGTAAACTAGTACCAATGTGTTTATTATCACATCCAGTCAGTACTATAAACCGCAACATTGTCTCTCATGAAAGATAATGCTCAGCTGCGTAAAACCAGTCGTGCGATGAATTTTATTGCCATTCTCTCCAAGGCTTTAATCACTACCCCACTCTAACGAGTATCAAAATAGATTGTTTGTGTTAACTGTCGGATGAATTGAACGATAACTGACGATTTGTACTGGACATTTCGTCCAGTTCATGCAACTGTTCTGAATTTACATCCACGGTTTATTTCAATTTTACACTCCAACTCTTGTCAACAACGTCCGTTTTTTATATTTTTTTATTTTTCACTACATCGTTACATAGCAACTAATTTTTCTCGTTGTTTTTTTTTAATTATTGAAACAGGAAAAAATATTAAGTTCTAATTTTTTTTTTAATTTCAAATCTACGCAGATTTTTAAAAATTGTAGAAATAAAATTTTTTAGGTTATGAAATTTTTTCTAAAGTCAAAATTTTGAATTTTCGAAAATTTTGTTAGAAGAAAAGTGTAAGATTACTGAAATTATGCAAGTATGTTTGTTTCTTTTTTTTTTTTGTTTTTTCAAATTTGTAAAATAAGAAAATGACAAAGTGTTGAAATGAAAACGGAAATGCAAAAGTTAAAATTAACGCCATTGCTGAGTAACCAGAACTTGGTCGTGTAAAATAATATCGCAACTTGAGGATCTCCAATTTCGTTGTTTCATTTTGGGAAAAAAAAAAATTACTTATTGATTTAGTAACTTTTCAGTTTGTATTTAATTGACTTTGTTGTCAGGACTTAATTATACTTGAAATAGCGTTTAAAAAAAAAATACTATAGAATAATAAAAGTAACAATAGACTGTAAGCTGCTAATAAGTTATTTTTAAGAAAGGAATTTAATCTTTTGATAAATTAAATTTATGTTAATGACTGAATATTTTAATTTTAAATAAAATAAATACAATACCCGGATTTGAAAGTCAATAAATAAGTTCTTAGCGCTGTTGTTATTATTTATAATTAAAATAATGGGTAATAAAGTATAAATGCCAGTGACTGTTGTTTATTCTGCAGCCAATAGCTCTTACGAGTGATCGTTTTGATTCCGAACCATTAGCGCCCATACAAAAGACACAAAAGAAACAAAAACAAGATAAAATAAAATAAAAAAATACGATACAGTACTTTAGTGTCACGCTTCAATAGCACAAAGCCTTTTTCCTTGAAAGAGGATAAGAATTTTATTTCGTCTATTTATTTATTTTTTTTCTTCCCTACCAAATGGAAATCCACTCTAAGAAATTTGACCTGCATTTCATTTATTAACTTATTTATTTATTTCACAATTCTATTTCAAATCACCAGTTTATTACATAATTTAAGTCACCCAGTAAATCATCCGACGAAAATGTCATTTCCCACCCTCTTTCAAAGTTCGCGCGCAAACTTATTATTCTCCAAGAATTCCCAAGTTATATATTTACAAAGCACTTTGCATTTGAACAAATGATTAATTTCAGCCTTTTTTTTTTGTTTCAGGTGAGCATCAGCCGATATTTTATTTTCTATTCCAAAAATGCCGAAGATTATTTATTTTTTATTTTTTTACCTCTTGACTTGGAAACAAAAAAATAGATCATGAAAATAACAGCGGAGGGTAAAATAAATGAACAATATGCTAGCGAGATGCTAAAATATATTTATTTTGATGGAGGGTTAAGTTGTAAGTAAATGAATTTTTTTTTTCCACTAAATGAATTTCCAGTGGTTGAAAGCTCTTGAGTAAAATACCAAAAACACTCATGCATAAAGTAATAAAATTTATCCATACATATACATGTGATACAGCATACATTTATGAAAACACATGTTGTTGAAAAAATAACGCGTTGCTGGTGAGTAACGACGTCGCGTGTAATATCAATTTTAGCAAAAATGGGTTAATTGAATTGTCCTTTTACTGTTAGCATTCTCGAGCAAACATTTTAAACAATATTTCAGTGCTCTACGGTTTTAAATTTTTACCATAGAAACGTACATATTTTCACATCTCTGCCAAAATATAAAATACATGTCTAGTTTTTGTTGTCGTTTATAAAAAGTTTTTTTTTTTTCATTTTCACGGTAACAGAAAAATTTATTCTCTTGTAAAAATCATTTTTTAAATTTTCATAGAGAATTTTATGCACTGAAAATTTTTCAAAAGAATGTCAAATTTTTCCGTCAATTTAAAAATTTTTGGTTTTAGTAGAAGTCAGTTATGGGAAATTTCAATTTTTTTGAGGCTACTTGTGGCTTTGATAAAAAAAAATCACATTCAGTTTGAAAATGGGCGGGAAATAGCTAAAAATTTAATTGATCTCTAGTTCGGTTTTGCGCAAAAAGATGCAGAGCTACGAAGAGAAATAAATGGAACAGTGAAACAAAGAAAGGGTATAGAAGTGGATAGTGTGTGTCATACTATACTTTTCAATATCACGGCTCACAAATCTAACCTCCAACTCGTAAAGGAGCACGACAGTAAGAAATAAAGAAATGTGTTCCAAAATACATGTACGATTGCTATGACTACGACTGTGGGAACCTTTGGTATATATTCGAAGAATTTCACCACTGAAGCCGAAGCGTCTAACTCTTCTCTATACGTCCCATTGGTTTCCATTGGTTCGCCGCCTTTATTTTCAGCTCGCACTCCGTGCATTCAACGTTGCGTTGTAAAGAAAAGAAAACTACAGAATACGCTTCGCAGGACAAATCCCTTGATATATGGTCCGACAGTCGTATATGTACTTCCGGACGGAATCATCAATTTTATTTTTTGCCCCTTTTTTTTAATACTTTTTCGCGTTGATTATGTAGACCCTACAAGTCCATGAACAAAATTTATTACACAGACACAAATTTTTTGCCTCATTTTCATTCAAAGCAGATTTGGTCATCAGAAAATCTTTAAAGTACCTCTCAGATTTGTTCATTAAAATTTTAATTTTTTTTGGTAATGTAGTTTTTGAAATTTTGCGGTTGCTGAACATTACAAGGCAAATTGTTAAACTGAAGCGGCGTGTTTTAACAAAGCTGATTAGCAATTCACGCAGACAGCAGTTCACCGTAAAGTTTTATAACAAAAAAAGTTAAAATTCTAACATCCGGACTGAGGTTAAAAAAAAACAAAGTTAAAAAAAAAAAAAGAAACACAACTTTACCAGAATCCTGAGTCAGGAAAAATGCCCGAGGGTCGTAAAAAATATTTTTCTTTCTTCTTCAACGGTTTCATTGCTCGATGTTATTTTTTTTTCATCAACTAGTAAAATTTTTTCAGTTAACAATGCGGAGGTTAATTCCCTTGTAAATCAGACACTTGAGGACTATTAATTTCCGACAATTGCGGAAACTTTTTCGCATAATCTCATTAGAATACACAAGTTCAAGTGTAATTGTCGTAATTTAAAAGTTTTAGTGTCGGAATTTTTTCCCATGAGCATTTACGCCACACGAGTAATTGTTTAGTAAATTGAGTACGAAACAGGGGAGCTGCTCGACCAACGGATGATGTCCGAGTAGTTAGCACACGATCTCTCACTCATGGTCTCGGAAGGATTTGGGTCGAGAGAGAAAACGGTGTGTGGTTGGGTGGATGCGCATCGGCTCGTGTCAATTACCTTGATATCGGTGACACAGTAGCAATTGGATGTCGATGATCCTGTCCATCCATTCAGACTGCCTGTTCGTTCACCCTTGGGACACACACCCCACAATCATACGCTATAACCTGCCACACATGTACTGTCAAACTTTATAATCCGATCGAACATCAATGCCGCCCAACAAACAGCAGTCTTTTCATTTTTTTTCAATGTCTCTCCACAAAACATTTCATTTCAAGCCCGTCAAAAAAAATTCCAGTCTCCCTATTTGCCTCAATTATCTCATTATATAATCTGCAACGAACGCTGCTTCGAAATTGAACAAAAAAATTCAAGCCAATCCACTTTCTGAAATAAAAAAAGCTCTGAAATATTTCAAATGAATAAATGGAGGGCCATAAATAGCCGGATATTGAGCAATTGGAAATTGGCAACTGGAGTACACTTGGAAAAAAAAAGAAAAGGCTTAAGCCGAGAGACACTGATCCCTCTCTTTCACTTGACGTCAAACACACCCGGCGGATGTATACATGAGCCCACGGATAGTGTCACGGTGGATCTAGGTCGTCGAGCCAGCGAATCCAATCGAACCTAGACTTTAACGATAAGCCGGTGCACGGACGATGTTATCGACAGCTCACGTCCGTGGAAACACTGCTGATCGGTACCGTCAACACAAGTTACCAATACAAGTAGCCGTCCACCTACTGGGGCAGCGCCCCATCCGCAGAGTACATTATTTAGCGGCTGTATATACTCGGCTGTCGTTACCTTCACCGAAACCCAGCGTCTTGTATCCGTAGCCCAAGATAAAACCCTCTATCCAGATAAATACTATTTGATGCGAAAACCCACCCTGTTATAACAATAATAGTGAAAATAATATTAGTTTATCAGTTTTCCCACAGTAAGCTTTCTCGCTCAGAAGGGCTTTTATGTGTCATTTTATTATTCTCACGCCCGCGTTTAGGCATTACATAAAGCCTGCACGTATATCGAATATCATTTGGGGCGAAGGTGTCGTCTGAACGTCGAGAACAGTCCTGAGGATTGTCATCAAGTCTGTCGTCGAATATTTTAATACTTTTTTTTTCACCTCACCCATGCACATGCTCGCGTTTTCCACATCCTCTTGTGCCTCATTCCACTTACAAGGTTAGCAGGCGCAGTCACTGCTACTGCTACTGCGTGGGATCCTGACGGGAGAAAGAGAACAAGAAGAAGTATAGGATCCCAAGCACACCGAGCTACTCCCGGATGCATAATGCAGACCCTGGGGTCGCCCA
Organism: Microplitis demolitor; assembly: GCF_026212275.2. Taxonomy (NCBI): domain Eukaryota; kingdom Metazoa; phylum Arthropoda; class Insecta; order Hymenoptera; family Braconidae; genus Microplitis; species Microplitis demolitor. The sequence goes on from NC_068552.1 coordinate 17,691,196, forward strand.
TCTGCCCCAACCTTCTCCCCAATCCTCCTGTCCCTGCTCCCGTTCTCTTACTTTCCTCACTCTGTACAGTTCCTTCCGCTCACACTCTCAGTAGAAACCACCAGTCCAACCTCACCTCGTGACCAGGCTGTGAACTAACACCACCGGCTTTACTAACTCATCCTACAGATATACCTCTAGCTCTTGTTCTGGTTCCCTTCCATCGCCACGGTGGCTTACGTGCTCTACATTTGCTTGTCCGCATGCCAGCATCACCGCCGACACTACCATCGTCTACCAGACACCAGCATCACCATCACTAAACTCAAATGTAACCCACGTTGTTCACTCTTTTCTTCATCCATCAGCCACTACCCCAACTCTTTTGCTTCCTGCTTCCTCACTTATACCCACTCGTACTCGCTCAACTATAAGTCACGGAATATGAAATTGGAAAGAGTTTAGACGACGAGTCATGAGAGATATCATGTCGATAAGAAAGGAATAACAAAAAGATGGTAAAGTTTGAGCATAAAGAGATTCAGATTTTCTTAAAAATAAACCCAAGACTTCTTGTCGGAGGATACTTGATGTATTCAAATGTAAAAAAACAGGAAAAGGGATAACGATGTCAGGACGAGGAAAATATTATTCCACGGATAAATGTTCGGATAGATATGCAGACATCTTTTTCGCTGACCTCGTTAGTTAATGGTCGGATTACAGCAATAAAAATAAAAGGAGAGTAAAATAAGTATCAAACAAATTCGATCGTTAATTTTTTTACGGCTTCATGAATACAAATACCTGTTTATTAATTAAAACAATATTTACTGGCGCGAAAATAAACATCAAAGTACGGAAAATTTCTACGCTGTTAATGGACTCTTTTAATGTCATTTTTCTAAGACCGGGGATTAATAGTTACAGTGTTTGTCAACAAACATGTTGTTGAGAAAGTAAATAAAGGCAGGAGAAAAAATGTAAGGAGAATTTAATGGATCCGAGAATATCGTCCGAGGCTTCGAGTGGTTTTATTCTATTAGCCAACACCATCAGTCTTTCGGATAGCATTTTCATGGTTGAAAGGTTGAAATCTCCTATGTACCGCAAGCCTCGAGTCCCGGCGCTCCTTCACCTACACTCTTGGTATTTCCCGTGTTCGTTTATACTTTAGTGAGCTCACTGGACAAGACAAATAGTCCTCTTCATCTTGCTACGCTTTTCTAAATTTCCTCGTACGTTACACAGTACTTCCTTTTTTTTTTATTTTTATTTTTATTTTTTTTTATCACAACTATTATTATTTCTACTTCCCTCGGACTTGGCAGTCGCCGCGATCCATTTATCCAATAGCCCAAAGCAGGGCTCACTAAAGTGCAACTTGTCCGATAAAATTACAACCGGCTATTCGGCTATCAAGACAACCATCTTAAGTAACAATATCCAGCACAAAAGCACAAAACTTTATTCTTTATATGACTCTTTATCGTTACAAATTTATCGACACAAATAATCCCGCAGACTGACTTTCGCCGCGATCACGTTTCACTCTTATCTTATCTCAATTACCGATGGCGGTTTTACCTCCTGCATTATGCACTCACACGTTCGCTGTAAGGCCATCACGTATCAAGAGAATCGGAAAAAAGTTGTTACGATCAGTTGCGTGTTCAGTCTACCACCTGCCAACAGAAATCTTGCCGATACTTTTTTTTTTAAATCCTCTATGCAGCCCACAAACAAACTTACGAGCATCATATGCTGCTTTATCGGCAACGTGCTTGTTACCATTATTCCCAAAAGACAACGTGTCTGACTACACATCGATCTCTACTACTACCTCTACTTTTACTGCACTCGTTTAATTCAACTTTATCTCAAACTTGCTCGCTCTCAAGTATTAACAGGAAGATAAATAAATAATCAGTTTGGCCGTTCAAAATTCCACTTTTAAAACTTATATACAAAACCAAAAATTTATTGGATGTATTGTCAAAATTTATTAACTTTCAATAAAAGACTTTCGTGTACTCAAAACGTGACGTCGCATTCGTGGTCTGGGAACTATTTATCACGATTATCGAATGCAAATTCATAAACCGCCAATTGAAATTCAAGTAACCATTCAATACAATTGGCGGTAATTTTAATGCAGAACAATTGAAAGCCAGGAATTTCTTGAAATTATCTAAGATGGGCGTAGATGTACGCGCGGTAGTAAATTTTCGACAAAGTTCTAGTCAGTAATCGTTGAATAATGGAACAGCGCTGATAATAGCCGGAGGACTAGTGTGAGCAGATATACGTATACATTTTGATGGGAAAGGCGCCTTTGGACTGGGTATGCACTATAAGGAATAAGAAACTCGACGGGAGGTACAAGGGTGTTAATCGCGGTGACTAAACTCAGGACACTTTATCTGACGGAAATCAGCGGGTCTGCCTTATCATCGGGCTACAAACTCTCCCATGATTATCCTCGGGCAGTATCCATATAAGCCGGACTACTCTACCAGTTCCTAATACACACAACATATATGTATATTAGACACACATGGGCATAGATATAGAGTACAGACACATGCCCACACACGTACATTATAGCAGACAAGAATTTACTGCAGTCATATACTATAAAATTACGTAGAGTTATCTGCCCTGTTTAAATTCCGGACACGTTTATTTTAGTAATTCATATTGACACAAACAATTGAAAATAATTGTAAAGCAATGTTTGGATTATGCATATAACCATCATAGCTAAACCATAGTGAACGTGTAGCGGTTAGTTTGTTTGACAATCTCAGTGATGTAGAGCGCGAAATTTAATTGAATGGGTAAAGCGCCATTGAAAGCAACCCCCGTCTCTGACGTAAAAATTTCTGAATCAAGATATAATTTTCAATATTTACGATACTGCGTTCGCATTAATTATTAAATACTCTGTGCTCACATAAATTGATTTAAAAATATTGTTAATTACAACCTAGTTGGCTAATACGATTTACCGAGAATTTTATCAGCATTGTGTACATTTTATTTAATATATTATAGATAGGATGTATAATGAATAATATGTAGCCTGGTGTAGACACGTGCAGGAGGTTGAGTAGGTTATACATGTGAAGAGGATGATGCATATCTCGTTGAATGCTTCAGCACGAACACGAAGGAATGAAGTGGTATGAGAAAAGAGGCCAAAGAGAAAGACCCTCTCTAAAGCGTCAAAGCATCGTTCCGGTCGTAGATTCCTCTATGATGCACTAGAGTTACTTTTACATAACTATATCGCTACTCCCACTGCTATTGCTACTGATACTGATACTGATACTGATACTGATACTCATATATTTACGTTACGCCAAATAGATAAAAAACTACAGGAATTATTTTCAGGCCATCTTTTATCAACTGAAAGGATTCATTGGATTGATTTAATTTTCCGCGATTATTATTCTCAATAAAATTGTGCATTTAGATAGTTCGAGTGTGTAATTACTAATTAGTAATTACTAAGCTTAAGAATAGACTTAATTAATTGCTTAGCTATCTGGGCAGTATGAAAATTAAATTTCGAATAAAAATTCTCAACAAAAAACTGTAAAAAAATTTCAAAGAGAATTTAACTCCGGAAGTTTTGGAAAATATTAATTATGAAAAAAACTCCGCAGAATATATTTCTATTAAAAAAGTTAAAACTCCGGTCCGAAGAGAATGCGGGTTGAGATAAAATTTGCGTCACTCCGAAATCACTCCTTAAAAAAAAATATCCCTATTTACTCCACATGCAGAGTGATTTTTTTTTCATGCTCTGGAAGTCCGAGTAACGAAATAAATTCGAATTGAAATAAAATCCGTATTTTCTCCTGATTTTGTACAGTGTATAGTAGCTTATATTTTTAAAATATTGGCTTTGTTGGACTCTGTGTGTTGAAAAATGCATTCAGCCACTACTACTATTCTAAAGATAATAGTGCATTGTAGTTGAGTTTTTTATATTTCCAGTATTTCTTTTCTTTTCAATTTGAAATCATACTTTCAGTACTGTACTCTTTCGTAATTGTCTATTTAAAATATTTTCTCGAGTAGTTTAATTATTTGAGCTTTTATTTTAAAATAAATTATGATGCTGATAATTATTATTCAACATTTAATATTCAAAAATTAAAAAAAAAAACGCTAACAAAGACCTGAAAAAATAATTAGTAAGAGAAATAAATGAATGTAATAAATAGTGACCTAAAACCTTGACGAAAGCTCGCATTTAAAAGTGCATTACGATATTCGCGAACAAGTACGAAGGTACTCGACCTTTTTCCCGTTATCTTAACTTCGACTCATACTACTCCGTCTGCCCTTATCTTTATCCACTTTGTAACTTGGTCACAAATTGCAAGTCGAATAATATCGCCCGTTCATTCGTCGGTTCCTTCACTCGCTTACTTTTAGACTCTGCACCTTGGAAAACTTTTAAATTCAACAACCACCTTGTTCCTAGATCCCGTGAGATCCCCCAATAACCGCGGCGAGTATGAATATTACATTGGCCTACCCGGCAAACAAATTGCATTTCATTCTCGAGTGGAAGATTGTTTAAAGCAGTCACGAAGAAAAATACTAACAATAAGCGACTGAAATTGTATTGCATTTCTATCCTGTTATATATATTTCTTACCTCTACCTCTATCTCCTTCCCAGTTATTTTTATTTTTTACTCAACATTTTTCCAATTTCTTTAAAATCCTTATGCGGTAAATTTTATATGAACTCTTGAAAGCCGTTGCAAGAAATTAAATATTCACTTTAATATTTTAGTCTTAAAAAAAAAAAAAACTTTACTGAATTTTTGATCAATATTTTGGTCATTATTAATATTATATTCAAGTTTTACGCGATTACTGACCTCATTTAATTTATACTAGCATTAATAAATTATAATAAATTATTATTATCATCATTTTTAATGAAAAGTTCGTAATTCAAGTCTCGATTCATTATCACAATGATTATTTTAGCTTTCGAACTTGGCTGATTTTCAACATACCAGCAGAATGTGGAAAAGGGATCAAGTAGAAAGAGAAAATGGGATCATTTCTCACGTATAAATTCTCTCTCATGTTCCGCGAATACTACTGCAACAACGTGTCTGCTTTTTTTTTTTTTGTTACACATTTTTTTTTATTTTAAACTCTTTTCAACAAAACTCGGCCGTCTCCCATGAGATTGAAAAAAAGAACTAGAGACTTGCATAGAGGCAAGTTTCTCAGATGACTTTAAAGCTCGGCAAACACGTCTCGTTGGACCTCCTCTAGTGAAAAGTACACCAGAAAAAAGAGAAATATATGTAAAAAAATTTTTAAAAAAAGAGGTTTAAAAAAAAATTAAAAATCGGTGTCACATAAGATGAAAAGGAGAATGAGAAAGAATAAAAAAATAAACTAAAGCAACTCATTTTCGCGGACAAACAGGCTTAAATTATTAAAGTGAGCTCTTTTTGGCGTTAATAATAGACAGGGCTCATGAAGGCAGTTTTCCACAACGGACGCGCTGAACGTTTGAATAATTTATAAAATTTGTGCAACTACACGAAACCCGCTTTGTTACATCATTTGTGTGTGTGTGTGTGTGTGTGTGTGTGTGTGTGTGTGTGTGTGTGTGTGACTATCATATAAAGTAACTCCATTGATCTTCTGCATTATTCCATCCTCTTGTTCTTCCTCTCTCCCTCAACAATTTTAAATATCTCACGTATTTCAATGATACTGAAACTCGATTTTCGTGTGCGAATGTGCGACTATTCGCAACCTTAGACAATATCACTTCAAGCTATCGTGGTTTTAAACTTCGTCGCGGGATTAACCGGAGATGGTGGAGCGTTCAGCAAAGTTTCTCCATCTCCAAAGATTATCCCTTCCTCTACTTCTTTACTCCCTTCTTCACTCGTCTCTTTTCTTCTTCGCTTACTTTGACTTCTAGCCCGGAGTGGATGCTGTTCTAGAGAAAAACTTTTAAACTTTTCTTACAACACAAAAAATTCTTCGTAAACAACTTTTTTTATTGCTCCTTATTTTTGCGATATCATTTTTTTTATTCACCATAACCATTATTGAACATTTTCCGATCAATTTCAACACTCGCGTTATCTTTATTATTAAATTTTATTTTTCAATAAATATTTTTAAACTGAGAAAATTACGATCCCACTTTCTTACAACTTTTCGTTTATTTTTCAAAAATTTCGGTCTACATCTGAACCTGATCTGATACTGAAATCCTCAAATTCAGAGCACCATATATTTTAGTGATTCACCATATTATCAACAAATAGATCACATGACAACTGAGACAAGGGTCAAGTAATTATAGAGCTTCCTAAATTATTAAGTCTTCATTATCAGATCATATGTAAGATGAAACATTAATCCACGAGCTAAATCTCTCAGAAAAAAAAATTTAATAAAAATAAAATTCATTGTTAATTGAAGAATTTTCAAAAATTTTCCATACTTGTATCAGAACAATTTGTCTTAGAGCTCAATAACAAATTTTCCCTCGTGAATTTCAACCGAATAATTTAGTATTCAAGTTGCAGTTACAATAGACAATTGAATTAAAAAAATGAGATATCAAATATTAAGTTACTGTGCATAAATAAATAGTTTGCCAAAGAGCAACATTGCCAGATATAATACAACCCAATGTATACAGCTGAAAACTCTGCTCATCAATTTTGAATATGCCTGTTCATTACAATTACCCTGCCCTATTAGATGATAATTAACAATGAATAATGCATTAAATGATTGAGTAGTCCTCGGAGAATGGAGAACTGTAACTTAAAACCGCCGAGCAGAGTACAATAACATCATTAACAATGTACAAACTTTAATTTTTCCACGTCTTACATCCCTTTAACAATGCAAATATTTTCTTTCCCAGCTCTATTCAACTCGGTAAATAATAAAAAAAAAAAAAAAAAGGGAAAATGTAAATAAAATAAAATTCAGATCTACAGCTTCATTATCCGCGCGTACTTGGAATATATTTAAACATTTTATTTGAAAAGTTTAAAGAAGACATATTGTGGAAGTGAATATAATGCCGCGAGCTCAACAGCCGGAAACGTTTCTCCATATTCTCTTTTTGCGTTACATTGAAAAGCCATTATGCGGATCCTTTTCCATTTACTCTGCGGTAGCCTGCCTACACAACGCCTTCAAAAATGTATCCATATATATTTCAATATTTTACAATTCTACTCATTTTTAGTGAAAAAACATTTAGAAAAAAACTCGAGAATTATACTCGCAGGGAATGAAATATTAAATTTTTTTTTAACTTCGCGAAATAAATTACCGTGACGTATTATCGTATCTTCCGATTGAAATGTGATATGTTCATTAGAATTAACGTTAACTTTTAGTCACAGAAAATTATTTTCCAACGTACGGTAAAACATTTTTTTTTTTAATGCATTTTTTTTGCCACTGAAAATTTTTTGAAATAAAAAAGACATTTTACAATTCCTTTGAAAATTTTTCGCGGTCGTGGGATCGTGAATGCTGCGGTAATTTTGAACGGAAAATTTTCTCCTCATGTAATAAAAAAAATAATAATTAGTTAACGACTTAAGATGACAATGTTATTATTGTATTCAAAAAGAATAAAACTTCAACAAGTAGTCGGTATTGAAATAGCCTCAAAAACCGAGACGACTTGGTATCTGTGATTGTTGAAGCAAGTTGTTAAAGTTACTATTCAAGTACTACCCACCGAATCCAATGGGCTGCTGGTGCACTTTAGTCCAACACTTTTCATCGAGTTTTATTCCTATTCATTAAACATCCACTTTTCAACATCTCTCCTTCCCGTTTCCTCTTCTTACTTTCCTCCTATCCCTCATCACTTCTATGTCCCGTGTAGTGGCTGTGCCAAAAGTTTGTAACAATTTAAAGAGGCAAAATACGCCAGACTAAGCTCGACATTTCTTAGGTAATTAAACTTTTACGAAACACTATAAGAACGACAGTCAGTCTTCTCTTCTCGTCTTCTTCTTTGTATAAGAAAAAGTACCACGGAGAAAAAAATATATATATATTTCAAAGTTTTTTCTTAATTATATATATATATTTTTTTATATCTGTCACACTTACTTGCACAATTCTGCTGCAGAAGACGACAATTTAATATATAAATAAAACTAACAAAGTACATTAGTAGAAATAAATTAATAAAATAAAAGTTTAATTATAACATTAACATCTTGGATTTTTTTTCTGTTTAAAGTTTAATTAAAATTTTATTTCTGCTCGAATTTAATTTTCCATCGTATTTAAATTCAGTTAATTAAAATCGATGCTTTTTATTTTTTTAGGCTCTAGGTAAATTATTTTTTTTTGTTTTAAATATATCATATTAATATGAACATTACTTTCAGTGTACTTATATATATTATAAATAGTCTATAGAGTAATATTGAAATTCAAGCATTTAGTTTTCCCTCTGGATGTTATTTAGCGGGAAGCTCAGGAAAATGCACAGAATATTTCGTAATTACAAATCTCATTAAAATCGCAAGCATGATCTGCAGAGAAGCCATTAGCGAAAAAGCTTTCCCCGTGTTATTTTAACCGTCATCTATTTTATTATATATATGGAATACATACATATTTGTATAAATTGATAATCATAATTCCGGACATGACATTAAATTGAATTTCCAACAATGGAATCGTGTTACAACTACTGGCTTTTCTAAATTATCATATTAAATCACCGAAAAGCTAGAAAATTTTCGATTGAGTGAAAAAAACCATGGGTTGATATTCGAAGCCGAATAAATTCCATTGCTCTTTTTATTTTCATATCATAGTTCCTTTTTTTCCTTCCTTCAACCCTAGACAGCATCACCCGGCTCTGTCTCTCCTTTATCAGCTCTGAAACTCACAATCTACGAGAAAGTCAGACCGAAGTGAGTTACTAAGTCTTTTACGTTGCACTTTACAGTCTTCCGAAGGTAAAATTTAGTTTTCACGACAAGTTCTCCTCTTTCATCGTCATTTGCCGCAGGAAAAAAAGTATGATGTTAAGGTTAGCTGTAGAATGGGGCAAAAAAGTGAATCACTGAGCCAAGCTTTATATTTTTTTTTTTTTTTGCGAAGGTAAGAGTAAGGGCTCAGGTTATTACAAAGCTCTATGTAGAATTTCTTCAAGAGCTTTGTCACTCTCATTTCCTTGCCAACGAAAAATAAAATAAATAATACGAGTATCGAATAAAAAATGAAAAAAAATTTAAGATTGCTTTTGGCATATTGTTTCACTCTGCTGGAGACTAGAAATTTTATGGCAACACTTGTTCTTCTTTGTCTCTTCTCTTTATTCTTGGGTTTTCTGTTTTCCCACCCGAAAGGACCAACAGCAAGTGAATTTAAAAATATAGATTCGAAATTCAAGAATACGAGGATGAAATACTATCAATATAATTCGATAATTCAACGGCAGAATACAATCTCATATTTTCTGCTCTTACTAACATATATATAGCTCTCCTTCAATATACTTAAGTATATCCCGGGAGTTTTATGAACATTTGCATCTTTTCCTCGCATCCTTTTGTGTACATAAGAATGCGATGAAAAAGTGCTTTCCGTATTTCGTATGCGAAAGTTCATGAAAATACATGGACTCTCACATGCACACATGCTTCGCTCGCTTCGCAATATTCTTATCTTAACTTATTTGCCTTTGCGTTCACTTATAAAAACGTAACTACACTTGAGTTTTGGCGTTTTCCATCATCATACACTCAGCGTCCCGCGATTATAATCTTCTTCCATGAATTTTCAAGAACAGCCAAAGCACTTTTGTTAAAATAACGAAGACTGTTGTGTCAAGAGCTAAAACGTGCACAAAATCCGTTAGAAAATTTGTCACATAAATTTTTAGATCATACTACGAATTTTTACAAATATATATGTAGATACATAAATATCTGTGCTGTAGTCGCGAAAAAAAAATCTCATAAAAAAATCCAATGAAATAGCGAAAAACATAAAGAAAGTGAGTGATACTCGAAATGAGTTAGAGCTTATGAATATTTTTTTAAATCTTAAAAAAAAATATAGCACTCGAGCTCGTTAGTCGAAATATTATTGCACGTGCGGGAAATTCAAATTTCGCCGTTGAAGAAAAAATGAGAATAAGGGCCAACGGAAAAGGAAAAGATTAAAAAAAGAAGAAAGAGAAAACTGGCCGAGTCGGAAAATAAAATCAAACATGATTTGGAATGCTGAGACGAGCATCAATACAGAGGAACAACTTTAACGAAAAGTGGCCGAAGTTGAGTAAAATTTATAAAAAACGAAAAAAGATAACTGGAACAGTCCGATGTAAAGAGCAACCTTCTTACAAGTTCTTTATAGCTTATATTTCTTTGAAAGTGAAACACTTTTCGTTATTACCAATATACTATCGGGGTTATAAAAAATAATAATAACAATAATGATGATGAAATAAAAAATAAATAAAAATATAAAAGCCAATGTCGATTTCCAATGATCAACTTCCTTTGGTTCGAAAAGCCTCGTACCTATTTCTTCTTCTTCCTCTTTCTCTTTTCTTCCTCTTATACTTTATAACCTTATTATTTCTTAATTTTTTTTCTTTATTTCGCCTTCTCCGAGCATTTTCTTTCTTCATAAAATCGATCTGCGGCGATGATGGCGTCTCGTATAAGCTTAAACTTTCATCAGATTACCCAACTTTGCACTCCATAAATACTTTTAGATACTCAAAGAATCATCTCATAAATGTTTTAAAAAGTTTTTTCCTCTTATATAATCCCCCCAGTGACAACAAAGGCTCGTGTAGTTATAAAATATAAAAAAATCCCTCCATACAATAAATTTAAAATTAACATTCCCTTGATTCCGCGGAAACAAAACTAAATTATGAGTTACACAATCAGTAAAAAATGAATAGAAACAAACAAACAAACAACTTGGATTAACTTTGAACAAGGAAAAAACTCAATGTCCTCGGATTTTTTTTCCCATTGCAGAGCTTGCCACAGACTCCAGCCGGAGGCGTGGGTGGAAAGGGACTGGGAAGTGGATGTGGCGCCGGCACAGGTCCTGGAATGGTCAACGGTGCAGCCGTCGACCATCAGGACGTTCGGGACGGCGTCGCCATAAACACGGAACACGTAAGTGCCCTCTTCCTCTTAACAGAGAAATCCCTATTCGCAGTCTTTTACGGTCAGAACATTCCCAAGTACAACACCGGTACAGCTCTAGAGCGTCTTTGTTCTCCTTGAATATTCATTGTGACCGGGGGCTTCCGGAAATTACCAACGATACCAACTAGAGATTTTATGTCATTTGCTAACCAGCCATTTAACCATTTACATTTACTTTTATATTTATATTTACATTCTCTTTAACGCTTTATCTCTTGAATTTATTCGTAACACTACACTCTAAATATTTACTATTTCTTTTAAATAAATGCCCGAGGTTTTTTTTACTCCCGCATTTTACTTTGACTTCGAGGTCTTGAAATATTGGAATTCCGGACCAAAGTTCTTAATAAAAAAAAATATAAAAGGGAAGCTTATAGTTTGAATATTTAAATAAAATGGAAATAAAAATAAGAAAAATTTTGTTTGCTTTTGAAATGGCTATTGAACGTATTCGGAGTTAAATCCTCCGGGAATGTGATACGTGATCTATGAAATATGTATCGAGGAATAATAATTATTGTGTTGTATTGACGACAGACAAGAGTTTATAGGCTCGAATGCGCGACTCCCGCTTAATATTCGTCTGCACGTATAAAGTTCCGATAAGAACTGTCGATATGCTTTTGACTTGTAGCCATATATATATATATATATATATATACTGTGAATGTATTTATATATGTATTCAAGTATCGATACAATGTAGGAAATGTTGAACGCACAAATTCCAATGAGGCTATGACTATCAATGATTAATTAATATCCCGGGCCGTCGGTCTGTCTAGCTGTAAAATCGATTTCACGTCTCATGCACCAGCACAGGTACTCTCGGTGTCGAGTATCGAGTCGTTAACTATACATGAAAGTATTTAATTTTAAATATTTTTTATGAATTTTAACCGATAGACTATCGTATATCTTTAAATATATAGATAAATATACGGCGAAAGCTCGTTTATATTCATAAATGTCATTATCGAGGTGATAAAAAATTATCTAAAATAATAATTGCGAAGCCATGAATTTAAAAAAATTATATCCTTGGAATAACTCAATCGTTAAAATGTATGATGATTAAATTTGCAATTTATTGCCATCAAGATATGAACTACTTTCTTTCAATAAAATTCGAGATTAATAAGAAAAAGTATTTAATTAATAGGGAAAAAAAAAAATTCTTAATTATAAAATTATAGAGAGAATAAAATGTTAAATATAATTATCTTATAAAATTTTCTTTCATAATTTTCGATTACAAAAAAGTATGAGATATTATATCGGCAATAAAAGTTTTTTAATAATAATAATAATAAATTATTATTATTATTATTATTATTATTATAAAAAGTTATAACTTGAAATTAATTTTTGGTTGAATAATTTTACTGAAGCATTGTTCACACAAAATTAAAACTTCTATCAGTTTTAAATTGAATTATGGACACTGAAGATAGGTACTCTGTGTAAAGTGAGAGCAGACCGAGGCTGGGTCCTCAGAATTGAGATTGAAATGGTGAAAAAGTGTAAAAAAATAATGGCCGGACGATAAATGAAAAGAGAGAGGTAAAAAAAGGGATTGTCGGAAGAAGAGAATGGTCACGCTGTTGAGGATAAATGAACGGCCACCAATCGCCAGCACTCGTTTTCACTCTGATAAACGTTAAGCGCCAAATCTGGTTTATTTTTTATAATTTCATTACTTTCGCGGACTTATCAAAAATTTTTGAATGGCGTTTTTTTAATTACCAATTGCTCTTTCGACGGACTGAGAAATAAAGTAGACATAAATATATATTTTATGATAAATAAATTTATAAATATTTATTGTCAACTTTATTTTTAATATTCAGAAATTTTAACTTTAAAAAAATTATCTGGGATTAAAAGTTAACTAAAAGAGTTAAAATGGTATAATATGAAAATGAAGAACTCAAAATAACAACCTTTGAAAATTTGATTGAAAAACCCCAATTTCGACACAAAATTTTTTTTCCACTTTTTAAAATTTCAACATGGAATTTACAACAAAAAATATCAGATTTCAATGTAGCAAGAAACTTTTTTGCAAAAACAAATTATACACTAAAATTTAAAACTACTTTGACACTTTTCTTTTGAAACTTGATCATTCTTTCTAATAAAAACTAATTAAGATTTTTGTTGGAATAGAGTTATATTTAACTAAGCTGTGTTTTTAACTAGTTCAACGAACATCACGAATTAATTTACGTGAAGTTAACGTCACGTAGGTCATGTGATGCAATGGCTATAGCATAGGAGATGGGGTCGTCCAAGCCCCCTTTAAATGCAGACGAGCGACTCATAATTACCTTGGACCACGGATCGAAATGCCATGCTACGCTCTGGTAAACATGATTCCAGAGCCATTGAGCGAGGCATGGCTCCTCGTACTAACACATTATACACACATATATATGTGGTACACATATAGAGATATGTGATGCATCCAACAAGATGCTAGAAACGTTAAGTTTACCAGATTACCATAGCTAACCTGATGTCCCTAATTATCTCTTTCTTTATTCTCTCCACCCTTCTCTTCACCACATTTTTATTAACCGAGTAAATAATCTACGTGTAATTAAAAGGGTCAAAACGTTGATTGCATCCTTTCAAAGTCCATTTTATATAGAAAACATGAAATAATTATTCTCAAACTCATTCATTCACAAATAGTTGCCTTTTTTAGAAAACCATCAAATAAAAAATCCCACTATTTAATGTAAATTACATGCTTTCATTTCAAAAAAAATTTATTCACGTAATTAAATAATTTTTCCATCTTGGTCTTTTGGTCCGCGATTTTTATTTTAATCAATGGTTTAAGACGTCTAGTTTAAATTATCATCGAAGTTTTACATTTATAATTTTTGATACTTTTCCAAAAATCTAAATTGACACTAACATGCTTAGTAATTGCACAATCAACTCTGAGCCTCACACTAAATTACTGTTAGACCAACTACCTCAATCCTAATCCTCCCCTAATTGATCCATTGATCCCTACTACTAAGACTACTCATGATTGGTTTGGGTATACCCGTAATTTCGCATAAAATGAAATATTTTACGGCAAGGATTAACAGAACATTGCTTATATTAAGCTGGCAGTTCATTATTTTGAACTTTACTTCCCATTTGTACAAAAATATTTTATTAACAAAAAGAAATTTAGGAAAATTCGCATTTTCATGTACATTCATATACTTCTCCATACTCTATTTTGAAAATGTATTTAAAGTGGCGACCATTTTTCAACTACCATTCAAATATACGCGTTCAAAATTGCTAACAATGCTTACAGAAGTGCTTGGATGAACGCAAAATTTAACTCCTTTTCAACTCAAGTATTACAATATTTCATATATTTTTAATTTTAATTAATATCATTCTGTTGCAGCTCGAAACAGACTTTTCATTCTTGTATTTTATTAAATAAACGTGTTTATATTTATAACACAATATACAACAGAGTTTTAACTACCAAAATGGCTTTGTGATTTCGAATATTTCATGTATATTCAACAAATATTTCAATGGCCAGCTCGGTTAATCTGCAGCTCCGCTATACCATACATTTCATAAAAAAAAAAAAAAAAAAAAAAAAAAAAAATCCAACTACTACTCTGTGTATTCAGTGTATATGTGAAAAATTTAAAGTAGTAATCACCACAATATTGTGTTTATACCGCTATAAATCCATTTTTGTTGTGTACAATTACTACATTGAATTTGGCGATAGTAACCCACGATAAAAAAATTTGAACTCTACGGAATATTCAGCTTCAAAAAGTTCTCTGGTGTTTGCGGGCGGGTTTCCATCACCGAAAACAATATACTTTTTATATAGCACAGTCACTCAATACAATGAATACTTTATAGGGATTTTCTTGCAAAACCCACAGTAGGGAAAAAAATAGAGCCAAAAATTATAGTAGCTAAAAAAAAATGTATATTTATATAATCACAATTTTTTTACTGAGTCAAACTCAAAGGGTAAAAAAATTTTTACGTCGGTTACTTCCTTGCTACACGAACGCAGTCCATTTGAAAAGATTCGTAGATAAAGAAAAAACCAGCACAGAATAGCGCATTGTAGCAGAAAATTTTTTTCTTATATATTTTTTTTTCGACATTCAACTCGTAGCTATTATTTCAAAAGTATAACCGCCATCTTTATAATAGAGTGACTGGTGGGTAAAAATAATGTACTTTGTCATCAATCCCGAAAAGAAAAACCAAAAATTAAGCTACTGAAATATGTATATACATTTACGCAGAAATATAAATTTATCGCGCTGTTTTTTATGGCAGAGTAAAAAGCGCAATGAAAAAAATTTTTAATGACGTAATAAGTATTTATATGAGCGTGAATAGTAAGCTACATTGAGCAATAGTGTGAATGCTAAATTATCAAATTAATTATCTAGTGCAAAGGTATTCTTCCTTCACTAATTGAAACAACTTTTACGATCGTTAATCGCGATAATAATTGCTATTTTTATTTAGATTAATGTGCTGTGATATTTATATGTGTATTTATGGATTATGTGTATGGATACCTAGCGCATTCATTCGTTTATTTTCCAGCGTTGTTCATTTAATTAAACAAGTTATGCCGAAAATTTTTCGTTTTTACTCGATTCCATTATTTCGGTCCTCGAAAAAATATTTCAGCTATTGCACAGTAATTTTACTGATAGAGAAAATTTTTTCATTAATTCTCAATTTAAATCAAATTATCTTTTGATTGTCAATAAAAAAATATTTATTGAAAATCTCATTTAGATTAATTTGAAATTCATTTTAAATGAAAACTATTTTTTTGTCAGGATATTTAATAAAATTTCACTGCGCAATTTTTCCATTTCATCTAAAATTATTTGTTGATTATCAATATAAATGTTATTTTATTAAAAATTCTTCAGATAATTCGCAATGTAAACTATTTGAAATATATATAACGCAAAGGAAAATTAAAAAAATGAATGTACTAACTAGGAAAAGAGCTTTTACGCAGAGAATATTTTTCAATCACGCACTTATATACCATTGACATCTCAAGTCCAGCGCTCCTGTATAATGGACCAGCCGGGAATATCCTCTGCAGGAGCACTCTCGAGTCAACGGGTCAATTTGTCACAGCGGATATTAATTTTCCCGTTGGATGGCCGTTAATCGTCTGCTTGGTGAAATTTTGATGAGACTCGAATTATGTTAGAATCACTCACTAATATATGAACCCATAAGTCGTGTATAATTTAAATTCTCAACCACCTAAAAAATTTAAGTAAATGCTTTTCGTATATTAATTTCATAAAGTGTATAATTATAATAACATATACAGGATTTAAAAAAATATAAAATATTACATAAATTATAATCTTGAAGGTAACATTATTCGCTTCGAAACGTTATGTTCCCCAGACGATGCAACATTTATTTACTTTCAGAAATCCCTCAAGACCCAGTTGAACTCGTACACCACCGCGGTAGTCGCTACCACCCATTTTCTCTTGATGCAGCTTCAATTCTCGGGCTCTCACGCCATGAACGAAATCTCGTTTTCTCCTCATCTTTCATGCTCGCCTTCGGCTCTGAGACATAACATTAATTTACCCAGTTAACATGGACTTTGTAAATATTATTTAATATAATAATTAATTATTTATTTTATTTCAACCCCTTTACATTATAACTTCATAAAGCAACGAAAGTCTGAATTCAAATTGAGCCTTAAATTAAATTAAAAAAAAAATCAACATTTATGTAGCAGATCTAATGATATGGGCATTTTTGATATCTTTTTTAAAAGTACAATTTTAGAGTAAGTGTCTGACAAGAGACAGAGATAGGACTCATGCGTACCCTATTGGCGGTCATGCGCAATATGTCCGCTTGCCGCATTAAGTAGTTCAATAGACCGCCACTAGGATCTGCAGAAGCTTCAGTACTGTCTCTGATCAGACACTTGACAACCCATTCAAATGACAGTAATGATTTTTCTACCGGTAGAATATTTAAATCAGCAAATTTGAAGGCAAATTCTCAATCAATGATTGTTCTGATAAGGATTTGATAAACAATTATCTCTTAGTATTCAATAATTTGAGTAAATACTCGGGCAGTTTTTAAAAAACTGCAGATTGCTAGGGTTTATTTAAAAAAAAATATATGAAAGATCTATGAAAAATTAGATACAGGCAAACGTGAAAAATAATTGAAACACTTGGGCGCCATTTTACAGGCTATTAAATTTCATTTTATTGCGACTAATTAATCAGCACAAGTTTCTATCACGCAAACAAAATAAATGCCTGTGAAGTAAAACTTAGACAGCAACAACAAGTTTAAGTTTGAGTCTAAGTAAGATTCGCGAAAGCTGAGTGAATAAGAATGATAATAAGCGCAATATATATTAAGTAAAGCAAAGTGAAGGAGTGAATACGGAGACTTCAAAGCGTCAAGTTACATTGTGGGTTTGCGTTGTAAAGTAACAAGTTCTATATACATGTGTACCCGAGTGCTTGTTATCCTTACAACTAAAACACAACCGTTAAACATATATATTTATATATATATATATATATAGTATTAAATAAACATACAAAACATGAGTTTTGTGTTTCTGGCAAGCTAACTGATCTGTCTGAGGGTGCTCTATATCTTACCTTTAGTTATGTTGAGTCTGAGAAATGTCGCTAGCTAGATGTCGTAAAGCCTGGATTTAGTTTCCTTACCGCCCGTAAACTAGGATTTTTCATTCGAAATACAAAAACTCGACGTTCATCTCTTATACTTCTGATGCCACTGCTCCTGCTCCTGCTACTGCTACTTCTGCCACTGCTGATCTCGTAACCATTTTATTTGCAAAATGCGACAGATTATTATGGCTTTACTCGTGACATTTAACTGACATCAATCTTGTAATTTATATAAATGTATTTTCTTACTCTTATCTTCCCTCAAAAAAATACCGCGATTAGAAAAACTTTGAACAATTCATTTCATTCTCATGTTGGGAATAACCCATCACAATATAAACGTTTTTCGTTCATTATGATGTCCTCTAGTAGGAAAAGCCATAAAAAGTCCTGGGAATAATTTATTTTTTGAGTTGAGACCCATATTAGGATAAATTAAGATGAATGAAGATAAATTAGGATGACATTTTTCATAAAGAGTAGCCCGTAACTTTGCTTCTGTTGGGAATAACCTATCACAATATAAACGTTTTTCGTTCATTATGATGTCCTCTAGTAAAAAAAATCATAAGAAGTCCCAGGCAAAATTTATTTTTTGCGTAATCGACGATGGATAGATATGGGCACGGTCTGTGTATTTTTTAAAGAGTAGCCCGTATCTCTTATCGTGTTAGAAATAATTTAAAGTTCAGACAATATATTTCATTAAATATTAATCGAAGTAATTTTTTTCTGTTGCAGGCATTAGTTTATCGTGATGGTAATCTCGTGTCAGGTTCTTTGGAGGCGCTAGTGCAGCACATGGTACCAACAGAAGACTATTATCCAGACCGGGCATATCTCTTTGCGTTTTTGCTGAGTGCACGGCTCTTCATCAAGCCCCACGAGCTGCTCGGCGAAGTTTGTGCACTGTGCGAGCATCAGCAGAACCTCAATGGCGAGGGTGGAAAAGTGAGTGTCCAGCTCCTTTTATATATATATCTATCTCTTCATTCTTAATATTAATTCGCGTCGATGACATCCGGCGTATTTATGTAATAGCTTCTGTCCAACCTAAAATATTACATTTATTTTTTTTCTTAAAATACTTATCCTAATCCTTGGCAGGAACGACTGCAGCGTTTTGTCCCACGACTGGTGCAACTTCTCGCAGAGTGGACGGAAACTTTTCCATATGACTTCCGAGACGAGCGAGTTATGGGTCACGTGAGGTCTATCACCCAGAAAGTGGCTGCCGTGGACGCTGCCGCACGACAAGAAGTATCAGCCCTTTTGCAAAATTTATTGCTACGTCTAACGGCACTTGAACGCTACGAGGAGGGATTGTCTAGACTTGCCACCGAAGCTGCCACAGAACAACTCACTCAGGTGAGCAACTTATTTTAACCCACATAATGCTTCGATAAACTTGCAATAAAATAACCATACACTTCATTTTACTTTTTAATAATTTTCCTAACGACTAGAGTATTTACTCAACTGTTTACTGTCTCTTGTAATTTATTTTTATAAAATATAAAAATATTTATTTTCAATAATCGAAATATTTTTCAAATCAACCCGCGGGAAAAATATTAATTTAAAAATTTTTAAAACCAAAGATTAGTAGTCTGTTGCATAACTACAAAAATAAATGATAACTAAAAAGTAAAAAATGAATTTATAAAAGGAAAAAATATCAATAAATCAAACTGTTTATAATAATTATTATAAATGACTGAGATATTTGAAACAGAGTGGACAGTAGTAAACAGTAAACAGTTAATTTGATTATTGTTCATCCATTAAGCGCATCCTAAATTCACTAATAGCTCATTTACAATTTGACTAATGTGATTAACAGAGCCAGCTAGCTAATTACACTTTGATATCATTGTCAGTACACTTACTACACTCTCACTCTTCTATTCCTCTTCCTCTCCCTCTCCATCTCCTTTTCCTACCCAATGTCCCTGCCTAACAATGACTGGGTTAGGTATTATTTTAAATTACTCGGTGGCTATTAACCCAGTATCATATCATCGTAATAACCAATCATCAATTCTCATACACCAAAATTAATTTTCCTTATCACATTCGTGCTTCAATACTCCACGCCTTCCATTTCCGTTTTATCCAATACACTATCCACTCTAAAATCTTCGATACAGTGAAATACAACTTTTTAGCTCCCCCTCAATCTCGCCGACTCGATCTTATCCAATTACTAATATGTACAAAAAAAAAAAAAAAGTAAATAACGATTGCAATTGACGTAAGGTTTCAACTGTCAAGTGATTACTCGTGACTGATCAACCGTAAGCTAGACAATCGATAGATTATTATTTTTTTTTTTCCTACTAACAACACTCGACTTTATTCAGTTGAGGATAAGAACATACCGTAATTCGTTGTTTATTCAGTTAAAAAAAAAAATAAAAAAAAGTTTCCTCAGTTTTGCAACTCATTACTCTAGACACATTGTGGTAGCATACGCGAAAGCTTGCTTGCAACTTCTCTTTTCCAACAGCTGCCACTTGCACAATTCCGCTGAGTATGTACGTATATATATATATATATATAGATATTATATGAATAGAAAAAGCTATTTGGAGTTAGTAAGGTCGTTATACAATGTTTATTGTAGTCTTTTATTATTTTTAAAATTAGTACTTTAGAGCCAACAAGTTCGAGTTATAAAATTAATTTTTTTAAATACCTTAATATAATCTTTTAATTCATTAAAACTCAGGCTGCTTGCTGTTTTAAAAGAGCTCAGATTTATTTAGTATTTATTATTTGATATTTTCACTGCGTACAGATTGCGTTTAATTTTATTATTCTTGACAATTAGCAAAATTTAATAATCCTACTTACGTTAATATGCTTTTTTATTTTCAGTAATCAGATTAGTTGTTATCATTATTTATTTAATTTTCCCGGTTTATTTTTAACTGATTTTTTTTTTCTAGTGCATGCGCTAAAAAAACGCTATTTTATAAAAGCTTCAGTATTTTAAAATTAAATTAGCGAATGCTTTTAAAATTAATTAACAAATAATAAATGATACAGAGTACAAAAATTTGAAAACAGAGCCATCAAAAAAAACTTTGAATATATATTAGTAATAAAATATACTGAAATTTTTTATAAAAATTATTACCAATAGAATTTTCCTTAAGTATATTTAATAAATAGTAAATAACATTAATAAAATATTTTTCAATATGCATCAAAGCTTAAAAGCTCTCGTTTACCGTCGCCGCCGAGTGAAGCGTGGCTCCATTTCAAGAAAGACTCTTTCCATAAGTCTAAAAGACCCGTATTTATTTTTTTATTTTTTATTTAACTTTCTTTTTATTTATTTTTATTTTTTTTTTTTTTTTTATAAAGATCTCATGCACAGCAGCCATTTTCGTCTCTCGATTTCGCACGCTTTTCCAGAATTGCGGCTTTAAATTTTTCTCTCATCTACACGCAATTCTATGTTCTCTTTGTATTCCTCTCTTGTAAAAAAAAAAAGTTCTATACATATATATATAAAGGTATGCAAAACTCGCGAGTTTTTTTTTCCTATGCGGTGTCTTTCAATTACAAAACCTACTTTTTCTATTTATTTTCATCTTCCACCAAACTTTTTTATTACCATTATTTTTATCTATTTATTTTTAACTTTCGTAATCAAAAATTTTAGTGGTTTCACTTAATAAATAATTTAATTAAATATAAAAAAATTTTAATAAAATTAACAGTGCACTTAAACTTGTGACGTATGATGTGGTATATAAATTTAATAATCTACGTGTTAATTCAATTAGTAATCGCAGTAATAATAAAAAAAAAAAAAAACTTATTTTATTTAATAACCTTATTTATCATTAATATCAGAACACTTATCACATGACACTGAAAAAAATCAGGAGTGAATTTGGAGTAATCACGGATTTTATTTCAATTCAAATTTTCTCCGTCGGAATTTCGGAATTTTAAAAAAAAATCACTCCGCACACGGAGTAAATAGAGTTCGCTTTTTCGACTGATTTCGGAGTGATTTGAATTTTATTTAAATCTAAAGGGATTAAATAAATAAATACACAGTCATCTGCTCCGCATTTACTCCGTGTTCACTTAAAAAAATTTTTAGTGTACTAAATTTTTAAAAAAATAATTTAATACTTGAACGTTTGTGCTGATTTTAAAAAGATCGGGCATTGATAAACGTGAGCATTATCATTAGATGTAAGATCAGCACACACGGGACAAAAGTACTTACTCTCGAGAAAAAGATGCACTTTCAGAGACACACGTTACTTTTTTATATATTTTTTTTGTCACGGTCATGAACAAGTGAAAGACAAGAAAATGAAAAGAGATGTGAGATGAAAGGACACGTATAGGATAAAAAAATAGAGGAAACAGAGCGTATAAAAGTGCATTTCATCCTAAGATGGACATTTTAGAGAACTATTTTGCTGCACTAAAAAAAGCTTTCCGTCTTTTATAGTACAGTAGTTAGCTATTTATGTATATATGTATATATATATATATATATGTATATTTATCCACGGTACTCTTTCGTCTTATTTTTATTATCCTGCATTGTTCATGATCGCATGCCCAATCTCGCGGCTATGAATAATATATATCGCAATAAAACTATCTCGGTCTCAACTTTATTGTTATCTTAATGGAAATCTAAATATAGACAACAATTTATTTTTGTATTAAGATAAATTATGAGATAGTTAGTATTCAAATAATTCACATTTATTTTCGTAAATTTAAATTTAAATAAAAATTTTTTTATTCACTCGTAATTACAACCACGTCGTCAATGGATTCATTTTTCATGACGTAATAAAAAATAAAAAAATATATATATATAAAGTAAAAGAATAAGTCACAGTACGTGTCAAAGAGAAACGTTCCACTTCACTCGTCTTTTACCTTTGAAACCACTCAGCTGGTTCTCTTTGAGCGGTTTCACCGCGGCACCAATATCATTTTTAAATCGAATGGAATAAGACGACTGTGTTAAAGAAAAAAGGCTGTAAAAAAAATATAGATGGATTGCCATAAAAGTAAAAGGCAAGCGTCGTGTTCTCACAATGTGTCTTTGCTGAGTGAGTCGTCTTCAAGTATTGCTTTTTGTCCCTCCTGACACGCCTCTACTCTACTTACTCTACTACACCAAATAATACTGATTGTAAAATCACTCTATTCACCCCCGTGCTAACTATTGTTCTATTTTCTATACAAATTGCTATTTTGTCTTTTCACTTCACATACTCACATATTTTATTTACCAGTAATTAAATTCTGTAGAAAAAAAAAATTAATTAAAAATATATTTTTATTACTTGACCTACATTTCAAAAATAATTTTTCTCGATACATCAAGTGAAAAATGGTAGAAATAAATTCAAGTGAAGTTGTAAAAATAATATGAGTTACGAGTAATATTTTTCTTACCATTTTTTACTCTAGAATTTTTTTTTTTTTAAGTTTTCAATCTCAAAATAAATCAAATTTATTTATTAGTTCAAAATTAGGAAAAAATTTTAATATTATATTCAAACTTATTTCTCAACTGCAAGTAGTCAATTGGCGGCTCGGAAAAAAATATTAATAAAAAATAAAAATTATAGGAGAGGGGGGGGCAAAATGGGGTACTTATGGAAATAATGTTTTTGAAGACTTAAATGCGCTAAATATTTGTTTTTAATTATGTTCAAAATAAATAGAAAAAATTGTTCATTGCCAATAAAAAAAAATCTGGATATTAAATAAATTTGATTAAATTAAATTTTTTGTAAGTAATTTACATAAAGAAAAATTACAATTTTCACAATTATTAGTTGCAACGGAAGAAAAAAAAATTGTAATAGTTTTTATCATAAAACAATGGTAATTAAAATTTTTCTTCAGACACTCGATTTTTGAAAAAATTTAACAAAAAAAAAATTCAAAATTATGTTCAATTATATTCACAAAAATGATTTTGTAATTTTAAAAAAACATTTAAAAAATAAAATTTCTTTTATAAAATTTTTGTGGTACCCCGCTTTGCCCCCCCCCTTTCCTTAACAGTTAGTAATTATTTATTAAATTACGATGCAAATACATAATTGTATTATAAATATTATTGTTTCAGGTCGATGTAACAGAATTATGTCCATCGGCAACAGTACTGGCACAACAATTGACCCACGTTGAGCTCGAGAGACTCTCGTACATCGGACCCGAAGAGTTTGTACAGGCATTTGCGAAGGTGAGTTCATCGAGCACCCACCGCCCACTTTTGTGTGTCGGCTCAAATGGATACTACAGATCCTACTCCCCTAGTGTACACTGTAGTTCTCCACCGTAGTGTAGAGAATAATAGTGTGTTACGAGGATAAACAAGCGATACAATGACAATACAAAGACTAAATGACAACGACTACTACAACAACAATGTCACAATTTATCAGTCGGTGTATTGCTGCAGCAATTAAATTTTATCTTTTGTTTATGTTGCAGGAATCGCCCCATCTGGAAACCTCCTTCAAAGACATGAAGAAGACGAGGAATTTAGAATCCTACGTTCAGTGGTTCAACAGACTGAGCTACTTTGTCGCAACCGAAGTTTGCAAAGTAATCAGACAACTTTTCTTATTAAAATTAAATTATATTTTTTTTATTTTTATTTATTTTTTAATCCATATATTTTTTACCAGCACGCTAAGAAGAAACAGCGAGTCCGCGTCGTGGAGTATTGGATCGAAACGGCCAGGGAATGCTTCAACATAGGCAACTTTAATTCCTTAATGGCCATTATTGCAGGATTAAACATGTCTCCTATTTCACGGCTAAAGAAAACTGTAAGTAATTTATTATTATTTTTTATTTTAGTCTGCGACAATAAGCGGATGTTGTTGAACGGTTTCATTTAATTAAAAGCGCGCGACTTTTTTTTTTATAAGTCGTAAAATTTTTAATTTTAATGGGGGGATTGAGTTATTTTACAAGAATGTTATAAATTAAGAGCGTAGTCAGTTGAAATGATAAAATAAAATAAAGACAGAACAGGGTGTGAAAGTCATCGAAATTAATCTGTAATTTATCAGAGTGACGTGTCGAGATCGTGAGAACTACGAGAACAGAGATCAGTCTTGAGGAACTTTTAATTATGTTTAAGTTTCGCCAACTATCTCTGGGGTTTAATCGAGATAGCATTGAGCCGGCTTGAGGTCGGATGTACGCTCAGGATCTAGCCAGGATCCACTGGTGTAGGTTATGAACCATGAGCTTTGGGGAAGCCGGGATAAAAGCTTGGGAGTTCGTGCAATGCAGCAGCCCCGCCTGCGAAAACACCCTGGACGTTATTCGAAGTTCATTTGGCTGGTTGACTTGATTTATGAGACAACGCGACGGAAATAATTGCAAAAACGTTGTTACCAACATTCGTTCCTGGGTAAATTCAAACCTCGTAATTTTCGTTAATGGAAATTTACCACCGGTAGTACCTACGCCGCTTATCGCGACTACTTCCGTTGGATTTTATTCACCGGTTGTTCGTGTACATGTGCACCCGTATATATATATTTATGTACATGTGGATATATGTGGACACATTTATTCCCTGTCCACTTCTTCGAGCTCTCGAAGTACTCGTACCGGTACAATCGAAAGCCTTAAATCACTAGTGAAAAAGCTTTTACTCTTTTCCTATTGTATTCTACTATTCTTTACTTTTGTTATTGTTATTATTATTTTTTCGTTCATTTTTAATAACTATTAAATATCAAACATCACGTAATTTTTTAAAGTTCGCGCTAGGAAAAAAAATCCATAAGGAATAAAGTTTTCTATTACTACATTGTACAAAATTTTCAGAGTGAACGCAGGTTAAATCTGGAGTGAATGCGGGTTGAAATAAAATCCAGATCACTCCGAAATCACTCCCTAAAAAGACAAACTTCCTATTTACTCCGTATGCGAAGTGATTTTTTCTAATACTCCGAAATCTTTTAAATAAAATTCGTAACCACTCCGAATTCACTTCCAATTTTTTATAGTGTATTATTATTATTACTATTATTATTATCGGGGTTGAATTTAATAAATATTTAGTAATCAATTAAATTACTGATATGTTTCCAGTGTCTCATATTAACAGACAAATTAAATTAAATAGTAAAATTTGACAGACAGTATGTAACATATATATGTGTAGACTTGACATGAAAACAGAGTGTATGTATATATATATATTTACATATATATATAATTTGAACTGATGCAGAGCAGTGATCGTTCGACATTTAACGATGCTAATTTCTCGCGTGATAAACCCTCGTGTGCGCAGGCCACATGGTAATAGCTGAATTAAATCCCTCGAGAACGTATGATGGCGATGGCCCTGGTGATCCTGGTGATGCTGATGGTGGGAGACAGTCGGAATTAATACTGTGCATCGGAGCCGCGTGCGAGTTCCGCGACAGTTTCATCCTCGAAGTTAATTCAATTACTGTCGTAGTCAACTCTTGCTCACGCGCCCACACTCATATCTATTCTCTGGCCATACAAACCCTCTGGTCTGCTCATACCACCCGCTAAATTATTTGCCCCACGTCAACCTCATACATTAACCCACTAGCCATGAAATTCCATCCTGTACAAACTTTTCATACTACTACTTATACATATTATAAATTAAAACACTCCGCGGCAGTTTGTTTCGTTCTACTAATTCAATAATATCGCCTCGCCTTTTTTTCACTCTGTAAATTGATCGTTAATTCCACTTGTCAATTCATTATTTTACATCTCGTGATAATAAATCTGGTAATAAATTCTAAGTACCATTGAGTCCTTAATTAAATTCGACTTTTAATGGGAAATTACATAAATTTACCAAA
Source organism: Microplitis demolitor (assembly GCF_026212275.2). Classification (NCBI taxonomy): domain Eukaryota; kingdom Metazoa; phylum Arthropoda; class Insecta; order Hymenoptera; family Braconidae; genus Microplitis; species Microplitis demolitor. The sequence goes on from NC_068552.1 coordinate 17,718,024, forward strand.
TAGAGCATTCATTAATTATTTAGTTTTATTTCCTCGATACGAGCCAATTTCAATATTAATATTAATAATAATAATAATTAAATTAATTATTCTATCTGCATAAAATAAATAATTATTAAAAGCTTGAATTATATATATTTTTTATTAACCAATAATTATAATAATAAATACAATACGGCTGTAATTAAAACACTCATGTATTAATTAAACTGAATTTTATTTCAGTCATATTAAAATTATCATTATTTAAATGAAAAAAAAAAAAAAAATCCACAATTCTGGGTGAAAATTTATTTATGACCCTGCCAATAAGCAGTCGCTGTGTACTTATATACTGCCCAAAACATATGTTTTATTTTAATGCTTCAAAATATCAATCTCCTTAAATTTTTAGTCCCTCCCCCATGGTGTTCGGTAATTTATGGGTGACTCCTACGCTGTAAAAAATTTTCAGAGTGAATGCGGAGCAGATGATTGGATATTTATTTAATTCCTTGAAGTAAAATTCACTTCAAAGGAAAGTTTATTTAAAATAAAAACTCCAAATCAGAATGAATTTTAAATAAAATCCATAATCCCGAATTCACTCCCGATTTTTTCAGTAAGAAGTTTCAAACTCATGATATAAAAGTAATAGTGAGTCTAAAAGACAAATCTGAATATTTATTTGTTTATTGAAACAGTGGTCAAAAGTACAGTCGGCAAAGTTCTCAATTCTCGAGCACCAAATGGACCCGAGCAGCAACTTCAGTAGCTACCGCAGCACTCTAAAAGCAGCAATGTGGCGCAGCGTCGGTGCTACCGACGAAAGGCAGCGAATTGTCGTACCTTTCTTCAGTCTCCTTGTCAAGGACCTCTATTTCCTCAACGAAGGCTGCAGTAACAAGTACGTAACTCAATTACACCAATAATTTTACTAATCTACAAACTGAAACTCGATTTTAAAAATCGATTACTCCAGTGCAAAACTTTGCAGCCCCACTAAAAAAAATATAAATAAAAAAATTTCCAACTGCCAAAAGTTATTTTGTGATCTAACATCAAAGCTTGTAATTATGATAACTACGCATCACCGCGCATCAAACTTCCTTCCACCCCTTTCTTCTCCGTTCCCTCATCTCGCTTTAGCATTTTCATCTTCAGCTTATCTTCAATATTAAAGACTAATTTCCTCTGGTTGGTGGCAACAGTACCTGAATTAACTTATTAAACTCGTAATAGCTAAAGTTTTCCCACTAGCTATATAGCAACAAGTTAAATGTATATTTTCCATTCAAATGTTGTATAAATTCTTGGGAAAAAAATTTAAATAAATAGTAATAATATTCAGTAAATAGTCGCAGCATATAATTTAACATGATTTAAAGTTAATGTTCAGATTACTATTGTCGATAGTAAATATCGATATTCAATTCACGATCCAACACACAACTATATTCATGTAAATTTTATAACTTTGGGTATGGTACAGTAGCGTTACTTTGCCAAAACTTTAACGCATAATTTACACAGAATTTATTGCTCGTTATTCTTATCTCGGTTACTTGGATGTGGAACAAAAAAAAATTATATTTAATGTATAAAGTAACAAGTAACAAACACACGAGATATAACTTGATGGTGACACTAAACATGTAAAAAGTTGATACGATTTATATATTTTTTCTTAGCGTATGTATGTATATATATATATTTATAAATAAGAAAGTTGTTAGGAAGAAAATTGTAGGAGAATCCTTAGCTGTCCTTACACGACAAATTGTACAACTTTTCCAACTAGTAGTATTGAAGCAATCTAAAGTGTAACTATCTGTTCCATCTGCTGCTCCTTTTATCTCATTTATTTTGATACAATTTTTATTGAAGATTCTTTGTTATATTTGTTTATTTTTGTTTTATCGCAGTTTGTTTTACTTATTTATTTATTTATTTATTTACTTTATTGTTTTTATTTTTAATGCACTTTTGATAGTAGTTAGTGACGTTAAAGTTATCAATCCGTGTACTTTACAGACTTCCAAATGGTCACATCAACTTTGAAAAGTTTTGGCAACTCGCCAAACAGGTGACTGAGTTCATAGCATGGAAGCAGGTGGCTTGTCCTTTTGAAAAGAATTCACGGGTCATTGCTTTTCTACAAGCCAGTCCAGTGCTCACTGAAAATGGTATATATACAACTATTTTCTTATAATCTTTAATCATTTTGTTTTTTTTTTTTTTTTTTTTTTATTTAAAGGGACTGTCACCTAAAATATTTATTTGCTTTTTTTTTTTCATATTTCTACAGAAAATTTGAATCTGAGCAATATACATTATTATTTATGTTCAAATATTTTTTACTATTGAAAAGTGCGGATAAATAGTAAGCTTTGAATGCTTCTCGACGTGTTTTTTTGAACCGCGTACTTTAGTTTCGAAAAATCAATAAAAACAGTCGCAGAAATTTTTTTTAATTCAAGAGAAAAAAAGTATGAGGAATTCCGTCATGAAAAATAAAATGGCGGGTAAAATTCGTGCAATAATTTGAATTTTTTCCCAGTCAAAAAATAGCAGCAATAAAAATATCGAGACAAAAAATTTTATATGAACTTTTGTAACTCAAGGGGTCGAAATATTTTAGTCGACTCGAAAAATCAACTGATAGGAATCACGATCGATTTTCTTAATATCTGAAATAGTATTAAAATCATTAAATTTAAACTGATTATCAGAAATATTATCTTTACAATTTCAGATGAAAATAGACAAAATAAAAACAAAAAAGATTTGCCGAAACCCGGGATCGAACCGGGGACATTTAGATCTTCAGTCTAACGCTCTCCCATCTGAGCTATTTCGGCGCCTTTAATTAACAAAAATAAATGATCTAGTATAGAAAAAAAATGCAGAAATTTCTGGATAGATGCAAAATCAAATATAATTATTTAAACAACACAAAAAAAAGTTATTGAATTGAATACCCGCCAATTTTGAATTTTTAAAAAGCTGCGGTCCCCAATTAGATAGTTTTTTAATAATGCATTAATTTGTCAGTTTGTTTTATCATTTTCCAAGTACAGTTTACTTGACAACAATAAGAAAATTACGTAACAATTATAAAAATTTTTTATTTTCATAAATCAATTAACATTATTCTAGATAACCGAATGAAATTTCTCATCTAAACTTTGTAAAAGAAATGTCGAGTTGATATTGATTTATAAGATAATACATTGAAAGTGTAAAAGAATATTTTAATTGTGTATTGATTGATTTTTTTTTAGCTCTTGCCTTAGCTTCCTTTGAATGCGAGCCACCTGACAACAATCCAGAGAAGGAACGTTATAAAGCTTTAAAGTAAGTAAAAAAATAAAAAAAAAATTATTGAAGAGTTAAAACGAGAAACTTGTTCCATTTCTTAATAGATTGATTGATTAAATAATAAATTACATCACTTTGTGTTGTTGCAGATCTGATTTAAATGCTCAGTGAAAAAGAGCTAGCGCTACTGAGTGGGAGAGATACTGAAGTAGACACGTATATATTAATACTAATATATATAAGAACATAATAATCATAAATATTAAGATTAAACATAAAGATTTAAGTACGACAGGCTGATCAAAGTAAGTCGATTAAGCCAAATTTAAAAACTCCTGATTCTAAACTACAAACACATCCTACGATTTTAAAACAGTATCAACTTTAATATGCATTAAGAATTTTTATTAAGTATGCATTTATCCGCTTGGAAGTATCTCAAAGTTTATATTTTTTATTACTTTTACCCCCGCCCCTCCCACCTTTTATTAAAATTAAACGAGAGAGTTTGTCCTTTTAAATAAAATCTTGTTTTACATTTTTTTAATTATTTTGAGATACTGTCAAGTTGATTATTTAACTGTACATAGAAATACCTTTTGATATACACTCGTTTAATATATTAATATATGAATATATGATAGCAATTAATATTTAAAAAAAAATAATATTGAGTGGATCTTAGGATTTTTGAAATCCAAAAATTTATCCAATCCACTGGAAATATTTATAAAAATAAAATATTTAATAGTGATAAAAAAAAAACAACTCTCTCGACTAAGTATTAAAATTAGTATTATAATTTCTATTAATTACTTTAATTAATATAAATATAAAATTAATTACTATTCAAATATTGATCATAAATAAATCGACAGACGATTTGTTTAAAATTTGAGAAAAAATAAAATTAATCCACGTAAAATTCAACAGGAACAAAAAAACGGAAACGATTTTTTTATTACAAATAGGGACCAAGAGTTTACTCTCCTTGGGATTTAAAAAATACGTGGGATTAAAACCGTGATTACAAAAACGTAACAACGAGATAAATATGTCTAAAAAAATCACTACCAAACAACAACAGTAACACCAGTCAATCGTATTTCAAATAAAAAAAAAAGTAATCAATTATTTAAAATGTGCGCCGCTGCATCTTGACACGAAAAGGCTGCAGAAGAAAGTATTCATACTAAAAAATATACAAACTAGATAAAATAATTCAACTGGTTTGAAACTTGTTTATAAATAATTTTCTAGTATTTTAAATTCTCAAAATTTTTTTTAATAATTTTGACTGTCAAATTATCTGGCGCGATGCCAATATACTTTTAACTTAAAAATTATTGCGCCCAACTAATCATATGCACGTTATCGAGTATTTAATTCAAATTATCAATAACAAGAGACCATTTATAAAATATATATATCGTTAACTGTAGACATGGATAATTTTCCATTGTCCGTATTAATCACGGCGTATCAATGTAATCCCATTTTATTTTTTTAATCATTTTACCCTCCTTTTATTTTAAATTTTATCACAATTTATTAAGCAATAATTTATTGTTTTTTTTTTTTTTTAACAAAAGCTTTTGAACCTGAATTTTAATCTTTTATTACATTTACTATTTTATAAAGTGATTTTAATTTAAAAACGCTTCGCTAAATCCGCTGCGTTTTGTATTAACGGACTGCTAAAAATATTAATTAAGCAATTACGTCAATCTCTTTTATTATACAGACGCAAAAACAAGTAATAAATAATAATAATAATAATAAATAAAATACATGTCTTATAGTACTGAATTATAATGAGACACTTACTATTAGTTCCACTGTAAATAGTAAAAAAAAAAAAAAAAAGGAAAAAAGAAAAAAAAATTAAACTTACGTGTACGTATTCGTAATCTTGTGGTAATGGAGCTAAAAAATTAGTTTATGGTCGAATGAAAGAGTCTGTTTAGAGTATATACACAATTAAATATATATAATACTTGTATTGACGTATGAAAACTTGACTTATATATAAAAAAAATATAAATTAGACAATTATAATAAATCAAGTATCATAAACTTACGAGCATTAAATAAAATGTCTCGTGAACATGAAGAAGATCTTAAATAATTGTTTGTTTTCTAGTCACTAGTTATTAGTTATCGATAAATTTAAAAGACAGCCAAGCGAAATGTTTTAAACAATTTATTTAAATCCGGATTTTAAATTTTAAAACACAATTATATATTTTAAACTATTTATATTTATAGATATTTAAATAAATTGAGTTGTTTGAAGGAAAAAAAATTTTATTAAGGTTTTATTTAAATTAAACACACACAGAAAAAAATAATTTCTTGGCGCTAAAAATTTTTACCCACCTCAAGAAAATTTTTTCATTATTTACTAAAAAAAAAAAAAAAAACAATTTTCTTCGGATGAAAAAAAAAATTTTTCGAGGAGAGAAATTTTTTTCAGTCCTAAGAAAGTTTTTGTCTTGAAGTAATGGTGCAAAATTTTTCTTACGTCAGAAAATAATTTTTTTCTGTGTAATATTTTACCCCACATTCCACGTGAGTGAAACTAATCTATTTAAAAAAAAAAAAATAAATAAATACAAAGTGTTTAAATATTAACGATTTAAAATTTGAAAATATAAATTGTTCGTTTGCACGTACAAATAAACATTATTATATACATTATGGATGTTGTTATTTATATCTCATCGGGAAAATGATATCGTTGAGAGTTATATGGACAGAAACTTTTAATAAAAACACCTCATACAGTTGCCGATAAATGGAATAATCTATATACATTTACATTTATATATACAAACACATAAACGAAAAAAAAAATTTGTTTTCATTTTTAGACACGCGAGTAACTCAACCAATCATAATATATATACAAATATATATTACCACGTATCGATCATGATTTTTCCTGTGTCTAAAAGTGAGAAAAGTCGTAATTATTTATACGAAAAATTTTAAGTTGTGTTCAAATATTTGTATCAATTGAAATAAAAATGTTCGCACGACACATTCATGCACTAAAAATATATATGACTGTATGTTTGTAAAACATAAATAATATTAATAATTATAATAATAATAATAATAATAATAATTATAAAACTTTTTACGTTTTAAACCCGTCCTCAGTGTAAATATGTCAATTTACAATAATAATGTTTTTACTTGCGCTGTATTACGACCGAATACGTTGGGACTTGTACATATATACTTTTTCGTTATATATTATTATTATGATATTATATAAATATATATATAAGAAAAATTAAAATGAATTAATGATAAAGAACAACTAAAATTATTGTAGAAAAAGAAACGAGAGAATGAAATAAAAACTTAAATAGAAACTTAAAAATAAATGTTTCACATAAATTATTTATTTATTTTTATGTCTATTAATTATCGATAGAACCTAAAGTATCCTTGTTTCCATGATGCGGCTTTAAATAAAAAACCAACTCGGAAGTTTAAGTTGCAGTCGTGCATGGTCTACCTCCCAGATAACGAGTCTCGTATTTTTCTATCGATCCAATCTCGGTAATGAGCAATACGTACGTAAACTCCGGGCTTGTTTGCTTTCCCGCAATGCTGACCCCAGCTGGTGATGCCGTAAAGGGTGAACACGCCTGTATCGATATCAAGACATCATATTACAAGTATCTGTGTAAGTTGGATCATATTTTTAAAATACTCGTTAATTTTTTTTATAGCAAACAGTTTTTCAAACTCAAAAGTTCAACTAACTATGGACTGTCATTAAAATATGCAATTTAATTTATAAAACAAATTTTTTTTTTACCCTTTAAAGGTCATCTGAGATACGTTTTTTTTTTAATACTTTTAAGTACCTTCCTAACTTATTAATAAATTCATCTTATATATTCTTGTAATTTATTATTTGTGACCTTTCATTATATTTTTTTTGTAAAATTAATTAGAATTTTTTTTTAAAGCAAATAAGAATTTTTTATTTGATATTTAGAATCTCTATTAGTAAAAAAAAATTAAATCAAAAGTCAGTAACCGATAGCCTTTAAATAAAAATCAAGAGTTTTTCGTCGACCGGTTTTATAGCCTTAATTAAAATAATCAAGAAAATGTATAATTATTTTGAGTAATTATCGATTATAATTCAAGAGGATTTTGATAATTTGCTAAGAGGATTACAGACTAGTCTGAAGCTTATGAAGCGAGTGAAGACAAGTCAATTAATTACGTAATACGGATTTAATCATGTTTTCGCACTCCCGTAGTTAGCGATGGCCGAAATAGAAAACTCACTTAGCTTTAGTGGCTGATTATTAAATTCAAAAATGAGTATAAATACAAAAAGAGCTAGACGGTCTTGATAACAAAGACCAGAATTTGAATTGGTAATAAATATTTATAAATTAAATTAAAAATTAAAATGAATGGAATTACCATTATGATGACATGCAAGTGGTCCGCCGGAATCTCCATCGCAAGCATCTACACCTTCATTTAAATATCCTGCACACATCATACCATCACTTATAGCGCCTTCACCGTAAACATAGTCTGCACGGCAAATATTTTGGTCAATCAGTGGAATCCATCCGAAACGCAAATCTCTCGAGTGCGCTATAAAATCAAGGATCTCTGTGATTATAATTCACCTACTGACGTTGGACGTGAATGTGGAAATGGAAGAGGCGAACAAGCGGAAATGGAAGAGATGGAAGAGGGAAATAGAGTCAAGTAACGCATGATATGCCAACCTACCAGATTTTCCAGTCTCGATGCTCCCGAACCCACTGATCGTACAGTTCAACCCATCAGAATATTCTGCGTTTCTCGGTGGCAGACAAATTGGCATTATGTGCTTACCGAGTGGAATACCACGACCTTTCAATAACACCAAAGCAATGTCATTGTTCATACGATGACCCTTGCGGAATTCCTCGTGAATGTAATAATCTTCTATATTTGCCTCTGCCTCGGTGCCTTCCTCTATCTATTAAAAATTTTAAATTAACTACTAAATATTTTACTTAAAAAAAAAATGATTGCTCGGAAAATGCTGGGTAAAAAATTTCATCGATTCCCCGACGCAAACTTTTAAAAGTTTAAATCCTTATAAACTTTTTTCCAACGTAATAAGTAATTATAAGTTTATTTTTTTTGTTTGCGAAAAAAATAAATATAACATATAATATTTTTTATTACCTCAGTATTGTAATCTCCAGCGCGAACAAAATAAGTACCCTTGTTGTAGCCCTCGAGACAATGGGCCGCTGTCAAGACATGCAAAGGAGAGATAACGACTGCACCGCACCAATGATTTGACCTGCTGTGACCCCGTACTCGTATACTTGCCTAGATAAAAAAAATATTATATTATCACTGCATATATTTACATCACTCTGCTATCATTTATTCGTACTAATAATAATAACAATAATAATAGCCATTATTTTTTTAATTACCTGCCACGGATACGAGTCTTTCGGGGCCAATGAACCGTAAACAACTTTAGCAAATATTTCCTCTTCATTATTAAAATCTTCTGCCCGTTTTCCGCAATTACTCGGCAGAATGTCATTGATATTTATCTCCGTAACCACGCGGTTAATATCGTCCTATCAAAAAATAATACTTAAAAATAAATAACGCAAAGGATCAATAATAATAGTGACATTAATTCTGTTAAATTATTTTATTCGTACAAAATTTTCTGGTTTTATTATTTTGTTACATGAGTATTATGTCAGTAATTGACTAAGTAATAAATCAAATAGAAATATCATCAGTTACCTCTTCGATATTTACTGAAACGTCTTGGCAAATTACTCCAACGTCTTCTTCATGATTGCAATTACTTCGACCCCATGGGCTGTGCTCGCATCGATGAATTTGTGTTTCATTTCCGTAGCAGAATACCTGCAATAAATATTTACTTGTAGTATTTTCTTATCAATTAGATTTTATTTAATTTAAATAAAATTACTTCGTCAAGCCAAATCGGGCCTTCGCCGGATCCAAAGAACGCATCTTTTTTAGCGATTGCGGAGCCGCCGAAACCCAGTGATCGGCAAATGACTTTGGCAGCGGCGTGACTGAAATCATCATCGCAGATGGTACCCCATACACCGTGATGGCGAATTTCCACACGACCCTCGGATGGATTAGTTCCGTTAACTAACCGTACTTCGAATGGCGCCTATGAAATAAAAAAAAAATAATAATTATCTTATTATTTAATCAATAATTATTTTATGACTGAAAATTTACATCACAGTGAGCAGAACTTTCGTCGGAAGAATCAGGACAATCAACGACTTCGTCGCAAATAAAGGGAGTGGGAATGCAAACGGGACTGGTGTCACACTTCCAGTTTCCCTCGGGGCAGGTGTCGACGGCCGTTTTGCAGACGACACCGACGGCTTCTTCAGGCGAGCAATCGTGGACTCCCCATCCGTCAAAGTCACACTCCCTTAGAGAAGTTTCGTTGCCTCTGCACTTCAACTGGTCTACCATAAACCGCGTCGGCGGATCCATGTTACCAAAAAATCCTCCCGGGCGAATTTCTAAAGCTCCCAATTCGAATCCTATCTCCCGGCAAATAACGTCAGCGTCAATCATACCGAAACCGTCATCACAAACTTGTCCCCAGAGACCCATTACTAAAAATAGATTCAGATTAAATTAATAATAATAATAATAATAATTTTATATTAATAATTAAATTTCTTTACTTTTAACTTCAACACGACCTTCGTGTTCATTTTCCGAACCACTCAGCCGTATTCCGTAATCCAATTTTTCTGGCTTACAAGTGCTTTCATCAGAGCGATCATTGCAGTCATTTTTACCATCACATACTTGTGTTTGATTGATACACTTTTTATTATTGCAAACGAACATGCCCGTGCAATCAACGCTCAGATCAATCATCTCGTAATAATCGAAACCTGTGACGGCTTCTAACGCTCCAGTGGCTCCGATATTACTGTCACTCAGCAAACATAAATTTTCATTTATCCTAAAAAAAATTAATTAATTATCAGTCCACATCTCCTCCACCCCCTTAATTAATTCCGTGAATTACTTGTGAGAAAACGAGCGGCAAGTAAATTTAGCTTCTTTGCAACGCAAAGCACAAGTCTTTGGTGGAGTGTTGAGCCATTTTTCTACATCGTGGCCAGAAAGTCGGTGGTCTGGGGTCCGTTTAAAGAAATCTAGGTGCTCGGAACACAAGAGCTCATCTCTACCATTCGTACAATCCTGGAAAATTGATGAATATTTGAAATAGTTGATAGCTTACTAAAAATTTTAGCAAAACTTACAGCTTCGCCATCACAGACCCAATGAGACGGAATACATTCCTCAGGTAAGCATTCAAAATGTCCTTCTTTACATGTCCCGCCTACTGGAGACCTTACTGTGCCTATTGATTTAAATGAATATTAATAAAATTATTTACAAACAAAACTATGAAAAATTTATCATTATTGTTCTTTTAATTACCGATATGACCGCAAGAAGGAATGTCACAATATTCTTGTTCTCCAGACACTCCAGTAAAGCACCAAGGCTTCGAGTCTTTCATAGGGTTCGGATTTCTGCAGTAATTATGAGTCTTCAATTTTTCTCTGACCCCGCGATCCAAGACCTGAATTTAAAAAAAAATCGAAACTAATTTATTTATTTATCTGTTGACTTTAAAATTCAAACATGTACTTTAACATACGTTTACAAGAAGAGGATAAGCCACGGATGTATGGTTCCAGGGCAAACAAGGTTTACCCGAAGCCGCAACGCTGGCTTTACCTAGATACTGATGTCCTTTACCGTAAACACAACCTGTAAATATTAAACCGTTAAATATTGAGACAGTTATGTATACTATGGAGTTGGAAGTTGATAAGAGAGATAAGCAGTCAAATATTGCAGTCTAGGATTTAATAACAAACGTACTTATGTCATCATAAGGTCTTTTACAAACATAAGCGTGGCCCTTCATGGAGGCCGCGCAGTCTTCAATGTCCCAGAAAAAGTAATCAGACATGCACGTGGAGTCAGGATTATTGTAACAAGGATATTTTTTTTTCATTACTATACAAACGGGTCTTGACCCCGCCCACGGTGGGATTTTTTTCTCATCTTTCCACCCAGGCCACCATTTCGAAAATCTACAAGTAGATTAAAATTTTTACTTTACAAAAGTAAACTTGCTATTTAATTATATGTAAAATAAAACCAACTTGAATTTAGCTTTGGCTGAGTCTTCCCACAACCAAATAGACCGATTAAAAGTCGTAAACCCAATTCCCGAGGTCATAATTGACTCGATATCCGGGTGACTTTGAATCAACCACTCGGAAATAAAATTATTTTCGCCCTGACTCGTGATGTCAACGAGTCTGGCATTCTTCGAGGCGCAGTATTTCAATGCCTCGGCGTGATTTAATCCCGAGCTTGAGTCTGCGAGGTGGTAGCAGTTCCCGTCATGGGGTGTCTCATCACCTCGACAATAAGCAACTCGATTAGGCAGACAACTCACTCCGACTGCGTCCCGTTCAATGTCGCACTCACTTCCGTGAGTAAATTTACATGTCTGGAAATTAGTCTCGTTCCCCTGACATTGGACACTCGTCGCGGCAACCCACTCTGGTGTATCATCCTTTTTAGTTCGTCCTTGCCAAGCTGTTTCCGCGCCTCTAAATAATTCACTCGTCAGTAATTATTAAAACTAATTGTTAAATTAATTAATTAATTAATTAATTAAACCTAGTAAATCCGAGTTGACGACACACTAAATTGGCTTCTTTTAAAGTCCATCCAAATTTAGTATCACAGATAAGTCCCCATCCAGGTTCGATACCTTGAACTTCAACGTATCCGTCTCTGTTACTGGATCCGCCTCGCAGTCTTAAAATCTGCAGTTAAATATTAAAACTTTTAATTAAATGTTAATCTCACTCAGTAATTAAAGAAAATAAAATTAAGTTCAAGAAAACTTTTTTGCTTGATTTATAAAACTTGAAACTTAAAATTTTCACTAAACTTAAGTACAATATTTCTTATTTTAATAAAAATTTCTTAAACAGATTTCCTGTTGCTGCTACAGGGCAAGTCCTGTAATTTTTATTACAATTAAAAAAATATTTTCTTGGCGCTATCCAAGAAATTAAAAATTTGAATTCAATTTTTTTTTGTAAAAGATTAGTGATTTTAAAAAAAGTTTTATTTTTAAAAAAGATTAATTATTTTAAAGCTTACGCTTTTAAAATAAAAATATTGAAACAATAGAAGCTGTTAAAATAAAATTTATTTACAGAATATAAAAACATATGTATATATATATATATATATTTTCATAATTTAAAAACGTAACGGCGCCTTTTAATATTTAAATTAAATAAAACAATCAAACAAATATTAAAACACAATACCTGGCCGGATAAAGGAGTAATTAATTTCGTGTCCGTATGACCGAGTGAGTGAACAGGCGGAACATAATAAACCGGGAAGGCCCTCTCGACTGTTGAATAATAAAAAATTTTTTTCGCTTAATAATAGAACAAAATGGATAATAAATTACAATAAATATTAAAACGTTGATTGGTGCCGCTAGCAAGCAGTGCTAAAAATTCATTAAAAGCGTCGACAAAGACCAGAAAAGTAACGACAAAAAAAAAAACAAATAAAAAACTCAGTGCAACTTTTTAATGTACATTTACTTACTTTACTTACTTACTTATTTATATTAAAATTACTTACTTTGCTTCCAAGGCGCAGATTCAGCATTAAAAATATCTAGATCCACGGTCTTTACATCAATCTTCATTACGCTGCTGGTACTCTCAGTGGTGGTTTTATTTTTGCTCTTATTTACAACTTTCGGCTTCCACGTGTCGATATCCAGGACATCGACATCATATCTATCGATGCTGGGTTCAACAGACACTGAATTTATTTTATTTTCATAACCCAGCTCGTCGTCGTACCCGTAATTAATGTTGTCTTCATCAATCGATACCGTCGGCGCATTTGTATCCGGCTTTTCCCAAGGCTCTGATAAACCGTCAGGTAAAATTCTCTCTTGTCTATTTGTCGGAGGAGTAACAGGCGCAGAATAAGACGGAATAAAAGCATCAGTTGTAGTACCAGGGCTTTCATTGCGAATATTATAATTACCGACATCGTCGGGTTCTTCGTGAGGATGAACCGGCTTCGATGTACTCGTGGGTGGAATACGCGTCTTATGGTTGTATAAATCGATGTTTGTTTTGTTCTCAGGCTTCCACCCGATGTGAGACTGATTAAAGTGGTTGTTCACGGTATATTGCGTCTTATTATTGTGCTTAATGGGCTTCCATGACGGGTTGTTTTGCTGGTAATGGTTCGTAGGATTCGACTGACTGGTCGAATGAGGATGAATGTCTGGGTATGAATTATTACCAGGCTTCCATTTAGATGCATTAATATTTGTATTATTATAACCCTTCGCACCGTAACCGAAATTAGGTGATTTTTTATTCGTATTTGTAGCATTTGAATCACTCTTCAAAATATAATGCCCGTAGACACGAGTCCCATTTATGTTGACGTAAACTCCAGGTGACTTTGACTGCGTAGATGGAGTGGCTAAAAGTACAGCAATAGGTATTGATTTATATACTTTTAAAAAAAATAAATATATGTATATATAATAATACTTTGAATTTAGGAATCTATTCATACCTGACGGCTGACCTTTAGCTTGATTATAAATACCTGCATTACTTGACCAGGGATCCGTCTTTGAATTATCTGGTATTGGCGGTCGGTAGTTGAGCTGATCCGTCAAACTTATTGGAAGTCCTTTAAAATTTATCAATGCTGCTAAATTAGTATTTGCTGTTCAATTTGGATTAACTGAGATTGGATTTTCTTAATATAATACTTTTTTGTGATTGTAAGAAAATAGACATATGTAAGAGCGAGTATTGGTTAATATGCTGAGGAAAGGTTTTAGTTACAAGAGCTTCAAAGAAGCTTGTAGAGCAGCTTTACGCACTGGTACTAATATAAATGCGTTACTAACCTTGATTGGTTGGATTTGGCGACGCGCTTCCATCAGGCCACCGGCCAGGAGTAAATCTGTTAGAAGGTTCATATCCATATCCGTGGCCATTCAATACAGTGGGCTTTGTTGTTGAGTCAGAATAAATAGGTCTCCAAGTTGGTTTGTTCCATTGGTTATCCGTAATGGGTTTCCATTGGTTATTACCAGGACTTGGGGAATTTCCTCTGTTTGCTTCAACATAAATGTTGCCTTGATATGGCGGCAACTCTCTTGGCTTATTATAAATATCATGATTAGGGTGATTTTGATAAATATTTGGTGTATTTTGTGACGGATTATAAGAATTTGTTCTTGCAGGTGGTCTGTTGTCAATAACTGGTGGGTAATTTTGATGACTTGGTTGTCTTGGTGGAAATCTTCCTTGTCCATATCCTTGACCTTGTACTTGACCCTGTCCTGGATTCGAACAACCCGGATATGAACAAGGACGATTATTTTGATTATAACTCGGACGATTTTGACTGAATCCATTGTTCAAATTTCCTTGAGCACTATTCCAAGAATCTGACTCTTGTATACGGCCCTCACGTGCTCCGTTACTTCCGGTTGTTTTATCACAGCCTGGTACATTGTACGGCCAATCGCAGACACTGACACTGGGATTAAAAACAGTTCCCGGGCCGCAATCCATTATGAAAGTTGATCCATGATCGCATTGTAAAAATTTACCACAATCCGTGGGATGCTTCAGGAGTCCCGAGAAATCGCGCGGACAAACTACCGGTTGAATCACTTGTTGTCGAGCTGGTATTGGTCTCCAAGTATTTTGATTATTTGGAACTGCATAACTTGACGAACTATCTCTGAGGGGTGACGACATTGGTGAGGATCGCGGCGGAGACAAATACAGAGACGGTGGGTCTTGGGTTTCTTCGATGACATTTTCGCACCCCCATACATTCTTAGGCCAATCACAGAGACCATTTATAGGATTGAATACTGACCCAGTGCCGCAGTTTTTAATTATCGCTCTCCCATTGACGCATTGAAGAAATTTTTTACAGTCATTCGGATGCGGTAGATAACCAGTCATTTGTTCCGGACATTTCGGTTCATATCTCTAACAAAAATAAAAAATAAAGTAACTGATTAAACTGTAAACTAACAGATAAGTAGTAAGTTTTAATCTCTACAAATTTACAAAAGGAATTATCAATAGATTTACAAACTTCTGAGTGAGTTTGATCAAACTTAAATTCTATAATCTCACATACATTAAATTCAGCAGTAATTAGTGTAGAATATTTATCAGACAAAGGCTCTCGTGCTCCTGGAATTTCCGGTTGGGAGTAATCCGATCCAACAAAGTCAGCCAACTCTCCACCGTAGCACTTAACTTTGTGGGGAAAATCGCACTCGAGGGTTTCGGGATTGAATCTAGTTCCAGGTGCGCACGGCTGAATAAAAGCACGTCCCTTCCAACAATTCACAAAGAAATTACAATCGACTGGATAAATAAACTGGCCAGTCGCTTCCGGATACGGACACTCAACTCCTACCACACGATCATACTTGGCTACGTTTGAAAATTCACCTTCAGATCTAACTATCGCTTCCTTACGTGGTTTCTGTCGAAAGAAATTCCTTTTAATTATTCAATTATCGCCCATTAGTTTGCATGCCAAATCTTCGATTCAAGCTCAACTTTTCTACTCCGATTCCAGCAGAAGTTAATTTTCATTCAAAAAATTTGAAATTTAAACGGAGACCGATGCAATGCAAAGCGTTTAATTATTTCACTAGATCAAGAGTTAGTAGTAAATGAAACCTTTAAAATAATAATCAATACTGGCAATAAATCTTTTCATTGGGTGATTTAATTAAAAAGTTAACTCCTGTTTCGCATCATGCATTAATCGATTAAATATGTATTATTAAATTTAATTGTATCACATTTTCCAGAGGTAAAATTAATTCATGCCATTATTAAAAATTTAAATGTCCAATGCGTGCAATCATAGCATAATTTAAATGTTAATTGTTTTATTAAATCAAATAGTTTTTAGATTTTTCTCGTGAAAAATTTTTTTAATAAATATTAACAAGCATTCGTTAATTATTTATCAAATAAACGTGCAAACGTACATTTAAATCGTCGGTTACTCCTTCATAGAGACTCTGCTCCGGTACAAGTATTTTATTCTTATTTATATATATATTTTTAACACTTCCTTTGACATCTTTCGATTTACTTTCAGCCAAATTTCGGTCGTACAAATTACCATTTAAATTGTAAGATGAAAATTTATTTTGAATTTTACTGCCATCGTTAATTGCAGGCTGCGTCTCTTGATCGTTAAATCTGTGAGCTTTGTCGTAATTTAAATAATTATTATATGAAAGTTCAGTTCGCTGTTCAATATCACTTGCGGAATTCTTACGCCAATTGCTCTGAGTTTTACCACCGGGCAGATTACTCAGTGTCTGGGTTTCCGGTTCTCTAGGGGGCAGGATGAATTCCGCGGGTGGTACGGAATCTTCACCTGACAAATACCAAGGCAAAGATTCTCGGCGCTTTGGTGGTTTTGTTGTCGTTAATGCTGGATCATAAATCTACAATAATAATCCCAGAACACATGTTTCATTCTTTTTTTTTTTTAAATTACTACCTTTCATTACTATCTTATCTTTTATCTTCACTACGCTTAATATTCATGCTTACTTGGTTTTACATATCAAACAAAAATTTTAAAAGCATTCATTCAGTCTCTTAGTAGTAAAATTCAAACTCAAATTTAAATTTAAATTAAATTTTATTAATTTAAATAATTTTTTTCACTAACTCATTATTAAAATATAATAAATTACTTACTCCGTAAACAATTTCCAGGAAAAAAATAAATATAAAAATAATATGAAACCTCATATTTAAAATAATTTGATCACTTAAATTTTATGAATATATTCATGACACTCTTGCACATGTCATAGAGCTACTGAATGAAGCAATTGAACTATCGGAATATTTATTAAATATATAGGAAAATATATATCTATATCTATGTAAAATAAATATATATAAAGTAGTTTTATTAAAGACACTTGTCAGTGTGTCTACTTGGTAAAGCGTTTAAGTCAACACTGCTCGCTGTCTTGCTGTCTTGTGACGAAAAAACGTCACGATAATATTGATATTAATATAAATATATATATTGTTAGATATATGAAGCATTTCCCAGCAGAAGGTTATCAGCTAAGCCGAGGGTAAAGGTCCCGCGTTCGGTTCAATGCTGGAATCAGTCTGTTTCCTCGTGTCCATTAAACACTGAGCGCTTTATTTTAAATTATGTGCCCTACTTTTGCGCAGCATCTTCAATTACATAAACTAATTGTGAATTACTACTGTACATCATACATTGACAATAATAAATTTATTAATGGAATTGAAGGAATGATAAATTACCAATTGACCGGCTCACAACTCCAGTCAATTTAATATTTCACTTTACTAGTAATGCAGATGCACGTCTCAAATTGATTTAATTAAATTTTTTTACTCATAATTTTTAAGGAATATACACTTAAACATACAGAAATTTGATAAATATAATTTTTAGTAGTTAATGTTGCACAGTTGCTTTTGATTTATTAGCAAGTGGTTACCACATCTGGATTTTTATTTACAATTATTCGTCGGCTCTAGATAATAAAATATTTCTCGGTATTTATTTCTTAAAATCAATTTATCTTGGGTTTTTTTTATTACGAATTGATGAGTAATTATTGTGATTAAAAGCGCGATCTATTCAATTAAAATTAATTCAAGTTTAATGTTGATAAATTTTTATTTAAAAATTATTAAATATTAGATAACAAGTTTGTAAATAAATAAATCTTTGAATAGTTTTTAAGTGACGGTAAAAGCAGCAGGCGTCTATTAATTTTTTTGTAAATAAATAAATTCAAATTAATTAAAAAAATCTTTAAATTAAATTTTTGTTTTTTGTCGTGGTTTCAATAATTAAATTTTGTAATTAAATATTAAATAAATAAATTAAAATATTTAATAGTAAGATGATTGACAAGTTTTTGTTAAATAGCAATTAAATGCTTTAATTCATAAGTAATTATTTTGTTTACATCTTGCATTTTACTCACTCTTCAATTCCAAGTAATTTATGAAAGTAATTATTCAATCATTAAACAATTCAAATTACGTAAGTAATTTTTTTTATAAAAATCTTCGAGAAGTTTAAACAAACCAACGAAAACGTCATTTGCTTAAATAATACCTTGAATGTAAAAATTAATTAATTAATTAAATTGTTAAGTAGAAATTTCCAACAATATATTTCACAATATATATACAAATTACCTTTCGGTATATTGTTATCATAAATGATAATTGATAATAAACTAATGACATGATATTAATAAATTAATTTGACATTGATTAGAATGTTTTTTTTTTAAATAATAACTTAAGAATTTTTTAAACCGATTCTTTTTTTGATCTTGTCAAAAAGAAATCGGTACGGGTGCTCACGATCTTCTTCTGTCTCGGGAATTCTAGAAAATCTTCGGAATTTTGGCGAGACTATTAACAAATTTTGAAAGATACTATATGCGCTGCTTGTTGTCCAGTAAAGACTCATTCCCTGCAATAATAAAAAGTAAAATTAATCATTTTAAAAAAGTATATTACACGCTTAGGTGTGTAATGAACTATTAATTAATTGACTGATTAGTTGAGTAATTAATTAACTTACAGATGGAACTATACAAGCAAGAGGTACTATTATCAATGATATCGCTCTTCCGAAGTAAAGAGAAAATTTTTGCGTCTTTGAAGGATCTTTTGTTTTTAGCATATGTACGATCTGTAAATAAAAACATTAAGTTAATAAAATTATTTCATATTTAAATTTCCTAAAAAAAAACTTACCTCAATGTTGGCTAAAGTAAAAACTCCGACTAAAATGGGCAAAATATAATAGCTGTCGACAGCAGTGAGATTAGAAATCCATCCGAATCCTTCAACTGATAGCTCTAGAAATGTCTGTTGAGCAGCTGGAAATTTTCAATTATTTAAATTGTAAAGTAGATCAATAAACTAGTAAGTAAATTGACAAACTTACCTGTAGTAGGCTGAGGTAACATGAAACATAAATTCCTAAAACTGGCAGACAAGATAACCCACAGAGGAACCTGCGCTAACATCAAAATCAGTCCTTTCATTGGATGACAATTATCGCGAATAATTAATTTGTTCCATTGTTTTTTTAGCTGCAATCAGAATTGAGAAATAAATTTTTTGGAACTCAAGTAACATATAAATTATTTTAGTAAGTAGTCAGTACTTACAGATCTATTGTAAACACTTCTGCCATACGCTTCAGTCCATCCATAAATAGTAACAGCGACATTTGTTTCGTGTTTTAAGTCCTTGACAATTTCATTCATTTCATATTTAAGATGTGTCAATTTAGCAAATATATATTGCTGGAATATTTAAAAATAATTAGTTATCATTTAGATGCAGAAATAATTTTGATAAATAAATAATCGGGTAAATACAGGAGTGGGACTCCCAGTTTTCCTTTTTCTAAAATCTTTCTAACTAAACTTCAAAATTGAATGTTTGCGGGCTTTTTTTTTTCAATTACGTGTTTGATTAAAAATACATCAATGTCAGTTCATTTCATGCCTGAGGTTCAAAAAAATTAATTTATTTCTAATTTGATCGAATGAGGTATGAAAAATAAAAATACTAGACGTCAATAATTTATTTGCTTATAAAAATTTAGGGAACTCCTCAGTAATTAATTTGAATTTTTCTACAAAAGACTCAATAGCTATTGACCAGTAACAGGGTCAGCAAGGACACAATTGACAGCAAAGTGTAACAATAATGAAACTAAAAAAAAATTTGAATTTTTTTCAAATTTTTCCAACCAATCTTAAACTACTTTATTGAAAAATAAAAAAACTATCAGTTGTCTGCTACCTTGACCCACATAAAACATAAAATTTCTCAACATCCCAACAAAATTTGAATAGCTGGAGTCCCATTTCCGTGTGCTAACGAAATCCAAGATTTGAATTAGTCGAGATAAAATAAATAAATTTATATAAAGTATAATAACCTGGTACAATGCACAAGGTAAGGTGACAAGTGTTCTGCCAGTACACGTGACAAGCACAATAGTAGCCCACCAAGGTAACCCAGTGCTTGAATGCAATGACACCAATGATTCTTGACAAAATTCAATAGGCGGACTGTCAACAAATAATTTCATAATTCCCTCGTATCGAACAATCGGTGGGCTGAAATCAGTGTCATCCAGCGGCAATGGAGAACTAGCATACGTTCTTGATTGATATAATTTATTATTAATATTAACATTCTTACATTTAAACAATCCATTACTTCTTCCCAATCCATCCTCATTTTTTAATTTATTAAAATTTAAATTATTTTGTAAACAAATAGATCTGCAATTCTTAAATCCTTCATTTACACTTCCAAAGTTTTTTTTCCTAATTAATATTTTGTAATCATTTATAATTATCCTTTGAAGTTTTAAATTATACATTTTGTAATAAAGTACTTAATAATTTATTATTTTAATTCATCTTTTTTAAGTTTATTCTCAGGTTTAAATTTTAAAACTAAATATTTTCAAATCCACATCTA
Organism: Microplitis demolitor; assembly: GCF_026212275.2. Taxonomy (NCBI): domain Eukaryota; kingdom Metazoa; phylum Arthropoda; class Insecta; order Hymenoptera; family Braconidae; genus Microplitis; species Microplitis demolitor. Next base: position 17,739,089 of record NC_068552.1, read on the forward strand.
GGGTTAGGTTAGGGTCCAAGAATTTTATCACCAACCAGACTATTTAGTTGCTGATGATAAAATAGTATTCTAATTTCTAATTATCCGATAGTCTTATGACTGAACGTAGGAGACATTTGGAAATTATTATTTTTAAATAAATAAATAAAACGTAAATTAAATAAAAATAAAAAATGCGCACCTGTAGAGTTAAAAAATCTGTATTTTTATAAAAATTGTTTAATTCAATTTATTAATAATTTAAAATTTGATTCATATCTGCTACATTCACGCTCTAGTCATGACTGTAAAGTAGCCATCAGACAAATTTAAAATTATAAATAATTTAAAAAATAATATTTATAAAAAATGCACTTATTAATTTCAAAATTTGTAAGCGCGCATTTTTTAAAAACTTTATTTTATTAATTATTTACTGTATGTATTTATAATTTCAAATTTGTCTGATGTTTGCTTCACTCTAGCCTTTTAAAAAATAAATCTCAGCTAAGGAAATGGAAAATTTCTGTTTGCACTTCCAGTAAATTTCATAACCAACAAGCAGCGAATTCTATCATAATTTACAACAGAAAAATGGCTTCATAAAACTTTAATTTGTAATTTTGTTGACCAAGTGCCTTGTTATCATGGAATTATATAAATTATCAATTAAAAAGTCCTCATATTTGAACTGTATATCAAAAAATATTTTAATTGATTGTAAAAATAAATTAAAAGCTGAATTATTTTTTACTTGTTCATTATTTGGTGGCATAAACACACGAAATTTGGAATGTCTTTAAAATGGGTAATTATTATTAAAATATATCATAAGTAAACCCTATTAAATACTTGATATATTATTAATAATTCATAATTTATCATAAAAATATTAATTTTAAATATTTTTCAGTTATCACGTGCTCAAGTTTATTTACGACATTTATTTACTTTCACTTTCCGCCATATGCTTTTATAAAAACTATTGCATCAGAAAATATTTAATTATTTTTTTTTATCATAATTACTTTAGTATTTGTCTACGTTATCATTTTATGTCCCCAATAATGTCCGTTTTGTTACAGTTTTAGTAAAATAAATTTTTGTTCCAGGTGTTGATAGGAAAATAAAAATTTACCAGAAAATTTAAATCTATAAATTTGTAAATTTAAAAATGGAGAGCTCTCCAAGGAGATCAAGGTCCCTGACTCTAGACATCCCGATACTCTTGGGGTCATCATATCCGCCTGCAATAAACTTTTTTTCAAATGACAGATCTGGAATTATAAAAGATTCTCTGCTGTCACTGGGGTCTAAATGCATTTCCTCGAACTCGATGTTTCAATCCTCGAGTACCGATGCTTCATCAGCAGAAAATCATGGTAGTGAGACGGGTTATAAAAAAATGAGTAATAGTATAAGCAAAAAAAGAATAATCCAAAGTATGGTGGGTATGTTTGGTTCAGTTAAAAAATTAGTACGTAAGTTACCAAATGTAGTTCCTAATTTTGATGAAGAATTGTCAGTAACAGTCGTATCTAATGGTGATGTCATTCCATCGAAAAATTTGTATGTTAACGTACCTTTTAATAGTGAGGAAAGTAACGAAATAAATACAGCGGACATGGATTTGAGTATGAGCATGAGTATTAATAGAGATATAGACATGAACAGTAGTTTGGATTCTTCTAGAAAATTCCAGGATAATAAAATCAGCACGAGTTATTTACCAGAAATATTTACAAGACCTGGTAAATTGTCGGATAAAAAATTTCTGAGTATCGACAACATCTACCGGCACACCTGGACCGAGCATCTAAATCACGCTGAAGAATCATTTGAAGATATTTCTCTGGAGCTGGCTATTGAGGAGAGTATCAAAGAGATGAACAAGTGCCAGTTTTGCAGGAAACCAGAAATAGTTGATGGCGAGAAGAGTCTGTGCGGAGAATCTCCGGAGATGGAGATTGAAGAGTCAATGGAATCAGATGATGATCTGGTAAAATTTTCGTGTCCGAACAGTGTACCTGAGAATTCACAGAATATTGAAATTACCCATGAGTCCTTGGAGAGCTCAAAGTCAATCCTTAGAAAATACACTTCTGTTAAATGTGAATTCAGCTCCAGAACTCGGCGCTTATCAGAGAGTTCTGTTGAGTCTGACTGTAGTTTTATTGTTTTTGAAGAGTCGCATGTGGAATTAGAAACTTGTTCATCAAGCGGCGATGAGCAAGATGATAATAATGATAATGATAATGATTCATTTGATAAATTCACTAAAGAATTTACTTCTAAATCTGATTATCGATCCAGACGTTACTCCGAAAGTTCTGTTGAGTCAGACGGCAGTTTCATTGTCTTTACTGATGACTTGCCGGCTCAATGTCCTGATTACGATCAGTTTTCACTCAGCGAGGAGTCAGATGATGATGATCCATCTAGTCATAAAGTAATTATACACTTTTACTCAATTAATTATTACTAATAATTAGCAAGTACTAATTAGTGTTTTGTTGATGTTCTAGGTACGTTTTAACTTGAAACCGTTGGTCCACACGATGATTAAATGGAATTATGCATATCGTGCTGCACGTAAAGGACCCTGGGAAGAAATAGCACGAGACCGGGAACGATTCCGCGGTAGAATAAATTCAATTAGTCATATTGTTAACCCAATACTTTCAGCAGATCATCGGCAGAGCATTTGGCAGGGACGTTTTGCTACTCAAGACTGACTACGCGAATAAATGATGATAATTACCCTCATAGGAATAAATGAAGCCTTTTTAATTTAATGCTAGCAAATAATTCAATTCAAAATTTAGTTTAAATTGCAATTTAGATACTAATTATTAATTTATACTTGAATGTAAAGCAATTTTTTGTTAAAAATAAAAGTTTAATTAACATTATTATTTTTTTTCGTTTAAATTTTTTTATTTCCTACATTATCAGTCCATGATAAAAATTTATTCATGCCTAGAAGGCGAGCACGTGCTGTATTTTTATTTACATATTAAATTAAATGGCGCATCTAGTTAATTTACGATTGATTTTAAATAACAAAATAAAATTACTGAGAAATCATGGAAGGTGTCGGAGAAAAATACAGGTCAGATACCTGGGGAGTGACTGGAGTACAGCTCAAGTTGACGTATCACTGGGAAATGGGTAAGAAAAATATTTTTCTCAGGACTTAGGTTAGAAGCTGGTGAAAGTCAGCTTCTGGATTAATTATTTAATTGAATAATTATTATTATCAGGAAACAAATGGTAATTTCGACGGGAAAACTTGCTAAGATGGCTAACGGATGCGCGATGGTATCAGCGGGCAAGACATCAGTGATGGTAACATCAGTATGTAAGACACAGCCATCATCGAGCACGATAATGCCGCTGATAGTTGACTACAGACAAAAAGCATCAGCGACTGGTCGGATTCCAACGAATTTTCTGCGCCGAGAACTAGGGTCTACTGAAAATGAAATAACTGCGGGTAGACTTATTGATCGGACTGTGCGTCCAGGGTTTCCTAAGGGCTACTGCTATGACACGCAGCTGATAAGCAACACCTGGATGATTGACGGCGAAAATCTGCCGGACGTCCTGGCGATTAATGCAGCGTCTGCTTCTCTGGCTCTGTCGGACATCCCGTGGAAGGGACCGATGGCTGCGGTGCGCGTTGGCTTCGCAGACAATGAGGTCTTGATTAACCCAACCACCCGGGAACTGGAGCAGAGTTCCCTGAACTTGATTGTGTCTGCTGCTGATCAGAGTCTGCTTGTCATGATGGACGGGTATGCCAACAGAATTCTCGAGGCGGATTTGAAAAAAGCTATAGAAACTGGAGTACGAGAGTGTCAAGAAATAATTCGGGCTATTAAAAGTTTAGCTGAGACTCACGGGAAGCCAAAAAGATCTTTCGAAGAGGTCCTTAAAATAGAGGAAAATCTTCTGGATTCAATAAGATCCCTGGCGGAAATTAAATTGAGAGATATTTTTACTGATTACAAGCACGACAAAGTGTCCAGAGACAACGCGGTTAATAATTTAAGGAACAATGTCATGGAGACGATGAAAAAGAGCGTCGATGATTTGAATTTACCTGCAGTTGCTGAAGCATTCAATATAATAACCCGGGAAATTTTTCGTGAATTGATATTTGAAAATAATATGAGATGTGACGGCCGTAAATTGAATGAGTTGCGAGAAATTAAATGCGAAGCTGGACTCTTTGAGCTGCTTCATGGGTCGGCGTTATTCCAACGTGGACAGACTCAAGTTGCTTGTTCAGTAACTTTGGACTCGCTGGACAGCGCACTGAAAATGGACATGGTGTCGATGCTGACCAGTGGAGTAAAAGACAAAAACTTCTTTCTGCATTATGAGTTTCCTCCGTACGCCGTAAATGAAATCGGACGGGCCGGGATTGTTGGCAGAAGAGAAATGGGACATGGAGCACTAGCAGAACGCGGGTTACGAGCAGTGATTCCTGAAAATTATCCATTTACTATCAGACTGACAAGTGAAGTACTCGAGTCAAATGGATCCTCCTCCATGGCTACAGTTTGTGGAGGCAGTCTCGCGCTTCTGGATGCTGGAGTACCGATTTCTGAGTCAGCAGCCGGTGTCGCTATTGGTCTTGTTACTAAATACGACGATAATGATACTATAAGTGATTACAGAATTCTTACGGACCTTCTTGGCATCGAAGACTACATGGGTGACATGGATTTCAAAATAGCTGGAACGAAAACCGGAATAACTGCAATACAAGCGGACATAAAAGTATCTGGTCTTCCACTGGAGATTGTTATGCAATGTATCTCTGATGCCATTACTGCCAAGAATAAAATAATAAATATCATGAATGAAACATTATCAGCTCCGCGGGTTGATAAGGCCAACATGCCCATGACTGACGTAATCGAGGTCCCTGTTCATTTACGCGGTCAGTTTTTGGGAATCGGTGGGGCGAATTTGAAGAAAATATATTTGAAAACTGGAGTCAACATTCAGACGCAGGACGACAACACGTATTTGATATTTGCGCCCAACGAGACGGCGATGAAAGAAGCCAAGGAGATGATCGACGCGCTGCTGAAAGAGGAAAAGGCGCCGAACTTGGAATTCGGGGGAATTTACACTGCCAAAGTTAAGGAACTTAGGGACAATGGTGTTATGGTCACTCTCTATGAAAATATGAAGCCCACACTTTTACACAACACCCAGTTGGACCAGCGGCTAGTCGTACATCCTAGTGCTCTCGGTATCGAAGTCGGACAAGAAATAAAAGTCAAATATTTTGGGAGAGATCCAGTGTCCGGTGTGATGAGACTCTCGCGAAAAGTTTTACAAACGACTTCACTAAAGCCGAAGAATTTTTTTGATTAATTATTAATTATTATTTAATAAAAGTTTGTAAATATTTTTTTTTAAACATGTAAATAATTTCTACCTCGCTTAGTCTGTTGTAAAAAAAAATGACTTTACGAATGTGAATGCAGCAGATATCAGACAATTTTTAAATTATAAATAAATAAAGTAAATAATTGATAAAATAAAATTTTTAAAAAATGCGCATTTAAAAAATTAAAAAATTAATAAATGCATTTTTTATAATTATTATTTTTTAAATTATTTATTATTTTAAATTTGTCTGATGGCTACATTCACACTCATGACTTTTTTTAGAAATAAAATTGTTCGTATAATTTTTACATATTTATTTTAATATACATGTTAATAATATTTTTTACTATCACTGATACTCCCGGAAATAGATTATTAAGAGATTAAAATAGAAAGTTACTCATCAATCTAGGTCATCCAGGAAGTTATTTATTTTACATTTAATTTTTGATTTTTATTGTAGGACCATTTAATTATATTTAAAAGTAAACATTATTTATTATCAATAAAACTTTTATTTATTTACAGAATTAGTATTTATTGGTGGTCTAGGTGTTTGCTAACTCAGCTCAGTACCACACAAATGACGTGACTAAAAAAATATATAGTTTTCTTGGTTGCATTTACGCGAGTGCGAATGCATGTCAAAGAGGCGGCTATAAAGTATTTAAATACCGATAATATAATCAAAGACTGTTAGGAGCTGCTGTCAATCAACCTGACAGTCTTTGATCTCTAGCGATAAATAATTTCCAGCTAAAACGACGTCGTACAAAGCATTAAATTTAGCAAGAAAAAAATAATTCTTTTGCCAAAGTTATTTTTTAAAAACCAAAATATTTTTTTGTTGCTCGTCATCAACTGATACAAGTCAGCAAAGTTATTATTAAATATTAAAACCATTTTTATATCGGCTATCATGAAAAATAAATATAAAATTGATAAAAAGCCAAAGTAAAGAGTTTTGTTCGATGACAGTTTAAATGCACATCACGTCAGCTGCATTGTTGTGACTTGGCACCTCGATGTAGTTCAATGTCCGTTTCTTCGCGACCTTGAGGATCGTCATCATTCCGCGACAGGTTGACTGGATCAGTTTCGAAGAACAAACAGCTCTTTTTTTACTAAACGCTTTTTAAAATCTTTTATCTTTCTCAGAAGCTTTTGCTATCAGAATAAAACTCCTCTGGACTAGTGTTAGTTTAAACATACCGACGTCGAATTCTCGAGGTCCCGAAAGACGTCGGGATGCCTTAATATAACTCGAGTGCGTCTCCATGTTTATAAGATCGTACAGCAACGGATGCGTAGGCGTTTTTGACGTTTGCCAATCCTAGTTGAAGATCGACGATTTAAATGCCAGTGGTGGGGTTCACCCGGAGGAATTTTCATCGGGACACTCGGATTTATCTGGAGCAGTTATAACTTCCAAGTCCTTCTAAAACAATCAGTTGGATTATCATCAGCGCTATCACCGTAGTGAGAGTTTTCGCTTAAATAAATAAATTAATAAATAAATAATTTAAAGTACCAACAAAGTAACGATAGTTTATTTAAAAGGCACGTGTTCACCAGATCTACTGTGTTGGCAAGTGAAAGCTCCAGAGCAAAAACACGCAACGATGCCTGCAGCAGCTCACGAAACTAAAAGTCTTTTAACAACGTACTTAATTCTTCTGGGATTGTTAATAAGCCTGTGGTTATTGTACTCGGGTATATTTTAATGGAAATTTTATTATTCATTCTTTGGCAGTGATGGTAAGTAAAGTAATTGTCTTCATTACGATTTCCATTTAATTATTTCTTCGCCATCGTATTCATCATCTTATAATTATTCTTCACTACTCTCCTCTTATCTGGCATTGAAATCACTGAGACGATGATAATTAACATGTAATTTACTTGACCTAATTGACATTATCCACTAACTTATTGTAGGGCTAGTGTATGGGAAACATGACCTTCAATAATCTAGAAGTGGACTCATCTCAGCTCCAACGACCACCAGAGCCGGCAAGCCAATGAGTTTTATTGAAGTCTGTTCATGTGCGATTGCGATCGGTTTATTGATAGCGAAATCTGATCATCAGTCAATAATTTTGAATTAATGCCAGTATAATTAAAGGAACTTATCAGTGATTATTATTATTATTCCCTTTAATTGAGTATGTCCACTGTATGATTGCCAAAGTCACGGTTGCGTAACGTCTGCAATGTCTATAAACGTGATTCAATTAATAAACATGCTTTTATATATATGATTTATAATACATAATTATTCTAGTGATGTACGAGTGTATGTCGATGTTTTTTTTTACTGTTTACTACAAATAAAATAAATATTTCGTTTTAATAATTTTTATAAATTTATTTAAAAATGTCTATTCTTATCTCATGTTCCACATCCAAACGCTTCCTGTGGTGGTTTCGTTAATACGCTACGTGCTTATCTTGCACTTAAAACTTGTCTGTTTTTTCTCTCGCGGGAGCGATGATACTCTGAAATAAAACCTCCGGTAGTTGGATAACTTTAGTATGCGTAAAATAAACGATTGAATTTTGTTTGCCAGTTTGAAAATAACTCTCGGATTCCAGTTCTGAGATTCAAATTCGCCGATAGACCCAACGGTATTTTAGGTGAATTCCTAAATAAATATCTCGTAAACTTTTTATTTTACTGACGAAACAAATTGTCTGTCAAATTGTTCTAATTGATAAGCTCAATAAATTTAAAAAATTTTTTATCTTCTTTTTTATACTGCTACTAAAATTAATTTTTATTTTTTAAACAACTTTCGTCGTTTTTGTGCTGAATAGGCGGGCTAAGCCCATGGGTCTTAGAAAGTTTCAATTTAAAGACGTCATATTTTTATATAAATATTTAAAACAATGGGATTATTTTTAAATTTTAAATGCCGGTTTTTAAAATGAGTGTTTAAAATAAACGCGGGAAAAAGGAGTACCGGCGAATTTCTACAAAGGACTTATAAGAAGAAAAATTTTCGTGTGAAGAAACTTGACAGGTGGGATATTTTAATTCCGAAAAAAAAGTTTCTACGAATGTCATTAACTTGCAATACTTCTTTAGATTAGAAAATTTATGGAAAAACTTTAAATAGGAAATTAATGCCACTGGAAAACTATGGATCGGATATCTCTGGAAAATTTTCTAGTTTAAAGGAAACTATGAAAACAAATTTCTATTCTTCCATGGCAGGAAAATGTCTCGGGTAAAATTTACTTATTTCTGTCATTACTAAAAATTTCTTATCCTTTTTCCGGATGAATTTCACCTTCATCCAATCAAATAAATAAAGTCAATAAATCAACGCATTATCTTTACTTTCGTACTCATACTAATAATAAATATTTATTAAAAAAGCACTTCCTTTGTGTTTACACTCTGATAAATAGCCAGAGTAGAAGTCCATTAGTCTTGCAGTTTAAAATAAAATCAGCATCTGCGCAACATCACGGGCGAGTAGTTGCCGGTCATCAACTCTCTCAAAAATGAAACGATATAAAAAAAGCAAAAAAAGGCATTAAAGAAAAGCGTTTAATGTACGTACGTACACATTGATAATATTGTAAGACATTGGGTCTTTTAAAAAAATGATATTTTATTTCTTTTCGTTAACGGTTGAGCGAGCCAGATTAATATGTCTTTTCTTTACGAAGAAAAAAATACTGGTGGGTTATTTATCCTTAGCACGATACGATGTACAGGTAAAGACCCAAAGAGTCGCGTAAGCCCCTCTCCTCGAGTGTCTTACAGCTCTCTCCTATATAAACGCTGTCATTTCACCAGCTTACACTTGAACGTTCACCTTCCCAATAACTTTTCATCTTCATTGTGTTTATTATCACTTCCAAGTTTGCCATGAAGATATTCGTGGTCTTGTTACTGGGACTTACATTGCAAGAAGCAATTGCTGCCTATCAAACTATAACACTTCCACCAAATTTGGACCTCGACGCGATGCTTGGTAATGATCGTCTTATGAGAAATTACATTCAATGTTTGATGGATGAAGGAAGTTGCCCTGCCGTTGTTAAGAAAGTAAAAGGTAAGTCTACTATATTTTTAAAAATAAATTTAATATTAGTAATTGTAATGATGGCCCAGAATTTTTTTCTTAATTTAAAAATAACAATAAATAATTAATAGTGTCAAATTTTTAATATTACGGCAAAAATATTGGTCGTATAAGAAAATCATAAGAGACATTTTTTTTAGAAAATTAAATTTCCTACAACTTTTGTTTAAAAACTTTTTCTGTAACACCAATATTTTCGACATAATATCAAAAATTTGCACCATTCGTTTCAAAATTAAACCAAAAATTTTGTCCCTAATAATTAAGAATTAATTTTTTTTTTTAATGTTTACTAATTATTTAAATTATTTTGTCAAAATATAGTAATATTTAAATTGATTGATGACTAAAAAAGAAAGTTTTAAGTATTATGATTACGCAAGTACTTTCTCGATTGTTTCTAACGCTTGAGTAATTCAACGTCGATTGCTTACGCATTATTTCTTCGGGTAAAACCCGGGACGTGTACTTCATAACAATAATGTATTATTGTAAATAATTATTACATGACTAGTATAATAATCAGTGTCAATAACTTTTTTTTAGGCGTAATTATAAGCAGCCTGAAGAACGATTGCAGAAACTGCGATTCAGAAGTCAAAAAAAGCGCTGAAAAAATGATCAAATTCTTGATTGAAAGACGTCCGGCAGATTGGGCAAGACTGACTGCTAAGTACGACCCGTCTGGACGAATCACGAAGAAGTACAAGACTCTGACCCAAAATCACAAGGGCGCCTGATAAAAGCCAATTTATAATTTAATAAGATAATTTTAATCGTTAATTATTAAGAAGAAATTTAATTTTAATTAATTGTAGCTGTGGTATACAAAATTTTTTATTATTCCGTTTTAAGTCAGAAGTCTTACTAATTAAATTTTTTTTTGTAAATAATGATTATGTGATTAACTGAATTTAATGTCAATGATGAAAAAAATTTTAATTCGGCTTTCTTTTGATTACTGGCGATCATTCGACGCGTCTCTTTTTCACCAACGACCCGAGCTAGAATTAAAATAATTTAAAAATATTAATAACGATTTATGTACTTGTAATTTATAACTGTACTAAAAATCAAGTAACAATAAAATAATCAGTATTTCACTTACTAAATCAGATATAGCTGGTAGATTATTAGTCTGGTCGCTGACAGGCGCTTCTGGTTCACGAACGTCTCTGGGCTGGCTCGTCTTCTTCATGTTTCTGTGCTGTGGAAAGGTCGGCATCAACTTTGGATCACATGCTGTTAATTAATCAGTAATTACTAACGTGTAATTAAACTGTTAAATTGTATAATAAATAAAATTTTAGTAAACTTACGTAGAGGCGCTTCTTTGAAGTAACTACTTTGCAAACACTCTTCAGCAGTAGCACGTTTTTTTGGGTCGTACATGAAGAGGAAGTTCAGTAACCTGAGACCAGCTGCACTTAGCCAAGGAAACCTCTGCTTTAAATTATTGTAAGGCTGTTGTTTAAGCGTGAAATTTTGTAGAGCTGGCAGTGAGTTGAATTCTGGCCAAATTGCCTCACTCGGGGTGCCGAGTAAATCGACTATCAACTCTAATTGTGCGATCTCTGATCTTCCTGGCAAGAGTGGCTTGTGTCCAAGTAATTCACCTGCAAATTGCAATAGTAATTCAAGTTAATAATTAAACTTCTAAGAGCTAATTAAGAATAAAATTAAGAAAAGTTATTATTTAAATATTTATATTATTCACTTGTATCAAATTTGTGTTTACAAGACTCAACATTTCAGTCTCTCCCTTGTTTTTACATACTTTCAAACCTAGTCTCTCTTACTTCTACTTTACTACTACGCTTGCCTTTAACGTGGGGCTGTGACCCAACATACTGCATCATTACCTGATACCCTACGACTCACCCTGCGGTGGAAATGTAGGAGCATATAAAATTAATAATAAAAATAAATTTACCTAAAATACAACCAGCTGCCCACATGTCGACAGAAGTAGTCTGTGTCTTGGCTTGAAGAAGTAATTCAGGTGCTCTGTACCAAAGAGTAACGACTCTTGGTGTCATTGGTTTCAATGGTAACCCGAACCACCTCGCAAGACCAAAGTCAGCGATTTTAACGCATCCTTTATCAGTCATAAGTAAATTCGAAACTTTTAAATCTCTATGGACAATAAAATTATGGTGTAGATAACGTAATCCTTTTAATACTTGTAATACAATGCACTTGACTTGACTCTCCGAGAACGGTGCCTGCATATTATCTAAAAGACTAGCTAAATCTTGCTCGCAATATTCCATCACCAGGAATATGCTCTCTAGACTTTTACCAACAACAACTTCCTTCAACTGAACGATATTTTCATGGCGACATGACAGCAGGACACTTATTTCCCGCAGTCCACTCACTGGCAGCCCGTCTTTCTCGTGCTCCATCCTCACTTTCTTCAAGGCCACAACTTTGTCATTTTTAGTATCTCGCGCTCTGTAGACGATTCCGTAGGTACCTTCGCCAATGCGGTTTAGTTTTTCAAACTCTGATACAAATCTGCATTTTCCTAACTGAAGATTATAATTAATGACTAGAATAAGTTATTAATGACATGAAAGAAAGCTTGTAGAATAATTACAATATCCTGCTCGGGTATTTCCATCGGTTTTCCAGTCAACAGAGACGTTAAAATACCGCGACGTGTTATCGGAGCACTTGGATCCGATCCCATTTCAATAGAAGATCCTTTCTTATCAACATCATTGTGGTCCAGCTGCTTGCCGATGTTTTCATCTAAATATTAATTATATTAATTAGTATTAATAGTTTTAAAATAAATTATATTCAGTGTAAATTACTCAGGTCAAAGTAATCGTAACTCATAACTCAGCTAATGAGTACAGTGTAAAATTTAAATCAATAAATAAAATAGTCAATAGCTGGGTAGTAAATAAATAATTAATAATAATAACCTACAATACCGGTAACCTCCATAAACAAATGTATAATTTTATCATCAACTCACCTTTTGCAACCATTTTTGCATTTAATTATAAAACTCGCAAATAAATAATTGGTAATTATTTTTAATTAATTTATTGTCAGTTGATTCATTTAAAAAATATCTTGTAAAATATACTGCAGAGGTTATTTTTTTTTGTTGTAACTAGCGTACATGTTTCGCGCGCAAGCGCGGCTTGTCGTTTTTCATATATTTATTTGAATGTATATTTTCGTACCGTTTTGCATAAGTGTGAATGTGGCAGAGATCAGACAAATTTAAAATTATTACTAAATAATTAATAAAATTAAATTTTTAAAAAATGCGCGTTTGAAAAATTTTGAAATTAATAAGTCCATTTTTTGTAAATATATTTTTTAAAATTATTTACTCTATTTATTTATAATTTTAAATTTGTCTGATGTCTGCTACATTCACACTCACCGTTTTGCATATATTTTTTTGCTTTCGACGAATCAAGTAATCGGAAAAGAGGGCTTCATTCATCTCATGCCTTTTTTATTTAAGGATTAACATCGGAAAAAAAGAATACCCAAAAATATGGACCGGGTTATAATTTTTAATGCAAGGTAATTATTTTTCTGGCCTGCATGACCGGACGAGCCTACGGAAGTGGAAATGGTGAACTACTGTAGGTAATTATAGAGCTACAGTAGACAAAAAAATCTATTTTAAAAAAAGAGAGACAGAGATAAAGCAGAAATTTTATTCCTCGTGTTCTTGTGAAAATTTTCCTGATGCAATTTACTTATTAATTAACAAGTTCTTGTAATTAGTGAATTTTCTTTAAAAAATATATAAGAATTAGATATTTATAGTCCGGATAAAAAATTCACTGAGTGAATAAAAGCAGTGATACGAAAAAAAAAAAAATAGTAAAGTCGTGAGTTAAATAATGGCCAACTCAGGAAATTCATCAGCAGAATCAGCGCTGACAAAACTTGGTCTTCAGCCTGTGACAAAATGCAGCCTTGCTAAATTTTATGTTCCTGCATTTGGAGTCACTGCTTACACGGGACTATGTCTCAATGTCATGAACCCCAACTTGATCACCAGGTATTTTAAATATTTTAAAATTTTTAACCTCACTTTCGATCCATTCATTGGACTGCCACAGCTCTGGGTATCTTCAACTATTACGTAACCACGTGATTTTTGATGTTAAAATAATTATTTAATTTTTGAATGTTAAAGAATTTTTCCAAAGACCGACGTGACCAACTTCTTCCTGGGGACTTCACTCGTCGGCGCTGGATCTTATATCTACACCCGGGAGCACATGAAAGCCGCTGCTAAGAGTGCTAGGATTATTTACAGGTATATATTTTTATTTTATTTATTGTTTATTAGTTTAGTGCCACCAATTTGAAATAATTACGCGCATTCTCAGATAGTGCCCCACATTTTTTAAAAATTTTCAATGACAACTGTCATAGCGTATCAAAATTTTATCAATTAATTTAAAAAAATTAAAGCATTCATTGAAAAAAGAACAAAGTAATTGAGATGTCGATTTAAAAAAAATTTGCTTTACTTGTTTTTTTTTTTTTTTCAATTTGTCAATAATCTAATGATAAAAATTAATTAATGTAGTGTCGCTGGAGCTGTACTGCTGAACTTTGGATCCGTTTTGCTGTGGGCAGTAGTCCGATCAATTGTCCCACCAAATCCAGCAGCCTGCACAATAGCAGGAATCGGTGCAGGAGTTGCAGTAATCAAGGCCGGTCACAGTTACCTTGAATTCGTCGACAGCCAGGTCGCCAAAAAGTAGCCGGTGTTTGTTTATTTATATTGATACTCGTTAGATTTTCTTATTAAATACACACACTAATACTTCAATAATTCTATAAAAACGTTTACAAAAAAAGTATTCAATATTTTTTCTTCAAACCCCATGTTTAAATTTTTTATTAATTACAGCTTTCAATTTGTTTCCTCATTAATATTTCTCACTATTTTTTTAAATTTACCATTGACTGTTCCTTCGAACTTAATTAATTATTAATTACCAATTATAGTTATCAAATTAAAGGGAGCATAATTTAAATAAACTTTTTAATTCGCATTTACTCTTTTTATTTTTCTGGCGGCTTTAAATTAAATTATAATTTATAAAATATTATTTTTTGTTCACCAGATAATTATATATTACAATCAGCACATATTTAGTTACATATAATTAATAAATAATCCTTCGCGATGCTTAATAATTAAAGATTCAATTAATTTTTTTAATAAACGCCTGCTCATAATTAAATTATCCTGACAATTATTAATTAATATATAAAAAGTAGAAATATAATTATAAATAAAAATCTATACATACATACATATATATGTATATATATATATATATATATATATATATATATATACATATTTATTGGTAAATTAACAGTAATATAAATGAAAATAAATTCAAATATTTACATTATTAAAAATTAAAAAAAAAAGTTATTTATTATCAAGTATAAGCTCGTAGATTTACTTTTATTTATTTATATCTCTATCTTTATCTCCATAATTATCGCTATCTATAAATTTATTGTCACAAGTCATTTATCGGTGTATAAATATTATTTATCCATAGGATAAATTATAAATTAATAAAACGTATTCATGACTAAATATCATGAATCGTTACCGTTAATATTTCAAACTTTCGTAATTAAAAAAAAAGTCTAACGCACTTGTAAAGGTCTTATAATTAATTAAAGTATAAAAAAAAAATAACTGGGTATCTGCTTCTGCTCAGCAGATCCTAATTTCGTAATTAACTTTTATAAAAACTAAACTTAGCAATTATTTATAATTATATATTATTATTATCATCATTAATCACTTATTTTATCGTTGATAACTCGGTATCACGAGTAAATAAGCAAATGATAAGACGTTTAAGTTGAGTTTCTATAAACTCAACAACTCAAACTTTGAGTATTGTCTAAGGAATAATAAAATTAATACTTAAATATAACAATTATATTTTAAGATTGCCCTGCCTCGGTGCTAGGTGATACTGTTGAGGTCATGATTGTAGTAACAGCTTCCGTTACTGTATTAGATATCCTATTGATACTATCACTAATTGACGTCATTGAATGATCGTGTTCCGTGTGATCATGGGCATGATCCTCTTCAACGCCATGTGAGTGCCCGTGTCCATGTCCATGCCCGTGTCCATGAGAGTGTGCATGGGAAGCTATAATTAAAAATTTAAATTAGCAAATAGATAAAATGTTACAGTAATTGATAAGAATAATAATGAGATAAAGTTGCAGTAGTCAGCAAAAGAAAGTAAAATAAATAAAAATAAATGTTGACGCCAACGCTTTCCGGATTTACCAAAGTAGGCATAATTTTCTCTCCGCTGCCGGGAAAACCAGTAGAAGTAGTGAGACAACTAGATATATGTAATTCACGAATAGTAATTTAGGAATATGAGAAAGCTGTCGAAAGTCGGTCGATCAACTGGCCAAGTACGTCGACCTCAACTAGGGTCCACTGTCAGTACTGGAGAAAGCACCGCTTTATATAACTAGGTCATCTATTTACTTATAATTATATATACATATATGTAAACTAGATCTTTGAGTCTATGAGGTAATAATAATTGTCTATATCAAATTACTCAGTAGTGTGATAAGCGAAAAATGAATTGACACGTTGATTAGTTTTGCTTATCAGAAATATTCATCCGCAGATGAAAGCACGCGAGCTATGCACCAGGAAGTGTTGCTGGTTTTATTTATATATCGGAAGTACCGAGGACAATGTCTAATTACGTAACACGCATCCGGAATTATTTGAATCAAGAGAACAGAGAATAGAGAATAGACATTTCTAATGATCATCATCATAATGTTGATAGCACAATGCTACTGGAAAATAATTGTGTGGCACAATATTCGCGATGAAGATACATGTTTTTAAAACAAAGTGACTAATATTATTTATTATTTAGCATGAAAATCAATACCGTGCTATGGAAATAGTAGAACCACTTGAATCAATAATACTCTTGAGTTGAGAGCTTTAAGTAATTTTTTAGTCTGCTCTATCGTGTACGAAATATTCACCAATCATAATGATTAGATAGATGTATATATATAATATGTAATAGAAGAAATGAACGAGACGTATTCGTAAGCGATTAATGTAACGGTGGATCAATGCCAAACATTCATCAGCACGCGATCCACGTGGCCGTGACCCCACCTCCCATTGCTGTGACCCAGCGCCGGCTAGTTTAAGTTTAAGTTTCGTGGATGGGAATTGTATGTAGTGTAACATTAAGCTTACTCTTTCTCCAGCTGTCTCACTCTTTACTTGCTTTTTCGACTCATCGATCCACGCTTAAATCTCTTTACTTCGCTAAACAACAACTACCACCTATCGCGATGCACATACATATGTATGTAGTGCATGTAACTAAAAGTAAAATCCAAGGACGTGCATATCTTGAAATAGCACTGGGTTTAGATGCTAGTTCATCGTTAACGCCAGCAGTACAAAATGAAATGAAAGGCCTAGTATCTTTGACCTTTAGTCATAAAAATTGCTATTGCTCAAGTGAACCTATTGTTCTAGATGTTAAGTTTTTTATAAAAATAAAAAAAAGTTGAATAAATACAAGTGACTTTTCCTTTCTGTCACTTTATCGGCCTGAGTTAATTATTTTTAAAAATATTTTAATTAACAATCGGGTCCTTAGGTGTTTTTAAGATACAAACTCACTGGCTAATTGAAGTCCCAGCATTAGCATGAATCCAGCAATTATAGCTGCTAGTTGTAGCAGCCCACTTTTATCGTTGGCTCGCTCCCTCGCGAGAACTTCAAAAAACACGACGTACAGAAGAGTTCCTGCAGCCATACCCTGAAGTATCGTTGGTGTTGTCCCGAGATTTTCGCTGTCATTTTTGAAGTACCCGAGAGCAAGTCCTGAGACGATACCTAGTGGCGTCACCAGAGAAAATACAGACATGTAGCCGATTATTGTTCTGGTGGAGGCGCCGGTAACATAAAGTTCCATTCCAACGCAAAAAGCTATCACCAATTTATGGGTAGCGATTGCGGCTGCCAGGTAGACCACTGACCCAACAGAAGGTTCTAAACCTACCGCGAGACCTTCGAATATCGCATGGAATGACAGGGCGACAACTGTCAGCAGTCCGCGAACTGACGTGTCCGCGTGAGTGTGACTGTGGGATCCGTGTGCGTGGGAATGGTAGCTAGGAGGTGCAACGAACTGGTCATCTTCGCGACCTGCGTCCACTGGTGGTTCCATTGACGGTGACGACTGAATAAACACTGCCGGCAGCACATCATTTTTGTTTACTTCTCCTCGGCTAGTCGGCGATTCGCTATTTATTGTTTTGCTGTTACTGTTTTTATCTTCATCCTCATCGTCGTATCTCAATTTTCCAATATTCCAAGAGGTTGGAGACGAGGCTTTTTTGCTAGTCGCGACAGTTGTTATTGTGGTGGTTGACGCAGAGACGGGCGCTTGTTTGTTGCATCTTCTTACGGAAACAGTTCTATAGAGTAGATCCTCTGAAGATGAATTTTTTCCAGTCAAAGTCGCATGGACGGTCTCCTCGACAAAGTACACCAGGAAAAATCCAATGCAAAAAAGTAACTCGGCCATACTTAAAGTCCCAATGCTGACCAGTTGTCCGTTTGACTGATGTCGTTCTACGCTCTGACGAACTTCTGGTGCCAAATGAAGAAATGTTGTGAATAACAAAACTCCACCGCCAAAACACAGTAATAATGATGTCAGCAAGCCCTAATTAAAATATATCATTTATAAATCTTAATAATATTTTTTTTAAAGATTAAATTTATGTAATTTTAAGTCTTTTAAATTTATTAGTTTCTTCGAACGTTGGACTTTCGTACGTTTTATTTAAACGTATCAGTTGGATTAGATAAAAATATCTTGAGGAAGATATTAATGGATCTTACGAGCGATCAAAGTGTTCGAAGAAACTCAACAACCGGCGATTTAAAAATTTTAAATATTATTTTTAAAATAATTTTTACCTGCGCTGTCTTGTCAATTGTCGAAGAGGCTTCGGTAGAAGTGCTAGAGCAATTTGAAAGAGCGCATTTCTGTCGCCGTCTGAATCTGCAGCGTCCAATAACCAGGGGCAGAATTCCCAATCCCAGTGAACCGATTCCGAGAATAAACATCGCGGCTATTTTCGCGAGCAGTAAAGACGTTTGAGTCGTCTGATACGACACCGCAGCTTCTGAATTATCCATTTTTTAATTTGTATGTTTATTTAAATATTATCAGCAACAATATTCTCTTGGGTGTTTTATTTATAACTGACACAGTGAACCCGGAGGAACAGTTTTATTTCTCAAACGTGCGTTGATCGCCGTCAAGTTATCACTGCCCGTTAAATTCCCCTCGGACTGTGCGTTACATGAATCAGTTTATTTAACTCGATAGTGATATCATCTTGAAACAACACATCCTAGACATTCAAAACGTAAAGTTGACAACAACGCTCTGTCAATAGTAACGGAAAAAAATATTAAATTAATATAAATCGTTATCTTCTGCTCATAGTCCGTCACTACCGATTTTCTCACTTATTTCCTCCCACATATTTAACTCGGATATCTCATAAAAGTTTACTTAACAATTCTTGTCAACAAAATATTAAAATAAAAAAAATCATATACATCTATGTGATACCGCTTATCTTACGACGAAATTACATACAGAGTCGCATTATCTTCAAAGTCAATTGTCGACGTAATATATATTTTGAATTTACCTCTGTTGCATTATCAGCACAGTAGTAGTTATCAGCGCATTAAAAAATAACTTATATAAACTTTACATCATGATCTGATCCTTGTAAAATGTCCTCCAGACCGCAAATAAAAATTTTGATTCACCAAAATATTATTTATTGTCTTGGTAAAAATAAAAATCACTGACACGTGTCCTTATTGAGTAATTTATGAGTCTATCCGTAAAAGGTATTATGACATCAGCAGACGGTCCAGAATCACCTGGTGGCTCATTAGCTCATGCCAAATTCCATAACCCGCGAGTGTGACGTGGGAACGTCCTCGCGAATAATCGAGCAGCGAACTAAACTGAGTGTCGAGACTACTCGTGGTGTGGGTCGCGAGTCGGTATGCTGTCGAGTAGTCAGAGAGTGCCTTGTTGCGGGCTATCCCTTCGCACGTCTTACGTCGCCACATCCATCTATCCACTCCCCTTCCACGATCAAAACTACGTTTTCACGACAAATCGCGTTTCCCCTCCTCTTCCTCCTCCTGGTTGGCATCCTGCACCTCGCGAATTCCCCTTTCTCACTTTGCTTGCATGTATGTAGAATATTTCTCTCTCTAGTCACTCTCTCTCACATCATCCTCCTCCACAGTCAACAGTCCAGTCCTCAGCGACTCACACACGTTCCAGCTCATCACTGTCGGTCACTATTATTACATCGTACACATATATATAAACTATATAAACTTCCATATCTCCACAGCCAGAGCTATTGTTTCCTCATTGTTTTTATGTCCATTGTAATACTAAAAGTCGGAGAGCGTGAATCAAAACACCGATGTTGTAACAATCATTTAAGATATGTAAATAACTTTAAATTATAAATTTCCTTGTACAAAATACCTGTGAATTATATATTTATTTTTTTATATTTTTTCTTTTTTCTTCTCAATCCATAAACTCTATTAATAAGTAAATAGGACAGATGACGTTTAAGATTGCCACTGACTTACTTATTCTTCATTGTCGATATTCACCTACATTATTTAACTAGATCCAAGTATTTTATTGTCATTTCTCAATTATCATTTTAACGACAATTTAATGCCACGTATATACACGTATTTTAATATTAAATAATAGTGTAGTTCTCAGCTTACACTTTTATCAGATATTTATCTAAATTTTTTGCTTACTTAAATTAGTGACGTAAAAGGGGATCTCGATACCAGTATCATTGGGTTCTATTTAGAAGTGACGTACTCAGATTTTAGTAAACAAAATTAAAAACCCATACAAACATCTCATATGTTTTTTTAATCCGCGATACCTCTTGGAGGACCGGTTCGTTGACGTCAACTCAAACCAACAACTTTAATATTATTGTTATTTAAAATAAAAAAACGCTGCGTAACTTACTTGCTATCTGTAGTCCGAACATGAGTATAAACCCAATGATGATTGATAAGTACTGATGGAGACCATCGCGGTTGTGATGTAATATCTCGAAAAATACGACGTAGAGAAGTGTGCCCGTAGCTATTCCCTGTGTAGCATTTTATTTATTTAATTTTAATTTGATTTTTTTTTTAAATATTTCGTAATGGTTCTTACTGATGCCGAAAATTACCTGAAGAATTACAGGAAGAGGTCCGCTGGCTGCTGGACTATCCCCGCCGACGAGAAGCATTCCGATACCAATACCCATTGGTGAGACAATTGCGAATGTACAGACGTAGATAATACTTAAGCACTGGTGTGTCCTTGAAGCAACCAGTTCAATTCCAATGCAGAAGGCAATGACGAATTTGTGAGCTGCCACTGCGGCAAACATGTACCTGCAGATAATTTATTTAATATTATAATTATTTTGGTCTTAAGACTGATAAAGTATTTAGCTTAAGGTGTCAATTACCAGACGTCATTGGCAGATCCTTCTAGTCCTATTGCGAGTCCTTCAAATAGTTCATGAACAGACAGGCCGAGTACTATTAGCAAACCTCTCAGTGAACTTATTACAAAATCATGATGATCGTTTATTGCTGCTGCCGGTAAATGGGTATGACCATGACCGTAACTTTAAGGAAAAAAATAAAATAAATAAAAATATTATTGAAGATGCCAAGTGTTTACATTTATGAATTATTTATCAATTTATAATTACCCGTGAGAATGACCATGATGTGTATGTCCAACAGCACAGCCTTGGTTATTTTCAACCAAATCATTAGTACTGTGATTAACATCTTTTTCTGGATGATGTGCTACGTGATTTTCACGGTGGCGTAATTTTGTGTGAACTATTTCCTCCACTAGATACATTATGAAGAATCTAGAAATATTTATAAATTACAATCGCGTATGTTTTTTTTTTTTTTTTTTTTAATTAATATTCTGACTTTGAACTTGAATTGCGATTGTAATAAACGAGGACATAATTATTATTCGTGAGTGAGTTGGGTTTATATCGAGTTGTAAAGATAAAAATTGCGTCACTTACCCAGTGCAGACGAACGCTTCGGCGAGAGGAAAATTGAACTTGGGAAGTTCACCGCGTTCGGAGAGTAAGCCAACGCTTTCTACGACTTCTGGCAGCATGTGAAGAAATGTGGTGCAAAATAAAACACCTCCACCAAACCCTAGAAGCATTCCCACTATTCTCGAGGATCTGTTTAAAAAAAAAATATTTTATTGAATATAAGTATGGATTTCAATTCGAATTCAGAGTTCTGGAGTTTAAAAAAAAAAAATCACTTCGCATACGGAGTAAAAAGAAATTTTTTTAAGTAGAGTATTTCGAAGTGATACGGATTTAATTTTAATGTTCAACTCCTTTCTGGAGTTAATTTTACTCTGGAAGGGATTAAATAAATAAAAAATCATCTGGATAAAATTATAATCCTGAAGTTAACGATTGGAGATTTATGGATTTTTTTTCAGCAAATCAATTATAAAAAAAAAAAACTAAAAATATGCACATGTAGAAAATTTGAAAAACTATAAGTGCAATTTTTTGAAATATTTTTTTTTTCATTATTTATTGCTTAGGAAAAAATCTAAAAATTCTTAGACGTCAGCTAACTTCAGTATCATGATGAAATTCTCATTCATTCGAAAATTTTTTACAGAATACATTTACGAGAGCTTTAAAATTGAGAACAATAAATTATTGCGACACATTGAAAGTAGATAAAAAAAAAAAATTAGTTACCTTGGATTTCCAGTTTTGTCGGAGGTGCCCCACTTGAAACACTTGCCCAGTTGGATGGGAATAATGCCCATAATGGTACTGACCACACACAAAACAACCATGGTCACGGCTTTTGCCGTAAGCACCGTCGACGGGTTGAGGACATCCTCCACGTGTATGTTAATTTTTTGACTATCAATCCCGGCGATGTCTTCATGATGCGGCGCCATAGCTTACTAACACCTCCACTGTCGGGCAGACTTTCTGTAAAGTTAAAATAAATATTAAAAATCGTTAAAGTAAAATCCTTGAAGATAAACTGATAAAATAAAACCACCTGGGGCAAATATAAATTTTACAAGTACAATAAAGTGTGTGTGTATAGTTGGTAGTGGTACTTGGAAATAATTAAAATAACTCGGCTCAAACTATCATCAGTGTAACGCAACGAAATAAAATATTTTTAAACGCTTAATAAAACTATTTAGTAACAAGTTATCATGCTCGTGTCATTAAGTATACTGATGAGTACTTAAATACAAATGATAAACGTTTAGTTGAGGTTTAACATCAGCTGCTGCTCATACAGTTGTTCAGCTGGTCCGCCAATCATTTTTATTATTCAATAAAAATATTTGGAAATGGTTACACACTTCAATAATTTTTAATTTAAATATTTATCGTATAGTTGATGTCATCTGGCTAATAAATTACCCACAAAAATATCGATATAAATTGTTATTAATCAAATTATACTAATAATAAATTTTTAACTTGTGTGGTAAGATAATGACTGGTGATAAATCATCCCAGTGATGAGTATTTTAAATATATAAATAATTAATTTTAAATTAATAAGATGTAAAACTCTACGCGGTTCAATTTTTTTTTATTTTCAAAGATAATTGTCATGAAAATTTAGTAAAATTTAATTATTTTAATTTGATATCGACTTTTTGACAATTCAAAAAATTAGAGCATAATTTTTAATGAAAATAAAATGTGACTTGAGTATAAGTTTGATGTCAAAAATTTTTAAAATACAGTTCTAATTTTTTTTTTAAAAACTTAAATGAATTTTTGGTAATTGCGAGTTTATTAAAGTCTTGCTATGAAATTTCTCGTATTTAATAATTATACATGAAAAAAAAAAATGAATTACAATGATAGTTTTTCGAAAAATATCAGCTTATGATTTGAATTTTTGACATTTATCACCTCGAAATTTAGAGTAAGTAAAAATGAGGTATACATATAAATAAATTTATTAATTTGTTAAATAAAAAAAAAAATTATTGACAGTGTAAAAAAGTGAAAAATATATATAATGTACGTTATAGAGAGCACTTGTTTCGGGTTAAATTTAGTCCGGAAGAATACGATTTCTCAGCCATACTGTAACGATTTTTTTCAATCAGCCAAATGAATTGCCAAGAGACACGAACACTGGCCATAAGTTATCAAGCATCAGCATCAGCATCAGCATTAGCATCAGCATCAGCAGTCGCTCCGGAATGGGACGGAATATAGATGACAATAATAAAGAATAAAGAGCGAATGAACGTGGACACACGAATTGAATTGTCTGATACAGTAAAGAGTCTTGATTACACATATATATTATTATACACATAGCAGGGCAGTAAAATGCGAATCGGCGTGGGCAGTAAGTACATTCATCCGGGAATGGACATTTATAATAAAGAGAAAAGTGAGTAAGAGTACATACGCAATCGATCTTCAAATTATTCCTATTTATTTGTCTCTGTTCTTTCCGCCTATCCCCACTGTCTTTTAAATATTTAATAAATATTAATTTATTATTTTTTTTTTCTCAGCGGAGTTGATTTAAATCACCGCGGGAATCGCGTAATTACTACTAACTGTCTCCGTCCGTGACATATTCAGATATATACGTATCTGGTATCATCTCTCAATCTTCCTAATCGACGAGTACGTGGTGATAAGAAGTTGACATTTATTGCTGGGCAATAATAACCGCGTCAGCTGTACGGCTAATCGTTTTAATTTGTTCTATAATTATGCGCTAAGAAAAACATAATATTTTATCTAGAAAAAAAAAAATGAAAATTTCTAAATAATTTATTACAGAGTCGGGTATTTTTTAAATTTAACGCCTTAAGCGCCACAAGGTTATGTAATATTTATGACATAAATTTAACCGTGGAAGAAAAAAAAAATAATTTGATGAAAGACTCGCGTAGATATTGCGGTCAGAGTACCGGACCAGTGACTTTGGCTTCACAATTTTGCGATGTAATTCAATAAATAATAATTTAAGGTCGCGACAGCCGTTCAATCATTGGCCGCAAAGGTCGTCGATTAATAAAACGCAAATAGTTTTGTTATTTGCAACCTATTATAAAGATTGTTGCAGTAGCATGTGTGTCTGGTTGATGCAGTGAAAGTATTCGCGAATAATCAGCGAAGGGGAAGCCGCGAGCTACTTTAGCAGAGAATAAATATGTCTTTATATATTTAACAGATTTGTTCAAGGCAATCGTCATGACTGGCATACAAGCTTGTGAAGTTTACAAGGGATAAAATATATATATATATATATATATATATATATATATATATATATATATATATATATATATATGAAACAGTTGGGTTGAATCTCGTCCAGCGATTCCGGTTTTACTTGCTGGTAATTGCCTGTCTATTTGGACAATCGCTGGGAAGCCCAGGACGATCGGGGAATTCCGTAAAATGAAGAATGCACTACGTATCAGACTGGAGAAGACTGAAAACCATTGGCTGCCGACTACAGACAGCGTTATTACACTGACGCATTTATAAATATATTATTATCTTCCTACGTGATAATTGTGTTAATAGTAATAATAGTTATTAAAAAAAAAAATTTATGATCAAGCGGAAATAATTATTGTTACAATTATGTATTTGTCTGCTGATAAATATTGATAATAATCATAATAAAGGGAATTTCTGGAAGATCGATTTTGTAATTCGATTTCTGATTTAATATCAATGATCAATTTCAAATAAATTTAATACCTTGTTGACAAAATTAAATCTAATTTCACAAATCTCGAGTATTCTTTTCACAGAAAAGTCTTGATACTTAAATAAATTTGGCTTTTTTTTTGTAGATAAGTGTAAGAATTTAGCGAAAAAAATTTTTAATATAAAAACACTCACGTGAAATATTTCTTAAGCTTCGATCTCAAATATTGGAGAACGTTCGTCAGCTATGATCGAGTTATATCAGACGATTAGTGTGCACTTATTAAAGCAGAAGTTATATTGCCTGTGGGATGATTCAGGTGTAAACTAAATTGTAAAGTCGTGTGTATGTATATATATAAATATAGTAAGACTTTATTTGTAGTAATTCTGACATCATCGAACTAATAAAATTCACGATAAATTTAACTAGATTATGCACAGCTGCATTAAAATATTTTTTTTTTTCTATTTTTCAAATAAAATTTTTGTCGATTCGGAAAAAAATAAATTATTTAATTAATGCACTGAAATTTTTTTGAAAAGTATAACAATAGTTGTTATTTAAAAATGAAAATTAAAAAAATGTTTTTGTATTTCGCGGACCATTTTGATAACATTATTTTCATGCCAATTAATTACTTGCGTGTATATATATATATATATATATATATATATACATGTATACACGCTTTGTGTCTTGAGAGTCTTAAAGAAACAAAAAAAAATATTTTTTTATTTTCATTACTAAATTTAATCTCATGGTCATCACACACATAAAGTGTCGCGATAAATATATTTTGTTACAGTTATCGGTACTTAAATTTTCACGACAACTTGCGGGACATTTCTAACAGTATATAATGTAAATTATTAGAAAACAAAAACGAAAAAAAAATTTTAAAATCGACACGCATGACTCAGGTCTGTCAGAATCAAAAATACATTTATCAGACATACACAAACCTGTCGTGAATACAAATGAACAAAAAAAATTGTTTACTATATGAAACACACGCTGTTGTCTTCACGGAAAAACCGATCTTATACTATCCTCATCATAATTAATTCAAACATCTGTGAGCATCTTCGATTATTTTACAACTCATTGCTTAATGACCATTACTACTAATAAAAAAAATTATGACACAACTATCTGACGACAATTTACTATCATAATAGATTCGAATAATTTTAAAAAATATTGTACTACTCACAAAATGTATGACTAGCGTCTGGACGCCAACTGTTGATATTAGCAAACTGACCAAATGTTCAAAAGTTTGCTTGTGAAAATTCTGACCTGTTCCGGTTTGGCTCAGAGGGCTTAGTGTGACCATAAACCGTAGTACTGATAGACCCAAAGCAATTAGACCTATCCCGTATTTATATTCACAAAATTACTTAGAAGCCCTTTTATGAGTACCGACAGTTGTTACGTGTCAGAGTATACTTATTTTTAATTTTCAATGTAAGTGAAAATTTTTTTAAATTTGAATAACTTCCCGCTCAAGACAATAATAGAAAACTAAACAAAAAAGAGTGGGAGTTTAAAAAGAATGACGAAACTTCCCTATAGAATTACTCCTTCTATATATATATATATATATATATATATATATATATATATATATATATATATATATATATATATATATTGTAAAATATTGAAATAGATAAAAAAAGTATAAAAATAAATTGTCAAGTATTTAAAAGGAATAATAAAGTATCGGTACCAAGCCCAATAGCTCAAAGCAATGTTCTTATTACAGATGATTTACATGAGAAAGCAACGGATGACTGACTTGCTGTCCATCTAACATAGCAGTTATAATGTATAGTATTGAGAAACAGCTTGCGTCCGCTTTACGGGGATTCACGCAACGTGGATTAGATGTTTAGTGATATGGTGATTGTGTAGGCGCACAAACCACCGAGACTTCACTTATGCACATTATTATTATGTACTAGGGAATCCACCGAGTCTGCATTCTAAGAACTATATTATATATTACCCGTAAGAATTTAACTACATAAGCAAAAAATGCTTTTTTGCTAAACGTCAAAACAATTGTGATAATAATATAATAGCAATAGATGTTAATAATTATATAAATTGCGCGATAAAAAAATAATTGACGGTGATAAATTTAAAAATACACGGATTTATGTAGAAACAGGAAGGACGAAAATGTAAATAAACACGAATTTTGCAATACGGAGATACCTGTCACTCAACCGCAAATTTAATTTTCTTATTTCAATTAATTTGTTAACATGACGTTTAAATTTTTTAGCGCGAAAGTTATTTTAAAATATTTATCGAAGGACATTTGTCATACTTTATTAACTTATAAATGTTATCGATAAATTTCTAAAGACAATCGAGCGGAGATCTTATGAAATCTTTTGTTGGATCTTTATCATCTAATACTCAGAGTTTAAAAATTTAATCTAGAGCAGATCAATCGATAATTTATTTTCTGGATTATTTATAACAATCAATTAAAATATTAAATAGTAAAACTCACGTGTAATGGGGTGGTGTCCAACTATTTTTTATGTTCACTATTTGAATCACAATAAATAAATTTGAAATAAAAAATATAATTTACTGGGTGGGGGATTTATTATCTGTTGTCGATGCAGGTAAGTTTGAATTACAGAGACGCAATATAAATGTTGTTTTTAGTTTATGTTGTGTTGTTGTTGCGGTGAGACTGAGATATATAAGAGGAGAAGAATCTTGTTCAAGTCACAGCAAGTTGATGCGCGAAATTGCCGCCGCGAAGAAGAATAAACGGCTTATGGACTCTCTGGGACCTCGTCTCTTACCTTTCCACGGTGAATTCCCCCGTTCGCATCATAATGCATTGCCTCAGGACCAATTGGCTTCACTTCACCCTGACTTCCCCACTCGTCTATACCCCAACTCACCAATTCCTTTCCTCAACCAGCACATTCTATTTTCCAATAAACTTTGATATATGATATTTACGTATCAATATTTATAATTACAGAACTTGTGCGTAGGCGTCTCATAATTAATTAAGCAAAAGATATTTTTCAAGTGTTTCCTTGTTTCTGCAAACTTTCAGTCATTAGATAACTAATTTACTTATTTATTTATTTATTTTAAGTAAATATTAGTAATTGTTTAGGAGCAATGTTCTATTGAATGTCGCATTATGCGAAGAAGAAATAATTACAAGCTGATTATTGATGTACTTACATGTTGTACGCAAATTTCAAGGCCGCAGAGGGTAATGCGATGCACTTGTATAAATTTGTAATGAGATGCCACTATAAATTTATTATTTTATCATATCTGCGGATGATTAAATCGTCAGGTCATTTTGATAACTCAAATATTTATTATTATGACTGCTAAACAATCTTG
The DNA here is from genome assembly GCF_026212275.2 of Microplitis demolitor. NCBI lineage: Eukaryota > Metazoa > Arthropoda > Insecta > Hymenoptera > Braconidae > Microplitis > Microplitis demolitor. The sequence goes on from NC_068552.1 coordinate 17,767,904, forward strand.
ATTGTTTGTTAATTCATTAGTAATGAAACACTGAAAGCTCTCATTTTATAAAAATAAAAGGGGTTTTGAATTTACTAACCAAGGTTACGAAAAAAGTGTAGAGCGCTCGAGAGATTGAGAGGCAAGTACGGTTGAATCACGTAAGAGAGCGCATGGTCGAAAAGTTTTCTCTATTGCAGACACTTTTTTTAGACACAATCACACGTGCGAGTCTTAACAAGAAAAAAAATCAAACTTTAAGAGGTACTACCAATAATATTTTAAGCCAGCTTAGATAATGATGTCACAAATATTCGAATTCTGACCAATTTTTAATTATTTTTTAAAAAAATACGTTAACTAAATTTGTATCGAAAGAAAAAGAAATCAATCTGTACCACAGTTTTTTCACTACTGTATTCAAGGGCCAAGGTGTCTCTCCCCGCTTTCTCGCGCGTTAGTTTAATTAAAATTTAATTACTGACCGATTTCCATGTATTCGAAACAATTTCAAAACGAAGTGAATACTCAGTAAAATTTGATTTAAAAAAAAAAATTACTGACGACGGTACAAGAGGATTTCAATTTGTTCGGTTGAGAATAGACATAGCTGGTAATTTTTTTATTATCCGTCTGTAATTTATATATTAATGCCAAGTAATTAACTAAAAAAGATAAAGATACACTTAAAACAGCTAATCACTACATATCTTTATCACTAGCACGTAAGCGTCACGTTGCTTGTCTTTGTTCTATAAAACAATCTTCTGATCAAATTGAAGTTTGTAGGATTTGAGCATTTAGGCATTTTTTTAAAATTTCAATTCGAGTGTGGCTCATAAATTCCAGTGTTCAAATAAAACAGTAGATAAGCAATTTAGATAGGTAATCTATACAGCTTTTAATGACCATACTCACCTCATATTCTCTCTTTTTCAACTTATATACCGATATATATTTTTATTTCACTTATAAAACTTTATTTCTACCTGCTAATCATTCTATTATTACCATAAATTATACTATTTTTCTAAGAATTAACGGATTAATCTATAAATAAATACGAACAGCATTAATTTGATCCATTTCTTTACGTACAAAAAGGCCTATTGTATAATCAGATAGTATAATAAAATATATAAAGGTCACATAGAAAGGTACAGCGTGTGAGTTTGTTGTTAAATTCTCGAGTTCAAACCGCTCAAAAGTTTAAACCGCTTGTGAAATCCTCTCTCATTGGCCACTCCCACGATATTCTCATTCATTCGAGTACTTATATTTATTTAAATACTTATATATTATATATGTGTATGTATATTTATATAATCTAATCCTCAGCAAAGATCAATCGATTTTTCGACATCCGTTTTAAGATAAAGAAAACAAAGGACTTTTTTCTTATCAATGTAAGCTTCAAATAAATATAATTATATTATTTTTTTCCTTGTAGAAATTATTTGACTGTTTAAAATTGAGCAAAATTTGCTTTACAAAGTAATCAAAATAAAATGTAAAAATTTTTTTGTAAATCAAAATTTTATTTTGATAACATTAATAACGACAACAGTGAATTCAAATATTATTTTTATCGTAAGTCGATTAATTAAAAATCATTGAAAATTACTTATATTATTGTACACAAGATATATATTTGAATGAGTGTGAAAATAAAAATCGTTTAGTGTAAATGTACTGTAGAAAGCATTTGAGAGTTTTGAAAACATAAATCGTCAAATACGCAGTAATGAGTCATAAAAATAAGGAAAATAATTTTATTAGCGAAATTTTTATTGATTTATACTGACAATGGTTTTTATACTGTTATAATTATTACAGAGCTGGGAATAACAGAAAATAAGCAATATATTTTTAATGATAAGACGGTAGTCTAGGTTGTTAACTTCTAAGTATTGCGCAAAAAATATAAATATATCAATAAATTATATTCGAAAGCAACAACTTCAACAAAGTGTCAGGTGGCAGGAAATTCTTGTTGCGGTTACGGTTCGTATAGTAACTTTATAGCTTCAGTCTTTACTTCTAGGCTTCTTAGATACTTTGATAGTTGATTACTTGGTCCAATACAGAACTGAGCTGGGTAATTTCAAACCCAACAGACTGTATCAGTCTTCTATTCCCTTTACACAGCTTTCACAAGTTTTTAATTGAGTAATTAGATTTTTTCCAGTATTCAAAAATTATAATTTCGCGGGTATTTTAATTTTATTTTTATTTTATTGCAATAATTACATGTAAGTAAATTATGTGTTCAAAAAAATTATAGATCGTACTGTCAGTAAAAATATTTAAAAATTATATTTTGAGAAAAATTACCAAATAATTTTATTTGAAAATTTTTCAAAGTAATTACAAATTAGGAGGCGGTAATTCAAAAATTTATATATAATAATGAAATATTATGTATTGTCGGTAAGAACGCTACAGTTCAAAAGTTCTTCGCGTACTTGTACTCCATCTATGTCTTTTTATGAGAATTTCTTATCACTTTTACCTGTTTACTCATTTGATAAGAATTCAAAAATGTTATCGAGCTCCAAATTAAATGGGTCAGATAAAAAGCAAATGAACTGTCAAATTACACAATAACTGACAGCAGTGATCTATAATAAAAGATCGCGTATTATTGATCTTTAAAAAATTAAAAATTTTTTGTTTTTGTAGAAGCAGAGGAAAACAAAAGAAAATTTTTTTTGAATGGCAGGAAAAATTTTTGAAAGTCAAAGTTTGCGCGGGAAATTTTTTTAAAAAATAACGAAAAATGATATGATTACTGGAGCTCAGGTATATCCGCGTGGCAGGTACGAGGCGGCACGAGAAGATCCGAGACCAAACGAACAGAAGGATCTGAGCGGCAGTTGAGCGCGGAACCTCGTGCTGTTTGTGTCGGGTGTTTATCACAGTGATTACTAAAGTTATAAACTCAACTTTTGAGTAAGTACACAACATAATTTAACTTACATTACAACTACTCGGTAAAAAAAAAAAAAAAATTTTATTGACATTTGTAATTTTGAAAAATCAAAAAATTAATCGCGGGTAATTAAGTTTACCTGTTTGAATTTATTTTCCAAATGGTTCTCAACCGTTCATCTTTGTTATGACTAATGATTTCGAGACACCTGTACCGATACGCTTGTCAAGGACAACGGAAACTCAGATACAACAATTTTTTTCATATACCAAAATATTTAAAACCTAAATAATCAAATAATAATCACACGTAAATTTTGATCGCTGTGTAATTTCCAATTACCATGTAATGTTTAACTCCAATTTATTTCTTATCTGATAAAAGCTGAATTACAATGACTCTAAAAGTAAACGTTGACATAAAAAACTAATGACCGATAATAAATAACTTAACTTTAATTTCTGCCATTTATTTAACGTCACCAAAATTTATAAAAATGTCGCGACGAAAATTAATTTCCCCAAAAAATTTGACAAATATCTCATTACAAATTTCATATTCTTTTATTACAAAAAATATAAAAAACTTTTCTTTAATGAAGACATAAGAATATCAGATAATATATATAATTAATAAAAAAAAACTTTTAATCAAATTTCGCATCTTAGATAATTAAATCGAAAGTTATTTTTTAAATTTCACTGACAACTTTCATCTAATTCATTTATAAATCAAACAGACCGTCTTATTACATTATATCAAGAGTAAAAGTACAAGCCATTGATCATCTGATAAAATACAAATATTTTATTACTATTATTATTATTTTTTTTTTTTTTTTTTCAATTCACTGAATTCATGTAATAGGACTTTGCTCACTTGGATTACTGTCTACTCATAACAATAGTCAGAACATCTATCTTTTTTAAATATCTCATATCTTTTCTCATATATATTTTAATATATAAAAACGTTGACACCAGTTGCCTTATCGTTCAGTTAAAAAATATACCGGCAAGTGTACGCTAAAAGTTTACAGGTGCAAGACTCGATATTTGTATCATGGTCTCTTATACCTACTTTTAAATATGTATACATATATACACATGTATAATTAAATTAAATTACATTAACATGGGTGTATATACTTATCCATATGTACATAAGTTAGCATGTATTTAAAATGAAGCTAAAAAAAGTTTGCATGGTGCAAGATACTAAGTCTCGTTTCTCTGATCTCAATTAACCGAGTTTCAAATAATAAACAAGCCAATCTCTTGCATTAGTATTGTTGTAAAAAAAAAAAAACAACAAGTATATCAACGTTCCGAGATCTCTGTGCCCTATATTAACAATTGTCTTCTTATTTTCTTCCTCATCACTTAACTGTAATACAAAACAATAAAACATTCTTGCAAGTACCAGATACGAGATATCGATCAAGTTGACTATAGTCAGGATAAAAATATTAAGAAGACTTATCATAAATAAGAAAAACACCTAGATCTGATGAAAACTCGATTTTCAAAAATGAGACCGAAACCAACACCTTCCGTTTTTTTTTCTTCGAAAATTTCAAATTTCCACAGAAAAAATGGATTTCCCGGCGTAAGAAATTTTCATTCACTCAAAAAAAATTTCTACCGCCTAAGAAATTTTTCGCATTATAAATTGAAAAGAAGACAAATTTGTGCAAAGATAAAATTTTATTTTGTCAGAAATTTAAAATTCAAAAAATTTCTGGCGCCAATAAATCTTTTACTTCTGTGCACAGCGGGAAGTTAAAAATTTTAAAAACCATAGTAAAGATAATCAAAAATTTTTTTATCTTCGACAAACTCTCACCTTGCACAATGAACGAGTAGCGAAGGAGTTACACTTTCATTCTCATCATTATACACCTCTTATTGTCTTGATTACAATTTTTAACGTATACTTAATACTTAATACTCACTTTTGTCTAAACAAAAAAAAAAAACCGCTTTTGTACTCAACTTTTATTTCATTGTTCCCCCTTTATTAATAATGTCTATTTTATCTACCCAAATTATATATATTATATATGTACTACCATAATATATAGTTGGTTTTATTGTAGGTACTATTATCAATTTGTAACATCACACAATGCGTCTCACGACATCATTACGAAATAATTTACAACATTGTTGAGACAATTATATACGATTTAAATAAATACTGTCAATTTTTTATATAAATTTAATTTATCTTATTTAACAACGCTGACATTATTGTTTATTCAATAAAATAATCATCGAGTTGTTTATATATTTATAAAAGTTCACATGATTTATTTTTAGTAACATAATCTTGGAGTCTCTCCTGTCTTTGGTATCGCGATCAATTTACTTACTGTACCCATGCCCATATGTTGCTCCTGCGGGTTTGTTAACAAACATAAGTAAGATCCTTCATACATATTGAGTTCTTGCATAAGAGTCTGAGCCTGGATCCGAACCAACACTGAATTATTACCGTCACGGCATGTGATATGATGAGCGCGGAGAAGCGCGAAATAATGTAACGTTAAATATAAAACTAAAACAAGTATAAAATATATATATATATATATCTATGAATATACATATGATAAACTACTGGTATGAGTTGTATAAAACTACATATATACGGTGAAAAGAATAGAATGGAGTAGAGAAAATAAAACCGTAAAAAGGATGAAAGAAAATCCACGTCGGGCTTCTCAGTTGCATGCAGCCTACTTTTATATCATGATTTATTTAATCCATAAAATATAAATAAAATTTATATTAATAATGGAATGATGAGTTTTGAATAAAATAAATTTACTTTGATGATCGATTGTCATAAAAAAATATAACAGGTGCTTCGAATTATTATTATTATTATTATTTATTATGAATAGTTTCAAAATATATGTTTGTAAAAATATATGTGGTAAAAGATGATATTTATATTTTAGTTTAATTTAGAGCACATCCGATCCATTGCAAACAAAATTAAATATTTCACGGGTCCCTTTTACCAGCATCCGTAGACCAAATTCTACAATAAATAATACAAAGTAAATTTTTAAAAAGTAATACTATTTTTTTACATAACTAGTTTTAGAACATTGCATTAAAGGGTTCAATTAGTAATAATAAATTGACAGTTACAGATATTCTACTTACAAATTTTCTAATAAATAAATTATATTCGATATGGATCAGATGTGTCTTTAATTACACTAAAATTTTTACCATTATTATTATTATTGTTATTATTATTATAATATAAAGATGAGTCAGTACATCCCACGCGTTATTCGCAACATGACTCTGACCATGATCGCGCGAGAAGGTTGCACCAATTAATATTAAACGATAGTTCATTCGAGCAGAGCTTTTATAGCCGATAGGGGATCCTACGCATTACAACCGTAACGTAACATCATAAGTTATATATTTTAATCCAATTCAACACCATACATTACAACATTCAATAAAAATAATACATATATAAATGATGTAGAGGCACAAGAATAATTAAACTTGAGCAATCGTCTCGGCAATTACTTTCTCGCAGAGCAATTTAATAATTACCGAGTTAATACTCGTATTATATCTGCACTTGGCCAGATTAATATTACTTTATTGCAAGTCCTCTAAATTGATATAAAATCCGCGATATGACCATGCACTCTATCAACGCACTTTATCAATGGGGTCATCAATCAATATTATTTTACTTGACATTATTTTTTTTATTTTTACTAACTAACTAACATAAATAATTATCAAAGTAGTCAGTAAATATTTAGAGAAAACAGTTCATAAATAATAACAATAATAAATATATTTAAATATTAATAGTGTTACGAAACATGCACATCCACGGTCATTGAAAGTGCATGAACAACTTCTTGAATAATATACTTAGAGTGCTTCTCGACGCTAACAATTACTATGATATCCATGAGCAAAGAGTTAAGGACGACGTCACTGTATTTGAAGCGCGACGAGCTTCGCTGCGTCAGCGGCCCATCGCTATTATTTTTTCTTCCATTTTAAACATAACTGCTGGTAGATTTACGTGGCCTACACTAAACAATACCATGCTTACATATATGTACATACATATGTATATATATGTTTATATTTAAATATATATACGCATGCGATGCGTGATACCAGGGTGCTCACGGGTAACTGGCTGTCCCGGGTTCAGTGGCCGTGACCAGGAGATACCAGCTCTTACTTTCTCGCTGACTAACGAATCGAAACCCACAGGACACAGGAGCACACTTTTTCCTACAGCAAAGTCCCCGGGGGTCGAGTTCTTTTTTAAGTTATTTAATAAATAAAATATTACGTATTCCGTGGGTATTTATGATGATAATAAAAAAATAAACATAAGGAAAGGCATGTTTGAAATGAATGTACCCGTCGATGCGTATTTCCCTGTTAGCGCCTCACCCAACGTATTTCCTGCTTCCATCACCTGACGACTTGACGCTCAATACAACACAACACATATGTTTTTTATTTATATATAAATTTTACCCATTTTACTATTACATTCTCACTCATATTTTAATTCCTAATTTCGTTTCGTGTACTCCCACTTACACCGGAAGTGATAGGGTTAGAATTATCAGCGGCAATGATTCATTTTAGAGCTCAGTTTTTTTACTCACGTTTATCTATTGACTCATATCAATTCTACTGTAATCAATAAATTATTGTAGTTTTATATTAAATAATATTTTATGTTACTATATATGTAGTTTCTTATATCATTGACATAATTCTTTTATTAATACAAAATGTGTCATTGAATTTTTTTATTAAATAAATTTATCGCAATGTCAAATGCGGAAAATGTTTTTTTTTTTTTTTTTAATGTGAGAGCTGACAAATTAACACTTAATGAAAGCCTTGTAAAATTAAAAACCTAAACCACTGCAATTACAAATTAAATTAAATGAAGTTTAAAAAAATTAGCATTGATATTTATAGTACTGTAAGTACATAGTACACTAAGCATTAATATGAAGGGTCCGCAGTTAAATTACTTTCATTAGAAGTAAAGACTGTCCAGTAGTTGCTGAGGACTAAAAAGAGTCTTACAACAGCTGGTAGTTACGACTACTCGAGTACAACGAATGTAAAGATGAAAAAGAAAAAAAAAGTAGAATAAAGAAAAATATAATAATGAAAGGTGAATGACCTGTTGGTAAACATTTTTATAATATTTATTTTCATCTGGATCTTTATTCATCCGTAATCTATAGATCTATAGACTCGTCGAAAATATTTGATTTAGTATAAATTTAAGTGTCGGCAATAAAAAAGTAAAATTTATAATCTTTAAATATTTAAAAAAAAGTATAAACATAAAGTTGTCATGTCTATGAATTTATCCTGTAGAGTAAATACTAAAAAGTCGATACAACATGCATACAAGAATCGTTTCAAAAGTGTTTACGTGATGGCGTTTACCGTTACGAGATCTTTAACGGGATGCAGACGGGAGAAAGAACAAAAATTGAATAGTGGTAAAAAAAAGGAGCGGACAAAATAAGAGGAAGATAAAACAGGATAAAATAAATTGTACAGTAAGGAAGCTACAGATTTAAATAATTATCCAGCTGATTCGAATTTTTTTTTTATACTCAAATGTTAATCCGTATACTGCTCTGAGTTAAATTCACAGTGACCGTATTAATTCCCCAAATGTCACCGTACTGTCTTACAATCCTATTTAATGCTTTTACTCTGCTCTACGGTAAACTTCTTAATGTCAAAAGTTCATCACATGCATAAAACAAATTACTTTCCTTCAAACGATTTAATTCTCCTGAGAAAATTATCCAAAACTTCTAATTCTCTTCAATTTAAAAATTAAAAAAAAAATGCAATCGCTATATGACATTTGCTATCGCGATAACGAATGCGACTTGATAAGCGACAATAAACCACCAGTATTCGTAAATAGAAATTCATTTTATTTATTTATTTAAAAATTAATAAAAATTTATTTATTGCGTAATTTATCTAAAAAAAAATGTCTACTAGTACTTAGTAGTTAAGTAATATTTATTCTCGTTACCGATAATTTTTTACAACAGATTAGCCTTGACAATCTGCAGACTTGTCATCATATTAAAGAAAAAACAATACTAGCCAATGCTACGTCATATATTACTCGTACCAGTGAAGCACCGACGACCGCTGCAACACTTCTAGTGTTTCCGAGTCGATAACGAACATTTAAAATAATTATTCATTCTTGTAAATGTAAATTTTATAAATATACATTAAATTGTTGCAGAGTAATTACAATGGACAACCAGCAAGTATGGGTCCGTGACCAGAAAGAAGGTTTTATAATCGGAAAATTCACGGACATGGTCGACGGTGACGCATTGATTGTTCCTCTGGATAAAAAATATCCTCAACGCACGTGCCCACTCGACGAAGTATATCCAGCTGGAGAATACACCAAAGACGTCGAAGACAATTGCAAGTACACTGGCGCCTACGCACATATATATTTAAATTGTTACAGCTCAACAAATTTATATATGCTTTTGTCTGATCGAATAGAACATGTCTACTTATTAAATAAGTTATACTTAGACTTTTTGCCAGGAGTTAATTAACTCGTACTGTTTTGTCTTCCCCAGGTGCCCTGATGTACCTGAATGAGGCGACTCTCCTCAATAATATACGCACTCGCTACTTCAAGGACAAGATATACGTGAGTAAACAATTCTAGCGTGTACTTATGCTAACACTCGGTGTAAAAAAATGTAGCCAGTGAAAATAATTCTCACACCCAAGAGATCCTGCGAAAGATTGCTCGCTCATGTAACGAAATAGTGACTGATGACTTTCACCTTGCTATTTATTATTATTATTCATTTTTAATACCTTGTTGAACGATACTTACTCCTCTCATTAGCAGGAAACTCCCACATGAGAATTTGAAATTGAGATTACGCTCTGAACACGAACTTAACCGCCAATGATTGATGGTATTTATTATTTTTTCAGAGCTACGTTGCTAATATCCTTATTGCAGTAAATCCTTACTGTCCAGTTAAAGACTTGTACTCACGACAAACCATAAAAGCTTATCAAGGAAAGTCACTTGGTGAAACACCTCCTCATGTTTTCGCCATAGGTATCTAGTATATTAATTTATCCAGCGAAGCTTTAAACAATTTTTCTAAATATTTTTTTTTTGTTACTTTTTAAGCCGACAAGTCTTTCAGAGACATGAAAGTACTGAAACAATCGCAAAGTATTATTGTGTCTGGTGAATCTGGAGCTGGGAAAACAGAATCTACTAAATATTTACTCCGTTATCTTTGCGATTTATGGGGATCAACTGCTGGCCCTATAGAACAAAAAATTCTAGATGGTAAATTATTTTATATTAATATTATATTTGTAATTAAGTATAATATGTAGTATAGTAAATCATTGTTTTGTTTAAACAGCAAATCCAGTACTTGAAGCCTTTGGAAATGCTAAAACAAAGAGGAACAACAACAGCTCTCGGTTCGGTAAATTTATGGAAGTGCATTTCGATAACAAGTGTCAAGTTGTTGGTGGTTTTATATCCCACTATCTGTTGGAGAAATCCCGCATATGTCTGCAGAGCCCAGACGAAAGAAATTATCATATATTTTACATGATGTGCGCTGGTGCGCCGACGGAATTGCGTTCTAAACTTGGTATCACCAAACCTGACGACTTTCACTATCTACGAAACGGATGCTCGCAGTATTTCTGTAACCAAAAGTCCGAGAAGAAGCTCAATGAAGCTCAAAAATCACGAAACCACCTCGAGAATGGAGGTCTCTCCGACCCAATTCTCGATGACGTTGACGGTTTCGATGCCGTTGATCAGGTTAATTTAATAATTTAAAAAGTTCAACACAAATTTACCATAAAGTAACTGCGCCAGGATATACTTTAACATCTTATTATTTTTTTTAATAGGCTTTCACTCGTCTCGGACTCACTGAAGTGGAACGAATGGAGATCTACACAATGGTAGCAGCTGTTCTTCATCTAGGCAATATTGTCTTCGAAGATAATCCCGAAGACACGCGAGGCGGCTGCAGAATTGCCGGCACTACTGCCAAGTCCGTTATAATGTCAGCTAAACTTCTGGGTGTCGACCCAGAAGAACTAAAAGAGGCGCTGGTGTCCAAAGTGATGCAGACAAGTCGTGGTGGGTACAAAGGAACTGTTATCATGGTGCCTCTCAAGATATACGAGGCGAACAATGCCCGGGACGCTCTAGCTAAAGCAATATACAGCAAACTGTTTGATCACATCGTATCCCGCATAAACAAAAGTATTCCCTTCAAAGCCTCCAGTTACTACATCGGCGTACTCGATATCGCTGGCTTCGAGTACTTCAAAGTAAACAGCTTCGAGCAATTTTGCATCAATTACTGCAATGAAAAACTGCAGCAGTTTTTCAATGAGAGGATTCTGAAATTTGAGCAGGAGTTGTACGCCAAAGAGTCGCTGAACATTCCCAAGATTTCTTACGTCGACAATCAAGACTGCATCGATCTCATTGAAGCAAAAACCAATGGGATATTTAGTTTACTAGATGAGGAATCGAAATTACCAACGCAGAGCTTCGCCCACTTTACTAGTGAAGTTCATCGCACATGGAATGGACACTTTAGAATAACGTTGCCGCGAACCTCGAAGCTAAAAGCTCATCGCGAGTTGAGAGACGATGAGGGTTTCGTTATAAGACACTTTGCCGGCGGGGTTTGCTATCAGACAAATCAGTTTATTGAGAAAAATAATGACGCGCTGCATGCTTCGCTCGAAGGGCTGATACAAGAGAGCGGTAATAATTTTTTGCGCACTCAATTTGCTAATCACTCTGCGAGCCAGAAGGGAAAACTTACGTTCATCAGCGTGGGCAGTAAATTTAAAACACAGTTGGGTGAACTTATGGATAAATTAAAGAGTAATGGAACTAATTTCGTACGTTGCATTAAGCCTAATAATGAAATGGTTGCTCATAGCTTTGACGGCAGCAGCATACTCGGACAATTACGCTGTTCTGGTATGACTTCAGTGCTTGAACTAATGGAACACGGCTATCCGAGTCGCGTTCCCTTTCAGGAACTCTACAATATGTACAAGTCGTATCTACCGCCGGAGTTGGCTAAACTCGAGCCGCGATTCTTCTGCGAGGCTCTGCTGCAGAGTTTGAAATTAAATAATAAAGACTTCAAGTTCGGTATCACTCGGGTGTTTTTCAAACCCGGTAAATTTGCTGAATTTGACAGGATTATGAAATCAGATCCGGAGAACTTGAAGAAACTGGTGGCGAATGTTAAAAAATGGCTGCTCAAATCGCGATGGAATAAAATACAATTCTGCGCGCTATCGGTTATCAAATTGAAGAATAAAATAATTTATCGGAGAAATCATCTTATCGTGATACAAAAAAATGCTCGAATGTTTATTGCTATGAAACAACACCAGCCGCGTATCAAGGGAATTATGAAAATAAAAAATTTGAAAAATCAACTTATAGAAATGCAAGAGATAGCAAATCAATTAAAAGCCACAAGAGATAAGAGTATCGATGACATCAAAAACTTACAGTCGGAAATTGATGTTTCAATGAAAAAGATTAAAGTAACAACTGCATTATTTATTTATTTGTTTATAAGCTTAAATTATTAATGCCAGATATTTTTCACAGATGGATCAAAATATAAAGGCCACGGAAATAGATAACTTGTATGCGAAACTGAGAACTGCTGTCAATAATGAAATGACCAATCTGCAAGACAAAGTACAGCAGCAAAAAATCGAGGAGCAAAAGCTGCGTAAGCTCCAAGCGGAAATGGAGATTGAAAGGAAAAAAAAAGCCGAAGAATTGGCTAAGAAGAAAGAAGACGAGGACAACAAAAAGAAAAAAATGGAGATTGAAGCGAGAAGAAAAGCCGAGGAGGAGCAAAGAAAGAGACAAGAAGAGGAAGATCAAAAAGCTGCGCTGAGTCTCCAGGTGCGGGGTTTTACTCATAATTTTCTTCCGCTAAATTTTTTACTGCCCGTTGTTCTCTAGAACAAAAGACTCATCCCGATAATTGCTTACAGGCTCAACTGGAAAAAGAAGCTATGGAGGAGAGCCATTACCGTGAACTGATGGAACAGGAGCGGCGCGATCACGATCTAGCTGTCCGACTTGCCCAAGAGTCCAACGGACAAGTCGAAGATTCACCTCCGCCTATCAGAAAGTAAGTTAATTAATTTATTAATTTATTTATTTATTAAATGATAAAATATGAACGGCATGTAAATGATCGAACATACAAGTCAAGTTGTTCGTACAACGCTGGCGTTTGCTGGTCAAAAAAAAGCCATAGTCCCAAAAATTGTACAAAGATAAACCTATATATATTCACATTCCAATTTTTATGTAATTGCACAGTGGCTCAGACGTGCGGGTTACCACAACAAACAACAACAGGCTCAACAGGTATCAAACTTTTCAGGGTCTTGACACCAACTTAACTAATTTTACTAACTTTTAATTTCTTTTTTATTCCTTTTAACCTATTGAATTATAATCATAAATAATTATTTATTTTATGTACAACAGTGTAATTTGCATGCGTCCGTTTATGTGTACCATAAAATATCCTTGTAAATTAACTCATTAAATTAATTTATATTTTTATTTTTAAAAAAAATTAGGATCCAGTATTGCATGCTAAAATTTATTTGAAAACTTACTCCATTGTTGAGAGCTAAATAATTTTATTGGTTTACTTAATTTAGGTCAGAGCAAGTGAGAAATCATCAGGCAATGATGGCTAATAAAAAATACGATCTATCAAAATGGAAATATTCAGAGTTACGTGACGCTATCAATACATCTTGTGACATTGAATTACTAGAAGTAAATAAATTATGCTTGATATATTTCTTTAAATTTATGAGAAACGTTAATTTATTTGTTTACTTCTTTAGGCATGTCGTCATGAGTTCCATCGCAGACTGAAAGTTTATCATGCATGGAAAGCGAGGAACCGCAGACGCACAACGATGGATGAAAACGAACGTGCTCCGAAATCGATTATGGAAGCAGGTATTTATTAGATTAATTTTTATTTATGTTTAATAGTTAGTATAATTGTTATTTCATTATTTTTCAAGCTGCTAAGTCGTCGCGCAATCCATTGAAACACCAGATAACGGAGTCGTCACAACGATACTTTCGTATACCATTCGTTCGTCCAAACGCAGCAGGACAAACGGATAATCCTAATGCTGGAAGCAAACGTGGCTGGTGGTACGCTCATTTTGATGGTCAATATGTAGCAAGACAAATGGAATTACATCCAGATAAACCTCCTATTCTATTAGTAGCAGGTAATTTAGTAAATCCATCGGCATTCGAGACCATTCTTAAACAGTGACCCTCATTTTTTTAAAATATTCAATTTCAACGTTCAAAAGCGAATTAATAATCGAAACTTTTAAAAAAGTGGAGGGCACTGTCTGAGAACCCCCTTAGAGCCAATTTTTAAAATCGGGTTTATTTTAATCCGGGCTTAAATTAATATTACTAGTGTATCTATACATTAATGATATGTAGATATACAAGCAATAATAATTTAAACGCGAATTAAAAATAAACTTGGTTTGAAAAACTATCCCTTTATGATGAAAATATTAAACAATAATATTATCCTACAGGAATAGATGATATGCAAATGTGTGAATTAAGTTTAGAAGAGACCGGTTTGACCAGGAAACGAGGAGCCGAAATTCTCGAGCACGAATTTAATCGCGAATGGGAACGTCATGGTGGCAAACCCTATATAATTCCCGGTGAACGTAAGAAATGAACTAGATTAAATTTTATTATCGCGGTTTATCGGTTTAATATATATATATAAATAATAGTATATCTCATTGTGCACTTCAAAACACTACATGACCATCGATATACCATTTGTTCATACGAACATAATCTTTTATTTTCAATTCAATACAATTCAATTATTATTTGCTTTACCTTCATTATCTTTTTTGTTATCAATATTATTACTGTCAATTATCCCATGGGAAACGAGGTCGTATGTTCATATGGCGAAGAAGCTGCATAAAAATTACTGCTAAGTATTTTTCCGTTATTTTTTTTTTTTTTTCAAGAATAATTTAAATAAAATAAATATTTATGAGCCACAAATTTAATGAGACATCTCAATGTCTTCGGTACGTTACTACGTACGTATATAATTATTATTGCTATGTATAGTTAAATTTATATTTGCTCGCGACATTAATATATTATTACACAATAAATAATAAATAATTTGATGAGGGCCAAAAGTAAGACTAAAAAAAAGTTTAATTATTAAGAGTAATAAAAATATGTTATATTCTGCATGATGTTTTGTCTAAATAAAATATCAGTTTCACATATGAATTCTTGTTATATCTGTACAAATTTTACAAAATATATCTATGGTGATAATTAATAATAACAATTATTGTAATTTATAAATTTATAAACTAGACTTTTGATGGTGGAATCCAGCCACCGAATGCTTTTTCCAACTCTTTGGCTACCGCTAAACAGAGTCTGTCTTGATGAGGTGCTGCGATCACCTGTTAATTTTATTTATTATTAATAATCTATAATAATAAGTAACTAATTTAAAGTAATAGGCGTAAGATTTAAACCTGAAATCCTACTGGCAGGCCTTGCTTATTTAATCCCATTGGTACTTGAGTTGATGGCAGACCAAGAACATTACATATGAGACAAAATACACCTGCTACTGTTAATAAAACACACTGACCAATAGCTGGAGCTGGAGTTATAAATGTTGGGAAGAATAATACCGAAGTATCATCCAAAATATTCTGTTGAATAAAAAAATTTTTTTTTAATAACGGTAATTAGGACTGGTCGAACTGTAGTGTCCATTCAAAAATTAATTTTGGGAATCCCACCAACAAAGCGAAGTTTTTTTCCATTTTAATATAACCAGAAATTTCAAACTGACAAAAAAAATTTATCCTCAAATGTAAAAAAAAAATTTCTGCTCTTTGAGCTCGAAAAACTGTTAGATACGACAGTAATATAATTTTTTGACGATAACTATCAAAAGAGCTCACCAAGACTGAGAACTGATTTTAATTTGATGCGTCCCTATTTCCCTTATTTTCTCTCATTATTAGTATGTAAAATGTACAATGAATGATTTATTACCAGTAATTTTTCTTGTAATCTTTTGAATTTCTCTTCATAGTATGGAAATTTTGATTCAGAAACAAAACCATTCATTTCTTTGACAATAGCCATAAATATCGCTGATTTTGAATATTTTGAAAGTCCTACTGTTGATTTTGCCAATTCCAAATATGGATTTATTTTTCCCTACAACAAAATTTATCAACACAATTTATAGATCATTATCACTATAATTAATTTCATTATTACAGCATTTTAAAATAAAACACATACTTTTGGATCTCTTGGATGGATTAATATCGGGGGCATATCAGACATCGTAAAAAGCTTCGTCACGGTTATCTCGCAACTATCACTCAGCTCTTCAATAACAGGCTAAAAAATATTATTTAATTACTCACTACTTAATTACTCATCACATTAAAAAACTTACTCTGCTAATTTTAGCACCGCAAGTCTCAAAGTATTTAGCGGCACGACGAATCGCGTCTCTGATATCTTCACTGGTAGTATTGATGCCAAAATTGTTATCAATATCTTCCAAATAGAAAACATTTAACTTCGCAATATCAACCGGTTCATCAAGACGTAAATTTTTTTTACAATCTTTCGTCATAACTTTTACCGCCATATGAAGATCCTCCGCGTATCTGGTCATTGGGCCCAATGTCAGATACCGTTGGAATTCGCTATTTTCCACCATTGGAAAGTGTCCTTTGATCGGAATTATTCCTGAATTCAAAAAAAAATTTTTCTTCACAACTGCATCTGCAATTACAGAAAAATAATAATAATTACCAGGGGTTGGTTTGTGTCCAAAAATTCCGTTAAAAAGCGCAGGAACTCTAATGGACCCGCCGATGTCTGATCCAATTCCAATAAGAGATCCACTGGCAGCAATCAATGCGCCCTAAAAATTGAGATGAATTATATTAATTAGAATTAACAAAACTAAGTCAAATTACGAATAAGTAAATGCGTAAACTCACTTCCCCACCAGAAGATCCGCCCGCGGAATGTCTTCCATCATAAGGATTAAGAGTTGTACCATAAATTGGATTGGTCGACTCAAACCCGGAACACAATTCCGGTGTATTCGTAACACAAAGGGGAATACCACCAGCAGCCCGCATACTTTCTACAATGAGACTGTCTTCATCAGCTTTGATTCCCAAACGCACTAAAGTACATCCCGTGTAACTGAGACCTTAAAAAAGTACAAAGACATTGAAGTACTCAGGATAATGGACTTGGGTAAAGAACAATGTCAAGGACAAACCTTTGAGCCCGCAGCTTTCTTTAACAGTGAATGGTACACCGTAAAAAGGTTTTTCCAATTCAAGCTGCATTGTCGTGACTATTCCAGCCTCGAGCATTTTATCGCAATGTCGGGCTTCACGCAGAGCATCTTCGAAGCGGTTATCAACTACCGAATTTATGAAGGGGTCAACTTCTCTTATTCTTTGGATGTATGCTTCTACTACGGACTCACTTGATATCTTTAATTAATTAATTGCAATAAGTTATAAATTTCAAACTCATTAGTAAAATTTAAAAAAAAAATAATTATTAAAGCCAACTAACGTCGCCTTGTCTTATTTTTTTTGCTAATTGACAAGCTGAGAGTTCAAACATTGAATCTGAAGTCGGAGGTAATTTTGGTGGCGATATGCAGTCGCGGTACCAAAAAAACGGCTTCAAAAGTAGTAACAGCTTTGCTGAAATCCAGGCTGCAAAACGCAGTATCAGTTGCATCTTATAAAAAAAAAAAACGAATTATTTTTTATAATATTATTACGTTGCATAAAGACGTCTCACGCTATCAAACAGCATAACAGATATCGTGCAATATTTTCCGTGTTCATAAAAATATAATAATAATAATAGAGGACAAAGAACAAAATCAAGATGATTGACTTTAAACAATAATATTTACTGGCGGTCATTATAAATTTTTCATTGTCATCGTACGATAAAATTTTGATAAAATGGATAAATATAAATTTGCGCACTTAAGTCGAGTATAATGTTACATTATATTATAATATGTAAGCACTGTGTGCATTACAATGTACTTAGACTATTACATCGATTGATCCTACCATTAATCAGGATCGTGATGGACAATACGTGACAATACTTTAGAATTATGTCCAATGCAATTCTTCTATTATATACATGCGTTAAGTGTGGGTTTTAAGTGATAAAGTAGGCGACAAAAACTATCACAGTGGTCTCAAAAATAAATTCACATTTATACATATATACAGAGAGAATTTTTTGATAAAATTTACCCTACAATTAGAGTAAACCTGGGCCAAAAACAAAATAAATACGGAAAGAATGAAAGCTGATTACTTTTGTTTTATTTTTTACTCTTTTTCATTTCAAAATTACTCGAAATTAGATTTTTTACTTCATAATTTAACACTAATCTAGAAACGGAAGAGTAATCATTCATTCAGGTCCAGTTTTACTTACAATTAACAAGTAAAATTACAAGAAAGATTACGGATTTTATGTAAATTCAAATTTACTCCGTCACTCGGAGTTCAGGAGTAAAAAAATTCATTACGTCTGCGGAGTAAATACGGAGTTTCTTTTTTAACGGAGTGGTCTAGATTTTATTTAAATCCGCATTCACTCCGATTTGGAGTTTCAATATTAAAATAAACTCCCCTTCGGAATGAATTTCACTCCGAGGAAATTAAATAAATAAACAGTCATCTGCTTCGCATTTACTCCAGATTTAATCTGCGTTCACTCAAAAATTTTTTACAGTATATGTAACTTTCTTTTATAAATAATAATAATAATTACTATAGTTATTTAGTTTATTTTAAAAAATTATATATATAAATCAGAATATAAACTAGAAATAATTTGAATAAATAGAAAAAAATGAAATGGGCGTGAATTAATATATTTCTTTATTTATTTATTTATATATAAAATAATGACATTAACTGTTAAGTTGTTTTATAAAATAAGATAATCTCGTCCCGATGGACATTTATGGTTTGTGAAAATAGGTATTTAACCTGAATACCGTTTTAAAATTGCAAAAGTAACACTATAAGTATACGTTACGAGTGTAACAAACTCTTACTCAAGGATATCATTCTCATTTTATTTTCATACAACCGTAATCATTTCCTTCTTTTCCCGCACATTAATTGATGTATGGATGATTTATGTATAAAATTGCTGTCAATATGTTCTTTCTGCAATAGAACCTTGACAGTTCTTAACATCTACTGATTATTTTTACTCATATATTTTTTTTAATCACATACTTTATCTCTTTCAATGTTGCTAATCATTTTTTCCGTTCATTAGCTCGATCATTAACTAAAAATTCTTGTCAATTTCATTCATATTTTTTTTTATGATTTAAAAAAGTGAAAATTATTTTTTATTCATGTTTTGTAATATTAATTTTTGTTAATCACTTCCTAAAAAATTAAAAAAATTTTTTTTTCAAATTCGAAAATTTTATCACCCGTTTAATTTTTTTTTTAAACGTAAGAAATTTATTGCCAATTTAAAATAAAGAAACTACGCATGAATAAATATAAATAAATTTCTTTTTTTTTGCACAATAAATGAGGAAAAATATTAAAAACGGATTATAAGTAAGTTGTGAAATAAAAATAAAAATTACTTACTTTTGTAATTATTGGCGGAGCAAAAAAAAGTGCCGGTCAAAAACGAAATAAAATAAATAATTTTTCTGATAAAAAAAAAAAAATAAATACAAGAGTCAATAAAATAATTTGAATGAATTGAATGAAATGAAATAAATCTCGTTGTGGCGAATGAGTATATGCAAAAGAAGGTAGTGAGTGCTCTCCCACCAGTGGCAATGTAATGTCCACTAGTAAGTCTGGACCACAAATAAAACGAATACTACAACCTACACAACAAAACTATCGTGTCTCCCACAACGTCCAATTACACACTGACCGGTTCTTCTGATTATGGATCGTACGTAGTATTATGTATTTGTCGAGTTGATTACAGATCGCCCAGTCATAACATACGCAAAGTGAAAAATATAAAATATATTCGATAAATAATTAAACGTTTGCTGCAAATGTATCCAATGAGACCTCGACATTCGACCTAATTATTTGAATATTCCAATATGTCAATTTACATTTTGTTTAAACTCACAATTTTACGTACGCGGTAATTTGACTTTACGGAGAGAATTTTATTGTAAATACTATCATCCAAATATTACAAAAAGGACTAACATATTTCAATGGTAACAAATACTACTTTTTATTAATATAAATATGATATGAATAATAAAATTTACCTCCTGTACATTGATTTTTACTATCTATGTTACCATACTATTGTGACTTGAACTATCAACTATTATAAAATTAAATATTTGAATAATACACTGTAAAAGTCCAGATGATAAATCCTAAAACCGAGCTACCATCAAAAGTAGTTAAAGTTATCAATCTTATGACAATAATTACATAGTAAAGACACATAGATGCATATATATATACATACGTATATATATTTTTATTAAAAAAGTTCACTGCTTGTCTTTACTGTGTAGTTTTTATCATAAAATTGGTAACTTTAACTACTTTTGATAGTAAATGTAATCATCTAGATCGTAAATTGTACGATCGTTAGATCTTAGGAATTATCATCTTATTGATGATATATCACTGATATATATCACGGTATTGATTATGATATTTATCATCTTGACTTTTATAAATTTAATTACCATCTAAAATAGTAGAATCTACAGAAGAAATATCGTTAACGCTAATATAAAATTCTCTCCGCGTTTTATCAATCGCCGGCTAAGTTTTTACTAAAGAAAAATATAATTTAATAATTTAAAAGTATATATTTATATAGTATATTTATTATTTTTTATAAATATTTTACAATTAAAATAAAAATATTCGCATAATTAAATTCTTTTAAAATTTAATTATTTATTTAAAGTTCTCGTGATAAAGACAAAGTTCAGAATAATCAATATTTACAACATAATTTAAAATTCACTTTGTTATTAATACGCGAGCTTAACAAAGATTACAAGTAATTTATTGTGAGGAATGAAATAAGTAACAAGATTAAAGATTATTTGTAATAATTATTTGAACGTGACGAAATTCGGTGGTTATAAATTAATTTTAGTAGATAAATATATTTATACTTATACTTAAAAACTACTAATGATAAATAACAAGCTTATTCATTTATTTAATTAATATTATAAAATTATTTTAGTGTATGGCTTCGTTAATATTAATCATTTTTTTTTTTAAATGTAAAGTTTGATTGTAAAAATTTTAATCGCGCGACATAAAGAGTCAGTACACTTTAATCGCACACATCACAGATTTATTTATTATAAATTATCAATAATAGAGGTAGAAAATACCACTTTGCCCCATAAAAATACACACGACAATAAGTTTCCATAAATAATTATAATTTAAAAATTTATAAATTAAGTTATTAATTAGAAGTTCAAATCTTTTATTTTTTAAATCTGCTAAGAAACTTAATGCCGTAAGTGTACTATGGGAATAATTTAAATAAAATTTATTTTATCGTAATTAGTATTTACTTGGTCATTAAAAAATTATCAAACTTCTTTTTCAAGACTTGGTGGTGGTTGCCAGCCGCCGAACGCCCGCTCGACTTCACGAGCAACTGCAATTGTTAAACGATCTTGTCCCACATTTCCAACCACCTAATTAAAAAAAAAAAAAAAAGTTAGTTCAATCATTTCAAGTTACAGCAATACTTCAAACCCTCATTGCCCGGTCACAGATCGATCAATCAATTAATCAAATTTATTTAAATTTAATTTACCATATCGGACATGAAATATAATTTTTAAATTACGGTAGAAAATTTTTGGGTATTACTGACACTTGAAAAAATAATCAATAGATCAAAAATTATAATGGAAAACTAAAGTTTTCTGCATCGCGGATCATATATGAACCTCACCATATTATTACAAAAAATTTCAATAAGAAAAGTTTTATGCTCACGGGCCAAATATGAACCAAAGAGAAAAAACGGTATATTTTCTTTTTTTTTTTTTTTAAATAAATAAAAAAAATGCTGAAGCGCGTCTTTTTTTTTTTACTTTTCATCATACATATTTTTTTCATCCACAAAAAAAAAATTTTGCGGTAAAGCGTGAACTAATATTTAAAAATAACAAAAATACCTGAAATCCAATAGGAAGGCCATTTTTATTAAACCCCATAGGGCATTGAGTTACTGGAAGTCCGATTGCATTGAAAATCATCATGTAAGTAACATCACATACTCTCGGGTAGATTTCATATGGGTAATGTGATCCGTCAATAAAAGTTGGACATATTATTACACCATTATCACCAAGAATTTCCTATAAATAAATAAATAAATAATAATATCGACATATATATTTGCAATGAAGTAAATGATTTAATAATAAACTCAATGGATTACCTGAAATTGTTTTTTAATAGACTCATTTTTTTCATTCAGCCAATTGTAATGATTTTTTGGAAATGAGTCGGTTATTTTTTTTAGAAGACCATAAAGAATACTGCTCACAGAATGGGAAGATCTGCAGGTAGAATACTTGAATATTTCTCCAAGAACGCGCTTCCATTTCTAATAAGTCAAAAATTATTTTAAAATTAGATAAATACTTAAGTAAAATTTGATAAATGTTATATACCAAGTCGGCCTTTGTTTCGTCATCAAAAATAGTGTCTACGCCATCCAAATTAAGGAGCATTGTTGATGATGTTTCAAAAGCGTACTTAAGATGCGGAATGACTGCCTGAAAAAAATTTCAAAACATTGGTAAAACTATTTCTATAAAAATTTTTTAGTCAGACAAAAAAATTTTAAATACCCGTTACCTTTTGGGCTTTAATTCCTTGAGAACTCTCCAAGTGTTGAATGAACTTATGAATCCCAGTTATTATTTCCGAGTCTATTTTGTGAGTAAGAAAAGATGGTATTTCTTCAAAGTAGTAAAATTTAATATTATTTATGTGAACCTTAAAGTTAATTCAAAAAATATATTAAATGCTGGTTTAAATTTAAAAGTTCGCAATTCAAAAAAAAATATTTACCTCTTCATTAAGCTGAGATTGGGATATGTCTGACTGGATCATTACTTTCAGATAAAACAAAAGGTCTTCAGAGTATCTGACCATCGGAGCAACGGTCAGAAATGAAGGCCACATTGGGTCAGTTGAGTCCGGCATATGCCCATCAGTTGAAACCCATCCTTTAATAATTTTAACAAAATTATTTATTTTGAAAACCCAAATACATGGGAGTTAAATTACTTATAATCATTTTTTATTCTTTAAGTCTTACCAGGAGTCGGTTTGTGACCAAAGACTCCACAAAACATCGCTGGAAGTCGTGCAGAACCTCCAATATCTGAAGATACACTCAGCAATGACGCTGCTGAGCCCAAAAGTGCTGCCTAAAGTCAAAAGAAAAGAAACATATTAAAGTAAATGTAAATTGCGAAATATTAGACAAAATATTTTTAAGAACACGTCTGACACTCTTATAGATTGCGACGAATTGAGGCAGCAAAAGAGAAAGTCAGTAAAAGTAATGTAAATTTTGAATATCGTCAAAAGAACTCATAATAATAATAATAAAAGAGACCATAACTTTCTTACAATACTATAGATAAAATACTTGAATATTTTTATATCCATCAGTAAATTTTTAATCGAATCCACTTTTAAAATATTAACATATTTATTTTTTATAAGAAAAGTTTTTATTATTTTAGTTTTGATTTCAAATGACATTAAATTAATTATTATTATTATTATTACAAATCAATTACAAAAAAATAAAAACAAAAAAATGCACGCGTAGAAAATTTAAAAAACTATAGATGCAATTTTTTCAAAAAGTTTTTTTCTTATAATTTATCATTTAAAAAAATATTAAAAAAATATTAGACCTCGGCTAACTTCATATCATAATTAAGATTTAAATAAAATCTATTAGACATATAATTATAATTAAAAATAATTGAATACCTCCCCACCAGAAGAACCACCAGGTGTTCTACGTGTGTCATATGGGTTCACTGTTGTGCCGGTCACGTTGTTATAAGTCTCCCAGCACATGCACATCTCCGGGGTATTACTAACGAGGATAATTATACCACCGGCTTTTTTCACACGTTGCACCGAATCCGCGTCCTTTGCCGCTATTATCGGCTCCTTTGTTTTCCGTCCAGCAGCATGGCTCATTCCTGTAAATTCATATTGATAATTGCAATGATTATTTAATTTTATAAATTCTTCTATATAAATTAATTTAACGATATATTATTTTAACAAACACTATCGGGATATTTTCTATGAGGAAAGAGATAACGGGTTAGATTAATCAACTGCTATCATCGTCAATTCCAGTCAACAAGCCAGTAGCTCGAGTTGAGCTTCGAGCTAAATTTATCTACCGTCCTACGGATCAAACCCGTTGATGATAAATTGTAATTGCATGCAACTATCATATATATGTTGGACAATGAAACGACACATATATCTTGCGTGAAGCTCAACAAAGTCCTCTAATAAAAACAATTACATTGATATTCGCCCGACAAATGTCTCACGATTTTTCTGACCTGTCATTAATTTAATCAATGTTTAATGTATCTGGAACTTGACCATCATTCATTTTCTTATTTACTTACTCAAGTGACAGAAAATTTTGACTTTTTAAATTTTATTATTTATAATCTTATAAATATTTAATGCATATACATAATATTCAAATGTTTGCAACAAATAAATTTAAAAATGTTATTTAACGTCCGTCTTGAATATTATTTCTATTACTAAGTACACATGACAAAGTGCAGCTTGCAAAATATGACTCATTGTTTGTCTAAAAACCTGTTTTTTAATATCGATATGTTTGGCTAAGTGGCTAAAAGTACTTTGCCACTTGTTGAATTATATGAATTTAATTATTCAAATTTTTATTTAGTTTTTAGCAGAGTACGGAAAAAATGGGCACTTTGGAAAATTCTGACAGGACTATTTTTAAAACTGACATATCATTTAAAAGTTTTTAAACAATTCTTTTATTATTTTTTTTTAAAGAAAGTTACACTGCTATCATTTTTGAAAAAATAATTAAATAGATTTTTTTAAAAAATTTTTATATACTCTCTCTTTAATGCTCATATATATTTTTATTTTTATTTTTCAAATAAAATTTTATCATAAAAACGAACAATTAAATTTCCCATGATATTTATAATTTACTTGATATTTTTTTTTCCAGTGGCATAAAATATTAAAAATTTTTTCTTATAATTTTGAGAAGTTAAATTTACAAAAAAAAACTTAATAGGTCAGATAAATAAAAAGTAATCTTATATCATATATTTAGACCTGAATACATAATTTCAATTACTGGATATTGTCCACATTAAAAATTCCGATTAATGCTTAAACTTTCATTGAGGAAATGTTTTTCCTATATTATAACATATGATTAAGCGAGCGAATTATTATAAACGAGTTGTAAAATAAATAATAATTATTTATAAATAAGTATTAAATGCAACATAGTATAATTAAATAACTTTTTACCTTTAACAGCAATACTTTCTTTAACAGTGATGGGTATACCAAGAAGCGGGGTATCTTGAGCAAGTAATTCCTCAGACTTAGCACCGGATTGCACAAACTGATCGACTTCACGTGCTTCCTTTATCGCAGCTTCGAAGCGATTTTCCACTATTGCATTTAATACCGGATTAACTTCTCGGCATCGTTCTATATACGCTCTTACTATTTCTTCACTCGTTATCTGCTCGACAAATTAATTAAAAAAAAAAATTACTTAATCGAAATATTAAACGTCAGTGATGACAATATTTATAGACTAAAAAAATACCTCTTTTCTACGAATCTTTTTCGCTAATTGATTAGCAGGTATCAATAATAGTTTATTTGAAATAGCCGGGCATCGATTTATTTTTCTAAAAGCTGCTAATTTTAAAAACGGTAGCACTGCACAAGATACTATTACTACAACCGATTTTATAAATACTTTCATTGCACCATTTACAAACTCCTGTAGAAAAAATAAGTATTAATAGTTTTCCTCACAATTATTTAAAAAAAAAAAAAAAAAAATTTTTAATTTAAAATTTTTCAATGAACTTAAAATTTTAATATTTCATTATTGTATCGTGAACTAAAAATTCAATGTCAAGGTTGTGATAATTATAAATTATAACACACGTGTTAACTCACCGCGTAATCAAATCTTCGTACATTAACATACAGAAGAGTTAATCCAGACAAAGCCAATTCCATTTTATTTTTTTATTTATATAAAATACAATTTATATATTTATTATTTTGATTTTTAGTCAAAGATACTAATTTTTTTTTTTTTTTTTTCAATTCTCTGCACTTTTCAAATTTTCAATCTCACACTCACACGTGTTTTATTTTAAATTAATTGTCTGTATCAAAAAATTTTTTTATAATCCACTTTGACAATAAAAAAAAGTGAATGGCTAGTGCGTTATTAAGTTCAAAAATTTAGTATCCAGTATTTCCTAATCTGTTACATGTCGCAATGTCACCGATCCGTTGAAGAACTTGTTTTGTGTAAAAAGTAAAATAAAAAAAATGGTAACAAATACAAATGCGGTTTTTTATTAAAGTATCTTGTAATTCGTAATAAATGTTATATATTAGACATTGATTGTGGATTAAGTATGCGATTTATTTTATTATATTTATCTTAAAAAGAGGATATTTTTCAAAGCGAAGATGATACGATACTACGCGTAGCTTAGATGGGTGTAAGATATTTAAAGGCAGAGAAGATATATAACTCTTGCAGAGCGTTATGGACAACTCTGACAATGTAATACATGTACAGTCTGAATAGTATTACAGTGAGTAGGGGGACCATACACAATGTTAATTTACCATGCCAATACAACCGCAAACCTTGACAGATCACGTTATGAAATGTTAAAGACACCGGTAGATTTTAATGATGAGTCAAACCGTCACTCTCTTTAGTCTATTATATTTCTTATTTTATTTATTTATGACAGAGATAAATCATTATTAACTCAGCGGGTTTAAAAGTAAAGAGAATTATAATTTATGTAACATATATTTTTTTAAAATTTGAATAAATACTTCGCTGAATCGCGAGTGTATGTAAAAAAATAAATTGCAATTGCAAGTAAATGTTATTTGATTTAAATAAATAATTAACTTATTTTAATAAATTTTATGGGAAAAAATTAATTAGAAATTAAAATTAAATTTTTTGAGATCAATGTCAAGTTAAAAAAAATAAATTGATTAAATTAAACTTGAATTATTTAAGTTATTTAATAATCATAACTGGGATTGCACAATTAATTAATGGAGTAAGTGAATTGCGATAAATGTTACATTAGTGACGGAGTTGTTGAGTATAAAGAGAAAGATGATGTAGAAAACTTCTAGAAGGGAAGGTGTTGGAAGGCTATTCCAACTACTGGATATTATGCAGGTGTAAATTTTTTTAACCGCTAAATTATCCGTCACGCCTACTGTTTAAGCACCGCTGGAATATTACTCAATATATAATATGACAAATACTTTTTAACAGTCGTTGAATTACACTGCGGGAATACTGTAATTTTTTAAAAATTTAATTGCGAAAAATTGATTTTTTAAAACACAAAGTATATTTCTATAATATATAATATAATATATATTTTACATTGTACAGACTAGCTTATACTGCTCGTAAAAACAGAAGGACAATTTTTCAATCAGATAATTGCAGCACATTATTTTGTTGAGGTAAGTAACTGATAAAATAGTGCAATTGTCTTTAGAAGCAATAAAAAAAAAAAAAAAACGATAAGACATCGATAGTTGATAAATGAAACTAGTTTAATTTTAAAAGTACACATTCTCATTAATTCGTTAAAAAAATATTCTAAAAGATAATTAATCTAAAGTTTAGTTCTTCAACTGTCAAAAAAATATAAAATAAATAAGTATGAATTTTTTAACATTTTAAAAGTGTAATTGAAGAGAATTAATCATTAATGATTTGAAATTCATACAAAATATACAAGATGCAACGATTTTTATTTTTGGATTCACATTTATACTGAAATGGAGTTTTGAATTCTCATATTAACATTTTTTAGCAGCCACTTTACGTCATACTTATGTCTTATGCATTAAGGATTCAACAATAATGTCATTTATACTGAAAAACATCTTGACATTGGAAAAAAAATAAAAAAAAATTGAAGAAATTAAAACTTGTAATTTAACTTATTAGTTACAGTAGAATTATTTTGTTATTCTTATTCAGTTAATTTTTATTCACATCACGTGTAAGACAAATTAGTTTTTTTTTGTTGTGTTAATAATTAAACTTATAATTAACATTTATTTTGATGTTAATTAATTTTTGACAATGACCCGAGCTCTTTGGCTCTTAAGAAAAATTATTCAAATGTACTCACCATTATAAAGTTTAAAAGTTAATGAAATATGTCAATCAAAGTTTGTAATATTGGCTTGATAAATCCTTATTCTGCTTTATAGAAAATTAATTTTACTCTTTCCCTCTTCTTTAATTACTAGTACTAATATTTTACTCATAACTCATAATATTAAAATCAAATATTAAATTTAAAAAAAAATCACTTCTGATATTTTCCAATCAGTAAATTTTTGAATGTAAAATATTTTTAAAAATTATTACAGAATTTCTAGAAGAAAACGCGTCACGTGTTAGATAATTTATTGAGCACCGGAATGTCTGATTTAAAAAATATTAATCGAGTTGTCCGAACCCGGTGAACGGTTCGCGACGACTGAAATTATGTATGAAGAAGAGAGAAAAAGGCTTCTATAAAGTTTGCTGTTTAAACCAAGTGGGGCAGCCACAATAACAACTGAGAGAAAAGAAACGCTTTCTTGGCTTCATTATTTCACCTATTAGTACGCTTATCGTCCATGACTTAATTATTGTTGTGACCATTCCGATTATTAATTATTTATATCATCCATAACGTTACACAGCAAACAGTCTTCTTACAGTTTCGTACCCCTCTATTTAATACCGCCACAACCTTCATAAATATACATTTTAATTACTTATTCTTCATTCAAATTCATTATATAAAATTTTAGTATGACGTTAACTTGACTATTCAAAAAAACAGTAGACGAAAAAAAACAACTGAATCAACAAAATGAATAATTATTTTTTTTATTAAAATTAATTTTGTGACATCTATAAGATAGCAGTTTTAAGGATTCTTTTGACTTATTGATGACACCAAAATGTTGACAAAAATATCAGAAATTGTCATCAAAAAAATATCTGCTTAAAAGGCTTTAAAGGGCGGCAAAATGTTTATTTATAAATAAGACGTACAGATGTTGGTCCGAGGAATCATAGAAAATTGGTTTGTTTCCCGTTGAAAAATTTTGAGAGGACATTTGACAATTATTTGTAATTAACTTTTTGCCGCCATTTGTATCAAACCTTTTAAGCAGATATTTTTTTGATGACAATTTCTGATATTTTTGTCAACATTTTGGTGTCATCAATAAGTCAAAAGAATCCTTAAAACTGCTATCTTATGGATGTCACAAAGCCAAGTGCGCTACTTGGGAATTACTATTATACTTTACAAATAATCACGTGTATGAGAAATTTAAATATTCAGAAATTTATGCAAAAATTTCAAAAGTTTCGTAGCAAATAAATGTATAAAAAATAATTATTTAAGAGCTACTTTTTGAGAAACTTGGGGACTGGATATTTTACTCTATTGAAATAAAATAAATACTACAAATTACATCGAGCCATTGTTTAATTTTATTTGAAAAAAATACTATTTACATTGCACAGATATCACTATTATCGTTAACGCGAAATAACGATTTGTTTTTACACAAGATAAGCAACTTGACGCATATTTTTTTTCTATCCCATACCATTGAGCCTCTATTTTATTTACTTGCCTTCAGAAGACGCAAGTAACTCATTTTCATTTTTTTATAATTTTAGAACAGTCACTCCAATTAATAAAAGTTTTTTTGATTTTACTAGTATAATTCCAGCGGGAATACATCAGGACTATAACTCCTATCAGTACATTAATTTTTATTTTGATAAAAATAAACTATACTATTATTTAAATCATCTCAAGCAGAGATTTGTCGTGTATTAATTGTCAATATAAATAATAAATAAATAAAATAAAATAAAAATTAGTTGAGTTCAGTGTTTAAGTGACGACGTTCTAAAATAATAACAATAACTTATTCTTAATGCTTATCCTTACGTGACAATCCATTGCGTCTTGTTTAATTAAGTACTCATTATTATTACAATAATAATTAATAATTATTATTAGTATACAAATTGTTAAATTCACTTTTTTTTAATAGTAAACAGGTAAAAGTACACTTAACGGGCATCTGAAATATGAGTTTGAATACAAAAAAATAATTATTCACATTAGTCATTATCGTATTCAAATTTGCATTTTAAAATTACTCATCCGCAAAAGCTTTATATATAAAATATAATATTTCATTATTATTATTATTATTATTATTATTATTATTAATATAATAGTAAGGTTTTTTATATTTTTTGTTTCTTGTTTAGCATGACCGTGATCAAGTATTTAAAAGACGTACAGAAAGATATCTAGTATTTTGTTGTATAATTTTTTTTTAAACTGAATATTTAATGATCCTGAAGTTAGCAGACAATTAACAATTTCCGAATTTTTTTTTCCAACAATTTAATTAAAAAGAAAAAAAAAAAAAAAATGCACATGTAGAAAATCAAAAATACTATAGATGCAATTTTTTCAAACATTTTTTTTTTAATTTATCGTTTTTAAAAAAAAATTATTAGACGTCGGCTAGTTTCAGAATCAGTTTCTCCACATTATTTTTTTTTTTTATTATCGACATTCGTCTCGTAATAAATACATGATTTTTTTTTTCTCGTTAAAATATAAATTACGCTACGTAAAAATAATCTCAGATATAAATGCGCACCAGATTATTTATAAAATAAAAAACTTAAAGGCAGTTAATAATTAAATAATAATTAAAAAAAAAATTGTTTCTAAAATATACACTAGCGGTACGCATTATTTGTGCATGACTGTCAACAAAATGCAAAAAAATCATTATATATTTAAATTAATCTAGAATTAATTAATTAATTAATTAATATAAAAACAAAATGTATTGAAAAAAATATATAAAACAATAACTAAATACCCTTACAGGATAAATTTAATGCCTATCCTTTTAAAACCCGGTATCATTAATAGTCTAGAAAATAAAAACAATTAAAATACTTAAAAGTAAAAAATATTGTTTTAAAAAACACACAATGGTAATAAATTATAGTATAAGTAATATTTTAATATTAATTAGAGAGTAATTACGTTTAAAACAATCTAACCATACAACTATATTACAAGAATAACGTTAACGAATTCTTAATAATTATGCTAACGCTAAAAAATTCATCATTTGTTACTTATTAATTTATTTTTTTTAATAATAATAATAACTACTATTATTTAATGATACGTCTCGGATTAAAAGCTCTACGAAATAAAGCCTGCTTTGCAGACTGATGATTACAGAATTCAAGTGCAGCGCAAAAGCGTATAAATATCAACAACCTATCGGAAACGATGCCTAGCAAATTTTCGGATTTATATAAATTTTAAAAAATAATACGCAAATAGCCAGGAGATAATGATGCAGTTGGTTTCTTTGGAGGTTTTGCATATTTGTTCCACTTGTTATTTAAAATAAAAATTTATTTTTCGTTATTATTTATTATTATTCATCGCGCATCTTTAGCAGTTAATTTTTCAATTAGCTCTTGCAGCGGCGCTAATTCTCGTCTCTCAATTAAATTAAATTCCTTTCAAATAAACAAATATTATTAGTTTTTGATTACTGGTACTTGTTTTTATTTCAATTATATTCAGGTTAATTAACTATTTAAGGTAAAGACTTACTTGGACAAAGAAAATAAAGTGTTTGAATGATGTATTTAAATGTGCTTCTTCTCCCAATTGAACAACTTCACTAAAATGTTGATGATATATGTGCGCGTACACTCGAAACAGTCGTTTCAATATTGTTTTAGCAATTGAAAGAAAGTTTTTAGGAAAAGGAACACCTGTAACATTTAAATATTTTTATTTTTTATATCTTTTTACTCACTATCAATTAAAGTGGCGATTGAAATAGCGTGCAGACATTTCCTGATAACGGAAAAAATTCTTACACTATTTTCGAAGTCTCATATTTTTAAAGATAGTAAAAATTTTTATTAACTATTATTTATACTTATTTTCAAAATTTTCTGTTAAAAAATTTATAACTATAATTATTTGTAAGCAAGTATAAATAATTAAAAAATTCCTGTGACTTTTTTAGATCAATCGCCACACTGTTATCAATAAAAATAATAATAATAACTATTATTATTAATTAAAGTTGAATGGAATACCTATTTTGGAAGGAAAAAGAGTTTCATCATCAAGCTGATCTTGAACCCAAGTCATCAAGTAGTCAATGTACTTGGGCGCTGAACATTTTATTGGTTTCTTAACAGTATGACCATCAGCCCAATGGTACTCATACTTTGGTCCAGCTGACATTATCGGACAGCTTTCTTCAGTACAAAACTCCGTGATGGTACCATACAGCATATTTATTTGATTAAAAAAATCTACAGCTAAATAAAAAATAGTAGTAATTACATGGAATTACAATAATTACAGCAATCAGTTTATTAGTGTCAGTGGATAAATTACTTACTATTAACTGCCACCCACTCATTAAGATCTTCTCCCTCAGGTAACATGACAGCGAGTCTCAGGTTGCCAGAACCCAGTGTCGCAGCCGCATGTTTCATCAAATCATACTGGTGGGTCCCCTCAGGAATATTTTTCTTGGGTTTGAATGTCTTAGAAGACCGGCTTCCACTGCAATCCATTAATTTAAATCAACATACGCTCATACTTGATAAACTTTATTTATTCTTCACTTATTACTAAATACATGTATGCTAAAAAAATCAGCATAACAATGCACTCTTACAGAGTATTAACTTACTGACAAGTGAGTCATAACATACTATATTTGTGATTATGACGTGAGTCAACTGCAATATAAATAAAAAAGTAAAAACCAAGTAGGAAAATCTATTGAGGATAAATAAATAATTTAAAAAAAAAGAGTCCAAGTCTAGTCTAGTCTAGTCTGATGGACCAAAAAATACATAATTGTAATGAGACTCAATTGGTGGTCTATTTTTAGAAAAACTATTGGACTTGAGAGAAATGAATTCATGTAGACAGGTCAAGAACCTAAATTACCAACAGTTATAAATTTATTTGAATTCAAATTTGAATATCAGTAGATAATTAGTCTTCGATAAAGACGAGTGCTCTCTGATGTCAATTGACAAGAGGAAACTTGCCAAATAAATACTTTCAGGATATTGATCAATGACGTGCTAATAAACTTGACTAAAAAATAAATATTTACATGTTGCCTAACAATAATAAATAAATTTAAATAAATAAACCAGCTGAGGAAATATGTATAAATAAAATATCACTGTAATAAATGAGGATATAAAATAACTTACAATAGGAAGCTCATTTTGCTGATGTAGTTGTCGCGTCAATGTGCGACTTGGGCTGTTGCTACGTCGATTTAATATTTTTTAGTTTAAAAAACAGGACATTTAATAATTGACACTTATTATTGTGGCGGCTCACTGACGAGTGACACTCGATACACAATAAGTTTTTATTAAAATTCAAAAATTACAGCAACGATGGAAAATGGCAGACCTTTTTTTTTATTAATTTTTTTTGTCAACTACCTCGTCAAGAAGAGAGACGATCCCATCGACTGAACACACTCTCTACCTCTCTCTTGCTGCAGGTCTTTCAACGCACTATTTCCTTTCTGTTTTTCTATTGGTCTTTCTCTTGGAGCCCACCGAGTTACGTCATATCCGCAATTGGACTGTAAATTTTACGGCTCTGGCTATTGGTCCGAAGACACCTGTCACGTGACTCCAGCTGTCAAATTAAAGTTAATAGACACGAAGGAAAATCGCAACAACAACAATCTACACATGTAACCTCTAAATATATAAATAACATTTCGCATGCTCCAATATTTTTTTTACTCAGTCGCTCTAACCTAAAGACTTGTTTATTTACTTTTAGTCACCATAAGTTTTGCCGGCGAAACTTACGAATTATTATTTACGTAATTGATGTATTTATTTATTTAATAATGGAAGAAGTAACAATAAGACAAGCGTTTTTGAAATTAAAACCGCTCTGTGATTGTTTGATGAAAGAACCAACTGTCAGAAATGCAATTGATGTTGAACAATGTGTCAAAAATTTACCCAAGTCAGTAATTCAAAATTTAATGGAATATATTTTATTTCCAGTAATTATTCATCTGCAAAGTAATACTAGGTAAATTTATTTATTTATTTACGCAAATATTTTATTTATGACACCGAAAATATTAAAGATAATGAAAGTAACAGAAATCAGAGTTTTTTTTTTTTATATAAATAAATTATAGATTATTCAAAATTATGCGCGTAATTTTAAAAAAAAAATTTTCATTTGAATTTTAAAAATTTTTTCCTTTAGTATAGATTGAATATCAGATATCTGACAGTTTTTTAAAAAAATAAACTACAAATTATTTGAAATTGCGCGCGTAAAATTTTGAAAAAATTCTTCATTTGAATTTTTCAAATTATTTCTTTTTAGTATAAATTTTAATTATTTAAAAATAAAAAATTGTTAATTATCTGCTGCTTTTACTGTCATTTATTTACTTAATCATTTTTTTTTTAGCAAAGATGTTAAATTACACTTGATATACATCGTAAGAGAAGTAATTCCTAAAGTGCGATTTTATAAACTTGAATTTTTTAATAAACTTTACATATGTTTGATTGCATCTATCTATGATTCTACACAAAATACTTTAGGTAATCAAAGCATCAATTATA
This sequence comes from Microplitis demolitor, assembly GCF_026212275.2. Taxonomy (NCBI): domain Eukaryota; kingdom Metazoa; phylum Arthropoda; class Insecta; order Hymenoptera; family Braconidae; genus Microplitis; species Microplitis demolitor. The sequence continues at coordinate 17,803,224 of NC_068552.1, forward strand.
ATTTTTTCACATGTGTAAAAGTGTTATTAATCATTAATCGATTTTCCAGTTATTCAATCACATGAAGAATTGAAAGAATGCGTTGTTGATTGTTTGAAATATTTAATTGTCAACGCATCGATGGATGTAATTGAAGAATTTTATACACGCGATAATGCTGCTAAAATTAGCCAGAGTGTTCATACTTGTTTATCAATTGCGAGAAATGAAAAATCATCTTTATTAAGGTAATTAACAATTAGTACAAAACTTCTGATTATTAATTGATTGTTACAAAAGTTTTGACGTATTAATTTAATTATAAATTAGAGTTGCCGCCTTGGAAGCGTTGATATCTCTGTCGTACGTCCACGATGGTGTTGATCCAGCGGAAGTTGTCTTACGCAATGACGTAGCAAACATCATAATGTTATTTCTGCCTGGCATCGTAAAAGGGCTGCAGGAAATTTATCAAGGAAGTGACATTCAAAATCATCAAGTCACGATGGTATTTTATAAATAAATTAATGAAATATATTTGGGAGGAAATTTTTATAAGAAAACTAAAATAATAAATTTTTTCAGACGGCAGTAAGAGCACTGGGGCGTATCGTAGCTCTAGTGATGGAGGATTTAACTAAAAATACAGAAGTATCAAACCTTTCAACTCTGTCACTAGCTCTGAAGTCTACATCAGATCCTCTGGGGATTCAACTTAATCAGGAAGGACGTCAGGGTATGGAGAAGCATATAAAAACAGTAGTGCGTAATCAGGAATGGCTGGATGCCGCAGCAGAAAAACTTAAAGCGCCGATGCGCGACTTGATGAATTTAACAAAACACTCGCACTATAAAGTACGGAAGGAATTAGCAGTAGCGGTAATTTTGTTGATCACAAAGTGCCCGGTAAATTTGTATAGAAGTTTTGCCGATCTGACTGAAATTTTAATAACGCTGACAGAGGATGATGTTCAAGAAGTACGAGAGCTAGCAAATGCATCATTGAATCAAGTTAACAGTATGGTAACTCAGTACAAAATGAAATCGATTGTCGAAGTACTTGAGGGAAGATTTTACAAGCTTCTGACAGAATTGCCCCGAATTATACGAAGATCAGACGACGTCACGCAGTTGTCGTACTTGAATAAACTGGCCGGTTACTTGAGGCTTTTTGGAAAGGAACGTCTTCCTCATGTAATGGCTTTTATCGATTATTTAAGACAGTTAATTTTGGCGCTTGTTTATGTAGCCGAGCTTGACTGCAGTGACGTTACTATTCTTGAAGAAAACCAATTACGAACCATCGAAGACACTGTCGACTCACGTCGTTCGTGGAAGAAGTTCAAGTTAATTCGCGACTCGACCACTGAAGATAAATTAATACTAATTTGTAATCTCCTAAGTACTCTTGGTGATTTATCTCTTTTAGTCGACAGAATCTTTGATTTAATGACCGACATGCCTCATTATCGGAAAGAATTAATTTTGCTGTTAAACTGGATACTTAAGTCAACTCACAACGAACATGTGTCTTTACATCGGCAAGTTGTTGAATACTATACAAATCCTGAACTTTGGTATCTCCCTACCCACGGAAATTATCCACTTCGCAAACTGCAGTACAATATCGTAGAGTCTTGCTTGGTGACAGAAGGTCTAGGCATTGTAGCATCGGTACTTGGAAAAAATTACCATCAGTTTCTTCTGAAGACTCTGTACTTGGTGATTGAGAGAGCAGGCAGCGGGCACGGGGTGATAAGCCTCGTGGGTCTTCAAACTCTTGACCACATCGCTAATTCCCAAGGGAATATGAGTATCGCTGACCTAATTCGCGACAACGTAGACTACGTTTCTTACCACGTTACCAATAAATTAAGATGCGTTAATAAAAACCCTGGGGTACTTAATGTCGTCACGGTTGTCATGAAGTACAGCACGATGGACGTACTTCCTTGTTTGAAAGAAATTGTTGAAGATACTTTAGCTCAACTGGCTGCTAATAACGAAAAGTCAACAGTTTATTCACTACTCAAAGTTCTTTACACGTTTACCGTTTGTTTGAAGCAGTTACTAGGCATCAGTGATAGAAAAAGTCAAAAGGACCAAGGGAATGAGACAAATATTGCTGAGAAGGTGATACAAGAATTATTGGAGCACCACGAGTCAAAAAGAGTGTCCGAGCAGCTGGAAAATGATGATCTGGGCGGCAGTCCTGAGGACATTTTGAAAGAAATTGAAAGTAAAGAGTATGAAAGTACGGATTATAATGAAGCAGAAGAAAACAAAGAGCCTCCGATGCATGTAAAAATAATAGAGAGCATAATGAAACAATGTTTGCATTTCCTGCCGTCAAAAGACACAGCCCAAGTTCTACTGACCATGCAAACGCTTCAAGAAGGACTTTGTATTCTTGCTGATTGGACTGATCAGTTGCTGCCTACTGTCCACGAAATTTGGCATCCTCTAGTCGACCGGTTTCAAGACTCAAATGTGCTCATTATTAATCGCGCATGGCAGCTGCTTTACACTCTCGCTTACCTGTCAAAAGATTTTATCAGAACCCGCGCTCTCGAACAAGTGTCTCCGGGTCTGGCGAAATTCCTAGACAAGTCAGCTAAAGAAAGTTACAGAAAAAATTCAAATAACGCATACAAGTTTACCCAAATGTTTAAAGTACAGAGATTACTTCTCATGGAAATGGGACAGGTCGCGCGTTATCTGAAGCTCCAGGAGCCGGATCTCTGGAAATTAGTTACCATTACCGAGCCTTATTTAAACTGTTACCAACATCCAGAGCTGCAGGAATGTTGCGTTAATTTGTACAAAGAAATAGCTGATTTAAATGGCGACATTGTTTGGGTCAAGTGCATCAGCCTTTGGCACTCCCACGTACAGCCGATCCCGGATACAGATTTTAGTATCGATAAATTAGAATTTGAAAAATTAAATGACAGTGGCAATATATATGTTAAAAATTTAAAAGAAATATTTAGATATTTAGATGATAAGACACGAAGTATTGACAGATGAAAGTTGTAATTAAATAAATTGTACAGTTAATTATTATTAAATTAAAAATTTAATTGATTTTCGTAGCACTATGTACAGTGTAAAAAAATTATTTTTGATATTTAAATATTTTTCTTATCAACCAAAAATAATTGTTAAAAATTCATTTAAATTATAGTTATCTAATTAACGTAGAAAACTAACAATCGATCTTTTAGGTCCCAGTGATTCCTCTCTTCTCAGGGCGTCCATCAATGATTCGTTTAATTTTTTTCCAACAGTGATCGCAGTCTAATGAAATAGATAAATTATTTTTAAACACAAATACATACATCTATATACATTTATATTTATAGTTCTTTATATTGGAGATAATTCTGAAAATAATTAATTACCTGGAGAGTTTTGATAAAAGTCGCAGGTTGCAGACTTCCATATCCTGTTTTAACCACAGACGTTATCTCCCCTGTAGGAATTACTGATATGACCACACTAGCTGCGGCACAAGCTTCCTCTTCAGCAATTGGATCTACAATGCAGTTGTCGCCAATCTGAACAATAATTAATTTATATTTTTATCAATAATCATAATCAGAACCAATGATTGATAATTACTTTGCATAATGTAACGAGTACTGGAAAAGACTCGACATTTAATCTGACGCAATCGAAAGGGTCATCAGACACTTGAAGATCAGCTTCACCTCCGTCTAATGTTGCAGCCGTTACTCTTGGAATTTCTGTGTTGAATAAAGCGGCTTTTACTGCAGCGCCGATTGCGTCAAATAAATTTCCACCGCACTGTAGAATCTATTGATGACAGAACGTTAATTAAATAAATAATCATTCATTTGTTTGTTAGAAAATTAAATGATTTACTGAATAAAAATACGTACCAGAACATCAACGTACATCTTCCAGCACTTTTTATGGGGTAATATAGTCAAAAATTTAAGATCGAAAGTTTTCTGTGACTGATACGCATTCGCCAGGACGTTACTTATCTCTGTGGCGAGATCGTCTCCGCCTTTGCCTTCAAATTCGGGGGCTGCGTTAGCAGAACTGATATAAAAAGAAATAAATTACTGAGTGATTAATTTTTGCTGATTAACAGAATAATTAAATTGACTAACTGACGTACCAGTCAACAAAAAATTCTAATTTTCCTTCGTGAGGTCGGTCTGGGAATGGAGTATCGACTTCAACTTTGACACCAACCAGGACGTCGGTGTTTCCAACTCGCAACCGCGCTGACCCATTTGTCTGCGGCATTAATTTTGTTTCGATTTCAATGGAACGGTACTCGCACTGACGACGTCCGTCTATCCTCAGATCCGCCTGTTTACATGCGGAAAAATGGAAGCACAATTAGTCAGTAATAATTATTTATTAATATTTTGGTAATTTATGGGTGAAAAAATATTCTTACGTCTACTCCGTGGAGAATGAAGGTCTTTTCAGCCAAACTCAAGGGGTTTTCCATGATTTTCCTATAATAAGGATGCCAGACAAGCAGATTGACACTTTTTGAGGTGAGTTATTTTTGTGTACAATGGAAGGTTATGTTCGCAACACGTGCTCAGTAAGAGTAGTTTGTTTATTGGCTTGAACTGTGTAGTTCATTTATGGTCTGTTCGGATTCTCCGCTCAGCGCACTGGGGCTTACAGTCACGGACCCAGTATTGGGTGGAGATGGGTGAAGATGATTTTCTACGAAGGGTAGCCTGCTACTTTGCTCCTGTTGGGAATAACACATCACAAAATCAACGTTTTTTGTTCATTATGATGTCCCCTAATAGGAAAAGCTATAAAAATTCCTGGAAATAATTCATTTTTGGAGTTGCGACCCATATTTGGATTGGGTGGAGATGAGTGGAGATGATTTTCTACGAAGAGTAGCTCTTAAACTTTGCTCCTGTTGGGAATAACCCATCACAACATTAACGTTTTTTGTTCATTATGATGTCCTCTAGTAGGAAAAGCTATACAAAGCCGTTAGAAAAATTTATTTTTTGAGTTCAGATTCATATGAAGATGAATGAAGATAAATAAGGATGAATGAGGATGGCACTTTCCATAGCTTCTTATGAAGAGTAACCCGTAACTTTGCTCCTGTTGAGAATAACCTATTATAATATGAACGTTTTTTGTTTATACCATGTGTCTTAGTGAGAGAAACCATAAAAACTCCTGAGATTAATTTATTTTTTGAATTTAGATTCATATGGGGAAAGCCGGAGATGGGTGAAGATGCTTCTGTCTATGTCTTTCTTTGAAGAGTAGCCCGTAACTTTGCTCCTATCGAAAATAACCCATCACGATAATAAAGTTTTTGAACAGAAGAATACTTTTTTATCACTATCTTATCCATGTATCAATTCTTAATTATTCTATATGGAAACGATAGTTATTTCGTTTTATTGATAACCATTACACCTCTTAATAAATCACGTTCAAATTTACCGCGTACAATATGACGTCGGGTTTTTAGACAAAAAAAGTAATCAGCGAGGAACGTCAGTTCGACTTCCTGTCAACTGATATAAATATTTACATCAAGTAGTTAAAGAATTGTCTATTTACATCTATATCAGTGAATTTCATATGAATAGTATTTATTATAAATTCAATTTTCCTAGTGTTTAATCTAGTCTGTTAAAAAAACTTAATTTAATTTATTTCATTTTACTTTTCAGAATTTTTAGTGGGTTAAATTACTTGACCCACTGAATCAGAATAATAAATTAGAAGTGTGAAAATTCAAATAAAATCATGTCAGATTTAAAAGAACCACCAAATCTGATGGGTAAATATCACTTAATCAACAACAAACTCAAAAAACGTTTTATGAAGAATCCAAACTATTCTGAAATCAGCGAAGAATTTATCGCATTAGCAAAAGAATGCGAGCAAAACCAGGCTTGGCAGTATGCTGGGTTGTGCTACACAGCAGCCTCAAAGTGTTATCACACAATGGGAATCACAACATCAGAGATAAACTCATTGATGCAAGCGGGGAGACAGTATTTAGTCGCGGAAAAACAAAATGCGAACATCGGCTGCCCGTCTATGGGTCAAGAAAACATAATAGCCGCAACCAAAAGCTTCCTCGACGCTGCAGAACGGGTTCCTGATGCTCCAGAGTTCAACGTCCTGGTTTCCGAGTGTCTTAGAGAATTAGCGAGCTTCCAAAAAGGCTCTTCAGCTTGCGATCAGCTGCTGAAAAAGTCTATCAGCATGTTCGCCACCGTCGAATCTCTGGATGAGTTGATACTAAACTGCATAGAGCAAGAAAGTTTTGTTGAAGCCTTCAACGCGATCAATGAACAAATCAGTCTGATTGAAAGCATTGAAAGGAATACGCTGTCTCGTTATCGTCATTCCTTACACGACGCCGAAATCAATAGGCTGCTGCTGATATTGATAATGTATCCGACCTGTGTCAAGGTTCAACCTGCGCATAGAAATGTCTTGGATAAATTTATCGCCAATGAAGAGAATACCAAAAATTGTCTGTGTTTGAGTGACGATGAATTTATTCTCCTGCAGTCACTGATCTTCGCTTGTCAGTCAGAGGACATCGGAGCTATCGTTGATTTAGAAACTGAGCTGTGGGATTATTTGAATGCCAATCAAAAGTGTCTTCTACGAATGCTAGTTAGAATTGTTACTAATGAATGTTAATTTATTTTTATTTAAATTTTTTTGCTCGTGTTGTTTGAACAAATAGGAATTTATTTTCAAAATTTATAGGTTAGAGGTACCATTCATGGCACTGCTCCATTTCTGGACATCTAATACTTTTTAATTACTGAAAAAGAGTAAAATCAATTTCCATTTTAATAGTGGCACGAAAGTATCTCTAAACATATTTTAAAACCTAGTTACATTATTGTGTCTTTTACAAATTGGATGATTGAAAATAAAAATGAATAATTAAGTTAACAAATAAAATATTTTTATACGATAAATTAATTTGAATAATTAACAAATAGTAAAGTCTTATTTTAAAAATAAAAAAATAAATTTTAAATTATAATAAAAAAATATTTATTAAAAAAAATAATTTTATTATTATTTTTTCTATAACTATTCATTATTACACTTCAATTATTTAAGTTTTTCATATTTTATTATTTATAATTTATCATTTAAATATAAAGAAAATTTTTTTATCATACAGCATCAATATGTATATATGTTTACAATAAATTGCTTTTAAAAATACGTTATTATGAATATTTAATGGTAAAAATATTCATAACTGAGTCTATTATTGTATTTATTGTTGGAATCATTGTTATTATTATTATATATAGACATAATAAAAAAAATTATTATTTTAGTTACTAATACCATGTACATAATATACAATAGTTATATAAATGATTACAAGCATAATTAAAAATTCATAGCTACGAAAGTGTCGTGATAAACAATTCAAGGCAGTAGTCGATAATAAATTTAAAAAATATTCAATATTACATTACACCCGTATGCAAACAGGTATCGTATCATTATAACAGTATTCAAATCTAAATAATCATAACTACATTATCTAAGCAATGAGTTTGGGTAATTTGCACTCATCAATATTTATTATTTCAATTATAATAAATAACAATCGCTGTCTTACGTACTCTGATACCAATTACCAACTAATAATAATTACAATCATTTAATTAATTAATTATGCTAATGTAATATTTACAGTGAATATTTTTTTATGGCTACCGTATCAGTGCGTAAAATACTAAAACGAAATTACACGTTTCTCACGATTCAACACCTTTCATACTTATGTACATTATGAAAATTTTTTGATACATTTAATTGTTCAATCATTGTCATCATTACTATCTATTACCTATAGTTCTTCCTTTAATTATCATTATCGCTATTTAATTCAATTATATAAATCATGACTTTTAAAAAATGACCCTAAAGTTAGCAGACAATTTAAAATTTTCAAATTTTTTCCAACTCATCAATTACAAAAAGAAAAAATTTTAAAATATGCACATGTAGAAAATTAAAACTTGGTGCAATTATTTGAAATATTTTTTTTTTATAATTTATCACTTTTAAAAAAATTCAAGAATTATAAGACTTCCGCTAAATTGAGTATCATTTAAAAAAAAAGATCAATCACTCTGGCATTTAATTAAATCGCAGGTATTACTCCAAAATAAACAATTACCAACACCACTGTAACAAATTAATGATACGGCAATAAAAAATACAAGGCTGCATATAATGCATGGTCGTCGCTCCAAAAAAAATCCTATGAGGTAGAGCACCATGAACATGACATGAGTTGGAAGCAGTGCAGGATTCACTGGTTTTGGAATCAGCAGAACTGGTATCAGCCACTGTAGACAATACATCCTTTTCCAGTAATATATATGTATATATTTTTATCTATCTCCTTAATTATAACCTCTTGGAATTTAATTTTTTATCGATAATCATTATCACCTAAATCTAAAATTTAAAAAAAAAATAAAAATATTTAGCTTGTAGATTAAATATTATTTATCAATACAATTTATATAAATAAATATAGATATAGATATACATAAATATATATTTCGTGATACCTGGTGATGTCCATGGTGTAGCACATGTTAATTGTTTAAATGTTTACTCCAATAAACTTAAAAAAATATGTATCAATTGTTGGTTATTTATTTATTGAGACAATCAAAATTTATTTATTTATTTAGTATTAAATATTTATCGCTGCATGATGTCTATAAAATTTTATCAACGGAATATTCAAAAGCGAAAACGAACAACTTCAATAAAATTATCATGACGGAAGACTGCTTATGCTTACAATAACAATGAGCAACAATAGTTAGAAATTTTTTAATTATTACCTTCACTACGGCCACTAGTTAATTTATGGCTTTAACCTTTGGTTCATTATTTAACTTCAGTAGGTACACGAGTTTTTATTTAAGTAGTGACATCTTTAGCAGCGGATTAATTTTAAATTACTTGAGAAAAATATTTACTCATTTTCGTTTATAATAAATTTTATTTATAAACAAATACATGTATTTATATTATTGTAACATAAATTTATAAATTTAAAAGTAATTAGTTAATTAATGAGTGTGAATGTACCAGACATCAGACAGTTTATAAATTTTAAATAAATTAAAAGAATTAAATTTAAAAAAATGCGCGTATTTTACGTACATTTTATTTATTTATTCAAAAATTTAAAAACTTGTCAATTGTCAGTGCGCAGTTACATTGACACTCATGATTATTAATACATTGATGATATTAATGTAAATTAATACTATAACTAATCTTCGGGCCAGGGTTTTCCTATACCTTGACTGGCACCCATTCTTGATGGATCCTGGCTGGGATAATGTATGGGCGTGGTTCCTGGTGGAAAGATTGGAGTCGCTGCAGTAGCTGCTGCAGCAGTTGCGATTTGGGACGGGAAAAGGAATTGCGGAGCAACTGGAGGCGGTGGAATTATCATGGGAGGCATGATACCAGTGGCACCTTGAAGGTTGAAGAAATTATTTCCCAGAGTTTCGGGTGGAGGCAGTGGCTTAGGAAGCCCGGGAACCGGCTCCAGCATCTCGCGAGTCGCTTCCACTGCGGAAACGGTCTGTCGTCCTTGAGAACGTCCCCACTTGATAGTCAATCGTCTGCCTCCAAGAATAAGTTTGTTGAAAGTACGTTCAGCAGCCAGTTCAGCGGCAGCTCTCTGCGTGTACTGAATAAAAGCACACTGTTGACGCGGAACCATCGTCACCGAACGTATTTCTCCATACTGATAGAAATGATCTCGCAGCTGCTTCTCTGTGAGAATGTCACCCAAGCCTCCGATGTAGAGAGTGGTGATGGATTTGTCCTCTGGTGGCTCAAGTGTTGGCATTGCAGCGGCGCGTCTCATCAACTTATCAGCAACTGGATCATTTACACCGTAGTAACGGTCCTTAATATTTTGATCAGCAAGTGGATCATCTGGATCTGTTGGTTTCTCATGACGATACGGACACTCTTCCCCACGTTTACACTCTCCTTTGACCCAAAACGAACAGATGTGTGGGCGATTCCGTTTGTAATAAGGACTTGTCCGCGCTAATTTCATCAGCAAATCACTCGCGGCCGCCGATTTACCAACAGCTCCTGCTGGACTTGTTGGATCAATGTTACCTATTTCTTTGTCAATGTTCTGAACGTAATACTCTTTATTGACTTCAGAACGTGGCAAGTCGTCTTTGACCTTTAGCGCAGCGTCACGAACCTGAATAGGCAGCCCGTACTCCAAGTCAAGCAGACATGTCTGGCACACATTTTTTAACCTACTACATGTTTGACAAACTTCTGTCTTCTTGAAACGCATTCTCGCACCAGGACACCATCTAAATACAGTGAATGGACGCACGCAAATTTTACATTCCTTTCCATATTTTTCTTTTGTCTGCGAAAAAGTTAAAAATAATTTTCATCTTCCGTTACTCCAATAGATTTTAAATAAACAAAATTTAAAAATCACAACTTACCATTCTGATGTAAGGATTGTCTCCCAAACATGTCTGGCATAAAATTGGAAACTCCTACATAAAAAAACAATAATTGATAAATAAAATAAATTTTAAAAAAATTATGGTTATCAAATAACGATAGGTTACTTACAGCATCTTCCCAGTTTTGCCTATTATAAGTATTCGTAGTCTTTGAAGTCGCCATAATAATTACTTATATTTATTATTAAACAGTAACAATTATTTTAATTAATATTTACTTAATTACTTAGACGAGCTTGTTGCTTTTTGCTTACAAATTACAACTACACGTTGCACCAGACTATGGGCTGCTTGGACTTAATGATGTGCAATCGAAATCGATTAATCGAACAATCGATGTTTTCGTTTCGATTGTCGATTTTTTTAAATCGATTGTAGGCCTTTCGATTAATTGAAAAAAATCGATTCTTTTTTTTGAAAACGATTTTTAAACATCGATTTTTTGTAAAATGAATTAATAAAACAATTTGTTTTTCAAAGTCATTAACTCAAACATTATAAAAATTGTTTGACTAATACAGGCAAACAAATGATAAACAACTTAAGCGAAATTATTAAAGTTAGATATCTATTTGTAATTTTATAGAACAAAATTTTACGCTATTTGAAAAATTTAAAAATAATCGATTTTAACAATCGATTTTTATTCAAACGATTCTACAACTTTAAAGTTGCGATGAAATAATCGATTTTTCACGAAAAAAATTATTAATTAAATACAATACTCCATTTATTGAGAAAATATTTTTTTTTCTGAACTGTTTTTTACTGAAAAAGTTTAAATAAAAAATTATTAAACATAAACAAAGTATTTTATTTGTTATTATTTTAAATATAAATGACCATATGAAAATTTCATACTTCGAAATACAAACTTATATTTATACGCGGTGATATTTAACTTTAAAATAAAATTTCGAAATCGATTTTTCAAAATAAATTGTTAGGTGGTCGATTGTGCAACTTTATAGTTGTGAGCAAATAATCGACTGTCAAATAATGTAAATATTAATAATTTTGAATTTGTGATTTTTGACCCATATTCGTTTTTTTTATTTTGAACAAAAAATTATAAAATCGATTTTACACAATCGATTGCTAAGCTATCGATTCTGCAACTATAAAGTTGAGAGAGAAAAAAATCGGTTTTTTTTTAAATCGATTATGTCAATAATCGATTGTTCAGAAACGATTAATTACCACAATCGATTGTCTTCAGTCGATTCTATTCGATTGTGAACAATCGAATAGTTGCTTCGATTTCGGCAACACTACTTGGACTTGCTAAAGAATTTTCTCAATACTGAATTATATAAAAGATTTCCTCTCGGAATTTTCCGACAATTTCTTCTTCTATACCAAGTGACTTGAACACGATGAAGAGGGAGAAAGCAGCTGGGTCGGAAATAACCGAAGGCGAATACTCTTTTGCTAGTTTTACTAAAAAACTGCCGCCGCCATCTTGTTCTTAAATTCAACAGGCTGCGTTCTAAATTATCGACTGATGAAAGAAATTACTACAGAATTTTAAATTACCAACACTTATAATTGATTTAAAAAATATAATTGATGTTTTAATTACTTAAAATGGATAAAGTTTTTTGAAAGAAAAAAAAATTAATGATTGAAATGTTTGTAAGTGCAGCAAAATTTTAATTTATTTATAGTGCAGTATAATTATTTATAATATCATGGGCTCGGTAATTAATAATTGTCTTAAGTTAGTTAATAAATAAATTAATTAATCAGTTGATCATTGTCGGCAATTAGTCTTGAAAATTCCTGACTGATTTTACGTTCGCTCAAGTATTCGTCTCCGACTCTGCATGATGGATCCACATGACAGCTTTCTGAAAATAAAATTTATTAATTATTGTTGTCTGTTAATGTCTAAGAATTTAAAAAATTTAATTTAAAATTACCTTGAGAACAACAAATTCCATTGGCGGCACATCTGGCCGTATTATCACGACACATCGCAAACCCGGAGACACAAGGGTGCGAGTAAAGACTTTCTTTACGGCATTTATAAGTTTCTGGGCCTTTTATGTAACAGCCGATGGTTGCTCCACAGCAAATATGAGGCCCGAAACATTGCCCTTGATCATTGGGTCCACAACTCGAACACTGAAATTATTAATTTAATTATTTAATTAATCAGAAAGTCAAAGATATTTAAAAAATAGCAGCTCCTTTACATACTTCCTTAATCAAACTTGGCATTGAGAGCAATGGAGATTCGCCTCGCTTACCACCACGTGGGCAATTAGTGATAAGACACGCGAAACTAGTACTTAGTAAAAAAACAACAGCGAAAATTTTACGTATCATAGTCCCGGGTAAATTCATTGTTCTTTTCTTTTCGATTCTTCTAGAACTTTAGCAGTAAATTAAAGGAGCGCTCTAAATTTTTAGTTACCGCAGACTCAACGGAAGAAGATGTTCTGCTCGTAACTGTAAGAGTCTCGAGGTTTTTATATATTTCACTAAAATTGGTTGTTTAAAATTCTGAAAACGTTCACTACGAGAACGCCGGTATCTCAACTCACAATAGGGCACTCTGAGGATTATGAAAATTATTTTTTTGACGCCTAAAGAAATGCAAAGATATTATCTTACGCTCTACGTCATTGTATAACAGCCGAGATTTACAATAATAAATAATAAATACACATCACGCATACATTTTTCAAAAACATTTTTATTTATTTATTTATATTTATTTAATACTCTTCTTCTTTAATCCCAATTTACAATTCGCATTTATAACTTTTTTCTTTAAAGTTATTTTCGAATCACCTTTCAGTTCCTGTACCTTCATTTTTATTTTTTTCTTTAAAACAGACTTTGAATCATCTTTTGATTCCTTCACGCTCTTGTTTATGTTCTCATCATCCTTTTCTTTCACCACCTCTTCATTTTCTTTGCCAACTTTTATCTTTTTAACTTTCATAGTTTCCACTTCTGAATTTTCTTTTTCTGCAGCAATTTTTTTATTCTTCTTTTCTTTTTTCCCTCCCGCTTTCTTCATTACTTCTTCCTCCTTTTCATGTTTCTTCTTATTTTTCACGACTCTTCCAATCACACCCGAGTCATTCAATTTTTGTTTCTTATGATTAAAATTGTTACCAGAATCATTCTTCCGTTTTCTTTGTGATTTAATTAAAATTTTACTACCAGCATCAACTATTTCAGGACAATCATTACTAATATGATCTGTAATTAAAAAAAAATTACATAAAATAAAACAAAATAAGAACATGAATAAATTTATTGGAAAAAATTAATCACCTGTCTTATTGCATTTACTGCAATGACCGCTGACTTTAGGTTTTGCCCCGCAAGTATGTGTTACTTTAGCACAACGTTCACACTTCTTGCAATGCTCCCACGCAGGTTTAACACACCGATTACAAATCTTACAGTGCTTATACCGTCTCCCGTCCTTACTTGTACAAGTTTTACATAATTTGCAGTGTTTATTTTCCACCGACACCCATTTGTCGCACCTCTTGCAATACTTGTACCCGTCGTCTTCCGGTAGCTTCAATAAATTCAAAGGAATGTTCGTAAAAATACGAACAGGGCTTCCAAACTTGCGTCCAGTGGACCCAGACCTGAACAAAGAATGATTGTCATAGTCGACTCTGTAGTCGGACATCTTCAAGTCTTTTAAACCGCCATCCACACCGGCAGGATTCGACTTGAAATGCATTATCGGTTCCATGAAATACGGCAAGATGAAAATTATTTTCAATTCATCTTTTTCTGACAGTCCGTTCCACTTTTTATGCAAATCGCTGATCATTTTCATAGTTTGCGACATGGGTTCAACTCTACCACCAAATGGTGGATCGCATACAACATAAATGTCTTTGCCATTGTCTTGGGTAAGGAAATCTTTAAAAATTTGTTGAGATTCCTTGTTGAAGAAGTGATGATTGAAGAGATTGTACCAGCAGAAACTCAGAGGCCCGAAGAAATCATGCTGCAATTAAAAACGATTAATTAAACTAAGACTAATAACTTATCGGCTACAAATCAGAACAAAATACTAACAAATCTTCCGTCGAAATCCAACAAAAGACTAGACATTTTATCATCATAATTTTGGATGATGTGCTCATGAATTCTAGGCGCTCCGATGCACAGAACATGTTTGGCGCCAAGATTTATCAGCAGATTGGTGATGTCAGTTGTCGTTTTCTTGGAAAATAAATACTGAGCTTCTTTTCTAGAGTCAGTTAAAGGTTTCAACAGAGTCGTAGGGTTGTACATTTGGTCATTGGACACGTCTTTGGTTACCTCATGCTCTGAATGCTTTGGAACCTCGTCAACGGACATGAGTTTTTCACACGTGTGACAGTAAGCACGCCTACTAGGTTGCTCAGAGAGCAGTTCATTGAACCGTATGTAACTTTTCTGATGATTGTGCTTGTGATTATATTTTTTAATCTCTCCTTGCCACCTTTCTTTCTGGGCCTTGGTCAACTCCTCGTCTTTTTTTAAATAAAAGTGACATATCTTGCGGTCCCGACATGCTGAGCAGGCGTAAAAATAATTAAGATCTTCGTTTATACGTCTGGCGAACAATAATGTTGGTCCTAATAAATAAATACAATTTTTTTATTGTTGGTTTAGGTTATAAAGTTTACTCAGCTTAAATAAATATTTATAAATATGTTGGTTGTCATAAATACCATGCGGACACTGAGGATGAGACTTTAGATTACTCCAAAAACATTCAATATTACTTTCCATTATTATTATATTACTTATCAATAAATATTAAAAATATATATCTATATATATATCAGTATCAATAACACGTGGAACTGATCCTCACGTTGTCGAGTTCATTGGGCTACTGAACAATCGATAAGGAAGATTACAATTAATCGGCAGATTCAAATTAAATTTGAAAATAAACAAACTCATTAATAATTTATATTTATATTTATTTATTTATATATTAAAATTCTACAAATTCATATATTTTTCATGCGACATAATAAAAATTTATATAATTTCACAGGGAATGGTAAAAATATTTCAAAAATGTAAAAAGTTTTAAAAAAATACATAAAATTAACCAAAAATATATGAATAATTATAAATGACATTTAAAACCAGAACTTTGGCTTCATTTACCAAGACTTTTTTTAAGATTATCAGCGAGCTTGTTCATGAATTCAAAAGTCTCAAGATAATCTGATCGCTTGACGTTATCCATACCCTTGATACAAATCGCCAAGTCTTTGGTCATCGCGCCCTGCTCAATGGTATCGATACAAACTTTTTCAAGAGTTTCAGCAAAATTTTTCAAAGCTGGATTGTTATCAAGTTTCGCACGATGAAGGAGTCCACGAGTCCAAGCAAAAATCGAAGCGATGGGATTGGTCGAAGTTTCTTTTCCCTGTTGGTATTGACGGTAGTGTCGCGTGACTGTGCCATGAGCAGCTTCGGCTTCGACAGTCTTGCCATCAGGACAGATCAAGACCGAGGTCATCAACCCAAGTGACCCGTAACCTTGAGCCACCGAATCAGATTGGACGTCCCCGTCGTAATTTTTACACGCCCAAACAAATCCGCCATTTGATTTCATGGCATAGGCGACCATGTCATCAATCAAACGATGCTCGTACCAAATTTTAGCTGCCTCATACTTGCTCTTGTACTCAGCATCATAGATCTCCTGGAAAATATCTTTGAATCTGCCATCATACTTCTTGAGGATCGTGTTCTTTGTAGATAAATACAGCGGGTACTTCCTGGCAAGTGCGAACTGGAATGAGCTGTGCGCAAAGGCACGTATGCTTTCATCAGTATTAAATTGGGCTTGAGCAACACCAGCTCCTTTGAACTCATGCACAGTGTGCTGTATTTTACTGCCATCAGTTCCCGTCCACGTTATCTCCAACTTACCCGCACCAGGTACCACAAAATCAGTAGCTTTGTACTGATCTCCATAAGCATGTCTGCCAATTATTATCGGCTCATTCCAGCAGGTAACCAAACGAGGAATGTTTTTACAAATAATTGCCTCACGGAATACGGTACCACCTAGAATGTTTCTTATAGTACCATTGGGACTCTTCCACATTTGCTTGAGTTTGAACTCCTCGACTCTCTTCTCATCAGGAGTTATTGTTGCACATTTAATACCGACGTTGTACTTCTTAATGGCCTCCGCACAGTCAACCGTTACTTGATCGTTCGTAGCATCGCGATGCTCTATACCAAGATCATAAGTGTGTAGTTCAATGTCTAAGTAGGGAAGGATCAATTTATCTTTTATTGACTCCCATATGATACGAGTCATTTCGTCACCCAAAATGTCCACTACTGGCCCCGCCTGTTGATAAAGATAAAAATGTCAGTCTTATCAAGGTATCAATTTTTACGTCACACTGACTGTCATTATTTAGAGCACATGAACAAATAAAATAAAGCAAATATATTTATAATTATAAAAATGAATATAATTAAATAAAATAAAATAAATAAAATGGATACCTTTATTTTAGCCATGGCAACTGAAGTTCTACTGAATGATCTAATAAATGAACGTGAAGTTAAACACCGATCAGAACAGCTAAGTAATGTTTTTTTAAATTCCGATCGTTTTATGTTCAAAGTCCTGTTGTTAATGAAAGTATTGCTGGAGTTTGATGAGAAGGTAGAGGTCGAACGAACGATATAGCTGTTGACGAAGCGGCAACGGGGAAAGACAGACATGACAATTCACACAACAACTTCCACAACCTACTTTGCCGGTGCAACTATTTTTTTCTTGCTTCCACTGATGGAAACTTAGAGGTTTTGTCTCTTGTCTACGTTTCCAATCCCCACCATTGACTTTACTGGTATGTAACTGGTATTTTCCCGTCCCTTTCCTCTTTACTTATTACAAAACTCAAGAAATCATCACTACTACACTTACATTGTATTACACGCACTTTTATAACCTATACATACATTCAAATAAATATATCTGTGAATATTAAAATTGCTGGACACCAATTTCCTTTACTTTTAACCTCGTACATTAATCTTATTAATTATCTATTCATTGATCGACTTATTAATAAAACCTGAATACACTCAGTATTTATTATTACACATCACTGATAATTTTTATCAATTATCAGTTTCGATGTTTATTTTTTACTCTAATTACAAACCATACAAAACTTTAAACGTTTATGTTTACAGTGGGTTAATAATTTTTAAATATTTACAATTAATTATCATTGCAATTCAATCATTTTTTTTTTTATTGTTTTTAAATATCTTTACCATGACCTAAATAAAATCATAATTATCTAGTAACTTTATTTATACATTCACTTTACAAAAAAACGAAATTACTTAATAAATATATATCTAATATTTCATTAATAACATGTAAATTTTTTAATTTTTCTGATTAGTAAAAAAAAGTAGTCACGTGATAGTTTTCTTTTTCTTTTTTAATTTTATTTGAAAAATTATTTTAAAAAATGCGCTAAAAAATTTATAGTACCATAAATTTAAAAATTCATTTTCAAATAATATTGATTTTATAAATTCAAAAATTTTAATTTATTGTCTGCTGTTTTCCCTGTCATGTCATTTAGTTTTTTTTCATTTTTTATTTCTGATAAAAATATAAATTTGAAATAATTCGCGCCATTTAATTTAAATACCCTGGCCAATGACACCTGCGCACGCGTAGTGCATGTGCACTTGTAATTGTCGCTGTGATTGAATTAAAGGAACATTTTCATGAGACATAAATTATTGTTACGTCTAGTTGTCAAAAGACTGTCGAAGAATGTTTTAACAATAAAAAAAAAAAAAAAAAAAAAACAGCATTCATTTTTCCACCCACTAATTTGACAGTGTCTTTGTTGCAATACTAGTACGCACTGGTACGTAGGTGATTTGTATGTGTGTTCCATCTGTCACCGTCTAGCACACACTGAACCTGTATCACATGATCAAAAATTTTTTTATTAAAAGATTTGTGTCTAAACGTATGTTATCTCCAACACCCACAAAATTACAATTGGAAAATTTTTTAACCTGAAACATTTATAAATTATTTATAAAAAAAAATTTTTTTATCATCAATTCAAATTTAAAATGAAGCTATAAAGCTGCACATTTAAATCAGTAATTAATTTTGAATGTTCCAAAGTGGAATCGAGGATTATCAAGAGCATACGACGTTAGAAATGGTGAGTTTGTATAATTTAGCGAATATATCGCGTGGGTGTCAAATTGATCTATACATATATTTATAAATATATGAATACACACATACGCGATGCATGAATGCGCTGTCATACCCATGGTCAAGGTAATTGTTCAGCGCTTAACCACATTTAACATGACAGCTCCATTACTTCTTAAAAAATAATTAATGATAAGAAAATTTAAAAACCATCAGAGCGCCAATTTAATTTTTCAATCTGTTTGAATAAATATTTTATTAACACAGGTAGTATTTTAATACATTATTCGATAATGCCAATCCAAAGTACTAATCACCACTATCGACACTATCAATTGATTAGTATCAGTAAAATTTATGAAATAAAATAAACTACTGATATGAAATGAGTATTCACGTGTGCAGAAGGTCTGGTCAAGACTCAAAATAATAATAAAATTAATATATAAAATTCAAATCCTTATAGTTAAGCTGGATAAGATTTTATCTGCTTGTCATATCTCAGTAATCTTCATAGCGACTTGAATATTTATTAAGTTAAATAGTACTGTGTTGTGCGCACTTACTTGTTGACTTTATTATTAAGAACTATTTAAATGTTTTACTTAAATAATAGCCTAAGAAAATGAAATTATTTATCCCGATTTACAAACTAGATCAAGGAAACGATATGGAGAAGTTCCCATTGAAAGGTACATCGACACTGAGTAGTTTTACTCATAATACTGCGGCTTCTTCAGGTGTTTCTGGTACGACATACAACTCTGTATCAGCTGCCAAGGTATGGATATGTAATTAATTTCCCTTTAATTTATTGATATACAAATGTACTATGTGTCTAAATACTTGCTGTGCTTTTATATTTCTTATAGTGATCTATAACGTAGACCTGCATTCATGTAAATCCTATTTCAGAGTTAAACTGTATGAAGAAGCTATTAGTTTACTCTACCTAAATACTAAGGACTAAGGGCGCATTTAGACTAAGTTGGATTGTACTAAAAAATAATAATAATAATAAGTAATTAATATTATTTGAAATTAATAACAATAATAATAAAGTAACAAGACGTATCTCGAATTAAAATTGACTAGAAACCGCTCGAGTGCTGGAGATATCAGCAGTCAGCGGTTAATACCAGAAGTAAGAATAATAACACACGTTAATTATATTTAGGAAGCACATTTATTATTTTATTTTTTAAACACTAGATTACTTTTTTTATTGCTGATAAAAAATTTACTTTGTTTATTTAAATACTTTTTTTCTTATCTTGATAATGACCCTCTGCACGCTTTTTTTTTTACTTAATAAATAAAATTTTTATTGGAGATTGGCTAGATATTTAATTTATTCGCATGTGTAATCACAGAGAATTGTAAATATTATTCGGTAAACATATTAATATATTTATTGGATATTTATTTGATTAATGGATGAATAATTAATTCTTTTAGACGACGAATGGTCTTGATGGTAACGGTGATGCGAGATTGAGAAGCAGTGTTTTAAATCGTGCTGGAAGTTTGAGCAGCGAAGACGATATGGGTGATCAGAGTCATCAAGTCAGCTCCAATACTGGGAACAACGCCTACTTAGAACGTAGTCTGCGTCTAGATGATGCATCATCACACTGTAAGTATTTTTTTGTATTTAAATTTACATTTAATTTGTGCATTAATTTGAATTTCTGGACAGTCTCGGCAGAATCTGATGACATACCAGGAATCGGCCAGTATGAAGATTTCCATACGATTGATTGGCAGCGAGATATCGCGCGAGATCGGATGCGACATCGGTACATCGTCAAGAAGAAACATGACTCGATTTGGGACCTAGTGAAAGGAGCACACGACGCATGGTCCGGGTGGCTGTGCGTTCTCTTGGTCGGATTGTTCACTGGAGTTGCTGCTGGTGTCATTGATATTGGAGCTTCTTGGATGACAGACCTAAAATTTGGTATTTGTCCCGGCGCCTTTTGGCTAAACAAAGAACAATGTTGCTGGAGTTACAGTGATTCGATATTTGATGATGGAAACTGCTCCCAGGTATTCATTTTTACTAGTATTTATTTACAGTTACAATAGTAATTTTATGATACGATTTTTAACGGGTATAAATGAAAAATATGTTTTTATTTTTAGTGGATGGAGTGGTCGGAAATATTTGGCCAATCAAAAGAAGGTGCAGGACACTATATTATTTCTTATTTCTTTTATATAGCGTGGGCTTTGCTATTTGCATCACTCTCGGCATCACTTGTTAGGATGTTCGCTCCATATGCATGCGGTTCTGGTATTCCAGAGGTTTGTATTTGCATATAAATAATATTTTTACCATATTCCAATATATCAATATTATTATTATTATATTTTCAAAGATAAAAACAATTCTAAGCGGTTTTATTATCCGAGGATACCTGGGCAAGTGGACACTGATAATAAAGTCTGTTGGTCTAATACTCTCAGTGTCCGCTGGATTGAGTCTGGGTAAAGAAGGCCCGATGGTACATATCGCATGCTGTATAGGAAATATATTTTCTTACTTATTTCCAAAGTACGGAAGAAACGAAGCTAAGAAAAGAGAAATTTTGTCTGCCGCCGCAGCAGCTGGTGTTTCTGTCGCTTTCGGAGCACCTATTGGTGGTGTGCTTTTCAGTCTCGAAGAAGTAATACTTTATTTGCTCTCAATATACTCAAGATAGTTTAATAATTAATGTTATTAATTTCAGGTCAGTTATTATTTTCCTCTAAAAACATTATGGCGGTCATTCTTTTGTGCCTTGATAGCAGCTTTTGTATTGCGTTCAATAAATCCATTTGGCAATGAACACTCTGTATTATTTTATGTCGAGTACAGCAAACCCTGGATATTTTTCGAATTGATACCATTCGTGATGCTTGGAGTTATTGGAGTAAGTTATTATTTTTATTTAAATATTTAGTATCGTTCATTTTTAATAATAAATTATAACAAATCTCTAATATTTTAGGGGGTAATTGCGACACTATTTATAAAAGCTAATTTATTCTGGTGCCGCTATCGAAAAACATCAAAACTTGGTCAATATCCAGTGACGGAAGTGTTAGTTGTCACTGTAATAACAGCAGTGATTGCATTTCCAAATCCGTATACAAAAATGAGTACCAGTCAACTGATATACTTATTGTTCAGAAAATGCGGAGTGTCAAATAGCGACATGCTGTGGTAAGCAAAAAAAAAATTATTTGCCCACGCAATAAATATCAGTTAGTAAAATAAAGTTATTAAAATAATTTTCAGTGACTATCAGCGTAATTTTACAAATTTCAATTCCACAATCGAAACTGCCGGAGCTGAGCCAGGGGTTTACAAAGCCGTGTGGTTTTTAGTTCTCACATTGATAATGAAACTAGTCATGACAATATTTACGTTCGGTATTAAAGTACCATGTGGTTTATTTATACCGTCATTGTGTCTTGGTGCGATTGTTGGACGTATTGTTGGAATAGGAATGGAACAGCTCGCTTATAATTATCCACATATTTGGATGTTTAGCGAAGAGTGCACTATCGGCACTGATTGTATAACACCTGGTTTGTATGCTATGGTTGGTGCAGCAGCTGTACTAGGGGGTGTTACACGTATGACAGTGTCTCTTGTTGTAATAATGTTTGAATTGACCGGCGGAGTAAGATATATTGTTCCACTAATGGCAGCTGCTATGGCCAGTAAATGGGTCGGCGATGCACTCGGTAAACAGGGAATATATGACGCACATATTGGACTAAATGGGTATCCGTTTTTGGATAGCAAAGAAGAATTTCAGCACACGACACTTGCCGCTGATGTTATGCAGCCAAAGTGAGCGTTCGTTTTATTTCAAATAAACGATTCGTTATATTTTACTTTTAATTATCCATTTATTTAATTGCAGGCGTAATGAAACATTGCATGTACTAACTCAAGATTCAATGACAGTTGAAGATGTAGAGAATCTTTTGAAAGAAACAGAGCACAACGGATTTCCGGTGATAGTGTCTAAAGAATCCCAGTATCTTGTAGGTTTTGTTTTGCGACGTGATTTAAATTTAGCTATTGCTAATGCGAAAAAAATAATGGACGGCATCACAAGACAGTCATTAGTTATATTTACTAGTGGTAATAATTTACCAGTCCATACGTCAACGCCATTAAAATTAAAGAAAATACTGGACATGGCTCCGATTACTATTACTGATCAAACTCCAATGGAAACAGTTGTCGATATGTTCAGAAAATTGGGCTTACGTCAAACACTCGTCACTCACAACGGGTAAGTACTTATACTTAATACTTTATAAATCCTGTTTATTATAAATTATAATAATATAAGTAATTGCAATGTCTGATATTAATAATGAGATTTAAATAATTACAGGCGACTGTTGGGAGTGATTACGAAAAAAGATGTTTTGCGACACGTCAAACAACTAGATGATGAAGATCCTAATTCAGTTTTATTTAATTGAAAATAATCATAACTTCATCTACTCATTATTTTGCATGTAAAGAAATTTTTTTCGAAAAATCTATTTTTTTTACTTCATTACATCACACTTCCGGGAACGCATTACTTCCGTATATTATTTCATTTTTTATATTTATTTATCGATCAAGTTCATTGTCTATCGATCAACAATTAAATATATGTAGCAATGATATTAATTAATTAATTAATTACTCTCAATTTATTTGAATAGTATTTTACAGTAATTAACATTAAAGCGATCACGACACTTAAAATTCATACTTTAAAATGCTTTGATCTGAAAAATCAATTTCGTCCGATATAAAATAACTAATTAGACTTCATTAATAATTATAATTATATACAAACATTATATAGTAATTAAAGTGTGTGTACAGATGCACTGACAAATTAGAATGAACAAAAATTTTTTCTTCATTATTCATGTTATATTAATTATAAATAAGTAAATATCAATTGCATACTATATTGTAATATTTTAAAAATTGTACATAATAATTGAAATTAAAATTGTCCATTAAATAATTAACATATTCATCATGTATTATATTTATTATTATAATTAGAAATTATTAATTTTAAGTTTTAAATCCTTTTCTATTTCAAGTCCTGGCGCTGGCGAATTCGAATTAGAGTAAATTACGGCAATTCACATAATTTACCGTAATTCAGATCCGTCATAAAGGTACAGGACCCAATTACTGACACTATTTTACTTAATTAATTACTTAATTTAAAAATTTTTAAACGTCAAATATAAATTACATTTGAAATTCTTGTTGGTGTCAATAATTCGGACTGTCACCTCACTTAAAAAAAACAGTTTTAAAAATACCCGCGTTAAATTTGAGAACCCGCCATGCTGGTTTTAGTCGCACAAAAAACGATTTCTCGAATAGGATATTTTGAGCGTAAAACTCGATTTCAGTGAGAATCGATAGTGAATGTAGGTGGTGGTGTGTTGGGGCTGGGACAGTTGTGTTGGATGTTGAATTGAATTGAAGTAGGATATCCATCCCGCCCCAGCATAAAGTAAACCAGCAATATCCAGTGTGTGTCATTGATGCACATTATAGTTACATAGTAAATAATTGCGAGAATGTGTTGTGATGTTCCTGTTTGTTGATGATAAATTACTCACTCAGTGTAGATGCTTTTTGGTGAGTAAAGTGTTTCATCCGTTAACATATTACAAAATAAAAAAGAAATATACATATACATATATATATTTTTATCTTCACCAGCCGCACGAGCCGATTTGAAAGGTTATAAAATTTTTGTTAGCGGTTTTTATAAACTACTGTTACCTGACTCTGACTCTGGCTCTGTCTCAGGATGTCCTCGTTGTCATTTAAATTAACAGAAATTTATGCATCATTCTTCATTATTACATACCTACATCATACATAACAAGTATATTATTAGCCAAAGTTAATTACTTATAATAATAATTACTTAATTTTTTTTTTTTAATTAAATCTATTTAATTTCATTGGACGCCATCGACAAACGACAACTTAACCTTTTCTAACCCACGGAATTATTTTACTCGGCAAATCGGCTCGTATTTCTGCGATACTAAAACATTTTTTTTATTCCCACTATTTTTCATCATCTCAATCATCATGATCATTATTATTATGATGATTGATTTCACAGTTTGAATTACAACCTCAAGTTTTATCTAATTGCGAAACAGCTACTGGTATTTTTTTAAATTTACTTAAAAAATACGTTACGGTGAATAAAATTATATAAACTAATAAATTTATAGTGTGGGTATATATAAATATGTATAGGTATATGTATATGTGGAATATTATAAATAATAGTGATGTAATGTATTAATTATAATAATTATAATTTGTGTAGGTAAAGTGTATATAGACAAATTGGTGAGCCGGCAGGCAAGATGGGCAAACTCTTGTCAAAAATATTTGGCAATAAGGAGATGCGCATCCTTATGCTGGGCTTAGACGCAGCTGGAAAAACTAGTATCCTTTTTATTTATAATTTGCTGATACTGAAGTAAACCGACGTTGAATAATTTTTGGATTTTTTCCAAAACAATAAATTATAAAAAAAAAAAAAAAATATTTTAAAAAATTGCACTTATTGCTTTTTTGAATTTCCACATGTGCATTTTTTTAGTTTTTTCTTTTAATTGATTTATTGATTAAAATCCAAAAATTGTTAATTGTCTTCTAACTTCAGGATCATGAAACTGAAGTTAGTCGAAGTCTAATAACTTTTTAAATTAAAAAATAAAAATTTTAAAAAATTGCACTTATAGCTCTTTTGAGAGTCTACATGTGCATTTTTTTAGTTTTCTTTTTTTCTTATAATTGATTTGTTGATAGAAAATAAAAAAATTGTTAACCGTCTGACTTCAGGATCATTACAATTTGTTAGTTTAAATTTGAATATTTATGGTAGCAATGATGATAATTAAAATATAATTCCTTAATAACAATAATTAGCAATATTGTATAAACTTAAATTTGGACAAAGTGTCACAACAATACCGACAGTAGGATTTAATGTAGAAACAGTAACATACAGAAACGTTAAGTTTAATGTTTGGGTGAGTTAATTATAAGTATGATTAAAAGATATTTCTGTAATTACAATGGCAATAATAATAATAATTAAAAACAAATAATTGTAGGACGTGGGCGGCCAAGATAAAATACGCCCGCTCTGGCGTCATTATTATACCGGAACACAAGGACTTATTTTTGTAGTAGATTGTGCGGATCGTGATCGAATTGACGAAGCCCGTCAAGAATTGCATCGAATTATCAACGACAGAGAAATGCGTGACGCTATTATTTTAGTATTTGCCAATAAACAAGATCTTCCAAATGGTAATATATTGATATTTTATTTAAATACCGCTAATAAAAAAACCATTACTATCAATCTGTTGCGCCACTTAAATTTAAAGTGACGTTAAAAACAACTTTTAATTTCTATGGAAAGTAATACGGAAAAGTAAACGTTAGCTCCGTTTTAAGAATCACTCAGTAGATAAAAGTGAAAGTAATTAGCGAGTAGTTGGTAATTAACGCTAATGATGTTGGTTGTTAGATAAGAGATTAAATAAAATTTAATTGTTGTTTAGCTATGAAGCCACACGAGATACAGGAGAAATTGGGTCTAACGAGAATACGAGATAGAAATTGGTACGTGCAGCCCTCATGTGCCACGACGGGGGATGGACTCTACGAAGGCCTTACTTGGTTGACTAGTAATCATAAATTATGAATAATTAGTTAGTCTTTATTCCTCGTGGTTTATAAAACTAAACAAGATAAATAATGATAAATAATTTAAATAATAAGTTACAACTACAACATTAACATCATATACAAAACGCCTGCCATGTGATTTTACCTTACGCCAACAATGTTGAGACTCAGCGGTTATAATAACGCGTAAAAATATAATGATTGTGAATAGTGATGTGATGTGTGATGTGCTGATGTGATGGCATAACATACAACATTCATACATTCATATTACATACTCGTCCGTCGCTGTGTGGAAGCTAACTTACGAACGTGATGGAATGTGAATCTAATGTACAATGGCTTGTTTCAATAATATATGTATAGAGAAGGAGAGTAAGAGTAAGAGAGATAAAGAGGGAGAGCAAGGGAGAGAGTGGGCTGCTAGATAGACATCCCCATTCATACAGTAGTCTATCGTTCAACAATCACCCGCCAATGTCTCTCTTATCAAAATTACCGGTTCTATCTCTTATTATTATTATTTTTTATTTTATTATTTCGTTGTATAATTGTACCCGAGGTTTATCATAGAAAATTATTTTTGTTCAAACAAAATAATTATATATATATATATTAAATTTAAAAGAAATTAAATTAAATCGTAAAAGAGTTTGTAAAATCTGACAGTTTATTTGGGTGTGAATTTGTTTTTGTTAATTGTAGAGCAGATTGAGAAATTTTTGCAATATTGATTATTTGAAACTTACGCAGATCCAATTTATTTGAAAAAAAAAAAAAAAAAAAAAAAAAAAAAATTCAATATTTTTTTACTATTATTATTTAAATTAAATTGGCGGTACTTGTAATTTTAAAAATATATTATGTTCACAAGCTTGAGCCAGTAAAAAAGTAAACAAAAATTTATTATATATTATAAATATTGATATTGATTAAATTGCGATAATATTATTGATTATTTTAAAAAAATAAATCAGCAAGAGCTTTGTTCAGCGTTTAAATTAGTAACAATGAGATGTAAAAATTTATTGCTTATTGCAAACGTTTATTACGTTATAGTTTTAAGTAATAATTATTAAAAATCACTTAAAGCAATTTAAATAAATACCACACTGGAATTTATTTATTTAATAATTAAATAATATATGATGAAATAAAATAAAATAATAATTGTGGCTTATGTCAGTTAATTTATAATAATAATAATAATAAATTTAAGTAAAATGATGTATCGCCACGAAATTTAATTTATTAAGATTCAAATATAATAAAATTATTAAGCTTAAAAATTGAAATAGTTTTTTTATAAAATAATAAATAAAAATAAAGTACAACAGCGACGATTTAGTTGTAATGGTCAAAAAATTTCTGCAAATAATTGAACTTACTTATTATTATTATTATTATTATAATTATTATTATGTCTAACGCTCAAGATGTTTTATTTGCTAAAAATATTAAGTATTTTTTAATTCAATTGTCAGCAGAATTTTTTTCCCACTTTATTTTTTTTTTTACATGTAACAGCATAAAATAATTATCGAGCACATGAGCAAAATCACAAGCGACGTTAAATGAGCATAATAAAAAAAAATATTTTATTAATATTATTATTATTACAATTATTTTTGATCAATATATGAGTGTTCATATTAAGTAGGAATTAAATAAATTAAATTATATAGGGAGTGGATACGTATCTTCTTTGATGTTGCCAAAGCAACGTTGCAATTGCATTCCGTAGTATAAAAAACATTTTAAAAAAATCATTTTTAGACATCTAAAATATTCACTGGTTTATAAAAATAATTCCAATATTTTTTACTATTACTAAAATAATTATTATTAAAATACTTGTTGCCAATTTAAATAAAAAAAAAAAAAAAAAAAAAAAAAACAAAGTTGTGCTTTTGTGAACAAACCGTACAATTATAAATGTTCCGACTAATAGTTTTACAAAGAATTAATAAAACTAATTAATAATATTTTGTAACTAACAATTCAGTATTGCTTCTTAAATTAGTCGACAGTCAACTAATTATGAAGTAAATGGAAATAATCCATTTTTGTGGTCAATTTATACGATCCCTCAATATTATATATATATATATTATATAATATAATTAAAAAAAAAAAAAAACAGGTGTACTGTATAGAAATGACTGAAAAATTATCATTATATTGAATGTAAATTTTATTTTAATTCACAGTGTGTACTTTAAAAAAGTAACCCGTCGAAAATTATTTTTTTTCGTAATATAACACTTTTATTATTATTATTATTATTATTATTATAAATATTATTATTATTATTATTACTATTATTATTAATATACATATATCTTTCTACTCATGTTTTATTTTTCTCACATACTCATCGTTTCTTTTTTACTTCACTAAAAAATCATAAATCAATAATAGACGGACCATCGTGTGTTATATGTAATCGCGATATTTAATGTCACTATTTTCGATAAATCAATGAAAAAAAAAAGTAAG
This sequence comes from Microplitis demolitor, assembly GCF_026212275.2. NCBI lineage: Eukaryota > Metazoa > Arthropoda > Insecta > Hymenoptera > Braconidae > Microplitis > Microplitis demolitor. Next base: position 17,832,253 of record NC_068552.1, read on the forward strand.
AATAAACAAAAAATTTTTAAATTACTGTGTTGTTTTTTTTAAAACGTTTATCGAGTCTTGCATGTTATGATAAATTGGATATATGATAAATGATTCATAGTAATGATAACGGGCCCAAAGGTAGCGGGATACTTTGATCAAGATTTAAAAAATCCTATTGCAATTTGATCGGATAAAATTATTGTATTTTATTTAACTGATGAAGACTAAAAGTTTATTTAATTAAATGTTTTTTTATTTTACAAACTAAAACAACTAATGAATAAAAATGTATATAAGTTAAATCGCATCAAGTGGGATTAAATTAAAAACTCAATCCCATCTGTGCGAGTGGGATTTACAAAATTGTATAAGACAATTTGCGCAGTAAAATAAAAAAAAATTTTTTTTATTCAATCAGCGTCCATACAACATAGATTGGCTGTAATGAAATAAATTCAATGAAATTTAGTTTAAATACCCAAGTATAAATCCGTGCGGGTGTTATACGTAACCATGGGTCAGGGTTACTCCAAGGTTTCCACCCATTTTTCCGGCCTCCCTTCCGCTATTTTACAATGCATTCATCCCGTCTCTAGGCTTGTTTATCGTACCCGGATCTGTGTACACCAAATGGCTCACAAAAATAAATAAAAATATAAAAACAATATTAAAAAAACACAAGGTAAAAAACCGCCAGCAATCAATCACACAAGTACCACGAAAGAAATAAAAAAAAGCAATATATACTGTACAGATATTATCATACATACTGAAAAAAAGTATAAAAAAGAATTGAAAATTCTAAATAAAAAATTTAGCCGTGTCATTCTTATCCAGCGAGTGTTTTTTTATATTTATTTTCCTTTTCTTCTGTACATTATGTCATCGTGGGCGACTGAAAACTATATATGGAATAAGAAAAAGTATAAGAAGAAGAAGGCGATATCTATGCAGGAGGTCGAGTATGTGCCAAAAGTTTTTGAGCGATCGGACGGGGGTACATGGACTCTGGTATCCCTAGTTATAGTCCTTAGCATCATACCGACATATTCTACTGGCGTAGTCTTATAGTGTAGTAGTCTAGCCGTAGGATTGGGCAGACTAGGGCACCCAGCCTCGCACATGACCCGATGCTATGTAAAGTGATAAAAAGTTTTGTTCTTATATGTAGTAAAAATCGATTCTACAGATAGATACCGAGGAATTGGTCACGCGTAAAGCCAAAGGCTTATGACCCGTGTCAAGAGAGCTTAGATCTTTGTAAGAGCAATAAATGTTTTAATAACGATAAATAAATATTTAAATAGCATAAATGCTTGGGATAATAATGATGATAACAAAGAAGTAATAATGGTTATGATTATGATTATGATAATAATAATAATAACGAAAACATGAGGTAGCCTTTCAGCCAGACGTCATTACGGTAATCATCGGTCTGCGACGAAAGAATATAAGGCTAAAGAAATGGCAAAGTAAAAGGGGGAGAATTGGCTGCGTTCCGGAAAATGCGCAAGGACTTGCATGAGAGAAAGGCGAGAGGGTGAGGTCGTGAGCGCGTGATGCCAGAAGAAGTAGTTGTAGCCCTTGTAGTTGTTGTAGTAGTAGTAGTAGTAGTAGTAGTAGTAGTAGTAGTAGTAGTAGTAGTAGTAATTTGGGGGATGGGGGATAGGGGGTGGATAAAGAAAAGACGGAGACAGAGGATAGGAGTAGCCGAGGTAAAGGAAGAAAGGACCGTCAAGGGGCTGAAGCAACGGAGACGAAGCAAAGGAGCTGGTGCTTGCGAGGAGCTTGCGTACGGGAGATTGGCAAAGGTTCTTACTAGGACTTGGTGGTATTGGTGGCGGTGATGGTGGTAGTGGCGGTGGGCTGAAGGGATCGGCCTCGCGCCATATCGAGAATACGAGGAATATGGATATCTATATATGTTTGGCTCTACTCCTTTGGCCTGCTTGGCGTATAGTATAACTAAACGTAAAGGCGTACATGTTGTACATGTTAAATCAATGATGTTGAGCTTGCGCGTCGCGACAGTCTCGGCTGGGAGTCCTGGTCAACCGTAGTCTGGGGTGTATAATATGAGGGATGAAGGGTAGACTAGGAGTGGAAGGAGAAAGAGAGCTGAGGGAGTGAATAGAAGGAGAAGAGGGAGAGAGGAGGAAAGCGTGGAATCGTGTGAGGGTGATGATGATGTTGATAGTTGTAATAGTGGAAGTGCTGGTGGGTTGAAGTAGTGGTGAACTGGTGGTGTTGTTACTACTACCGGCACACATACTACTGTTGTCTCACTCTGCTGGCGAGACTCTTGCGCGGCAGCCTCGACTTCCTCACCCACTCCACCCACCCACCCGCCACTAACACACTCCCGGAAAAGCTGAGCGGAGACTGCTCTCTCGCGTCGTCTCTCCTGTTAAACGGCACTACACAAACGAACCCCGACTTGGATCCTCCTCCACCCCAGCAGCCCCCAACCCGCACCCCCCGGTCCCACCACCGCCTACTACTCTGACTACTCCGACTGGCGACTCCGACAACTCCTCTGAAGTCTGAACTATATCATATAGGATCCAGTTTTCTCCCAAAAGCCCGCTCGACGTGCTACTCCGTGCTTGTAGACGTAGTAAGAGTTATGCGCGCGCGCGACTCAAGGCTACTATTGGGAGTAGTAGGAAGATGCTTATATTTTCCGTCTCGTTACTTGACTCCCGTTACAAAAAAAAACGCCGCGTATTTAACGGCAAAGAATAATATATAAAAAGGGACTGAGACGTGCTTTGCTTGGTGAACAGATATATATTCAGCTTAATACCAGGTGTAAAAGTGTGGGGGCGAGTGTGTGTGTGAGTAACTGAAGTGAGCAAGTGCGTTTTGTTTCATCTCCTCTTGCCTTATATTGTTATTCTGGATTAAGGGTGCTAACAATATATATACATATTTACATGTATACAAGAGACAAGACCAGAACAGAGGTGAATAATATATTTGTACAATTAAAACTCCAAGGAAAGAGTGAAGGAGAGACATCAGCCCAGACACGAGTCAGAGCCCATCATCCGCTCATGGCAATTGGATATCATTTTTTTTTATTATTGAATGCAATTAAGCTGAGAGTGCTGTAACAAACCTGGGATAATACGATAATAACATTTGCTTAGGGATTTCTTCTTCTTTTTTTTTTCTTTTTTTTTTCGTCGACTAAACGAGTAGTGTAGACGAGTGTGCGTGGAAAGAGGGTGCGAAGCGTGGATGAAGGTCGTGGATGCAGGGTGTAGTAGAGGGCGAGGATCGTTTTGTGGTGGCGTTGAGAGTACGCGTAAACGCAGAACGTAAAACACCAAAAGTATAGGTGGTTAACAATTTTTTTTTTAATATTTTAGTGGGTGTTGTACATACAGACAACAGTTACACCGTAAAGTATTGATAACAATGATAATAAATATTATCAGTATTATTGGAGTTACAATAAGTAAAAATTGATGGTGAAATAAGAGTAGTATTAACTGAAGAAACGGAAGAAGAAAGTAGTGTAACAACTTGCTCAATAGATTGTGTGTTAAAAAAACGCGGCGTTACACGTCTTTTTTACGAGACCTATGGATTTTTTGCAGCGGCCTCTTACTACTTGCCGAATAAGAAAATTCGTCTCAGTTCTTGGTACTTTTTATTGCTTACACCATAATCATAACTGCTACGTCTGCTACTTGGACATGGATCACTGGATCTGAAGCTGGAGGTGTCACTTGCACACCCGAGTTAACGATAAACGACAGCGTACAACATAGACCTCTGCACGAGATCCAATTTTATCATCATCAACAAACATCATCGTCCGGCTGTGTCCAATGAATTAATGTGAGTTATGTATCTATGTATATAAATATATATAATTGTATGACGTTGGTAAACTATTTAAATAAATAAACGATTTATTAACGTCGTCTTAACATGGAACAAGGGTGACGTTAAAATATCGACACCGCTGTCTATGGGCAGTAAATAATAACAAAAAATATATAGCAATCGTAAGCCGCGGATATTTATTAATTTTTTCCATCAGCAGCGGAAGATTACACCGACAATAAGTTGAGAAGAACAACGGGGGTGAGCGCCGCTGTAAGATAAATAGTCTGGAGTATAAATATAAGAAGCGGGAGAAGATAACGAGATGTATCGTTACGTTAAAAGCACGTTGTACATCAGCATACTTTTTCTCATGAGTATTGGAATCAGTCATCAACAGGAGGAGGACATTCCACACAATGAGTAAGTTTGGCTTTTGTTTAAAACTTTTGAAATGGGGCTGCGGCCGTGTTCGATCGTCGCGGTCTTTCTCTCTCTCTCTCTTTTTCACTCGGTCTCTCATTCACTCACTCACTCATTCGCTATTTCGCTCCATATATATAATATCTATGTCTGTCTGTCTCTGTTGGTGAGCAATGATGTAACATTTGTGCATCATATACATACCGGAAGAATTTCACAAAGTCAATAGAGACGAGACACGGTGTGTGATCTCACGCCACTGATAAATCTGTAATATATGATGATATGATGCACACACATCTCCTCTAGAATAATATATATCCTATCCGCGGGATAGAGATGTTTAAATGCATGAGTATTGGCGCCGGTTAGGATAGGAGATTAGATCGTCCCGTATATATGCGGTGTGAAGAATATTCTTCCTCCATATATGTATATATTATAAATGTATGTATGTATGTATAGATATATATGGTGCGATATGGTATGGTATTGTATTGTATTGTATTGTAGTGCCGTATAAGTATTTGTGTGTAGTGTGAAGATATGAGAGAGTGGGAGAGAGATAGAGAGATTGAATTAAAGAGAGTAGAGAAGAAGGAGGTGGCGGAGGTGGTGCTGGTGAGGTGGGGCCAAATGGTTATCGATAGTTTATGCGACAACCTGCTGCTCTATGTGTTGCAGAGTGAGAAACTGGGCACTTAAGTTTGGCGTCGATCTGTGGGAGTTTGGACGACAAGCAACTAAACTTAGCGAAATACAGAGGGCAAGTTTTAATATTATTTTATATAACTTTAATTTTTACTTTTTATTAAATTTCTTTTATATTTTTATCATCATTATGCTTTTAGAATTACCATGGGATGGAAGCAACTGTAAATAAAAAAGACGGTTTGGTCCTGGTACGTGAAATGGCCGCTGAAGTTAAAAATATGATGGACTTTAAGATGAATGCTGTTATGGTGAGATTTATTTACTGAGCATTGGGGCTGCATTCGTATCAATGTATATTTTTTTTTCTTTTTTATTTGTTTATTTTTATGGGGTTTTATTTTACCACGGAGTGATGAACACGAATGTAAAAAATGCTACTGACTGTTATAGAGATTGATGGAAAGTGCGGAGCAAGCTGCAGTATCATCGCCAAGGGATTCAACAACATCACCCCGATACTACAGTTCCCATGAGATCAACAGATTCACTGATGATGGTAAACTCACACCCGGTACACGTGAATTGCTACTCTCGATGAATCGTCACTTTGACAATTTACCCGTCAATTTGAGCATGTCTGCAGTACTTTTTCCTCCGGGTGTTGAGGATTCTGGTTTGTATTTTGTTTTTATATTTATTCGACCGTATGAAACTCACCCTCTACCACATTTTATTCGCCAAATTACTCTCGAGTTATTAAAAAGAAAAATAAACACTATAAACTCATAATTCATAATTACAAAGAATATTAAAAGTTTTAATAACATCAAGTTTAATTGACATTACAGACAGTCAAGTCTCTTCTGGACTTCAATGGAGTGATCACTTGGACCCACTTTTTGTTAATAATTATGAAAATGATCCGACTTTGTCTTGGCAATATTTCGGAGCAACTTCCGGTTTCTTAAGGCGTTTTCCAGGTGAATATATCAACATTGAGAATACTAGCTTGCACTTATCGGTTGCTGTGAAAGTACATATTTTTCCAGCAATATCATGGCCGCCGAGAGGAAAAGGGTCAAGACCTGACCCACCGGACGTCCACGACTTCCGTATGTCGGACTGGTTCGTCGGCGGCGCAACCTGCCCCAAAGACTTGACAATATTAGTCGACAGTACAAGTTTTTCATCTAAAAAATTGCGTAAACTGACAATAGCCACGACAAAAAATATCTTGGACACATTGTCAACAAACGACTATGTAAATGTCTACCGTTACTCCGAGAGTGTTGAAGAGACTGTTCAATGTTTCAAGGATTTACTGGTCCAAGCATCGCCGGAAAATATACGTCAACTGAAGAATTCATTGTACTCAATACAATCAGATTCAACGGCAAATGTATCAGCCGCAATGGCCACTGGGTTTGAAATTCTCTATAAGTACAATAGAACTGGACAAGGTGCACAGTGTAATCAAGCCATTATGTTGGTTACATCTAACACTGAGACTGCATCCTCAGACCTTATTAAAAAATATAATTGGCCCCATATGCCCGTAAGGATATTCACCTATCTCGTTGGTGGTGACAAAAGCTCTGAGTTGCAAGAAATGGCTTGTGCTAATAAAGGTACACTAATTTTTTTTTCGCTCATTATTTTTCTCCATATTGATTTCTACATAAAAAAGAAAAATATAGATATAATAATAATATATTACGACACAATTTATATATTTTATTTCATCTTATTTACTTTTACAAACTCATAAAAAGGTTTTTACGCCCGAGTGACGTCAATGGAAGACGTTAAGACTAAAGTTTTTGAGTACGTGAAAGTTTTAGCACGACCTATGGTTTTGTATCAACATGATCATCCAATTCATTGGACACCTGCTTATGTAGGCGGCGAGGTATTGTGTCTAAACAATTATATGTACAATGAATTATCTATATATTTATTTTTCGTACGTCAATAAATTTACTTTCGTCTCTTTATTCACAATAACAGAGCAGTAGATACGGGGAAGAAAGACGTGGTCAATTAATGACATCTGTAACAGCGCCTATTCTAGATCGCCGTAATCACACAGTGAGTTTTTAATTTTTATATTCAATGGGCATTAATATTTATAGTTTTTTTTTGTTCGTGATAAATTATAACTGATATGATCTTCAGGTTAAAACCGCCAACTTGTTGGGAATAGTTGGAACAGATGTACCGATAGACCAAGTACAAAAGCTCGTGCCACCTTACAAGGTAACTTTCGAATCATTTAGCTCCATTTTTATTATTATTATTATTTTTTTTTATTCTATTCATACACACAGAATTTATCGAGCGACATTTTTTACTCTATTTCAGCTGGGTGTAAATGGCTACTCGTTTATCGTCGACAATAATGGTCGTGTCTTGTATCATCCAGATCTACGTCCTTTGGTAAGATTGATTTACATAAAAAAAACTAAAATAAATAAAGTATAAAGTCATTTAAATAATATATTTTATTTGTTTAAACATACAGCCGACAAGTCAAAATGTAAGTACCGTCGACCCGCTTTAAGTACAAAAAGTTCTTTTTTTTTACTTTATTGTAGTATTGATTTACTCAGCTATCATAATGTTTTTCAATAATATATGTATATATACACATACGTATTTATTTTATTTTATTTTTTTTTTTTTTTTTAGTATGAAAACTCATTGCATCCTAGATACACGAGCGTTGACTTGTCAGAAGTTGAACTAGCAGAGTTTGAAGGACCTAGTTACATTTACAATAATAACTCACTACTTTTTGATGTAAGTTACTAACGCCATTGTTGAGGCGTACAAAAGTTTTTATTTAACACAATGCAACGCTAATAATAATTATTATTATTTATTTATTTAATTTTTTAGTTAAGGCGCGATATGATTGAACAAAAAGAGGGAGAGACAAATTTCCCGGTGAAAATTCATTACGATAGTATGGTAAGTATTTAAAAAATATACTGTCAAAAAATTGGAGTAAATTCGGATTTTATTTCTTTCCGTCACTCGAAGCTCGGGAGTTTTTTTTAAAAATCACTCTGCATACGGAGTAAATCGGGAGTTTGTTTTCAGATGAGTGATTTCGGAGTTCACTGATCCGCAGTCTTGATATTAAAATAAACTCCGTTTAGGAATCAATTTTACTCCGAATCGAAGTTTTAATATTAAAATGAACTCCTATTCGGAGTAAATTAAATAAAATAAACAGTCATCCGCTCTGGATTTACTCCGGTAATTTTTTATATCGTAGTTTGTCTCGGTGATAATAAATAAGTAAATAAATTTTTAACAGAAACGTGTGACGATTCGTCGACACAATTATTTTTACGAGCCTATTGTCGGGACTCCGTTCTCTCTGGGGTTAGCATTGCCGGAGGGCTATGGTATGCTAGAAGTCCACGCTGAACTGGAGCTGAAACACGCTATTTTAAATGGTAATAAAAAATGTATAACTCAAGTTCACATTAATATAAATTGTTTTAAATATAAACCAAGATATTAATATAATACTATTTTAATTTATTATTCAGTGTTTGACTATCTGAATGGAAGTAATTGGAAAGTTCATCCAGATTGGGTTTACTGTGAGTACAGTTCAGCGTCCGATAAGCAATTTTCTACCCCTGAGGAACGTATTCTCCATTTCCTCGGTCGTACTCGTATGCCGGGTTGGAAGTGGATGTCTATGAGACCTAAGAGTCCCAGCTCGCATCATAATCAAGCGAGCAAGCCCGATAAAGATGCGCATTACTGTACGTATTAAATTATTTTTATCAAGTGGACTTGTAAATTCCTTTATTTTTATTAATTTATTTAATTACAGGCGATAAAAGATTAGTACAGTCACTAGTTATGGATGCAGTTGTAACTGGTGGGTTCAATAAAAGAGACACAAACTTGATGCACAGGGAAGATAATCAGAAGTAAGTGACAGGAATTATGACTGGAAAAAAAAACCTAAAAACGATCAAAGAAAAATAAATATATATTTTTAATACAGACAAGTAAATGATAACTTTTAAAAAAGCATGCACTGCAATAATTACTTGTTAACCCAAGCACCTGTAAATGCACAGAGCACTTATATATATATATAGATATTAATATATATTTATATATTTATGATCGATAATAATAATAATAATAATAATAATGATAAAAATATTTTCTCGGCAATTAGCAAAGACGTTAGAAATAAATCGTGTCAAATTGGGTTTAAATAGCAACAATTATTGTGCATTACTAAAACTAATTGTCACGGTTATTATTGATAAGACATATCGTTCCGTCAGATCAATTGTTTTGTATAGATATCCGTTGTACGTGATTACCACAAGTAGACACTGAAAGAGAGATAAAGAGAAAGGGAGAGAGAGGGAGAGATAGAGAGGGTGAAAACGATCTCCGCAATTATCTACTGCTCGGCGTAATTATATCCGGGAGTGGAATATGCAAAGGAGCTTTGTTTCTCAGAGTTAAAGGACGATATTGGTGGTAATGATGATGATTATTATTATTGTTATTGTTATTATTATCATTATGTCCAAATAGTGATGGCCGATGTGTGAGACAGACATTGAGACATAAATTATTCAATATTGAGAAGCTCTCTGGGGATGAAGTTGATATGAGCGAGGAATAATATAGTTAACTAATATTTAAATATTCTATTATATTATATTATGATGTAATAAATCGTATATATTAATACTGCTTTTATAAGACACATTTTGCACCTTTTTAAACGACACTTTTATAATTTTTATTTATTAATATTTATACTTTCTTGCATATATTTTTATTACATTTTATTATTGTGTGTCTCCACCGCCAGCCCCATTGCCATACTGATGGCTCTTCTGCACAGGTAATTTATTATGCACAATTATATGTTTTATCCTCACTCGCAGTTTTGCACGGTAAATATATTACCAAATGTTTACCTAATTCACGGTCATCTATAAGAATTATTGTGTTCCTGCGTCTCCCGATAGACCTAATCATTGTCGCCGATTACTCTCATTGGGATTTTTTTATATATTTTTTTTTATTATTTTACTTTTATAACAATCATTAACTGCCAATTAACTATCAAAATAATAAAAAAAAAAAGTCATTCACCCTGCTGGATTTTCATATCAATTTTTGTACTGCGGTTGAGTTGAAAAAAGACAGCGCGTCTTTTTTTTACTCAACCGCGCTTTTGTGCAAATAAAAAAAAAATAGATGTTGCTGATCATAATGCAGAAAAACTATTTAAATACATAAATAAAAAAAAAAAAAAAATAATTTGTGGCTAAGGTATTAATGAAAAGGAGACTGATGATGATTAACAGCAGTCTCTATAGCTGTCGAACAGTTAAAAGTAATTATAAAAACTAATAGACTGTCGTTGAAATTTTGCAGCCAAGGAAAGGGGAGGTTCGACGTCGTCCGAAGTTTCATTGCGACAAGGAGTGGCCTCTTTCGATGGCACGACCATCAAGACAATAAGGAAGCCGAAGACGAACCGTAAATGTCAATGATCATGAATTAGTAATTAAATAATTTGAAAGCGAAAAAAAAATTAAAGAATTTAAAAAAAAAAAAAAATTTATTTAAATGTCATCTGAGTAGAGTTTAAAAAAAATTCGTTTATTGACAAGCAATAATTATGTTTATGAGAATGTTAAACGGGAAAATTGAAGTTTTTAATTGACCAGGCATTTCGCTGACATGAACAAAAGAGCTATGGACACATCATGGTACAAAAGAGCCGCGGAACAACATGCTGTGGAGCCTGAGAGTTTCGTGTTCAGTGTGCCTTTCAACGCTGGTAATTTATCATATTCATTTAACTCTACTACATAAATTACCACACTCTAAAAAATCTAAATAAATAAATTAGCGGAAATGACGGAACCACTTGTTACGGCAACTCACGCGGTCTTCTTCGAGGGTAAAAATCAGCATAAGGCACCAGCTGCTGTTGTTGGTATCCAACTACAGCATTCGTCATTATCATCGCACTTTATGAATATTACATCGACGGTAATAATTTATATTTATTATAAAAAAAAAAAAATGATTGATGACGTGTTTCATTATTTACAGTGCGCGTCTTGTAAAAAAAACTGCGCATCCACAGACCTAGACTGTTATATTCTCGACAACAGCGGGTTCATAATTATAAGCGAGAATAATGAACACACGGGTAAATTTTTTGGTGAAATTGACGGCACTATTATGGACTCCCTTGTGCAGGACAGGATCTACAGGTATGCCAGCCGATTTTACTGTCTAATAAAAGTAAAACCTAAAACCCGTGAATATGTCGCGGAGTAGTTTTCCTTATACGATTACGATATATAATATAAAATACATGTACATATATACATGACATATGTGACATGAAAGGGTGGCTTTGAAGGCAAGTCTTGTAAAAATTTTATTACCGTATTGTGTTAGGATGTATCAGATATTTTTTTTATACTTATATGAAAATCACACATTTTACGATCTGTAAAAAAATTTGAAAACCGGGTTATTAATTTTTCACTCAACAAGTCGCTAATATTTTACTGATTATTAATAAAATTAATTGTGTGGTTTATTTTTAGGAAAGTGACGGTAGTGGATTATCAGGGTCGTTGTCCTCCTCAAGAGTCCCATTTATCGTCAGCACCACGAACAGTATCCGGATCAATTATCAAGACAATTGTAACAGCATTCGGTCTTATCTGGTCTTCAATACTAAAATTAAACATCTACGACGCAATTAGCCCGGCATTTGCCTGGCCAAATGACTCTAATTCCGGTAATTATCGGTCCAATTAATCGATTATTAATTAGTACAAAAAAATAATCAATCTCTGCATTTATAATGAATGAATTTATAAATTTATTATTGTGACTATAATGGTAATAATTGTTACTACGTATGAAATATATTTAACGGTCGATTACAGATGACGATATTAAAATCGATGACGAGACAAATTCTTACGAATCGAAAAATTTGTCGGAGGAGCCAACGGCTGGAAAAGATAAAGGATCTCCATTTCCGGCGGTAGCGTCTCCACCAACAGTTCCGCCTGCCACTCACGCAACATCAGCTCAATATACGATCAATAAAGTACGTCCGTGTGAAAAGAAGACAGATCTGTATATTTTGCAACCCGAAAGATTGAACACAAGTGGTCAGAGCAATCCGCTCAAGGGTAAACTGACGAACTGCCATGTAACCGGATGCGAGAGGTGAGTTTTTTTAAAAAAACTCCACTAGCTGTGCAGTAAAAAGTTTTTGTGATGAAAGGAATCTGTGTTAAGTATTTTATTTTAAATATTTAACATTCTTGTATGTTAATTTTTACAAAAATTTTTTTACTGTGTCTAGGGTAGAAGTACCGCTTTTTTTTTATCCCTTTAGAACTAATTTTGGCAACTTAGAAATTATAAATAAAATCATTTAAAAAATTTTTTTTTAATACTTTTTATTAATTAAAATAAAATATTAAATCTCCAAAAATGGAGCAGTGGCCACAAATGCTATTTCTGCCTTTTACGGAAAAAAGTCGAGACAAAAAATGTATGAATTTTTGTTATGCCGTCGACCAAACTTGTAACAGGAAGTTAAGCATAATAATTTTTTGGCTTAACTTCCTTTTTAAGTTTGGTCGACAACATCATAAAAATTATTAAATTTCTTAAGCCCATTTCTCCGTGTACATAAAAAGTAAATATTTTGAATCTCCATTTTTTATGATGCTTTCATTGACTTATTTATCAATCTTCCTCAGGCCTTTCAGTGTCCAAAAGATCCTTCACACAAATCTTATTCTGCTGGTGGTGGATACCCTCTGTCCGTGTGGCAGTAAGCAGCTTAGCATTGAGCCTACGGAAGCTGCCAACGAACCAGGAGTTTGTTCAGCCCGACGTGATCGGCTCTACCGACGACGGCCACCAAAATGTATTAATTATCATCCCGAGGAAATGGAAATAAAATATTGCGGTAGCGGCAGCAAATTAAGTTTATCGTACGGTCTCATCCTCGCCTTGTTGTCGGTCTACTTTACGTGACTCGCTCCGTTAACTATCTCGCGATTCAACGAGTAATTTACGCATTAATATATGTATATATATATATGTACATATATATATTTACGTATTTCAGTATAAATATATAATATATATTTATTATTATTACTATTAATATTATATAATTATAATTATTATTGATATTATTTATATTGAGTTTACATGCAGCTATTTTACGGCGTAGTACTCAGAGCAATAGCAATGACGGGGAACAGGATAATAATTTAAAAATAACAATAAATAATAAACAAGTCAGTGTGGATATTTTAAAAAATAATAATAATGATAAATAGGATTTTAATAAATTTATTTCATTGATTGTCCATTTATAAAACGGCTGTTAAATAAACGCGTAATTAAATGCAAAGTAAAGAGACTAATTAAAAAAAATATCCAATTCTGCGAAGATGTTATAACTCTTATTATTAAATTAAATTAAATAATAATCAATAATAATAATAATAATATTATTATTATATTGAATTGGGAGATGAATTTCAAATAAAAAAATATTTATGAGAAAAATGATGAAAAATTTAAAAAAAACATGAGAGCGAGAGAGAGAAAGAGAGAGCGAAGTGTAATGATGTTTGAGATTGATTCGCCGTCCGAGAGTGCGACTCCCCTATATATATATATATATACATATATATAATAAATAAATAAATATTGATCCGTGGTTTAAAACGGGCCAATAAATGTTTAGACAATACAATTTGGATGCAAGATTTTTTTTCCTTGCGCCAAGTAACATACATATGTAAATATGTATGTATATGTATATATATTTATTATGATAAATATATATATGTATATGTATTAATAGTTATTGTAACTTATTAATATTTATAATATATTTATATAAATATATATTATTATTTAGAGAAATAAATAATAATAATGGTAATGAAAAATAAATAATTGTTTTTCGCGCGTAAAATTTTAAACCGGCGGGGCTGAGGGTTATTTTAAATAACTCGAGGGATTGTGTGCGTGGCTCACTTTTCCGCGCCTTACGTCTTTTAAATAAATTTATATAATATTTACTTTGTTTTAATGTATATTATATATATATATATATTTTATTTATTACTTGAAATTAAATTTAATAGATAATTCGTAATAATAAGCTTTCATTTATTGTTTATCGTTGAGCACTCGTACTCACTTTTAAGAGCTCGTATTATCAAATGTATCTAAAAAAAAAAAAATTGAGGGTGTGTTTTAAAATAAATAAATAACATTATTATTATTATACAGTTTAGATGATATTATTTGTTGTATAGAGAATATATGAAAATTTTATTGCAATTTAGTAATGAGGAAAATAATAATAATTAACAGTTTGGAAAAATAAATTTTTACAGCCAATTCTTAACGATTGTCAATATATAATATATATATTAAAAAAATGAAAAGAGTTCAATTACTTGAGTAATTTAAAATCAATTTAAGAAAAAATATAAATAAATGGTAAATCGTTATATTGTTCAGATATGAACCAAATGATCGTATTTATAATGTTACGAATGAGATAGATCTTCATGTATAAAATACTTTTTGATCTTTTAAATGTAATTATTATTTGTAATTGTTTTATTTATTTTTTTTTACAATTATATCATTCCATTACAAGACCATTTTTTACTGTGTCTTCCACGAAACGGCCTTTCTTAATGTGGATTACGAAGATACGTATGAATAAAAATGATATGTGACTATTTAAATGTGAATGTTTTATTCAAAATAATAAAATTAAATAATACATATCGGCTTACTGGATTACAATTGCATGATGCTACAAAAAGGAAATGAAAAAAAAAACAAAACATAAAATAATATCAATACATTTTTATGTAAAGAACGAGTCTACATGTATGTTCTTATTTAAAAATAATAATAATAATAATAATAATAATAATAATAATAACAGTAACAAAACCTACATTCTTATGTATCTGTAAGCAAACGTAGGCGGTAATTATACAAATAATATGATAAGTTTAAAAAAATAAAAAATTAAAACCAAAAATCTTTTCAAAAAATATTCAAAAAAAAAAAAAAAAAAAAAAAAAAACATAATTAAAAAATAAAAACGGTTAATGTAAACTATATTTAATGATGAAAAAATAAAATAAAGTCACTCTGTATTTTCGTGACGAAAAAAAAAAAATAATAATAAATAAAATAAAAAAAACGAACTTATAAGTTTTTATCTTCCATTTATTGTGAATTTCAAAGCGATCAAAAACATAATAAAAATGCATTTATAATTATTATTAATATAATTACGCAACTCAGATCTTTATATAGATTTAAAATATCAATTATAATTATAATTAAAATTAATGAGATACGTCATGACAGGAGGAAAATTAAAAATAAAATGATAAATATATAATGACTGTTTATGGATATTTAATAATAAAATAATAATAATGAGTAATTGGGGGTTACGGGGGGACAATAATTAAATAAATAAACGTCAAGCATTTGATTGCCGAAATTTAATTCTGTGCAAACAATCGCTGATAACGAATAATTACAACAATTAAATACAATTATTATGCTTTTGTGATTGTTATCTTTTACAGATTACTTGATAAAAAATGAAAAAAAAAAAATATAAAAATGAAAAAAAAATAAATAAAAAAAAAAAAAAATGCATATGAATATTTTAAATAAGAATGTATACAATTTATTGAGGCATTTGTATGAACGCGTTTCAAGCTGGGCCAAAAATGAAAAAAAAAATAATAATAATAATAATTAATATTAAATAAATAATGATAATGAAAATTATGTTTTCCCATGTAATTTATTCCAAGTTTGGCTGTTGTTATCTTGAATATCGACTAAATATGTTTATAGAATATGAGAATAGTTAAAAATAAGCCAACTAAAAACAAAAAAACATAAATAGTTATTATTATTTTTAATTATTATTACATAATTAACATTCTTATTGAATTTATTATGAAGTAGAGCAGTTTAAATTTAAAAAAAAGATTATGAAAACATTTAGTTCTCTGCCCAAGTGCGTCCGCACTCTTGAATGTGTAAGAGAAGATGGCAATCAAGGTCAAAAAAATAATTATCAATGTTAATTAAAAATTTACGCATCTGAAATAGATCATGGCGCCCGAAAATCCTTAAAAACAAAACTTATTTAAATATTTAAAAGAAAATTAAAAAAATTATAATAGTATGAAATGCTATTACGTCGATTGTACATTACTATTATAATTAATTAATATTATTACAACTAAAAAAACAAAATAATTGTGTACAAACATCTAGATTTATCCACAAACCTTCTGATTTTAAATTTAAATCCTCTGATCCTTTTGGCGCAATTTTTTTAAAAATTCAAAAGCTATCCAAGTCTGATCAAAGTTCGTCTCTTTCTACTCTATCGCAATTATATATATATATATAAAATATAATTTATTATATTTATATATAACATATCATTTGTTTTTAAAATATATAATATAAATACGGGTATGATACTAATCGATTATTTGAAATAAAAATAATAGATAAATTTATTGACACTAGATAAATTCAAATAAACATCAAGTGCTTTTTTTGCTACAATACACTCCAGTATCATTATATTATCAATGGACGCATAACCTTGATAAATATATATATATATATATATCTAAGTTCTCCGATGTAATAAATTGCGATGCTAAAGAGATGAGACGAACTTTGATACAACCCAGTAATAAGTAATAAAATTGTTGAATAATAAAGTATAAACGTATTTAAAAAACCGTTTTAATATTCTATCATTTGTCTTGTGGTATTTGCCATCACTAATTTACGAATTTTACCAACAAAAGTTCTCTAGGTTAAGTATGTGTTTTTTTTTATATAAAATTTGCAATGACAGTAAATCCAGCAGACAACTGAATTTTTTTTTAAAAACGCATTTAAAAATTTTAAAAAATCTGTTCTTATTTAAAATTTTTTTTTTTTAAATATGTTATTTAAAAAAAGAAATTACTGGTGTCTGCTATTTTCAGTATCACCAATAAGCAAATATTTAAATTACGTTTTAAAAATTATTTATTTAATTGACAATTTTTCAAATAATTTTTGTATCAATCGCGACTGCTTATAATTATTGAATTAATTCATAATTTTAATTAGTATTTGATAAAATTTAAATAGAAATGGCAACACGTTGGGGTATAGCTGGTGCAGGAAAAATATCTCATGATTTTACAAACGCGACTGCTACATTGCCTAAAAATGAACATGAAGTTGTAGCTGTTGCTGCCCGTGATTTAAATCGTGCTAATGACTTTGCTAAGCTACATCACATTAAAAAAGCCTATGGAAGTTATGCAGAGTTGGCTAAAGATCCTGATGTTGGTACGTCACATTATTTTATTTTTATCTATAAATTTTCCAGTTTATAAGTTTTTTTTATTTTCTAGAAATTGTTTATGTGGGAACTTTGAATCCTCAGCACCTGGAAGTCGCCAAGATGATGCTGAGCCATGGAAAGCATGTCCTCTGTGAAAAACCACTGACGATGAATCTGAAACAGACAAAAGAACTGATCAGTTTTGCTAGATCCAAAGGTTTATTTCTGATGGAGGCAATATGGAGTAGATGTTTCCCGGTATATCAAGCTGTCAAAGATGCTATAAAAGCTGGAGAGATTGGTGATGTCAAACAAGTGATCGTATCATTTGGATTTGCTATGGAGCATGTGGATCGTTTGAAGTACTGGGTGTTATTTTATTTATAGTTTCAATTTGAATGACTCTAGTCTATTGTATTTTAATCTTAAATCTTTGACTTTCAGTATGAAAGAACTAGGCGGTGGTACAATCTTGGATCTTGGAGTCTACACACTGCAACTGGCCCAGTTTATTTATGATGGTGAGAAACCGATAAATGTTAAAGCTGGAGGTTTTTTGAATGCTGATGGCGTTGATACGTCTACGTCGGCTACTCTTTTGTACAAAAATAATCGGACTGCTACGGTAATGACACACTCGGTGGTTACTTTACCAAATGAAGCTGTTATCATTGGCACTGAGGGTGTGATAAAAATACCGACATTCTGGTGTCCAGTGACCGCTGAATTGCCATCGGGTAAAATAAAATTCGATTTGCCCAAAGCTCCGCTTCCTTTTAATTTTATCAATAGCGCAGGACTTCGTTACGAAGCTATGGAAGCACGTGCTTGTCTCCAAAAGGGTTTGAAAGAGAGTCCAAAGGTGTCACATGCTGAGTCGCTGCTTATTGCTGAGCTTGAAGATGAATTACGCCGACAAATTGGAGTCGTTTATCCGCAGGATTAATGAAAAAAATATTTAGTCAATAAAATATTTGTATCAACATTTATTTATATTAAAAAAATAAACTTTTAATTTTAATTACTAACGATATAATTTTATTATTGTTTATGAAGGAAAAAAAAGATGTTTTTATATATTTTTTATTAACTATTTTAATTGTTTAAGTGGAATTACCAATTTCAACATTAAAAGTTCAAAGCGGTCAACAAAACAACTAAAAATATTTTTGAATCCCACTTTTCATTGAGCAAATTCACATAAAAGGTGACTTTGTTTTTTTTTTTAACTACAAATAGTTTTCTATTCCTCCCAAGGACTTACGGTAAATTATAAAGTAAAAATAATTTCACAATGCGTATATTTTTGATAATTGTTTTTGTCCAACTGGCATCAGTTATGAGCATACCACCGGTAAGTTTATTAAAATATTTAATGACTTTTTATATTACACTGTAAAAAATCGCGGGTAATTACGAATTTCATTTAAATCCGGATTTGCTTCGCCACTCAAAGTTCTGGAGTTTAAAAAAAATCACTCCGCATACGATGTAAATGGGGAGTTTTTTTTTCAGATGAGTGATTTCGGAGTGATCTGGATTTTATTTGAACCCGCATTCACTCCGCACTAGAGTTTCAATATCAAAATAAACTCTTCTTCAGAATGAATTTTCCTCCAAGGGAAATAAATAATTCACTCCACAAATTTTTTGTAATTATTATTTTATTTATAAGAGAAGGCATCGACATCATGATCCGGAATTCGCTCACTGCCCAAAGTACCCGAGTTGTTTTGAGGTAATGCTATCAATTTTGAGTAACACGCCGATAGACACATCATCATTAATAGTCAATAATGACTATAAAGCTACTGCTTTGTGTCTTTTAAATCATCATGGTGTCGTAAGTTTATGATTTTTTTTTAATGATCGCTAAATTTAATTCTATTGCAAGTAATTAAGGAGAAAAATTATTTTAAATTATTCAATAGTTCGACATTGATAAATCGATGAACTTTGATATAATGTGTAAGATATCGAAGGAGAATACAATAAAGAACATTGGAATTCCGACTATTGAGCAAATGCATGCTTCCCGTCATTGTTTTCTACTAAGTAATATACGAAATATTTCATTTTTAATTATCAAATTTTTTTTAAAAGTAACTAATACATTTATCTTTTTTTACAGAGGGTGCTTCTGCAGCTGAAACTTTCGATATGGTCAGCAGATGTGTCCAAAAAGATGTCGAATATAAATGATCATAAATATTTTGTATGACTACAATCTGTGTTAAATAAACACTTCCAATGAATTTAATTTTTGAATCATAATTAAACCTGACTACTGAATTAAAAGAGATTTTTGATAAATTTCTTGTTTTTAAGCTTTGAAAAAATAAAATTATAGATAAAAAAATTAAGATTCGTATTTCCGATGGAATAATTTATCAAATAAAAAAAATAAAATTTCCCAGCGTAAATTAAAAACTATTATTGAAGTAATTTGTATTTCTTTGTACTAATGACGTTAATGTAGTTCAAGATAACTAATTAAAATTACACATAATTTACTTATATTTTATGACTTGGATTTTAACGAATTAATTATTAGTCTGTTAAAAAACCTAAGTAATTAAAAACAGTATTTCTGTACTGTAATAGAATTAATGGATTTTCAAGGTAAATAAATTAATTTAGTCAAAAGTATATAAAGGCTCCGCTTTTATCGTATTGGAAACACAATTAAGTGATTTGCTCATAAACAAGCAGCGGTAGTTTTTAAAAAAAAGTATTTTAATTATTCACAATGAAAATTGCAATGTATTTGCTTTTAATTGTTGGTTTTATACAACTTTTGTCAATTGAATCGGTAAGTTGATTCTCAAAACACTAGTACTTAATACCTAATTTACTTGTTTGATATTCGACTGACTATTTACTATTTTCTATATAAATCATGATTATTGTTTTTTATTTATCTAAGGCACCGGCTCAGCGAACTAAATTTAGCTTTGATCAGTGTCCGAAATTCGCGAGTCATTTTTCGCTGTTATATACAACTATGACTGGACAAATAAATAATATATCATCCCTATTATTGGGTCCAGAAACTCTAGTTCCTTTGGGTCTGCCATGTCTATATAAGAAATTTGGTTTGGTAAATAAACTTATTTATATTTTATTGCGAAAATAGCAGACCATCGATGGAAGGAAAAGTGGGGTAAAATGAGACGCTTTACTATTGATCCTTTGATATCAAAAATTTCAAATTGGCCGTCCGGTCGAATTCCCTTTCCCACCTTTTTTTAAATTTTAATGTATGGTATCTCATTATTTCTCATTGTCTCGATTTGCCCTACTTACCCCTATAAATTTTATATTATAAACTTAAGAAATTATATTGATTGAAAAAAATATTTAAAAATGCATACAAATAATAAGTTCATTGTTTATGAAAAAAAAAAAAAAAAAATGCGGATGTCTGCTATTTTCAGTACCATATTTAACTCATGTAATTAAAAAAAAATTATGTTATAGTTTAATGACGATAAATCAATTAATTACAATTTATATAAAAAACTGATGTTGGAGACTGTTGGAATAATGGGTCAGTCCCAAGAAAATCTTGAAAAATATTTAAGTCTTATCCAACATTGCTACTCAAAAAGTAAGAAAATTAATTATTAACTGTAATATTTAAATATGACAACAATAATATTAAAAAGATGAATTTTTTAATGCATTAATTACTTTCCATTGAAATTAATATTTTATTTTATTTATTTTTTACAGAAGGTGCTGATGAATTTGAAACTTTTACGCAAGTAGCGGAATGTGTCAATAAAGTAGAATTTAGTCCGAATTAATAATGTCAAAACTAATACATTTATTCATTATGTAAAATATCATTTTTTTTATTTATTGATCCCCATTTAATGATTAATGCGTTGTAAAAACTATTTAGAATCTTCAACTAGATTAAAAAAGTAAAAAAATTAAGTAATTAAAAATTATTATTATGACACCGTATTATCGACATATTCAAGGTAAAATAATTAATAAAATAAAAAAATGAACTTGTCATTAAAAATAAAGCTCAAAGATCATTTGAAAACAAACGTATTATACTTCTTCTTGCTGGCAGTGCTAGTGCTAATGTAATTAAAAATGATTAATTGAAACAAAGAAACACAAATGACTTTGTTTTTTATTTCTTATCAAATTAATTGTAAAAAACTTGTCTAAGCCAAAAAAATAAAGTAATTAAATTGAAATAAAGAAACACAAATGACTTTGTTTTTTTCATCTCTGAATTAATAATTTTCGATCATTTTATTGCCTTTTAAAGACGATTGGAAATTTACAACTAAATTAAAAAATTATGTCTCTCAAGAAATTATTGAGGATAAAAAAATAAAGTAATTAAATCGAAATAAAGAAGCGCAAATGGCTTTGTTGCTTTTTATTTCGAAATTGATAAATTTTTTGATGACAAAAATACATTATAGTAAACTGTAAATATTTATTTATCGACACTGAGGGCCAGTTTTTCAACCCAAGATTTCGTAAACCCAGGGTTATAATACTATTGTAAGTTTATCTATATATTGTAAACATATACTTACAATAGTATTTTAACTCCAGACTTAAGAAATCTTGGAATGAAAAACTGGCTGTCAGTAAATATCATTTGTTTACTATGAATAAAAGTTTTATTTAAATAAAATGAGAAACATACAAGTAAATAAATATACTTCCGGCCCGTGACTGCAAGACAATCTACAAGGAGTAGAGGTTGCAGACACGGGACTATGATATCGCTTAGCAAAGCCCCTCAATTTTTCTAAGTCCGTCTAAGCTTTGAAATCAGCAGATTGTCGTGAATTTCTACCGTCAATAGGTATTGAAAATTAATTTATTTGTTGAGTTATACATAAAATGAGTTTTGTATTTTTTATTGATAATAATTCATCAAATGTTAATTTTATGACTGGAGCAATTGTGGATTCTGAAAAAGCATTTTGAGAGCAATTTTTTAGTATACCGTTCATTAAAATATATTAAATTTTCGCGCCAACTTTATAGTGGTTCAAAATTTTCTTTCAACTTTAAGATCTACGGTCGGTTAGTAAGAAAGTCAACGCCATCTAGTGAATCGACTTGATACGATTTCATTATAATAAATATAACCTTATAATTTATTATATTTATCAAAAACGTGTTCTTTGACATCAACAACGTGTTGAAAATATAATAAAATAATAATATATAAGACAAGTGATTAATAAAAATGAAAATAATAACCGAAAGTGAAGGTGTCAAAAAACGCAAGAGAGTTTCAAAAAAAAATAAAATATCCTGGCGTAAAAATATCGATATCCAGGATGTCGATGACTTTCTTGAAGACAAAAGGTTAGAGGAACGTCTGGGTAAACCATTTTCTAAAAGAACAGCCGCTGAATTATTTACCGTTGACACTAAACCCGACGACAAACTCGGAAATCTAGAAAATGTTCCCGAGATAACCAGCAAAGCTGCTTACAGACTCGCACTTCGTAATTCGGAGCCGAAATGTTATTCCTCATTGAAGTCAACTTCAGCAGTACCAGATCCCATCGCGAAACGAAACCGCGTCAGGACACCAGAGGAACGTAAGAATCCCATAACACGACGAATTGAAATGCTGAGAAGAATGAACGGCCAGTTGAAGTTGAAAGAAAGAAACGCTATTGAGAATAAACGTTTGGCTGAAGCTAAAAGAAAAAGTAGACCAAAACGTGGTGAATATAAACTTGATGCCTGGGATATTACACCTGAACAAGTCACGGAAATAAACTCCCAAATGGACACACAGTGGCTGAGTTCTGATACTATCAGACATACTCTGGCTAACAAGGGATTAAACAAACGTAAAACTCCTGGTTCCGTTCATAAAAAAACTTCTGTACTACCAGCAATTGAACCTCCACATCCTGGAATGTCTTATAATCCATCGTTTGAAGACCACCAGGATTTACTAAGGAAAGTCGCTGAAAAAGAAATGAAATTAATCAAAGAAGAAAAACATCTCGAGAGAGTCACCACCAAAATGTTTAAAAAAGTGAGTAACTTGATGATAAATCATTTAAATAATTATATTAAATTAGTAATTTTTAAAATTATTACTTGTAGGTAACACCGGAACAAAAAGAAGACAATTGGCTGAAAGAATCATCTGAAGGTTTATCACTTGGAGATAAAGAAAAGACTGAGAATGAAAAAAATGATGATGATGATGATGATGGCGTTTTGAAATCAATAAACCCGCCGGTTAAGAGAAAGAAAAAGACACTTGTGCAGAGACGGAAACAGAAGGAACAGAGAAAGTTGAAGCTGGAGTTGAAGAAAGGAAAGATGGAGAAGAAGAAAGTCAGTGATTTGTACAGACTGAAAATGCTGAAGAAGAAGATTGAAGTGATTGAACACAAGAAGCAAATTTTACATGAGAAGAGAGAGAAATTAAATGCCAAGAAAGCTCTTGAGCCGAAGGTCCTGTCCAAGACCAAGTACGAAGAGCCGGAGCTTGACTTCCAAATGGGACATGAGCTGACTGGTAATTTACGCAGCACCAAACCCACCACTAGTTTACTCAGTGATCGGTTCAAGTCTTTGCAGCAGAGAAGTATTGTTGCGCCTAGCAAAAGAGTATTGTACGTATTTGTAATTTCATTACTTGATTGCAATTTATTTTTGTATAAAATAATGACAATTTTTTTTTCTGCAGGGGACTCAATAAGGCGAAAGTTAAAAAGTTTATTAAAGCCGACCACAGAATTACAATGCCCAAGACTAAGAAAAATAAATAATTTTATGTTTTTTTATTGTATATTATTGCTGGCGATTAAATGGAAATTAAATTTTCTTTGTTTAATTTACGACTTCTTTAAATCTTTAATTTATTAGCTAACTTTGACAAATGAGTGATAAATTGTGTCATCGTTAGAGACAAAATTTCAGGCCCGGTATCTTCAATCTGCAGTCGAATGAAAATTAACATAGTAAACATATTTATAATTTAAATAATTAAAAGTAGATAAGTAAACCTCAAGTGCGCATGCAATGGCATATTTTACATCATACAGAGCATCAGAATATTTATCAATATTACGACGGATTTCGTCATGAAATTTTTTTGTTTCTGTCAGCTGACAAGTTTTACGGTGCAGTAAATATTTTAATTCTGCTATTTGTTCATTGGAACAAGAGATTGCGGACTGTAATTTTTCCATCCGAGTATCGTAGTCATTTAATATTGTATCAGAAATCGGAGTTA
Source organism: Microplitis demolitor (assembly GCF_026212275.2). Classification (NCBI taxonomy): domain Eukaryota; kingdom Metazoa; phylum Arthropoda; class Insecta; order Hymenoptera; family Braconidae; genus Microplitis; species Microplitis demolitor. The sequence continues at coordinate 17,856,894 of NC_068552.1, forward strand.
CATTATTGTAGTTTTTAGCCATTACTTCAATTAGTTTTTTTTGTGATTTTAAAGCCGTCAAATTATTGTTCGTATTCCACTGACTCTGTCTTATAGATTCGGAATTTCTATTTAAAAAAAAAATACTTGAAAGATCAAGAATTATCAGTCATAAATGAATTCATTACTTGATAATTGAACTGTTATCTTTTTTATTAGTCATGTATAAATTAATAAGATCCAGTTCGTCGCGTATTGCAGCATTTTCATTAAATAATTTATTTATAGAATACGGAATCCTCTTCACATTATCGCAGGCTAATGACTCAGACAGTTGGAAAATTTGTGTCTTTAAATCATCCATCAGTCTAAAAAAAAAATTCATGTCAAAAATAAACATTCTTTCAATTTTACACAAATTTTTACTTTGCGTGAAATATTTTAGATTTGACATCAATTTGATTAAATTTATCCGCCAGCTTCTTTTCTTTCTCTATTAAAAAATGATCATTTTCGTTTATCTTTTCTCGAATCGCTTCTTCATTATTATGAAAGTCTTCCAGAGAATTTATTTTTGCATCTTAAAAAAAGCTTTCAATAATTTCGAGACTTTTTTAAAATTAATTTTATTTACTTGTGATTTTAATCTGCGACAAAAGTTCTATGCGCGTAGTCTCGTGCATCTGTTTGATGAAATTAATTTTACAGTCATGCCGATTTTGTTCATCGACCCGCTGATTAATCAAAGTGTCAATAGCTTTCTGTGCATCAGCTATTTTAGATAATTTAGCTGATAAATTTCTATTGAGTTCGGCGATTTCGTTTGTCGTGTCAATGTCCTTAGAAGTTATGTCCCGTTCAGTCTCGTCGTGGATCTCGGAAAGTTGTTCATTTCGCGTCTCCAACCTGCGGAAACCATTAAAGCAAACATAAAAATTAAAATTATAATTAATATTGTCATAAATTACCTTTGGATGCGTTTTTTAATGTCATCAATTGTAATTTCATAGAAAATTCTCTCGACATTATTCGGATACTCGAGAGGTTTTTCATTTTCTTCAGTCATTTTTCATTTTCATTTAATATAATAATCTATATATATATTTAATTGGTTATTAAATTTAAATAAGCGCGTACTTCAAATGATTGAGCAGAAAAAAAAATTGAGTCTTCATAAAAAATAAAAGATAAATTTTTATTCAGAAATTAATTCAGTGGAAGCATTTAATTTTTCCAATAACTCATAAATATTTAAAAGTTTTTCTTTGAAATTTCCATCAGCTTCACAAACTTTGCAATCAACGGTTTTAATTTTAACCGCCAAATCACTAATTAATTTTCTAACAGATCCCAAAAGTTCATCAAGTTTTTTCATGCGTCTGCTGTCAATCTGCGCTTGCTCCAAAATACTTGTCCTGGAATCCTCAGCTTCTGTGACATTTTTCTCCAGCTTATCTTTCTTCTTAAAATTATCTTGATACTGATCTTCGTAGCTTCTTACAAGATCCTCTTTGCTCGCGGCGTGGGATCTTATGCGCATATTATTGGTCTTGATTCTAGAGGCACTCAAATGATCCTCCAGCAATGATTCTATAATTTTATTCCTATCCAGAACTTTATTCAGCGCAATCTCTGCTTCCTTTTCAAATAGCGAAGCACGTAGACGTGCATTTTCTTCTTTTTCTTTGCAACTCTGCATTTTGTCTTCCAGATCTTGGCAAACTTTCAACATTTTATCCAATTCTAAATGCAGAGCAATGTTTTCACGAACTGCACGATGAGTCGCATCAGCAATACGGAGGTTTGTTGCTTCTTGGAACTTTAATGCCAGCTCATTTAAACGTTCTTCCGTTTCCTTTTGCATCCTAATTTATTTTACCCGATTAAATAAATAAATAAATTGATTAATTACAATAATTTATGGAGGGAAGGGGGGGGGGAGTCTAAAAAAATAAAATTTTGCATGAAGTATTTTATAAACAGCCCGCAATTAATAGAATACTTACTTAGCTTTACCAATAATCAAAGATTTTTCAGCTTCGTAAAGAGTATCAGCATGTCGCTGCTCTTGTTCAGCCATTTGTTGTTCCTGCATCTCAAATTTCATCGTCAATTCAGCACGTGCATTCCTCCACTCCTCCAATGCATTTAATTTTCCGGCTGTTAATTAAATTGTAGTGAATTATTTAAAATCTTATAAACTTTATTATTAAATGAGTAATTTATTAAACGTACCAACTAATTTAACTTCAGCATTTAGAGTAGTTTCCATATTATGATAGTCTTGTAACATAGTATTTTCTTTTAATTTAAATTCATTCTGTTCTTCTTTGCGTAATTCTTCCATAGCTAAAAGTCGTTCGCTTAATTCACGCGCCTCTTCAGTTTTCTGATGTAAAATTCTTTTTAAATGCGCGATTACATCAGAACGATCATCTTCCAATTGACTTAATTTATTTTTTAATGTCTCAACTTCACCTTCAAGAACTTCATTACGACTACGGAGTCTAAAAGTAATTAATAATAAATACCAATAATAATAATAATAAATAATAATTAATAGACAATACCGTGCAAGTATTCGATTATTATCAACAATCTGCTGCTCAAAAAAAACAGTATCGCGTTCACTGATACTAGATTTTTTTCGAGCTTTTTTTTCTTTATCCTTCTTCTTTTTCTTCGGCATCCCGCTCTAATAAAATTATCAAATATTTTTAAAAACTATTTATAAAATTTAAATTAATAAAAATAAATAATAGAAAACGCAGAAGGTTTCATAAAACACAAACTCATGTTTCTTGGTTGCCATGGTAAATAAATAATTCCTATCGATTGGCTTTGATTTTATTTTTTATTGATAATAAATTCAAAAATATATATATTTTTTTATAAGAATTTATTCATTTATTTTATTTTATTTTTTTTTTTTTTTCTACACTCTTTTCTATCATAATACAAACTTCAGTCATCAACAGGTATTTGGTTCTTGACAATAATTTTATTTATTTTTTTTTACTTTATCGCTTGATAACGTCGAAGCACGAGAGTATAATCATAATTAGTTTTTCAAACTAATGTAATCCGACGTTAATTTTCTTTAGAATTAAGTTTTAAGTCAATTTTAATAATTATTACACTGGAAAATAAAATTAGAAAAAAAAAAAAACGAGTAAAGATTTTTCAACAGCCGAGTAGTACGTTAGCGCGCGAAATTTAATTATAATTAAAAAATATACATGAAACCACTTCAGCACGTGTACAAATTCAATTAAAATTTACATTAAACGCGTTCACTCGCTTCCGTACGTAGAAAAAAAATCAATTAATTAGTAACAGGAGGAACGTTAACTTCGGCTGCTGGTCCGGGTCCTGGAGCAGCTCCAGTTCCGACTCCAGTTCCAGTTCTTGCTGGTGCAGCGCCGGCTCCTCGTTGCGGTTGCGGAGGCTGCGGCCTGCGGAAGTAAATCACGAGACTCAACATTCCCGTCAATACACCAATCACATATAAATCCCAGTTCTGTCCTAGAACCTGGTCCCACTTGGCCAAGTGTTCATTAAAACTAAACTCTTTGAGATAGTCGATGCCAAATAATAGATAGAGTTTTATAAGAGCCAAAGCAACGGGGATTCGCGCATCGGGACTCGCTTCTGCCGCCAAATCGTAGCAGCGTTTAGCTAAATGACGATCTTGGGCTAGACCGAGTCCACGTTCGTGCATGTAACCTAGGTTGAATATTGCCTGCGCATTGTGCTGTTGTTCGGACGCTTGTCGGTAATATCGAGCAGCTGCTTCGTAGTCTACTTTCGTTCCTCGTCCATAGTAATGCGCGTCACCCAGTTTTACCTGTTGCAGCAAACGATAAATAAGTAATCGATCAAAAAGTTATCTGGGTTAAATAATTATTTACCTGAGCTGGTGAGTAACCTTGAGCTGCAGCACGTGCCCAGAAAGCCAGCGCCATCACAAGCCCTTCCTCAGGAGTCAAGACAGTAACTTCACCCTTCTCCAGGATGTACGCGGAATTACTTTGAGCAACTTCGTAACCCATTTCCGCGAGGAGTGCGTACCGTACGAAAGCCTGATCGACTCTTCCTTCCCGGTAATCCGAATGCGCTGTCATCATTTGGTCACTCCACTTACCGCGTTCGCCGACGTTTTTGAATAACTCAACGGCTGCTGAGCAGCTTCGCATCATTCCCGTACCCGTTGCGTGCATCTGAGCTAAATTATAAAATGCCAGCACATGTCCAGACTGACTTGCGAGGTTGAAGTACTTGTTTGCCATTTTATAATCACGCTTTACACCTGTCCCACCTATTGGACAATTAATTGAAGGCATCAATGACAGTGTACTGAGCTGAATTAAAATTTAAATAAAAGTTTTACTTACTGAAATACATGTTCCCTAATTGTAATTGGCCATCAACCCAACCTTGATCAGCAGCTTTGCTAAAATACTCCAAAGCTTTTGTGGTATCACGTTTAACTCCTCTTCCATACAAATACATCAATCCTAGACCACTTTGTCCTACTGGATTACCATGTTTTGCTGCTTTTGAAAAATATTTATAAGCTGTATCGTTATTCTGTTCTACTATATCACTTCCTTCTAAATAAATCTATAAAATAATTAATGACAATTATTAATTATCAAACATATCCTAAATAAAAATATATTTAATTACACACCTTTCCCAAAAATGCCATAGCAATAGGATTACCAGCGTTGGCGGCGTGCTGGAAGTAGTTAAGAGCTCGTTGATGATCCAGCGGAACACCTCTGCCGCCTTGATAATGCAGCTGACCTAGTCCGACCTGGGCCTGAACATCTCCGCGTTCTGCCAGCAACTGATAGTACTCAATCAAATCATCATCCAAAATACCAGAGTTATACTCAGGATTTTCTTGCTCGTCCAGTAGTCTGATCCGCTGAACAACTGGACCTCCACTCAGTGTTACTTGGTCCGCAACTTTATTGGCGACTTTCCGGTAAAAACTCAACGCACTTTCGCACGACGGACGAGTCGACACACCGGCCCAGTATCTGTAGCCAACGGCCATTTGCGCCCGGGTATCACCGCCTATGGCAGCGATCGTGTAGTGCAATAGAGCTTTTGCTTGCGACGCGTTCACTCCACCTAGACCCATCGCATAGAAAAATCCCATCCCCATGTGTGCTGATGGTAATCCCGTTTCTACAAGCTCTTTAAATGTTTGCAGAGCCGCTGGGATGTCTTGACTAGCTGAAGGCAGACCAGTTTGCGTTCCTAGTAGCTGAGCCCACGCCAACATCGATCTCGCTTCCGCATGGCCTAAAGTTGCTGCTCCAGTTATCAGTTTGTATGCCTCTGCTTTATTACTTCTCGTGGCATTCAATATAGTCTGTGCTTTATGAAACAATTCCTGAGCTAAAAAAAAATAAAGACTCGTTAATAAAAAAAATAATTTTTAATATTTACTGCAGTACCTTCTATTTGCTCAGGTGTCAAAGGCTCTTTGACTTGTTCTTCCTCATCATCTTCAAGGATACCCTCCTCAACGTCTTCCTCCCATGCCGGCGATTCTTCATCACTCTCTTTAGACTGTTTCGTCGTTATTTCCGAGAGGAATGACTCTGTCACCGGTACTAAATTAAGAATCGAATCTCTGAAAGCTTTAAGCTCACGTAGTCTTTGATGCACATTCTCCCAATCATTCAAACCATCATCATCATTATTAACAGTACTATCATCCGAATCTTCATCATCTTCAATAGCCGTCTCTGTAATATCATTTTGCGACAGCTGTTCTCGATGAGACTTTCTTTCATTACTATCATCAGTTTCATCCTTGTCCTTGGTAAGTTCTGCAGTGGTAAGCATCAATAATGCTAACCACAGCAGAAACACAAACTTATGGCTCGGCTTCATTTTAATATTTCTAATTACTACTTTTATAAATTATTTACAATTTAATAACACATCGACGTGACGTCCATCGATCTCCAATATTGTCTTTTTTTTATCAAGTCACTTATCATCAGCAATTGTCAATGCATACGTGGACATCATAGCCTTTCTTTTTTTGTTTCTGTATGACATCTAAAAACTTAATCATCACATGTCGATTTATTTTAAATTTTATTTACTAACCAACCAAATTATTTTAATTCAATTATTCAATACCTTATTAATTGTCAAGTTATAACAATTAGTGTTTGTTATTGTGCTTCAATAAATTATTGGAGTGAAAAAAAATAAAAAAAATAATAACAGAGAACTGACCATCCGCTGAATCAGCTGTTTTTTTAAGTGTTCCTCAGATTCGGTATAAATGGGAATATTTTTAATGGAGGAAATTTATTTATTGCGATGATTTTATTTTTTGTCTCTATTTGTCGTCGCTGTATGATATCACGTTGACTGATTTTTAAATAATTTTTTTTAGTTGCATTTCTGGATGATATGACGACACGTACTTCTTTTTAAATGACATACAAAAGACACATACACGTTGAGCTTCCTGATTGGTATAAATGATAATTTCAGTATTTAGCACTCACATAAAATAATAACTTTGATCACATGATAAATTTATGTCAAAATCCTAAAATTTATCATTTATAAATTTTTAAAATAATAAAATATTATTTATTTTTAACATTTGACTTTTTTTAAACGGCGCATGGATAAATTTTAATTTGTATTTTTTAAAAACTCCATATTGTTGTTTTATTTTATTTATTTTTTTTTAATTATTTTTTTGAATTATCATTTAATAATAAATTGTAATTTATTATCACAAATAATCAAAATGGGTTAGAATAATAAATTATAGTCATTAGATTGGTAGCACTGTGCGAACGTGGCCATTTTTTAAATATTTAAACCTTGGTGGCAGGGGGTGCGAACTAGCGGGAAAATTTAAATTTTGAGTTGTGCGAAAAAAAATTCAGAGCCGGAAAATTTTTAAAATACACCAGAGATGTCGCCGCTGGACAGAAAAATGCTGCTGTCTAGCGGAAAATATGAAAAATATTTTCAATGTTTTCTTATACACAAACATATGATCTGATAAATATATGATATGTTAAATTAAATACATATACGAGTAACAATAATTACACGCGATAGTATGCGTACTGTATTAGCTGTCAAATGATAATAGTGGAGTGAATAAAAAAAAACAGACGATTGTCCAGATTCTAAACACAATAATGTGACAGTTGAATAATTAATAATAATTAATTGTAAAATGCATAATTATTATTTGTTAATATTTATTTATGTTGTAAATACGTCTTCAGGATCTCCAAGAATCGTAAGTTTAATAAATATTTAAATAATGTCAAACGATTTTTGTTATTTTGCCTTGTTCTGTTTTGTTTAAAAAGTAGATCATGCGAGTTATCAAAGTCCATTAGCTTATTTCATTTCTCTAGCTGTCACTTTTGCTGAATAATTAATTTTAATTTGTTAAAATTTTGAATGAGGTTAATGATAACGAAATTTCAGTAGCACCTTGAAAGTCTGTCGTTATGGAAACAAAGACTATACATTGTCATTTTTATTTTTTTCACTATAACTTTATAACTACATGGGAAAGTTTTTTAATTAATTATGTAATTTTATTTGTTCCAGCTTAAGTATGAACTGAATCCAGGATGCGGGAAAGTGTGCGATGAACGAAACTCGACAACTTTTCACTTGAGAGCCGAAGGTTCTAATGATACTTTGCATTACTTATGGGATTTTGTCGGTAATCCATCAGTACTTTTAGCAGTTACTTCAAAAACAGCTAAATTGAATATTGACTGGGATAAATATTTAACTAGACAACCAAAATCTCTTAACTTTACTGAAGATCCTTTTTATACATTTGGTGTAACAATACAGAAGGTTTGTCTTTAAATTATTAATTAGAAATTTTATTATCACTCTAATAATTATTTTTTACATTTACAGATTATTGAATTCAATGATTTGAATGATAAAGGATCGATAGATAACATAAATAATAATAATATAAATATATTAAATCCAGTTTATTTTAATTGGACAAGAAAAAGTAGAAAGCAGAGTAATGAGTTTGTAGAATTAGATATGTCAGGACATAATTATGTTGATCCTGAATTAAATATATCAAGAGCGGGAGAGATTGAAATTATTTTAAATGGATTTTGTACGTTGGAACACTCGGATGTCATACCACACATGCTGCACTCAGAAAACTCAACGCAAGTGGATTTTATAATAAATCATTTTCGCGGAAACTCGTCCTTCGAAAAAAGTCGCTTTGGATTGGAGCTCATGATTGTCAGCATGGGAAATCCTAGTTCAACTATGATGATTGACACGAAAAAAAGTTTGGATGACGAATATACTCCGGGGATATTCGAGGTAATGTTTTTATTATACCCATTAAAAATATGTAAATTTTAATTAATTATTAATTAATAAATTAAAATCACAGACTGTCGAAATGAAAACTCCGGAATTAAATACTAAAAACAAAAAACGTGAGTCCGGTTATTTACAATGGAGACCAGTCTCATATTTAACATCACATCGGGATGTTACCAGTTCAACAGATACAATTTATTATAATTTAGTAAACTGCTCAAATATTTATAATAACTCACTTTTATATGCCTTCTATGGTGACGAAAGCAATAATTTATTAATAAATAAAATAAATGTCACTATCGGTTCTTCTGGGGATGGATTTTACAAGAAAACAAATTACGCTACTTGGTAATTTAAATTTATAATTATAATTATTAATTAATATATGTTGGAATTTTTTAAAAATAATTTTTGTTTTTTATTCAGGACCTTCCTTGTTGGCTATGGAAATCCACCAGGTGAACAGTTTTCATACCTAGTGATCTTGATAATATCAATAGGTGTTGGATTACCATTACTAATAATGTCAATCGCTGCCATTTATACTTGCATACGCAGATTTCCAAGACGAGAGGCTAGTAGATTATTAAATACGTAGTAATAAGATATCTTATTATACTTAAAAAAAAAAAAAAAAAAATTGACGAATTTATATTTTTTAACCATCGAAATTAATTTTATAAATGATAATTAGACTATCATGACAACTTTTGTATAATTACGTTAAAAGGCTGACGAATGCATTACTATTAAGCATTTATAACTAAAAAATATTAATTACTTAGTTTAAAAAATAAATTTTACTATTAAAAAAACGAAAACAATGTGTTGATGGTAATTATAAAAATGTAAATTAAGTGTATAGTAATCAGGTGGCCATGAAATGATTTGCGACAAGACGACGAATGTCGTGAGTCGTGTGTCCATCAGCAAGTATATGGGCGAGCTTACTGACGTGGTCATGGGTATGGTCGGGGGTGTGATCAACGTTTTCAGGTGAAGATAGTAATAAGAGTGCCGCGGTGTGGTACCGTGTTCCTGGCAAGCGACTATAAAGAAAAGCGGGGAACTAGGTGGAGGAAGTAGGGGAGGAGTATTTCGCACTGGCAGAGGAGGGGTGGACTTTCATTGATCCACTCGCAGCACACACTCGTCGATGGTATATTCACAAATCCTGCTTTGGTATAATATTAACTCAAACTATTTTTACAAAGGTCTATTAGCCTATCATCATTTAATGCCCCTTTGATAAATTTTTATCCGGAAGATAGACTTAAATTTATTTACTGAAGGAATTTTTCGCGCGCAGGTTTAATATTTAAAAAATTATCCAGTTAGTTTTTAAATTCAGGGAGTTTGCGGGTGTCATTGCTGCTAGATTATATAAAGTAATATATAATAAATATAGTATAGAGAAAATATATAAAAAAAATGGTCAGAAATAACGTGTATTAACGTTCTGTACAAAATCAATGGGCAGCTTGAGTGGGGGATGATTCGTCCGGATTTGGAATCGCGGATGCGTCACGGGGTGGTTAGAGAACTGAGTGGGGATTGGGAGGGTTGTAATATAGTTCGTGGAAAGTCCGCGGAGCGATGTTGGCGCAGGACGATGCAGTAACATCCGTGCTCGGGTCGGTTTGTCTCCCCGCGATTTGGACACCAACCTTCAAGACTGCCTCCGTTTAAAACAAATATTTAAAAAATATTTTATTTAAATCCTTAACACTAATAACAGTAACTACTAAACCAAGTTATTTATAATAATAATAATAACAACAATAATAATAAATAATAAATAATAACTTCAGCAAGAGAATAATCGTCGGGACTCTTAATTATTTTTAGTGGATTAATAAAAACGTAATCTAGGCAATGGTTGGGGTGCACACGCGGTGATTACACAATTCGGTAAAAAAAAAGGACTCTACTGCAGAACGGATGGAGAACGTAACTTAGGAATAAATAAATAAAAGTAAATAAAAGTTTAAATAAAATGAAAATAAAATAATTAAAAATGTGTCCGTGACATCTCAAAGTAAAAGACAATCTCTCCAAGCACCTGGTTCCTGAGTGAACTGACACTTGGTAAATTACTATCGAAATAGGATTCGCTTCTGTGACATGACACTGCTGTGAGAGGTGTGACTATCACTTTATTTAAATAAATAAATTTTAAGTACGTTTAAAAACCACGCACACAGTAACGCACCCTCTCACTTGTTATGCGTACGAAAAACTCTGATAGCTAAGCTGAGCGGTTGAGGATTTAAGGGTTGATCGTTAGGTAGTCGTACATAAATATTAGCAGTGCTGAGTGAAAGTAATGACAAGCCATCGATGAGAGCCTGAAATGTTAACACAAACCGAGTTTTATGCTCTATTTATTCACTACACTTTCGTGTAGTATGATAGGGGGCGGGTCCTTGCAGCTGCGATGAAGGTGACGGACGAAATAATGGATTATTTCGGGGACTGCTCGGGACACCAAGTGTGCTTGTTCTCTTATGTTTTTGCTTAAGTGCTGTGCTAAAAAATAGAGTGTTGTGCACCGTAAGAGTAAGAAGAGGAAGAGAGAGAAGTTGATAATTAAGAAAAAAAAAAAAAAAAAAATTAGATAATTAAATAAATAAAAGAAGGGAAATTTAATAATAAACCCAGCCAAGGCCCGCGGATACATCTCCAGAGCCCGCCCCAAAACATCAGTGCCTATTCTCCTCTGTATCGCTTATTTCCTGCATTAAACCTCAACTGTATATATATACATACATTATATACCTATATACATATATAGATACATATAAGTATATATATTTATTTATATATGTATGAAAAAAGTGACACCCGTTGTGTAAGTACTCTTTCTCTATCTCTATCTCTGTCAGTATTTCTCTTTACGTTGCGTTACGTTGCAGTATTACGTTATTTTATTTTTATATATATTGTTACAATTTTATATATTTTTTTTACACTCCTAAAGTAATGGCGCAACCTTTTGACCTTCCTGCACGAGTCTACCGTCGAATCGCTGGTCAATACGACAATACGGTTTACAAGACGCGTATTGATCACGACACGCGTATGAGAATGAAGTTAAATATATGGAAAAATATATTAAATAATAGTAATAAATAAATAAAAATACAAAGTTATGAATAGAGGCGGTCTGACGGTAGAAAATATAATAAATATGCTAAACTGTAAAGTAGGAAAATGTAACTACTTATGGCTATTTACAGTAACTATTACAATCCAGGCTATACTCGACACTTTTTGCCACAGACTTATGACTTAAAGTGCCTCGTTATATTATTTATTTATTCGATATGTTAAATTTACGCTGCCCTAACAGATTGTAATAGACATTGTGAATCATTTATTATTATGTTACATCGTGAAAAGTCTTGCGGGCAAGTGACTAGAGGCCAATCGATGTAAAAATACGTCAATTATTTTGCCCTATTGAACCTATCAGCTGATTAAACCTTATATATATACATACATACATACATATATATATATATACATCCGCTTCTCAGTAGTAGTCAAATTAAAGCTATCAACAAATAATAATAATAATCATTAAAGAAATGAGCTCAACAAAGGATAAAAACATGGGCAAGTAGTTTGAAAGTAGTACGAGTACACATAGCGCCAGCCGGTGAAAGGAGTGCAAGTTGAGTGCAAGCGTACTTAGATCTGGTCATTGAACGAGAGTGCGGCTACTGCGCCATCCGCATCTATCATCGTTTGATCTTTTAAACTAATATCATCTTACTTTTGCCAGGGTTTTTGCCTCTCCACCTCATCTCCATATCCATATCATTACTATACCTCTTGCTCTATATATATATATATATATATATATATATATATATATACATGCGGCTCTTAATCTGTCTCACAATTCACGTCCGATAGACGGTAGGGTTTTACGTGGGCGCTGATTAAAGGACTGTCTCATATCGCACATACGCTTCCACTCGACTCGGGTGAACTTTCAATGAGCTTGACTACTTGGTTACTTGGTTACTTGCTAACTTGCTACCCTCTAGCTTTAATACCTCAGCGGGAAGAAATGCCAAGAGTCTATTAGAACGGATGATTGGCTTCGACAGAGGCCAAGGCTGCGCGCGCTTTGTCAAGCATGCCACGGTTATAATATTATAGATATATACATATATATATGTACATATACATATATATATATATACATACCTCAGCAGAAGGATGACACTAAACAATGTGCCGTGTGTGCATACATGCTCACGATACATGTACATGTATATTGATATATTTATGCATGTATGTATAAATATGTTGATATATATGTAGCCAGTGAAAATCGCCGAGAGAATTGTCACGAGAGCGTGTGTATGTACTCTTGGGGGCTTGGTAACGAGAATACACGCTTCTCGAGCTATCGAGCTTATTGATTTCATCCCTGGCCCGATGTTTCTGTCATATTTTTTATTCTTTATTTATTTATTTACCCGTCTATTTATGAATTTTACTTTTATTATTATTGCGGCTATTATTTTTATATTATTTATTAAATTAATTATTTATTCATTTTTAAAAACAAGTTACATGCTCGGCACAACATATCAAATACGTAAACAACTCACGACAAGCTTATAATAATTATCATTATCCTTATTGCTGTTGTTATTATTGTTTTAATGTATCACTGTCGTGATTGTGAAACCGTAATTCCAGTGAATCGTTAAAAAGTCAATTAGAGAGACCCAGCATTGTGTGTATGTTTTATGTATTTTTTTTTTTTATTTATTCTTTTTTTTTTTTGTTTTGAATGTACAGTGGCAACAAGAGTGGAGTAACGAAGCAATAGCAGGTCAGTAGGCCGCGCGCAGACCCTCAGTCGCGTAATTCTTGTGAAGTGTATGTATATATGTTGTGTGTTTAATGCATATAGAGGGCAGAGTCACGCGCATGACCCCGCGCTATGGGATCGGGGCCGGCATCAGCCAGCGTGTTTTCAGCCTAGACTACTCTATACTCTATACTCTGCCAAGTAAACTCTTGGCTCTGTTGTGTAACCCCACTTATACTGTACCATTTTATTGTTTCACTCTACTTGTCATTGTGTGATACCTCAGCTCACCTCTACATTTGAATTCCCGCCAATGTCATGCCGCGGCACCCCATACTGACACCATTATTTTTTAATGCTATGGTCACCTGTCACACGATTTATTTATGAGTAATTAATTGTCTTCACTAAAGCTGACTCTTAAGGCTAGATATTTTGTTCAATTAGATGTCAATTAAGTTTTTCGATGACTAGAATAGTAATTATTATTATTATTATTATTATTATTATTATTATTATTACAACGACAAGTATGAAGAATAGTTACAAGTTTCTTTGAATCAGAGAGTCAGGTAAACGTTAATGCGGTGCGGGTGGCATTATGACGCTATTGGTGGAAGGGTAAAGAGGGGATTGGGTGGTTGAAATGGCCATGCGGATAGAGGTAGTAACTGGGTCAAACCGGTATTTATATTTCGCTTGTATTGAGAACAGCAAATAATGTTTCTATTAAATCGAGTGATAACTATCGCCGCTGTAACGTTTAATCCCTCATATAAATATACATAGGCACACAAAAAGTGTCAAATTAAATAAATAATTGTTTAAAAAATACTGAAAGTAATATCAGGAAGTAGTAGACTTGGGGTGGTCTATTGAGGCGAGCGATCGGTTGTTCGTAACTGATAATGACGGACTATTGAGCGATGGGTGACAAGGTTCGGTTGGTTCTATTGAAGACGAGCCGAGTTATTTGGTTTGAGAGGATCGATAGGTAGGTCTCTGATGTATACCGAGTCTTAGCTCCTCTGGATGGGATTTAATGCAAGTTAAAAAAGTCAAACGACGGAAGGAACGGAGAGCAAGCAACTGCACTCTGTTCCGCAGCCCCAGGCGACACGGTGATGCATTTTCCTTTTCGTCTCTCCTCAGATCTCAACTGTACTCGGCTCAGGGTTTCCGCCACTGGATAGGGCAGAATAAAGCACTGGATGTGTGTAGTATAGATGATACAAGACCAAGTCAGAGGGTGTAGTAGTAAAGAGAGCAGAGTAGTCAGACAGACGAGGAGCCAGCGGTTGAAGTGCGGTATAAGCGCCGGCGCCATTTCAAATTCTTTACCCCTTTCCCATCGACCAGATGAATCTTTTATTTTGGTTTAAATATTTCCCGTAGCCTTGCACAGTTGCCCTCTCAAATCACTCGCTATTTTTATACTTTTTAATTTCTTTCTTTGTTTTTTACTTCTATCGATTGTTTAAACTTTTTTTACACAGATTTATTTCAAAAAAATGTTACAATTTCTTTTTTTAACTGTTCCAAGTTTTGCATACCGTATTTATGTGTCATATATTTTACTATAATAATAATTTAAAAAATGAAAATTGATACATCAATAGACATGAGCTAACAAGTAACAAATTGATTTTGACTAATTAACAGTTATTATAGCAAATGTATCACTATTATTTATTCAATTGGATTATAAATTCTGAGAAAGTGGCTATTGTATGTCAGTACCATTTACAAGGTTCATGTTGTCATGACAACATTTTTCTGCAACGTCCGCGCGTCCTAATTCATGACGTCACGTTAGTGGCATCGCCGTTCACCGCGTTACCACCCTCTACCGCGTCCTCCCATTCTCTCTCTTTCTCTCTTTCTCGCTAATACATTTCTGTACCTAGTATCCTCTTTCTCGTCCCAACCCCCTTTCCTGTACACTTGGCGACGCTGCCGTCGCGATAAATACGCTAAGATGGCGCGCTACGTTTCTATCCACTTCCGCCAATGCGTCTCAAATCTAATTCCTCCGTATCAACAACAAACTTTAAATATACAATTCCTATCATCATACATTTACATACAAAATTTATAAAAATACAAATATCATATCCGATGCATTTCATTTTTTTTTTTTTTATCATATTAAATATTGATCTGACAGCCAGCAATTTAACTGATAACTTTACGAAATTATTTATTTTATTTTGTTTTCTTTTTCTTATCGTAATCAAATTGCCGAAAATAATTTGATTGACTGAATAAGGTAAAAAAAAAAAAAAAAAAAAAACAAAAAATAAAAAAAAACCATAAGAGACAGAGTCTGGTCACTGCAGATAATGAATTTTTTATTATATTAAATGAGTGAGAGGGTATTTAGATTGTCAGATAGTGATGGTTATCATTAGATAATAGGGTGTTACAAGTAATAGGGAAATAGGTAAATAAATAAAAGGTAAAAAAATATCGAAATGTGAGGGTGGAATCGGCTGACTGCTCGGCGTGCCACGATCGATATTGTTGCAAACGGAACACACCAGCAGGCTATGGAATTGCACCGACTCTCGTTCGCTACCACCGTCGGGCAGTCTGACTCGTGAAGGACTGTAGCTACTTGGGCACTGACTGTAACGTGTTCACCTACTTTCCATTGACACGCGATCACCTAATCGCTTTACTATATGCCATATATACCACCAGTTATACTATACGCTACTCTATTCTGCTGCCACACTACGGCTAAATGCTATTTTTTTATAATATTTTATTACAACATACAGTAGTACAGCAGTTTAAGTTTACCGACAATGTGAATCTATATCCGTAACTTCTTATTCAACGTCCGCTTTAATTCACGTAAATTGGCGACTGATACCTGCATACAAACTTGCCTAGTCTACTGTATGTATATTTGATCTTTCAACAATTCCCCAGATCATTTTATAATGTTTACATACTGTGTTTACGTTTCTCGGTGGGTTGGAACGGAAACTTTTATTAATGCCATTTTTTTATTTCTTTGTTCTTTGCTTATTCATTTTTTAATTGCTAATGAGTACTAAATAGTTATTGAAGTTGTTTTTTTTTTGGTTGTTGTTTCGGCAGTGACGCGTAGCTTCAAAGTCCAGGCTATGATAATTCTAATAGCAGATTGAGCACACTCGTCGTCGCTTCATGTATATGTATGTATTTTTTTTTATTATTATTATTGTAATAATGTAGTTTCTAAAAGTAAAAAAAAATTAATGAAGAAATTTATCTATTTACTGAATGGAAAATTTATTATAAATAATTTATCGCTAAAATTGCCAATTAAAATTTTTTTTATAAATAGATTATCTTAAAGTTCAAGTGGTTATCTCAAATAAATATAAGATAACATTTATATTTTTATTTTTAAATAAAAGTAGTTTTAAAAAATATTAAGTCAATAATTTATTTAATATTTAAATTATTAACGATAAGCAATTGAATAAAAATATTTTTATCAATTGCGAAAAACAATGAGATAAAAGTCATACATGCAGATAAATTTTCAGTAAAAATTACCTAAAAAAATATAATACTGAGGACATGTAGTAAATATATAAATTTTTTTCATGCACATTGAAAAACAGTAAAAATTTAGTTACTGGCTAGATGTCCTCACAGTACTAAAATTTATGTGTAATTTTTACTCAAAAATTATCTGCAAATAAAATAAAAATAGTAAATTTATTATGATACTGAAGTTAGCCGACGTCTAATAATTTTTGATTTTTTTTTTAAATGAAATTATGAAAAGAAAAAAATATCAAAAAAATTGCACCTGTAGCTTTTTTAATTTTCTACATGCGCATATATTTAATTTTTTTTTTTGGTAATAAATTTGTTGAAAAAAAATATCAGAAATTTTGAACTGTCCGCCAACTTCAGGATTACAATTTATTAATAGATTTAAAAATGAGAATAAAGCAGGTTGTGATTAAAGGATTAAATGAAATGAATCGTAATATTGAGGATGATTGGATGTAATAGGTCGGACATGAAAAATCTTGGTTCACGTTGGACTGGCCCCAACATACCACGCACTGCCGCAGCGCGCTCACTACTGGTCGCCGCAATTTCACCTCTACCGAATAATAACAATACCGGGAGACGCAGGCATAACGTGAGGAGTGAAAATAATCAAACAAGACGACGGAGTATAATTATCGCAAGCGGCGAAAAAAAAGAAAGCGAGATAACGAGGAGTTACGTGGTGCAACAGCCGCATTTATCCGTCCGATCCTACAAAACTTCTTTGTACACTACTACAACCGCGCATTCAAAATTTAAGAAGCACTTACTTGTAGCCAACATTTCAATATCTCGCTTACAACTACACTACTCTCGCCATCGACAGTTTTATTCTTTTTCACCTCAAACACACAGCCGTCATTTAAGGAAGTGTTAGCACCTACCGTAAGGTAACGTTGGCTCGACTACCAGAGCTTTCACGACCATTGATTAGTTAATTTAATCAGTAATTATGCAAGTGTTGTTACAGGAAGGTGCCGTTGTCGTGCGCAGCGTAGACAATGTCCGAGTTTTCTGACTCTATATCAGAAGAACGAAGTTTGTTCCGTCCGTTCACGCGGGAATCTTTGGCTGCTATTGAAGCTCGAATTGCTGAAGAACTTGCCAAGCAGAAGGAGCTCGAAGCTAAGAGAGCACTAGGCGAGGTATGGAAAATTACAGTATTATATTCACATATTTTTTAAATAGTCTTATAATCATTAAGTCAGGCCGTGATAGTTTAGTTTCAATAAAAGTTAACTTACCTGAGTATTGTTTAATACGAAATTAACGACTCATTAAATTAAAAATTAAAATGATAGATATTAAAAAGAAACAACTAATAACTTGATAATAATAAAATATAAATCTACTTTATGGGAAAGCTTTAAAAAGTTTAACGCGCTCGCTGTATATTGAACAGGTGAAAGTGCTTTTTTTTTATTGCAACTCTGCCTTACGCATAAATATCCGGTGTTGTAAATTACAGTTTAATCAATCAATGTCTTGTTTATTTATACTTTTTTTTATTTATTCATTATTATTTAATGTAAAGTTTTAAAAAAAAGTAAATAATGATTTTATGTTTACAATGAAGCAAAGTAAAGAGCACGACTGTGTGTATATATCGGCCAATATTATCAGTACATATTTGTTTATTTAAATTGTCTTTTTATATTTAAATGTGACTGTTTATGTGTTCCGTAAATAAAAATTTATAAAATAATATTTTAAAAAAGTTACCGCGTTTAAATTTTTAAATATTGCTACAAAAGTGTTAGGTGTGTGCTTGACTGTAATATTAGCAGTAGCGTCAGTGGGATTTAATTATTTCTCTCTCTCTCTATATATACATATATATTTAAATAAACTGTAAAGTCAATACTTATGTATACAGTTTTCTAAATGTACTATTTTCTTCTACTGGTTCACTACTACCACTACTGTTTTCTCTGTACTTTAATTCTCTCTTTGTTTCACTGTCTAAAAGCATACAGTATTATAAAAGTCGCGTGCGAAAGCTCGATGTATGCAATGTCATATTTATTATCATTATTATTACTATTATTATTATTGTTATTATTATAATATATATGCTGTGCCTGATTCTATCTCGTATCTTCTTGTTACACTTATAATCTTCTGCAATACCTTGCCCTATAATAACTAATTTAATTACTTAACTTAACTTGTCTACTTATTGATCCTGTAGACTAATTTTAAAATCGCATAAAAATTTTTAAAATAATAAACAGTAAATAAATTTATCACTAATGTATGCTATAGATTAAAAAATAATAATTTCAGTAATTTTTTTTTCCAAGTAATCAATAGAACTTTCGAGAGAGAATTCATTACACTGTAAAAAATCGGAAGTGATCATGGATTTTTTTAAAATCCGCATTAACTCCGACTCGGAGGAAATTTTACTCCGAATTAAATAAATATACAGTCATCCGGATTTAATCCGCGTTCACTCCGTAATTTATTTTTACAGTGTAAATTACATTATTATTTATAATTTTTTATATAAATTTTTTTTTATAAAACAATTTGTTTTATTATTATTTTTTTTTCATCTCTTCCTACTTTGTATGTCTGTATGTATGTAACTCTTTCCCTGTTGTGCAATTCCAGGGTGGTTATGGACGGAAGAAAAAGAAAAAAGAAGTAAGATGTTGCATCATGCCAAGTAATAACAAGCTAATCACACAATTTTCTCTCTCTATCTATTTATTTTTATTTATTTTATTTATTTATTTAAAAAAAAAAAAATTTATGAAAATTTAATTTCCATTTTTTTTTTTTTTAATTTATTTATTACTCAATCTCTCTTGTAAATCCACAGCATTTAGAGCCATAGATAAAAATATACATATATATAAATAAAATATGTATGTCTATATATGTATATGTGTATTAAAATGAAAGACTAGAGCTTGTTTTAAATAGAATATATATAGTTTGACACGCACACACAGACACACATACATTTTTAATCAATTTAAAACCACACTGGGGAACAATAAACGCTTTTGCTTCATTCAATATTTAAATTATCTCATAATATTTTTTTTAAATATTAAACTCAACTCCATAATTGTTCAACTCCTATTAAAGTAACGATTTGTATACATAATTATAATAATAAATAATTTTAAAAATATTATGGGATAAATGTTATGAGCAGTGTTAAATAAACCAAACGCTTTGAAAATGAATGTTAATTATTATAATTATGAATTATGATATGTTATGGTATAATTTTAATTAATAGAAAATGCTTATTAATTAATAGATTAGACAACAAATAAACATACGGTTATTATACAAGTAGCAAAAAAAAATAAATAAATAAATAATTGACCTGCTATAATGAGTCACCAATTAACAAACAACCAATCCAATATTACGATTACACATTTATTTTGATGGTTTTAATGATTAGATTGCCTGCACGCGCAATACTATTATCACGAACTAATACGTTAGTCCTAAAAAAATCTATATATTTATTTATCAATTATATATTAACACACTTTATTGTAAATGAATTACATGATTATTTCACGGCTGAATAAACAATAGTTAATAGGCTAGAATGTGTAGGTATATAAATAAATTAGTATATAGAGTTTAATGTTTATATATAATATACATATGTATATATTTATATATAAATAAATGTCTTTTTTTTTACAGTACACATCGCTTGTTACTGTACACATGTTTATTTAAATAATCACTATTTTATTTCCTAGGATTTATACCAATGAAAATCCACAATTCCAGATGACGAAATATAAATATGAAAAAAAAAAAAAAAAAAAAAAAAAAAAGCACAATGTTGTATATTAAATTTCAGGATAAAATACAAATATGGAGTAACTGAAAGCATGTGAAATTGTTATTCTATATTTGTAAAACAATATTTTCTTTCCATTATTAAAAAAATTAAAAAAATGAACCATTGGTATATTTAAATTGAAATAATATAAAAATATGTAAATAAAAATTAAATGACAGATTATTAATGACATGATTAATAATTTACTCAATTAGATTTTAGCGTAACAGATAAGGGGTGAGGGTTTTTAAAATAAACTAACAAGTAATTATTTCGCAGACCCGTTATGACGACGAAGACGAAGATGAGGGTCCACAGCCTGATCCGATGTTCGAACAAGGGGCGCCCATTCCAGTCCGATTGCACAACGAATTTCCCCCCGAGCTGGCCTCGACGCCTCTTGAAGATATCGACAGCTTTTACCACAATCAGCGGGTAAATTATTAAAACTCATTACTCGTTACTTATATTTTTATTATCTCTCGATATTCAACTTACGATCGATGATGATCATAATCATAATTATTAAAAGTCTCATTATTAAAGACCGTCTATTTAATAATTGATAATTGACAGTTCAATGATGCCGCGACATACATCATTAATTTAACACAATCAATTGAGTTTATTTAATGATAAATATAATTTATAATTTTATAAATAGAAATATGTAAATGCATTAAAATGTATACTTAGTTTTAAAGTTTTTAAATTTTTTTATCGATATATAAATATTTAATTTTATGTACTTATAACTTGTATTGATGTATAAGTCGCCTTGATCTACTATAAGTCCTAATGTTTTTTTAATAGCACTTACATATTTGAATAAGAATAAAAAATATTTAGTTTGAATTGTTTAAATGTTGATTTGAATGTATGGAGCAATTTTTAATGAAACAAATAATTTATTTAAAAATAATGACATTTCAGACGTTCGTGGTTATCAGCAAAGGAAAGGATATATTCAGATTCTCGGCGACGAATGCGCTGTGGATCCTCGACCCGTTTAATCCAATACGACGGGTGGCCATATATATTTTGGTCCACCCACTCTTTTCCTTGTTCATCATCACAACTATTTTGGTTAACTGCATACTCATGATTATGCCCACAACGCCCACCATCGAGTCCACTGAGTACGTATTTTCTCATAATCACCCCCACCCCACGGTGCACCTCCCATATAAATTTTTAAAAAAATTAATTAAAAAATACACACACTCGATAAACAAAACTAAATAACAAAAATAATAATCGCTAGCAAAAATAGTATCATAGCATTAATTTTATTAAAAATATCTTTTAAATGTCTAAAGTAATCTAGGATTTTTTTTTCAAATGCTAAAATTTTTTATAGATTTATTAGACTCGATCTTTAAATAAACAAAAATAAATATCGGTAAGTTTGTAAGTGAAAAAAATTAGAACGATAGTATAGATTATTTTAAAAAATATATTTATATATATTATATATGTGTTAGATAGTTTTTTGATGTGACTGTTGATTAAAGTGAATAAATTAGTATATTATTTTATATTTTAAATAAATATTTTAATTATGTAACAAGTAATAATTGTGTAATTTTGAGCGTTAAAATTTATGTTTTCAGAGTGATATTTACGGGAATCTACACATTTGAATCCGCCGTTAAGGTGATGGCGAGGGGTTTCATTCTGCAGCCTTTTACCTATCTTAGAGATGCATGGAATTGGCTCGACTTCGTAGTTATAGCTTTAGCGTGAGTAGTTAAACAATTCATTGATTTATTGATTTATTATTTGTAAAAAAAAATACATCACACATATATATATGTACATATAAACTAATTTATTATACTGTAAAAAAATTTCGGAGTATATACGGAATTAATTCGGAGTGGATTTTTTTTTCTAAAAGAAAATATTTTTTTAACTTTAAAATTTCAAATTGGAGTAAAGTAATAGACCCAGTACTCGATCAGAGAACTAAATCTTTTAGTGTAAATACGTATGGAAATAAAATCTATATGACTCCGAAATAATTTCGTCGAAAACAAAACTGCGTATGAGTAATTTTTTTGAATTTCCGGAAGTCTGAGTATAGAGTGAATTTGGATAAAAATAAAAAATAATATTCACTCTGAATTAACTTCCGATTTTTTACAGTATAAATAAATGTATATAAATATTGATATCTATATTACATATATATGTGTTTATATAAAGCAATGAATTAAAAGAAAAAAAGCATTTATTACACAATAACCATCTTCATGAGTTATGTAATTAATTAATGTATTTATTGTTAATTATATTCCCCGGTCGTAACGGATTTGTTTTTTAATTATAGTTTATTGACTAACAGACTTGGTGGCGACTAGTATCACTCGTTATATTAATTACGGGTGATTTAAACGCTGGACATATATACATATCATACTTAATAATATATGACAGAGTATTTAAAGTTTAAATACCAGTAACAATAATACTAAATTTATTATAAAAGTATTTAAGAATTATTTTTATCCTCTAGCTAGTATTCAATCGATGCAATCTTACAATCGCGACATCGATATATTATAATAATTAGGTATCAACAGGATTATACATATAGAATATAAATATAAATGGAGCTTATATTTTATTACCTCATAGACAAGTAGTTGTCCTATTAAGCTGATGGTAGGTTTTCAAAATTCACTACGACACACACTGATTAAAAATTTTAAATTAAAGATAAAAATATAAATTTTTAAAATAATTATTAAATATTCACACGACAAAGTCATACATATAAACAACACATATTATCGAATTAATAAACGAGTAGTGAACAAATTAAATAAAAACATTTACATTTTTAAAATAAATTAGTTAATTAGTGAAATTTAGTTTATTATTCATCGTAAATAATATTTATTAATTAGTTATCTATAGAGAGCGATAAAATAATTTATTGTGTAGTATAGTCTATACATATATATTACATATATATTTATTATTATTATTATAATTATTATTATTACGTTACGTTAATTGTTGATAGAATAATTGTTATTAATAAATTAAGAACTAGGAAGTTTTAATTACATAATTATATATATCTATATTTATAAAATATCATGCATGGAATATATACATATATAATTATGGTAATTTTGTAATAATTTTATTAATGAATCGCGGTAGATATTAAGTAGATAATTAGTTTGTAATTTAATTCAATTAATGATTTATTCATTTAAACATCTTATTTATTATTATTATTATTATTATTATTTTTTTTTTATTGTTTAAATTGTTTATTTTGTATCACTGTAATGTATGTGACGTTCGGGTGTATTGCAGTTATGTGACGATGGGCATAGATCTAGGCAACCTTGCCGCTCTCAGGACATTTCGAGTCCTCCGAGCCTTGAAGACTGTCGCTATTGTACCAGGTATGCTTAGAGAGTATTGATCAGAGTAGTAAACCAGAGATTAATACATTAGAATTGCTATTTAGTATCGATGAGTCGTGCTTGTTATCCACATTACCATTATTATTATGTGATAATTTTAATTTTCATAAATAAATGTCACATAAAAAAATAAATTCCGACATAAAGAATACTCATAAATATATTTACTTATTTATTTATTTACTTAATGTTGTGTACTTTGTATGTAGGTCTGAAAACCATTGTCGGCGCTGTGATAGAGTCAGTTAAAAATTTGCGCGATGTGATAATCTTAACGATGTTCTCCCTTTCCGTCTTTGCGTTAATGGGCCTTCAGATTTACATGGGGGTCCTAACGCAAAAATGTATTAAAAACTTTCCGAATGATGGCTCTTGGGGAAATCTTACTGATGAAAATTGGGAAAAATTTGTTAGTAATAAAAGTAAGTTTATCTGAAGTCCAATTTTACGGTACATTCACTTATATATATATTTATTATCACACATATGATTACGGTGTGATGATAATTGTCTCTGAATAAATTTGTGATAATTTTATTTTAGCCAATTGGTATGTCGATGACAACGGTAATATGCCTTTATGTGGTAATTCATCGGGTGCTGGGTAAATATTTTTTTTTTTTATTATTATTACACTGTAAAAAATTTTTGGACTCGGTCTAGTGTAAATGATTCGGTGTAAAAATATTTGGTAGGAAAATTATACCAAATGTCGTATTCAAATTACGCGGATATATAATTTACACCGAAGATTTTTTACACTACATGGCCGTGTAAAGTTTTCGGGCCATTTATACAAAAATTTTTTACTGTTTATATAAAAATAATAAAATAATTTTCAAAGTAAATAATTGAATTATAATTAAAATATAGGATGTGTGAACCGGGTTATACGTGTTTACAAGGTTACGGTAGCAATCCAAATTATGGATACACGAGTTTTGATACATTTGGATGGGCATTGTTGTCGGCATTTCGTTTGATGACCCAAGATTATTGGGAGAACTTGTATCAACTGGTGCTGAGATCGGCTGGTCCGTGGCACATGCTCTTCTTCATCGTTATCATATTTCTTGGATCGTTCTATCTTGTGAATTTGATCCTCGCCATTGTAGCGATGTCATACGACGAGCTGCAGAAGAAAGCTGAGGAAGAGGAAGCTGCCGAGGAGGAGGCGATAAGGGTAAAATTAATGTTTGCAATTAACTCGCCGTGTTGTATAGAATATTAATATTACACTGTCATATATATATATATATATATATATATATATATATATATATTGTGTATTATATATACAATGTATAGATAATAATTGGATGTAAAATTTAAAACAGGAAGCTGAAGAAGCGGCCTTGGCCAAAGAACAAAAGATAGCGGCTCATGCGGCAGCCAGAGAAGCTGCCGCTGCGGCCGCGGCTGCTGAATCAATCGTTAAATCGCCCTCAGACTTCTCTTGCCACAGTTATGAATTATTTGTTGGCCAAGAGAAGGGAAATGACGACAACAACAAAGAGCGCATGAGCATTAGATCTGTCGAATCTGTTAGCGAGTATCGGGTCAGACAAATCAACAACAATCACAACGCTGCTAATAAAGTTCGAAAAGTCAGCGCTGTAAGTATACTTTGAAAATTAATTATAAAAATAAATATAACAATTATTTATTTTTAAATTTTTATTTGTCCGGTAATTATTTCTTTGAAATTAATTACCGGTGATTAATTATCAATAAAATTATTATACATTTTGAATTAATTATTTGATAGTATAATAATTATTAGTAATTGTGGCTGCTTTTGGTGCATACAGAGAATGCATATTGTCAAGTAATAATTAACACCGATATTATTTTTATTTAATACAAACTAATATAGTTTTTTTTTTACTTCACTATTAAAATTACTGACCGAAGTATTAAATATAATATTTTGTAACTCTAAAAACTCATAACTTGTGAAAACATATTTGTTTAACACAATTTTATAAACAAACAAACAACCAAATTGTCTATGAAATAAATTTACTTTTTTATTTTATTTCATTGGCATGATATATAAATTTAGCAGACGTATATAAATATATATATGCATGATATATATAACTTAAATTGGTGCATGCGCTAAATTAGATAATAAAAATAAAATAAATAAACACGACAATATAATTCATTACACCAACAAACAAACAAGTCTTCCAGCGGACCGAAAATTTACACAAATTTTTTTTTAACAAAAAATATCTAAAAGAATTTTAATAAAATATCCATAATGATATTAAAATATATGATGAACTATTTGTAGTAAAAAAAAGGGTAAAAAAAAATTCAGATATCTCACAAATAACGAGTACGTGCATGCAAACGGTGCCATTAATTTGCATAAACGATTATTATAGATTCAAGTATAGCAGAAAAAATTTTATGACTTTACATTTGTACCTTATCAACAGTAAACTTCAATCCACGTAATACATATTATAAAATAATAATAACTTTTTTTTACGTTATATAATTATTACATGTGCTTTTGCAAGAGTAAGTGATGCCTACATATTATTATACGTTGGTGTAAAGTTAGTAGCGTAAAAAAATAAAATCAGCCCATATATTCGGTAGGAGATACCTTTTCTTGTCTTTTTTTTTTTTTTTTCTAAAGGTCTCTCGCGCCCCTAATGGCCAGTTTACTTGTGCTTACCGGGAAAATCTGAGGAAGGTACGTGTACGTGAAGGGATGACGGTCGCAACCGTACGTACTTAAATTGTAATAGGATAAAAAAAATAAATAAATCTACAACATCTGTCTCTGACTATATATTTGTCTGTATTACGAAATATCACGCAAATACATCAGTCATTATTAAAGAAAACAATAAAAAAATCCTGGGTCCTTTTGTACATTGACGTGAATATTGAAAAAAATTAAGTCTCGTCACTGATAATTATTAATTAATTTTTGTTAATTAATTGTGCGATAGGACTTGCAGTAATGGATGAAATTTTTTCAGGCAAGCCTTAGTTTACCCGGGTCGCCGTTTAATCTCCGAAGAGGAAGCAGAGGAAGCCATCAGTTCACGATTCGCAATGGCCGAGGCAGATTCGTCGGACCACCGGGTGGTGACAGAAAGCCGCTGGTACTTTCGACGTATCTGGATGCCCAAGAACATCTGCCTTACGCGGACGACTCGAATGCCGTGACTCCGATGTCCGAGGAGAATGGCACGATCGTCGTCCCGGTTTACTACGCGAGTTTGGGCTCGCGACACTCGTCTTACACCTCCCACACCTCGAGATTATCTTATACGTCCCATGGTGATCTGCTGGGCGGTATCGCCAATGCCGGTAAACCCATGACCAAGGAAAGCAGACTGAGAAGTAGATCTGCTAGACAACCGTCAACCAATGGGCATCCAGAGCAAATGCAAAAATTACATCATGTTAGTATTCTAAATAAATTTAAATTCATCTACAAAATAATTAAATTTTAGTGAAATAAAGGGGATTAATTTCCTTTGATGGATGTTTTCTGATACAGGATGTGGACATGGAAGATCCACTGGGTAAAAATAAGCAACAAGACAACCCATTCATCGAGCCTTCTCAGCAGAATGCTGTTGTTGATATGAAAGGTCAGAAGTTAAACTTATATTTAGACGCAGACGTACCTGTACAACACTATTGTTGTCTTGAGTATAACTTTCTATGCTAAACTTTGTATATTTTGTTTTATTTGTGTGCTGCAGACGTTATGGTTCTGAATGACATTATTGAGCAAGCCGCTGGGCGGCAGAGTACATCATCAGAACAAGGAGGTAATTTTTATTATTTTTTTTTCTTTACTCCAGTGCGTCACTTGCTCACTGCACGTAGACGCTGTTGTATTTTAGTATGACAGTAAATTGATGAGTGCGTTATTTATAACAGACAATAGATAAATTTACAAGCGTTGTAACGTTTTGTATATTTTTTACGTTCACGTTCGTGAGTTAAGTATTGATCAGTACAAATGTCCAGGAACGTGATGAGTTGTCACGTTTGTTGATGAGTTGCTTTAATTAATAGTTGTTTTATTTTGGGGAAATAGAATTCTCATATTGATTTAATGGATCAATTTCTCTTAATTAGTATTTTTGTTGCATGATATTGCTCAAGAATTATTTTAAATAAAATAATTTAAAATTTAAAGAAAATTATTTCCTCAAAATAATTTTATGTTTTATATAAACACATTGGTAATATCAAAAAAAAAATATAGTTTCTGTTTATTATTTTTCAACAGACGACGACGAAGAAGGACCAACAATAAAAGAAAAAATACTGTCAGCAGTAATTAGGGCGATTGATTTTTTGTGTGTATGGGATTGCTGCTGGGCATGGTTAAAATTCCAAGAGTGGGTTGCGCTCATAGTATTCGATCCATTTGTCGAACTTTTTATTACTCTCTGCATTGTAGTCAACACCTTATTTATGGCCCTCGACCATCACGATATGGACAAAGACATGGAGCGGGTATTAAAATCTGGCAACTACGTAAGTAAATTATTATCCAGTTGATACTCAGTAAATTTTAACTGAAATATAATATAACAATATATGTAAATATAATTGCAGTTTTTTACGGCGACATTTGGTATCGAAGCTGGACTCAAATTAATAGCAATGAGCCCGAAATTTTATTTTCAAGAAGGCTGGAATATTTTCGACTTTATTATCGTAGCGCTGTCACTTCTCGAGTTGGGTCTCGAGGGTGTCCAAGGTCTTTCAGTATTACGTTCGTTTAGATTGGTAAGAAAATTTCGACATAAACCATCTTGTGATTTGACTTTCAATGATAATAATAAATTTTTTGTATGTTAACAGTTGCGAGTGTTCAAATTAGCTAAATCGTGGCCGACTTTAAACTTGTTGATATCGATTATGGGAAGAACAGTAGGAGCCTTGGGTAACTTAACGTTCGTGCTGTGCATTATAATATTCATATTTGCCGTGATGGGTATGCAGCTGTTTGGAAAAAATTACACCGATAAAGTTGATCTTTTTCCCGACGGTACTCTGCCAAGATGGAATTTTACCGATTTCATGCACTCATTTATGATTGTGTTCCGTGTGCTGTGTGGAGAATGGATCGAATCGATGTGGGACTGCATGCTGGTCGGTGATGTCTCGTGCATACCATTCTTCCTGGCTACTGTTGTAATCGGTAACTTGGTCGTACGTATCATCCAATTTACCTGCCGATAATGACTGAGTCATATTATATCGTATAAACTTTAAGTTAACGCTTTTAAAACTGTGTCATTAATCCAAAAGGTTCTCAATCTCTTCTTGGCGTTGCTCTTGTCAAACTTCGGTTCGTCAAATCTGTCAGCGCCGACGGCCGACAACGACACCAACAAAATAGCCGAGGCAATTGACCGGATAGCAAGATTTATAAACTGGATCAAGCGAAGCTGTTCAAATCTCGTTAAGATGTTGAGAGCCAAACTCACCAACCAGATATCCGATCAGGCGCCAGGTGAGGGACCGTCCAACAGTTGGAAAGAAGGTTTATATCCAATCAGATCGCTTGCTGTGTGCGCTGTGTAGTTATTATCATCATTGTAATCGAGTTGGTCATTGGTCATTTATTTTTATTTAACTCCGTCGTGCCTATCAATCATCATTTTATTCAAATACCCATACCTATTATTTATCATTACTTCCATCACCTGATAATATATACAATTGACAATCATTGATAGTCGCTAAATGCTTTTCTTATTTGGATTTGAAGTGGATATGACCGATGTAACAAACATGTAGTCTATTCATCAACGATTTTTAACACCCACTTATCCCCCCTTCGATCACTTGTTTACTTTTGATAACGCGCTCATGAGGACACACTTAATCAGAATGTAGCCAATATGTCTAATTATTTTTTTTAATTATTATTATTATTATTATTACTACTATTAGTCACTTACTAGTCTCCTTTTTGGTTTTATTTAATATTTTTTCGGTTATATTGACTAATATATACTACTATTACGTGTACTAATTCACAATCACGCACGCTGTTTTGCACAAAAAAAGTCCCGCACTATATATTATAAATATAAATTCATTCGTGATCGAAAAATAAAGTCTTTGTTCACTCGACGTCATTAAAACATTTTCATTCTGATTAATTATGATACCAAATGAGTGTGCATGTGTTACAATAAAGAAAAAAAAATTTTATCGTTTTATTTGAGGAAGTCCAAAAATTTTAATAAAACAAATAACATTTTTTTTTATATACAAAAAACGATAAAATTTTTTTTCGTTAACATTTGAGGCGATCATAAAATGAAAAAAAATCAGTAACGGTGACACGGCTCGTGTAAAAAAATATTTAAACAGTTATCCGATATTATTTTTCGACCATGAAAATTGGTAACCCGGATGGGTTAGAGATCATGTGTAACTGCGCAGATGGAATTGACCGGGACGGAGATCGGGATCTTGCAGATGGAGAGCTGGACTGCTATCGGGACAAGAAAAGCGCCAAAGAGTTTAACAACCAGTTGGAAGTTGCCATCGGTGAAGGAATGGAATTTACCATCCATGGTAATTAATACTGTCATTAATAAATTTAAAAAACAAAAAAACAGAAATAAATTTATTTTTCAATGCAATTTATTTACTTGGTTGGATGCTTTTGCTTATTTTCTAAAAGGAGATCTGAGAAATAAATTGAGAAAGGAAAGGTTGAGCATGAACAATACAAAGGCTATCAGCAATTCCATTAATCACTACGACTGCCGGCTAGACCATGACTACATCCATCATCATGACGACGATACTATTAGGTAATTTAAATTTCTTTATTTATTTATTCATATAAATTATTTATTATCAATAATTAATTATCGGTTTACACAGTAACAAGTCATATGGAAGCCATAAAAACCGACCATTCAAAGACGAAAGCCATAAAGGAAGCATTGACTCGCTGGATGGTGAAGAGAAAAAAGACGCGAGCAAGGAAGACCTTGAAGAAGGTTTGAGTATAAAATTTATTTCAAATATTGAATTGAAGTAAAAACTTTTACAATGATGTTTCGGTAGATCTAGATGATGAAGAAGACGAAGATAAAGGCGAAGATGAAGGAGAAAATGGACATATAATACTAGCCGATGAAGACGTAATCGAAGCAGACTATCCAGCAGACTGTTGTCCTGACCATTGCTACAAAAAATTCCCCTTTTTGGCGGGTGATGACGACGCTCCGTTCTGGCAGGGCTGGGCCAACTTGCGACTAAAAACCTTTCAACTTATCGAAAACAAGTACTTCGAGACGGCTGTGATTACTATGATTTTACTTAGCAGTATGGCATTGGTAATTTTTTTTATAATAATCAAATTAAAAAAAAAAAATGAAGCAGAGTAAGATGTACTAAAAATAATTTTTACAAAGGCGCTTGAAGATGTTCATCTTCAACAGCGGCCGATTCTTCAAGATATTCTTTATTACATGGATCGTATCTTCACGGTCATCTTCTTTCTTGAAATGTTAATAAAGTGGTTGGCGTTAGGTTTTGCAAAATACTTCACAAATGCTTGGTGCTGGCTCGATTTTATCATTGTCATGGTAAGCAAAAAAATATTTTATATTTTTTATATAAATAACTTTACACAACAACAAAAATTTATCCCACCCATAATAGACGGCGATCAACATCGAAACCAGTACCGCAATCCAAACTTTATAATTATACTTTATAAATTTTTCCAGACTTCAATTCAATTCATTAATTTATCACTAAATCATAAATAGAAGATTTTTAAGTAATTAAAATTTATAAAAATAATATTTATAAATATTATTGATGATTTTAAAAATAAATTTAAAAATCTTCAATGCAGTAGTTAAAAATAATTTATAGCGGTTCGATAATCAATAATGAAGACTATTCTCTGAAGCAGCGCAATGACTGGATTTTATAAAAATAATGATAATAAACAAAGCTCAAGTATAGAGTGTAATATTATCGCAATAATGAATGTCTGTAGCTCGACTAATTATGAGTTGATTACACTAGCTATCGCTGATCAATTTGGGGGCGGTGTGGGCTGGAGCTGATGACATCCCAGCGTTCCGTTCAATGAGAACTTTGAGAGCTTTGAGGCCCTTGAGAGCAGTCTCCCGTTGGGAGGGCATGAGAGTAAGTGAAGGGCCTTGCGACGAAAAAATACGTTATTAAATTTATCTAACATGTATTATTATCATTATTAATATTGATTTACACGTTATCATTGAAAACGCCTTTACAATTTTTAAAATTACTCCTAAAGTGGTGGGTTAATGATGACGTTAAGTCACTATATAATAAAAAAAATCAAGTAACGTAAAACAGTAACGGCGATGTGCTTATTAGGGCGCGAAGATGCCCTGCCGTCTTGTCAAAATTTTCCTACTGTGTGTTATTTAATTATATGAATGTACAGAGTACATATTTGTTTAAATTATTAAATAACACAACTTGTATATGAAAAAAAAAAAAAAAAAAAAAATAAAAAAAAAATATATGTCGTACTAGCTATTGCCATGTACGCCTTTTGAAGATTTGAAGTGTGGATAAAATTTTTGGTGTGCAGAGTATGCTTTTTTGTGTATAAACTACCTTCTGTGTCTCTATCCAACAAAAAATGTATGCGAATTTTTTAACGTTTTTCTATCAGGCCTTCACAGAATTAACAGATGAAAAATTTTTTCTTTTTATTACGAGCCAAGGTTTTGTTTTTTTATTTTTTTTAAATAATTACCCGCAAGTTTATTGACAAATTTCGAATCAGATAGAAACCATGTCTCGTAATAAATAAAACGTATGAAAGAATTAATCTGTTTCAGGATGGAGCTGATTATTATTAATTATTATTTTAATTTAATATTAACTTTTTCTACTAATCGTTTACTGCTACATTGTTGTCTTCTGTATTTATCTACTGTATCTATATTTATATATTTGTATAAAACTAATGTCTCTTCATCGTCTTTTCGTCAACATCTGATCCGAGGGCTACATATATTTGTCGACAATAAAATAAATTATTATTATTATTATTGTTAAATTTTTATTATAATTTTGTAAACAATATTCTGCAAAAAAATGCTTGTTAACCAGGTCCGCAATTATCAGATGACTCGATTCATTTGAAAAAAATGTAACAAAAAAAAAACTGTTTCACTTTGTCCCTTTGTAGCTTTTTTAAAATTCTTTAAAAAAACTCTTGCTGCTACAATCGTATCTCGTTTCTCGCTCGCAGGTTTCGCTCATTAACTTCGTAGCGTCGCTCTGTGGCGCGGGCGGAATTCAAGCCTTCAAAACAATGCGGACCCTAAGGGCCCTAAGGCCACTCAGGGCGATGTCTAGAATGCAGGGGATGCGGGTATGTAGCCCACCGTCTCAGTCGACCTCGTCTTACTTACTAATTATTACTATTTATTATTAGTTATTACTGTCCTTATTATTATTATCGTTCATTATTTTTATTCACAAATTAATTGAATTTTTTTCATTAGTCACTAGATTTTTTAACTAGTACTTCATCGCGTTAATTGCATCACATTTTAAATTTTAATATTCAATTACATTCACTTGAACAATTTTTATAAATGTCATCACTTCATCTATTTATTATGTAACTGAAGTTTTGAACGTTCGTACTGACAATAAATAAATAGGGCACAGGTACCGTTTTTGGCCACTTTAGACCCAGTTTTGGACACCATAAATTTTAATAATAATTTTTTGTTAATTAACATAAAGTACGAAATGTCCAAAAACACGGAAAGAAGAATAGTAAAAAAATTAAATGTCTATCCAAAATTTATAAACTATAAGTCAATTTTTACAGTTTCTTCTGTAATCTATAAATTTTTAAATAAAAAACAGTTTAAAAACTATAAGTAACTGACATTATCAAATTTCATTCAACTAAAGTACATTAGAAACTGTAAAAGTTGGTATCTAATTGTAACTACTTTATTACAAGAAGTAGCTTCAATTATTCCAAACTATAATACTTGGTTTTTTATACTGCTCTTTTTTCCGTGGATGGTGAAGTGGCACAACTGATACTTCGACCCTAATTTTATTTTAAAAAATATTATTCAACATTTAGATCTTCAACTACATCTGCAACAGTAGTTAATGCTTTGCTAGAACACAATTACAGATAAATTATTTATTTTTAAATATTTTAAACAAACAGTTCAACAATTTTATAATAATGCTGTGCATTGTTAGTGATTACTTATTTTATATTAGATCTAGTTTATTAAGTTAAATTATATACACGTAAATAATTGATAAGGTCGCTGAGACATTGGGTTTGAAACATAATAGTCATGCCCATACCCCGACACTTTTATCCACTTATACTCATTTTTTATATCAATAAACAACTCTATTGCATGAAAATGCCTCAACATTATTATTATTATTTTAATTAAATGTAGGCAAGCATGTTCCGCTGATTGTATGTTTGCAAATACTGGAATTAACACAGACAATAGCAAGATATTTAATAAGGCATGAATATATTCATAATTGCATAAATTTATTTTTTTTTTGCAGCTTTGGCAATTAATTCTCATGTGCTTTAATGCTTCTTTGCTCTTGTCACGTCACTAATTCTAAAAGAGCATAATTTTATACGCTCTTTTGGCTTCAAAAATTTCCTTAAACCCAAAAGGGCGTAAAATTTTTTTTTTTATTACCAATCGTTTTGAGAACTTATTTTGAAGTTTAAAATTTTAAGCTTTTTTGAAATTAGTAACGCGATGTGTTCAATGAATTAATAATAATATAATTGTATTGCTATTTCGCTAACACGTAAAGAGTTTTTGAATCTAGTTATTAAATACACGATACGTTGCTTTAAAAAATTAAGCCGATTTAATAAAAACACAAACACATTAGAAATAAATGTAGACTTTTTATATCGAGCTTAGTCAAAATGAGAAATTGATTGTACAGATATATAATTATAGTAAATAGTATTTAATCTATTAACAAAAAACTATTATATTTGAACAATCAATTTGATTTATTTATTTTTTATTTTAAGGAATATAATTAAAATAATAATAATATCTATGTAGGTGGTGGTTAACGCGTTGGTCCAGGCTATCCCGTCCATCTTCAACGTATTGCTTGTATGTTTAATATTCTGGCTTATTTTCGCCATCATGGGAGTTCAATTATTCGCCGGAAAATACTTCAAAGTAAGTTATTGTTTTAATTAATTTTTAATACCTGCATTTAAACTACGAATTTAAATTCATGCTCAGCCAATTGAAACAAACCGATTTCAGACTAAGTCCGGAAATTAATATTTTAAGTTTCAATGCAGGCAGTTGCGAAAGATAAAGTCTGTCTTCCTTTAGCGCTCGTTATACAAAAATTATTTACAGAAATTATTGATATAAATATGATTTTTTTCAGTGTGTTGACATGAACAAGACTACATTAAGTCATGAAATAATACCAGATCGTAATGCCTGCAAAGCTGAAAATTATACATGGGAAAATTCGCCAATGAATTTCGATCACGTTGGAAAAGCTTACTTGTGTCTATTCCAAGTGGCCACTTTCAAAGGTTGGATTCAAATAATGAACGACGCCATCGACTCTCGAGAAGTAAATTTACATAACCATATACTTTTATCAATTCATCAAACATCAGTCATTACTTATCATAAATTAAACAATAAATCAACCCCGAAATTTCAGATTAACAAACAACCAATTCGTGAGACAAATATATACATGTATCTATACTTTGTATTCTTCATAATATTTGGATCATTTTTTACCCTCAACCTGTTTATCGGAGTTATCATTGACAACTTCAACGAGCAGAAGAAGAAAGCCGGTGGCTCGCTCGAGATGTTCATGACTGAGGATCAGAAGAAGTATTACAACGCGATGAAGAAAATGGGGAGTAAGAAACCACTGAAAGCCATTCCACGACCAAGGGTGAATTTATTTATTCCAACCGCTAGAATTTTTTACGAAACTGAGTAACCAATTGAATGATAAATTATTTTTTTTCTTCTTCTCGGTTGCAGTGGAGGCCACAAGCAATTGTGTTTGAAATAGTGACAGACAAAAAGTTCGATATGATAATTATGTTGTTCATCGGTCTGAACATGTTAACGATGACACTCGATCATTACCAACAGACTGCAACATTCAGCAATGTGCTTGATTACTTAAACATGATATTCATTGTGATATTCAGTAGCGAGTGTCTGATGAAGATTTTTGCTCTACGTTATCACTACTTCAAGGAGCCATGGAATCTCTTTGATTTTGTTGTTGTTATATTATCAATATTAGGTAATGTAACGTGATGATTACTTCAGTCGTATGACCCTACTGAAACGAAACCTTTGATGTTTAAACTGTGATCCTGTTTGCTTTCCAATGCACCTAAATTATTTAAGAAAAAAGAAAAGAATATCATGCTAATTATAAAAAAGACAATTTATAATTAATCTGGTTTATGGTTTTCCGCATGTTCATTTTATAATTTATATTTTTTACTGCACCACTAAAAAACACAACAAAAGTGAACAGGTGTAACCCAAATAAAAACGTTTCAATTGAGTCGCAACGACTGATGGTTGTCATTACGTTATGTAGCCTCACATTGACGTTGTATATATGATATATGTGCTTCAATGTTGTTATTATTACTCTCATTTCAATGCATCAATAAGCCTCTCTCTCTATCTCTGAAGACTTTCGTGTAATCTCATAGTCATTAAATATGATAAGCTTGTACTCCAAGCGTTTTCATAAATGACTTATGAGTATTTATAATAGAATGTATAGTAAGTATGTGTAGCATGCCGAGAACGGTAATTTCAAATTTTGTAATCAACCCATACACGTTGGGTAAGACATTTATTATGAACAATATTAATTAACATACTACATTTTTTTTTTCTGAGTACTCTAATGACAGAAATAATTTTTTTTGTAAACATAAAACAGTTAGTAAATTAATAGAAGTAAATTAAAGTGCACACGTTAGATAATTTAATAGAAATAGATACTATAGATTGAGAGAAGATAAGACATTTGAGAAAAAAAAACTAATAAGCCATAACTAGAGGCCCGCATGTTTTAGTTTTTGATGCATCGTGAAATAGACATGATCTTCAAGCATCGGTAGGGGTGTAAACTAATATGGTATTGACATACTTTTTAGGTTTGGTCCTGAGTGACATTATTGAGAAGTACTTCGTCTCACCTACGTTACTTCGAGTGGTGAGAGTCGCGAAAGTCGGACGAGTACTGCGTCTAGTAAAGGGTGCCAAGGGTATAAGAACGCTGTTGTTTGCCCTGGCCATGTCATTGCCGGCGCTCTTCAACATCTGTCTGCTGTTGTTCTTGGTGATGTTTATCTTCGCCATATTCGGCATGTCCTTCTTCATGCACGTGAAAGACAAGAGTGGCCTGGATGATGTCTACAACTTCAAGACTTTTGGACAATCAATGATTCTGCTGTTCCAGGTAGGTTATCAGCAATTTGGGTGATAAAGATCTTGGGGGTTCGAAAACCTAGCAAAGGATGATGGGTTTGGTGAAATTTTCAGATGTCAACGTCCGCGGGTTGGGACGGCGTGCTCGATGGTATAATAAACGAGGAGGACTGCCAGGAGCCTAACAATGAAATAGGATATCCTGGTAATTGTGGCTCGTCGACTATTGGAATTGCATACCTGCTATCGTACCTCGTCATCAGCTTCCTAATCGTCATCAACATGTACATCGCGGTGATATTAGAAAATTACTCACAAGCGACAGAAGATGTGCAGGAGGGATTGACCGATGATGACTACGATATGTACTATGAAATTTGGCAGCAATTCGACCCGGACGGTACGCAGTACATACGATATGACCAGCTCTCTGACTTCTTGGATGTACTGGAGCCCCCTTTGCAAATACATAAGCCGAATAAGTACAAGATCGTGTCGATGGATATTCCCATATGTAAGGGTGACCTTATGTTTTGCGTGGATATCCTCGATGCACTCACAAAAGACTTCTTCGCAAGAAAGGGTAATCCCATTGAAGAAACAGCAGAGCTGGGAGAAGTACAAGCCAGACCTGATGAGGTTGGCTATGAGCCGGTCTCGTCGACACTGTGGCGTCAGAGAGAGGAGTATTGCGCCAGGTTGATACAAAATGCCTGGCGCAAACACAAACAACAACGACTGGGAGGTCCCAGTGAGGAGAGCGACGACCCAGACATGGACCCGCGGGTAAGACAAACCGCGGTCCTCGTTGAG
The DNA here is from genome assembly GCF_026212275.2 of Microplitis demolitor. Lineage (NCBI taxonomy): Eukaryota > Metazoa > Arthropoda > Insecta > Hymenoptera > Braconidae > Microplitis > Microplitis demolitor. The sequence goes on from NC_068552.1 coordinate 17,895,261, forward strand.
AGCGATGGATTCGTCACGAAAAATGGCCACCGTGTGGTCATCCACAGCCGATCCCCAAGTGTCACATCGCGAACAGCGGATGTCTGATTATCACTGCGGCAGCCGTCATTATCACTACCCCACCGTTGACCATTACAACGACCACCTCTCGACCCACCACCACCACCACCACCAACGCCACCCGTCAACTCCTCCTCTAATTAAATCTCACTGTCGTGCTGCTGCTATGAAATTCAACAGCCTTATTCATATAAATATTTATATATATTATATATATATATATATATATAAATAAAATAAATAATTTAATTAAATAGTTTTATAAGCAACGTGACTTTGTCCTCGAGTTGCCTTTCGTCGGACCACTGCAAAAACTGTCACGTATATTAATTCTCGCCGTTAAAGAGCGATCGTCAGACACTTGGATCGTCAGTCCATGTTTATAAAAATAATAATAATAATAATAATAATAATAATAATAATAAATAAATAATAAATAATATAAATATTGAAGTAAAAAACCTCGAGCACGTCTCGATGTGTGTTTTGTTGTCAAAAATAATCTACATAACATCCGAGTACACGTTTTTACTCAATTGACTATCGTGCCCTTCCCCGACGGTTACTCTTCGCTTGCTTGTGTTCTATCTGCTATTATTATAACTTATCACACTTTGTTTTATAATTATCATTATGTATTATATATTATGTATTATTATTACTGGCAGCAAGAATACAGCCTCATCATAAATCGTAAATCATCAGTACGTATTTCGCGCTTCTTGTTTGCTCACCGAATTCGCTTCCCCTAAATATGGATTCGGATGACCAACGCACTAAAAAATCGGCATGCAACAACAATATAAATAACTGTGTGTTAATTAATAAGTGTCAAGATCTAATTGTGTGATCGAAGCGCGACTTAACGTATTATCAGTCATCTGTGAGCGACGTAGCAAGAGAATCGAATTGTGTCTCGACGAGCACCATCTCCACGTATCATCTCGGCCGATTGTCCGATTGCAACATTCAGCAGTTAATAGACAAATTAAATAAATATATAAATAATATATATATAAAAAAAAAATCTATCGTCTCTGCCGCTTTGTCCAGTGTTTTTTACATTCTTTTGTTATTCTTGTTACTTAATATTATTTATGTTATTGTCATTATTATTGTTATTATTATTATTATTAATTATTATTATTACTATATCATTATTATTATTATATGTCTTAGTCTTGTTGTTGTTACTATTATTATTATTGGTGCCACCATCATCGTGATGTTGAATCAATAAAATCACGCGTATAAATACACATAATAATATGTCATATATATTATATATATTTTGCAATATTTACTTTGTAAAAAAAATTTTAAGTACTCATGTTGTGTGATTTTAACGATTTAATTTATTTGCTTTTCGTTTAACGGATACCGTTTTCTCGTTTTTCAACGTAACGCAATCTCGCAATGCATTAAAAAAAAAAATATATATATATATAAATAAATATATGTATAGCTCTAGCTTTTTCTATTTGAATGAATGAATGGTTGCAATAATGGCAAATAAATATAAAAATAAAATACACGGTCGCGAGTTTTAATAATTTATTTAAAAAATAAATATGAAAAATTTGCTGTTATTGTTTGTAATATAATTTTTGGTATAATCGTAAAAAAGTATAATAAATAATAATAATAATAATAATAGTAATAAAGCTCGCGAGGATATTGATCAGTGAAAAAAATTTAATATAAAAGACCGTGAAAATGGCGAATGCTTAAAAGTGAAAATGCGTAATAGTAATTTAAATAATTCCACTCAACGATTGCCAGCATAATTAAATAAATAAATAATTACGAGATTGAAGTTACGTATGAAATAATAACGTGGACTAGTAAAAAATTTTGAGATAAAATTTAAAAGACAAACAACAAAAATACATTTAAGAAAGAGAAAAGTCTTTTGCGTGAGCAAAGTTACGGATTAATTAGTTAATTAATAAATTAATTAATTTATTATAAATATAACAAAAAAAATATATATATATATAATTTATTAATAATATTAAGTGTAAGATAGACGTGTATGATGAAAAGCTCACTCGTAATGAGTAATTGTCGCACGCGAACTATCGGCCGCGCTTATTAATATTTTTAATTTATTATTCTATTCAATTAAATATTTTTTATATCATTTTTTTACAACTTACTCTCTCGAGACACCGGTATAAAAAATAAAACGAAAAAAAAAAGTTTCTCCATTGTCACGGTAATGCTAACACACGACATAATTAGCTTTAAATTAATAACAGCGAATTAATTACCATTAGCTTAATTGACCTCTATTATTGTTATTATTTAATTAAGCAATACACCATGCATACTAAATGCTACTTAAATTATTTATTAATCACACCATGTATCATTTCATAATACTTATTATGATTTAATGCTAATTATATAAGTGCATTCATTAAAGTTTAATAGATTTTAATAATTATATTGCTTTATGTACACGCTAATTCATGACGATTGTTAATTTTCTATTTTATTATTTGTATGTTCAAATTTTAATTATATAGATATTTATCATAATGTTAATAATTTTGTTATTATAATTATAAAGAAAAAAATTTTATCATAAATTCTAATAAAAAAAATAAAGGAAACGCAAGACTAATTGTTACTGACTTACAGGCTCTAGTTAATTGTTATAAAATTCATTTTTATAATTTACATTCATGAGTAACTAAAATATCTTGCGTTTCAGTAAAAAATCTAGGCTTAATTAAATAAAATAAAAAAATTAATAAAATTAAAAAAAAAAAACATTTATATAAAAAAAAAAAAAAACACATTGTAGGATAAAAACGCTTATCTTACAACAAGCAAACCAATGTTCATTACTCTATAAGCTATAGAAGCTCAAAAAAAAATAAAATAAATAAAAATCATTTTGAATTAATCGTACAAAAATTATTCTCACTAAACGTTAAATCTGCTTACAAACTTATTACTACTGTAGAATAATAATCATTAAATATAAATCGAATCTATATTCCTTTTTCTACGTGCAGTAGTATTTTCTCTACTCAACATCTTCAATATCAGCAAATGAATATTTTTATTTGTTTATTTGTTACACGGAGAAATTATTTTTGTTTTAAATTCCATGGTGTCATAGTAAAACAGGATCATGTTACCCACCTGATAGAAATTGTAATACACACATGCAAATTTTACAATGGCTACAGTAATTTGTCATTTTTACAATTTCCATAGTAATTTTCATACGTGTCTACATGAATTTCCGTAGGTGGCCAACATGGTCCAGCTCTACTATGACACCATAAGATTTCCCTCAAAAATTTACTCCATGTACCAATCAATCAAACAAATAAATAATTACTCCAACCCTTCGTCATTCCATCGAATTTATCACAAAGGAGGTTTCACACAATCATTTAATAATTTAAAATAATAAATAATTAACAAATAATAAATGAATAATTTATATATATATATAATTATTTGTACAATTAATTTATTTAACAATAAGAGAATAAATGGGAAACCTTCTTAATTATCGACGAGATTGCCTTGATTGCGACATGCTCGAATTAAAAATATAAAATCAATAATAATAATAATAATAATAATAATAATAATAATAATAATAATAATAATAATAATGATAAATAAATTGTGTATTGAGTTTTAGATGCTGTAATATGTGCAAATAATTCTTATCACGTCATTTGTATGCATTTTCACATACACATGTATATTTTCGGTAATTAGCTTAAAAAACATTCATGCATATATACATAAATATATATGTATATATAATCATCAATAGAAGCAATAAGTAAAATAAAATTTATAATAATAAATATATAAGTAATAATAATAATAATAATAATAATAATAATAATAATAATAATAATAATAATAATAATAATAATAATAATAATAATAATAATAATAAATGCGGTTGTTTATTGAGTGTCGTATAAAAATGATTACCTGATTTTTCCCCAAATCATTTGAATCAATTTATGGACACGCGATAAACGAGCGCACGCAAGTGTTACTTGCCAATAATAATGACATTAATATTAATAGTAATAAATAATAATATTAATATTAATATAATGATATAAATATAATAAATACTAAAATAAAAATCCTCGATATTTCCACATTTAACGATTTCTAGGTAAGTTTCGCGCGTGTATGATATTTAAAAATATATAAATAAACACTATGTGATTATCTGAAGGCTTTAAGTGTGAATATTTCGAAATATCAAGGAAAGAATATTTAAAAACAATTAAAACAAATAAATATATATATAAATATATGAAAATGAATGAGGAAGAATATTAGGCACGAGCTGAGAAATTTTAACTTCCCCTAAAAAATTATTAGCTCGCGTAAATAAATTTTATCTCGGTGTTTTAATATTTTTCCTGGCTCTGATTGAGGAATCGTGAATATATAAATTATTTATGAATACATATCTACACATACGTGTTTGTGCATGAGTATATATGTATTTATAAATTTATAAGAATGTTAAAGGATTGAAGTTTTTAAATATTTGGCTTATTAATTAACCGGTAGTAGCGATAATGGGGAGAGTATGTCTATCGTTTGATGATATCGTTTTATCTATATAAATATGTTGGCTTGTATTTTTAAAAAATTTACCTTTTATTTATAAAAAATATATTAAAACCGTAACGCTGAGAAAAATATATATATATATATATATATATATATATATTATAAATCAACGTACTTTCTCCGTGAACGATACTGCCGTTATTCATAAGTTATTGTCACAAATGATTATAAAAAAATAAATAAAAATAAAACTAGATGACTTGGAGTGGAAATGTATCAAAGAATATATATAAATTATAAATTTATGAGTATTAGTAAAAAAAATATGCGGACTCGTTGAGCGACAGAAATAAACTTGGACTTAAAGTGATTAAAAAATAAAAAATATTATAAATAAATAAATAAAATATAATTATATTATAAAAAATAATCCGGACTGTCGATAAAACGATATATCAAGAAGCACCTTTGAGCTTTCTTACAATTAAATTTATTCAAAATCTCTCATTGCAATCATAAGATAATAAATAAAAGTAAAATATTAAAATGATAGACAGCTAATTAATGTAATGTGCAACGCTAAAAAAAATCAGAGCCTGTCGGCCAGTAATTTAAAAGCAACTGCCATGGGTTAAGCTAAGCTAGCTCGGCTGAGAATTAAATTTTCAACAAACTAGCTACGAAAATAATTAATAAACTTTTAAAAGTTAACAAATCACGATGGTAACTATAAAAAATAAATGAAGATTTTTAAAAAAATATATATATTAATTGAGATACTGTCCATTATAAACACGTTCTGTTACAATTACGAATTACTGTACTGTAATGAACAAAAAATTTAAAAAATGGAGTTTATTATATCGTGGTATGATAAAAAATAAATAAAACAAACAAACTATATAAATGAATGAGTAAAGAAGTAATTAATAAAGAGATAAATAAAAAAAAGGCAAAAACCAAAAAATAAAATATGAGTTATTTGCACAATATTATAAATAATTAATGTTTATTACGATTAAATGAATTTAAAGAGCAAATAATGCAAAGAAAAAAAACGTTGTTAAATAATTAATACAAGATGATGAATTAAAAATAAATTAAAACGAATAAATAAAAAACGAGCAAAAACAATAAATGATTTTAGTGAAGGATTGATATTGGATCAAAAAATAAAATTTGTTTGTTATTTATTATAGTTTAAACGATTCGTATATTATTAGTTACTGTAATTATGTAATTCCTACGATTAATATAGTTAACAATTAACAAGTTGTTACCGCTTTGTTATACACAATATAATTAATACATGATAAGATTATAAAGTATGCCAATGCATCGTTGATTGGTCCTTTACTTTAGGCTATAATTAATATTAAATAATGTCTTTACTATTTTTTCTAACAACTTTTTTTTATTTTAGCTAAGACTTTAGTTACTTCTCGTCGCAAATAAATGCGTGTCAAGATAAACTTGTCTACGTGTACATTTAGCTTTCTTCTTACAATCCGATAATTGGTTGGTTGATTCGCGTGGTCGACGGATGAACACATTTTACAGAAATATTTTCAATAAATGATTTAAAAAATAACACACTGTCCTTTATATTTATTTTTTTAAATTTATTTATCAATCAGCTCCCCCAGGAAAAGGTTTTTCTGTACATTACCGAGCTCTTTTTATAATAAGTCAATTTTAAATTTATTATTTATAATTTTTAATTCAAATATCATTAAGTGTTTTATAAAGTAATATATAAATATATAAAGATATTTTTTAATTATCGAGTTTGGACAGTCGTTTCTTTCCGTGCTGCATCTTGCAACAACTGGGTGTCAACTTCATCGTGAGGCAGTTGCACGTATCGGACAACGGATCCTCGTATGAAGCAATTTTTCACTGATTGCTGGAGTAATTTCAAAAGTTACATACTTTTATATATTATTTTCTAGTTTCATGCATTTATAATACTATTTGCGCATTTACATGGGTCATAAATAAGTCTGCCTAAATTATAAGTCCACTTGCATCAACAAATGGATTGGTTACCATTTTAGGTCACTTTGGGCCAGTTTTGGTTACTAATGAAATAATTGATACAAATAAATAGTCATCCAAGTTGCACACTTGACTTTGTGACATCTATAAGATATCAGACTTAAGTGACGACAAAAAGTAAATTACAAATAATTGTCAAGTTATCTAAGAAATTTTTTAATTGAAATGAGTTTTTTGAGACGGATATAAAAACGCGAATTTTCAATGATTATTAGGATCAACATCTGTATGTCTTGTTTATATAAAAAAGCTTGAATTTAAGACAAAAAAAAATTCTTATCCTTTTAAAAGACATCTTAAAGTTGTCTCTGTACTACTTGGGAATCAGTAGGATCAAATGTCGTAGGAACACTTGTTGGAGATCAGTTGACATGGAGCCTTTAGGTAAACCCGTTTATGATAGAAATGTAAATGCGCTTTGCAAATTAATGTTAATTAATAAAATTAATAAAAATAACAGTATCATACCATGTGTGGATATTTATCTGGATCTGTGACACTGATATCAGTTAATTTAATATTTAAATACTGATCTACTGAGTGAAGAGTACCGCAGATACTGAAAAAAATTTTTTTTAAATAAATAAATGGATGCTGGTGTTTAATTATCATTGCAGACTGAAGCATTGATGCTTTTAAATATAAAAAAAATAAGTTATGAATTAAAAGTATTGATGATTTATTACCTGAGGTCATTTTTTAATTCAACCACTACGTCTTTACCGATCAGGGATTTAAAAAACGAGTAAAACAACTGAAAAATAAAATAATATAAATAGAATTATTGATGTTTTGAATCGTCTTATAGGTTAGAATAAATAAATAAATAAGTTTAATCAAATAACGAGTACTTACCATCTTTCCGGTGAATTATTACTGTGAGTATTGACAATCAGTTTATTTATATTCAAACTTTCATAAAATATTTTAGTTACTTCGCGTATTTTTTAAACTATTTTGACAAACGTTAAACAGCACTAACGTTTGACCGCGAAATATGATTGGGCAGAGAGACAGCAAAGCGAAATTCTATATGACCAACGACAGTAACATAGAAAGTGATTCTTATGCTTACAATTGATGTCATTACTTTCATTTAACAATGTAAATAAATATGTTGTGTTAATTGTTAATTATTTTAATTATTTGTTCAAAAATATTAACAATTAAAAAAAAGAAAATTGGACTTTCTATAAATCTTTGTTGCTCACTAAATTAAAGTACGCATAGTAAGTTGATTTTTAATATATATTATATAAGAGATAAACAAAATAAAATAGAGGTTAGATTAAAGTAATTAATTAATTAATTAATATTTTATCTAATGATGTTTGATGCTGAAATAGCAGTCATTAAAAAAATTTAAATTTCCATAAATAAATATTGACAGGCACAAAATTAAAAAAAAAATTTCTTGTTTATATTTTTTAAAAAAGTTTCTGATGACAATTAACTTGGTAATTAAAACATTAAAATTGTCAGATGTCAGTTACTTTCAGCAACATAATATGAGTAGTAATTTAAAAAATTAACTTATTCTAAGACAGTAAAATCAGCGAACATTTGACAATTTTTAAAACTTTGAAATCACAAAATAAAATGATTATAAAATAAAAATGAAAAAATGCATGTTTAGACATTTCAAAAATCAGTACATGTATTTTTTAAATTTTATTATTCTAATTATTTTATATGCAATTTAAAAATTGTCTTATACATGCAGATGTCTGCTACATCTACACTCATACTCATTTTCCATAACTAAAGTAAATATTTCCAGGTAAAAATTAAAAAAAAATGCATGTATATTTTTTAAAAAATTTTCCGATGACAATTAAGTTGGCAACGCTTAGCTAGAACTAAAACTAGAACACTTCCGGATGCACCCAGACTAAAAATTTATTTGAAATTTTTTGTTTTTGTTAATAATTTGTTAAGTATTCTCATTACTTGCGCGGTAAATTCAAATATCTGAAGAACAAATTATTAGAAACTGTAGAAAAATTTAAAATCGTACGTCAAAATCAAATGGCGGCAAAATATAACAGAAAAATATTTAAAAATTAAAAAAAAACACTTAAGTGTTTGAACAAACCTTGGCGGGGAAATAATATGCAGAAGGGTGTCCTAATACACTTGGAGATTTGAATTAAATTGCTCCAAGTGTATTGCAGCTAAAAAAACGTCACTTGACTGCTATTTCCCCACCAGACGATGCCAGATGATTTTGCTCAAGAACTGGGAAGATATCAGCATCAGCCATCAGCAACACTTTGCACTAGCACTGAACACTTAACACTTAACGACACCACAGACACTTTGCACAATTTAAATTTCACAAACACTACACAATTTAATTAAATAATAACTATGAGCAACAAATTTAATGGATAATTACACGACGCGACTGTAATACTGTGCGTTCAATTCAAACGTAGAGAAGAATCTGGACCCAACTGCCATTATCGATTATACTAACTGTCGCTATCGAACCGCCAGTTGATACACAGCAATCGATTTTGCGATTTATTCGACTGCCCCCACTCTAGCAAAAATTTGACGAAATTTCGACTACAGCTACGCGCAGTAGCGCCAACGGCGCGAAATTTCAAAATTGCAATTTAATCATTTTATTAAAAATTATTTGTGTCAGTAATTATATTAATTAGGGTGCATTCGGAGATGATCTAGCTCTAGCTGTCGATACATAGCAACGCTTGGCTAAAGCTAGAGCTTTTCCGAATGCACTCTAAAATTGTCAGTCGTTAGCTACTTTCCGCATCATGATGATTTTTTAATAGTAATAAATTTTTTTTTTTTTTAGATTATAAATGAAACAATGGAAGATATAGATCTCTATAATTTACTGCGAAATGCAATCACATATGATGATATTATCGTTGTTGAACATGTACTAGGTATTATTGATGTCAACATAATAAATAAATCACTGGAAAGTTTATTTGATCTGGCAATCGACCACAAACGTTATGAAATTATAAAAATATTAGTGATCAATGTGAGTGAGGACAACTTTACTCCAGAAATATGGGTGAAATTACTCCCTCATTTACTGCTAATTCAAATAGGAGCTCATCGCGCAGAAGTAATCTTGACCACGTGTCTTAATCTTATGATCGATGATCAAATAATTAATCAATGTATTTTGTATCTTGCTGTCAAATACCAACTTTACAATATCGTTGAAATAATTTTGCAATGTAAAGTTGATGTCAATTTGGTTTACCATAAAAAATCAGAATCTAAAACCCCATTATTGATAGCATGCCAAAACAATGATCTCCAAATGGTAAGACTGCTTCTGGGCCACGGAGCTGATCCAAATGTTGGCGTGTTTTCAAATTCTAATTTTTTGTACAACGGCTACCCAATTCACACAGCAATCAAGACTGGAAATCTTGAGCTTATAGAAGAATTGATAAATCATGGTGTTGATTTAAACCACAAGTACAAATACGGCCGCTGTTATTATTCGATTCTCCGTTTCGCCTGTGGAGCGGCGAATAATTTAAAAATAATAAAACTGCTCGTAGAACGGGGTGCTGATGTCAATTCAAAAGATAATTTTGGTCTGCAACCAATTTGTCATGTTCTTCACCCGAACTCCCGCGAAATTTTCAAATATTTTATTGAATGTCAAAATTTAAAGCTCGGTTTCAAAAGTGTTGAGTCAATACTGAATGTTGGTGTTCAATTGAATTATCAGGATAATGTTTATTGTTTATTTAAGCTGATAAATAATTTAAATCCACATGATTATTTAAGGTATCAGATAGATGGTCATTTAATAAATAATAATAATTCAAAGAGGCCGGTGCTCCATTTGGCTGCTCGGTATAATAACGCAGCCTGCATTGACATACTTGTCAGAAATGATGCTGATGTCAATTTAAAAAATAAGTACGGAAGGACGCCGCTCCATGTAGCATTCCGTCATAAAAATTATGATTTTATTAACAATATTTTGAAATATGGCGCCAATATTAATGTCCTGTGTAATAAAGGGCACCTGCCACTGGAATATATTATCAGTAGAAAACTTCATGAGACTAGTTATGGTATAGATGATGAAGACCGAGTCAAAGATGATGAAGATCAAGTCAAAGATGGTGACGAAGACCAAGTGGATGATGCTGACGAGGAGAATCAGATGGAAGTTGATGACAATAATGAGGAACAGTTTGATAATGAGCTGGACAATGAAGTTGAGGGTTTTCTTCAATATATTGTAAAGATGAAGGCTCTTAATTTGTATGTAAGTGATAAAAATTATAAATATGCGATCTGCAAGTCCAAGAATCCATTTGAACATCGAGATGTCTATCTTAGAGAAATTGAAGCCATGAAAAATGATGTTATCAGTAACGGCATTACGTACTATGACATTGTGAAGGCTGATGTGTACAGACTTGTTAATTATTTGAATAATCGTAACATTTTTGATACTCTCAAAGACACGAGTAATTATGATAATAAATTTCCCCAGTACGCTGATATTATCAGTGGAATTTTCCAAGCAGGATTTGCTAAGAAAAAACTGCTAGATGCAGTCTACGCGTGTCCTATTTTCGATTATTTGTTCCAAGTGCTGCCGTACACTTTTATGAGGGAAATGATTGAACATTTTGACAATCTTGAATTAAGAGATGTCATAAACAAGCATAAATATTTTCAATAAAAATTTTCTGTTGTTATTTTTTTAAATTGTAAAATATTTATATAATTTTTAATAAAGTGACTTCTTTAGTTTAAATAAATTATTTTTCAATCTTAGCAATTTTATCAACAGTGATATATTTATATTCGTCATACAAATGTTTATCAAAAATATAACGTATCGTATTTCACTGATTATATTCAATCAACTTTAATTTCTAAGAAATACTAGCGCATCACTACCGGAAGTGAAATTAAAATTTTATTTATTTATTATTAACGTATCTTATTTTTTTAAAATTCACATTTAGATAAATAATTATAATAATAAATATCAGTTTCTTATACATTTAGAAAAATAATTTTTATTATGTTGTAAAGTACACATTAAATTTCATCATTAGAGTGCTCGTTCTCTGCATTGCACCTTTTTTTAATAATCAACAATAAAATCAAGAATTTAATTAAATAGATAATGAAAAAAATATTTAATTACTTTACTTATGAGCATGAATTCAATAGTATAAAAATATTTTTAGTTTTGATTTGAAATAATAAAATTAATCATTCAGTAATCAACATTAATTACAAATATAATAATTAAAACTGATTAACAGATGGCACTTGATAATCATAACTTTGATGATTATTGCGCCCAGGTGACAGAGGCGGTGGATTAAAATAATCTTTTACTGACACAAATTTCGCACCTCCAAACATATCGAGCACCGCGATAAAGAATATCTTCAATTTCGCAAAATAAAAGTCGTGATCTAAAAATTATCAACATTAAATATAAATATATAATGATACGTCATATACTTTTATTTTAATTTATTTATACCTGTTGGCATGTAGCGCAAACTTGGATGACGTTCGTAAATCGCGTTCTGCGCAACAGCAAATTCCGAGCTCTTTGGGTCAATCTGGATCGAAATAATCAATCAATTATTCAATTTTTCAAATCTATGATTTATCCCCATAATTATTAATATAAAATATACCTACTTTTTTAACTTTCCCGCTCAAAATAGTACGCGCGCACCGTGGGTCTATTGGTTCCATGTCTTTCTGAGTACAATAAGAACCTTGAGCCAAGGTTACCATGAGCGTTGCACGTGGGTCTTCCTGATGTCAAAAACAGATAAAAATAAATTCCTCCTTTCACTTTAATTACAGTTAATCTCATTATCATTAATCTTATCATGATACTTAACATTAAGACAAAGTAACTTGATTAAAAAAAATAAAATTACAGTTATTGAATAATAATTTACATACTTTAAGATCTTTTGACGTAAAATCCAAAGGTGTAAGGAACATATAAGGAACTCCAGATCCATTACCCCGAGGTCCATCACTCAAAGCGACGACATTAACAAAAGGAAATGAATTTATTCCCTGTTGTCTACTGATTGTAGCAACGGATGTCCAATCTATCAATTAAATACAATATTATTTTTAGCTCTACTTTTATAATTACAGTAAAAAATAAATTATGGATATTTACTTGATTGATTTACGACATACCGGCCTACCAAAGCCGGATGATCATCCGGAGGAACATCACCAGGTGAATTATTTATGTCTTTCAAACTTGATCCATCATAATCGATACTTTCTCTCCTTGACTCATCAGTATAGTAATTATTTTTATCCTGTTTATAGTTATTATTTAATTTTTTAAATTTTTTCCACTCTTTAAAATCCTTAAATTCTTTGAATTCTTCAAATTCACGCCAAAGTTGCTCATCATTCTCGGACTGTCGTGGTGAATATCGTTTTTTCGCGTTGGCAAAATGTAATTCCATATAAATAATATTTATTATGAGTATTGAAACTAAAAAAAATTTATTTAATTTATAACCCATTGTTTTTTTTAACGAAACAGAAATTTAAAAAAAAATAAGAAACGAGGAAATAAACGGCTTCGATAGCTGATACGTGACAAATGACATAAACGTTATGAATTCCGACTGCTAATGACTGTGAGAATTAATTACTAATCATGTTGTGAGTGACAGTGACAGATGTAAGTATAATACAAAAATTTTCATTGGGTCAATGATGCCAGTAGTTATTTTATCTAGAGATTTTAAGTTTCAGTAAATACCATCTTGCATTCAATCAGCGGCGCGCTTATTATTTTGAATTTAATATCACAAGTATTTTTTAGCCATACTTATTATTTTTAATATCTCAGTACTGCGTATGTATATATACATGCATATATATATCGGTCAATAAACCGTTATACGATAGATTTAAAAAGTAAAATAAATAATAATGTAAAATGTTTTATGTTGAAAGTTATATTAGTCATGATGACTAACAACAGGTACCAGGTGAACAACATCCGCGAGCTAGGACTTTTTAAAAATAATGATCCTGAAGCTAGAAGACAATTAACAGTTTTTGGATTTTTTTTTCAACAAATCAATTACAATAAAAAAAAAAATAAAATAAAATAAAAATATGCACATGTAGAAAATTAAAAAAGCTACAGGTGCAATTTTTTCAAATTTCATTGTATTAATTCATTAATTTTTTTTTTAATTCCGAAAATGTCTCATGTCTGCTACATTCACACGCTAAAAAGTAAGTAGACAATTAATGATTTGTTTATTTTTTTTCAACAAAAATCAATTACAAAAAAAAAAATCTAAAAATATGCACATGTAGAAAATTTGAAAATCTATAGGTGCAATTTTTTCAATTATTTTAATTTTTTTAATTGATCGTTTCTAAAAAATAATTAGACATCAGCTAACTTCCAACCAAAACATTAAATATTAGTAGAAGCAGAAAATGTAATGGAAGTAGTAGAGATAGAGGTAGAGGATAATATATAAACATAAAGAAATGAAGAAACTGGCACGATGTCCGGGGCGTCGAATGGGCAGGTCTGTATGTATGTAGGTCATCGTCTAACTGTTTCACGTACCGTTTCAATCCTCAACTACTCCCTCGTCATTTATATCCCGCTTGTAACGTCTCTTTTATGCCTGCTCCAACAAGTTAGTTGTCTTGTTGTTTTTGGTGGCATCTTGCTCTTGGTGGTGCTTCGGGTTTTGTGCGTGGCCACATGCCTTGCCTTGTTTTGTCCAGTCACACATCCATTTCTTCATCTACTCACACTCCGGCTCTCATTTTTACTCGGGCACTTCCTCTATCTCTGGTCGTACCTCCACCTTCTCCAGCTCCTTCTACTTAATCGCATTTGCTCTCCCTCTCACCCGGTGGCAATCAGGTTCGAAAGCAACGGATGCAGTTCGTACTCGCACTGCCTCCAGCTTAGTCTTCTTCGACAGCTTGCCAAGGACGCGTGACCTTACCCGAGTGTAATAGTCTTCTATTTCGACTGATATAACGAGTTGAGAATAAAAGTATCCTGAGGATGCTTTCGGTCGTACACAAGTCAATGTACTTTTAATTACCAGTGATTCAAGACTTTTATTCAACACTTTCAAGTATTCTATTATTTATTCACACCAGGTAATTAATTATTTAATAATTTATTTGTCATTTAATAAATTAGTTGCTGATAAAAATTAAAGACCAGAACCTGAGAGATCATGTCCTAGTTCAGGACCTGGCTAATAGTCTTTTCCACTAAAAATTAAAATTTCAAGTCACGTTTTCTTTGTAGCCAATAAAAATTGTTTTGATAATTGACTAAAATAATAGACATAATTATTCAATTTAAAATCTTGTGCTTGAATTTTTAAAATTAATTGCCTGTAAAAAAATAAGAGTATAATTAAGTGTCGAAATTTATTTTATTTAGACAATGAAGTACCTGACAGCCATGACGATGTCGGCAGTGTTTTTACTGGCAACAACACTAGTCGCTGGAGAATCACTGATGGGCGGTCATTTGAATAATAAAAAGTCAACAGGAGATACCGGAAATTCGCTACGTTATAGAATTTTGAACGGTCCCTATGCTTTTAATGGCGGGCAGCCGTTCTCCTTGGAGAAGGATCCCGTTACCGGGCAAATTGACTTCAATAAAGCGCCGCCGTTGACGGCATACAATTATACCGGTTCGTATGATATTAATAACACCGAAGATGATGATAATAATAATAATGACAATAACAATAATGAAAATGCTGATGGTAATGGTGATAATGATGACAGTAAAATGGAGAATGAAGAAAGCGAGAATGGACAAGAGGAGGAGGATAATGACACACATTCACCAGTGAGATCCTCACTCGATGACGAGGACCAACACCATCCGAACGAAATAAATCCGTACTCGCCAAGTTTCCATGACTTTTTAAACTTACCCGTACGTTATTCTGATCACGAAAAATATCACAGCGATAAATACCCACTTATATCTAGCTCGTATGCTAATACTAAAGTACAAGGTGGCAGTGGAAACTCTGCTTACAATGCATACATTATAAATAATCATAAAAATTATCATGCTGGTGGTGAGGCGTCGACGTCGCAGTCTTATTCAATGACCCGCAAGCCATTTGTACCGAGAACCACTACCCGGAAACCAAATACGACTGTCAGGACAACACTGCCAACTACCACTACTTTAAAGACCACGACATCTACTACTACTACAACGACAGCTAAACCAACGACGACTACGACAACTACGACGACAACTACTCCAAGTACAACCACTAAAAAACTTACAACTGAACAAGTTACTACCTGGAAGCCTCCCAAGATTCCATCCAACTTTGATCGGTACGATGTTGACTATGAAGATGCGCTGCTGCCAATTGAGAAAATCCAGAGTACGGGTAATAGAAGAGATGAAATTTTAGTTCATGACTCCAGTGAGTACGACGATCACTATGATGAGTATCTTATGATTGAGCCGACTCAGAGTACTTCGAGTACGACTACGACTACATCAACTACTATGACGACACCGACCAGTACGACAGCCGCACCGACGACTCAGACATCACCGAAACCTACTCCGCAACCGGACCCTGTGAGAAGTAGCCCCGAAAATGTGGAAAGTAAGCGACCGATGCCGGTAAATAATCTTGGAGACATGGGATACGGAGAAAATAATGAAGAAATTAATAGGCCGGGGCAGATGATTAATATGAATGGTATCGGGGATACCGGATACCAGAACCAGATGATGAATCTTCCGAGTTATTCAGGACTTGTCGTAGAAAGTGCTAGCAATATTATCGTCCCTCCTGATCAGGACACGATATCATTTGTCCTTGGCAACAAGCAGAATGTCCAAGGAACGTACTACGCGCACGGGAGTGCTATTCCTGAATCACCGTATGGAGATGGAAGCTCGATGAAGCCACTGGAAGCGGGTCATACTGTCGATTTATCTATAGGACGCCCGGCAATAGCAGCACCGATAGCGGCAGATGCTCATGTTAATCAGTATCCCAGTCAGGTGATTAAAGATCGGTACACGCCGCCTAATGACAATGGACAGAAGTGGTGGTACAACAATGAACACGCGGAGAAATCGCAAAGTGTAGCTGAGAAAGTTAAAGATGACAATGTCAACGTCGCTGCTGGATATCGTGTAGTATTTCCTACTTCAGCCTCGGAAATTTCTACGGAGTCAGTTCCAGTGTCGGAGACTTCAACGTTATCAACGACACTGATGACCCCTAGAGAAACTGCGCAGTTGTCAGAAATCTTGACACCTCCAGCGGTTGATGCCTCGAGACCTTTGATTTTAGGACAACGACCAGACTATCACCATCCGCACTATCATCATTATCATCGAAGACCATCACCAGAAATCCCTGCGACCCACTTACGGTTGCCGCTGGCTCCTAATGAAAATGCTTATAAAATTCGTCCGATGTCTAGTAGTCTGCCAAATATTTTACCGCAGTTCCGACCGGGTTCTCAGCGACGTGGTAGTGAAGTTATTGGTACAATGCTCGTGTCCAGTCATGGAAAATATCCGCAAAGAGTTCCAATAAGAGGAAACCCACCACCACAGCAGCAGCTCCATCGTGGGCCACAAAGACCTCGGCCACCTGTACCACCATCATCACATTTGCAACCAGCGTCACATTTACCACCGCAATCACATTTATCAGCACAGTCACATCTACCCCACTCTCACATACCATCTTCAGGACATTTATCACCACCATCAGCACACCTTCAAAGATTAAGTCCTCCACCTCCACCTCCACCAGTCCATGCACTGAGACTACCTACTCCGGCAGCTCTTATTGGTAATCCAGACATACGTGGTCCAGTAACAGAAAGTGTTCCTCTGTCAAAAGAACCTCTGCCACTTCGTCGCAATGGAATTAATGGTGAAGGAAAGATTGACGAGCGTAATCGATTATCTTTTTCAAACGGCCAGACATTGAAATCCCGGTTGAATGATGAAGACATGGAAAAATTATCTGCTGAATCACCAGCGATGCCACCACGAGCACCACTTTTTCCCAAGCGCAAAAATGGCAATTCCAGCGTAGCGACACTCCAGATGATTCAGCATCTGGGCACTCAATCAGCAGAAAGTGGTGATGAAAAAGGTCAGGGTAATGATAATGACAATGATACAGCAAACCGCCGCGGTGACGAAGCTCCGGTTTACGTCGTTTATCCGGTGAAAGGTTCCATTGATATAAATGATGACACGGATAATACTGCGGACAGCCAACCGATAGATGAGAGCGTTGTAATTGGAACTCACGGACCCCAAAGACCTTTGCCACCAGAGAATTTAACTCACGACGAAGATAATGATGAGATAGTACCAAGCTCTCCGCCTTTGCCCGTTCGTTTGGGCTCAGATTTCCCGTATCCACTCGAGAAACCTGACCCTTCTTTATTTATAAGTCAAGTACACGAGACTCCTTTGCTCGTACCTACAGAGCAGCACGAACAGCAGACAGAGGACGGTCCATTCGACGAAAAAGTAGGAAATAATCAAGACAGAGATACCAGTATTAACATAATACCGTATCTTCAAGATCATCAGCCATTTGGTATCAAACCCAATACCATTTCAACAACTCTCCAACTTCTCTCCGGGTCACCTGCTTCCTCATCATCATCTGCGTCATCATCCACCGCAAATCCCATCGCTTATGTGTACACACCAACAACCCGCGCTCCTCTGCGAAGACAAAGCGAGTCTTACGAAAGAAATCCAGTTCTCCTGCCATCGCAGCAGCCGTCAAGTTCATCCAGTTCCGCGCCGTCACCGCAAAACTTCATGGCACCTTTCGTAGCGAGTATAAGTGCTGACACATCTTCTCAAAACGGGTGGAGTGTTGTAACAGGTGGCCATTCTATTTACAAGACAGAATCAAATGACAGAATTGACAAAAATGACGACGAAAAAAACAATGACGACAAAAGTAAAGATGATGATGCTGATAAAAAAGATACTGATGAGCGTAACAAAAATGCAATAAGCAGTACGACGGCAGCTGATGAAAATGATAAAAATATAAATGAAGAGACTGAAACAGATGCCATTAAAAACTCATTCGATTCCGACAATTTCAAACCGCAATTGTTCAGTGGGTTCCAACCGATCTATGAGTTTCCTTCCGACTCCGAAGAAATGCCCGGTGACATCCGGACGGACACGGCGATGATGGAAAAGCCGCGAGGTAAAGAATCTGATCATTGATTGGTATCTTAGTAGACTTAATTGGATTAGCAACTTGTTTTTTTTTTAATTAATAATTATTTATATTTATTTATAAAATATTTTTCATTTATGGACTGATATTTTATAATAGACAATAACGTGCAATCTGAAAATTAAACATCCATTTGGGTAAATAATTTTATGATCTCTGCACAATCATTAAAAAATTTCTATATATACATAAATAATAACTATATTTATATATATTTATAATTATATTTATTGTTTAGTGGAATGTTTATTTTTGTACGTGCGCAGTAGTATCAATTTTTCATAAAAAAAAAAATTTCATTGGTAGTATTTGCTTACGTACGAATTTATAATTTAATTATAATTATAATTATAATAATAATGGAATAATTTCTATTAGATCTTACTGTATATATCTTTTTGCTTTATATATGTATGATGAATATTAATAAAATAAAATAAAAAATAAATCATACATATATAAGTGCGACTAGATATTAATTAAATGTAATTATAATTTCGTGTCGCATAGTTTCAAGAAAAGTTAATACTGAACTATGACTTGTTAAAAAAATAAATAAGTATATAATAAACGTGATTAATTAAAATATTAAATCCTTTCTCTACTTGATAAATGCACTTTCCCCAAGAGTATTTTATAAAATTGTGTACTAAGCACTTTGTCTAATAGTTATTAAATATTTAAAGTGGATAATTATAGTCAATTATTTCAACTAGCAAATAATCGGAGATCAAGTTTCAATACTACTTCACCCGAGTCAACTTCATGTAGTTTTATTCTTTTTTGAATGGGCCCACATGAGTCCTTGCAGTCCTTCATTATATCTGAAACTCTTACTTCCGCTCGGCCGAGAAAATCTGCGTTAAAAAGAAAGACAAATAATTGTGATAATATTTGTATTTAGTTGAAAGTTAATCAAGTAATTAAGGTAAAATTATTATTTCTTTACCGTCTGGAGTATAATAGCCTTTGTCAAAGACTGTTATGCAGAGAGTATCCTCATGAAGATCTTTGACTAAAAATTGCATCGAGGTATCCCACAATGGACAATTAGTACCGAGGACAACGGGAGTTCTTTCTTCTTGCGATCCCATCGAGACATTACAGAATGCATTGCACTTACCTATTAATTAATAAACCGTGTAGTAATTGAAGACATTCTCAGACAGTGCCCCCCCCCCCACTTTTTTAAATACTCAGTGACTGTCATACGAATTTATAATTCGAATTTTGTAGACTAAAATTTATTTACGAAATTTCGTTTGACTTCTAATTGATGACAACTGTGAGTAATTTTTTTAAAAATCTTTATTTCGGTGAAATTAAAATTTTAAACTGGTCATGACAGTTGAGTAATTTAATATTTTTTAAAATTGGGGACACTATCTGAGAATACTCTGAAATTAAATAATTAAAGGTATGACTATTTGCAGTTAGAGGTTTTATGTACCAGAGCCCCTGTGGTATAAAATCTCTCCCGCCAATCTTTCAAATCTTATGTGATAACTCAGCGGTGAAAACTTATCAGTTACTACCATGCCGAGGTCACTCATCGAGATCTCAATCCAGTCATTTAATTTTTTAAAATAAAAACTAGTAAATCAGAGCAATTAAAATATTTAAGTCGATTTTATATTGGACATCTCAATAATTACTCTAGCAATTTTTAAATGAAAATGAAACTGTGAGATAGATTTATAGTAAAAGAATCTTGTCAGTATTTAAAAAAAAAAAACCGCCAAAATAAGAGAGATAGTATAAAAAACTTGCAGTTAGTGCGCGTGCAAAGTAATAATTTAAAAAATAGTATTTGCATCTCAGTGAAATAAATTAGTCCCGTGATTACCTTTTTTAGCAAAGATTAAATCTTCAGCTTCTACAACTACTAGAGACAGGCGTCCTTCTGGAGGTCTCCTGCGAACTATAATCATGCCATGCTGTGTGTTAATAAGATGCTAATGTGCTACGTGTGCAAAATTATAAAAGTAAATAAAAAGAGATTTAGAGTTGTAATTAAACTTAAATTTAAAATAATAATTGTTTTATTAGTAAGTAATTTCTTGTTGAGTTTAATTAAGCGAAAAGCAAAGCTAAATAAATTATACAGCATTCCTTGTAATAAAATGGATCCATGCATCCGGCTTACCAGCTGGTGCTTTCAAACTGCTTCCTTGGAGTACTGTAACGAGGATACGACCACAAGAGCTAATTTGCGCTTGTCCTATATCAACGCACAATGCGACACATTTTACAATAAATATCGATATTAATTTTATTCATTAGGAATTTTTATTTGCGTTATTAAAATCAGACAGTGGATTGACTTACTGGAGCGTTGACGTTGCAAAAGATTTTTCTCGTTCTTGGCAAACTGTTTTCTCGCCTCGCGTATTTTTCTAGCCCACAGCGAACACTCGCTCGTCGATGGCGCCAGCAAAATAATGGGCCTCTTTGTGGAATCTCGTAAGCCGAGAGTCCTAGAAGCGTCTGACGTAGGAATTATGTTGCCATTTGGTTCACCGTCACCGATCATTGACAACTCATTTAAAAATATCGGCTGGAAAAATTATTTGTTCAATATTTCATTTATTATAGACTTTTAAATTATTATTATTTACCTTTCTGTATAATTTGAATTTATTATTTTCGTTTCGCTCAAATGAAAATTGTTGTCCAGAAGGCAGAGTTTTCAATGGCTGAGCAAATAGTAAAAAATCATTGGTGAGAAATGCAACGAGTTCTTTGCCACTTTTAGCCTGAAAAAAAATAAATAATAAAAATATTATTTATGTGAAAATAAATCTAAGCAAAAAATTGAATACCTTGTGAAGAATTCCATAGTGTAATAACTTTCTTGGGCCAGCGGAGTTTGTCAGAGAATTGAATACAAGTTTTTCCTGCAAAACATCTTCATTATACGCCACATGAGTCTGTAACCATTCCAGTCTATCACTGTTCTCTTTTTCTCTGACACCTTCATTCACTTGTATACAGAATTCCTCAGCTTTTGCCAAGGCTTCTTGTAGATATTGTCTGTCTGGATGCTCAGTCGGCGTGTACTCTAATATCTAATAATTAAATAATTATTTAAGTTACAGTCTGCGGTTTAATTCTCTAGAATTCCCTTGATACCAAAAGATATAATAAATACCTTACTAATAATGAGAGGGTATTTGGTAATTCGCTGCATGGGTTTTATAAGAAATGAACTGAGAGGCATTCCTTTGGTACGAGGATCTTGTTGGCATGATTGTGCAACAGCCACAAATTCTGGCAACGTTTCAGTCAAACTTTGTAAGTACACAGCAGCTGAAATCTGACAGCTGCAGAATCTGACATACGCAGACATGCGCGGTATCTAAATAGTGAAATTATTAATTTTTTATAGAATATTATTTTTAAAAGACAATAAAAACTCACGTTTTCACATAGAATATCACCAATCAGTCTTACAACACCATCTTCACTGTTATCTCTTCTTATTCTCAAAGTTCTGATAGTGAAAGTAAATAATTAAAAATTATTTTCAAAGTAACGATTAAATATTTGATATGAAATTTTACCTGAGAAAATTGTCATTACAAGCAATGATATCTCTCCAGTTAACGAAAATTCTTTCGACTTCATCGACAGTGAGAACTAGACTTTGAATGAGTGGTTTCTCAAACACCTAGAGTAATAAATAAATAATAATTATTTATAGTTTGCAGATCGTAAATAATAAACGTCACTTTACCTCATGGACGAGAATCATATCATTGATGTAGGCCTCCTCAGTAGCAATAAGTTCCTTAATATACTCCTGTCGCTTTCTCTCCATCGGATCCAGCATCGAAATCGAATAATTGTCCAGTCTCGAGTTATCATCATCTAGACATAAAACAAAAAATCCTTACCGATTCTTCATGCTCAAATAATCATCTCCTCACTTACCAATTATTCATCGAGGAAGAGAACTTGAATATCTATTTTATATTTTCAATTTCATCTTGATATTCATCATTTTTTATAAATACTTAAATACATATATACAACAAATAACTTTAACTTGTTATTTAATTTAATTAATTTTTTCTAAAGGATCAATTACCAATAAAGCTACCAATTATTAATTAATTAATGATCCTGAAGTTGACAGAGAATTTACGGATTTTTTTTCGACACATCAATAATAAAAATAAAAAAATGCACGTGTAGAAAATTTAAAAAATTACAGGTGCAATTATTTGAAAACTTTTTTTTTAATAATTTATCGCTTTGAAAGAAATCCAAAAATTATAAGTCGGTTAACTTCAGTATACTAATTAATTATTTAAAATTAGTGATTAGAAAACAAAAAAAAAAATAAATAACGTGATAAAAATAAAATGAAATTAAAGACGGATTTAATTTTGCAACAGTTAGACACTTTATTCGAATCGTCATGTGCGAGTTAGCTATACTTTTATTTAAATCATTTATATTTTTTGTTCATATAGTTCTTTGTTTTTTTTTTAAATGCATGTGATATATATGATATGATCTATGCGTATATCCGCACCAGGAAGGATATTTTGTATACAATTTAGATAAATGTCAACAAATATCATGAGACAAATAATTTTAATATATATATATATTAGTAATGTAATAAATATATCAATAATAATAATTACTATCCAGTTGTCTCATTAAATAATTTTTGTTCACACCTTAACAGTACGACGTTTCAG
The DNA here is from genome assembly GCF_026212275.2 of Microplitis demolitor. NCBI lineage: Eukaryota > Metazoa > Arthropoda > Insecta > Hymenoptera > Braconidae > Microplitis > Microplitis demolitor. Next base: position 17,918,983 of record NC_068552.1, read on the forward strand.
TATCCATAATATATGTATGTATATGTTTACATATGCAAATAATTATTTGCCGGAGCAATAATTTATTTATTTTAGTTCCAACGATACAAGACAAACAAACATACGTATAGCTTTTCAATAAGTAACATTTTTTAAGGAATGAAGAACAGAGGTAACGCGCGACATGCTCATATAATTTTTTTTTGGATTTTTTACTTTTTTTCATATATATTTCTAATCATTTCTACTATATAGCACAGTTATAGGCATATATATTTACGTCTCATAAAGGTATCAACACAACTTTCCCGAAACGTTTTGTATATTTATTATTATTTTTTTTTTTATTCTATAATCGACTAACGGGCTTATATTAAACTTTTTTGCATAACATATATTTATTGTTCTGGTATATTGTATTGTTATTGTTATTGTGTTGATGTAGCAGACAATTGCCAATTTAAAAATTTTAAATAAGTAAATTAAAAGTAAATTGGATAAAATAAAAAAAATGCACATTTCTAAAATTTGAAAATCAGTATGTGCATTTTTTTATTTTCATATTTTTAAATAATTCATTTATTTTTAATTTAAAATTTGTCTCTTATCTGCTACATCCACTTATGTTATTATTATTATTGTAATAATGTTTTTGTTTATTTTAATAAGAAAGCGGGCCATGATTTTGTGTTTTAAACTTTGCACTATAAAATGAACGTAGTGAGACATGAGTTACTTGATAAAAAATAAAAACCAGATAAAATAATTTTAAAATTCATTTGGAAAACAAAAGGAACTTTCAATTATAATTAATGCTAATGAGCACTCAAAAATCCTATATAATATAATAATAATAAATAATAATTATATATAATGTAACATTATAGTAACAAGATCCAATAATTGATATATATTTTGATACTTTTATCAATTAAACCTGACGGTCATAAAAAAAAATAATAAATTAATTTTAAAAAATGTCAGGTTACTTAAATAAAATTAAAAAAGATTCTAAATTTAATTCCTTGAGCTTCAATTAATAATTGAAAAAAAAAAAAAAAAAAAAGTAAAAAAAAATACATAAGACAACAATGATCTACTTATGTATGAATAATTATAACAAAACAATACAAAATTTTGTTGTTTCAGATCTATAAAATACTAATAATAATATAGTGAGCTAGAGTTCATTAATAAATAATTTAATAATTTATGGCATATATAATTCTTTGTATATATATAGTTATATATTTTTTCTATCCTTTCTTTTTCCTTCCGCGCGCATAAACGATGCGCATAATGGCCATTGGATAATTGTCGTTGTAGTTTTTTTCCCATTAACTTTTTATTTATTCATTAACTTTTTTGATAAACGCAGAAGCTGGCATTTGAATAATTCACTTATTAGTATTATTATTTAAATAATTGTACTATTATAGCACAATATATTTATTATTGTTTTTAAACTGCGATGATGAGTTCTCTCCGCTGTTATCCTTAGGCTGCATGTCAAGCAGAGGCGAAATTTTATTTAAATTAGTGATAATGAGAATTGACAGAAACGTCATGCGATAACAATTATTGTCGTCATAATTATAAATTATAAACAATTTAAAGTCACCGATAATTATTTAGTACATTTGTTAAGTAGTCTCGATTATTTATCGGGAGTTTAAAAACGAGAATGCTTATTTACCCTGTAGAGAACGGACGGACAAGCAAGCAACTGACGTATTTAATATACAAAAAATTAATAATTACTATTTGATAATAATTGTAATAAATAATAAATAAATAAATATACAAGTAAAGAGATTCAACTCTTGCTCGGTTATTTTATAATTTATCTCTCAAGTTCATTTAAATTTAATATTATAGTTATTATTTAATGGTATCATTCTATCGTCATTATGACGCTTGTCCGTCTATCCGTAATTACTCCTATGAGATTCTTTTAATCATCAATGATGACGGTTATAAATTGCCTACTAGTGGACTACTCACACATGGGTGTCACGTAGTTGCTAGGAAATATGCCGCATACTCCGTTAAGTTCACCTTTCCACCAAGATTCTTCTTGTTTTGATAAAACAATTATCACATCTCCTTTTTCAAAACTCAGCTCGTCATCGTTCTGAGCTTGATGTGGATACAGTGCCATCACACGTTCTGTAATATTTTATTTTATTTAATATTTCGTCTCACTAATTCCAAAAGGACGTAGAATTTAAACTCATGCTCTATAGGCTTTCAAAATTTTTTTTTTCCAATTTTGAACTATAAAATAAGTCTACAAAACGATTGGCAATGAAAATAAAATTATACGCCTTTTTGGTCTTAGAGTTTTCTAGACAGAAAAAAAATTTTTGACTGAAAGTAAATATTCTTGATTCAAGAAAATTTTTTTTAAAACTTCTATTTTCTCAGCTAAAATAGAAATCTTCTCTTACAAATACAAATTCTCTTGGCTCAAGAAAATTTTGATTTGATTCTCGAAGACGTTCGTCTTAAAAAATATTTTCTTACCGACATTAGGATCCGTTGGAGAATCTTGATAACCATGAGACACTGGAGTACTTCTATTACTGCTACTTGTTAATGGTTTTACATACGACGCAGGAAACCATCCAATCTGACGTTTTTTACCTCGAGCCTGCAATTTATTGAGTGTAAACATAAATATAAATAAATAATTAAATAGTACAGTTAAATTTATTAGTAGACAAATAAAAAATACCTGTAGCTCTCCTTCCCACCACCCAGAATCAGTCTTCTTCCTGATCATAATGAGCTGTCCTCTCTGCAAATCGAGTTGTTCAGCACTCGTTGCTTGGTAGGGTGCAATTACTTGGACAATCTCCGGTTTCTTTCCTCGAGTCTACAAGCGTTATTTGAATTAAATATCACAGTAGTAATTTTAAATAAAAAAAACTAAAGTAAAAAAAAAAAAAAATTAATCAGCTGTAAACATTAAAATAAATTGTAAAAATTAATTAGTAAATTAAGGAAACAATTAAACTAAAAATTAATAAATTAAATAATGATAAGCACAAGTGATTACATAAAAGCAATTTAAATTTTATTGATCTGGAGGATAAAATGCTACCTTGTAGTACTGCACCAGTGAGCAATAAGGACACGCAGGAATAATCGATGGGGATCCAATAAACGCAGCATCCAAGAAAACAACATTGGAAAATCCACCATAGTCAATTAATAATTCGCGTAAATTTATATTTATTATATTTATTCCATCACCGTGACTATTTATCTTCATTGATTATCATGCATTTAATTTAATCAATTAAATAATTTTTATTTTACGAATTCGTTAAAAAAAATCGGAGTAAAGGAGACAAGTTTTTTTTTTTAATTTATTACGATATCATTACCTGCTGAGATGCCATTGCTGTAAAATCGGGTAATTCAGCACGGTCTTCAGCAGCTTGTCGTTCATCTTCAATCTGTTCTGCGGTTTTTTCCGCTGACTAAACATATAAATGTTATACGCATCTAGCTCAGCATGAGGGTGCTCGGGTGTATGAGGATCGTTAGTGAGGAAAAATTATTATTTATTTTTATAATTACGCACACACTCACAAAGTGTAAGACAATTACTCGTAAGTAGACAAAAAAATGATAATTAAAGATCAAAGTAAAAATTTTTAAAATACTCACGGGTGTTCCTTGCGATGGAGCAGCATCAGCAACAGCAGCTGCCACAGTTGACGCAACAGTTTCTACAGGAACCTACAAATAATTAATAATTATAATTATTTTCAATTATTAACCTGCTAATAATAATAATAATAATAGTTTTACTAACCTGATTAATATTTGGTTGACATTTTTCAACGTAATTAGACGGGAAGAATCCACTTCTGTTACCAATAGTTCCAGTCCACCAGTCGCCGTCTTTTTTAGTCACCGAAATAATTTCGCCATCAACGAAATTCAAATCATCTGGTTCTGCTGATGAGTAGGGATAGAGAGCAACATAGTAATCATCACTGGTGTCGGCTAAATTTGTAGTAGCAGTAGGAGTAGCGGTAACTGCTGAAGTAGCATCAACTCGTGCAGCAGGGGCTTCACCTAGAGATCCCGCGTCAGAAACATTCTCTGGTACCTCGGCGATTTCTTCAAGCGGCCTTTTTTCTACACTGTCCTGCTGGACGAACGCTCTGTTGTCATCGAATCCGATGTCAGAGTCCACTGGCTCAACATAAGACTCGGGGAACCAGCCCGTGTGTCCACGTATCTCTCCAGCCATCCATCCGGGTTCTTGATTCTGGACTGGTGGTACTAAAATAATGTCACCTGGTTGGAAGGATATCTCTTCCTCGTTTCTGGCTACGAATTCATACAGCGCGCGATATTTTCTGACACCTCCTGGTTCATCGGCAACAGCAGTAGTAGCGGGCGCATTGTCAACCGGCCATTCATCTTCATTGACAGCGGGATTTTGCTCATCAGTCGATCCCCAAGCACTTTCAGCCCACGCGGCGCTTGTATAATCAATCCCACCGGAACTTACGACTTGTTCACGCAGTTCCAATATTTTAGTACGTTTATTGTCAAATGTTGAGTAGAGATTTTTGCAATCATTAATAAGAGTCTTCATACGATTTCTCACATCCTCCAATTGTCCGTTATTATTTTCAATGTCTGACATTTTCTCATTTATCTGCTGCTGCAAATCAGATATTTTATCTCTCAATTGTTTAAGTGTTATTTGTTTATTAGCGAATGCCATCTTCATGGCTTCTTGTCCAGCAGCATCATGAGAAGAATTTATTTTATTTTTAGCGTCTATTTTAGCTTTCTCTTGACTCAATGCGAGCAATCGCTGATTCTGCTCCCGTAATTTTTTCTTCAACTCATTCATTTCTTGGAGCTGACTATCGCGGGTTGAACGCATGCCGTCGATGGTTGTTTTTACACCTGATACACCATTACGAGTGTCACAAATTTTTTGTGAAAGTTCTTTGACACGTTCATTAAGTGATGTCAGTTCAATGGTCAATGTCTGGTTCTTAGCTTTTAGTTTTAGTAAAATATCTTTTTCTTTTTGTCGCTGTGCTTGAAGCTCTTGAGACTTCTGAGTTTCCCACTCGAGTTGTCTTTGTCTCTCCATCTCTTTTCTTGCAGCTTCTCTTTGTTCCTGTGCTCTCAATCGCTGCTCCTCTTTCTCCTGTTCAATTTCACGCTGTCGCATCATTTGTTTTTCAATTTCAGCTTGTCGACGTCTCTCCTGTTCGAGCCTGATCTTCTCCAGTTTTTCAGCTTCCTCACGTTCTTTACGCTCTCGTTCCTCCTGCTCTTTACGCTGTGAGTCCTGCAAAGTTTTACGACGACGTTCTAATTCAGCTTGACCTTTCTCAAAGTTTTCTTTTCTCTTGTCCTCGAAGGAAGACTGCGGCATACCTGCCGAGGGATCGACAGTTTCAGGAAGACCCTGGGATGAAACACTGCTCTGACGTTGACGACGGAAAGTCGGAGGTATCAAATCCGGTGGTAGACTTGCTGGTATATTTTCTCCAGCTTTGGCCATGTCACAAAGATGCATCGCCAGCACAAATTCTTCGCATCCTAGTCTACCATCTGAGTCCATGTCAGCAAGAGTCCAAATTTGGGCGAGAATTTTCTGATGTAGTTGAGATTGGACCATGATATTTCTTGCTTGTGGTCCTGACAAGTAACCAGTTCTCGTTCTGTCCCAAGTATTGAACAATTGTGTGTATTTAAGTCTAGACTGTTGAGGAACAGCCCAGTCTGGTGGTGAAGTAACAGAATTCTGACTATGCTGACTGTGTTGGCTGTGCTGACTGTGTTGAGAATCAATAGACCCAACTCGATCCATACTTGGTGGTCGTGCTGTTGTACTGAGTGGAGTATTAGTTGACACTGGAGTCTGAAGTATACCAGCATTACCATTCATTGCAACGTTTGCTTGACTCAATGGTTGAACAGAAGGAATTACTCCATTTGTTGGAACCTGAGGTATATTTGGCATAACTCCAGGTATTGATGGAATAGTTCCAGGTACAGATGGAATCATTCCAGTGGCTGGTACCGTTTGTATACCTCCCATTGTATTATAAAATGGAGCTTGTGGAATAACTCCTGGTACCGATGGAATAGCACCCGGTATTGATGGAATAGTACCTGGTACTGATGGAATAGCACCTGGTACTGATGGAATAGCACCTGGAACTGATGGAACAATTCCAGCAGATGAAATAACTCCTGGCATTGAAGGCACAACGCCAGCTGTAGGCATAACTCCTGGTACAGATGAAACAGCTCCGGTTGCTGAAATCGGTTGAATTAATGGTGCGACAGTTTGTCCCATTCCAAAAGCTGCTATAGGAGTAGGATTAGTGTTAAGTGGTACTATCGGAGCTGCTTGCGCTAAGCCCATTGTGGAAGCTACTGGAAGTGGTTGCATTGAACCGGCAGTTATTGACGCGGCTACTGGACTATTTGGAAATGAAGGCGGTCCGGGTTTTGGCGGCGGTGCTATACCAGTTGTTGCAGCGAATCCACTGCCTATAAATAAATTTATGTATGTCAATATTATTCCACAGTAAGATTTTTTAAAAATCACGATAATTATTTACGATAACAGTGGGCATGTTAGTGGATGCACAAGGTGTCAAACAATATTGGGGACATACCAATACTACCAGGAGGTGCAGGTCTTTGAGGCGGTGCTCCAACGTTGGTAGTTGTTGTGACAGTATTTGCATTTCCTTCGTGTAGCAAGAAATAATATTTGCATTTTAAATTGTGAAATTGTGCATTTTGTGTTAGAAAAAAGTTTAAATATAATGAGATTGATAAATACCAAGTTAAGTTATTCAATAAAAAATAATATTATTTACGAGAATAAATAAACTAGAGTCAAACGGTTAGAGTGATAGAAGCAGTAAGAGTAATTAGTTAAAAATATATAATAATATTTATATTTATACAAACAGACATAGAGACACAGACAGATAGACACATAACAAACAGATGATGTAGAGATTTATCACATACCCATGAAGGGTGGTGCAGGCCGAGCAGGTGGTTTTGACGATGTTTTATTAATTGTGCCGAGCACCACACCACTAGTACCCTTATTATCCCTAAATTGACGTGAGGCTGTGTTTCATCATGCAAATATAACAAAATGGCGTTGAGGATTTCTATATTTATCTAATATATCTTGTTACAAGTGCAAACTAATTTATTAATCAGTTAGTTTATTGGTGTATTATCTAATTATCTAGCCGATATCATTATCCTAGTGACCTTAAGGGTCAGCTTGTAGTTAGATTACTAAAATAATTTACCAGCGGGCATTTGAACTGGAACGATAGGTCTCACTGCTGGATTAACAAGAGGCATTGCTGCCGCTGGTGCACCTGGTACTAAAGGACGTGGGACTGCTGCTGGTATTCCTGGCACCACAGGACGTGGTACTGCTGCTAGTGGTTGTGGCACTGCAGCCAAAGGTTGTGGTACTGCACCTCCAAGATTTACGAGTGACCCTGTCTGTATCTGAGGTTGAGCTGGTACTCCACCGTTTGCTACATTGGGAACTGTACCTAGTTTTTAAAAAAATAATCATCATCATATAAATCTTGTTATTGATTTAGTATTAATACCTGGGAAAGGAACTTTTAAGCTTTGAACGAGCGACGGTGGCAAACTGGGAGGAACTTCTAGACCTCGCAGTTTCAAGTGAATCAATTTACAGGCAATGCTGAACTCATTGATGTCCATTTTTCCATCTCCATCGGTGTCGGACAGTGCCCTTTGTTTATTTAAATTACAATTATTGATAATACTAACAGTATTAAAAATATAATAATTTTTTACCATATCTGTCCGAGTATTGATGGTGGTAATTGTGATCGTAGCAGGAATCCTTTAGCTTGTTCTCCAGTAACAACTCCATTATTTGGCTTAAGAGCATCGAATTGATCTTTAAAGTGTAATCTCTCGCGAGGTTGAATCACCCATGGATCAATACCTTAAAATAATCATTTGACATTTGAATATTTTCTTAAATAATAATAATTATGATTATTATTTAATTAATTATACTCACCCGGTGTTTGTGACATGGCCATTGTGTCAGTAGTAAATTTCTTATTAGTAGTACCTGTAATAAAACACCAATAAACGTCAGATAAACTAATAATTAATATTGATTTTTTATAAAATAATAAAATGATCTGACGTTCGGAGAATTTGACCCTAACCTCTGTCCTAAACGAACTAAATGTCAATTTATATTACAACAATTACAATACCAAAAAAGAACAAAATATAGGTCAATAACTAAACGATATCGAGGTTGAAAAGGGGGCGTTATCGAGCATGGGTCAACTTGTCGAAATAACTAAATGGAAATACAACAAAATAAAATGTATAACTCATAACCGCGTAATGTCAAAAGCCATTAAACTATAATGACGTTAATGATCAGCTTATTGACTTATAACCAGGACACCAATCACTCAAATAAAATAACACGCGTTCGACAATTAACGTCAGATCGATATATTGTTGTACTTTTTTTCCAACACCTTCAAATTACACCGACAGGTTAAACAGCGTCATTCCATCAACTTGTCGTCACAGTACTCAAGTGTCGCTCTCTAATTTTCAGCTGCTGTATTTTTTTCTGAAACAGTACCCGCAATTATTTAAATATAAAAGTATTCAAATACTTGTAGCGCAGCAGAGTTTTGTTATTTAAAAAAAAAAACTACCACCGCAACTCATTAAAATTTTCTTACTAACAAATAAAAAGTATTTAATGATTTTTTTTGCTTAGAAAATTGAATTAAAATGAACCTGTGCTGCTGACGACCACTGCCCTCGTATCACAATTCACTGGTTGCTGAGTTCTCTCTCTTTACCTCAGCTTTCTCTGCTCTAGCTGACTTGTCTCTCCTCGTTATTCTGCTTCTGTCTTTTACTATTCAGTCACAATCATCAGAACACCAGCCTGCAAAACTTTTTTCACTTACATTAGGTTCAGATATTAAATGTTAATGTAAATGTACTTGTACTTGTCACTATCTCAGTACATTTGCAATAATAATTTTCATTGGAGGAGCAGCCGCAGTGGCAAGATGACGAAACTTTTCGTTGGCTGTTTTGATCGCACGTTATAGGTATACCTAGAGCCACAGCTGTAATCTACAAGAATCGATATACGGTACAGTCGACCACCAGCAGGTCGATTTAATTCATACCACTCTTTCATATCACGTTTGAGTTCAATCGCTGGTCGTTGCTGCTGCTTTTGAAGACTCGAGTTTGCCGGCTACTCGACTGTCGCGCTATTATTTTTGTTATTATTTCCGCTAGTATCAAGTATCATCACATTATATCCCACCTCTACATCACACGCACATTTATTTATTTATTTTAAATATATTTATATATACCAACTTTTATTTATCATCTAAAGTTATAAATTAAAAGTTTTATTATCATTAATATTATAAATAAATTCTAATAAATAATATACGCAACCCATGTGTTCAATGATTACTATCACTAAGTAAGTAAAATATAATCAATAATATATATAAATATGAATTAAAAATCGACTGTCAGCTTTCGTAACTTTACTAATTTATTTTAATTTCAGCAGATAATTAAAAAAGCCGGTAATCGAATGTTAAAAGCATCCACGTGGAGATTTGATCATCACAAACGTCAATTACTGATACATGCAACTCTAATCATTTTAAAATAATTACTAATCATTGGAGGTAATGATCGTCTATGGAATTTTTAATTATTTCAATGGAGATAATGTGAATTATTTTATTTCAGAGCGCATTTATTATTATTATAATCAGTCTATATGAATGCCCTTGCTTACGAAATATATGATAGGTAATAAGTAATGATATGCACTGACGTTTAAATATTAGCTGTTGTTAATAGATAGAGTGGATCCTCACTAAAACTAGTACATTATTGTAATGTATATAAATAACGCGCTTGCGCGTGTAATTCTGAATGATCAAATGTCCTTTACATTTTTATATACATATACTTGGTATATAAATTGTTGTATTATAATATAACTTATAATATACTATTATAGATATATATATATATTTATACATATACATATAGATATATATACACGATACGATACGACTGTCGGTTTTACAACATAATGCCTACAAGTCATTCGACGCGACTCGTTTGACAAAACGCTTCCGTGAAAATCAATTGTCCTACTCTCTTTAGCTTTCATTAAAAAAAAAAAATTAATTATATTTATAATACATATATATATTCTATTCATTGACATTTTCATACTCTAAATATTTTAAACAAGGTAAGAGACCCAGTACCCGATCAGGGGACTAGTTAGTACCGGATCACTCATGTATTTGTGTATCTATATTTAGTAAAATAGATATACAAATACATGAAGTAAGTGAGTACTAGTTCACCGATAAAATACTGGGTCTTTTACACCTCAATGCCAGTTGTTTTTTTAAATTTTTTCGCGCAAGCTTGAATAAATTAATTTATTTCGTTTGTAATTTAGCGCCAGTTTTTTCAAATCGAATTTATTTTTATCCGAGTTCAAGGACGGACAGTACAGGCTAAATTTTCGAATTTTATTCTTCTAATAATAATTGCCACGAATGATAAAAATCTTCCGAAAAAATTTGACTTCTACATTTTTTGAGAAGCTATAAAAATTGTTGTAATAAAAATTGATTAATAAATTAAAAGAAAAGTTAAATTCATAAATTCGGTTACAACCCAGCTTTAAATTAATATTTATAGTATTTATTTATTAATAATATACCAGCAATAATAATTTAAAGCCGAATTAAAAATAAACTTTTAAAAAACTGGCCCTTATTAAGGGCTCAAAAATTTGTGAAATTAAAAATTTATATGATACTACAACTATTTTTATTTGTATAGATGCAAACTCATCACTTACATTCCTTGTTATGTGATAAAGCAATCTTATGATTCGATTTATTGATAGCAAGAGTTATCAAGAGTGTAAAGTAAAAAAATAATTCTTATTTAATAATGAGTTATGACTGAAATTTAAAGTTATATGATAATACATAAATAAAAGATAAAGAATTTCTTTTTAATAACATGAGTAAAGTGTAAAGTCTATTGATTTTATTTATTATTTAGCTGCCTTACAAGTAAATAAAATAAATTTAGCTAAATTTGTACAATCAGCTACAATGTGCAATAATAACAATATCTATGCACACATATATATTTATACAGTTTAGTATGTTTAGCTAGACCCGTATAATGGCGTTAATAATTTTTCGACACAAATTCGTTGATAAGTTTAGTTATAAACCAAAGGAAATACAATCGAGATACTCTAGTTTAGCGATAGATATAAATAATTTAAATAAAACGGATGCAGCAGTTTAACTTGTAGTCTTTTAACTGCGCATGTTTTTCACACTTAATGGGAATGAACTTTTAGCTGTTTTGCGCCTCTAGCATAGTCACCGTCGTTTTACCCCAGGGTGGGTCTGAGTCGTCTGCTCTCGTAGCCAGGCTTTATATTTGCCGGTATATGCCAATAGCAACAACAATATATACAATTACATATTCTATTACTTATATAAAAATGTAAAAAAAAAATAGAAATAGAAATTTGTTTGCGCGCCAACATCTAATGTAAGCTTTTAAAATTAACTCCATATATACAGTTTATTTATTTTTATTTTCGGTCTATTATTTCACCACACAAACAAATACAATAAAATAATTCATCACAACAGCATGTGTGAAATAAAAAAAAATACTCCGAGTGGGTGAGTAGTACAAAGTAAATCGAGAGTGGCATGACTTAAATATTAATAGCGTTAAATTTATATTGTGAGTTTGGAATGTCGTTTGGAGCAAGATTCCCACGCGAACACATTCACGTACACGATGATGATGATGATGATGATGCCAAGAGTAATGTTTGTGTGTAGTACGCATCCACATACTTACCATATCATCGTGCAACGTGTCGTCTGTTATTGTCAGTGTATATAAATTTATAATATTTAAAGCCCCAGTGGTTCCTCATTGCAAATATTTTAATTCAATACTAAATAATAAAATCTACTAACCAGCTGCTGCCGGGCACGCCGCTTTGATGATTAATATATATGTCTATCTTATCTCTATCTCTTATAAATTCCCCCTCTCTTACTTTAATCTTTATTATTATTTGCTTGATATATAGTACGATACGTATATAAATATATATTTATATATTTATTTGAGCTCGTTATCTTTTATATCCATGCGATAGGATTGTAGTGAAACGCGTGTCGAGGTACATATATGCATACCCTAGAGCCTGCAGCACCGGCATTACATGGATTGATGCTGGGGATGTTGATGAGTACGTGAAACCACCGGCGCCATCGATAATCATTTTACGGTCATTCGTTGTTGGTCATTATAGATATAATAAGCTTGTTTTTATTAGAGCTGCAACTTGGATATTTATTATTTTAATTCAGCTCGCTGATGAATAAGTAGGGAGTGGAGATAATAATAGCCGGTAGGACAGTGCAGGTAGATGCAGAGCATCATCATCATCATCGCTGGCACCAGTGGCAAAAACTCGTCTCGTAGAATTTGTATTTATAATTTTTTTACTGTACTGGTTTATACATATTTGCTGTTCTTAAATGCTTTCCCATAATTTGTACTCTAGCTACTGCATTTAATCAAGGTCAGGGGGCTGTTTTGTTCAAGGCTACGGCCCTATCATCAGATCATGTCGTACGATGTGCCACGACCGTACAGCACAAGGAGAGTAGGGGATGATGCTTCGAGAAACTACTGCGGTGGTCCATAAATTCAACCCCTACTCCATCATTTCTCAATCACATTTTTTTATTTTTTTTTATAAATAATTTTATCCTAAGAGCAAGCTCTTGGAACACTAGAGTTTAATTATTATTTTTAAAATTTATCCAATTGTAGATACCACGTGGATTTAAAATAATAACGAGCTCATTAATATGGACAAGCGATGACGAATGAACGGGTGGAAATAGATTGAAGAAAATAATTTTATTTATCTGATGATAAAGGATGGACTGTCTTCTCTGTGTGAATATATGTTAAAGATGAACAAGAAGAAAAAGAAGAAGAAGAAGAAGGGAAGGGGAAGAAGAAGATTATTCTCTGGCCCCCTCGGGAGGATGCAGAGACACTGATGATGCACTTGGTGTACATATACTTTTTTTTTTATATTATTTTTTTTATTTTTCTTTGCATTCGGTCGAGGCGAGGAGAGAAACCAGTTGAGAAGATTTTTCTCGCGGTGGGAACCTATACTACAACCTACTACCGAGCAAGAAATTCTCGCCCTTCACCTCCCTCACGGTATCCACCGCCCCTTTTATATATATACATATATAAATTCTGATCCACTGGCACTCTATTCCAGAAATAGCTTTCGTTATAAATGTGGACTCCGGTCATCTAAAAGGGGATAATGCTCGCGAGCTGTGGAATTTTTATATGGTTAAAAAATAAGTTGAATAAACTAAACTTTTAATTTATTTATCTTTTGTTGCACCTCAAAGGCGCCAAGGTATCAGTGAGTTTTTTGCTAATTTTTTTTCTTCCCAAAAAGAAAAATGAGTGAATTATTGGCTAAGCAGACAAGCGGAGAGACAAAGCAGAAAATATCTCACATGTACGTATTGTACCCGGGGTATGTGTGTCTTACGGTCGATGCTGATCATGCACATTAATGACTTGACCAACCTCTTGCCTGGCTGGCTGGTTACCTGTCGAGACCACAACGTGGGCCATTGACAAGTAGACACACGGTTCATGGTAGGGCGTGTTAAGACGGTAGATAATAATAATAAAGAATAAAAAATAAATAACAAAAGTATAAGTAAAAGACAGTAGACAATACTTGATGCTTAAGCTCAAGTCTTGACCGATGATACGCATTAGTATGAATGTGTATGTATATACATGTATGTATTGGTATATTAAGCCGACCAAGGAATAGACATTGTTGCTACACACACCCTGGGTAACTACTCACTCTCACTCTTACTCCCGCCCTCATCACAACTTACTCGTCGTGACTTGAGAGTCTCTGAGCCGGTTGAGATGCTACCAATGCAACGAACCGTAAGTTAGTCGTTAGTCGGGTTTAAAACTTCACGAGGATCATATCTTGGTCCTATATATTGGTCCATAATAACATTTTACAAACAATATTCAGTACTGTTTAATTATTTATTTCACTCGCACTTAGGTAATTATCAGCAGTTTATTAATTAACTTATTTAATAAATTTGTCCAGGATTTATTAATTAAACGTGACGTTGATTAAGTAAATCAAGAGATTTATTTTTAATTAGACTACTACAGACACTTCAATTTATCATGATAATTTGTTTGTTTTAAGACACCGTCAAATATTATTATCGAGATTGTAAATTTAATCTACAGTAATTTTTTTTATGATTGCAGATATAGGAGAAGAAATAGTATAAGTTACAGAAGATTATTTAAAGTAAGGACCCAACGAGTTGTAGACTTATTTTTTGGTATTGAAAAGGTTTAAAATTTTAAATTTGAAAATTAAATTTGAGGACAATGGCCTACGATGATGTTATTTTACGGATGGGAGAATTCGGGAGATATCAACGTAGAATTTATGTACTTCTGTGCCTTCCAGCAATTATTTGTGCTTTTCATAAAATGGGTGGAGTATTTCTAGGGCCAAAAATGACTACGAGGTAAATAAATATAAATAAAATATTACCAGTTAATTATATCTAGCAATTAAAGTTTGCCTGGTTTTAATAGTTAAATTAATTTTTACAGGTGTTTATTACCTTGGGAAGAAAGTAACGCGTCATTTATAATAGATCCAGTTATTATGAATGGAAGTTATCCCTTGGATGATAAACAGCAGGGACGATCTCAGTGCACGAGACGAGTAAATTTGACGGGATACGTCCCTGAAGGTGCCGAAGGCGGAGGAAATACTGGAAGTAGCGGCGATCCAACAAGGACGTCCAGCGACGGGCTTATGACCTGCCGGGAATTCGTCTTCGACACTAGCATTTACAAAAGTACAACTACCTCGGAGGTATAATATGTTATTAATATAAATATTTTAAATATGAGTAGCAGTAGTCGTAATTACACGTCATCGGCTCGCAGCCTATGCGATCAAAGGATTTATTATAAAAAGTAATTAATTATATATCCTGGGTATGTTCAAGTAGCATGCGATCGTTTCAGATTGCGTGAGAGAAACTGACATTGGCTGCTTGAGAATAAAATAAATAAAAAATCTAAATGAATGAATGAATGAATGAATTGATGAATGAAATATTATAAATATTTACATGTGTGTGTTGTTTGTTTCAGTGGAATTTAGTTTGTGATAAAGCATGGCTGAGAGCTGTTGGAGATTCACTTTTTATGGTAGGAGTGATGCTTGGCTCAATAATATTTGGTGGTTTGTCTGATAAATTTGGACGTAGACCTATTTTCTTCCTGTCTCTAGTAATTCAACTTGTCGGTGGTTTACTTGTTGCTGTTGCGCCGGAATACATTTCCTATGTTATCTTTCGATTGATTGTCGGTTCAACAACGAGCGGTGTATTCTTGGTAGCCTACGTAATCGGTAATGTATAATTGTTGGACACAACTAATTTAAATTCCATAGATTAACTGATGATGATAATGATAACTGATAAGCCAACTTTCTAAGTTTGTTTATTAAAAAATTTTAGCTCTGGAAATGGTCGGCCCGAAGAAACGGTCAGTTGCTGGTGTGGGTTGTCAATTATTTTTCACGCTCGGTTACATACTGACCGCTGCATTCGCTTACTATATTCGTGACTGGAGATATTTACAAATAGCCATCACCTTACCGAGCTTTGCCTTTCTTGTTTACTGGTGGTAATTGTCGTCATCAAACTTACAAACAAGTAATTAATCTTGATGACAATTCATTTTAAATTAATTGATGATTGATGTCTAGGTTTATCCCCGAGTCAGCGCGTTGGCTTCTCACTAAAGGTAAAGATGAAGAAGCTAAAGAATTATTACAGCGAGCCGCTAAAGAAAATGGTATTGAAATACCTCGTGATACATTAGATTGTCTTCTACATGAAAGTAACGGAGATAATGTTCTTGTAAATAGTCAAGCGTCGTTGTTTGATTTATTCCGTACGCCAAATCTCAGAAGAAAGAGTCTGCTTCTTTTCTTCAACTGGTAAATAAAATAATTTAAAAAGTTAGATATATTTATATTTTTAAATAATAAATAATACAAAGTATATAATTTACTTATAGGCTGGTAAACAGTGGAACTTATTATGGTCTTTCGTGGAATGTAAATAATTTAGGAGGAAACGATTATGTTAATTTTGTTATACTCGGTGCTGTTGAAGTACCAGCATACTTATTTCTCATTTTTGTACTAGAACGTTGGGGAAGAAAGAGTATTCTTTGTGGTTGCATGGTTGTTTCTGGTCTTGCCTTAGTAGGAACAATATTTGTTCCCGAAGGTATTTATCCAACTACATTCATTTTATATTTTTTTTAAACACCATTGTCTTGAATTGATAATATTTATACTCTACTCATTATTTATTTTTTTTTTTTTTATTATTTAGAGTATCCATGGATGATTGTCGTACTTGCAATGATTGGTAAATTGGCAATAACATCCTCATACGGTGGCATATATGTTTTTACTGCTGAGCAGTTTCCTACGGTTGTACGAAACGTTGGCCTTGGTGCCTGTTCAACTTTCGCCAGAATTGGCGGTGTCATTGCACCCTATGTTAATTATTTAGTACGTACTTTTTATAGAATTAGACAGCTTGGTATTATTTTGTAAATTAACAATATCTTGATTATGAAAAAAAAAATTCATTAATGTGTTTGATGTAAACTTTTTTTTTTTTAATTGCAGGCTGAAATATGGAAACCTTTGCCTCTAGTTATATTTGGAGCGTGTGCACTTGCTGGTGGTTTGATATCACTCATGTTACCTGAAACACTCAATAAAAAATTACCCGAGACTATTGAAGACGGTGAATTATTTGGATTGTTAGTATTATTTAATTTTGTTAATTAATTATTGTACATTTTATTATAGTTAATTAATAATTTTTTTTTTTAATTTATTTATTATAGAAAAGACAAAACTTCAAAATCGAAGAAAGACAAAAATCGTGAACTAAAGCAGCTTGATGTTCATCATTTAAATGACACCGACTCAATAAAACCATTGAAGCCAGTAGAAAATGGAATTCATGATTCGAAGCAAAATGGATGACGTTCATCAGCTTATTGAAATTTGGAAAAGATGTTTGCAGTATTCGAGGATTTTTTTTAATCTACCAAGCGTTAAATACGTTTTTTAAAAAAAATAAATAAAAAACAAAAAAAAAAATAAGTAAATAAATAAAAGGAACAAATGCCAAGTGTACCTTTGTACCGCAATTGTTGTCATTAGGGTAATACAGAACATTTGATTGTTCAAATTTATCACAAGCACTGCGCTTTGATGCTAAAAATAAACAATTATGGTTGTGTGACTAAATTTTACGGAAAGTTTTTTAACAATGTAACTTTTTTGTTTTATATAAATATTTAAATTGCAAATGACAGATGAATGACTGATAACTTTATAATCGTAATAAAATAAGAAAAAACCAACGCGCACTTTTATATTACTATACATCACTGAATTGTTATAATAAATTAATTTGTTGTATCATTTTGACTACTGCTTGTATAGCAGTACTAAAAATTTCATTAAATTCCTTTTTATACAAAATAAGTACATGATTTTTTTAACAATTAATTGTGAGTCATTTTTATTTTTATTCAATTACCCGAGCATATTATTTATCTACAAAAATTTTAATTTTAAATGAAATAACAGAATAAGATACCGTCCAAGTTTGCTCGAACTTGTCCAGGTTTTTTAAAAAAACTTTCTAGCAGCTGAACTTTTTGTTCGCATGAAAGATTATTTAATTTACAAAAAGTTGCTCTTAATTATTAAAAATTAAATGAGTGTGAATATAGCAGACATGCGACAATTAATTTTTAAAAATACCCGCACTATTATTCAATTATTTAAATATTTACGTATTTTTCAATTGTTATTGTACTTATATTTTATTTATTTATTTAAAAATTTCAAACTGTCAGCTACAGTCACATTCATAAAAATTAATTCATTTAAATGAAAATAAAAAAGTATTTTTCTTCAAAAGAAACAAAGTGTTACGATTTCATTTATTTTACTGCAAATTTAAAAAATTCAAGCCCGAGTTTTTTTTCAAAATGTCAGATTTTTTAAATTTATCATTCCGCGGTTCAAAAAATTACAGTTAATAATTCTAGCACAAGATTAAGATTAAGATAAGCCGGTGATCAAAATGTCAGATGAATTATTAATCATATTCAAAATTTTTACTCAACATCTCCAATCGGTTACCCAGAGTCATCTGCTGTTAACTTTTCCAACTTGTTCCTTATCTAAAATTGATGATAAGAGTTACCTTCAAAAAGAAATACAGAAACAGACTTGCCGTATATGACGTAAAAATATATATTTTTATCTGTTCACTGACTATACTTGCAAAAATATAACCTATATATATTTATGTGGGTATATATTTGCAAGTATTACATAGTTAAGCAGTGTCACAAGTGTGGTCGTACTAGTTGTCGATCAGGCGATAGATAAAATAAATTTAGAATAAGAATAAAATTTGAAAAGAATCTCATACTATAAAACGATCATACGAAAATGATGGCGAACTGTGTAAAGAATATTGGCCGTGAGGCTTCACGACGTAATGTAAGCTTTTAATTAATAACATTTACTCCATAGTTAATAAATAATTACTATTTATTTTTTATTAATTATTTTATATTTCTTACTGCATTTAAATTTATGACCTTCATTCACGTATTGAAGGTGCATTTACGAGACTAACTATTTATCAACATGACTATATATATATATTTAGTTATCAGTTAAATAAAAAAAAACATTTTTTTCCCTTTATTATGGTTTAATCATCGATGATCTCTCTCTTGCCTTTTATTGCTTGACGAATCTTGGCCACGGGCAAGTTCGCAACATGGAACGAGGTAAATATACCTCTAAAATGTTATGTGTGAATGTACCTGACAATCAGCAATTTTATAATTTAAAAAAGAAATAAATTAAATGTAAGTAATAAAAGATTTTAAAAATGCGCTTTTAAAATATTGAAAAATAAATTCGCGCATTTTTTTAAATTTCATTATTTTAATTTATTAATTTATTTATTTATTCAAAAATTGTCTCATATCTGGTACATTGACTTAAAGTTTATGATACTTGTTAGCCGAAGTCTAATAATTTTTTGATTTTTTTTAAAACTATAAATTATAAAAAAAAATACGAAAATTGTTAATTGTCTTCTAACTTCAAAACCATTTAAATGTTAAAGAATTAAATTAATTATTTTTTAAAGCACTTGTGTAATTTATTTATGTCAAGTATTTTTTGTATGTCAGTGTTAGAATTTCACGCGAATCACTAAAAAATATGTTTCTCACAAAATTAAAAAATTTTATTTTTACTGGGATCTGAGTAACAATCAGTTTTTTTTTGTAATTAATGTAAATTGTTGATTAATATGTTACAGATATTCTCAGTATTTTCTGGTGGACGAAACAATTACGCTACAGAAGCTTCATTTGAAACAAAACCATTCAGACTACATAAATTAGACTCCGGACCATCAACAAAAGTATCAGTGACACGAGAAGATGCTTTGGATATTTATAAAAAATTACATACCATTAGACGGATAGAAACAGCTGCTGGTAATCTTTACAAGGAAAAAATAGTCCGCGGTTTTTGTCATTTGTATTCTGGACAAGTGAGTTTTTAAAAAAATTATAAATAATTTTATTGTCAAATAATATTTAATAATTAATTAATTAAATAGGAAGCATGTGCTGTGGGAATGACAGCAGCTTTACGGCCACAGGACTCCGTAATCACGGCTTACCGTGCCCACGGCTGGACCTACTTGATGGGAATCCCACCAGTTGGAGTACTTTCTGAATTGACAGGCAGACAAAGTGGAAATGCTCGTGGTAAAGGAGGTTCTATGCACATGTATGCTAAAAATTTCTACGGAGGAAACGGTATCGTCGGTGCCCAGGTACTTGAGTCAATCATCCGCGAGTTACAACGTTATTTAAATTATTTTAATATTTTTAAAATAAAATTCAGGTGCCACTTGGTGCTGGAATAGCTTTTGCACACAAGTACCGTGGAGATGGAGGCGTATGTTTGGCGTTATACGGTGACGGAGCCGCCAATCAAGGTCAGATATTCGAAGTTTACAACATGTCTAAACTCTGGGACGTACCATGCATTTTTATTTGTGAAAATAATCAGTATGGAATGGGTACAAGTGCTGACAGAGCTGCTGCTAATACAGAATATTATACACGTGGTGATTACATACCTGGAATTTGGGTAATTACTTTAAGTAAATTAGGACTAATAAATATTATGGTAGTTGATACAGACAATTAATTGATTAATTGATTCAGGTTGATGGTATGGATGTATTAGCTGTCAGAGAAGCTATGAGATTTGCTATTAAATACTGCACATCTGGTAAAGGGCCTCTTGTGATGGAAACAATGACATACAGATACAGTGGCCACAGTATGTCAGATCCTGGCACAAGTTACAGAACTCGAGAAGAAATTCAAGAAGTTCGACAAACTCGTGACCCAATTACTGGCTTCAAGGAGCGCATTCTTAATGCAAATCTTGTTTCTGCTGATGACTTGAAGGTTTGTTCGATAAAATATAAAAAAAGACATCAAATTTTGATTTCATTCAATTATTATTATTAATATTTTATGTATCTATCCCAGCAATTGGAGTCAGAAATAAAGAAAGAAGTTGACGAAGCTGTGAAAGTCGCCAAGAGTGATAAAGAAATCGATGATCACGAACTGAGTGCTGACGTTTATGCCAACTGCTTAGAAAATGAAATTCGCAATGTAACACCATTCACTTCACTGAAGCACAGTAGGATTGGACCAGCTGTCAATGCTTGAATCATATCGAAAATTTTTTATAGTTAAATTTTTTCAATAATTAAATAATTTAATTATTAATTAAATAAATTAATCCGGCAGTACATCTTGTCGTGGCATCTTAGCTGGTGCATTAAATTAAAACAATAAATCTCTCGATAAAAACAAATCGACATAGTTAATTTAAATAAATTATTTTAAAAAATATCAGTTCCTTGTTGTCCATTAGATTGAAAATGTAAAATAATTGAACCGATTATCAATTGAATTTAAAAATAAATGATCACTGTAAATTTATTACTTATAATGACTCGTTAATTTATGTATTGTAATTGTAAAACTGTTATAACTCCAGTAGTGTTTAACGACTGTATGTTGAAATTAAGTGAACAATTTTTTACGTAACAATTAATTGTCGCTTAAAATTCAACAAAAAGTTAATTTATTTTTCCTGCAATTAAATTATTGATGAATTTAAAATGATAAAAAAATTATTAAGCATGCGCATTAATTTATTAAAACATTTAACGAAAAGTCAATGTGGCATTTTTGTTCCTCGAAATTAAATAGGGAACGAAAGCGAAGTTTCTATCAACGTGTGATTAAAATCATCATTTATTGATATTAAATAAAAATAATATTGTATTCAGTTCTATTTGTTGATAGTTGGAATAAAATACGGATTTTATAATTTGATAGGTACAATATTGTCTTACATTATGTAAAAGAATATGTGTATGAAAATGTATCGGTACGGAAAATTGTTACTCCGTTCTTTAAATTACAGCGAATAATACAAAGACATAAATAGAAAAAAATACTAATTTCCGGATAGTAATAAAAATGATATGAGTAAGGATTTTTTTTTTCATCAGGACGTAGGGGAATAAAAAATTTTTGTTTGTAATATCATCCCATGAGACTTTTTCTCATCAGTAGTTTCCGGACTGTCGTAGATAAATCTGTTGATTGCTATCATAATTAATATCACGTATTTAATTTAATTTTATTTATTTATTTATTATCCAGAAAACTCAAGATTATTTTATCGCAATGGGTAAATTACTTCAATTACCTTCTTAGTATAAAAATTTATTTTAAAAATACAATTAAAGATAATTGATATTTAAAAAATTTCAGACAAGAAAAGTAAATCAGACATAAAAAACAAAAGCGTTGATTTCGAAACGGCTATTTCATTGTGCCGTAAGTTTTTAAGTAATTGATTTAAATAAATTACTAATTATTTAATTATTACTCTTTTTTTTTTTTTTGATAGAATATGGAAAATTTCATTACAGTATTGTATTTTTGTGCGGTCTTATATTTTTATTTGGAGGAAGTCAGAGCGGAATAAATGCTTACATTATTCCCGCAGCAGAATGTGATCTAAACTTAAACTCTCGCCAAAAAGGACTCATCAATTCAGCATTTTTAATCGGTAAAAATTATAATTATTCATTAGTATATAAATTCAAAAATTTTTAACTTAACATTTTAATCCCATCTTTTTATTTTAAACAAGTTTTCTCAAGTTCATTTTCAAAGTCATTCTAAATCCCACGTGACTTTATTATGATACTCAAGTTCACCAATGTCCAATAATTTTTGAATTTTTTTAGAAACAATGAATTATTAAAAAAAAAGTATTTCAAAAAATTACACCTATAGGTATTTTAATTTCCTACATGTGCATATTTTTAGTTTTTTTAAAAATTGATTTGTCAAGTGTTAACTGGTCTTCTAACTTCAAGATTACACTTAATTAATTCAAATTTAAAAAAATATCTACAATACGACTAAAATTTAAAAATCTAATTCTCACTGATATTATATTTTATTTTTATCCGAGCATGCAATAGAAGAAATGACATTACAACTTTTTTTCTGTCAATAAAGACTATAAATTTGTCTCGAGTATTTTTTATCATCGAAGAAAACACTTATAAAGTTTATAGACCGTAGACATAAGAGTATTGATAGGAAATATATTTTAATTTAAGGCGGTATGTCAAGTTCATTTCTTTGGGGGATATTGGCTAATGCTTATGGCCGGAAGAAGATTCTTGTTGGTACTTTATTAACTGATAGCCTTCTCACGTTTTTATCGAGTCTTTCTCAGAGCTTCGAGGTTCTCGTTGTCTTCCGAGCACTCGCTGGTTTTTTGTAAGTCTTGTTCCTCACTTGTTGATCCATCAAAGTATTTATACTCATATATATATATATATATATATATATATATATATAATACGCCCATAAATTTATTTTATAATTACAAAATATAAATAATTTATTAATGTTTTTAATAGAATTGGTGCTCCAGGTTCATTAATTTATAATTATCTTAGTGAATTTCATCCATCTAAATTACGCGTTAGATGTATTTGCATTATTGGTTTTTTTTGGACATCTGCATCATTATTATTACCAGGTAATTACTGTAATAATAATTAATAATTAAATATTTTATTTATTAACTTTTTAGGTCTCGCATGGTTTATAATTCCTCTTAAATTTTCATTTGAATTCGCGGGTTTTATTTTAAATTCATGGAGAATTTATCTCGGATTAATCGGAGTTCCAACTTTTATAATGGGATTTATACTTACGATGTACCCGGAAAGTCCAAAGTATTTATTATCTCGCGGTAGAAAACAAGAAGCCCTTGAGATTCTTGGGCAAATCTATTCCGTCAATACTGGACGAGACAAGTCCGACTATCCTGTTAGTACATTTTGAGTTTTAAAACCAGCCAATTATATATTTTTCCTCAATCTAATAATTCCGATCAACAATTACTCGGCTCTTTCTTTTACTAAATATTCAAGGTCAAGGAACTGAAAATATCCAGCGATGAGATTGATGACAAAAACGCACTGGCTGTTATAGCTGCAGATTGTTGCAATGATCAGTCTAATTTACTTGTCATAAAAAAACTTTTAGCGGACGCATGGCGACAAGGAGCTTCTCTCACGACTCCTCCTCTTGTAAAATGGGCTGTCTTATGCTGGACTATTTATTTTACTAATTTATTTGGGTAAATATTTTTTACATACACGATAAATAGTTAATAATAATAATAATAATAATAATTGTAATTAGATGGTATGGACTCGGCATATGGATGCCAGAACTATTGAATCGGTTTGAAAATTTCTATCTTCTCCATCCAAATGTGACGACTGCAAGTATAACTGAGTTGGTATCATTAAACACAACATCACCAATTCTTAAATACGACTGTGAAAATCATAGTATGAATGAAAAAGTATTTATTAACACATTAATGATAAACGCCGCATGTTCAATAGGAAATATTATATGTATTTACTTATCTAATCACGTCGGGCGACGTACTATTCCCGGTAATTATTTCAATAATTGGATAATTTCTGTTATTATTTGTCAGTAATCTGTCATTAGTTATAATTGTTTATTTTTTACATTTATGAAGAGCGCGCGAATACTTCGGCCTACGAATTTTTCGCGCCAAATTTAAATGTTTGAATTAGTGACCAGTTTTCAAAATATGGAAAGAATATTAATTATTGTGGTAAATTTTTTATGATCACAAGTTTGATAAAAATTTTACTCAAACTTTGAACCAAATATTTGAATTATTTAGATGTCACAAAGACAAGTGTGCTACTTGGGGCACGCACTGATTTTTCAATTATTTAAATACGAATTTCAAAATTTTTATTCGTCACATTTTATTTACTTATTTGAAAATTCAAAAAATTGATAATTGTCAGTTACATTTATACTTATTTCTTTATATTAATATATATAATATTAAATTTTCCCGCAAACTCACCTTATATTAATATATTTTTTTAATTTTATTTGTACAGTAACAACATCAATCGTAGCAGGAACAGCGGGAATAGCTTTGTACTTCGTTAAATCCCCTACACAAATCATAATCATAGCTGGTATATTTTCAGTAGCAATGACTGCTGCAAATATTGTTCTGAATAGTATAATTGTTGACATATTTCCAACTCATGTAAGCGCACTCGCGGTAAGTATGAATTCATGTTTCGGTCGCATTGGTGCCATTGTTAGTAACGTTGCATTTGGATTGCTTGTTGACGTCAGCAGCGAAGTACTAATTTTTCTTGTGGCTGGTACTATTATCGGTAAGACTTTGAATTAATTAATAAATCAATTAATGAATTGACTGATGATTAATTAAAAATAAATTTAAAAATTTTCAGCGGGTGGTCTGCTGTCGTTTTTACTGCCGGGAAAAAATAATCCTAAAATAATTGAAACTTGATGAGTAAATAAATGAATAATTAATAATCAAAAGTAAATAAAAAATACAAATATTTAATAGTTAATCTCATGTATATTTTTTGTTTAAAAAGTTTTTTTCATTTTTTTAGTTTTCATAAAAATCAATAAAATAATCCAGTCAACTTTGTTTCATCTTACACATATATATACGTCATTTGTTTTAGTATATTTATTTATTTTTTTTTTAGTCATCAACTGATACACCAGATAACTAGTAAATTTAATACTAGTGATCTAGGTACATTGCGCGTGCCGCAGTCAACTCGATTTAAAACTTATGGAAAATAAAAATTTTTTTGTTAAATAAAATAAAATAATTAATCCGGGTTTAAATAAAATAACACCCGGTGCAATTTGTTCGTAATCGCATAATCACGTTTCGTTAATTAATTATTTTCGTCTGGCCTATTGCTTTCTTTTTAAATTTATTGCCGCCTTAAATTCGACACATCGCATTTACCGCGATGACGAACAAGACTATCGGCGCAACTTTAATTTTTTTTTTTATCTTTTTCAATATACACATTACTCTAAACTGTTATAAATAAATATATATGTATATATATATATATTTATACGCACAATTAATAATGATATTAATATTTATAATAATAAGAATAATAATAATTAATAATAATCGTAATTGTTACTATCAATATTAATATTAAAAAAACCATACAATATACAAGAGTAATCCGCCTTTGTTAATTAAATATTTATATGAATACAAAAATTTGCGGACAAATACATTCAACTTTCCCTTCTTTATATTTTAAATTTTTATTTTTATTATTTTGTTGCAACAATTTATTTAAATTATTATTAATACTTATTAATTAAGTATAAATTTATTATTGCATTTTATTCCGATGACAAACGTTTTTTTGGCAGGTATAAAAAGTCAAGGCATTAACATTTAATTACAATTAGTCAATTGAACATTAATTATAATTATTACAATTAATAAAAACGGAGGGATTATTTAATTTTACATTGGTATAATTTATACGGAAACGGCGGATACCAGAGACTTTTATTTAAAATTTTTTAAATTGGGTAAACAGGCCAGAATTACAAGGGCACTGTTCTCTTAGGTATTTTCATATTTGTCTGTTTTTAAATAATTATGTCGAATACGTTGCGTCACAACGCGTTACATTGTTTATTATTATTATTTATTTTATTTTTTTCTTAATTTTATTACTAATCTGAGATGACTTAGTCGTCATTATAATCATTATCAACATCATAAAAGGCACAATGTTTCACCGAGACAATTTTCAAGCTGAACATTTAAAATTTAAAAACTATTTTATTTAAATTAAAATTATAACTTTGTTCATAAATACAATTAAAATAAATCTCCCGCGTTTTAAAACAACAAACACAAGTTTTAACTTTTTTAATACAGTCTTAAATATTTAAAAACTATTGCCGATTGACCCGAGTTAAATAAATTATAACACGGGCCTAAATACCTGAGAGCCCAAGGTCTCGTCCATCAAGAATCCTTATGCCGAGTATGGTACATACTGGACATCAAGAGACTGAACGAGACTCACCGAGTACTCTATAGGGAGTTTTCTTATATTTTCTATCTATCATTCGTTATTATTGTTATTATTTAGCAATGGCACGGTGACGCAACTCAACCAGTTTTTAGTATTTATTTATTATTTTTTTTTTTTTTTTCATTATTTTCCTTTTATTATTAAACTTTATTTTTATATCTATCTATATATATATATGTATATTTATATGGATGAAAGCGCAAACCATACATACATCATGTATGCGATACAACAACAATATCGTACAAATAAAACAGTCACGCGCTTTTTAAAATAGTCTCAAGACGTTCAGAAGGCAAAAACTGAACCGACTTACCAAGCAAACTTGTACTCATACTTTTACACATTACATTCTCACTCTCTTTTATTTACTTTTTTTTTTCTTACTATCCCTCTACTCTTTCTGTACAACACTCACTCATCGACCACATTATATGGCAATTAGCGTCGCGTTTATTGGCATTTTATTTTATTATTATTATAATTATATATATATATATATATATATATATATATATATATATATATATATACGCTGTATAAATAATTTTATTTACAAATGTGTTTATCTTCGTAACTACAAAATCTTAATAAATAAACAAAAATATTAAAGCACGAACCACGGTCAATCGTTTTTAGTTTTTTTTTTTTTCCGGGCACGTCCTATTACTTTATATTATAATTATTAATTAATATTTATATTTATAAACTCATGATTTTGTTTGTTTACTTTTGAATAATCTCTTATTCAGCAACGTGTACAATTACGTGATTACGACTCCATTAACGATACGGAAATGGACTACAATGAGGTACAAGCCATTCGATTAATCGACTAGGCTCAGTCTAACAACAGAGATAGTCTCCTTCGTATATCAAATACGATTGACCATTAATATTATCATTATTACAATTAATGTTTTTTTTTTTTTTTATACAAATTATTTAATAGAATATATTTATATATGTATATATTTATATTTGTGTTACCGCGAATTACTGAAATGCGAAGGCAATAAAGAAACAATTGGCTTTGTGTAATGACTCGAAAGAAACGGGTCGTCTGGTTGGTTATTGTAATTGTTATTATTTATTTAATTTATTTATTATTTATTATTAAACGAACAATTTATGACGGCCCTCTCTTTGTCATTCCCTCGAACGATGAGGAAGGCACGATCGGTAACGACGTCGCGCGCCGACGACGTATAAATGACAGGATCACCTGCATGGTGCTAATAAAACTTCAAGCCAGCATGGACAGGACGTTATCTCTTGACGTTTGTATCTAGGACCCCAGCCTTTTACGAAACTTATTCTCACGGAATAAATGTCAACAGGACCTCCTGAATTAGCTCCTTCGTTGCCTCCACTGCTGTGCGTACAACGTGATGGTAAATTTTTAGCCCGATCAAATATATTCAAGCATGATCCTGGTGGCACACGATAGACCAGCAGCGTACGTGACTCTGGATCATCGAGTGTCGGTGAATTTACAAATATTGGATTGCTTGATCTGTTGTATGCCCATACGCCATCATCCTCTTGACTCAATAGCAGACCTACAGCAAACAAAATAATAATAAAAATATGTAACATAATGATTATTATTATTATTATTATTCCTATATATATATATATATATATATATATATATATATATATATATATATATATATATATATATATATATATATATATATATATATATATATAATTTTTTCATGCACATAAGCTTAGTCGAACGAGTTCACGATACATTATATATAAATATAAAAATAAAGAGTATAAATTATCGTGTACACGCAAACTGCTCGACTACCACTGACGTAATTATGTATGTGTATATGTATACATGTGTATATATATAAATAATATACATACCTAGACCAATTTTACTGCGTGTCGTTTTCGCATCATCCACGGAGTCGTGGTTCTCAGCGAGACTGGCTAAGCAAAGTCCATCGCCGTCGTGTAAAGAGTCAAAGACACTTATTGTCGATGACTCCACGGGATAAAGTCTACCAACACGACCACCGAGTTCCCAGTAAGCAAGAGTACACCACTCTTTTCGTTGATGCCCGTCACCACGTTCTGCAATAAAACAAAAACAATAAAAAATTATTATTAACCATTAAAATAATCGTTTTAGTGCTTCACGGCGATAATACGCCGACGAAAAATACCCGAAAAAAAATTAAATAAATAAATAAATAAATACAATAAATCGAGACCTGTGGAGGATTTAAAGCCGAAGGTTGCTGAGGCTGTATAAAGATAGAGATGATGATGGTGGTTGTAGTTGGTAAAGTAAAGTGGTGAAGATAGACAGAGAGAGAAAGAAAGAGAGTAAGGTAAAGAAGTGGCTTGTCTGGATGGGCCACTGCGGCCCACGGTTCAACTCGACCCGTTCTTCTACCACCGTCATCATCATCATCTTGGACTACGGCAATCATCTCATCGTTTTCATCCTGCCGCAACCCGCGCGACCATCGCCGCTCCCGCCCGCCACTGCACCGACGTTGTAGAAAAACTGCTCGTCTCGCCGCGAAAATTATAATGCTCGACCGAGTGGCGGCGGCCTAACAACCTACGCGGATCACGCAAATTGCATACGGCTGGGGCTGTTGCACACACACACACACACACACACACACACACACACACACACACACACACACACACACACACACACACACACACACACACACACACACACACACACACACACACACACACACACACACACGCGCGCGACACAATGTATTTTATATATATTTATATACATACATACATACATACATACAACACTCTCCCTCCCTGCTCTTCCCTTTTTGCCATCCATATTATTATTATAATTATTATTACAATCATTATATTACAACGTGTAGAGTTGTCTTGCAGGAAAATAGTTTCATAGTCAACGAAACTGTCTTCTTACTAAATAAAACGTCTGCTTTTTATATTTGAAATTTTGGTAATACATATATATGTAGTGAGTAATATATATGACAATATCATGCTTTGTTTAGTCCCCAAGTGCCATCGATGATAGTTTATCCAACGTCTTGTATCTGTATGAATATATATATATGTATATGTATATATATATATATGAGACGCGTAAGAAGCATTTAACCGTCGCGCGGTGCTTCCATGAGATAAAAATAGATATTACGAGTTTAACACGGCGCCAAGATTGCGGGCTATCGTGATTATTACGTCATCGTGGGACGGAGGAGCGGAGCGCAAGGACGATCGTCGCGGCGGCGGTGGCATCGGCGCCGACGTCCGCCATCATTATTAAAACTAATCGTATCATACTGCCGTATCGTATCGGTAAAATACGCGACGACAATAAGTGCTGATTTAAGTGTCAAGATACATACACATCTCAATCTCCACCTCCAACATCCATCATCATCATCAACTGTATCATCAACAAGTGCAGAGCCACGAGCATTAAAAATAATATGCAACACATTTATGTACATATTTTATTTAAAAGAGCGCAAGACCGCGAAAAGGTCAAGAACCCTCAGGTTACTTAGATAAGCCACACATGCGACCGAACTTATACTCTAGTATCAAAACTATACGCCGGTAATCGAGCGTTGATAGTATGAACAATAAGTTTACGCACGATATAATCATTACGAGGAGAGTAATAATTCAACTCGACGATTAATTGGCTAATTGATAACGAAAGTATAATAGTAGTGAGTTGTCGAATCACATAACACACATACAGGTGACCTCTGTCCTTCGAACGGCCTTCTTTCCGTACCGCGTACCGGTACCAGTAACCAACCAACCAACCGCCCACCTTTATCTCGACTACTTTGCGGGCAACATGTTACTCTGTATAAGTGTAACAAAATAAATAAACGAATGGAATGAAATGAAAGATCAGTGTCGTCGTAGCCGTAGTTTTTGCGTGGTTGCTGGCGTTGCCGCTGGGAGGTATCTAACTCGCTTAAAGACTTGCTAAAAGCTCAATTCTTATCTTCAGCGACCCGTCGTTATCGCGTGACGGACCGGATCGAATCGCGAACGGCCATTGTCGAGCATGTGTGGATGGAGCTATAGGCCTCTGCATGATACACACACACTCCACATGTGTGTGTTATATAGCCAAGTATAAGCATAAGCATATATATATATATATAAAGCAAAACCGATACGATACGAGTTGTTCTTGGGTTAGCATAGCAGGCAGGGAGTCATTGACGGCGCGAGCTGAGATATGGGACCTACACCGGTAGAGATAGCATGCTTGTGGCCACCGATATAAAGTAAAAGATGATTCTACGCCAGTGGAGGCGCCACATACCAGGCGCCGGCGAACCTCTCTCTTCTTACCTCTCTCGCCCTCCTAACCGCTGATTCTACTGAGCTCGACGGTCGCTTAGCTTGACTTGGTAAGGCCCGAGGCTGCCAACCAACCAACCGACCAACCGATTGGACAAGCGCTTTCGGCTCGGCCTACGTCTGTACACACACTCTAAGTCTAACCGGGCAATATACGCACGTCAATGTACGATAGAAAGGAATATCCAGCAAGCACAAGTCTTAGCTCTACTCTTTTCTCTCAGCCGTGTGCCTGATGATGCTTTTTATTTAACCAACAGCTATAGAGATATACATGTTTCTATATCTATATAAATAATAACGCTGATGCCGATAATAATAATGTGTATATATACTTTTTAACGTATACACACTCGGCACAACCACTCGAGTATAACCGAGGCGAGTTGAGTGTGTGCCGTTGTTTGTTTGTAATAATAAACCAACTGGCGATATTTCGGTTCTCTTTACTTTGCTCCAGTGCCGACTATAAGCGTCATAACTTGAGTGCGTCTGGATATACAACATACATATATGTACACGACATATTTAGATAAATATATGAGTGTGTGTGTGTGTGTGTATACACTCAAAACGGCAAGCGTGCTATGGCGCCAAGACACATTCCTCTTTGGCGCTGGATTAACGGCGGACAGCGTGCAGCAGCAGCAGCAAAAGCAAAACCAACGTCCGCTATGCTGCTACTATATACTCAGACATATACCCGATCGCCGACTAAAATAATACCTCCATAAATACGTGCAAGATGCCACTGCGACAACCAGCGGTTAAATATTTAACGTCTTAAATATGTACGCGGTTTAAAGAAACCTCGCGAATATCTATAGCATTTCCACACACATGTACATACATATCCATGCATATGAGTATAAATTTAGGCGAGTGTGTGTGTAAGGAGATAGGGTCTACTTAGAAGTAATGGAATAGAATAGTGGGCTAGAGAGAAAGATTACAAGGAAGAAGATAAATAAAATTAGAGGCTGATAAATTAACATGGCATGGTATGTGATGCATAACCACCGCATTCCCCACAAGACTCATTGAGTTTTTCCCGGAAAATCCAGGGTTTAACTGGTTGGCCGAATTATACACACGCGGTTCAGCGCCTGCGCTTTATCCATCATCGTATACGCGACGACCTGTTGCCCGTCCACCTCCGCTTAAACTAGACGACACGACCATTCATGTTATGTGACTTCTGATGATGGATTTCCACGCGGTTTCGCTCTCCGTATTATTATATACTTCTCCGCTACTATACGCTTATTCTCTATCAAGTTACTTAAACCCCGTGTTGGCATTTCATCTCCGCCAACATACATATCTATATGTATACTCTATAAACGAGTTTAATACAAAGCTGAATTGTGAATCAATGGGAAGTAAAGTAACTTATTTAACTTGTTTCTCTCCTTCGCTTTTACCAACTTACTCTTTTTACTCAAACGTCAAAGGTTTGTGTATGTGAAAATGAATGGATGTATAGAATAAGTTAAGTATAGTAGGATAAACTGAGGTATACAACAGAGAAAGAGAATGAACGAACAAGAAGGCAACACAGTCGAGGTCGCAAGAGAATACCGACGAGACACGCGGCAGCTGTCTGGCGCCATACGAGCCTGCCCTCCATTTCCTCAAGCCTCCAAAGTCCGTACAGAGTGTGCCCCTATTCGCTACACCGCTTGTTCACCTTTCAGCCGAAAATTTTTCTACCCTCGTGCACACCTACATATAAATATATATATCAACATATGTGCCATTCAATCGATCATCACGCTATCAAGTTACGCGGGCGGCGCTTGAGTCTGTTTGATTTATGTCTAGTTGATAAATAAATAAAATATAAAAAATAAAATTATATCACTGGCGATAAGAGAGAGTGCGGCATATGCCAACTTTCTTCTACCTTTTTCATGACTACTTGAATAATAACTACCAAAATAATTTAATTTCGGAGTTTATTTTAAATCTAATACCCGTGTAAACGTCGTTACTTAATGGACGTAATTAGTTTTAATCTCATAAGCTATAAATTGCCGCCGACACTTATCTGCAATAGTTTATGAGTAAGTTTTAATTTGAGCTAGAAAAATCCTAACGGATATTTATTAACATTTAAAGTTAATAGAAAATAAAAGGGAGAAAAAAAATATGTGCGGTATGTAAGTGGAAAATTTAGATGGAATTGATAAGTCAAATAGATTTGCTTTAATGGATATAACTGTCGAGGCGCGAGTGTGTAACGATAATTGCTCGTTTAAATCATTAGTTTCTAATGAATATTTCCTTATACTTTTAAAAGTGCTCATTAAGTAATCATCGTCGTTAGAAAAATAACCATTTGTTTGTTTAAAAAATCTATAAATAATTTTTTTTACGGAGCAATAAATATTTAAATTGAAGCGAAAAAAGTTTTGCAAATTATTTACGTTAACAGATAAAAAGTGTTTACGTATTATACGAAAAAAAAGGTTTCTTTAAACAAAATTCAATTTACGGTCTATTTTTTACAATAAATTTTTCATTGGATTAATAATTTACTCAACTAACAAGTAAATAAATAAATATTTATTTACGATAAATATATATAAGAGATATATATATTTCATATAAATATTAATAAAAATGTCTATCATCTGTATAAATATGAGTCTGTATTGTAGTTAATCTACAGACTAAATTAATATTTGTTAAAAATAAATATTTTTAAAAAATTAATTATCTATTTGTCAAAAAAGTTTTTTTTCCAATTCACGTACTTTGGGATACGTAGATAATTATTTGTTGAAATTTTACCAGTCTTTCGTCTAGTCAGTCTACTGGTAGTATTTAAGGATGGGGAAAAAAAAAAGAAAAAACCCGAAAAGGAATAGACTAGACAGGTAGTAAAAATTATTGTGTATAGTAGAATTGTCGGTCAAGGTAGAAGATTGTCGCCAACCGTAATAGCCAGTGATTCAAGTTTGAATGACGTCCTTTGTCTAAAAGGACAATTGGTTTTACCTTCTCCGTCGGTGGTAAGCGACTCCGGAAGTCTTGAAGGCACTATTGTATTATTCCCACAGTGTCGTGTGTCTTCTTGGTTTGTTTTAATGGCACAAGTTGAAGCTGAAAACAAATAAATAAATAATACATTATTATAACTTATTATTATTTTTATCATCATCAACGTTGGCTTGCTCGTCATCCTCATCATTGCTATTATTATCATTAACATAAAAATAAATCGCGAAAATGTATCGTGCTGCTATATATATATATATATATAATACATTAATAAAATAATATGCTACTATACGGTAGAGACGGACAAAAACATTAAGAGTTTGGTAGCACATATCATAATAACAAAGATATATAATAATGTGTATACATATCACGTAGTTTACATTCCACGCGTTACGTTTAAACCAACGTTTGACCCCCCGCTGATGGCAATTCGTATACATAAACCAAACCGTGTGGCTGCTCAGCACAACTGGTATATACATATGTGTAAAAATTTACATACATACGGATACGTATGTATATTTATATGAATGTATGGATGTATATTATAGTCAAGACCGCGAAAAAGTATGTGCGCATAATCGCATCGAGAGCCACCGTCGTACGTGTAATAATAGCCGCTCGCGGGAGAATCCACGACGACTAGGCGCCGTTTAAACTGCTTACCTTCGCATTTTGTTGCACCTCTATTCGCTGGGATAAGACAATACGGGGGTGGTGGCGACTCTGAAACATAACAACATCATTTATTTACTCATACAATTCACAATATTATCATATAAATTACCGGCGCACTACACCGTTCTCATATAAATATAAATTTATTGTAATTATTTAAAATTATATGCAGTCAACAGTTAAGTAAATATCTCGTCATATGTAAAACAAAACATGACTAAATGGAAAATAATAAAAAATAAAGACAGAGTGAGAGGGAGAGATGTAAAAAAAAAAATATAATGAAAAAATTAATAGTCTGAAGGAAGTTTCGGTTGGATTGTCGCGAAAAGAGCCGGTATCCTCGCGCTAGCGCCGGCTGGCTGGCCTCGACAATTAGCTGGCGCCAGCAATGACACGCGGCGTCGGCAACGACGGCGGTATTCCCCCTTCTCTTTGCCTGGTGCTGCTGCTGGTTCTACGGTCATGCCTGCCTGCTTGCCTATACCCCGTACCGCAGCTTACTCGGCTTGTCCTCCTGCTGCTGTTTCCCGTATAGTTGCTTACATTAGCTTGCATCGACAACTACGACGTCGAGCATCCAACCCAGCAAGTCACTCTATCCGTACATTCATATATATATTCGTACATACATATATATATACATATCTTTACCCCACCTCCATACTTTCATCGCCTTTCCCTTTTCTTCCTGTGCAGTATATATCTAACGGCCGACGACTACTATATCCACAGACATACAGCCAGGGCGATAGACGATGACGACCCTCCTCTCTCTCTTTTCCTCGCATACTTTTTTTTTTTTTTCTACTTAACACAAACTACATTTATGTATACCCGCTGGTCTTATTGTTTCTTGTCCGATACTTTTCCTTGTTCTCATGTAACAATTTTAAAAAAGTCACATTTCCACGAATTACAGACTCTTAGGTAGTAAACCCAAAGAAAAATACTTTTAAAAGTATAAGAGAACACCAGCATTAGGACCGGGATTGGGACCGGCACCAGCAGCAGCATTAACAGCCGTACCGACAACATATACATGGAAAAGGAAAAGAAAATAAATGGGTCTTGGCGGCGACAGTGCAACAAGGGTCAGACACAAAATTTAAAACCAGACAAGGATTATCGGGTAAAAGAAAAGTAAGTCTAGACTTTAGTCGTTTTATACCTGCACTGATGCCTATATAATATAATACCTATTAACGACGGCGACGACGACTACATACATGTAATGAGTATATGTATATATATGTATGTGAATGTGTATATGTATATGTATACAGTAACATGACAAGAGAGACAGATATATACAAAGTTAAACGGGACGAACATTACGTAAAGGAAGTAAGACTGGCGCCACTCGTCGTATGTTGTCTATACATTAGCTAGAATTTACTGCAGTAAATTTAAATAACCACAAATGACGTTAATGAGTTTGTTAATTAATGTTTTTAAATAATAAAAATACACACTTACCAGGTTTGCAAAGCCGGCTCCAGTGATAGGGATTGCAGCAGACATACGACGGATCTTTTGTGGAATGACACAGTGGTAATTTTTTTAGCTGAGTCGTGAGACAGATATCAGGCCATCGCCAAATTTGGCAGGAGAGAAGGTGCGCTGATGATGTTAGCAGGAAATCGGTACGTGGATCTGGTGTAGAGTGGACAGCCAAACATCGTTCGTCGTCGTTGGCGGCGGTGCAACCGGTACCAGCGAGACTCGAAGACTCATCCAGGACTTCGGTATCCTTGTTGAAGCCCTGGTGCAACTCGTAGCGACGGCATCGCGAACGCACCCGGGTGAATTGGTGATGAGAGTGACGAAGTCTCAGGGGATGATGATAGTGCCGAGATTTTCGTTTGGAATGACGACGTCGGTATGGATCCGGTTGCTGCTGCTGCTGCTGATCAGTATTTATGTCCGACTGAGAAGAAGAGTTGAGAATGGGCCTGCGGGCAACGACAACACACGAGCCGAGATCGGCACCGCAACTCTCTATGGCCGTGAGCAGCATCTCCAGCTGGTTTTCCTTGAGATTTTTAAGGAGCTCTTTACAGCGATTCAAACGCTCGCGGGCTTCTCTCTCAATCTTTCCGTTCAAACTGTCCTCGTTATCTTCTAACTTGTCGTCGTCCTCCTCGTCTTCGTCACTTTCGTCCTGGGAATCGGCACCTCCACAACAGACCTGGTGTATTTTAGCTCCAGTTCCTCCTCCACCCGATGACGATGTTTGTCTTTTAGCTTGAGGTTGACTCACTGGCACACTTCCTCTGTGCCCCGGTAACGATTTAACCGTTTTGGCGGGTCCACCGAGTACCGCGTCAGAGCAAGCTGATGCCTCTGCTAATAAATTACTCACGCGAGCAATGCGTTGCGACGTATTCTCTTGAGTCTCACATTCGGTTTCATACTCTCGACAAACCTGAGCCTTTAACAGACGTTTAGTCAATATCGTCCGTTTGCTCCAGAACATGAACATGAAACACGAGAATACGTTTGTGCATTTGGGGGCCAGTACTTTACAACTTTGCGACAAGAAGATAATAAATCTACACACCTGGTACGGTGTGTGCAATACGTTGCTGATTATTTTCGCACACGTGGGTGTACGAGGAAGAGATGATATTACGATAATAATATTAATAACAATTAAAATAATAATAATAATGATTAAGTTGACTCAGGAACACACGTTAATGCCGACAGACCACGTTGTGCACGTTGTCGGACTACCGGCGATGAGGAAGATCGTTGTACCGTCGCTGTGCCACGGTCGTACTCTCGAAATAGCGTGTGACGATACTCTCTGGAACCAACAAACTACAAAACTTGTTTTTATTTTCACACACGTCGAGTTTTTCTCCTCTGTCTCTTTCTTTTCCTCTTCCTCTCTCTACAACAGCAGTCTCTTTAACAGGAAAAGTTAACGATAAATAAAAATGAGTCTGAATGTAATGACCAACTACTTGCACTGCTCCTGCGCTACGGCCAGCTGTTGCTTCTCCACTACCACCAATCCTAACTGATGCACTAATAGATAGTTTCTCCTTGTTCTCCTTCTCGTTCTTGTACGCGTTCTTGTTCTCCGCGTTATCCTCCTCGTCGTCGTGGCTGTCGGCGGTTTGGCACCGCATAACACTGATTTACAACAATCACTCATTCGTTTTCGACTAACAGCGATTGACATAATTCCTCGTGTCCACTTTAGTAATCATATTTTCCCGTTTGCTTTGGTAACTTTAAATATATATAATATATTTTTAAAAACTTTTAAAAACTTAAAACCAACACACGTCGCACTGCGGCACACTCTCGTATCTCACCGGCTAGCTTGGCCTTGTCTTTCTCTTTCTCGCTCGTCCACTTGAAAAATAAGAAAAAAATATATAAAATTACACATACATTTAAACATTGACAAATACTTATAACTATATATATACTACATATACATTTGCCATATCTCAATATCAATCTCAATATAAATTTGTCTATATATTTATCATAAATTAATAGTTAGAATTTGATGTAAGCTACTTTGTCGTCAGTGCGCGAAAACGATGATCCGTCCACTGGATCGTACGAGTGAAAACGACTACCGCGGCAACGACGATCGCACACACACATGGTAGTAAATATGGGATAGGTATTCCCCGCGCGCGCAGCACGCGAGTAAACCAACAAGTATGTACTAGTCGACTACTCGGCGACGTTTAAACCGACAAGAGAGGTCGACGCGTGTCGAGTGCACCGACGTCGCGACGCCGCCGCGTTCGCAATCGCATTCGCCACTTTATATATGGACACATACTAAAAAATATATACATCGCACACACACACACACACACAAATACTTACAACAATCACTCGTTTCTCTCTCACTCCCTCTTTTACTCGATCAGTTGTTTGCGATTGAACACAATCGCGATAAATGTCGCCGAGAAGAAATTAAACTCTCGTCTTAGCCGCTACTAAAGACTTAATGATAGCCGACATCGCTCCTATTCTACAAATAATAATAATAAATTATGATAATAAATGTTGTGTTAACTATCGTACTCTCTTACATTTAATAATAAATTTAAATTTAAATAGTAAGTTGTTATAAACACGTACAAATTTAAAAACACACGTTGACGAGGTCTTTGGTGTGTCGACCGCTGATTAGCATAAACTAAAACTCAACTTTATAAGAATAAATAAAAAATAAAACTAATATAAAATATAAAAAAACACTGGTCCGATACACACTCTAGTGTGCGGACACACTGGCGATAAATAACAAGCGGCAGATACGCGCTGGTCAAGCTCTCGGACTTTACTAGCGAGTAGCGGCACACACGAGGTCCAGGGCCGTCACGAGCCTCCGCCCCCCTCTCCACACTCACTCTTAGAGGCGCTAACTCACACAAGTCAACTCGGACGCGCGCGCACTCAAACTCAGTAGCACACACTTACAGTGATCGACACCGTAGTAGACCATACAATTCCCATTAGCACACGACACACGTGTTTTGTACTAGTGCTTATATGTGCATACAGTACGAGTACTTATACTTAAACATGGCCGTTATTTTTCTCTGATCGTACTACTACTTAACTTTTAAATCTTAACTCTTCGCTCACTTACCACTCACACTACGACTCTCTCGCTTGCTCGTTTTTAGTACTCTCGATCCTCACCCACGACGCCAGCTGGCTTCCGTTCTCCAGCATGGCGGTCTTCTCGTGTTTAAATTTTTTGGCGGTATTTGAATATTCCCGCTCGCTGAAAAATATACGTATGCATGTATGTATGTAAAAAGTATGTGGCTTTTTATTATTCCTCGAGTTGTAAAATGACAAAAGTAATTTAAAATGCATAAGCTTAAACGAGGATGAGATGTTTTAAAATATAAAGGATTAAGAATGTATGACTGGAATACATTAGCGAGTTATTGTTATTATTTATCGCAAATGTATTTAGTGTGTGATTTGAATAACGATAAAAATAAGTCGGTTGGACTTTGATTTTTACGAGCGATTGAATTGCACAAATAAATAGATGGCGCCTTGGGATGATTAGTTGTTAAATTGGGAGGGGCGGACGATTGGCGCCACAGAGTGTGTGTTGTATACTGAAGAACTTTGGATGATGAGGAACCGCGGAGACGAGGGGGAGAAAAAAACAAGGAAAGAGATAAGTGGGGGCGAAAAGAAAGGCATTCGTAGGTCGTCGCTCATAAATTGGCTAATTTTAGAAAACTCGTTTCGAACAGGGAGCCGCTGGTACTTTTGCTGCTGCTGCTGTTGCTGTTACTGCTGCTGGTGATGCTGATGGCTGGCTGGCTGGCTGGCTCTTAAACGATATTTTGTAATGCTTGGAAACGTGACGCGATCGAGGATTTAATGATTGGTAATATTACTTGTTGTCAATTTTTTGCTGAGATTTGTATGCGTCTGGCGGTTCTTGTCGCTGTTCTTTGTTGCTGTTTTTGTAATATGAATAATCAAAGATACTGATCGAGTTGTTGATACTACGACGGCGGAATAAAAAATAATTAAGTGTAGAGAAAGCAGCCGCGGATGTTAAGGATGTTGGGGCAAATCGTAGGAATAGAGGGTCCCGGTTTAACTGGTGCCGATGTTGCTTGGCATCCCCTATTTGTAAGGGTGGTATAGGCGCCGCATGTTGGCAAGTTGGCGCCGCAAGCCATTCTTGCCTCGCGGATACAGGCGCCTTCTCCCCCGCTTTGATGGCTCCAACTAAACTTCCCACTCTTATTTCCATCGTCCCCCTTTCCTTTTCTTTTCTATATCTATATCTATATATTTTCAACCGACTCCTTTTCACGTCTCAATATATGTCGCCCTATATTTTTGTATCGTCAGACGACATGCGACTATGGCTCTGCCTGTGGGAGCCGGCCGGTCGCTTACTCGGTGACGACTGAATCAAAAACACCGTGAGTAAGCGCGACGACGACGTCGACGACTAGACAGATGAGACGACATTCAGGATAGAAGAAAATAATAGTATAGAGCATGGAAATAGAATGAAAAATGAATTGTCGTCGGGTGAATAGTTGTGTTGTTGTTGTTGTTGATGTTGTTGCTGGTTTTCCGCTCACTCGGTAACGAGATTCGATGTGTGGCAGTGGCTCATCAGCTACTCAACACTACAATGTTTGCTGTGTACATGACATGTTAGCAGCCGTTTAACATCACCAGTGGCAACAGGACAACAAAGTAAATTAAACGCGGGACAGCGTGCATTTGCCCACACACTCACACCCAAATGATATCCAAGGCATACACACATGCTCGCACATAAATAAGTTGACTCACGAGTGGATAAAAGACAAGTTTAACTAAAAGACCAGTCTGTCGACAACGACGACGACGACGATCACGGTGGAGTCGATCGAGACATAGGGATAGGGATTGCAGTTGATGGGGTGGGGTGGTCTCCAGTGGCTGGCCCGACTGGCGACTTGGATCTCCTTGTTTATCATCCTGCTCCCCCTGGAAAATGTATAATATAAGAACCGTAATATAACAAGCGTCAAAACACTTGGCGTCCCATGATCACCCGTATCGCAAAGAAAACGCCGGGCGCCAATTTGTCCCTCTCAATTCCGTCAACCGTACATGGGTATTATTTTATCTCCCTTAATCGTGAGGAGGGATACCACTGCTGTTGTTGTCGTCGTCGTCGTCGTCGTCTTAGTCGTCTTCCTAGCCGGAGCCGATCCTAGCCGGAGTTTGGTGCCAACGCGTAGAAATCATAGATGAGGGCTATATATATCCTGTAACTAATAATATATATATACATATACATATATGTAATATAGTATATTTTTCAGCATTGGTTATCGTATCGTATGGTATCGTATCGGGTAGAAGCCGAGTGAAGCAAAAGCACATCAGCAAAAGTACTCGCAGAGCAGCAGAGGAGTATCATACAGGGAAACAACCAACACGGGAGTCGCCTGTGCGGCGCGACGGTTTAGTTGGCGTCAAAGCAAAGTCCAATCCGCGGCGCCAGTCAGACAGCCTCGTCCGTCGGTCCTCGGTACTCGTCCCGACGGCGTTGCGACGCCGACGGGAGTCTCGACGCCAGGAGGGTGACGCCAACAGGACACCCCTTGTCCTTTTTTTAACCCGCACCACGTTGTCTCCGCACAACTGTTTTCTTCCGTTAGTTTTCCCATCCCCAAAAGGGTGCTACCACTGGTGATAGCTCTCCCCATGCAGATCATCCTGATGCTGATGCCCACCGACTTCTTTGCACTCGATTCAGTCCTTGTGCCTCCGCTCTTTTGATACCCCTGGTTCTAGTTCTAATGACAATCTTTCTTCAGACCACGACAGCGCCAGTACATCAACAACTCCTTAGCTCGACTACGCTCCCGTCCCGGGTGTTTATTCAAACTCGCAACGTGCGCTACGATAACTAGCTTGCGTAACAAAACTGCTGATAAGATAACGCTAAAACATGAGCCCAATGTTTTTATTATTTATTAGTCTACCATTATCATCATCATTATTATCATTATTGTTATTATTACCATTATTATCATAATTCCGGTGAATTATCGTCATTTTTATCATCGTTATCATTACTACCATAATTTTATTATTTCTCATGTATTGCAAACGACCTCGTAATCACTTAGTCGTCTTCTAGAATCCGTCACGTAACCACCAATAGCAAGCATACTGAAAA
Source organism: Microplitis demolitor (assembly GCF_026212275.2). Classification (NCBI taxonomy): domain Eukaryota; kingdom Metazoa; phylum Arthropoda; class Insecta; order Hymenoptera; family Braconidae; genus Microplitis; species Microplitis demolitor. Next base: position 17,961,763 of record NC_068552.1, read on the forward strand.
AAAGTATCCACAACACACGAGTTATTTATCATAAGTAATAAGTAATGTCAAATGTGATGCTCTCAGATAGTAAATGAAATATAAGATCATGAAATAGAGCATCATTGTAGTAATATATATAATGTAGTAGTAGTAGTAGTAGTATAATATATCATTAAATTGGGTACATAACGGAACACAAGTAAAGTTTCGTACGAGCCGCGGCGTGCTCTGCTGCCGCTATTTCTTTAGTTCGTCTGTCACGACGAGGCTCAGCCCGGTTCCAGACGTTCCAGTCAGCCAGAGCAATGGGTGATTCGGGCCCGACATACCTGGGCTTAGACCTCAGCACTCAGCAGGTTTTCTTTATACTTTTTTTTTTATTTACTTATTTATTAAACTCACCGTCATCAGCTGCCCACCATTTAAATAAATTACTTATACTCTAGTCTTTTGTAAATATTATTATTAATTATTACAAGTTTTCTTTCAGTTGCTTTTATTCGTCCTCTATCATATCATATCGTATCGTACGACATACGAGTATCTGTAGTTTACGTTGCTGTTGTTGTTGTTATTGTCGTCGTAGAAACTAATGTATTGTATTGTCAATTATAGTTGATTGGTCATCATGACGCATTTTTATACTTTGACACTGTCGCGGTTATTTTTTTTATTGACGCGCAAGTCTCTTTTAATTTATTGAACATTAAAAAGCATTAATGTCATGCATATTATTTATTTATTTTGTTTATTTAAATGCATAATTAGCGTTATTTTATTTTCGACAACAAGCTACAGTGACATTGGAACATTTTTTTTTGCTCCAACTGCTTGGTCTATATCGTACGCACCTGCCGCATTTACCTGTCCCACACACGTGGCGGTAAATTTAAAAATTAATAATACCACTGGTTATTTTATTCTTGTTGCAGCTGAAGGCTGTCGTCGTTGATGATCAGCTGCAGGTACTTGATGAGGCCTATGTCCAGTTTGACAACGATCTGCCGGAGTTTAGGTAAATATATGTCGAGTAGTCCATTAGCATTTAATTTACGACTGCCTATAAATAAGTAAATAAATAAATAAATGAATAAATAAATATATTTATGATGAATATTAATTTATAGAACATACGGTGGGGTAATAAATAAAAAAGAATCACCAAGTATAGCCGTAGCGCCATGTCTCATGTGGGTAAAAGCATTAGATATGCTCCTGGACAAGCTCCGTGTTTGCGGTGTCGATTTCGCCAGGGTCCAAGGCATTTCCGGTTGCGCCCAGGTAAATATTTTAAAATTTAACAAGAGAAAAAAAAATAGTCTACCTGAATTCTTTTCTTGAATCTCTATTCTCTCAACCTTCTTCTCGTCCTCGTTCTCGTCTTCATCTTGATATTCCCATCTCACGCGTTGATCCTACATTACGTCATCATGTAACGTTTTTTTTTTACCTGTACAAATAGCAACACGGGACGGTATACTGGAGCAAAGGGAGCCGCGAGTTGCTGAGGAATTTGAGCCCGGATAAATTTTTACATCAACAACTTTGTAATGCCTTTGCTACCAACTATTCTCCAATTTGGATGGACTCGAGTACGTCTGCTGAGTGTGAAATCCTTGAGCAAACTGTCGGTGGTCCGCAAGTGAGGGAGAGATTATTATTATAATAATAATAATAACAATTACAATTACTTTAATTAATTAATTAAATAAATAATTATTATTATTTGTTTCTCTTGGACAGAATTTAGCACAAATAACAGGATCAAAAGCTTACGAGAGATTCTCAGGCCCCCAAATAGCAAAAATTTGGCGAACTCGTCCAGATGTTTATGCTAATACGGAGGTACAATATAAATTTATGTTATATATATATTTTTTTCTAATTATAGACCATATAAGTTAATGAATAAATAATTTATTAATGTGTTGTATGTACGCATGATTGATTTATGACAGAGAATATCATTAGTAAGTAGTTTTGTGGCGAGTCTACTCGTCGGCGACTACGCACCAATTGATTATTCCGATGGCTCCGGCATGAATCTTCTTGACATACGCACAAAAGATTGGAATGATCAGCTCTTAAAGGTATGTATATTTTATGTATTTTTGACAAGACGTAAAGAGACATTTACATGATTTACTAAATGTCTTGATGACAATGTCATTAAACTGACAATTATTGCGGCGACACAGGCTAGTGGACCAGATTTACGAGTTAAACTTGGCGAGACTGTACCATCGCACACAAATCTTGCTACGATCTCAAATTACTATGTCGAGAGATTTGGCTTTTCTGATCAGTGCCGAGTAATTGCTTTCACTGGAGACAATCCCGCCTCATTGATTGGTAATTTATTTATCAAAATCATCATATAGACAAATTTATTCATTTATTTAATATTTAATTAAATAATTATTCATATTTTTAGGCATGAGACTGAGCAAAGATGACCTAGCTTGCAGTCTAGGTACAAGTGATACCTTATTTTTGTGGCTTGATGATCCTAAGACACTTCCTGAAGGACATGTTCTGTGTAATCCTATTGATCAGGATGCGTATATGACCATGCTGTGGTAAATTAATTTAAATAATGAAGATATTTATAGAAATTTTAAAAATTAAATTTATTTTTATTGTAGTTTTAAAAATGGATCCTTTACTCGCGAAAGAATACGAGACAGTGCAGCGGGTGGTTCATGGCAAATATTTAACGAATTACTCGACAGCACACCGCGAGGTAATTTTGGAAACATCGCTCTGTATTACGACGTTCCGGAAATAATTCCAGCGCTTGTTGGTGATCACAGATTCAACAAAGCCGATGACAAGATCTCGAGATACAGCTCTAAAGAAGTGGAAGTACGGGCTCTTGTTGAAGGTCAATTTATTGCTAAAAGAGCGTACGCGGAAAATTTTGGATTTACCGTTGGTTTGTATAAGTGACAAGATAATTAAACAAGACAATCTAAAAATATAATTTAACAATTTAAAATATATGACATGATCTGCATTGTAGCTTCCAACAGTCGTATTATTGCTACTGGTGGTGCGTCAGCAAACAAAGCGATGCTACAAGTTCTTTCTGATGTTTTTAACGCTCCAGTTTACACAGCCGTAAATATTTCAATTACATTAATTATTTATTGGTATAAAACTATTTAGAAAAATAAAAAAGTTTCATATTTATTATCTAGGAAATAGCTAATTCTGCTGTACTGGGGGCTGCTTATCTAGCTAAATATGCTCTGCACAAAGATAAAAATAATTTTAAAGAAATTACCAAGTACATTCCTGAGCCAAAACTCGTATGCTCGCCTTACAGTGATGCCGAAAGTGTAAGTTTATCTATGAAAATTAATTGACGACAAAAATTACAGTTATTACTTATTTTATTATACAAATTATATTTATAAGAGTATATGTTCATGTTATATATGTAATTTTTTTTTAATAGATATATAAGCCAATGGTGGCGCGTTATCGGAGAATTGTTGCACAACTATTGGAGCAAAATGACAGTAGCTGAATTTTTTTTCAATACTAGATAGAGATAATTTTTTTTTATTATTAACGTACTTCTAAGCACGTGGTGATAAAATCAGTGGCCTTTGATATTAACATTTATTTTTTATTTGTATTAAATTTTATAGGGTTATCAATAATTAAGATATATATGTATATAAAAAAAAAAAAAAATGATCCTAAATAGCAACACACACCTTAAGATACAGGGTCAACATTTTCTGCTTTCGCGAATTTCATTCAATAATCGAATTTATTACTTTACTTTTTTCGCCCTCCTCTTTCTTTTGGCAATAGATTAACAACATTGCCGCTGATAAGATTGTAATAGGCAAGCGTATTGCTGTCTTTGAAAAACATTCCCTGTAAAAAAGATAATTTATGTTTTTTTAGTATGAATTTGTGAATTATATTTATTTAAAAAATGAAAAAAAAGGGTGTTTATATACTTTACCTCGAATTGTAACTTTTGTTTGCCGGGAGGCATTCCAGTTTGCTCGTGAATTCTGGCTTTCACGGTAGCAATCGTCTCATTGGGCTGCAAAGTGATGGCAAGAGTTTGCCCATGAAGTTTCCACTCGGTCTTTTCGGTCATTGAAGGCACGGCAATATTGAGCTGTACTGGACCTTTGTTGCGTGCCAAGAACTGCTGCTCGTTGATAAGCGAGTCTTCGGTGCGCAGTTTCTTGGCTTGAGGTTCGTCTTCCATGGGCATGTCGGCTGGATGTTTCATGGCCATGGGAGCAGGCATTGGCGGCTGCATAGTCGGGGGTGCGGGCATGAATGGAGAGATCGCTGGTGTCATGAGCGGCGGAGGTCTGATTGGAGGCATCGGAGCCATCATCATCATCGGCGGTTGTGGAATCATTGGTGGCTGAGGCATAGCCATTGTCGGAGGAATAGCGAGCTGCGGTGGCGGTGGAGGAGGTTGGGTTGGTACAGGCATTGGTTTGGGTGCCGGGGGTTTCGGTGGTGCTTTCAGAGTTGCTTGAGGTTTCGAAGCAGCTGCTGCCATGTGTGACAGCTCACTCGCACGACTGACGACTGGTTTAGGTCCAATCTTCTCCTTCTCCTCGTCCGGAAGCAGTCCTTTGACTTTGTGGATCTGGTGAATCTGCTCTTCGAGAGTAATATTCGCTCGGGCAGCTCGGGTTGCTGCTTCAACACTGGAAGTATGACCGTCCCAAGTAACTTTGTCATCTTTCTTTTTGTCTTCCTCACCAATCTTTTTACCAATAGCTGTTTCCTCATCTCCAACACCAAAAATATCAGTACGACGCTCGGCAAGTTGTTTCAAACTGGCTTCGATCGCGGTACCAGGAGCGAATACTGTTTCCTGTGCAAGTTTGTCAAGGTGCTTGTCGCGCTGTTCAACCCAGCGTGGATCCAGCAAACCGATTCTCATGTGCTCTTGAACTTTACTTGCTGGAATACGTTCACCAGTAATAGGCGAAATAAGATATTCATCAGTAGGCGTTGGTTTCGCGGCCTTAATACTGTGTTGTTTTGGATCGTATCCTTTCTTGACGACCACGTTGCCTGGTGTAGGTGGCAAAGGCGGTGGCTGCATAGCGTCACGATTAGCACGAGCATCTCGGGCCTTCTGAGAGTCCAGTGATAGCATTTCCATGGTGTTGGACTCGTCATCACTTGAGTCTTCCTCCATATCCTGCACTTGATTATTGTCCTTGGCCGTACGTTCCTTATCCGCATCACTGCGATTCGGCATTTCATCATCACCGTCACTTTCTATCTGCATCTCCACATCCTCTCCTTCTTCAATACGTTCCTAAAAAATAAAAAATTTATAAATAAAATTATTTCGTAAACTACAAATATTTAATTTCTATTGATTCATTTTACCTGCATCAAAACACGTGCGCCGACTTCATCTGGAGTAGTCGGAGCCGGAAAATTACCAACTTCAAACTGCTGGTAGTCAACAGTTTCAACGACGACGAAATCGTGCCAATCAATCTGTGCATAAGCAACCCGTTCACGTTCCAATTCTTCCTCTTCTTTACGACGCTGTGCTTCCTGGTACTTCAACCACTCAGATCGATACTTTACCTCCTCCAATATCTTCTCCATATTATAGGACTCATCTCTCAACCGCGGTAGTAAGTCCTTTGGTGGAATCAAAACTTTAGTATACTGTTCCAGTAATTTAGTAAAGTACTGAAACAACGAATGTTGCGGTCGTAAAAAATCAAATTGAAAATTACGTTGTTCGCGATTCATCAGATTTGTCAGAAATTGACGTCCGTTTCTTGCAACAAACTGAGCCGTTAATTTTACAATATCTCTGTAGCAAAAAAAAAAAAAAATAAACAATAAATAGTTTACTAATTAAAATTAACGAAGTAAAAAATAAAAATCTTACAAGTCAAGCGCCGAAATTGACGGCGGATCAGCAATAAATTCAAATTCAGTTGGTGGATCTTTTGGCACAAACGGTTGTTCCACAGACTTTAGGATTTCCTGCTGCTTCTGATGAGTACCAAGAGCTACTCCTCGCGGCACATTACCAACACTTGGCTCCTGAGCTTTTCCTTCTTTGAACTCCTTCACTTTGTGCTGATAGTAAGCATGATATGGGTCGCCAAAGTTCAAGAAATTAAACTTGGCATTACCCAGTTCGTTTTGACGAATCCTCGACTCAAACTCTGGTCCATTTCTTGCCACGAAACTCGCGGTCTTGTCGACAATATCTATTAAACTGTATAAGAAAAATACAACGACAACTTACCAATCTTAGTAAATTATTATAAATAAATATTCATTTTTTATGAGAAAGGATACTTCTGACCTCCGGTGGAGGATAAATTATGCCAACAATTGGCTGCGATGAAGGTGCTGAAGGTTCTTCAGGTTCTCCTGGCGGTAACTGAACCGCTACAGCGTCTTGTCCAGGCATTTTTTTAATTTATTACTCTACTTATAAATGCACTGCTATAAAAATATTAATTTATTTATTTATTTTATAAATAAATATATGAAGTATGATAATTATATTTATATAAACTAATTATTGTAGTAATTAATAAACACTAAATACATTTGCTTACTATTTACGAGACTGGTGATGACGACAAAAATTTATAGGTTATGATTTTAATTCAAATTTATTTCTCTAGGGCGCGCTTTTTAAAATTTAAAAAAAGCTGGCATTGATATTTGTGAACGTGAGATAAACACGTGTTTGGTTAAAAAATTAGTATTTATAGCGTTACTAATTGTAAATTAATTAAAAATGGGTCGTCATAAGAAGGTAAAGACTTTTCATTAATTAATAATTTAAAAGTCGTAATTAATTGTAATTTAATTTATTTATAAATTATTTTTTTTGCCGCTTATAAATTAGTGAGGTTATTTATTATTTTAAATATTTCAGGGAAGATGTGTAAGAAAAAATAAACAAATAGATTCCAAGGAACCTGATGACATCGTAAGAGCGCCTCATTCATTTGTCATCCACCGCGGGCTTCCTGGTGACCATATCGTTGAGCTCACCAAGGATTTCCGTCGAGTCCTGGAACCATTCACCGCATCGGCGCTCAAAGAACGCAAGAGAAATACAATAAAAGATTTCGTTTCTATCTCCAGTTATCTCCACGTTTCTCATATGTGTATATTTAGTAAAACTGAGCTAGGAATGTATTTGAAACTTTGCCGGTAAGATTTCGTTGCTTTTGCTGCTATCAAGTACATGACAGAAATATTGAAATGACTTTTTTGCAGAATACCAAGAGGTCCAACGTTGACATTTAAAATAATAAATTTTACATTAGCAAGAGATGTAATATCTGCGTTGAAAAAACAAATGGTCTTTGAAGAGGCGTTTAAAAATTTTCCATTGGTTATTTTGAATAATTTTAGTGGAGCTGCTGGTAAAGATGAAGATAATAAAGACAATGTTCTCAATGGAGATGATGATGATGAAGAAGAAAATGATGCGCATATTAAATTAATGGCGACCACTTTTCAAAATATGTTTCCTAGCATTAATATTACTAAAGTAAATATAAATATATTTGTTTATTTAATTGATATTGATATTAATTGATCATTTATTATAGATAAATTTAAGTACAGTAAGACGCTGCGTGTGTCTTAATTATAATCCAGCAGACAAATCAATTGATTTCCGTCACTACGCTATCAAAGTTGTCCCTGTTGGACTTTCGAGAGGAGTCAAAAAACTGGTCCAAGCTAAAATACCAAATTTAGCTAAATGTCAGGATTATTCTGAATTTTTAACAAAAGCTACACTGTCAGAAAGTGAAGCTGAAGATGACCCTGAGAGTCATGTTACTTTGTCACAGAATTTATCATCGCGTGGTAATCATGCTAAAGGAAAAAGTGCTATCAGATTGTATGAGTTGGGGCCAAGATTAACAATGCAGGTAAATTATTTAAATTAATGATGTAGATAATTTATTTATTTATTTATTTTACTTTTATTTGTTTCAGTTGATGAAAGTTGAAGATGGTTTGCTAGATGGGCAAGTTATGTTCCATGAAAATATTCATAAAACTGAAGAAGAGATTAAGAAGATCGCTAAATTGCGTGAGAAAAAACAAAGATTAAAAGAAAAACGTAAAAGAACTCAGGAAGAAAATAAACTTAAGAAAGAAGCACTCAAGGAAGAGCACAAAGAAAAGTCATTGGAGGGAATAAAAAAGAAACAAGAGATGTTGAAAAAGGAGAGCGATATTCTGATGCGTAAGTTTGCGAAGGAGTCGGTTCAAGAAACTCAGCAGGAGGATGATGATGATGAGCAGTATTATCGCGATGAAGTTGGAGAGGAGCCAGATAAAGGTATGGACATATATTTTTTTTTTTTATGTGATTGTAAGAAATTTATATGATTAATGACAGCATTCACGTGATTTATTTTTTGTTCCTTTCAGATCTTTTCCAGAGCAAGTCTTCGGTCAAAAGGAAAACCGACTACACACCGAATTACAAACCGAAGAGTAAAAAAATGAAATTTAATAATGATGGGAAAAAACCCAAAAGTAAAAGAGTTAAATTTAGTAATGATGTAAAAAAATAAATATTTTTTTTTAATTAAATTTAATTAATGGAATTATAAAAATAATAATCTTTAATTATTAAGTAAATTTATTTTTATTTTTTATAAAATTAACTTTTATATTAATTATTATTTTTATAAAAATATGAAAATATATAAAAGTTTTAATTGAAAATCATTTTTAAATCATAAAATTTATTAATTTAATTTAATTATTTTTATATGCACTTTTTTCTTAATGTGCATCCTTTAATCACTCAATTATCAAAAATTAATGAAAAAAAAATTATATACATTTATAGATTGCTTATTAAATAAGAATATACATATGTCACGGTAAATGAAATATTTATAAATATAAAAATAATTATTTGATGATGCTGGCAATTATTCGTACCAGAATCGATGCGGTATTAATTGCGACTGTCCCAAAACGTTGACGTGAATATTTTCCTTACTGGCGCTGCTTTAAAAAATAAATAAAAATAAAACTGTTATATCACAATATCATTAAATTAAAATATAAAAAGTGATAAGTGCAGATTAGCTGTCACTAAAAATTCAAAAGTGCAGTTGCGCAAACATTTTAAATCAATTTTAAAACTACAAGCAATTAAAAAAAGTAAGCAGAGTTAAAAAAAAATAGATTATTTTAATAAATATAGAAGTACAAAGTGATTCTTTTATAATACTTGTTAATTTTTACATAATTAGTTCATTAGTATAAATGATTTGTCAATCCAACGAAGAAGAAAAATAAATACATAGATCATAAATTATTCTCGTATATAAATATCTTAAGCGTCATGCATTTATTAAACATTTTTTTATAATCTCTCACTTTTTATTTGTTTTATCTGGAATGTTTGGTTTACGAAGCTCTAGCTGATTTTCTAAGTGCTTGATGTACGCCTTGTACTCTTGTGATTTGTCAACACGTTTTTGTAGAATTTCATGGAGTTTAGCTTTCTCGGCTTTTAGTTTAGCGATCGTCCTCGCTTCTATTGCAGACTCCTGTAATGAAATAAAATAATTATCATCTCAAACAAGTAAAGCAACATGTAGAGTAACTCGAACAGTAACCGAATAAAAAATATTCGCGGGAATTTTTTAATTTTCAAATTAACGAATGCCTTTTCTCCCTTAAAAAGTAAACTAACGTATGCGCTCTTATATCATATGTATGATGATATATAAATATAGACACATACAAATGTATAGCATTGGGTAAGAAACAGCGTAGCTCGTAGTGGGGGTCAAGATTAAGAAGAAGTTAATTAATTTAAATAATAAGCAATTTATTCATGAATAATTACCGTGACTATTCCGATCCCGGCACCATCCATCCACTTGCTAAGATTTTTCTTCTCAGTAACGATTTCAGCGTCAGTTTGAACCCCCATTTCTCGGTGATTACTCTTCCATTTGGTGCATCTCTCACACTCGGCTTGCAATTGTCCTCTCAATTTATCCCTCAGAACCTCATTTTGTTTTTTATATGCTTCGAGAACTTCTTCATACTCTTTGATCTTTTGTTCGTATGGGAAGAATCCAGCCTGGAGTTGCATCGAGAGTGCCGTGATTTTAGCATTTCTCAACACCAAGACTGCTTCAAGTTCCTGGATTGTCTTCTTCAAACGTTCACATTGACTGTCACTTGTATCATCAACCAACTCATCAGCAAGTTCTAAGGGACGATTCTGATTGTACAATTCACTCCTCCTGCGCTGACGCGAAACGTTGGCCAATGTAGGACTGGATGTTCTAGAACTAATGCTGTCAACATCACATTTGCTGTTCAACTTTAATTTGAGATCCTCATTTTCTTGCTTCAGCTTCTCAACAGATTTTCTTAGCATCTTCAGCTCATTGTTGATGTCCATCCCCGACTCTGCATTACTCTGAGGCTTCTCATTCTCCATCTGATAGATTTTATCCTGCAGCACAGTGTTCTCTTCATCCAGCTCATTTATTTTACCCAACATGTCATCCATCTCTTCGTCCAATTCTTTATTCTTCTTCATCAGCTCTTGGTTCTTAGTCATCAGTTCATTTATTTTTTTCTCATACTGCCCGACCGTCGATCGTTTCTCTTCAAGCTCCAGAGCAACAAGATTTTTTTCCATGATCAACATGTCATATTTACTACGCAACTCAAAAGTCTCCGAGCTATTAACTGTAGCTTTGTAAGTATCCAGCGTAATTTGCAAGTGATTCCTCTCTTGACACGTGAGTTCATACTTTCCTCTCAACTCAACATACTCAGTCATCAACTGAGTTTTGCTGCTCTGTAAATCTTTTATACGATTGCTGGCTCCTTCAAGATCATTAGCCAGTTTTCTATTTTCATCTTTCAACATCTCCATTTCCCGGCTGACAGTCACCTTGCTCGTGCTGTTTCTCACCTTCCTAACAAGACGTTCATTTTCCTTCTCCAACTCCTCGTACTTCACCTTCAACTGATCCAGCGCTATTTGATTCGCAGTACACCTATTTGTTATTTCTGCCAGCTGCTTGGTCAGTCCTGCGGACATTATTTGCTCAGCATCCAGCTTGTCCTTCAGCAAAGTGACCTCCTTGTTATTCTGCTCTCTCAAACTGTCTACTTCACTCTTGTACTCTTCGAGCCTGATTTTTCTTTCGAGAGCCTGCTGTTTCAGCAGCTCATAATCGGGACCAATGGTCTCCAACTGAGTCTTGTACTCGGACATTTTATCACATTTTATTTTCAGTAACTCGGTTATTTCCTCAATCTTACTACTCTTACTCTGATTGTCCTCCTTCGTATGATTATAAAGTTCCATGAGATTTGCCAGTTCTGTTTGCAATCTCTGGATCGTCGAGTTGGCTTTGTTCAACTCTGCAGTCTTCATATCAATGATGTTCTTCCACTGCTGGTCATTAACTTCCAGTCCTTCTAGACTCTTAGCAAGATCAGAGTTCTTGGCTCTACAACACTCGAGCGCATTCTCCAGTTCCCTGAGTTTATCATAATACTTTTGTTCCTGTTCTTTCAGTTTCTTTTGATGATCAGCGTCTCGAACCTCAAGAGCTTCTTGGATTATTTTTTCACGTTCCTGGGCTGAGCTCGTGGACCCAGTTTGCGCTATTTTATCATAATCTTGTTGAAGAGTATTAAAATCTGTCTCCATAACGGTCATCTTTTCATTCATTAGTTGCTTTTCGTGCTCACTATCCATCAGCGAGCTCTCGAGTTTCGAAATCTGGTTCTGCAGTAAATTTATCTTGGTCTCATGTTTAGTCAAGTCAGTTTGCAGTCTTTCGTTGTCAGCTTCCAGCTCCTTGGCCCATAAACTCACACGTTTTTCAGCGTCAATCAGTTCTTTTTTCTCTTCCTCAAGTTTATTTTTTTCCTGAGCACTGCGTCGATTTATCAAGTGAATTATTTCTTTTTCCTTTGACAGCAATGACTCGAGGAATATACAAAATACGTCACCAACTTTTTTGTTATCAAGATCAAGATCCTTAAGTTCATTGGCCGGCTTCAGAGATGATATTTCTTTGATCAATCGCGACCTTAAAGCTTCCAAGTCTTCATTATCTTTATTTTTGTCTCCACTGAAACTCTCATCACAAACTTCCATTTTATTATCAGTGACATTTAAATCCTGGGATTGTATCGTCGCAAGTTTGTCAGCGAGCTCAATGTTTTCTCTGGCATAGTGATCGACTTTCTCACGCAAATCTTTGACAGATATCTCCAGTGACTCGACTTTCTGTTTGTACTCATCAATAGTCGTAGTCAATAAATCAATTTGCTGGCGTTCAGGCGGAGGCGTAGATTTCACGAGCTCTAGCTCTTCCTTCAACAACTCCTTCGAGTCTTCAGAACTTCTCAGCTGGTTCCTGAGTTCCTGGACCTGAGCTGCAAAGCTGTCGACATCTTGCTTATATTTATCCAACTCAATTTTCAAAGGTGATTCCTCTTGATTGGTAGCTTTTAATTCTTCAACTTGAGTCTGCAAAACAACATTTTTATCTTCGACTTCTGCAAGCAGTGAACGCAATTCCTGAATAGTCTTTTCGTAATCTTCTTTCGCTCTCTTCAGATCATCAACTTGGCACTCCAACTCTTTTGTTACTTCATGCAGATCCTTGTTGTCAACCCCCGCTTGCTCTAATTGCTGACTCAGTCTGCTAATTTGCTCCTCAAGTTCACTAATACGAGACTGAGCTTCCGCGGCAGATCTTTCAGCTCCCGCAAGTTTATCTTCCAGCATTTCTTTCATTGCTTTCAGAGAATCCACTTCTTTCTCCATACCCATTTTCACATTCTGGAACTTTTTCAATTTGCTCTCAATACTACAAATACTCTGATTGACTTGCTGGAGGTCATCTTTGTAACGCTGAAGATCATTTTGAATTTTTTCAAACCTCCCGTCACGTTTACTTGACTTAGGCGACACGGTAACCGACGGAGAGACGTCGACTCCATTCCCATTGTGGAGTTTATCAGTCTCAGAACATTTTTCTTCATATAAATTAGACAATTTTTGATAATCTCCACGTATGCTCTCCAGTTCCGATGATATTTTCTGTATCTCAGCTTCAGCATAAGAGACATTGACGTCTTCAAAGATACTTTCGTTCATGGTGGCGTGAAAAACACTGACATCAACGTCCTCTTCGACTTTATTCCTGAGTATTTCACCTTCAGCGCGTTCTTTCTTGAATTTATTTTCCAATTCACGGTAACGTTGGTTCATTGTTTTAATATCACGTTTCATAGTACGACGACACTCATTGAGTTCCGCTAGATGAGCACAGTTTTTACAAGAGGTCAACTTAATATTCGCTAATTTTTTATTTAGACCCTTTAATTCATCAACTTGACTCTCTAGTTCACGGGCTCGCTGAACTAAACTTTCATTCTCGTCGTACTGCTCTAGAATATTATGAATTGATTTATCCAGCGACGGAGAAGGTGAGCAACTCCGTCTTGCTCTGGCATTTGGAGACTTTACCAATAAATTTTTATCCGGACTTGCTAGTTTATTGATATCCAATTTACCTGCCAGTGAATTAGCTCTCAGATTGTCGTATGTATCCTTGACAGTCTCGTACTCATCAATCAGCTCCATGTATTTATTTGACAAATCGATGTTCTCTTTCTCCAGTATCTCAAGTCGCTGAATGTAATAACTAAATTGGTCGCGATACTTGCACTCGTGATCAAACTCCAGAGCTTTCATCTCCTGAATTCTACTCAATTCTTCAAGTCTATCAGTCAAGTCGTTAGTCAATTCCAAATTTTCAGTCACTAAATCTTTTATTTTGTCTTCGTTATTTTTTATAATATTTTCCATTGATCTGTTTTCATTTACCAGTCTCTGGATTTCGGCTTCAAGTTCATTTTTCATCTGATTATATTTCAATTCCATTTCAGTGAGCGCGTGATTTGACGCTTCCAATTTAGTACTGGTCTCTTCATTTTCGCTATTAAGCGCATCAATAGTTTCTTTCAAACTCTCCATTCCCGATTTAAAATCAGCCATATCACGATTTATGGCATCAAACTCATTAGCTTTAGCTTGTAAACTATTTTTTAATTTATCATTATCTTCTACAAGAGTATTTTTAATTTTCAATAATTTGCGTACAATATTTTCACACTCTTTGGCACTTTTTTCTTTCAAAATATTAATCAACTCGAAATCAGTGGCATTCAAATTATTTTGCGAGTCTTCAATATCTGATTTGACTTCAAGTGTTGTCATGTTGACAGAGTAGCCAAGGCTTGAATAATTTTGCGAGAAATTTGAATCAGTAAAATTTAAATCACTTTGGGTACTTGATATATTTAAATTATCGAAATAACTGCCGTTGGCAAAGATACTGCTGATTTCAGCATCATCTTGCGTCGTGTTTTTTGAAATTTTGATTTCTGATGTGGACTCACTGAGTGGTTTCGGAGCTTTAAGTTGTTTTACTTCTGAAATTCTATAATTATTTTTAGAATCATTAATCATCTGGTGGTCGCCAGTCCAATTTTTTTCCAAAGGACTTACAGATGAGTCGGGAGTATTTTCAAACGCCTCAGCATCATGATCTTGAGACGTCTTATCAGTATCGATCTTCAAAGACACATCGACTTTATCAAGCTGTTGCTTCAAATTATCATTCTCAATCTGCACGTCTCTGTACAAATTCTGCAAATTCGCAGTGTACTCTTTGAGATTTTTTATTTCACTCTCAAAGTCGTGGCGTTCTTTCTCTTCAAGCTCCAGTAATTTTTCATTGAGCTGCTTGCGGAGGTCAGTTGTTATTTTCTCCAGCTCTTCATTCTGGGATATAGTGAACGCCAACTGGTTCTTTACTTTCAAAAACTCCTGCAGCTCTTGTTCTTTTTCTTTAAGCAGCAGCTGCATCGCGGTTTTCTCGCCTTCGCTCAGAGTCTTTTCACTCTGCATCCCAGATAGTTGATCCTTCAATTTGTCATTGGCCACTTGAAGCTCATTGATTTTATCTGAATAAGACTCGATTGTTATTTTCAGTTCAATAGACTTATCATTCAAAAGTTTCTCCCGTCTCATCAACTCATTCTTCTGATCTTCTAGAAGTGACTCAAGCTCAGCGATTTTGATCTTTTGTTCTTCTAATAAATTGGAATCTAATAAATGATCTTCATTACCAGGCATCTCAATGACTGATTTGAATGAATTATCTAGCATATTACCGAGACTTTCCTGTGAATCCTGGGTAGCCAGCACCAATTTGAACTCTTCATCATCATCTTGGATCAAATCTGATGAAAACACCTGCTCTTTAATAACATCCATCTCCTCAACCCGAGCTTTGAGTGATAAAATTTCCGTAGCCTTCAACTCAACGTCAGATTGTAAATCATCAACAAATTTCTTCATTCCGTCAATGGCATTTTCATTATTTTTTATTTTTTCCACCGCCTCCGTCAACTTGCAAGTTAACTCATAATTTTTGCTGACCAAGTCTTCATTCTCTGCTACTTTACTGGCAATCGTTTCTTCCAGTCCCGCAATACGTTCAAGATGTTCTTGGATACGTTTTTCATAATCAGCGACCAATGATTCCTGTTCATTACCCGAGATGGTCGTGGCCTCAGACAGTTCTGTCAATTGACGAGAGAATTCTTCCAGCTGATCTGCCAAATTTTGTTTTTCTTCAGCAGACCGCTGTAACTGATTTTCCATTTCCATTAATCTAGAAGTCAACTCATCATTATCAGAAGTGACAGGCGATGACGGTAACTGACCCTCGAGTTTCGCAGTCAGATCATTGATGACTGATTGCAGGTAAACGACGTCAGTTAACTTTTGTTTCTCACTAGGATCAATGAAATCTTTCCAAGCGAGAGTTAATGATTCTTCAAGTTCTTTTTCACGCTTCTTATGCTTAACCTTCAAAAGTTCTAATTCATAAGCATTTGAATTGGCTTCATCTTCAAGGATTTTTAATTTTCTCAAAGCTTCATTCATTTTATTTTTGTACTCATTTTTCTCAGCTTCAACTGACGGATAATTGTCACGCAGAGTTTCCAATGATTTTTTTTCTTCACGAAGTAATTGACATTCTTGCTGGACTCGTTGATGATCTTCCGAAAGAATCGCATGCTCGCTTTGTAGTTCTGAATAATTTTTTCTCAAGTCCATGCACACTTGCTCAGTGTCTTGCAGACTTTTTTTGACAAACTCCAACTCACGTTCATATTTTGATTGCTGAAAAATAAATGTCACATATTGAAGGCAATAAATAAATATTAGTTATTAAAATTTTTTTTCTTATTTACAGTCATCGCAGCAAGGCCGTCTTCTTGGAACAGCTGTTTCTCCAACGTCGAAAATTCACGCAACGTATGGTACTCTGACTTCAGCATCTCCAACCGCTGACGCAATTCAATTTTTGGTGTCGATGGCGACCTGTAAATTAAAAAATAAATAAAAAATGTAATTAAAAATAATTAACGGCTAAGAGGTAGAGTAACTGGAGTGTTAAAAAAATTTCAACTTTATCTTATCAGAACAGTGTAAAAAAAACAATTAATTTTATCTTCTAAAAATAACAAATTTTTACCAATAAATCCGCGTCATATCTTACCTGACACATTGACATTTTTTTTCTGGTGATGGCTCAGGAGTTTTGTCATCGTCTTCGAAATTTTGATCGCGGACGGTAACAGTTGGCAAGACTTCACCATCATCACTCACTGTTGAAAATCTGTTCTTCTCATTCTGGTCCTTGATGAGTTGGAGTTCAAAATCAGGGTATATTGTGTGAAATGCTGCAAATAAATTAATAAATATATTGAATGAATAATTTTGATGGTAATTAAATAATATACTTACATTGGTTATTCAAATCAACGTGATTAATACTCTGATCATGAATTCCATGCCTCCTTTGATGCGAATCAGATGAAAATTCAGCGATAGTCGGTAGCCCAAAATCAGAACTTTTATTCGTAAAACTTCTCATCGAATTACCAGGGGCCCAAGTTCGTCTTCTGCGAGCTTTATTTTTCTCATCTTCAGTTACCGGCTTAGAAACGATGGCTCTGCTCAGAAGTTCAATGCGCTGTTGCAGCATGGACTTTTCATTCTCCGCAAGCTTCGTCTGAGCTGATTCTAACTCTGCTTCCAGCATCGCTTGATGCTTCATCAACCGTTTCAGCAGCGCCTTTTCCGAAACAGTTTCATTTACTTGCGGTTTGTTCTTGATTCCCTTGGCTCTCACTGCAAAGTCCAGCGTGCACTGGGTTTCGTCGATGGCAGCTGGAGTAACAGCGCAGATTATTGTCGTAAGAGCGTTTCCTCCCAATGATGGCTGCAGAATTCTCGTCAGTTTGCTGTCACGGTAATTTATGAAACTGGTACCCGGCTCACTGAGTTGTTTTATCACCAAAGCCAGTGCTGAGAGAGACAAGTTGATGTGCTTGCCCTCATTAAAGCGTTCGCCAGTGGCACCAGTTTGTCTAGCTCTCTCGGAACCCGCCAAATCAATCAGATTTAATTGAGCTTCCGTTGTTGCGCCGTCCGGGTCGTCAACTCTGCAGCTCTCGATGGTGAAACGAAAAATAGTGTGACTTCTACTACTGCGTTCATTCATATTCGTCTCACCAATTCTACGTGACTTCTCGCCCTTCCTCATAGCATGCAGGACACATTCCGGGGAATTAATAACCTCTTCCTTGCAATCGACATTAATACGACCTTGAAAATCCTCTTTCACTTTCAAATCTTGATTGTTTTTATCCAATAAATCATTTATTTTCTCGTTGTATATTTCGATGTACGACACACGCAGTAAATATTTGCGGGTGGAGTCATTATGAATATAATTAAATATATAATTTACTGTGAGGGGAATCACACCACGTTCTTCTTTGTTACCCATCATCGTGTAAGTTTTACCCGAGCCGGTTTGTCCATAAGCGAATATCGTCCCGTTGAAGCCATTCATCGCCGCTTGGACGATTGGCTTCACCGTCTGGTCGAAAACGTCTTGATTATTCGCTTCCGTTCCGAAAATATAATCTAAAAATTTAAATATATTTAATATATGGAAAATAAACAAACAGTACATCCATCTTTGTCTAGAGAAAAGTTTTCATAACAAGGCGAGCTTCCCTCCATCTGTTTAAATTAAAAAAAAAACTTACCAAAGTGAAACCTGGCATCGGCTCTTCTGTTTGATTCCGGGTCTATTTGCTGGATACAATTATTTTCCGTGATCCATTGCTCGACAAGTCGGTCATCCTTCTCACGTTTTATCAACGGACGGACTTTAATTGCAACTTTAATATTATCGGACATTTTTAACCTCACTAATTAATTTGTTGTCGTTAAAATTATTGGTAACAAACACAGCATTAAAAAATGTAAATAAATTATCAATTAAAGACACAAAAAAATAGACATATATGTATATATAGATATATTATTTATAAATGACTGTGATCATGATGAAAAAAAATTTTTGTCTTTGTGGATCAACAGTCGTCTGACAAATGACGCCGATTATGAATTTACGGTTATAATGTTTGAATTTAAATTTAAATACTCTGATTGGTTTAGAATTTTTATCAGAAAAAATAGTTTGGAAATTGGCCGATAGGTGGCATCATGTGTAGACAAAAATGCCAAGGTTTTTCAAATTTTAACGAACAGAACGTTGTCTTCTTTTTATTTATGAAAAAAAAAGTTTATGAACGGTTGGAACTGATTAGATTTCAAAGTCGATCGATCGAATGGTTTACGAGTTATCAAAAAAATAAAAATAAAAAAAAATTCTGTTTTTTTAGATTTTTCTCGAATAACTCGTAAACCACTGGCCCAATTCGCCTCAAAATGGGATCAATTCTTAGTCTCGGTAAGCTCTTTTTATTGCCACCAAGAACGGTTGAATCAGTTGACTCTTTCCAAAGACATTATCGGAAAAATTTCTTTTTTTTCAGTGGTATGTTCTGTCGTGTAGAACAGTTTTTTAAACTCGAAGAGAGGAGATTTTCATTTCTCCACGTCTACATGCTAGTGTTCATCTAAATGACTTGTCTGATACCCACGAGGCCTTTAAACATCCAACAGACGTTACAATTTTGATCAGGATCACTGCCTAGCGGTCCATAACACAAAAGTGGCCCTCTGAGAGGATGACCTAGCACCAACTTTTTTTTTTGGGATCAATTGATTTAAAATCAATTCTTGATCATTCGTGGGCACGAAAGTAAGTAAAATAAATTCAATTGATGGTTAAAAAAAATTCTAATGTGACCCTAGATGAGTCACAGCGGCTCACAACACAAAAGTGGCCCTCTGAGAGGGTGACCTAGCACAAACTTCTCTTTCTGGGCATCCATGATTATTTATTTGAAATAGCAAATTTTAAATTTTATCTGTAATTACTATTTAATTTTGAGCTGCATTTTTCTCCGTGCATTGAAAAAAATAACTTTTCGCTATAAATTTGCAAATTTTGAAAAAGAAGGTAAGATGTTATGGGTTTTAATCCGATTTCCGGAAATTGAGTTATTACCAGATGTTCACGTTTTAGAGTTTTCGGAAGAGCTTAAAATTTATCGGCAGTAATGTTTCCGGATTCTTTGAGATCTTTATCAGTTCTTGTGCGTCAACAGGTCATAGTGGGGGCTCATATTGAAAGGAATCAGTTTTTAGGCATGTAATTGCTGTACGTACACAGATAAAGCCCTATACGAAAATACTTCTAACTTTCTCCCTCAATAGTCTTCGTACTCTAATGCAGTCGGTTCGCTATTATTCCAATAGTAATTGTCGTACGGGCTTCATACTGACGTTGTCCTGTTGTTTCCTTCGTCTAAAGTTCAAATTTTGTGGCTGTAAGATTGAAAATTTTTTTATGTTTGCATATTCATAATTCATACCAAGTTCGTTTTGAGTTTTTTTTATTCGCCGTTAAACAAAGGAAAGATGGTAAAGATAACTAATATTTAATCAACGGATTATCAAGAAAAATTCACATAAATTAATATATTATTATATTTTAGGAATCATTATGCGAGTGCACGGAATTACATTGTTTTGCGAAGAACGCAAACCGAATAAAAAATATAAAGAAGACGTGCAAGTTGATCATCAAAGGGTTTACTACGGCTAAAAAACTTCTTGAGAAGATCGAAAATGTAGAAAGAAAAATTTACCTGAAAAAAAAAAATCTAGAGAAGTTGAATAAAAAGTTGGAGAAATACAAGTCATCTAAAAGAATGTATGATATATTTTTGTGGAGGGCGAACTATTATTTAGATGAGTGCAGTTGGGCATCCGAAATGCTCGAAACGTTGGATATTGGTCTCGATTACTGGGTTGAAAGAGTGTATCACGAGAACTGTATCAGCGACTTATCAGGGCTCAGCCCAGGGGATATAGAGATCAGTCTCAAGTCGTTGAAACGATTTTTCTCTTCTTCAAGAATATTTAGTTTATAAATTTGTTTCCAAGGTGCACAAAAAAAATTTCTTACTTATTGTTGGATATAAACTTAACAATTGTTTAGTGGTGACAAATTGTCGGCTTGAATTAAAAAAAAAATCAACAGTTCCTTTTTGTGCCGCTTGGATATTAATTACGATATATTTTTCAGTATTTTAATTTTATTTATATAAGCTTTGTATTTAATATGACAATAGCAAAATATCTTTTTTTAATGTATTTTTATTAATAATAAATAATGTAAAATTCAAAATTTCCTACTACATGTTATGTCTTTACAATTTATTCATTTATACCAGCAGGACTCACTTTTTTTATTAATTAAAAATTATAAATTGTCACATCTACTACATTTATCAATAATAACCCTGGTTAAAAACTCCGATTGGAAAATCCTAATCTGAAAGTTCCGAATGAATTCGATTGAAAGTTAATCTAAATCGGAAAAAATTATTATTTTCCGATTGAATCTGATTAAAAAAATTTCAGCCAGACTCAATCAGAAAATAATCGAAAAATAATTTTATTACTTTCCAATCAAATGCTTGAAAACTGACTACGTGCAAAAAGTCTGTTAGAGATGTATCGAAAGTCCGGTTAAAAGTCTGTCGAAAATTTGTAGAAAGTGTCTAAAAGGTGTCTGGAAAACTTGTGAAAACACTAATTGCACATAAAAAAAAAATTTCAATTAATAATAATATAATTTTATCAATTCCGAACGTTGCCGAGCAATTCCAATTTTATTTTTGTTTCCCATTGAATCTCATTGAAACTCAATCGGATTTCTATCGGATTCAATCGGAGTTTTTAATCCGGGTACATTCGGAAATTCTCTAACTCTAGCTCTCGTTAGTTAGAGCTAGAGCTAGATCATTCCCGAATGCACCCAGGAAATATATTAATTATTTGAATATTGGCGCCAAATTCTATTTTTCATGACATTACCAACCACACCTCAGAACTCACTACAATATATTAGACATATTTATATCTATATCTATAGTTTCACATGATGACAGTCATCACCATTGGGCAACAGAGTCATCATCAACATCATCAAGTTTGCGTGTGATGTGGCAGGCCTGACTTAAATGGTTGATTGCATTGCCGATGTCGTTCTCGGCAAAATAATTGTCGTGTGTTGTCGTGAGTCTCATTTCCACCCGATTAAAAATAACAATAAAACCCCAAGCAATTTACTGAGATTATAAATAATCATTTACATAAATCACTCACATAAATGACCCACTCATTAGTATAAAAACAAGTTACTTAAATAATTAATTGTTTATTTAAAAAAGGGTTACTGGGCTGGTTGCTGTTATCAGTGATGATGGTCTGACCCTTCATCATAACGTTCCATGTAAACATTGCAAATGAGCTTTGTGCGTTTCAATTTTATTTTATCATCTTATTTATTATTTTTATAGTTACTGTTTTTTATTTACTGATATTTTTTTCTATTTATTGCCATAAGTTTATTGTTATTTATACTCATAAATATGAGTTATGATTTTTGATACTCCCAATTATGACCACGTTTATGGTAAGTTTACATTCGGCTTTTGATATTTTACTTGATTTATAATAAAATATTACTTAGTACTTAAAATTAAATAACAAACGTCATTTTTTTACAGATTTTCTGATAATTTAATTTTTTATCTGATGAAAATAATAATGGATCAACAAAATATCAATGAAATAAATGTTGATCAGTCGGTTTCAGAGGCTAGTGAACTTTCTGCTTCAATTGTTAAAGAAATAGCCGATAGTGAAAAAATAGTTGATACAAATGATGATACGAAAAATGATGGCGAGGTTATGGAGCAACTAAATACGCCGGATAAAATTGATCAATTGCCGGACAATTGCGTCGAAATTAATAATTCAACTGGCAAAGAACTTAATCATGATGATAAGAAAGAAGATGGTGAAGCAGAAAATATCAACACGACTGTAAATGAAGGTGGTGATGATGATGAAGGAGAGAAAGCTGATACATATCACGTGGATGATGGTAAGGATCAAACTGATGATAGTAAGGATCAAGCTGATGATGGCAAGAAACCAGATCAAGTACGTCCAGTGGAAAGTAAAATGGATGTTGATGGTGAGGTAGAGGAGACCAAAGAGTGCGAAGAGGCTAAAGACAATTGCAATTCAGTTACTACTGAAGAAGTGGTTGATAATGACCCGGTGGTGGTGACTGAAGAGGAGGCTGTTGGAGATACGATAGATATGATTGAAGAAACGATCGTTATTCCGAGCGAATATGAAGCTGGGGAAGTCATTAGTTTACAGAATGATAAAGTTACTGTTGTCTCTACTGACCACATGAGTTCTGAGGACACCAATGATGATGAGGAACAAACGACGGAGACTATTGAGTTCAATGTCATTGAGTACACGGATGTCGAAGGTAATCAGGAGCTGAAAGTGGAGAAGGTTGAGTCTTGTGAGTTTGTAAAGACGTCTGGTGATGCGGTGGCTTCTTTGGTGGTTGATGAATCTGCTATCCAGGACAAGGATGAGCTGAAAGAAATTCAAGAGTCTTTGGTGGAGTCGATGGAGGTAGATGGGGCTCTGGAGAATGGTCAGTGTGTTGAAGAGCACATTGAGTGTATAGAGAACGAGGAGTCGAGCGAGAGCAAACAGGGTTCGGAAAAAAAACGTAGTGTTATTCAGGATATCTTTGATGACTGGAGGGATGAACATGTTGAAGAAGACTCTACTTCTGTTCAGTCGCATGATACTGTTGAGTTGGAACTCAAGAGTCTGCTGGATGATGATAAAAGTTCTTCGAAACCAGAAGAGATGGAGGAAACTGTCATGGTAAGGCCGAAAAAAAATGCTGGCTTGTCTCCGACAGTTAAAACTCCGTCTGCGTCGCCGAGTGTTGATTCTGCGGTTAAGAAAATTGTTAAAGATGATTCTGTTAAACCACAAATACAAAAGCTGACACCACCGAGAACGCCAGAGTCGACGAAAGTCGCGAACAAATTATCGACTCCGCAATCTGGGACACTTAAGTCTGCGGGACTTACTGATAGTTTGTCATCGCCGAGTGACGGCTCGCCGGTAGTCTTCAAGGGCTTCAAGAGCAAAGAGCTCGAGACAGCGAAAAAAGAAATAATTATTGTTAAAAAAATGAGGAAGGAAGCGAGTGAATCAGTGACGTCTACGCCGACATCAGTTTCTTCTCAGGCTTCGTCAGCGCCAGAAAACCGTCTGATAGCCCCGGTGTCGAGTGAAAAAACTAGTACTGATAAAGAACTTTTGGCGATTCTTGAAGGCGACGTTGATCCTGACTGGTCGGACTTGAGATCTCCAACGCTGGTTCAAGAGCCGGAGAAAAAGAACGAACTCGTTGTTCAACGGAGTTCGCCGACTAAATTGGATCCGTTGATGGAGCGTGAGCTTGCTTTGAAGCAGCTTCTAGAGCTACCGGCGACTCCTAAAAAAGCGTTGCCTCAGAAAAAAAAATTTACGCCCAAGTTGATCCGCCCGGCTAAACCTCACAAGGAAGTTAAAGAAGTTTCCAAAGAAGTTAAAGAGGTTCCGAAGAAACTAGTGAGTATTGATTTGGTTGATAAAGATGCAAAGGAGATGGTTCAGGAGCAAGAACTTGTGTCAATTGATTTGACAAGTTCCGATGATGTTAAGACTGATGAAACTAGATCAGGGAGAAAAAGAAAACCCACTGAGAAGGCACGCGAGTATGAAATCAGTCCCAAGCGCCAGAAGACTATTAAGATCAACAAGAGTACGACGAGCAAGAAAACAACTAAAGATAATTCTAGCGCTGGTAAGTCGAAAGATTCTGTGGAAAATAATTTAAATAATGCTGCGGACAATGCGGAAGTGGTAGATAAGAATAAAGATAAGGATAAGAATAAAGATAAAGAAGATAAAGATGAGTCAGAAGGAGAAAACACTGATTCTACTGTTGTGATAGAAAATGATGTAGAAGAATCTGAATCAAAGGCTGATAAAGTTCCTGATGAATCTGCGAAGAAACCAAAGGACACGACGAGCAAGAAAGCCGCCCCTTCTAATGCTAAAAAGAAAGTCACCAAACCTAAAGCTCCAGCTCCGAAGAAAGCGCCACCCAAGACGGTGGCTAAAAAATCACCAAAAGTCACTAAGGCTGTGAAGAAAAGTCCTGACGGAACTGAACCCAGACCCAAGAAAAAAATAATCGCTGAAATAGATCGGCTGCTCCAGGATGAAGGGGTTGTCAATTTGCTGTACGACGTTGAGCAGCCGAGCAAACGTCTTGTTCCAGTGACCAAAACTCAGGCTAAAGTAATGGACATGCAGAAAGTCCAGCGTGAATTAAAAATCCGTACTAAACTTGTTCGCAATGCTGTGCTGAGACTACGAACCTCTGGAACTTCTCCTGCAAATGTCACCTCGAGATCCAAGAGACACGAGCAGCAGCAATCGTCACTTCATTCAACGCCGGAAAAAAAATCCGACTCGTCAAAGTCACCGCGTTCTTCGATGGCATCACCAACGGAGTTTATGTTCCCCGCGAAAATACGAAATGCTGCGCACGAGTCTATTATCATCCGCAGACACTCCTCGAGTTCCTTTTCAAGTGCTTCAGGCAGTCCGCGGGTCAGCATAGACGGAGTCGAGAGACATTCGAATGCGGACAGTGGCAGAATGGATGATCATACATTGAGATCCAATAAGAGACGTCTGTCGCAGGAGGATAAGAAAAAGTTAATGCCTGATTCCAAGAAAAGTAAAAAAGATATTGATAAAATAAATGATTTGATGGCAATGTTGCCTAAAAATAAACAGCCTCAATCGCTGGCCAAGGCTGTCAAGAAAGCGGCGATCGATAAAAAAATAAAGAAGCAGATTGCTGATGATGAAGATGAGAATGAGGAAGAGTCGAAAGCAACTAAGAATGGAGCTGCTGGGAAAAGTAACGTGAAGACTAAAAAAATAACAAAGTCGAAAGTTTCTTTTGCTAAGGAGGAAGTTGACATCAAAGAGGAACCAACTGAAGAGGACGACGCACTGTCAGCTTGTCTTGCTGAGGCAGTGACAGCGTTGGCCACTGAAAATACCGGTCGTACGAGAGCTGGTGCTGTCAATAGAAAAACAAAGTCGCGCAGCGATGCCGAAAGCATCAAAGCTAAAGATAAAATCCAGTTTAGTAATAAAGAAATAATTGTCCAGAGACACGGGAATCTCGTCCAGCTGATTCTGACACCATCTACTTCTTCTAAAATAAGAAACGGCGTGACGTTGCAGATGATGCAGGAGTTTCGCGAAGCTCTGACGATACTCAAAAAGGATGATGACTGCAGAGTTGTCTTACTCACCTCCACAGGATCGAGCTTTTGCGAGGGACTCGACTTGTCTTCGCTTCTTCAGGATAACAAAGACACCAGGCGGCTCCGAGCGCAAGAATTAGCCAACGGCGTTAAAGATTTCATAAAAAGTCTGGCTACTTTCAACAAGCCCATTGTCGCTGGTGTCCAAGGGACGGCTGTAGGTCTGGGAGTGACGATGCTGCCGCTCTTCGACCTTGTGATCGCAAGTGATAAGGCTACTTTCAGTACACCCTACGGCAAGCTGGGGCAAATCGCCGAAGGCGCAGCTGTCTTTACTCTGTCCCATGTACTTGGTAGCGCGGTGGTGAGTTTTTTAAATAAATAAATAATCATGGATTTAACTGTCATTTAATTTTTTTATTTATTTAAATGCAGACGAGTGAATTACTGCTGGGCGGAAGGACACTTACGGCGAATGAAGCTCTGAGAGCAGGTCTTGTAACGAGAGTCCTCTGGCCTGATCGATTCCAAGTCGAATTACTGCCATCACTTCGCGTAATGAGCGAGCAATCATCTCAGGTAATTAATCTTCTTATATAATTATTCAAATCGCAATTACGTTAAAAAAATTAGATTTTGGTAAAAATGTCAAGAGACCTTTTTTGTAGAGAATTTTGTCAGCTACAAAATTGTATATATGAATTTTTTTCGTATCTGAAGTAATTTCTCCAGGATTTTAATTTTTTTACAGCAACTTTGAGATGTAAATTTGGATATTTAAAAAAATTTTCGTTGGGTCTTGAATTTATTTGTAAAAAAATATAAAAATAACTAAAGTTTAGAATCAGTACTAGTATACTCTACTAGTTTTATTCCACGGGTCACAGTAAGCTTTGTAAGCTGACCCTAAGTACATTAACTCCTGGACCATCTCCGTAGTCTTGTACTCGGTGATGCAGAGATTAGCTCTTGGACATGCGCACCGGTAATAAATTGAATATAAATCTGGTCGTACGTATCCACAGAAATCGTAGCTGTAGCATATTCTTTGCTGAAATATATACAGATATATATTTTGAGATAAATATTTAATAAATAAATAAGTAGATAATATTTAAAATAATAAAGAGTTATTGTATTCCTGATTCATTACTTTTGAGCACTTGTACGATTGGTAAAGTTGATTGTCCATGTACTCATATTTTTTCAATCTCCAGTAGTGAGTCGACGGACATATACAGTCGACCGTGACATTATGAGCAATCATATGTGAATTGTCATCATTTATAAATCCACGTACAACAGCGGCTATTTGTTTGGGTTTACATTCATCTTTTTCTTTTATCGGCGCACAAAACTATTGAACAATATTTACTATAATTATTATGTTTTTAAAGTAAAATTTAAATTACTAAAATATACTTTTAAAATAGCCCGATTATTGAGAACTATAGATGAGTTGTCAGCTTCTTCAGACCAAGGACATTCTACTCCATCGGGACATCGGCAAAGTCTTTCTGCCAAATTAGGCATCCAGAAACGTCGATGTACAACATTACAAACTTGATCTTTACCACATTCATCTAAAGTTAATTCTCCAGTTGTCTGTATACAGGAAAAAAAAAACAGATTTCTAAATTTAGTTATAATTACTAGTGGAAAATAACTCGAAACTAATAATGAATCCGATAGTTTTTAATTTTGACTCAAGTATAAAATTACAAACGTTTTGTAATTTTTAATTTATGACAGCATATTTTACTTACAGAATAGTAATTTTGAATTTTTGTCAAAAGTAAAAGCTTCGGGTTATTTTCTCATAGTAATTTTTGCCCACTTTTTTTCGTGTAAAAAAAAAAAAAAAAAAATATCAGTCTAGTAATAACTACTCAAGTAATAGCATGTAAATTATATGCTGAAGTTGATACTTACACCTTCGCGGTATTTAAAAATAATACTACTTGGCTTACTGCTAATCCTCGTGTAATTTGACAAACACAGTACCGGTAACACAAATAGCAAACAAGTGATTTTCCACATAGTTTATAAATTTAGCTTTGAACTGTTTCAGTAAACAGTAACGGATGATTAATAGAAAATTTTATCGGATTATTTGTAATAATACAAAATAATAGTACTGGTGATCATCCTACACAACGCCTACACCCGACATATTCCATATATCGAGAGAGTGGCGGATTATTATTTTATTTTAAATATTTACAAACAAAGTCTGTTTTTAGAAACACGCGAGCAGATTTCTCTTGAGGCTTGATGACAACTGAATAAATTAAATTATCTGATTAATTTATTAATTAATCAGCCCTCGTATAAATTTAATTTATAAAACGATTTTAAAATCAGTTGAATTTAATTATTTATGCAAATAAGACTCGACAAAGTTCGCTAATTACAAGCTCATTTAACAGAAAAAAATAATCATTAGAAGTGTGCGAATCGCGTTTGAATTATTCGCTCATTAATGATAATTAAAATCACGGCTGATTGACATTTTGAGAAAATTTTATTTATTTTTATTTTCCAAAAAAATTCTTAATTATAAGAAATAAGTTGGATAGTTTTGTAAGATACTTAACAGTAATTATAAATTAATGAATTAATTAATTTTATTTTTTAGTCAATGGAAGCTACGAAAGCGCTCCTACGTCACAGTCTTCGTAAAAAATTAGACGCCGCCTTGGAGTCTGAGAGTTATCTGTTGATCCAGCATTGGTGTTCGATCGAGTGTCAGGAAGCAATAAAAGCTTATTTGGATGAAAAAGTTCAGTGAGTTACTACCATGGTATAAAAAAAATTTTAATATAAATGATAAAAAGAAAAAAACAATAAACGATAGCGTTAATGATACTTGTTATCGGTGAATAAAATAAAAATAGTGTGTGAGAATTTAAAAATGAATATATTGTAGTGAGATCTTTTTTTTCTCTTATATTTTAGAGCTGTGTATATTGCATAAAAAATTAATCACTAGAGTCCGTGCGCTGTGAAAAAAATTTATTTTAGAATCGTGTATTTAAATTTTTTAAAATTCAAATCGCAATAATGTCACTGTAAGTTATCAACCGGCTTTCAATTAATAATTATTATTATAAATATCATCTTATAAAACTCGATGGAATTAATGCCTTCTGATTGCCTCGATCTCGAAGTACATCGCGCCGGGGTTAATTACTAATTAAAATTAAACAAAATGAAGAACAAAAAAAATTTTAAATAAATATTTACGTGTATTAAAAATCATTATTTCTTATTTGGTAATTAGAAATAATAATTATTGAGCAAAACGGACTTAATTATATGGTTTAAAATTATTCATTTTCATTAGTAATTAATATTTTAATTATATCAGACAATCTTATACGTATTACTTAACATGTACTCTTCATGTTTTATATTTTTTCCTCTTATATTTTAATTAATTAATTATAAATATTGTTAAAATTATAAAAATTAATTACGTGTACGAGAATCAAATTATTGAATTTTTTTCCGTACAAAAAAAATAACATTGATATTAATATTCGTAAAGAGAAAAAATGTTTATTAACAAAAAAAAAAATATTCATAGATAGAAATATAATAATGATAATAAATAAGACTATTGATATCAATAGTTTAATAAAAAGAATTTATTAATTAACTTTGTCTTGTTTTATTTTTTAATTGATTAATTATTCGCTATATAAATATGTATTCATAGAATTTAATAATTTGATGTATTGATTATTTTAAATTAACTATTGATTGCAAAGCAAAATCAATTAATATGTACAATCAAATTTATACGCAACTGTATTTCGGGAATCAGGCAGTTAAAAAAAAACAACCGTGTGAATATGGAATTATTGTAATAAAATAGAATAGAAATAGAAATATTAAAATTTAAATGTTTGTAATGATAGATGGTAATTATTTTGTCGGTTGAACGTGAAAATAAATTAATGGATTGTATTGAGGATTAACAATAATTAATAATTAATAATTGTTGTGAGAAAGGACACAGAAATGTCTTGTAAGATTTAACGGTTTAAAACACATGTATTATTTGATAAATATATATAAAACCCGTACAAATATAAATGAAATATTCACAAGCCAATTTACGATTATTATTTTTTTTTGTTAGTGTATTAAAAATATATTTTTCGGAATAATACTTTAGCCTAAGTCTTTTTTATCTTCATTTTTCGTTTATCAGCTCTTGAGTTTGCGTGAAAAAAAAAATCAACCATTTTAAAAAGACGTCTTGATATTAAAATTACATAAATTGCATTGGCAATTTAATTATTTGATTTTTGTATATAAAATAACATTTTTTTAAATTACTGTACACATGTTTCAGTAAATTTAACCGTCGGTATGTATCAAAAAAGGCCGATTTTCTTTTTAATATCTATTTGCTTCCATGCCGGAAGTTCTTTAAATTCTTCTATGCTCATACCCAGTAGTTCCTGGTAAAAAAAAAAATTTTTTAATTATTTTATTTATTCAAATTTATATAAATACTAAGAGGCTGTTCATAAAATAGTGGGAGGTCTAAGCGAAATTCAAATTGAAAATTTTTTTGGTTTTTTTAAATTCGATTTTTTTGCTACGAGTCATTTATTTCATATTTTTAAATATATAAATTTGTGTTTTATTAATTCTCATGTACAATTACGGGACTGGGGGATTTAGTATTTGTGATGCAAACTTGATAAGGGGAGTTACAGAAAATGTGACAGGGTGACGAAGGGGTGGGGGTTTAAAAAGGTAAAATTTTTCGTGATATTTTATGAACAGCCGCTAATAAGAATATAAAACGTACCAAAAAGTGTTGCGGAGACAAATATAATTCTAATGAAGTCGGATCAACACCTTCAGGTAACGGTCGTTGTAGTAATTGAGCAGGTGGATAAGTACGTTGCATTAAACGAGCCAGCTCGCTTTCAACAGAAAGTATTTCACCAGGAGCACGACCATCCTATTTTTGCAAATTACTTTAATTATTAATTCATTCAAATATATATTAATAATAATGATAATAATAAGAACCTTTATATTTAATTCAGCGATGTCATCACGATCAGTCCAAGTGGGAAAAAGATTTATGAATTCAAGCGGTTCCAGCCCGGCCCACACGAGATAAACGCAACATTTTTTAATACTCGAGTGTGTCTGCATCTTTTTCCAGTAGTCAATAGCAACTGTCATAGCAGCTTTTCGTTCAGCTTGCCATCTTACAGCGCCACTTCCTGTCTGATCCTCTTCGCCGGTGTCGGGCCACCAGCCCTGCCACAGCCAAACTTCATCTTTGTTGTCCAGCAAAAATAAAGCTGGCTGGTTTACTTGGTACAGCTCCTCTTGTAAAAACGGAAAAGGCGTCGGCTCCTTGGATCGATGTGGGCACAAAATTTCAGTCGCTGTAAATTCTCCCGACAGGCTCGAAAAGTGAAAGAGTCTTGGCGTATGGTGCGGGATGCTCTTTCTGTTGAGAGTCATGTGTAATTTTCTATTCATCACGCCATTTAAAAACTCCTCGGGTTCTTCACCTTCGTATATTTCACAGATACTCGGGTTACAATCACCGAGCCCGGCTTCAGGCGGACAATTATCTTTCAGTTTCCCAGCAGCATGTAAAGCATTTTCACGAATATGAGAAAGCGAATGCCGTCCATACCACACGGAAATTTTTTCAGACTTACTGTCAAGGAAGACTAGAGATCCCCGACTCTTTAATTGTCGCGGACTACATGGAACTTCAATTAAACAAGTTTCGGATTTTTCAGCGCTCCGACTAACGTAAATACGTAATTTATTGTAATTGCGTTTGTCGGATTTTTTTCCCGAGTGAATTACCATACCGCCTTTAAATAAATTAAGAAAAGCCGCGGGTTCATTGCCTTCGACTACGCGTATTTGAGGGCCTTGCTCTTTGTCCAGTTCGACGGTGAGCAAGGCAGCAGTACCCTGTTTATTAAGCGAGGCATTTCTGCCTTGCCAAATAAAATACGCGCACCGATCGCGGCCTTCAACTGCGTGTTTTGATGGCAATCCACTCAGTTCGCGTCCCGTAACGGTGATAGTATACATCCACCGAACAATGTAACTATCACCCGTGAAAAATTGTCCAACGGAACTATCATTCAACTGACTATAAGAGTACTCATCAATGTGCCACACAGTAACATTCGTGGTCATTACCAAGTACTGACGACTGAATTCCTGGTCGAACCAACCGCTTCCGCGGCCCAGATGACAGCCTTCGAGTATCAAATCAACAGGCGTATCATTTGGCTGAAGCATTAAATTAACATCAGGTGGTTCGACAATTATTTTACCATCAACTTGTTCTTTTTCTTCCGGCTTTTTAACTTTTATAACTCCAGCGGCATTTGGCCAATCAAGAAATTTTTCACGGAAGAGTATCGTCTCAGTGTGCTGAGTTAATTTAGCAATCAAACACCACTCGGGACGTTTTATGTTTTTCTTTACAGCAGCTGGCGTAACAGCGCGCCGTCCAATTATTTTAGCAGCATCTATTGGACAGGCAGTACAGTCCGAATAGTCGTACCCTTCATCCCACAGATCTTGTGCTAACCGTGTTGCCACCCTACGCTTCTCCATGGAAGCTATTTTTCCATGCCATATGTACATCTCGCTACCAAAATCAAAGACTAAAATTTTACTGGGATCAAGTATTTTTATCTTTGGTATCGTACCCCAGTATTTATCCAGAGGTATCAGTTCATCATTGACAACTTCGTAGACAACGTTGGTAGCAATTAATGCCGACTCGTACAGTTCATCTTCATCAGGATGTCCAGCTTCAACGACATCAGCATTAATATCCTCCTCGCCTAGAAGTCTCCAAAAGTTCTCCGTGTCTGTCACCGCTCCCGTCGTCTTGCCCTCGTGTATTGTCACCACACGAGCAGCATGACAGCCCAGGTCTTTGTGTCTCTGTATCCTCGATGCTATGTCAGCAGCTCTAGACTTCTCAATGACGTTGCTGAATTTTCCTGAGTAATGATACAGCTCTGATCTTGTTACCAGAATGTAATTGTCACCAGAGTTTACGCTCGCAGCCACAGGTTCGACTAGACGGACTTGAACGTGTCGGCGACCTTTCACTAGTATCAGCATCAAGTCTTTGTAAGAACGTAGTTTACTATTATTACCAAACGCAACCTCATCACTGACATTCTTCAGAGTTATCGCATTGAAATTTTCCGTCGAAGCTAGACCGGCTAGTGCTTCCACAGCCAAAGTTGAATTTTGAGCAACTGCAATATCAAATTAAATCAGTAATTTATAATTTTTTAGTAATAAATTTATTTAAACCACATATTTATTCATACGTTTTTCAATGTTTGTCATCTTCATAACTCTTTCAGCGACACCAGTATTTATTTCAGTATATTCATCCTTGATATCCGTCCGCGCAGCCAATATTTTAATTGGATTTCTTGAAGAAACATGTCGCCGTTTAAATTTTGTTGTTCTTCGTGTACCGAGTCTGTTGATAAAACGTTATCTTTTACAATAAATCCATCCAAGATTAGCTATCTATTATAATAAAGTAAAATAAAATAAAATAATAAGCTTACAACTCAGAGTATGGAGTAATGACATCAAAGTCACTTTCATCAACGTCGATACTTTCTTCCCGACACTTTTCTACAGAGAGACTGTCAAAAAACGAAGTGAAAGTCTCATCATCGGGACGAGTAACGTATTGGACTGTGCTCGGTCTGCCATTTGTCTTTGACTCCTCGCCTATTGAGAAAAAAAAAAACAATATAAAATAATACAGCCATTTAACTGTTACGTCATTTTTAATTAGCGAGAATAAATAAATTTGTGTTAACATACCGCTATCCTCGCTCATTACTGTCGCTGTGTCTTTAGCACTTCCTACGCCAGGTAAAAAAAATAATGACAATTAATCTCTTGGTATTATTATAATTAAAATAAAAAATGTCTATTAATCACCAGGTGATTTTTATAAACGTGTCTTACCTTTCCTGTGGTCAGGCCGAGGAATTTTTTTCTTGCCATCAGAAACACAAGAGTTGCCCATTGAATCAAAGAGCTTAGGATGTGAGTTAAGTGAGTCAGGTAATTCCACTCTCATTTTACCGGCGACTGAAAAAGTAAGCGCGTCTGTTACAACGACCCGTTTGCGCCAGCCTTCAGCCGCTGATTCCAATTTTTCCAGCCGATCAGCTAATCTCCGTTGCTTAATCGCCAGATCCTCTTTCTCTGTTTGACAAAGATCGCTGCTCTTCTTGGAATCCTACATAAAAATAGCAACACCTCTATCATTATTATCTTTCAAGATTACTATGATTATCGCGCGGCAATTTTAAAGTTATTAAATAAAACAAATATAATTTCAAAAAAAGTAGCGCTCACATTGTCCATGGACTTGTCGGCAATAATTAGAGGCACAGTTTCAGTTGTCACTCGGCGCTTCCAATCAGTTGTGCCGCTGCGCTGAAGTGCAGCCAGACGGTCGGCGATACTCATGCTCGGAAAATCAACAGAATTTACAACCGATACTGGTCTGAGATTTTTTTTACTTGCTAAAGTATTGTCTTCATTTAAAATACTCTCACTTTCAGATTTACGTCGGAATTTGCTGGTATTTAAAATTCGCTGTTTTAGATTTTTCTTTAATTTATCACTGTCGATTATCGTATTACTGCTGCTACTGCTGCTACTGGTAGTGTTACTTATACTATTGCAACTATTATTACTATCAATAAACTCTGATGAAGGCACTGTATTGTCTCTCTTGACACTGTTGCTGTTCATCACAACTACTCGAGTTGATTCACAAACACGACTAAAATTTTTATTCCGTAAAATAACTCCATCGTTTACGTCTGTGCAGTATTCATTATATGACTCACTCTCTTCACATTGCTTAACAATCCGTGGTTCTTGTTCTCTCGAGTACGATATTTTATTATTATTTACGCAACAAGCAATATCTACATCTACATCTACATCTGATGATGAGCTTGAAGAGGATCCAGATACTGGAATAAAATCTTGCTGCTTTTGACGAATTCCTAGTGCGTGTAAACTTGAAGATTTCAAAATTCCTTTAGGCTGATCGGTATTTGACAGCGAAATAGTTTCCGGTATCGCGGCAGTTCCTGTAAAATAAAATATAAATAATAAAAATTTAATTTATCCCAAGATTATGATTAAAAAAAAAGTTATTTTACCGAGAGATTCATCAGGAAGTTTTTTAAAATTATCCGTTTTTGATGGAATGCTTCTTGACGCGACCTCGACCTCTTCTAAAGTAACTGGCTGAGTTCTAAACCGACTGTTCATTCTCCTTTGCGCCCGATCGAGTGTAACGTCAGATTTGCTGATGGTCTCAGTGGCAATGCGCCGATTAAAAAATTTAACTCGCTCAGCAAGGCTCAGTTTCGACGGATCGACGTCATCAGTTTTTAAATCTTGCCTCCGGACAGGAGCAGCGTCAAGCGATTTCATACCAGCAATTTTATCAATTCCCTGATTCTGGAGCACTGCTTCGTGCACCTCCTGATAAGTAACTGGCTGGGTAACAAACCTGTCATAAAGATCTCGAGAGTGAGGCTGCCCTAATGCATCATTGCGCTGTCGTTGTTGGTGGCAGTTACGCCGTGGCAACTTGCTCTCCTTCACACTCGTAATTTTAACCCGTTCTTCTTCCACAGCCTTGAAACGTAACGCCATTTGTGATACATTCCTACCACTGAGAGTACAAATCTGTCTTCTATTTTCCAATGTCGACGAATCTAATTTTTCTGTATCCTTATTTATTCCGATGACATGCATTTTTTCAACCGCCGGCTTCTCGTCTGCCTTCACCTTCCTCAGCTCCAATAATTTAACACTCGGGCTGCTGTCTATTACGACAGTACTGGGCAGTGTTTGAAGGACGTCAATGGTATTAGTTAATTCTTTACGATTTCTGTAGCGTCGTGATATATGACGTGCACGACGTAACTTAACAATATTATCATTTAATTTATTATTGCTGTTGATGTTTGTTGAATTTGTTTCGTCATCGTTGGTTGCACTGTCTTCAGCATTTGAATCACAATAAATTACTTCGTCTTCTCTGCAATAACATAAATAATATTATAGACAAAATAAATTTAATAAGAAACGTTACTTATAATATTAAGTGGTACTACTAATTAAAATAATATCGAGTAATTGGTAGACTGAAAATGAAACGGTAGGAAAAAGCAGACAATGACGTACCTACTGGGTAACTTGAATGAGACTATAGGCGCAATGGATGAAGTGAAATTGTTACAACGTAATGATGAACTGATTGAAGTGGGTCTACAGTCAACGTCAATAATATCTTTATCAGTATTATCGTACATTTCACTCCAGTCGTCGTGGGACGAGTGCTCGTGGCCAACGGACCGGGCGCGTTTCCTCAGACACAGATCCCTCGTTGCGTCGATGGATCGCGATCGACCGGAAGATGAGTTCTTAAGTATTGAACGGACTGCATCGCACTCTGGCAGGCTATTGGTGCGACGTTGCAGTGCGCGATTTTTCAACACTGAAAGTTTTTTTGGCGAAACAGCCTCGGATTCATTGCTAGAATCTTCGGAATTTTTTTTCGATGATTTTAATATCGTCTTGGGTTTGTCTTCGTGCTCGTCGGACTCAGTGCTGGATTTTTTTTTCAAAATCGGCCGGGGTTCAAGAGACGGCGGGTCACTAGATGATGATTCCTCGCGGCTCATTTTTTTTTTGAGAATCGGACGGACTTGGGTACAAGCGCCGCCATTCAGAAACTCCGTATCCCCGAGGGTCTTGGCAACGGCAGCAGCAATACTGACATGATGACCAGTGGAATTTAACTTTACACCACCAGAGGATGGTCGCTTTAAGATACTCTGTGGCTCAGTCGAATAAATATCTTCACGATCATCTTCTCCAGAAGTTTTACGTTTTAAAATAGACGTCAGATGTGACTCCGGGCTGCGTGGACGTTTTACGAGCTCGTCTAAAGACGAACGACGTTCGTTTGTAAATATTGGTCGATATTCTAAACTACTTAATTCCGCATATACATCTGGAGAATTACTTCGTCGCCGTAATATCTCGTTTTCATCTAAACTACTTCGTTTTTTTAATATCCCGTGTTTTTTATTGATAACTTTATCACTTTCTAGTGCTACTGTAACAAGTGGACGAGACTCAACCGTAGTCGCGGTCTCAGTATCAAATGACTTGTGTTTAAGTATAGAAATAAGCGCTGATTGATGTCGACTTGATGATAGTGTTGATGATGATATGACTTGGACCTCGTCGTTGATTGTCTTGAGAATAGACGATGATAAATTGGACGTCGTTAATAATGACGGCGATGCAGCCGCACTCGATGTGACAACACACCCAGTCTTGGACGATTGCTTGGCACTGGTGCGCGATTTAGACGTGACCATTTGAGGTATACCAGAGATTTGATAGTCACCAGGTCTTATACTGACAGTTCTACTCTCAATGGGTGTAATCGCGTGGGAGGAAGATGGTGATGATGATGATGAAGTCGAGGAAGCGAGCCTTTCTACACGTTCCATGGTAGCTCTTGTGCGTGCCGTCAGCGCGTCGACCCGCTGCTTCAAAACCTCACTGCTGTCGTGACCGCTACGAATAAAAATAATAATAAAAAAAAATAAAAAAAAAATAAAGTAAATAAAAAACAAAGTCATTTTGCTACTATCAACGTCCGCGAAGCGCACATTGCTCTTTCCCTCGTGTATATGTGTGTGTATGTATGGATATTTTTGCCCCGAGTACTTGATATTCACTCAAGTCTTGTTTTGGAACACCAGCTCTCCTCATTCTTTCTCCCTCATTTTCACTTTCCCTCTTTATTCTACTCTTGCATTCTCTCATTTTTATATTTATATATACACACATACATATGTATACATATAAATATGTGTTTTCACTCACCGCAAACGAGCCAGTTAAATTGCTAACCGCCTTCTCATTATTATAAACGATATCATTTTATATTTTTCTTTTTATTGTTTACTTATTATTTTATTATTTTTTTCTTTTATCATCATCATTATTCACATAAAGGAAGTGCGTCAATAGCAATCGCACTAACCAGATATGACAGTAAGCCGTATGCTAATAGTAAATGCCCACGTGCTACAGGTAATTGTAGCTGAGGCGTATAAATTAACGGCATATTCGGGTTTGTATGAAATAAAAAAATGAAATATTAATTTCCAAGTCCTAGTGTACAGTTAAATACACAAAGAGAATGTGATAAAAGAGAGAAAAAATGATAAATTTATAAACATGTGTATGTACATAGACATGAATTGTGTAGCTTTAAGCATCGTGACAACGCAAAGTAAATAGTAAAAAGCATTTGAATATTATTATGAATAGAGATCTAGTAACTAGACAGTACGTATTACTACGCGGGGCATTAGATCAATTAGATTGTTTGTAGAATGTGTCGTGCGTGAGTTATATTGGCATGTTGGCGCACTAATTTATTAATAGACATAAGTGTATTTGAGTATATAATAGATAGACAACTCTCAACTACAAACACAAACACACGCGCACTTAACAGAGTCCACATAGACGCAATTACATACCCGAGTCGGTTTGCAGTGGAACGTTTCGTGCCGGATGAGGAAGCGAATGTCGTTGATGTAGATGACGAGGACGACGCACGTACTGCTACTGAATCGGATGTGCTTTGATGATTACTGACCCGTCGCGTGTCTTTTGAATCGTGATGATGATAATGACCAACGCCTAACGGACACTGATTTAAATCGCTAGAAGCTGATGACGGTTTTGTCCCGGCAGCTCTTAGTGCCAATCGTTTTGAACGACGGATATTTTTGTCACCTGTAATATTAATTACTTATTATTGGTCTTTAATTATCGCAGTTGTGAAATAATTGTAGTTTTAATCACTCACTATTTTGTGGATCAGCAAATCTCTCTTCGGGCTCAGTCATTTTTGTGGAATATCGCCTCTGGTGATATTTGTCTCTGTCTCTCGGCGAGGTTTGAGAAAGGCTGCTACTCGAAGACATTGGACTTTTCTGTACCCAATAAACACTTATGTAAATGTTATAACTTTTTACATAATTTATATATATACATAATACTTGAAGCTTGAGCTAGCGAGCTAGTTGAGAAATTTATTCACGTGTGGCAATATAATAAAACGCCAACAGGCTTTAATAAATTTTTAAATACACTTCAGCAGTCTACCATGAATAGACTTGACTTTGTTTTTTTACTCTAGCAAAATAAAATAAAAAAAATTGAGTTAATAATTTAGTGATAACGATAATGTAAGCGCGCAAGGTAACTCAGCTATTTAGTATTCAAGACTAAATTATTTAAGAAATGAATATTTATACTCGACGTAGTACCGGTAAAATAATGTACTTTATATTTGAATAATAAATGAGTTCTCTTGGTGATGAATCATGTTAACGACCGTAGATTGACGATTATTAATTAAAACCAGTGCAAGCTACTGGAATTTAATTTAATAAAGAAAAGAATGTTTTTTTTTTTACTTGTTTATTGTACAAGGTAGCAGCCGAGTGTGAACTCCAGGCCGGCACACCGTCGGAAAATCCTGTTTTTCTTGGCAAACTTGAGCCATCTATAAATAAAACAGACAACAGAAGTAAGCCAAACAAATAATATATTTAAGGATTACACCAGCAGTTACCGGTTTTATTATTGATATAAATATATTACCAATTGGAGATACTATTGATGCAGCACGAAGTCTCGACGCCTTGGTTTCGCGGATGCTGGCAGTCTTTTTTCCTACTGAAAAACAACCAACCGTCAGCGATTTAAATTAATTTAAATAATAAACTTTATCATAAATTGTAATTAAAATTTTTCTTACTAATACTGTTTGAAGTACTGGTTCTTGGTCTTCTGGCCAGACTATCAGATGAGCTGCCCTCATTAGCAGCCATCAAATCATTAGCTCCAGCTGCTACCATATCTATTGTAAAAATAAAATTAATAAACAGTAAATAAATTTTTATAAAACTTTTTTTACGACACTTTCAACGGCGTATTGTTTAAATAAATAATAATTATTATTTTTTAATTGAATAACTAACAATCACTGTGTTATT
Organism: Microplitis demolitor; assembly: GCF_026212275.2. Lineage (NCBI taxonomy): Eukaryota > Metazoa > Arthropoda > Insecta > Hymenoptera > Braconidae > Microplitis > Microplitis demolitor. The sequence goes on from NC_068552.1 coordinate 18,001,752, forward strand.
TAAATGGTAATTTAAATGACTGGAATTAAACTTGTTCCTGGTATGAATCATAGAAAAATACCAAAGCATCCTGATCCCCCACTCCCAGAATGAAGAGACTGGAAAATAGCATATCCTACACCAGTACAACACAACTTGGTCAAGGCTTTTTTCGTTTATTTAATTATAGGTCTAAACAATTGCTAACCCATTAATTTAATTATCGTTATGATATCCAGGTTAGACAATTATTGATCCATTAATTTGATATTTATTATTTAAATTTAATATACTTTAGGTTTATCGCTCAAATCTCCAATATGTCATATTTGCCTTTCAGGTGATTGATAAATTTAATTAAAATAATAATAATGGTAACAATGAAAGTAATAGTAATAAATTTTTTATTACTATTATTATTATTATTATTATTATTATTATTATTATTAATTCTATTGTTATTAATGTTTGATAACTTACTGGATTTATTAAATGATCAGACTTGTCGCCATAATATTTTGTCTTGATGATAAAAAATAAACTATCAGCTCATGGGCAGCGTAAATTATTTATAAATAATAACAGTAATAATAATTAAGTATTTTTAAAAAATAAAAACAATTAAACATTGACTTGTACTATCGACTAAATTTTTATCACAGGAGTCATATTTCGATGAACTCACTACCACTGGTGAAAGTTATGTAGCTGAGAAAAAAAAAGAATATTACATTTCTCTTTTTTTATATAATTTTTAAAAATAATAACGGAGATGAAATGTGTAACATAAATAATAAATGTACAATATGGTTTGATAGAATATTAATTATTGTGGAAAACTTGTTGTATGAAACTAATTATTGACACGGAAAAATATAATAATAACAGAGGAGAGATAAGTTAAATCGCGGCAATTTGTTCTCTCCCACATTGCGAATTAGAGTTCGCGACTATTATAGTTTTTTACAATGACATTTGTGTGTGTCCAGGTTGTCATTTGCGGTTTCCGTCGAGATGGAGCTACGAATATTGTTATGGATGTTAAACACACACGCGTCATGTTTTTTATAAAAGAAAATCCGAGTGTGGCGCCATTTTAGTTTTTTTAAGCATCAGTCGATAAATTAAATTTTTTAAATTATTATTTGTATTTAAATTTTTTTAATTTATAGGCGGGGTAAAAAAAATGTATACACTTGTAATTAATTTCATTACTAATTATTCTTCACGTTGTTTAATGATTTTTTTTAATTATGAGTGATTCCGTTGTAAATTAAATTATAAATTTTAAATTTTAAGTGGCGCGCCTGGTGTTGGAAAATTTAAAAAAAACAGTTTGAATGCGCGCGCAACTTTTGCGTGTTACGCAGTTGCGCACAACCGCCATGATGGAATAGTCCGAGAAATTTCTTGGTCGGTTACTACAATTACGTCGTATGTTAAATAAATAATAATTTACGCGGTAAATAAAACGCAATTAGGCGGGAAAGTAATAAATTGTAATTAATTATATTTAAAAAAACAGTGATTAATTTTTAAGGGAAATTTTGAATTTTTAAGAACTCAAGTTTATGCCGAAGACGTTGGTAAGTTTATAAAGAACTTGTTTGAACTTGTTTTGTTTGATCATAACAAAGAATAGAGGTTAGATTGTCGTTAGTCAGGAAGTTTAATTTTCAAAATTTAGTTAGTGAAGTAATTGATAAGTACAAGTAATTGTGGTAGCAAATTGACATGTTTTTATTTTCAGGAAGAGGTTAAACTGGAAAAATGCCTCGATTGAGATCGAGGCTGACTTCAAAAGAAAATACCAACGGTGATGTGGAAACAAAGAAACCAACAAAAACTCGCGGGACAGTTGGATCCAAAGTTGTGACAGCGAAAAAAAAAGGTAATGATGATAAATTGACAGTCGTTAATCCCCTAATGACATTACGATCACCAGTTCTGCGGGACAGAACAAATTTGACATTAGAACCCACGAAAGTTGATGTTTTGAAAAAAGGTATCGAGGACAAGGCAGCTGATGGCATGAGGTCCAAACCTGGTGAGTCTGTGGCGATGAGGCGGAAGAAGAGCGAAGATTTGGAGAGTGGCAAAGCAGCTGTCAAGGATATAACTAAAAATTCGAGGGGAAGTAAAGGCGAGGAGATTAGTCCTAGACCATCGTCTTCCAGTAGCACTTCTGGTACTGCTGTCACTGATGTCAAGAAAAAAAATCTTCTGGCTAAAGCAGGTGAGAAAGTAACTGCCAAGAGTGAAGAAGTCGCTGGAAAAAAAGTTCATGTGAAGAAATTAAAGAGACTGGTAGAGCCGAAACCAGAATCTAGAGTCAGTACTCGAGCAAAGAAAACTGATGCTGCTGCTGCTGCGGATAAATTAAAACCTCCATCTAAGGTCTCTAAAAATAAACCTAAAGGTGGTGAGGAAAAATTATCTTTAAATAAATCAGATACTGAATCAGAAATTCCAGCAGCTAAAGTTTCTGATGAACCAAAAGAGGTAAAGATAAAATCAGTTGTTAAAAAATCAGCTGACGTTTCTCCCAAAAGATCTTTACGAGGTCGCAAGAGTAGAGAAGCTGATAAACCTGCAGAGAAAAAATTCTTTAAATTAAAATCTAAAATAACAGCTTCTGCTGCGCATTCAAAAATCTCTCCAACAAAGAAACCGGTATTGGGTGCGAAGCAGAAAATTGGTGGAGGTAAAAGAGCTGGTGGAAAAATTGGCGGTCCGAAAGTGAGTACTTCTTTCCGTTTGCGGCAGACGACAATCAAGGAGTCGTTGGCTAATCTTTCCAAAAAGGCTTTAAGACCGCGACCGCCCCAGAAGAATTACAATGAAGCATCTAGAATTAATAAAAGTATCTCGCCGACGAAGAAAAAGGCTGGCTTTGAGAAAAAAGGACCAGTTTACAAAGAAAAAATGAATGAGAGTAATGGTAATAATAAAGAAGATAATCCTGATAAAATATATGAATTTAATTATGATTTAAATGACTCTCAGGAACGTGCGGGTAAACGTAAAAAGAAAACCCGGAAAGCTCCAGTTAAAAGAGTCAAAGCTAAGGCAGCGATAAAAACCAAGACTGCTGCTACAAAAGGACCGAAGCCTGCAGTTACTTCATCAACAAAAGTACCAGAAAAAGTTGTTGCGACAAAACCAGCAGCTCCTGTAAAAGCAAATGTAAAACCTGATGAAAATAATCGAGTGACTCTGACAGTAGCAGCTGAAGTTTATAATCCTCCGAGTTCACAGCCGGTTGTTGATAACGAGCCAGCCAAAGTACCAGAGAAAAAACATCCACGGCCTGTTGTAATTTCTTGCCAAGAACTGTCTGGTGAAAATCGTATCAACTGGACAACTACTCCAGTACAACCGAAACCTATGGAAGAAGAAGCGTCAGGACCATCTCGTCCTTACAGTCAAAGACCGTCGATACAAATGAAAACTATGATGAACACTTCACTACTCAGACGATCTCTTTCGCCGATTTCTAAGGAAACTCCTAGTCCTTTTATTGAAGACACTGGCAGTCCATGGCGTCCTATTCCGCTCAACTCATTCTCACGTGTGAGAAACGTCTTTCAAAGTACACCTCAGGGTAAAAAATTCAGTAACCTGCTGGGCAAAGCATCAGCTGCTGAAAACAAACGTTTGAGCACTAAGATGGACAAGATTGCAGAAATTATTGATGAAAATTCAGTCTCGAAGAAAAATGAATCTTCTAAAAATATTCAAATTAATAATTCAAAATCCCCGAGGAAGTTTGGTACTGAGATATCTAATATCGACAATACTATCACCAGCAATCGAGAGGGAATGAGTACGTCAAAGTCTCCTCGTAAGTTTGGATCTGACATTTCAAATTCAAATAATTCATTACCAGTGAGTCCTGTTAAAAAGAAGCTTTCAAAATCATCGGTAGTCAGTAAAGAAAAATCCTCAGTGTTTAATGAAAATAAATTATCTGTCTCAAGTACCAATTCAATTGACAGAGGAATTTCAATCCAAGAAACTCCAGTTGATGAAAATTTAGACAAAGAAAATTCAGCGCCAAATTATCAAAGTCCGAGCAAAACTCCAAGAAAAATAAGCAGATCACCCGGTAATACTCCTTTCAAAGGATTTCCTAGCAGTAGAGTTCTTCAAGAGTCTACTACTAGTCCTTTCAAAGGATTCCCACGTCAACTACAGGCGCCAGTAGTACCTGAAGTGAGACCTGAGCCTCAGCCAGAATTTGAACCTCAACCAGGTCCATCGGGTTTGCAGAAAAATACTCCTCCCACTGATACATGGAAGCTTAAGCAATCAAATTTAAATAAATATTTAAATTTACCGGAAATGCCAACGAGTACTCGGATCAGTACAGCTCATGGTCTGTTCGAGGACATGCATACCTCGCCAATTGAAGGAAAGGTAGCTAAGAAAACCATTCCGGAGAAATTGGATGTTGATAATGCATTTGGATTTGATGATGATGACAATCATTATGATGATTCTAATGCTAGCTATGGTATTGATAACTATGATATCGATAACACATCAGCTCAGATACCTGATAGTCCTAAAAAAGAATCCGAAAAAAATGGCGCGAAAACTCAAGCACTTGAAAGAATAAATAATAATAATAAAATTAATAACAATAACAATAATAATGAAATTAATATTAAGAATAATAATAAAAATCATAATAATAATGACCCGGAGCTTAAAAAAGCAACGAGATTTTCTCTAGGAGAAATAAAGAGAACTCTGAGATCTAATACGGACGATAATAAAAATGCAGAGCAAGGAAAAAATATTCCCGAGGCAGCGATCAAAGGACACCAGTCACCGACTAAAAAAGTTGTCCCCGAAGTTGTTGATTATTCAAACACCTTTGATATTTTCAGTGACGAAGAGACTGACAAACAAAATAATGATCAAACTGTTGGATTATTTGAAGATCCTCTACCCGTTCATTTTCACGCGGTATTTATCCCCTTGTTTTAAATTATTTAACTTTTGCTAATAAGTATTTACTAATCTATTATTTTTTTTAATCAGCCACCGAGATATTCCTACAAGCGTAAACGCCGCAACCGTCTGACGTCTTGCGGTCATACAGATGATGAGGACGATGAAGAGGAACATAAGCGGGTGGTCAAGAAGAAGAAAGTCAGTAAAGTCGAGCGAGAACAAATGAAAAAATTGGAAGACTGGGCCAAGAATGTTAACAAAACGTTCGAAGAGATTGAACATTTTGATTTAGTTGTCGAGTAGTTTTAAATATTTATATTTTTTAAAATTATTTATTCATCATTTTTTATTCAATAGATTTTATGAGTATGAAATAAGTAACACTGAGTCTGTGAATATACTTAAAGTTATCAATCACACGGATGAAGTAACCACTTCCTAAACCGTGGATTTACGGTGTATATATTTAAAAAAAAAAATCTATGACATTTTTTTATTCGTACTGATAAGAGTAAATATTTAGAAATAAATTAATTATTTTATTAAACATTTAAACTTAAATAATAAAAGAAGGCAATATTTTTTGTATTAATTATCCAATTAGTGCTTAAAATTAAATACTATTAGTAATAAATATTTTTAATTGACAATAAAATGTTTAAAAAAAAATTTATAAACATATTTAAGTTTGTCTTAAGTTTTAAACAAAAATATTTCTTTTATAAGATCGTTGTTTAAATTCTAGCACGTGGTGTTTTAAAAAGTGACAGAGAAATAATTATTAAATAATTAAATATTTTAATTTGTCGAGATATTTAAATTGTCAGTGTCTGGCAGTGCCTAGTGTACTGCTATCGGTGATTGTGGCTCATGGTACAAAGCTTATTTTAAAAATAACTAACGTCTAACAGAAACATGGCCAATGCTTATCTTTAAACTTACTCATGTACTTTGATAACAATATATTATTATTATATATTAACTTCATACGATCATTGTTTATTTCAACAAATTAAATTAAACATAAACATTTTTATAATTCATTGATATTTATATTTATTATTTACCCGTTATATTATCAATTATATTATACTAATTTATTACACATATATTTACAAACAATTGCGATAATTTGTATTCCGCTGTAGACTTTTTTTTTAAATTTGCATTAATATTTAAGCTGACTAATTTTTATTCATAAGTTAAAACCGTCGCGTGCCTTAAAGGACAATCTTGATAAGTTAAAATTTAACTTTTACAATGTATCAAATGTGTTTTTTTTTTCTGTCCTTTGTCAATAGACCGGTCTTTATGTACAGTAAATAATATAACAACGTGCTTAACATACAATGACCAGTTAATATTTGATTTGAAAACGTAAATACTTGAGAAAAAAATATAAATATTAAAAATTTACACGGCAGAACTCAATGATGTCTTTGTAAGTATTAAAAATAAATAAAAAATAATAATCGCTGATATACTAATACCATAATTACATTTATAAATAAGTATATATATATATATGTTTTCAGTGCACAATGGAATAAAGAACAAAGGATGTCAATTGCATTTCGTCATCTTCCAAGTTGGCTCTCTCTGGTAATCGCGGCAGTAAAAATGTCTGATTACTTTACATCAGCGACGGAAATAAAATTGATAAAGAAGCTCACGCGATTCGATAAGACGTCGCGCACCTGGTAGCTCGCGCTTTTGTTTCTAAGGTCTGTTTTTTTTATTACTACCTCATTCAATCTTAAATGTATCACGACAATTTTTCTTTATTCAAACTTTTAGTCATTACGATCTCTGGAAGTTATTTTTCATATGCTAATCTTAATGTTTAGGTTTTTAAAACCGCTAATAATACAAATACGGTGGTCTCGCGGATTATTTAGATTTTTTCCTCACAAAAGAATTTGTTTCGTAAGAAAATTCGATACGGATTTCATTCAAACACGAGCTAAGTCGTCTTGACAGCATATGCGATATAACGGATTATTTTGCTGCTACTGGAGCCCTTTGTCTTGAACCAGCGGCTCAAAAGACCAGCCAGCTAGTGTAGATCGTGTGTGGTCAGCCGTGTCGCACGTGCGTACATAATTTTTTTTTTACACTCAACTTATACACAGTTGACTCATTTTGCTCGACTTTAACAATTCCACACGCTCGGTTTTGTTCCATATACAATTTACAATATAAATATATATATGTACTGGCTCCTCAGCTGGATAACAAAGTCTACTTTTGTTGTTACTTTATTTAGAGTCCATGTATGCAATACTTTCTTTCTAAATTTCTTTAAGCCTTTACATATTTTACTTATTGCAGGAAAAGATTTATCTATTTTTAAAACTAGACGTATATGGTATCAACTTTATCGGTATTCATCGAAGATATTTCTCTGTTGTTTATTGTTATTGTTTATTATCTCGATTCCGCAAAGTCACCGTGCATACCAGTGACGCAATTATTTTCCACGCGTGAGAAACACTTAGAGTTTATATCTCAGCAAAAGTTACTTTTAATTTTAAAATCTTAGTAGTCGATATGAAAAATTATATAGAGCTATAACTGTTTAAAGATTTACAATAGATGTCTTATCTAAACTATTTAGCTGATAATAATTTTCAAGGCCTCCTTAATCTTAATTTTCACAGTTCCACGATTTTAAAATAGCACGACATGGAAATTAAATCATAAATAAATAAAAAAAAAAAACTGTATGGACAAATTGTTTTAACAACAATCTTGCTAAAAGAAAAATATGTAACTCGTGTTTTGTATAAAATTATGATAAGATACGAGGAAGTGCGACATAATGTACTTATTTTCTTTGTGACAGTAAGTAGCCTTTAAATGAAAAAGTAAATTTAGTTTTTCCATTACACCAACATGAGGTCTTCAGTCTTTCAAGGTCCAGATTGTCAATTTCCTTCAAGACTAAACGGGTATTTTATTCCATTACCTCCATCAGCGGCAATGAAATTCCTCCTCGGATGCCACATTATTTATCTATAATTTTTTTCTTTTTTTTTTTCATATATATAAAATACTTTAAATCAGTTTGAAGATAAATCTTTTCAGTGTAGCATCAAACCTTGAGCTAGCGTAAAAGCTAGTCCAAGGATACCTTGACCTTAATATGTTCAAATTTGATATTTACGCTTTAAACTAGCCGCTCTCTACATCCGTCTGTCAGATTACATTTAATAGTTAATTAATTAATTAATTAATAAATACCAGCTGAAGTGTACAAATGACAGGAGTAAATAAACAAAATATTTGTGGTCAATTAAAATCTTCCAGTTGCTTGAACTTGGGATTTAAATATTAAAAATATTGAATGTCATATTAACGAGCCACCTGTAAAAGATAAAGGGTGATATAAAGTGGTCAGAGACAAGATTGCATGTTGATCTGGATGAGTACCCCAGTAGTTACCCGCGCAAATATTTAGCATACTAAATAAATGAGTCATGCTGTCGTTCAATATGTTCCGGATACCCGGTCCGGTCATCCTAGTCTACCTACCACTCTTTCTAAAGTATATATATTTATACATATACATATATATAATATACAAAAACGCCCACTTAAACCCGCCAGTAAGTCTATGAGTCATCTTCACGATTCTGAGAAAGGCTCACGTGAATTCGTTGAATTTTTCATAATTACCTCTCATTTATCACGTCACTGTTACGCAACATGTCCAAGTTACCTGTGAAATTAAATGACAAGATAATTTATACTTCCATCATCGTTATCAATTCCACAAAATTAAATAAAAGCTAGAATGAGACTCTAGAATCTAGAATTTTCCGTTATCAGTCAGTTGGAAGATTTAAAAAAAAAATTCAAAGTCGCGGGCGCGAAAAATGTTGAGCCGTCACTGGCTCAATGGAAGCTCGTGATTGGTCCGCGTAGACCAGCAGTAGTGAAAATAGCGAATGACATCATCCAGGAGACGGTAGTGTGCGTTCGGGCGTGTTCGGGTATCGCACACTCGTGTTGATGTCGAAGATACCCGAGTGCCCCGAGGTATTCCCCCACACTATGAGTCATCGCGGGCGCAGTTTCACGGAGATTCGAAGTGTTGAATGTGAGGATTTCGCGGTATATTACAATTCCTTAACACTCCAGTAAATAATTAACACATATATTAATAATTACATCAGTATCTGGTAATTATACAATTAATAATAATAATCAGAGTTTAAAATAATATTGTTTATTAATACATACCGAGGACACAGACCCAGTGATCGTGAGCGTCAAGTGTATTTTATTTAAATTTCATATTCAATACATTCAAAAAGTAAGATAATATATACATATATACCAGTATATAAGTCAATCAAATAAACGTACTGGGTATTGTGCTCGAGTACTGACTTTTATTGTATTGATAAGAGTTTGCTGATCAGAAATAATGAAGCTGGACGTGTCGGACGTGATGTATGACAACTCGAGCGTATCAAGTGATAGCGGGACATCCGAGAGTTCCCATGCTAGTCATGATTTTCTTTCAAATATTGCCAATGCCACGATTCCCAACAGTGTAAGTACTTCACTTATTCAAATACTGCTAACTGTTATCCAACATATGTGTATATATATCAATAACAAATACACACATACATATATGATGAGTATGTATGTCATTGATTATGAATATTTAATGCTGTTAAATTTTTTATGACAGCTACTTAACAGGAAGTTTAAATAATGTTAATTTGCTTGTTAAAACGTAATGAAATTAAGCTGCTGTGACGTCTTGGCCGTGACGCAAGTTATTATTTTTTTAACTTGTGTATGTCGGCACGTCTCCATATATTTTTAATATTATTATTATTGTTATTATTTTTAGGAGTGTATGTATGCATAGATGCAAGTGGATATGCATTCAGTTGACAATAGGTGTAGGCAATTTACGCGTGGTTTTGAGGTTAAGAATTCCTTTCTATGTCTGAGCATTGATATGAGTACTTGCTACTTACTACTTAGTAGCTACTTTGAGAGTAAAAGTACGCTGATAATATTTGATTGTTAATAGAGGATTTATTTTTTATCACTGGGTGAAATACGGCGGAGATTACGACTGATTTATTGAAATAATCTTGATATTTTTTTTATTTACTTGGGGACGTATTTAAATAATAATAACAAACTAAGATAACGATACTTTGCTTGTAGATTGTAGATTATTTTTTTTTTATAAGAGTGAGAGTTTAAAAACAATAATTGCTAGGCATAAAATGTACAGTAGTATTCTGAAAATATCTCGGAATCCGGGGACGAGTATAATTATAAAATTGCGAAATCATCGACAAAAAATAGTTGGCTCGTACTTGAAAAATATTTTAAAATAATATTTTTAGAAATTTTTTATTTTAAATGCATTTTTTAAATGATGCTAAAATTAGACAATTAAAAATTTTTATATTTTTAATTATCAAATTAATTGTCATAAATTTTTTTAATGAAAACCGAAATTTTCTTAGGACTAGAAAATATTTCTTGGTTTTAAAATTTTTGTTTTTAATTTAAGATGCAAAAAAATTCTTAGGGCAAGTAAAAGTTCTCTTGGGGGGAATAGAAATTTTTTACTCTAAGAAATCCTTTTTCTGTGTATATATATTTATATATGTGGAGCTAATGGTAGAATTGAACATTATATGAGTAAATCGTGTACGCAGAGTCGGATCGACGACTTTCATACCGGTTTTATCTTGTCTAACCTTTTAAGGGGGCCACGTGTATTATTCACCATGCAATGATATCAAGTAATTTAACATGCTCGTATCTTATCTCCATATTAAATAATTATTTGCGGGACTAGTCTGATACCGTATTTTAATTTTAACGTCTACTGTCTCGCTAAACAACTTCTAGTTATTATTGTCATTAGTTATTTTAATTGCTATCACTAACGAGTGTCTAATAAAACCTAGTATCTAAGCGACTCTATCCAACGCTCGCGTTCTATAAACCATCTATAGTAAACCCTACAAGTCATCAACAGTCTATTGTAATTATGCAATACTTATTTCAAAATTAAATACTAGGGCCAACCTAATTTGAAAGAAAAAAATACCACGAAAATAAATTGATTTTTTTAACCCTCAGTAAAAATAATCCCCAGAAATTATAATTTTTCTATCGATTGCTTACAAAAATTTTTACTCCAACTTTCATTAAAATAAATTATTAATTAATAAATTATTTAAAAATATTTCAGAGCTTCGGTCGTGTAATAAAATTGTAAGAAAGTTTAAAAAAACTTTCATAAGAATATATAACGAGGCTACTTATTCTCGAGACAAACCGGAGACTTGGAATGAAGTAAAATAGAATTAAAGTCCGAGCGTGTCTAATCTTCGTCGTGATTACTAGGAAAGAGTAATAACTGAAAACTGAAATAATAATTCAATATTTAAATAATTGTATGGCATTATCCGCGTACTTTGTTCAGCTCATGATGTGTCTTATTACATAAATTATTGTTTTTTATGTTGACCGCACATTGTTCGGCGTACGTGCAACTGCAGTTGTCTTGGGGGTCGTTCAGGAATTATTGATCGGATATTCAACGAGAGGAGCCCAGCTGTTTCACGATACGCATATACATATTGTGTTACCTTTCCCTAACTTTGTTCAGCCGTCACTCGATATACTGTATAATATTTAGATAAAACTTAAATTCACATATACATTTATATAACATATATTTATGTATACTGAATATTAGTTCGTGTCCCGGGTGAATTTATTTTCACGTGGTCGCACGCGCTCGTTTGCTCACACGTGCCTAGTAGTCTGTTCTCATATCACTGTTTTATTTTATATCCGGCTCTTGTCTCCATGTTATATATGCAACAACGTGTTCATATATATATATATATATATATATATATATGAATACTACGCAGCAATAATTTAGTAAACAGACACATCAAAATAAAAACTCACATATGAACAATTACCAGCTGCAGCTGTTGCCTAAAGATCAAATCATTATCATCATTATTATAATTTTATAATTATCGATAAAATATCAAACAATTGCTGGTATTTTGTTTTTTGTTTGTTAAACAAAAGAATGTAACAATGAAATTTTTAAAAACTAAAAGTCAACGGGATGATTAATTTATAAATTAATTGGTGATCTTTTTAGGTCGATAAACAAAGCTAATTAATGATCATTAAAAGTTGTTTGTTTTGTCGTCAATTAAAAACTGTATTTTTTTAGGGAAACAAAACAAAAAAATAACAAGTATGGGTTTAAATAATTGGTTTTTTGAAAATAATCTACGAGGAAATGCCACAGGAGTAACGCGAAGACACTCAAGGTCACGACACGCTTCCCAGGATAGGATAAATAAAACGTCACAACGATTACTTGGACGAGGTTGAGGCTACGTACTCTCTTGTCAAGCCGACAAGGCCACGTGCATTTGATTGCTCTAGTCGCGAATCGAGTTTCGACTTCGGAGTATAGAAAAATAAAAAAAAAATAAATAATGGACGGTAGAAATTAATGAAATCAAGGCTCTGCACTACATATATAATTTTCCCATAGTTTATATACATACATATTTTTTTTTCATAAAAAAATTTTCATTAGATTTCAATTTTAATCAGAAAAAATTCTACCGTGCATTACATTATTTATTTTTATATTTAATATTTAATGAACATTTGGTATTCCCCAGGGTAAAGATATATTTATTTTTCTATGGTTTGGTCTACCGCAGGTTATTTTACGTGATGCGTATTATAGTACCATTGATATAAAATTTATTATTTTTATAAATCCCGGCGAGCGCAAACAAAATCACGTAATTATCAAACGGATCACGTATGTCTGTGGCTGCGGGAGTATCCACAAACATTTTATTAACCCCATAGTCTTTTGCTTGTCTCGACGCTGTAACAATATATATACATATACATATACATATCTGCATGTGTATGTAATGAAACACAATAAGCAATAACTCCAATACGATACAAGTGAAATGTGTAGGAATGAACGGACGTTCATTAGAATGTTCTCTTTGTTGTCACGAACAAAAGGCCAAGACGATCCTTTTGGAGACGGAACAATTGTATACGCGTGTACGTTAAACTTTAGTTATTATGTTAAAACCAAACTGCGTAGTCAACCGACACAAACTCAACGCTTTTGAGTCTAAAGTATATAGTTTTTTAAGGACTTTGATCATGTCAGCGTAAAATATAAATCCATTGTCCTCATAAACCCCCGCCGTTATCTCCTACTGTTTTCTATTCGGTGACTCTCGGGTGTCATTACGAGACCGACTGTTTTTGAAGATTTCAAAAACTGATACTCTAGTTATTGACAGTGGACCCTATGCTAGATCTTCATCACCACTTTTTATTTGCCCCCATATCTACTCAATGAAGACATTAAATACACGAAATAAGTAAACGGTAAAAAAGAAAAAATATATATATTTTTGTTCAATAGCTTGAACGAAAACCTTTTTATATTGTTGACATGTCTACTTAATACTTATCTACTGGACACTTCACAGACTACAATTAGAGGGCATTTAGATTAGTTTAGCTGAGTTATGGATTCTAAAATGGTAAAATAAGACATTGGATGCTATTATAAATGGACTTTACTGTCTATTAAACTCGTGTATTTATTTTTTCAGCCGTAAGCTGTAACTAATGAGGACATATCGTGTCGTTTACTTGGCTTTAAATTCTTACGTATTTAGATAAATTTATTTTCTAATACCAAGACATTTTTTTTTCACTGCCATTTAGGTAGATTTTTAAATTTATTGTTTATTTACTCGCTCAAACTACTGACAGTATCTAAGTAATTTTTTTTTTATCATTAACGTTCTTAACAAATGTACCTTATAATGGCGAACAAATACGATAAAATTTTTCGAGGTCACTGAGCAAGGGAAATTTTTATTATTCAAGGTTTTTACTTGGACTTAACTTTGGGCCTCACTTTATTTTCTATTCAATGTAAATACAGAAGATATATAATTTATAATGAGCAGTAGCTTTCTTTTTTTTAAATGACTCATTTGATTGTTTAAATATTTTTCGGTTGCTTGAAAAATAAAGCCATAAATAATGAAAACTGATGCTGCCTGCCGGTGATGATTCGGCTGCTGTCTAAATAAATTTATAGCAGCACATATATTTGTCACTTTGAATTATTGTATTTTATCTTATACGTTTAGTAGCGCCCGAGGTTTCTCAAGATCAGCGTTAATATTTTTATTTTGTTCTGCACATAATGGCGCGTTATTAAAAAATCATTTTCACAATCACTCCTACGCAAGATAAGATAACAATCGAAATTTTCACCACTGACTTACACATTAACATCGACATTAGGGCTGATACTACGTCGCAATTATCATTTAAAAACCATTTATTTTAACAGCTGAAGTTGATAATAATGACACCTCTTTAAAAAAAAAAAAAAAAAAAAAAAAAAAAAAAAAAAAAAACTAACAATAATATTTTTGATTGTAAGTTCGACGGACAATGAACCGTAAGCGCAAATGTGCTAAGTGTATTATTATATTTGTTTGCGTATTTAAATGCTCGTTAACTGTCAGTTTGAACAAAGAAAATTATTAACAGGCAATAAAATTCTAAGTAATTCGCGCCGCGGGGAATCCCCATCAAAAATAGAACCTCCGAATTAAACGCAAATAAAATAAAAACATCTGATGATGGTAGAAATTTCATAAAATATATATATGTGTGAATAAATATATAAATATAAATATGTTGGGTGCTAAGTGAGGCCTATCAGTGTGGTCACCATCGCGCTGGGGCATCACTTTTTATTAACCGGGTCTTTAACCCACGGGCTGCAGTGGCGCAAAAAAAAACGGTCCTGAATCATCAGGAAATCTCGCGGATCAAAAAACTACGCGGTTAGTTAACTCCGGAGTATAGTAATAATTGCTTGAATAAATTAAGATGTCTATCAATAATTTTACATCGCCGTAAATTTAAATTGAACAATTTTAAATATGCAAATTTTGAAAACAATTTTTTTTTTGAGTCCGCGGTGTAAAATAAAAAAAAAAGTTTGCGCGTAATTTTATTATCTTAATTTGTTATTTAAAATTAATGTAATTAAAATTGTCATTTCAACTGTAATTTATAAGTTTATTTTAAGAAATTCAAAGAACCGCAATATTTTTTTAGTAAACAAAAATTGTTTAATTTATTTTTACTGGGAAAAAATGTGACTAAAATTCTTAAAAGTGATGCTGTAATTTCCGCGAAATCACATGGTATTTCTAGGTATATATAACACTAGTGATATTCGTAGATTATTATTAATAAAAAGTGACAATTTATAAAGTTATTTATCGTGTAATCGAACAATCAAGATAGTAATGACGTCATGGATAACCGTGCGACGAGACTTATCTCGTCGCGGTTATTTCAGTCTCACTTTTTTTTGTCACATACACATTACATCGGGATGTGTTGTGTGTACTTACCGGTCTAGTTGAAGTTGTTGCGCGCGCGTGTCGCGTTTCCTCGAAACCGACCCGTTGATTGGGGCACTTGGTGCGGTTTTTTCAGTAGTGGGAGGTCGCTCATGTCGTCCGTTCGCTATCTATATAGTTTCAGAGTCACGTTGGCGCGCTCAGTCAACAGCGACAATCTTCATCGAGTTACTACTCGTTGTAAATACTGTCAATAAATTTTATTAGCTACTGTTGCTATTACTATTTTTTTCCCAGTGACAACTTGACAAGTGTCATTTAATTAGCCGCTAACTTGGATTACGAGACAAGTTTCAAGTTAAACTGCAAAAAATTTTTTTTAATTTTGTTGTTGATTTTGTCAAGTGTTGAATCGTTAGTGCGATTTTTTATTATTCATTACGAATGGACACGGATAATTGGGATTCAAGTAATTATCTGTTAAATGGACAATTGATGTCACAACGTGTTCCCAATACGGGTTTATTTGACGTTATGGTTGACGATCATGGTTATTATACTTCGACACTTTATCCAATGTCTGATCCTATTGACTCGTGGCAATTGACTAAAGATGAAAATGTTATGGTAGGCAATAATTTAAATTTTAAAAATAAATTTTTAATTTTAATTTTAATGATCCTGAAGACAACTAACAATTTTTTTATTTTTTCATATAAATTACAAAGAAATAAAATTAAAAAAAATATGCACATTTAGAAAATTGTAAAAACTACAGGTGCAATTTTTTAAAATATTTTTTTTTTGATAATTTATCGTTTAAAAAAAATCCACAAATTATTAAATGTTGGCTAACTTCAGTATCGTAAATTTAAAATAGTTTAAAGTTGAAATGTAAAAGTCAACTGTCTGTTTACTTGTAAAAGCTGCCTTGGAGTATAATTATAAATTATAAATAATTCACTTTGTTTAGAATAATTTAATTATTATTGCAGTGTAATAGAGTGCTCGCGAATTTATTTAAATTAGGTTGATCTAGAAAAGTCAAACTTTCGTTCATGTATCTTACAAAATGTCTTTGACCGTCATTGTTATTTGCATTGAACCAGCATAAGTGCTATTTAAATGTTAAACATAATTGTTCATTCATATATTTAAGTTCAAGGTGTCCGAGGTCAAGATTTGCGAATTTTTAAACTCGTGATATTTTTAGTAAATTTATTTCTTCAACTTGCAAATATAAAAATCTTTTTTTTTTATCTTCAATCATTGAAATTATTTTTAATTGTCAATTTCAATTGTCAAGTATTTTTTTTTTTTTTTTTTTTTTTTTATTTTTTTAAATGAGAAATTTCTTTGACACCTACAAGATACCGCATTAATTCCACATTCGATACACTTGAAAGCTATTTATATATGAAAGAAAAATATTTGCTATTTGTATAAGAAACTTTATCTTTAAGGAGTGTCTTTTAATGGGAGACTCAATATTAATACATATAGAGCCAGTTGAATCGAGAAACCCAAGGAAAACGTTAAAATCTGACAGGAAGCGAGGAGTTAACGCTCGTTAACCCGTCAATTAGAGGGTTTAGTTTAACAAACCAGGGTTAAGTTTTAGTCGTGAGTTACTTTAGCGGGTCATAAGCCAAAAGGTGCCATCCTGCTTTATCTCCACTGTCTCAAGAAATGCTCTCGATATATTAATTACATCTTTAATCCCTCACCCTCATTTCAATCATTCCCACAAAATTAATCTGTCTCAATCCCACAAAAAATTATTCTACTCCAATGACTTTACTTCCGGTCGTAAATGTATATCAATTAATTAAATTGTCAATATTTATCATGACACACTTGTTCGCGTGTATCGCTCAGCCACGTCAGTATGAGCAAACAATAAATAACGGGGAAATCAGGGGCGAGACTCCACTGTTGAATTAAATTTTCCCAGTTTAAATACGAAGGTTCAGTAATAAATGAACCCAATAAATAAAATGTGAAGAGTGAGCGAGATAAATTGTCGAACACATTTAATAAATGTCTCTGCTCAAGTGTTCTTGTTTTATTTTAGTCGCGATTACCTCAGATTCGCGTACACGTACCGCAGCACGCTCTGATGAGTCATCTTACTTTACTTGTACTTGGTGGCAGCCTCAACTCAACTCGGCTCAATTTATGAATGAAAATCTACTACACGTTACACCTCACTAACAAACCAACCAACCAACACTAAACAACTTCTTATATTTATATTAATATATATTTACTATACACTTGCGCTCTTTGCCTCTCGGCCTTCTTTACATACCAGACTCATTGTACCATTATTAACATTTGATATACTACGAGCCTTACGGCCACGGAAGTTGTGATTAGTCATTTCGCGGCCGAGATTTCTTTGATGACTGTATCAAGTGTAAATAATAAATCAAAAAAATTATTTCATAATTTAATAATCATAAACTCAAAAATTAACAAATTAATTAATGAGACAGTAATTTTTTTTTTCCTTTATCTGTAAACGTTTTGAAATCCCAGTGACGTCAATGCGCGTTAACATTAACACAGAGAAAATAAATTTCCGATGAATTTTTCCTCCCTCTCACTCTCAAACTCAGTCTCTGCTTCTCTTTCTTTCTCTTGTGCCGTTATGTGCTAATATGAAGTGTATGACGTCAGAGACGTCTGTTGCCTCCTTTCTCTGTTCCCAGGATTTCCTTTTAAAAGTACATATATATTTATATATATGTGGAATAAGGACACCAAAAACCCGGATTTTTTAATTCCACTGATACCACAACAGTTCCGGAGTTTCGCGAAATCGATTATCTTTAAATGTTTTTTTATTTTATTTTATTTATTCGGCTGTGATAAATTTAAAACTGTGGTGTAAGCAAACGTGTTTCGACAAGTTTGGATATGAATGGACGCGTCTGTTATGCTTGTTAGGTATTTCCATAATTAATTATTTAACTTCTTGTTAAGCGATAATTAAGGCTCGGATTAATTTACATAAAACTCTCACGCTCGAGTATTTATTTTTCTTATTCACTATTAAAAAAAAAATTTTCATAAACTTGATATTCGGTTACAAAGAATCGGGTGGTAATCCATCAAAATTATCAACTGGTCCATTTAACCATTTGTTATTTTTAAAAAAAACTGAATTTGTGTCCAAGATAAATGGCTGGCTATTATTATTATGCTACTAAAGTCGGAGCCAGTTTTTAAAAGGGTGTTATGATAATTCGAAAGATGATGAGACTAAATTTTTCACGGGACAAAAGACTTTTTTTTTCTATTTTCATTTTTCATTTTCGTTGGACGAGGGCGATAATAAAAGATTTTGTAAGGTGAGAGTTTAACCGCATCACATATCTCTAACTCATATTTATCTATTCTTTAATATTATTCTCCGTACTACAGTCCCTGTATTAGGATACTGTATAATAAAAAGGACCAGACAAGATTATATTTTAGGTAGACAAATATAAGGATCGTTATTTGTATTGGTTTGGAATATAGATTTATTTTTTGACACGGGAGGTCGGCTACACGTTAACATATACATCCCCAACACATATATATATATATATATGTATATGTATAAATGCGATTATATTGTGGTGGCCTTCTCTCAAAAGAGGAGGTTGTCGAAGAGTGCAGCATACGCGTCGGAAATGCCTTCGAAGTTGCGTCAGAACTGTGGAATTCTCGGCCGTTGTGCCCAGAAGACTGAGAAAGATCATCCTGGAGAAAATATATTTAAAAAAAAAACAATTAAAATTAAAATTAAAATTGAAAAATTCTTACTCCAACTAAAAGTTATTTTTTACTAGACTAATTTTCTCATGTCCTTGAAAAAAAGTATGCAATAGTAGAAATATTTATTGTACGTGATGTAAAAAAAAATATTGAGAAGGCCAAGCTTTGCATTACATTATAAACAATTATTTTATGTACATTAGCTGCGGATAAATAATATTGGTATATTTCTCAGCTTCAAATGCTAACGCTGATGGTAATGTTGATGTTGATGTTAATGCCAAAGTAATAATAATAAGTGAGCTGAAGGTATAATATAAAAATGAAAGGTGGCTTCTGTTATATTACATTCATTTTTACTGGGAATTACCGCGACTCAATCGTCCACACTCGATTCTTGGTATTACACATCACCTCCTCTTTTGCCATTCGCGCCAATACCGTACCAATATGACCATCACATATACATATATATATATGAAAATTATTTAGCCCACATGATACCGGTACTGTACTTAATAATACAGAGCTCAATACAAGAGATTCGATGTACCGGAAAGACTTGGACTTGACGCCAATGACGTAAACTCGCGGTTTTTCCGCGTATACTAATTGCGCGATGTTGCGTGTTAATTTATTGTAATTATATATTTTTTATTAAAATTATCGGTTGTTGCGTCAGCTATTTTTGATGATAATTAAAAATTTTCTTAGTACGAATAAATAAAAATTTTTTTCCGCGGTGTTATTTTACTTTTAAACTGCGGTAATTTAATTTATTAGTGAAGTGGGATTTGCTAATAATTGTTTTCTCGCAAGATCCAAGTAAAAAACATGTTGATTGGTACGTCTGCGGTTATATATGTGTAGAATTATAACTCACACTGATATTATTACATATATATGATAGTTTAAACACAAATAAAGTAGTAAAACGGATACGAAGTCCAACGAGCGTGAGCGTAGACACCCGAAGCCGCGGATTCGCCGGGCCGCGGACCATGTGGTGATAGCACGATGACAAAAGCACTGTCAGTGTCACTCGGCGCGTCGTGGTGTTAAGATCATAATCCAGTTGCTGTATTTTATTTCATTATATAATTTAATTACTACACTATATTATATTTGATCAACTCAATTAAAAAACCCAAATTACTCAGTTAAACCCGGCTTAGTATTTTAAATATTAATTTTTAAAAATCAGCGGATTTTCGTTCGCGTCTTCACAAGGTCAAAACTCTCCATTGTTAATATTTTTATTTAAATTATTACAATAATAAAATCAATAATTCCAGGAATTCAATACCGTTTTTTAACATCTGGTAAGTCATGATAAAAATATATATTGCGTTCAAATTAATAATAAATATTATCTGTATCATGTTACTAAAATTATTATTTTTTTTTTAACACGTGTCTTTTTATTCACTTTGAATCGCTATCAATTTAATTTTATCTACATATATATACATATATATTTATATACTATACCATAAATCAAAACCGATTATCTCTTAGTAAAATATATATTTATTGCAATAGTGAAAAAAAAAGACAAATTATTATTTGTTGAAATAACTTAACGCAGTTTAATCACGAACAAAGACAATTATATTTAACTTTAGCAGTAATAATTGCACGTGGATTATTATCATCATTATGTGTATATATATATATGAATATACGGGCATAAATGCCGCGAGCATAATGAGAAGAAAAATAATCTAGCGGCTAGTTTATTGTTATTATTTTTTTCTGATATATCACCGATGTATATAGTCTGTATTGGCTCATTATTTTCCCGCGCAATACGCGTAGTAAGTAAACATGCACATACATATGTATATAACATATATGTGTATATAAATGCGAATGATGGCCACGAGATTGTAAATGTAAAGTGAGATAACCAATGAGTCGATTAAAGTTTCCAACCGATACTTATTTTATTAAATCTTTATATATATATATACATATATTTAGTACATAATAGAGTAGAGTAGACCAGTGACGCAATGATAAAATATTTTTTGCTCTTTAACGTCATGCTATTGTCAGATTATTATGAAATTTACCAGCGAGAAACTTAACATTTAAAGCAGGACAAGATCGTTTATAATCGCGAGGCTGTTGCATTACTTAAAAATGACGTGTGTATATATATGGAGTATAGCAGTATACTATATATGTATGTAAAATAACCATGGAATGAATTTGTTTATCGGTAAACGTGTGAGTTAGCGACCTTGAAATCGCCCACACCAAGAGACATATGGGTTGACTGCTCCCGTGATCTTGGCCTGACATTTTCGTCAGAACTGTTTCATACAGTCGCGACGTGAGTTTGCTGTACCCTTTTAAACTTCCTCCAACACTCGTGTAATTTTCTTATATATATTACTTGTGTAACATACATATTTATATACATATACTTGTTTTTATTTCTCCGCGACAGTTCAATGAATTGCGTATTGATTTAAATACACAAAGAGTTATTATTTTTTAAAGAAAATGATTTATTGATTTGCTGGAAAATGTTTTAATGTTATCTCTCAAGTATTTTTTTATTTTTTTTGTTTTATCAATTTATTAAGTTTACTCCCATCTGTGATTTCTTTGTTTGCTTTCCAGAGCTACATTAAGTATTTCGAAAGACTGGATATATATATAAATATATGTATGTATATGTAATAATACAGTTGTGTTGAGTTTTAGAGCTTGAGCTGCTGCCGACTAAGTGAAGTGTCTCGGGGTCGTCGGACGAATTATATTTGAGAAACGATAGCGTTTTCTTTGTTCTCAGTTAACTTGCGTTGTTAACTTACACTGTTTTAGAGTTTCGCTTTAACAGGAGTGCCTTGTTATATTCTTGCTCGTTGAAATAAGAATAAAGCTAAGAATTGTCGAGAATGAGGTGCCGATAGTGCTGGTACTGGTGGTGGTAAAGAGTCTGAAGATGTGTTGAGGTCGCGAAACCAGAGCAATTTTAGATTTTTATTTTCATTCTATAACAACAAATGCCTTTATTCAAAAGTACTATAAATATATATATATATATATATATGTAATAAATTATTTAGATATTTGTTTTATTTATTACTGCAATAACAATCATTAATAATTTAATCTTTCCTTGCAGGAATTAATAGTAGAATTATCCGGTCTTTATACTCTGACATTATTTTATTATGCGGGTCAAATTAAACTCATTCTATTTATGACTACTCGGATTTATTTTAAATCCTATTATTATAATTAATTGTTTTTTTTTTTTTGGTTTGAATTTCTATTGCAATAAAAATTTTTCAAAGTGTATATGTTTGAGCATAAATAGCCGCGATAATGAGGCTGGAAATATTTTTAAACGCACGAATGGTTGGTCGAAAAAATGAAAATAATCGGTAGTGTTTGGAGTTGAATAAAGCGGATTGTTTATTGTAATCGGGCCGTCTAGTGTTTTCATATCAGCGACTGAGATAAGAAGCTTTTCAATGTCCATATCGTGTTTCATGTGAATTGTTTGTAGAGCATTCGACCGAGATACATATATCGCATGAACATACACATTTACAGTATTATTGCCTGTGATGTTTGCCATTGGACTCATAAAATCTTAAATTCATTGTCACGATTCTGTCATTTAATGGCTCTATTTAACACTTTGTCTTCGCAATAGGAAATTTATCTTTGGAAATTTTGTTTGTTTTTGTCATAAATTTTCATGATAAATAAATATGTTTTTTTACACTATAAATATTAAAAAAGAAAAAAAAATATGTATGGATAATTTATGGATGAAGAACAGAAATTAACTCTAAAGAGTCGGCTAATTTAGATTAAGAATTTGTGTTGACTTCCGGAGCTTAATTCTATTATAAGATTGGGATTCCCTCTCTTAGAGGATCATTAAAATTTTGTGGCTTTCCGGTGGTCGTATTTTTGTGGAAAAAAAATATATGAGACTGTTATAATTTTTATTAGATATTATAAATAATAAAAATAGATGATGGTTTAGGAAAGTCATGTCTTTTTCCGCGAGTAAAAAAGATAGCGTTACATCCGGTCAAATCTCTGATAAATTTCTGGCGTCAGGATTTATCAAATAAAAATGAAGAGAAAAAAAAATAATTCATTATTAATATTATATATATATTTGCTCACAAATATAATAAAATAATAATTTAAGTTAATGGGAGTTGATAAAAACATTTTAAGTGCGTTTTCTTTCCCAATTAGTTTCATCCCGTCTGTATGTTTATCATCGCTTTTCGTTAGTCTCTAAATTGAAGTATATTTTGGCGGGTCGTTTGCTACTCGTATATGACTGCGACGATGAGTACCCTCGGGTTGGCAACCGGCCAGAAGGAAATAAAAAATAAATAAAATACAAGTGGAGAGCGAGATGATTATTTGGAGTCGCTCGTAATTCTACAGGTGTTAAACTTAGAACTTTTGGTTAATCAACAAACCAATGGTCATTTAGAATCAAATATTTCATTGCCTCATTAATTAAAAAAAAAAAATAATGATAATTAAAATTTTTCTCACGTTCCCGGTTCAGGAACTGGGGGGAATTTTTTTTCTGCAATTATTTGAAAACCTGAGGGTAAAAAAAAATTTTACTACTCAGTACTTGGCGGGCTATTTAAATAAATACGCGGTAAAATAGTTACGAGCTTTTCTACCCTAAATTTTTTTTTCATTTGCACTATCAGGATGATGTGCCACACGGGGATGCTTTTATGACCACAATAATACCCTAAAATTGAGTCTTCCTGGCTCATCTTAATACCTCCCAGGAGAGATGACGGGAGGGGAGTAAGTGTAAGCATAAGCATAATAGTAATCGTAAAGTAGTTTGCCATCTGTAAACTATCTCTCGTCTTGTCTGAAATTCGATAGCGTAAGCATTCTTCAGGGACGAATTTACGTGGTTAATTGGCGAGATGTGTCGTCGTGAATGTCGTCTTGGTCTCGGTTGTCGTCGTCGTCAACGTTCTCGTTGTCGTGGTGATCATCTCGAGGGGACGCTCTTGCGTACTCTATTTATTCTCATTTCTTCTTCTCTCTTTCTCTCTTATTCTATTTTTCTTAAACTCACCATGCACATGCTCAAAAATTCGCGTGTCTATTTTCGTGGCTAAGATGAGACGCTCAACGTCGTCCCGACGCTTACCTCGTCTTAGTCCGTTGCCCAGTGTTAGACAAGCGTTGGTAGACGACGCAGCGAATTTTCGAACGAGTAAAACGCGTGGCGACAGGGCGCGGACAAGAGCCGACCGATTTTTAATATTTTACATATATTCATATATTTATATTATAATAATATCAATAAAATACACAATAAATTTAATCGGAACCACGACAAGCTAACAAAAAAAATTAAATTAAATTAATAAACAAGAGGAAGCTCTTGATTCCGACGCCCGATTTTAAATTTACGAACGAACGATAAATTTTATTATCAACCTGATAATTTAATTATCAATAAATTTTTATTAGTTGCTACTATATTATACTTATTTATTATTATCGACAACGGATTAATTTAAATAGGTTTAAAACGAATACGAAATGGCAACCGCCATCGACCCAGTTGACATTGCTAATATTCTTGCACAAGAGTTGCTTTTCCAACAGGTAAATTAGACACAAAAAAAAAAACTATTTTTGTTACTCAAAAATTTTTTTTAAAACTAACACTTGACTCAACACTTAAAAAAAATGTATATTTTGCGGTGAACTTGTTGTTTAAAAAACTTCTCAGAACTCTGAGCACGTGGCAGATGTCGTGTATGTATTATGTTTAAAAAAGAATCGATATCTATCTTTGTTGGTCGCGGTGCCGCTCAAGGGGTAGACCTTGGCATGTGTGTGTTTACCTCCATCACTGTATTTGTATTGTATGTCGACATTCGACATCTATTTTATGTTTTTTATTCATTTATGTACTACCAATTCGGTCGACAAGGCCACGCTGAGGCAAAAAGTTTTTAAAATAAAAAACTACGTACAATTAATTAATTAGATCCTTAACTTCTCAATTACGCCAGTCGATTTTGAAATAAACGCGCCAGCGATCAGAGCTTCTTATCATTAGTTTTAAAATATGTGGTGATATATTTCACAATGTTTTGAATATTCTGGATACGGTATCACCCTTTGCTTAGTGTCGAATGCTGCAACAACAAACGCGTGTTGCGATGAAAATGCCAGTTTGTTTTATTAATAGAATTTACGAAGAGATGGCTCAAGAGTCGTGTTAACTAATGTAATATAATATAAATATAAATATCTATATACATTAATACATTTAAAGCCTTTTGTATTAAATGACAAACAGTAATTAGCTCATGCGGTTTATTATCAACATTTAATTGAACTAAAAACTCAAACAAAAAGGACATTCACCTGTTTATTGTCCGACATTAAGGTCAAGGCGTACAGCCTCTCGTTTTAAACAGCACTCACCTTTTAACAAACTTTTATACTACAAAATTAAACTGTCTAAAGATTGCTGTTCAGTTGAGTTTTGGTATCAAGAAGTTGAGCGCTAAATTAATCAGCCGATTGTGTAGGAGTGGATGAATATTTTTTTTTAAACTTTATGCCAATTAAATATTTCACTTTATATATATATGTATAATATATATTCTTACTGATGAGTAATTTTAGCGATGACATAAGTCCGGTCTTTTAATTTTACCACGGAAATTCCGTGGCATTCCAGTTTAAAGTTGCCGCGCTCCCTTTTATACCTGATCTGTTATTCTGCTGATGATTTATTCAAAATATATGATATTAACATATAACATATCTCTATTAAATGTGGATTTTAAGTATGTCTTCCTATTTAAGCATATGATTTTATTATACTCGTTAAAACTAACGGAAAATTTTCTGAAACACTTAGAAAAAAAATAAATTTTAGAAACTAATTTGTAATTTAAAATTCTCTGTATTGATACCCAGGTTCCGGGTTGTAATTTCGAACACTCTTAGTTTTTTTTTCTGTAAAAGAAATTGAAAATTTAAAATCTCATAAATTTTTAGTGAAAAAAATTTATGACTATTAAAAATTATTTTCTTAATTCAAAAAAATCTAATCTTAGCTCGAGATTTGCTGATTTTTTTTTGGAGTGTAAATAAATTTGAATTTTCTTCTGTCAAAAAAATTATTCTTCACTTTAAACATAAAATTAATGATGTAATAATTTATAATGATTTACTATTTAAGAAAATGTTTTTACTCAAGTAAATTTTTTTTCAGTGTATAATTGAATTAAATTTACAAGTGATAAAATAATTATATGATATGATATCATGGTTAATTTTATACCTTATTACCACGAAATGAAAATGATCCTCAAATGTGTAAATAATAAATATAAATATATGTACATATATATGTATCTACATAAATAATATTGTCCTGTGAGATAAGACACACTTGATTCGTCATCGTCACGTTTAAAATTAGACTACTCAAGTCGAGTCTCGATAGTCGTGTATACATTTTGTGTTTTTTTTTATTTTTCTTTCTTTCTCTCATCATCTATATGTATAACATAATTATTATCGCGTTTATGTTTCAATGTACGGTAAATGGTTTTAAGTTCAGCCAGAATGCACACGTGGTTTAAATTATTTACAGCTTGTTAGCAAACGTGCGCGATGCATTTTGACGCGTCTTTGTCTGAAAAAAAAATATTAAGTTGAAGCAAAAAAAAAATTGAATATGAATATGAATAAATTATGAGCGTTTATATTTTTAAGTCATGAAAAAAAAAAAAAAAAAAAAAAAAATGAATTGACAGAATTTTTTTTTGTTAATTTTATAGCTGGCATCTCTAGACGGTCTGCACAGTGGCGTGCCCACGAGGACGACGCCTACACTGACACCGACAACCCTCCGCAGCATTGAACAGACGTTCCTCGAATTAACGAACGAGCCGGCGTCCCACAGTCGTGAGGCCGGTTTCGTACCACCTCTTGTTGAGCCGTCCCAACCGACACCAGCTCAGACCCAGAATAACAGTGTAATCACCGGTCAAAATCATAATCACAATCATCATCATCACTCGGTGCTACTGGAAAATCAGCAGACTCGGCCCCAACAACAAGCCCGCAGAAATATGGGAGGCAGAAGACCCACCAGGACGATTGGAATATCACCGGAGGAAGAAGAACGTCGGCAGGTTAGACGTGAAAGAAATAAAATGGCTGCTGCTAGATGCCGAAAACGGAGAATGGATCATACCAATGCTCTGCTAGAAGTAAGTTCTGGTTTATTTATTTATCAAGTGGACAAGGATATTAATTATCATTTTTTTTTCTTAGGAGACTGAGGGCTTGGAAAAAAAGAAACAGACATTACAGAACGAAATCACGCAGTTGCAGCAAGCGAAGGATGACTTAGAATTTTTATTGGAAACTCATCGAGCTGTATGTCGACTGCGTTCGTCATCGCCACCTGACATAAAACCTCTGATAAAATCCGAAGTTACCATCGACAGCACTCCATTTCTCCATCCAAATAAATGTGAATCAATAGACACAAGACCGAATCGTCCAAACTCATTGCCAGTTGGTTTTGAAAACAACAATAGACCTAATTCATTGCCGATATTTGCCGCTAATGAAACAAAAGATCGCCCGGATTCATTGCAGTTTAAAACAGTTGAGACGCCCTCGTTTATGAAGACTTCAAATGAAGTTGCTGGGGTACCAATTACGACACCATCCAGCGGCATTCCCTTCAATTTTGATTCTCTGATGGACGGCGGAACTGGATTGACTCCAGTATCAACGCCGCTCATACCCTCGTGCTCCACCCAACAGAGACACAATTTGTCCGCCGTTGATCTCAGCTCTCCGGACGCGAATCCACCAAAACTTGTGAGCTTGTGACGCCAGGATGATCTTGACTACGGCTCTAATGAAAATGAACCAGCGTAAAATTTTAATTATACGATTATTTGTAACGGTAAATACTAATTGTCTTGATATTTATATTTTTATTTAAAATTTTAACTGTAATACCGATGATTTTTATTGACTTTCATTATTTTTTTTTTTTTTTTAATGGTTCATTATTTTGAATTTTATATTACGACGACATCGAAGAGCTGCTATTTCTTTGCGTCAACATCACAAGTTGCCATAAATGTATTTTTGTCGTTCCCGTAACCACTAGAACGACTGTATTTAATTAAATATTATTACTATTGTTACAATACGTCTATTTGCAATTTATCGAATGATATTTTTAGGAAATAATTAAAATAATAATAGTAAAATTACTATTAGATATCAATTATTATTAATTATTACTCTAGATGAGCAAAGTTTTTTAATATAGAATTGTCTTTCTAGTGTCATGTAAAAAAAAAAAATTGTGAATTTAAAACGCGTTTGTTCACGATTATTTTAACTGACATATTTTTGTACCATTAAATATTTTGAATAAAAAAAAAACTTGTGCTCTTAATTGTATACATTTTTAAACATTAATTTTTTTCGAGTTTTAAAATTGCTCAGCAACTCGAATAAAGCCAAAAGTGAATTATTTTTACCAGCTCGTTACCAATGCGAACTCTGGTTTTTTAAAATAAAATAAAATATAATTATCACGATATTAAAGTGATTAAATTTCACTTTCGTATAAAATAAAATTTTAAAAATGGAAAATCGTACGAAAATGTACAAGTAAATTTTTAAAATATTTTTTTATTAAAAAATAAAGTTTGAACAAAATTTTTCTACTTATACATTTTCTACGCTTGGAGTTTGCGATCAATTTATAAATATTAAGGATTTGATATATTAATATAATATATTTCTATAAATATGTAAAGCGATAATTGATGAGTCTTTTTTATATTAATTAATAATTAATAATAATTAATTGTGTTAAATAATAAAGACATTTTAGCTCAAGCTATCGAGTAAGCCATCGATCGAATTATTCTTTAATAAAATAAATACATAAAAATACTTATGTCTATTGATAAAATAATTTAATTCGAGGCAATTCATTCCCGAGTGTCTGCTCAATTTGATAAAAAAAAATTTGAATCTTACTGAAAATATTTACAGAATTGCGAACAATTTTATGATGGAAAAATACTCGAGTTATTTTTTAAAAATTTTTCTGACATTTGCCAGTGAACTTTGTCTACTTTGAAAACAAATCAAATGAAATTAACGAGTTTTTTTTACTAGCCTTAGATTTAAAGTAAATAATTTTAAATCCCTCCATGTATCTAAAGAAAAAAATATAGACATATATTTTATAGCGAAAAAATTTTGCATGAACTTCAGCAATATTAATATATACATATATTTATATTATACTTGATGTGATAATTTGTCAAACTCAATTTACAAAGAAAAAAAAATATTAAACTATCATAACATGCTCTCGTATTTTATTATATTGTGTAATAATATTTAAGTATAATACACGATGCAATATATATTTTTAGTCAAAATAAAAGTCATACATTGTATAAGAAATGATATAGTTATTTTTAATAATTATTTATTACAACTTATCACCTACTTTGATTTTTTTTTTTACTATACATAGAAAAATTTATCAATAATCATTTACATCAAATAAATAAATATAAAAATAATATATTTTTAAAATCCAGTTATTTGTTTCATAGCTTCTTGCTCTTCTACTGCGCTCATAATCTGGTAGCTGTCGAATTCAGATGAAAAATTTCCATTACCAGACGTCAATATTCTCAAAGTTGTCGAGTATCCCATTAATTCACTCAACGGTACCAGAGCTCTAAGTACCTAGAAAATAAATTTATAAATTAATCATCTCTCCTATTAATCAATTAATTAAATAATGTGCACTAGTTATAATTAATTACTTTATATTGCCCGCGAACTGTAACTTCTTGTATCTGCGCTCTGCGTTTGCTGAGATCGCTCATGACTCTAGATGAATATTCTTCAGGCATAACGACTTCTAGTTTCATTATCGGCTCCAATAAAATAATTCCCGCTTGTTCGAGCATCTATAAATAAATTCAAATCAGTATTAATGATCTGATCAGCAATCATCAGTCAGTAAGTGTAGAAAAAATGAATTACCTTGCGTATGCACTGAGAGATAGCGGATGCGATCATGGTGTCAGAAGTGCCTCTGCCGACTTCTAGCCAGTGTAATTTTACCCCGACATCAATAACAGGACACCCTAGCTTGGGTCCATGGTTTAGTGCCAGGACGACACCTCGTCTGACGGCGGACATCACCTTGGGATGAATGTCCGCGATATTGGAAGCGTTTTCCTTTGTTTTATCAAACAACAAAAGATCTTTGCCTTCATAGTTGGGTATCAATGACATGGTGACGTTGACGTTGTGATTAGTCGTGCCTATTTTATGCTGAGAAACGAATGTATCCTTGATTTCTTTTACTACCGTTTCTTTGTAAGCTATCTGCAGCGGACCTAGATCAACATCTATCTTGTACTCAGTCTTTATTCTCTCTTTTATTATATCAATATGAAGCTCGCCCATTCCACCGAGAACAGTTTGCCCAGTTTCTTCATTGAGAGTGACCCGGAGACTTGGATCTTCGCGTTCCAGTTCCTGGAGCGCATTGTCGAGAGGAACCTGCGCGGACAACGACGGCGGTTCTATTGAACAAAAAAATACCGGATCTGGGATTTTAGCAGCAGCGAAAAATTTTTCCTTCTCTGCGTCATCGATATTCTTGATCTTTTCCAAAACACTTTTAGCGCGACTGACCATCGTTGGGCCGCTGGTTAGTAAATCCCCAGTGACTGTGAATTTACACCCGGCCAACCCGCCGATATTTCCTTCCGTCACCTCATTTATTTCTTCATAGTCATCAGCATAAGCTGCGTAAAGTCTTCCGCCCTGTTCCTGCTTCTCTCTGGTAACGTTGTAAAATTTCTGGTTCTTCTTCAAGCTCCCCGAGTAAACCCGGAAAAATGTTATCGGTCCGCGTTGCTTGTCATGAATTATTTTGAATGCTCGTGCTGATAAATTCTTCTCAAAGCAACTGTACAGTTTAGCTTTCATATGAAGATCCGGTGAGGGCAAGTAAAAAATTACAGCATCCATCAGAGGCTGGACTCCAATATTCTTGTAAGAACTTCCCAGCAAAACTGGAATACCTTTGCCTTTAATTGTACACTTACGCAGTGAATTCAAAATTACCTGAGTCGGTATGTCATCCAGTGACTCCTGCTCAATAATATAATTAGCCAGTTCATCATCAATCGTTGACAATTTATCAACCAACAACCGACGTTTTTCCCTAGCGCGCTCTAGCAGAAAACCATCTTCTGTCTCCGTCAATTTTTCTCGCAAAATTTTATTCCCCTGAGTGTTCTTATCAAAAATAATTTTATCCAACGTCAACAAATCAAGAATCCCAACAAAGCCGCTGTCATTTTTAATCGGGAGTTGTACCGGCAGTGAAGTTACTTCAAATTTTGACTCCATTGACTCCAAACACATGTGGAAATTAGCGTCAGCTCGGTCCATTTTATTAACATAAACAATTCGCGGGATGCTGTATCTGTCAGCCTGCTTCCAGACAGTCCGAGTCTGTGCTTCTACACCAGCAGACCCATCAAGAATCACCACCGCGCCGTCTAAAACTCCCAGTGTTTGTTCAACGCCCATCGTAAAGTCAATATGTCCAGGTGTGTCAATTAAATTAAAGCGATGGTCTTTCCAATTAAACGTCACTGCAGCAGACACTATCGTTATTCCTCGTTGACGTTCCTGCTCCATGTAGTCTGTCACCGTGTTGCCATGATGGACTTCTCCCATGTTTTTAATACTTCCTGAGTAATACAGCATCCTTTCCGTAGTCGTTGTTTTTCCTGTTACACAATAAATTAATTAAGTAACTTAATAAATAAATTATAAATAATTCTATTTATGTAATAAAATATTTACCTGCGTCTATATGAGCCATGATGCCGATATTTCTTATCTTCGATACCCGACATTGTTCTTCACTTTTCGAAACGCTCTCTTTTGAATAATATCGAGCGCGAAATTTACACCAGGTTAATTTATTACCGAGGTTACGTATCAACATTTTGAATAATCATTTATCATCACGTTTAAAGTCTTATACTTATTACAATGGCGGTGTGACCTCTGCGTCACGTGTTTGCCGCAAAAAATTTAAATATTTTAAAACCCCGCTTTTTTTCTTCGTCTTTTAAAATTAAAATATCCGCGCATTTCTTAATAACTAAATAATTAAATAAATAAAACTAAATTTAAATAATTAAATATCTTCTTATAATTACAATTAATTACTTAAATTAACAATTAACTTTTTTTAATTTAGTGACAACACTTTTTAAACGTTTGTGCGAATAAAAAATGCAAAAGACGTACAAAATGCACACGACGTAAAACATGATGATTTATTTGAAATTTAAACTGACGTTTAATTTTTAAAAAGTAATACGAGTTGATAAATTTATTTTTTTATCAAATAATTATATTTATTATTAATAAAACACTTATTTATTTATTTAAGTACTCGGTTATTTGTAAGTACATGCACCGCAACTGCTAGTTAGACTTTAAATGGTGACAGGATGGTTTGAAGCATGAGTAAAAACTATCAGATCTCACGTGTACGTGCTAAAAGTCACGTACACACTAAAATTATTATTATTATTTATTATTATTATTATTATTTGTTGGTATGGTCATAAAACCTAAAGTGGCTTTCATTTGACCTGAGTCTAGGACAAATAGGAATCTGTAAAGAAGAGGGGGAACAGAGCAAAAGTCTCAGCAGGAGAGGAGGGAGAGACACGGGATTGGTGAGAAATAAAGTAACGGGTTCTGACGTAGAAGCTAAACGGAGCGACATCATCTTGTAAGTTGAAAACGTTGAATTACATGGAGACGAAGCTTAATTTGATGTATTGATTGTCGTCAATGAAACGGTGACTTTAAAAACCTGATGACGTCAAATGATCCGAGGGTGGTGTTTTTGTGTCGAGCGACTGGGACTGGACGGACGGTGATCGTCATCAATAGTCCCCCACCTGATTGGTGGATACACTTTTATTGGACTTGGAGATTTAACGAACCAACAACAAGGTACTAAATTCATCATCACCACATCGACATACAAAGAAAAAAATACCAAGTCCAAGAGCGATTGCCAGCTATCTCTCCACTTGATAGTCGTCTCATGCACACCGTGGAGATTGTCATTGATCTATTCAGAGCAACTATTTCAGCAGCAGCAACAGCAGTCTGGTTATTGAACGTCACTTGAGTGTGAAGAATAATACCAACAGGTGCCAACAAAACCAACTACTTTTTAAAAAATCTTAGTCATTGACAAGCAGGATGACAATGGCAGCTTATGGAGTCAGAAATTCAGCCATCACTACTATTTTATTCGACCTGGATAACACGCTGATCGAGACAAGAAAGGGAGACAGTTTAGCTTGTAAAAAGGTACTGAGTGTATGAATAATTTATAAATAATTTATTTCCTTAATTTATTTTATTGTTTTATTTTTTTTAAATTATTTTATTTTATTATTTTTTTGTTTTGTACTTTTTTTAATTTATAAGTAGATGACTGTTTTTAAATTTGTAATAATCTAGCAAATATAGTGTGCGTGGAAACCAATAAACCAATCGCAATACATAAAACCTTGAAGAGAAGTAGACGAAAGGGCGCGAGAGGTCATGTCATGTCGTCAGCAACTTCACGATCATGTGCGCACAATGCAGGCAGTAACCTCGTGTTTACTACTTTGGTAATTTATTAAAAAATGCGATTTAAATAAAAAAAAATACTCGTATACGTTTTATATACTATTAATTAATACATGATTGATTGATTGATTTACTGATTTTTTTTACTTATTTGAATATTTAACGCGGGTTTTAAATATTTAAAAAAAAATATTTATCACAGTGAGTGCGCGACGCGTTTTGGTTTTGTTCGTTTTAAAAAGATTGAGTTTTAGTTTGAGTTTATCGACGTGCCACGAATTCGCTGAATCAACTGAACTCCGAAGAAAGTTTTGAGCTAAGAGTCAAGAACCCGCGAGTGAGAACCGAGGATTTTATAGTGAGGAACTAAAATAGAACAAGAGAACATTCTGTGTGTAACCTGATACGGTTTCCTGATATAGCTGTTTCTTGATAAACCAACCACGTCGACGGTTAACGACGAGAACTATTTTCGACGGAGAATATCCGACGGATACTCCTAAGTCTTCATTGTAGATAAGGAACTACGGATAGTTGGTTGCTGAAGAAAACGATAAACAGAACTAAGAATAAGAATCAGAATAAAAATAAAAGCTGGAGACTGTGGGGTAAAAGTATCTTTACTTGGTGTATTTATCATTTATATTTTAGTAACTTATACTATACTAGTTCTGCTGATGTTTTATACAACTCGGGTGAGTGCGACAAGTTATTTTTAACACACGAACACTTAGACACCACGTATTGGAATTATTTTTGGTGAGAATAAACCGTCAGTTAAGAGGATTACCAGCAAACGTTTCAGTCGTCGTCGACAACGTATTGCTTGTTGGTTATGTGTATATTTATTTAATTGATTGCTGATAAATATTTGTTTGTGTATATTGAAGATTGAAGATAAAGAATAGGAAGATTAGAGTGAGAATTAATTGTTTTTTTATTGGGTGATAAAAAGATAATTTGAGAGTATCAAAGGACAAGGCTAGAACGTAAGTTGGGAGTGATGCCAATTGGCTTTGAATCCATTTTAATTTAATTCGAAAGTGGTTAAATTATAAAACTTTATTTTGTTTCATTGAGCGTTGGCATTTACTTGAGTTTAAACTCGTCAACGTCTGTTAATTAAGTGGCGGATTTTTTAAAATTTCTGTATTTGGGTTTTTACTTTAAATTGTCAAGATGAGTATCCCGGAAGGAGTGACCAAGTGCGTTGGAATTCTCAAGATGGTGACGAGCGATTCTGAAAAATTTGCGGCACTTTTTATGGTGACCAAGCTGGTGGACAGCAAAGACTGCAGCTCAGAGGCCAAGAAAATGATCTTCGAAGCTATTGGGTCAAAGTTTTTACGGCGATTGTTGGTCAGCAATGATGTACCGGTTGATTGTCCGCCGCAAGTCTACAAATCAGTCGCGTTGTCAATTCTTACGGCCTTTTGTAGTGACTCGGAGCTGGCTCGCCACCCGGACATGGTCGCACATGTGCCAGCGCTGCTGGAAATCGTCTCTCAAGCTGATGAAGACGCTCCTGATGACACTCTGATTATTGTAAGTGAGGCGTACAGGTGTCTGCAGAGCATAGCGCAACATCCGGCTGGACAGAAGGCTCTGCTTGAGCAGAAAGCCATTTCCAAGATGTGTGAAATATATTCTGAGAAGAGTTTCCAGACAGACCAGGCGCTAAATATCCTGGTGACTTTGGTGAGTCAGTTGGGAGCAGAGGCTTGGGACCCCGTTGACCCGGCGCCTTTCCACGCGATCATGAATAAAATAGCACTGGACTTTGAGACAGATCATTCAGAGAGGAAATTTGAATTGTGTGGTATTTTACAAGCTCTGATAAATTCATGCCGTAAAGAACAAGTTGTAGACACGTGCAAAGAAGAATCGTGGCCTCAGAGTCTGTACAAAGGACTCTGTGATGTACTTGGTTCGAAGATTGGTAAAAATCAGCGAGATCCGGCGTTAAAATTGGCCTCAGCTGTACTCGAATTTTTTGGAGTTGAATGGGCACTTATGGATGAAGAAAAGCCCAAGGTGTTCTTTTTATTATTAATTCAATTGGCGTCTATTGAAGTGCGAATGCAACTTGAAGGCAAGCAATTGAAAGCCGTTATTCAAAATGCCGATTTAATAACAGCCTGTTTTGTTATTTTGGAAGTATCCTTGCAGTACATCACCACAGACCAATTGGACTTGGAGCAAAAAGAAAAACAGTCATTGTATACAGCACTAAAGGGAGCGTTTTCTGCGGTCATTGGTTTGCTTACTTCAGTTTCGAAAATGAAAGAGCTCACGGACATAAAAGATAAAATATTTGTCTGTGCAATGGTAAGAGTTTTAGCCGCCTGGTTGGTTCAAGATACGTCATCAATGCGTCCTCAAGTGTACGCCGTTCTTCCTTACATGCTCACCGTCGCCAAGGATACGTTTTACGCCTGCCGCAATCGTAAGATGTCGGAAAAAGTAAAAGCCAATAAGACTGATGAGTCTTCGTCGTCATCTGAACCCGTCGTTCATGATCCTCTCAGCGAAGTCGACATACTCCGAGTTCTGCTGCCGGCTCTGTGTCATCTGGCGGTTGAAGAAGACGCCCGTAAGATTCTGCTTAAACACAAGCAAGAAGAAATTCTCTTTGACTGTTTGTCTTATCACTGGACCATAGTGCAAAATAAAAAACCACCGGTACCCAGGTCAGAGCGCCTCAAAGCAATAAAAGAACCGCAGAAAGAACTGGAGCCCCGAGTCCTGGAGGAAATGAACGACTCGCGCGCTGCGATGGTCTCCATCTGCAATGTCCTCATGAACATTACAGTCCTTGAAGCTAAATTGGTCGAGCAGTCGCCCACTTTCGTGGCTCTGCTCAAGTTCATCTTCGACAATCTGCCGATACTCAAGCAGGCCAGCGAGAACCTGGTCCTTCATGGCCATCTTGCTGTTCTGGGTCTGCTGCTGCTCAAACAGCAGGCGAAGCTCGCCAAGAAAAATGACTACAGCATCACCGGGTACATCAGAGCCACAATAAGATTCCTCTGGGATGCTTACAACGTCGACGAGAGCAACAACCCCACGGAACTGGTCGTCGCAATATCTTACAAAGAACACTGGATGGAGATAATGGAGCTCTGGTTCCTGGGAATGCAGACGATGGCCAGTGTCTTGCAGCAGATTCCCTGGCTCGCGGAGTTCGCCATCGAGTCCGGGTGGGTCGAGGGCATCATCGACGTACTCAAGAAGGTCAAAATAGGCTCCCTGCCTCCCAATGTTAAATCTGCGTATGAAGATCTACTTTGTCATCTGGTGAAAGCTGATCCCAAGGTCGCCTCCGAGCTTAAGAAATACGACGCACTTACTGTTTGCAGAAATCACCGTATGATGGAGTTGGGAAAAAGTTTATTCGGCGATTAATTTTCTATCAATCATTTTTTTTTTTTTTCTCATTATTAACAAAAGTAATTAAAAGAATTTAAAAAAATGTTTTTGACACTGGCTTTTTAAATTAAAATATTAGAGCCTAGCATTTAAATTAATTATCTAATTATAAATTAAATAATTAATAATAATTATTGTTATTAATAAATAGTCATAATTATTTTGTTGATTTTTTTAAAAATATTGCAGGTCATACATTTAAAAATATGTACATTGGTCATAAATATTTTAATAAGACATCAGACCTAGAAATAGTTCCTGGCAACTGAGACGGTGCTAAAAATATTATTTATTTAAATATCAAAAGTGTAAACTCATATTTATTATAATTTATAAATATTTAGTTTATATTTTGTATTAATTAAAAAATTAATTATTTAATGCAAACAAAAATTAGCATCGTTTCCGGGCTGCGCTATTTTTATGTTTAAAAAAAAATCTACACAAGATTTAAAATTTTTATTATGCTAAAAATTAATTAAATAAAAAAATGTACATCAATAAATTGTTGTAAAAAAAAAAATAAATAAATAAAAAGAGAGTGAGCTATAATTGTAACAATATTTAAAAATTAAACGAATGTTTTTTTATAAAAAAGAAAATTGTGTATTATTAATCCGCAATAATAATCCTGCCTAAACAATCTGTGCTATAAACAATTAAAAATTGTTAATTAGACTTAGTTGGAAGAAATGAACAAAAGCAACTACCAATTAAGTCTGTTGTTGGCACAACTGATTTTGTTGTGATTACAGCAGTGCCCGTGGGTGCGTCTTCAATGTGTGTCCAAATATATCGGCACGAGTAATATGAAAATGAGTCAGTGCAATTATTATAGGTAATCATTAACATGAATTAAGCGATCTTAATTTTAGTTATTATTTTATTTTTCACTCTACCGACTGATGAGCCCAATTTTAGACTGCCAATTGCTACATTCAACAATTACACTCGTCCTTTCGTCTCATATTTTTATTAATATTAAATACGTACACATGTACATGTATATATTGATCTGCAATAAATTAAATTAAACAAGAGTATAATTAATTGAACGTAGCACTGTCTAAATTGTTCCCTCTTAACTAAACATGTGATGACGTATGATAAAAAACTAGACAATTAACTCTGATGAATTAAAATTTTTTGACTCGAGTAGCTTGCCGATGAGTTGACGACGCAGTACAACGTCCCGCATGAAGTCTCGTCGAAGATATGCAGCACCTACTTGAAGATGTTCAGAAATTGTCCCGACAACCAGGCGTATGACTTGGACACCTGGCGCACTTCCCTCTGGACGAAAGCACTCGGGGACAAGTACTCGTGCATCGCGGATAAAATATACGCAAGGTGGCTGTACTTGAGATACCGGTACCTCGCCCTGACCCCGGAGACCCAGTCGATGCTGCTGGAGCTCAGGAAGAAGTACCTCCTGGGGTTGATAACCAATGGGTGCTCGAACGCCCAGTGGGAGAAGATACGACGGCTGGATGTCGCCAGATATTTCGACGTTATTCTCGTCTCCGGAGACTTGCCATGGGAGAAACCTGAGTCGAGGATTTTTCTCGAGGCCTGTCGCATCCTGGGTGTGCTGCCGAGCAGCTGCATAATGGTCGGCGACAAATTGGAAACTGATATTCAAGGTATGGATTTACATATAATACACAATTTTAATTATTTTATATTTTATTTAAATAAATATTATTTGATTTTATTTCAGGCGGTGTCGGAAGCGGACTAGGTGGCACAGTTTGGCTGCCAATATCCGACAAAACACGATTGTCCGCTGATGATCCTAAGCCAGATTACACAATAAAACGCGTTACCGATTTAATGAGTATCTTAAATCGACGTCCAGGTGCACCGGAGCTTGAGGATTCATCATCAAATGCCTCTGATGGAAGCTGATGGGAAAAAAATACTAACGCGTATTATTGGTTGTACGTAAAATATTCACATCTATGTGAATATTTATAAATACACATATAAATGTATATTTTATATATATATACAATAACTATCGATGATTTATAATCAATCAATGATTATTGATTATTTATTACAAGGCAAAAAATTGTAGACGTCTCACATTTCTACAAAAAAAAAGAAAAAAAAAATTAATTGATCTCTATCACTTGATTGTATAATTCTGTAACTATAGATCTAGTACACAAAAACTATCAAGTAATTAACATACTAATACCTATAATTATAATCAATATATATATGAATCCATGTATAAATTATATACATATATATAGATATATAAATATATATTTGGATCATGTACAGTTTGGGTGCGTATACTGGTTATACACACGCATGTTGATACACTATATTTTTTCACAATATATTTTATTGTTTATTGATCCCGACATTGATTTTTAAAGGACTCAATAAACAGACTAAGTAATTAAAAATAATTATAGTTATTAAAATAATTAATAATAGTGATTAATATTAAAAACAAATAGTACTGATTGATGGTGATAGAAGCTTATATCCAGAGCACTGCGTAATGTAACGAAATATTTTATCAATAAAATAAATAGTCGTAAAAATTAATCTTCATTATTTCTGTCAATTAATTTTAAAAACTGCAGACTATTTATTTTCTACTTAATAATACATTTTTTTTACAGACTGCTCGCATGAGTTGCATAGCAACATGTCGCGTAATTTCTTTTGGGGTAAATTGGGACACACTGCTGCGCAGTTCGCGGGATGGAAATCGGGTCTGGCGATAATTTTTTCCTGAGTGTGTGTTCGCTTTGGCTGATGCTCTGAGTC
Source organism: Microplitis demolitor (assembly GCF_026212275.2). Lineage (NCBI taxonomy): Eukaryota > Metazoa > Arthropoda > Insecta > Hymenoptera > Braconidae > Microplitis > Microplitis demolitor. The sequence continues at coordinate 18,041,915 of NC_068552.1, forward strand.
GGAGGAATGCAACTGAAATAATAATTTTTTATATTTTTGCTGATTTTAATTACGAGTGATTAATTTCAAATTTAAATTACTTGTCTTTTTCTAGAGGCTTTTGGTGACTCAGGTCTCGGCGCTTCCTTGTGCAACAAAAATTCGTGCGAGTCATCGTGGAAAAATTGAGAGTCTAGATTTATCTGCACGTGATAAGTTTATAAAAAAATGATTATGAATAATAAATAAGTTTTTGTGTTTATGGTAGATAGTAAATATTAAGTTGGGGGTTATCTGTAATTTACATCAACTTCTTTTTCGTCATCTTTGACCTCGGACTTTACGGAAGAATCATCGTCGGAATAAAACTCGGCGATAGACTCGTCAGTATCGTCTTTATTGCTCAAATTACTTAAGTCGCTATGTGACATTCGCAATTGTAATTCATGGCTTGTAGATTCGTCAGCGGTAACGGAACTTTTCATTTCTTCAGCTTGACTTTTTTTTATGTCAAGAGAAAGTCGGGGTGTGACGTCTCGGTCCTCTGTATCTCTAACAGCAGGAAACGAAAGTCGAGTTACTTGTGACGCACTTGAGTCTTCTAAAAAACATAAAATATCCATTAACTTATTTTATCAATCATTTAATTCAAGTAATTCATTAGATTTCTATTTTATTTTTTAAAAAAACAAACCTGTCCCACTTTCCTCGGATTTTTTTTTATCAACCGATTCCCCGGCAAATAATTCTAATTTTTCTGACACTTGATTTAATTCTATTGATTTGGATTCTCGTAGCTCTGATTCTCTAGACATTTCATCATCAATTTCTTTATTTGAAACTTTTATTTTATCTTCGGATTTTTTTTTATCACATTCTATTTTATTTTTACTATCCTTCAATTTTTTTTTCGGACAATAACATTTATTACGATTTAATTTATTTTCATTTACTATTTTTTCCGCCTGTTTTTTTTTAGCCGAGTAGCCGGATAAAATTTCGCAAGGTGACTTGGCTCTGAGTCTAAACGTAAATAAATAAATAAATAAAATTGTTTTTTTTTTTTTTTTTTTTATAAAATAAAAATCTTTACCTTGAGTTACAAATACATTCTATAGTTTTTTTCTGAATGCAATCATTCTGTACTGTATAAAAAGTATTTTTCACAGAAGAACATTGAGGAGGATGAGTCATAGAAGGATGGGCCTTCAAAGCGTAGTCTGGACAAGTTAACAATTGAATTTTGCTTCTATTGAAATCTTTCTTTGATGTTCCAGTATAAGTAATATCATACTGCCGTTGGAGCTGCTGATGCTGATACTGATGATACTGTTGCTGATGATAATGATGCGAATGACCGACTTGGCTACGAGATCCTTCGGGTCTGGTCGCTGAAGCAATAGGAGATATCCCCGTGTCCTTTCTCCCTGCGTGCACCTGGCCGAGCGTTCTTTCTCTGAATACAATATAATCTGGGCGATTTTTCTCAAAGGATTTTCTCGAGGAAATTGCGGATTCACCCGAGCGACCGATGAAGGAAGGAACCAACCAACCGAACCAACGAAAACTTTAAATAAAATAAATCTAAAGACAATACTTTACCATCTGTAATGTATGCAAATCTTTACTCCTCTTCAGCAGCCGCTTGCAGGCTCTGTGCGCTTGATCGGGATCAATATTCATCTCCATGAGTGTTGCAAGGACGTCTCTCTCGGTGATTAATAACTCGGGATTTGCGTCGACGAGCACGACAGTATTCCTGCCGCTGTGAGGTGATTTGCTGTAAGTTTCTTTCAGTTCTTCTGGATTCATCAATTTGTCCGTCACTTTGTTTTCGTCAAGAATTTTCGGAGGAGTTGGAGGTTTCAATGGTGATGCTGATGAATATTTTTTAGATTTTATAAATTTTTCAATTGTCTCTTCTTCGTCTTCGTCTTCTTGATCAATTATATTTAATGACAATTTTAATTGGTACAATTCATACATCATTTTATTCTGCACCAATTGTTGATAATAATTATCAGGTTTTAATTAAATGAAAAGAAAAGTTTATTTAATTAAATACGTCTTGAAAGTGTGGGAAAAATGGGCTCTTGAGAAAAAAATTTCAATACAATCTAATCATTGAAAAAATAAAATTTTTAATGCGGGGTAAAATGGAACTCTTTAAAAAAATTTCAAATTTTTGAATTTAGTTTTTCTGTAAAAAATTTTTGCTGGTTCATATTGTCCATGTTACCCCTCAATAATTAAAATAAAAAATGTATCGGGTTCGTTTTACTCCAGATGCCCATTTTTCCAGCGTTGTACATATATATTCATATATTTATATATTACCTTATCAAGTATACTAGAATTTCTTTTAATATGTTTCTGAAATACTTTTCTCAGCTCTTCATCTTTGTAATAACCATTCTGAACAATCTCTTGAGTAATATCGTACAAAAATTTCGAGTACTTCGTTTCATCGGATGTGCTAACGAACATACAATCAGGATTCTCTCTGGTTTTACGAGTACTCATTAATGAACTCTCGTTACTGCGGCTCGAAGCCGAGTCCTTGGAGGCTGCGGAATCATGCCGAGAGTGAGAACCCTCCGAGGGTGATTCAAAACTCGATCCATACGCTGAACCGACTCGATCATTTTCACCTTTACTTTTAGCTGACCTGCTGACCCAGTTTGCGCCAATTAAATCAGACACTTCAGTCAGCTCATTAAATTAATAAGCAGCCGGATAGGAAAATATGAAAAATAATAATAATAATAATAATAATAAATACCTCGGAGATGAACGTACACTTGAATTACCGCTGTATTCATTACATTTTCCACCATAGCAAACTTCTATTTCTTCTTCATCGTCATTATTTTCTTCGTCTAATTCCCCGTCATGCTTATCGCGAGCTTTTAAATTCTTTTTAGCAAACGAGCCAGGACTTGCCGAATGAAATGACAAACCGGATGTGTATCTCGACCTTGATCTCGAGCACACGCGGCCTCGTTCGCTTTCAATCGGTCGCCTGCTTGAATTCAAACGCGTTTTCGGGAAATCAATAACTTGGGATCTGTTGTAATCGGTTACATTGAGGCCCATCCTCAACACATCCTACGTAATTTTAATATAATTATTAATTTTTAATTATTAAACAGTACATTCTGAAAGTACTGTTAAAAATTTTAAGATTTTCTGGAGATCTGCAGACATCCAATAAATTCAATGTAACCTGTGATTTATCATGGGACTCAATTTTAAATGCATGGAAATTCAAATTTTACTGATTCTGAAGCTTGTAAAAAATTTCATTGAATTTTTTATTATCATGATCTACTTATATGTCAAACTTCATTACACTGGAAAAAATTTCAGAGTGAAAGCGAATTAAATCTGGAGTGAATTCGGAGCAGGTGACTGTTTATTTATTTAAATCCCTCGGAGTAAAGTTTATTTAAATATTAAAACTCCGAATCGGAGTGAAATAAAATTCAAATCACTCCGTTGAAAAGACAAACTCTATTTACTCCGTATGCTGAGTGATTTTTTTAAAAAAACTCCGAAACTGAGTGACAGAGTGGATTCGGTTTTAAATAAAATCTGTAATCACTCCAAATTCACTCCTGATTTTGTGCAGTATAAGTTCTGAATGATTATGAAACCGACAGTACTTCCTTAAATTTTTAACAGTATATATAAATATATATAAAAAAATATTAAACCAGTGGATGATGTTCAGTATCATAAGCAACCCGATCAATAAATTCTTGTGACGGAGTTTTATCTGTTCTTACTCTACCAGCGGACATACTTCTTTTTTTTGATAAATAATTTTTATTTTTACTGTCAACTCTACTTTTAGCTAAAAGTACACGACGTAAATGTGCAGACATGTGATTGTATGCCGACAATTGTTCAAAGTAACCTTCTCCGTTTTGATTGTAAACTAAACAAGTAAATAATTAATTTAATAAATTAATAATAATAATAATAATAATAATAATAATAATAATAATAAATTAATTAATTTACGTACCAGAACTTTTGAGATCGGAGAAACGGCAACATGCCGTCATTTTAAATCTTGTTTCTCAATATATTTTAAAAAATTTCTATTATTTAATTATTTAAATTTTTACCGCCAGAACTTTTGATAGAGACAAGTGAAGCTGGATGACAGCCAAAATAATGTACATAATGGACCAATTATTTAAATTTATATTTTAACTAATTGATGTGTCGAGGTAAATTTACGTGCGATGATAATTTAAGCCATTGTTTATACCTGAGTAATTTTTGTTTAGTCTTCGGTTGCTAGGCGACGTCAACACGTGAGAGTAACTCGACATGACACATAATTATTTACATTCAAAAAAGAAATAAACAACTTTATTTATATTTTATTTATTTTTATTAATTATTAATATATTAAATTGTTAATTAAATAAATAATAACTAGTACAATAAACGATTACATTTATACCAGACATCCTTTCTTATTGCTAATAAATGATAAATTTATCAGCAATAATATTTAATAAAATTAAAATATAAAGGGTGTTTGGATAAAATAAAATCCTGTAAAATTTTCTAAATTTATTCATCATTAATCTTCGTACACTAGAGAAGAGATGTAATTCTTAAATCATAATGCCGAAATTTTAAATAAAAATTTAAAAAATTGGCGCCAATTTAAAATTTTATAAATAAATAATTTAGTCGGAGTATTAATTTAAATTACGATTACAGAATTACACCTGATAAATAAATGAATAAAGTACAAAGAAAAATGACAAAATATCATGAGTATTAAATTACATTTAATAATAATATATATATAAATATATATCAAAGTATAATTAAAATTAATGCGCAAGTTACTGCGCTGGATATGTACATTTCTATGCTATTAGTTGTATATTATATCAAGTTTATGTATTTAACGATTTAATTATCATTAATATCAATATCAATATTAATAAATATATATATTTATATATATATCACTCGCATTTCATGAATACACGATATGCATCTACATAAGCTAGTGACAAATTTTCCAACGCGCAACTACCGGAAATAATAATTATTCAATAAATAATAATTATGTCCGTCAATCAGCGTCGGAAAATCGTCATCGCGTGTACTTTAAGTACTTGTGGGTAATTATTAATAATATAATTTAAAATTCTGTCACTCTTTACAATAATGATACAGAAATAAAAAACGGCTGTGGTTTTCTACAATAAGTACGTTCTCCTAGACTGTAATTGACTTTAAAGATCGTCAGTTACGTCATAATAAATATATAAATTTATTAATTATAACGTTACCGTCATTGGATTATCTATCAAATATTACGTACAACAAATACTGACGTGAGCTATCGAATTATCGACAGTCTTGAGTTTAATAATAAATCGATAAAATGAAAACGCTAAGTGCTGATATAAATAAAAATAAAATGAAGGAAAACACGAAGCCGCTTTACAAAAGAGATCGATCATACATATGCTGCTAAGTTGAGATACTTTGCTAAATAAATCTATTATTTATATACTTGAGTTTAAAATTTATTATCGAGGATTTTTAAGACAACATACGTTAAAACGTATCCACTTTAAACGCTTTTATTCCACAGGATTACTGATTTTTAATGGTAGTTTTACTCTAAGTGCTGGTGATGTTGGTGATGCTGATGGTATTGGTGGTGATACTTGGGTTTCTTTACTTCAGAATGTTATTCTTGAAGATGACGTCAAGTACGATCTATGTTTTAACTCGAGAGTCACGAAATAGTTTATGTCTGAGCAATTTCCTTTGCTGTCGAGTGACTCTCGCATAATTCTCTCACAACCTCTATATCCTTGTCATCTTTATCTGCACCGGATATCACGTATACAGGTTGTTTGTCGTACGCCAAGTAACGTTCATCGGTTTCCTCTGTTTTTGGTCTGCAATATCTTACTTTCATCTGCATTCAAATTTTTTATTTTCATTAATTTATAATTTATACTAGTAATTTAGGATGTATTTAATGTGTATTGAATGTGTATTTTCTGTTGAAGCTTCAGACGAAGTCTTCGGAAATAGCGCTAGCACATAGAAGTGAAGGAGAATAGTTTTTTTCCAACACCGAGCTCCGAGTATGGATCGAGTATGTATTGAGTATGTATTGAGTCTGTATTGAGTCTGTACTGAGTATGTATTGAGTCTGTACTGAGTATGTATTGAGTATGTATTGAGTCTGCATTTTCTATGTAAGCTTCAGATGAGGGTTTCTGAAATAGCTCTAGCACATAGAAGTAAAGAAAAAAAATTTCTCTAGGATTAGTCTAGGATTTCTCTGGGATTTGTCTAGAATTTGTCTAGGATTTCTCTAGGATTCAGAAAAGTCTTCTGATATAGCTCTAGCACATAGAAGTAAAGAAAAAAAATTTCTCTAGGATTTGTCTAGGATTTGTCTAGGATTTCTCTAGGAGTTGTCTAGGATTTCTCTAGGATTCAGAGAAGTCTTCTGAAATAGCTTTAGCATATAGAAATGAAGGTAAATCATTTTTTTCCCAACACCGAGCCCCGAGTATGGATCGAGTATGTATTGAGTCTATATTGAGTCTGTATTGAGTCTGTATTGAGTATGTATTGAGTATGTATTGAGTCTGTATTGAGTCTGTATTTTCTATGTAAGCTTCAGATGCGGGCTTCTGAAATAGCGCTAGCACATAGAATTGAAGGCTCAACCGCAGACAGATTTTTTTAAAAATTAATCACAGCCAAAACTTTTTAAAGTGAATCCTAAAAATTTTATCATTTTTTTTGTATCTTAATATTAAAAAAATTAGAAAAAATGAAAGCTACCAAATTTCGACGGTAATAAAGAATTAAAGTGCATGATTTTTTTTAAATATTTGAAAATTATTCACTCATAAAATTCAATAATTTATAGGACAGATGATAAAATTCGCACTAAATTTTAATAATAATAAAAATCCAAGAGTATTCAAGACTTGATTACTAATCAAAATTAAAACGTTTTGAATAATTTAATCAGCGGTTGCTATTAGTAATTAATAATGAAACTAGAATGATAAGCAATTTAATGGATGATAAAACAATTATTGTAATTGAGGTAATAATTCACAGAACTGACCTTTCTACGATAAATAACGAATAAAGTAATAAAACTGGTGATGATAATGGCACTTGTAGCGGCAAGAACAACCGTAGTAGTCTGATAAATTGGAGTTTCTGCGTCAGTGAATACTTCCCGTTGTTCAAGAGCCATTATCTTGTCCTCAGCCTCAAAAGATAAGGGCCGATGGATAAATCTTGAAGTGGTAGCATCGGCGATAGATCCGAGCAGTGCTAAGCTTCGGCTGCGAGTTAGCTCCTCGAGATGGAAAGCGACGTCAACTTTGTTGTCTCCTACTATTTCGAATCCAATTATCGCTGCGTCCAGGTCTAATTCAACTGCGATACCGTCTTTTATATTCGCGTTCAGATCACGCAGCAGGTCAGCTGTCGCCCTAGTAAAGCGATTCGTGTCCTCATTTACAAAGTGTCCGGGAAAACGCAGAGTTACTTCTACAGCCTCCACTGCTGTCATTACTGCAGAAAAAAACATTTTTTTTGCTATTATAAATCTCCATTCACTCCGAATAAATAAATTACAATTACGTGGAACTTTAACTTGTCCCGTTATTATTTGCAATCACTGACGTCAATAGTCAACAATAAATTTAAATAAATTTTAGCAGCTTAAAGTTTTATCTCTGCAAATATTTTAAAATTTATTTTATAAATAATTATGTTATGCCACTGAAATTTTTCATTTTAAAATATATTTCACATTTTTACGAGACATAAATGCACACTAATGATAGCTGATTTTACGTGGAATTTAATATACCCGAAGATTCAAACCGCGAGTCGAGTTATTTTATTTTCAACAATGAAATAAAAATTCATTTAAAAACTTTATTAAGCGTGAGCATAAAAATTATTCAGGTTAAATATAACATATTGTATTATATGTGAATTCATTATTTAAATTACTGTGCACTATGTATGCAGACATAAATTTTAGTAAATTATTCAGTTCCCTCAACTATAAAATGTATTTCTGCCCACGGAATAAATTAAATATACATATGTAATTTTCATCTCGTTAATGTGAATATACTTCAAATTAAGCGTTAAATTTTTAAAATTCAAGTCAAATATTAAATAACAAAAAATATAAATACTTACAGCACATTTGTGTGCCCTTGAAGAAGGGCTCGGAGCCAATAATTTGATTGCCGGCCTCGTCAACACACCAGCAAGTTTCCCCGGCGCATTGGGTTGGCTCAAATTTGCCTTCCTGGTCGCAAGTTGTGGGCACATGACCACGTTCCCTCATTGCTTCGCATCTCGTTATCAGAAGTTTTGGTATGGGTTTCTCTTCAACTCGTTCCTCTTCAATTTCTATTTTAACCAGGGAGTTTTCCATGTACGCAGCAATTTCTGGGTCTATTTCAATGAGAGAGCTTTTGCTTGCGCCTTTTCTTGCTTGTCTAAAGTTGCACTTGGGCTCTTCACCACGTACTAGAGATCCTTTTATCGGTACGCCCTTTCTGTCGACGCACCAGCAAACTCCCACGTGATCTAGACACTGAATGGGCTCCCAAGCCCCGGTGTCTGTATTGCAACGCGGCAGAAACACCGATTGCTTAAGCCGCTGAGAGTTTTTCAAATTACGCTCGCGTTGCAATTCGCAGGGTGTCAGAACAGGACATACGTCATCGCAAACAATTTTGCTGGAGAAATCATTGTGCCCAACAGAGCAACCAGATTTTATCCTGCATTCATTTAATTCTGGATCGAAGTACCATCGCTCAGTATCGTTCATTCGTCTGTTAGGTGGACACTCGATAAGTCTCGGAGGTTCGAAACAGACATCTCGAGGTTTAGGACAACAGACGGCGTATTCATCAAGCGGCGACAGCTCGCATTTGTGTGTAGTGGGGCAATGTTGACCATGTGGGCCGCAAAGAGCGGGAGATCCTTCTTGAGTTAGCAGTGGAGATCCATTGGGACACGGATTGTCTTTTTTCGGTAGACAGACGGGCACCGGTGGACAGGGCGGTGCACTGCAAGCCACCTCGACCATTCTACAAGCTTCGTTTTCTCCTCGGCAATTTACAGCTTTGCAGGGATCCCGACAAGCGCATCGAGGACATCCAGATGGATCTAAATCCAACCCGTCTGGACAATCGAGACGGCATTCAATTGACGGACATATTACTGGCTTATTGCATTTAGGTTGGGTACCATCTGGCACTCTAGTACCAGCAGCTTCTCTCCCTTCTTCATCTACACACCAGCAAGTGCCCAAGTGACACTGGACTGGCTCAAAGCTGCCTTTGTCATCGCAACGTGGAATGTAAATTCGTCTAGCCGGTTCACCGGACTCACGCGCCGCGTGTTCGGCAAGTGATCTCGCATGCTGACACCCTGTCGCGACTACCGGATCTACACATGCAGTTCCACAGCCAGTTGAACAGCATTTGCGGTCTCCGGTGCATTCTTGGTCGTTGCTGCAGTGAACTTCACAGCTGGATGAACTTGGAACCAAGTAAGGACACTGACCTTGCTTCACTGCCAAGCATGCAGGTACTTGAGGGCAATTTTGCCCTTCGCCACAATTAACATCAACCATTGAACAGATTTCACGCGGGCCACAGGCTACTCCTTGGCACGGATCACGACAGCGACACTGCTCACATCCAGCCTCATCAACTTCCCGGCCATACGTGCATTGCAAATCGCACTCTGGTGGTTCGCATGTCTTACTCAGTGCACGTACTTCATCACAGTCAACATCTGCTGTGCTAATATTTGTTCTCAGAGATACTCCTTGCTCATTTACGCAGTCACAACGTGAATCATGACACTGCAGTGACTTCCATGTCCCATCTGATGCGCACTTTGGGGGAGGTATCGCCAAAGACATCCCCTCTCGTGTCCCCTCCATGCGGTTATTGAAGTCTCGTAGGTACTCACACACTATAGAATTTATTTAGTAATATAATTAATTAATTAATTAAGGAAGTAAAATAAAACTTATTAGCAGACAGCAATTTAATTTTATAATTTACGTAAACTAACAAAAGAAAAAAGAAAGGAAATGTTTTTTGTTTGCGGAGTTGTGTGTCGGTAAATAACTTTTGATTACTCACTTGTTGGCGGAGTCGGGATGTTCAACATTGGACAGCAAACAGACTGCCCGGCTTCGGGGACTGCGGTACAAATATGACTCGAGGGACACGTGCTGTTTGTACCGGTACAAGTAACAGCATTTCCACCCTCATCACTTAATGGTGCTCCAGTTATACAAGGACTCTTGTACGACTTCTTTGGTCGGCATTCTGGTGTCGTGGGACAAAGAAAATCCGGACAACCGTTCTCACGATTTAATGTACACTCTTGATCATCCGGGCATGGGAATCTAAAAATGATTAATAAGCAAAAAAAAAAAAAAGATGTTATGTACCAATTTATTTTTTTTACTGTTGATAATAAATATGATTAATGTATTTTTAGATATAGTTTTGACATTTTATTATTTTTTTTTACGACCGGTTTTAGTTTCACGGCATCCAATACGACCTACTTTTTAGAATGACATTACATTATTAAAATTACAGGTTTGAGAAAAATAGTTTACTCGAAATAGAGTTCATAACATGGATTTAAATCAACTTTTAAAATAAAAAATACCGCTGAAAAAAAAATTACCTCCATTTTTTTTCAATTTTTTTTATATATTTTTTTATCAAAGTTTGCAAGTTTGATTTTATGTTGGGAAAAAAATCTCTGAAAAAAAAAATCGTCGAATTTTTTCCATTGACGAAATTCCGTAATTTAAATAAAAAAAAAGTATAGAAAAAAAAAAATTACCCTTCACATGGATTATCACATTCACAAGTAGAGCAGCCAGATTCATCAACTTTAAACCCATATTGACAGACTTGAGCGCAATGATATAGTGGGCAAGTAGAAGGTAATTTTCGTCCTTTAGATTTATTGATGACTTGATTACAATTAACACTCCCACCAGGTCCCATAGTGCCGGAGACTTTTTTGCCATCGGTGTCGACACACCAACACACCAACCCATTTCTCGAGCACTGTTTTGGCTCGTATCCACCAACATCAGTACACTGTGGGATGTACCCACGACCTTGCTTCTCAGAAACGCTGAGCATCTCGGCGAGCATCCGGTTCTTACGGCAAGCGCTGAGTCCAACAGGAAGTAAACAAACTCCGCCGCCGCAAGACTCGCTGGCACAGCACTTTTGTGGTCCAGAGCAGTCCAAGTCGTGCTGACACGGAGGTCCGCAGACAGCCGGTTCTTCCGGTGGACACTTTCCAGGTCGCTCCAAGTTGAGACTCGACGGACAACAGACTCCGTACTCTTGATTGTTCTCGACTAGGCACCGGTACATGGGTGGGCATGAGGGTTTGCCGAGTGAGTTACCGCAGAGAAAAGGCCTCGGCGAGTCGGTTATCTGGAGCGGCTCGCCTGCTGGACAAATTGTTGACAGCGATTTGGCTTTACGGCAGCTGGGTATCGGTGGACACGGCGGACGCGCACAAGAAGACTCAATCAGCTCACATGTTTGACCCGCTCCTGGACACGTCACGTTCCGACACGGGTCACGGCACTCACACTTTGGACACCCAGTGTCTTCGTCTATCTGTTGAATATTTTAAAGTTCGTTCTCTTTATTATTAAATTCAAGTTGAATTTATTTAACCGTATCTTTGATTTTATTTTTGAATAAAAGTTTTACTTGACTCGCTCCTCTCATGCAAAACTTTCAATAGAATTTTTAAAGTTAAAATTCAGTTTAATTTTAAAAATAAAATCTTTAATAAAAATTTCATATAAAATATTTAATATAAAGTTTAAATAAAATTATTTTAGCATGAAGAATTTTATAAAATCACTCGAATATCATTTAATATCAGATCGATTATCATAAAATTTATCTTAAATAAATATCTGTAACTCCGAACTATAGCCAATACTTATACTTGATTTCGAAAGTTTGCTTCCACTGAATAAAACTTTTAAATCGAAAAACAATAATTTGTAAGTAAGTGGTATTAAGTAATGGTGTTTTATAGATAAAGTCATGATAATAATAAGAAATGTCTTAACGATATTACTTTATATGCAAACTTAAATTTTTATTTAAAAATCTCTTCAAGACTTAAAGTAATATCAAAGAACCTTGCAATTATACTGCAGGTAATAGTGTGGCATGGAAGTGAATTTTAGTTTTGGCAGTAGACAAACACAGAGAAAGATAAAGAGAAAGAGCAAGAGGAAGAGCAAGAGGGAGAAAAAACTGCAGAGATGAAAGAGACAAAAGCATCATCAGGCAGTTTCCCAGCGCAGCATCATAATTATACGGTTTAATAATAAACTTTCGTCAATTACCCACCTCAAACCCAAGAGGACATAGCATACGGCAAGAGTGTGCTTGACACAGCCGTGGATTATTGCAATCAACGAACTCCCGTCCCGCAGATCTTGTTCCTGGCAATTCGCTTCCAAATTCATCAACGCACCAGCAATTTTTTTCCGTGGCTTCACACTGGACTCTCTCGAATTCACCGGTTACGTTATTGCACTGCGGAATAAATTGAGCAGGTCCACGTGTCCCCAGAGCACGTGACCGCCGGGTCGCCGCCAATGCCAGTTGCTCACATCCAGTTAATTCACTTGGAACGCATTTCAATCCGCACACCGTCTCGCAGCATTTTTCCATCGAGCTCGAACACTCGAAGCTGCTGGAACATGGGGCAGCGCGCGCTGGACATGTACTTTGTTCATCTAAACCAGGACAACGACCTGGAGATCTCAGCAGCGGTTCTAAAAAATTTCATAAATTATGGTTACTCTATCGATTATCGTTTCGTTAATTTTCTACCATTTGAAATGAATAAATTTTTTTTTGTCAGTAATAAATGTAAATATGTAACGAAAAGAGAGATCTAGATAGTGTTTGTACAGGGAAATCGCTAAAATAACTACGAGTCAAGTTAACGGTTTCTCGCATCCTACTGCCACACTTATCACACGCCCGGCTTCGGGCTTTATCCAACATTATATATAGATCTATATATACATATATATATATATATATATTTTTATTGTAAACCGCGCCTCTGTACCATTTTATTCTTTCGGCTCCATTTATTACTCCGCTATTCAATTATCCACAGTACAATATAATTTCATAAAAAAATATATATATATATTTATCTATAACTATTATCATTATTATGATCCTTTATTTATTACATATAATTCACGTTAAATAAAGTAAAGAATGCTATTAAAAGTTTTCATACTTTATAGCATTTATCAACAGAATCTTATAAAAGTTTAGTTTATAAAAGCTACCATCAGATTAACGAAAAAATAATGGAGAAGCTATATCTTTTATTTTTTTTATGAGAGCAAGTATTATATTAATGTTTTCGAGTTTATTTCATGAAATTGTATGAGACAAGGTGGGAGGTTTTATTATATGTGGTGTATATTTATGATAAGTTATGAGTGCCAGCATAAAACATTATTTTGTTAATCCAGGAAGGTTTTTTTCTTTATTTGGAACTTCATCAGACTTACAACTCGGAGGATCGTGTTTTGAATCGACCTATTCAGGCTAATGTTTTTTTGACAACTGACCTAGATTTTAAGTTTTAAAAAGTTGCACATTAAGTTAATGTTTTATGCGTAAGATAAAAAAAAGTCTTGTTTGATAAAAAATAAAGTGTCTTAAAAGTATTTTTATTTATTTATTTTATTTTTAAGTGTATTGAAAGTCGATAGACATATGGAATATTGGAGCGCGTTGACAATTTTCCTTACGGCGCAATCTATAAATGCAAGTTTATAAATTTTATTTTAGTCAATTGAGCGAAATAAAAATTTAAAAAGCAACAAGAGAGATAAGAAATGTAAAAGCATTTTTTAAAATTTTTTTATTTTCATTTGATCGATCAAAAGCTTGAATATATTTTTTATTTACTTGCCTTTAAACTATTTTTATATTTTATTTTATCTCACTGTGGCCCTCTTCAGACAATGAAAACTTTTCCAAAAGCTTATTTTATATACTAGATAAATATATAAAATAATTCGAGAAGTTTTAAGTCAATAATAATAATAAATTGATCTTCTTAAAAGGTTCCAATTATAACTCGTTATCGCTTTGATAATTTTATTATTATTATTATTATTTTTAGTATCAAACGACTGGACAAATTGTCAAAGGGAGAGATGAGTCTCATCTTTCGAGATGTTTACATCCCTCTTATAAAGAACTTGAAAGGCAATAAAAAAAAAGTTTACAGAAAGTAGAAAAGAAGAAGAAATTGGTGAGGGTGGGAGGAAGAAGTATAAGGGAGGAAGCAAAGCCTAAAATACAGTGATAAGGAAAGAAATATTCGTTAAGCTGCAAGTTCGACGGTATAGTTTCTGATTTTAATTTCGAACGAGCGCACGTACTAATTGGCTCAGGGAACCTTCTGAACCAGCCTCAAAGCTTCACTTCTATAACCCGCCTCTCTACCACCATCAACTACCACCAACACCCTCCATTTCTCTCTTTACTTTATAAATATATACATATATAGACATAGATATACAGTATGTAGAGCAGAAATTCTCTAGACTTGATATAGACCAGAGTTTTCAGTACTCGGTAGTCCCTCTTCCCTTTCTCTCCCACTTTTACATTCTGCGTTTATATATTCGTTGAGTATGAATCTTTATGAAAGAAAAAACTAAACAAAGAAGAACAAACCACCAGAGAAATGTTTCAAAAGATTACTAAAAACCCACTACCCGGCAGCACCACCAGCACTCTCCCTTCATAAAAATTCACCGTTTTATTATTTTTTTTACTCTCAACTTACTACTTGTAATCATTTATGTCTTTCATTCAGTACGTCAATTTTTTTTTATTTTTCACTGCAGTTACGCGATTCGAGAGCTTTCATTTAATGTTTTATTACGCCCCTTCTTTTTGTTTCAATAACTTTTTATTTTTTTTTTTTTCACTAATTCTCATATCTCATTCCGTCTCTCCCCGATTTTTTCAAGTCGCCAGTTCAATGTAAAAAAATTTTTACATATATTTCTTTACTTCGCTTTTGTGGCTCGCTACTAGTTTAA
This sequence comes from Microplitis demolitor, assembly GCF_026212275.2. NCBI lineage: Eukaryota > Metazoa > Arthropoda > Insecta > Hymenoptera > Braconidae > Microplitis > Microplitis demolitor. Next base: position 18,057,126 of record NC_068552.1, read on the forward strand.
TTGGCAAAAAAAATCCACCCCTTTTTATTCAGAAAATTAAAATTATAAATTCAGTTATTTCCGCTTTCCGTTATTTCAGGAGTTGATTAAACTACTCTGGTTAAATATTTAATTAGATTTGTTCAATTATAATTACAATTATAAATAACTTTACTAATAAACTTATAATTGTCATATTCATATATATTTATATTTTTAATTCTGATTTTTTCCAAATGATAAATTATAAAAGTCAAAAATATTTTTATTTTATCATATTAAAATATTTATCAATGGGTTTTTTCAAGATAATTTTTTTTTTCTACTTGAAAAAAAAAGTCATGTCTTTGAGACTTGAAGATCAAAAGTTTAAATTTTTCTGCATATAAGATATATCATATTATTATTATTAACCATTGAAAAAGATTTTCATCTAAAAAATCCTTGAATATTTAAATTACTTGGATAAATATGAACTTTATATTATTCTGATTGACTTCCACATGGATAATATAATAAATTTAATACCATCGAAACTTGAGAAATAATATTTTATCAAAATGAATATGAAATAAACTTCACTCCGTATATAAATATATAGATATACATATATTATAAGTATATTACCATATAATAACTATCAAAAACCCTCTTAAGGATTTAAATCGGATTAAACTCATATAGGAAAATACTCCTTTTTCTTGGATAACACCCTAATTATCTCCGGCGCTGTGGATTTTGCTTAAAATAATAATGATATATAATTAAAGTAAAAAAAAGTAAATCCCAAAAATAAATTTATGCATTTAATATTTTTAATTAAGTAGATTATTAAGTTTTTCCGTGCGTTGATCCATGCAGACAAAGTGGAATATAAGGGAGGAAGGACTGGAGAAGATAAAAAAAGTACTTGATTAAATTTTTAAAAATTCAACCCTCGAACACGTGCGGCGATAGTTCGTTAGTTCTCTTGAATAATAATTATTGCTTGGGGCTATTTTTTCTTTTATTATTTTAGAATTTCAGCTGATTATTTAATCTAATAGAATATTGTAATGTAATAAAATTTTACCTGTGTCGATCGATAACGAGGTCGTGATAGTGTCGAGGAAGAGGAGCGTGAGGACGGATGTCGCCCAAAGCGACTTGCCGCTTCTCCAGAAATCGCAGCGCATCATCAGCGCATCAAATTGATGTTATTTATTTATATCTTTCTTGCAGCACCTGCAACACAATTATTATTATTATTATTATTATTATTATTATTATTATTATCATTACATTGTAAAAATACGGGAGTAATTCGGAGTAATTAAGGATTTTATTTCAATTTAAATTTACTCCATCACTCAGAATTCTGGAGTTTTTAAAAAAATCACTTGGCATAAGAAATAAATCGGAAGTTTTTTTTTCAGATGAGTAATTTCAGGATCTGGATTTTATTTAAATTCAAATTTTATATGATTCGGAGTCTTGACATTGAAATAAACTCCGGAGTAAATATCACTCCAAGGGGATTAAACAAGTAAACAGTAGCTCCGTATTTAATCTGCACCGCAAATTTTTCTATATAAGCTCTTTAATTATTCATATTTATGTATATCCATCTCAGGACTTTAATTTTTAATCTATTATAATTGAAATTATTAATATCAGGGAAAGTATAGACAATTTCGCTTCACGTCCATCTTTAATTTAATAAATGTCATTTTAATTATTTGAAGGGACGTCTGATAAATTTCCGAATCCACACACGACTCGACAGTCTGACGTACATATTTAATTAAATATATTTTGTGTAGGATACTTTTAAAAAAAGTATTAAAAATTTTATTTAATTAAAAAATCACTTCCTGAGCGATATTGATGAAAAATTAGGTTACTTAAAAAATAATTTATATTTATTTTTGTGACTATCGAAAAAAGTTAAATAATCTAATGATAAATCAATACCAGGGTAAAAATAAATTTTAATTCCATCAACTGATATGTCGATTTACGGTAATAGCTAAAATTTTGTGACATAATTTGAATGAAAACTTGAATTATTATTTTTTAAATTATTATTAACGAGTAGAGATAAAGAAATTGATAAAAAAAGTGAAGAAAAAAATTATGGGATTTTTTTTTTTAAACTTTTCCTTGATCTGTAAAATCGTTTTCTTTTCAAAACTTTTTAATCAACAATGGAAATAAAAAAATAAGTATTTAATTAAATTAAAACTTTATACTATCGTTACTACTGGCCAGTAACGAGATTTTAAAAATAAAAAAATTTGTGTCCGTATACTGAAAAAAATTGTGAGTCAATTCGGATTTTATTTAAATCCGCATCCACTCAAATTCAAAATTTTATCATTTAAAAAAAATTCCCCTTTGAGGTAAATTTTACTCCGAGGATTAAATAGACAGACAGTCATCCGCTGATTTAATCCGCGTTCATTCCGCAGATTTTTTACTGTACATATGTATATATAAAGTAAAAATTTTTTTGTTAATTTTTTTTCAGTATTTGTCTTATTTGAAGATCTAAATGAATTTCTTATGTACTCAAACGACACGACGGAGTAATTAATTAGTAGCTTCTATGGGTATCCAGTAGTGATGGCACAGAGTTAAATGTAAGTAAGAGAACAGATGGAAATGCGAGTCTTTGAGAATTTTAGTGAGTAGACAAGTGCATACTTAAATGTTTTAGTAGTTGAGTAATTTCAATTATCATAAAACAAGTTGATAAAAATACAAATGGAGTAGGTATATATATATGTATAATTTAAGATAGAGATAAAGATAAAGAGTTTGGAGAATAAGATGGGCAGATAGTAAGATAGTTTAAATGCATAAGAGCAAGGATGGGAGCCGGAAATGAAAGATATGTAAAATGGTAAAGCAGAAGTCGTTATACTATACGAATATTTAAAATTCTAACTCCCGCATGTACTTTCTCTGTCTCTCTTTACTTCTCTCTTCACTCTTCTTGAGTAGAATCGCGTTATTCATGAGACGAGTAGACCGGAAGAAGCCTTCTCGATTGTTGAAACTGCCGTTTTTCATCTTTTCCCTTTACTATAAATTTTTATTTATTTTTTTACTTCACCCGCATTTCCTCCTCGCGCTTACTTCTGTTTTTCTTTTTATTTTATTTCCTTTTTTTTCTAAATTTACTCTTTTGGGCCCGAGGCGACCGCTTCAAGCGCAAAACCTTTTTACACGTACGCAAATATCCCACTCTACTCAGTGCTTCACACTGTGTGTAACTTGGAATAAAAAAATTTATTCTCTCCCTTTCAACTCTCTTGACACAAAAAAAAAAAAAAAAAAGATTAAAAAATATACTGTATAAAGGGTAAGTAAAGTTTAAAATTACACAGAAATACTCTGTTAACTTTTTTTTTTTTTTTTTTTTTTTTTTAAATAATAAACTCAGTCTCTGTTGTCTAAAAAAAATCGACCCTGTCTATTATTGATTAATTATATTTTTAATTTTAACTCTTTTAAAAGATTTACTCACATGAATAAGCGATGAGTTATTATTCTCAGATTCATCATTTAAATTTTTAAAAATATCCCGCTCTTTAAGAAGGAAATCAGTTTCCTATTTTAAGCTTTACAGGAAATTACCTAACAATAAATATATCACGAGCAATTATTGATTTAAATGAAAGAGGTCACAAATAAACGATTTCAGCATAAAGTGCCAATTAATAATTAAAAAAACAAAATGCAAAACTCAATTACGAATTAACGACTTGTTAAAACCGTAATTTATTATTTAACTGTTGGAATAGTATATTTATTTGGAAATTTATTCCATGTTAAAACAGTAGGATTCAGTAAAAAAATTAAATATTTATAATCCCATTATTTTTTATCAACTTGGAGCCCTGGAAATCATTAAAAGTAAATCAGTTTAATTAATTAACAAATTTCTGAATAAAATACTTTGTAAAAGTATTGATTGTTTTAATTGACCGGATAGTCGATTTTGAATTTTTAAAAAATAAAACTCGTGAGATGGAAGCAGCAGAAAATAAAATGGACAAATATTTAATGATTATACTTATTATTACTCAAGTTTAAAATAAGGCAGGTAACAACTGTAACCACGAGACCAACCAGTGAAAGATGAAATATTAAAATATATATATATATATATTTATATATATATATATATATATATGCGTGTATTTCATAAAATATAATACATATAATTTCTTAGCGAGCTCATTATTATTCGAAAGGATAATCTGCCTCACGATGAACCAGGACATAAATAATTCACTGGTGTTTAATGTTTTAAAGCGCAAGACCTCAGAATATTGGTGTATTCATAGACACGTAGACTGATAAAATTTTAAAGAAAATATGTACACAACCCGAGAAGAGGTCACAGAAGTTACAAAAAAAAAAAAAAAAAAAAAAAAAAAAAAAAAAAAATAAAAACCCGAGGATCTAAAATAGTTTGGGCACCAGATAAGAGAGAGAGAGACCGTGTTGTCTCTTGACATTTGCGATCGATATATCCGCAAGCATTTTATTTTTCTCTTCCGTCTTGAAACGCCAACTTGAGACACGTCAATTTCTCAGCAGAGCTTTTTATTTTATTTTTTAAACCCTCTTCCTTACTTACTTTCCGTTTCGGTCTCTTATTCATCTTCTCTACCAACAGCTTCTTCATCTTCTTCTCCGTTTACTTTATACATCTCTTGACTATTGGACCTTCCATCACCTTGTTATACAGTCTGACGGATTATTTTATTTTTTTAACCCATATTATTAGATCTCTCCTTTTTTTCATTAGCTTTTCTTTCTTCTTATTCCACCGTTCACTTTTTTAATTTAATTTAAATTATTTATTCAAATTTTAAAACCCTGTCGCTCCAGTGTCTGCTCCATAATTATTATTATTAGTATTAATTTTCAGATTAGATAAATTAGATTGAGCAGTAGATGGGCGGAATAATACACGGAAGCCAAAGTTGTTGTGTTTGTACAAAGTTGTATTGACTTGACTGTATAATATCACACACCTTTGGCTTCGCGTGGGTGTGTGATGTGTGTGATATGCGGTATTAGATCTCAGCAGTACTATCTCAACTCTTTGGTGTAGGTGGAGTGTGATAGAGCGATGAACGCAGCGGCTGTGACAGTCGTTCACCAGCACGACCCCCAACACAAACTGAACCTCGTGCTATGCTATACCGGTCTGTGTCGGGATCTAGCCGGATGGGATAGTATTTTATATGACGCTATGTATCACACGCAATGTTTTATTTGTATCACATATATGTGTACTATTGTAGACTGGGGTCGTGTGTATCTGTATCGGATCATGTGTCGGTCGGTATGATGTATCACACACATGAGTGAACACTGCAAGCCGACTAACACCGGATGTAGGTCAGCGTGCTGATGGTGTGCTGGTGTTCCTTCCGGGTCGGCCAATCAACCGACAACTTTCTATTATTATTGTCGGTGATGAGTTCGCATAACTATACATAGTAACGTTGTTCTTTTTATTCACTTTGCCGCGCTGTGATATGAATTTTTTTTTTTTTTTATGGAAAATAATATTGCAGTTAAATTTTTTTTTTTATTTTTTTTTTTACTATACCGTAGCAATATTTATCTTGCGTAATTTCGTTTTGCTCTTGATAAATATTGGAGCTGCGTTGAGAATTTTTTTTTTTTTTTTTTTGCATTTAAAAACTAATTTATTCATGTAAAGGAGTAATATGCTTGCGTACAATTTGTTTAATTATTTAAAAAATATTCAAAAAGACTGCTTAAACTTTTTTTTTATCTCCAAACTTTTTATTGAGATTTATTTTCTATTCACTTAGTATACTTTCAAGAGTAAGTAATAAAGTTTTATGGATGTATGAAAATAAAATTAAAAAATGTTTCTTGCAAAAAAAAAAAAAAAAATAAAAAATAAAAAATAAAAAGAAAATGGATAAATTTATGTTTTGATAAATGAAGTCGATATTTTTGAAATATTATTTTCTAGCTGTATAGACATATATTTATATCGGAGTCGGGAGCGCGATGGAGGCACGTGTTGCGATACAGACCATATTTCATTCGGCGAAACGCGAAATAAAAAACCCAGTAACTAACACAATTAAAAAAAAAAAAAAGTAAAAAAAGTGTAACAATGTCGTAGAAAAGGAGTGTGAAATCGTTGACATAAAAGCTCCAGCATCGCTGATCCAACTATGCCTTTTTTCCTGCTCTCGGTACATTTCTCTTTGTTGTTTCATTCTCATCCTATCACTGATACATGTTATTTATTTGTTTTTATTCTGCACTACCGTATTTACGTTTTACTTTTATTGTCTCGTACGTGATGTGATGTGCGATGCAGCTGGCTTTACCTCTGCGGTACTCATCTCGCGTGTCCAGTTTAGTTTTAGTCCTCAGAAGTGAAAAGCATCGCCGCAACATAACACACAACAGTGGCAGGCCATTGTCTACTCGGGCACTACAATAGCCTGTCCAAGAGCGTGACTGTCGAACTAAAGAAGTATATACATATATATATATATATATATATATTCCCCGTTATGTTACGTCCTTACGGTACGGATCGTAAAACTTTGACCTCGAGATTACCTCAGGATATCTTTCCTGGCACTTTGCGAATACTATTATACTATTACGATTATTATTATTATTATTACTATTATATAGTATTACTCTGACTATTGTCACTACCACCAGCTGCGAAAGCTCTACTATATAAATATATATATAGATATATATAGACACATATGTATACAACAGCCATTTTCTCATCTCTCTTTTCTTCTTTACCTCATGACAATTTAAAGTTATTTTATTTTATACTGCAAATAGAACTACGAAATTGAGGATGTATATATGTATATATATATGTACATAAATCATAAAAATGAAATGTCAGTGTAACGAGTTTTTATGATAATGAAATATTTTTATTATAATTTAAAAAATGTTTTTTTTTTTTTATGCAAATAAAAATAATTGAATTTAAAATAAAATATGGAATTTGTGTACTTGAATAGTAATTGACTTGACTCGATTTAGTTTTGTTTGATACAATAATTAAGCAGGGTTTATTTTAAAATAAAATCAATATGTTGTCAATTATTTAAATATCAAGAGACTGGAATTATAAATCAATCACTGGCTCGGAGCGTTTATTAATATTTGGTTGTTCAATTTTATGGGAATAACAAAAAATTTTGATAAGTTAATAAGTTTAATTGGCTGTTAATTAAAGCCTTTGATGAATTAAAAAATGATATATTTATTTTATCAATTCACGTTTTATATCAAATTTATTTGAAAACTTTTTTTTTAAAAAAAGTCTCACCTGAGTAATTAAATTAAAAAATAGAGATATGAGTCGCCCGAACTATTTGAATAATAAAATTTAACTGAGAACATGAATTTCATCTAAAAAGTGCTCAATAGTTCAATAGGTAAAAAGTTTTTCCATTCTGTCAATTTAGTAAAATTTACAAAATTAAAACAATGAACCGTATGAAGAATTTTATTGAATAATTAATAAGAAATCTGTCATGTCAATGCAATAGAGTATAATTAAATTATTAACTGTCAGACAGTATAATTAGATTTGATAGGAGTAATTAATAATAAATAACGCGAGGAGAGCAACGTCCTGAGTAAAAACAAAATTATGTAATAAGTGAGTAAACCGATAGGTCACCAAACCCCCATGGGTTAAATAACTTGTCCATCGGAGTAAATTGTATTAGCAAAACTTAGTTTGGTGTATAAGTTGTCTTGTGTGGATTACCGCCAGGTTAACGAGAGAGTGAGCAAGAGGATAAGGGACAAATCTAGCTCACAACTTCCATATCCTATATATAACTCCCCTACTGCACAGTGTACACTGAACTGAACTCTACTTTGTGTACACCAGCCCAGGTAATATCGTTTCTCTGTGTCGTTGGGCTTTGAATTTATTGGACAGTAAATAGACTTCTATTCACATTGGAAAAGAGAGTTTGGTGAGTCGAGTGGATTGATGGTCACATTGCGGTTTTAAGCTGATAGATATTTTATGTAAATAAATATATATTAACATATATATTGCCTATATATGTATTTACATTGATTATTGGTTAAATAGACACGGTATTTAGGTAATGGATGTTTTTAGCTAATTAATTGGCGGTTTTAATGAAAACACGAGAAATTTAATTGCTAATTTTTTTTTTCCTCATTTACTTTCTCTTGAATTATTTTCTATAAATTTTCCGTAACTTCTAAGCTCTTTATTTTATTTGGATTCGAGTGAAATTTTTTTCGGAAAATTGTGGTCTGACTGATGCGATATTTACTGAAAATTTATCGCTAAATGTATAAAAAATTGTAATTGTAAGTAAACTGAAACTCGTATCACTCAACATAATGACAGATTTGTTTATTTTTGACATTTCATGAAAAATTTATCTTCACTTATATTTAAATATGAAGTGGGAGAAGTTTCTTATAGAAAAATTTTCTCGAAAAAAAAAAAAAATTGCCGCTGAAACTGGTATTGAATTAAAAAATGATTGTCGGTCAATTTTTCGCCGATTAATTGACGTCAATTGTCTGACAATTCCTTTGCCTTTCATCACTAGTTCTGACCATTTTTAATTGAGTGTAAAATTGAAAATAGTTAATTTTTTAAATAAAAAATTACTTATTTTGACTTTGAAATGTTTGAATATAAATAAATTTATAAAGAGGAGATACGAACTGCTAGAGAAATTTTAGTTTTTCCATGAGTTCATGTGGATCAGGCTCACATGATTTTTTTTTTTTTTGATGGAGGTTGTAATGACGTTAAGAGAAATGAGGTCGAATTAATAAAACTGTGAGACAATGATTGAATTAATATGAGATTTGTCGGCGGAAATGTAAAACAAGATAATAATAATAATAAGAAAAGGAGTGAATTAATTATCTCCGGTATTATTTTCTCAGTACACTTATCTGGTAGATCCTCGACACGAGTTTCGTTGGAGTTTCTACTTGATTTTAGTAGAAGTATCACGGTTTATAGTCGTGTGCAACAGTAAGTCACGTATAAGATTTTAAACCGCGCGAGTGAGGTTGCGGGAAAATAGAAGAATAGAATTGGAAGTAGCTAGTGGTGGTGGTTGTGGTGAAGATGAAGAAGAACAAGAAGAATAAGAAGGAAGGGTGGCGGGATGTCATTCAAGACGAATACAAAGTACCGTCACTTGGGGTCTTCCCATGGGAGAAACAAAAGAGATGACGTGGTTCCCATTTCCGTCAGAATCGACTTCGACGCCTCGTTACCGATTTTACCACTTCTACTATTCTCTGATGTCACATCTTTATCACGATTTAAAATTTTCCGAGAACAAAAGGAAAGCTGATTTATTACGGCTTATAAATTTATTACATGACAAAAAACTTTTAACATAAAATAAAAAAAATTGACTTTTTTTTATTTATTGTACTTTCAATTACTTTTTTTTTATTATTTTACCCTCCCAAACTGAAAGCCTCTAACTCTTCAGCCTCTGGGACGAATTCCCATTTATAATTTTTTGCAAAAAAAAAATTGATTTTTTTAATTAAAAAAAAAAAACTACATTTTTTATTTATAACTCTACGTTTAAATTAGATTATTATTTTATCGTAAAAAAAAATATTTTTTAAAACTTTTTCATTCAACTGTCAATTATAATTTATTCAGAATAAACTCGACTAAAAAAAATAAAGTAAAAATGTTTATAATAATATTTACGTCCTACAAAAGCAATATTTATTTTTGCATATGAAAACTGTCATATGAAATATCGCGGGAATAAATTAATACCCTTTGAATGAAAACCCTTTAATTTATCAGCATCCTGCAGCGGAATTCAATTTATCTAATAATAATAATAATAATAATAATAATAATTATTATTATTATTATTATTATTATTATTATAAATATTATGATAATTATTTTGAAATGAAATTTAATAACTAAATAGTCTGTTAATTAATTTCTCTTTGAGCACTCAATCGACGGGCATAATAATTAAAAAGAAAAAGTTCCAAGCTCTCCATCATGTGTATCGCGTATATTATTATCTACATACATATGCACATATGTGTGTGTGGGACTAAACCATAATAAAGACTTTACTCCAGAAATTCTCTCTATTTATGTACACACATGAGTGTGCGATGACATGGAATATTCTCGACTGGTGAATACACGACAAGATATTTATTAAACATAAATGAAACTATACCCATGAGTTTATTTTAAATCAGCACATGTCCCGTGAAATCTCCTGACTAGCTTTTACCTACAGTAACATACTGTGTCGTCGAACTTTCTCGCCGCGTGGATTCAATTGTTCATGCAAAGTACCTGTCGATATTCTGTCAAACTCGAGCAGTCGATTCAAACAGAAATCAATCGGCATTGTTAAATATTAATCCAACTAACGACAATGAATAATAATAAATAATATATGATAAATATTATACATATATATATATATAAATATTATCTCGATAACAAATCCGCGCTCCAAAAAAATTAACATCAGACTTACCAAGTTTTTTAAAAAATCCAAAATAAAACTCACGGTTAATAAAAAATTTTGTAATTAATTATGAAATTTAACGGGTGATTATAATCAAATAATGTTGTTGGTATATTGTAATTATCAGCACACGTTTGAGATAACAGTGATCAAAGTAAAACGGTAATAAGCACGTCAAGTGTGTGGTATGTCTATATGTCGAACGGTTCAGAACGATGTCGGAGAATAGACTGACTTGGGTACGGTATATTCCGCCGACTAAACTTGTGCACGAGTTGGTATGAAAGCGGGAGCATCGTCGATGCGGCGCGGTAGTAAACCCGCTCACGCGCCCGATGACCCCCTTCTTTTTGAACCTCATCATCATCATCATCTTCTTCTTCTTCTTCTTCTGGATATTTTGGTTACTCTTTTTTTTACATGATACATGTATAAAAAATTTTATTTTCCCATACTGAAATTCTGTCTCGCTCATCCGTGTCTGGTGATATCCTTACCGAGGGTTCTGGATTTAGTTGCTCGTTTGGGGTTTGGCTTCAGCTCGGGCTTGGGAATGAGAATGGTTCGGGTTTGGGCTACAGCCCGCTGGGAGAATAAGGAAGAGCGGATGGGATGTAGGGCCACACGCGATTTCACGTTCGATTAAAGTTCCTGGTGCATCTGAGCATTCAAGTTAAGGCAGTGGAGATACCGAGGGTCGTTTTACACATACGTCGGATCTTATCTGTATGTAAACTCCTGGGTGGTGGTGGTGTTGGAGAATGGAGTATCAAAGAAGTGTACGTGCGGATACCGAGCAATACGGAGTGCGAGGACCTCGTGAATCCATGAGGGAACCTTTTGGCATTCCCTCTGCGGTACAGTGTAATGCGACTGGACCACTGTAGTCAGTAAAAAAAAATTAAAAAGACTAATGTCCATCTTCCCAACCGTATTTTTCACTGGGATTTTTTCTCGCTTCAGAGAATTTATGATAGCTTTTGTACTTTTATGTCTTGTTCTTTAGGATCGCTGAGTTTAATTGCACGGAACAATTTTATTTTTATTTATATTTATATATATATATATTTTTTTTTTTTTGTACTTTTTCTTTAAATAAAAGTTGTAGTTGTGAAAATGAGTGGTTCTTTGGCTAAGAAAAAGTTTAAAACTTGTAAACTTTAGGTTCTGTTTAAGAAATTTTTTTTTTTCATTTCACTTAAAATTTTCTTTAATTATTTTTATTTCATAATAAGCCAATTAATTTTTCTTATTTATTAGTTATGATAATTTAAAAAGTTTAAAGCAATAAAAAAATAATTCAAAAAATATGTTGGCATAATTTTTCACTTTTTTTCCCTAAACCCATAAGTTTTTAGGGAGTTGTTAACATTTTAAAAAAATAAATAAACAGGGGTTTTGATAGTCCATGAACGTGTTAAATTTTATGTTTTTTTATAATTTATTGTATTTTATATAATATTTTCCAAGGGTATAAAGTGGTATGGGAAGCGATAAAAATGCGCGGTTTAAATTCTTAGCGGGGTTACGGGCTCTGAGGACTAGTACACAAGCTGTTGTGAGCACCGAGAAGAGAACCGAGTACGAGGCGATAATGTACAAAGCTAAGGTGGAGTTTAAACAGAGAAGAGGGAATGTAAGTGTATTAAGAAGGTGGTAAAGTGAATAGCGGCGTATATTAACGCGAGTGCGGTTAACGTTGGATAATCGCATAGCAGAGGTAAGGCCGAGGTTTAAACTACCAGAGGCCCTAGTGACCGACATTCCCATTACCATTTCTTCCTGATCCTCCTTCTGAGCTCTACTCACCGGATGCTCTACTAGACGGCTTTATAAATGCGGTCTCAAGGAGAAAGGAACAGCGACTGGATACTTACATATTTTTTATATTATACATATATGTATTATTATTATTATTAATTTGAATAAGCGACATTGTACTATACTTTATACCACGCGGTATTTTTTTCTTTTGTGTTGAATCGACTATGACGTTTTTATTTTTTTTTTTTTCACATTCTAGGTCAGTGAAATTTTTCAATCGATTAGATTATACACATATGTGTCTGTTTTGTATTTATGTATAAATAGAAAATGGATTTAAAGTAAATAGAAAAAAAAAAAAAAGATATATAAGCGTCAATAACACAAGACATATGAAATTGTATAAGCAAAGTTGGCCCGGAGATACGTTTGTGGATTGTGAGATCAGTTTTGCAGATGAACATACCTTTGAAATGTGAAAAGACTGTCGGAGAAAAGGCTGAAAGAGGACGAAATTGAAATTCAATATTCACTGGCTCAAGTCTATTCACTATTACACAATAAGCTTTAAATCAATTGTGTTATTGTTGTTATTATTTATACTTTTATCAGTAAACCAATTTCTTATTATTGTCAAATAAGTTATTAGTAGATATGAGATTACTATTTTTTTTTTTTTTTTTTTTACTCCTGGTATTCAATAGTTTATTACCAACAAGACGAGCAGATTTAGATTGTTACTCAGAACCAAATTCGAATAAAAGAAGAAGATGCTGTAAATTTGTAAAGGGCAATAAATTTCCATAAGTATTTTAAAAACAAAATTTAGGAGCAATTTTTCACAGTAAAAATGCAATAAATTAAATTATTCTTTATATTATCACCGTTGAAGTTGCCTTAACTTTCAAGAAGTCACACAATTCACGTGAATTTTGTATCTACGAGGGCATTGTCTAAGTACTAGCTCTTCTTGGCTTCCCAAGGGAAGTGATGAAAAATTCGCAACACCTGTCCTTCCTACATTTTTATTTCACATCCGGACAGTCTTGAATAAAATAAGAGCGACAGTGCAATGAAGAAAATAATAAACGAATAAAATAAAAAAAAACAATGAAAAAAAAAAGATATATATACATATATGTATATATATTTTGACATAAAGAAAGAGTAGAATGGTACGGGAATGGAAATTCGCCAGCCTTCATAAATATCTGAGCACATCCATTTTGTCCAAAAGACCAAAACACCCATAAATTTTTCATGATTTTTTATTTTATTTGCGGAAACAGTATGGACAATTTACGAACTTCCGGTCCGTAGGCTGATGCCAAAATTGTCGGCGTATTAGTAAGCTACGAGGTAAGCATACAATCACCTTTATGCCGAGGGATTGTACCAATACAACATACAGCCAAATTCTCTCATTCTCATGTTTGCTCTCTTTCTCTCTCCCTCATTCACTCACTCACTCACTCACTCACTATGTCCCCTAACAGCTTGGATCGATAAACTATTCTCCGTAATTTAGTTACGGCAATGTACGCGAGATAGAGGGAACAGAAGGAAGTGGAGGAGGAAGAGGAGAAAGAGGAAGAGTTGGCAGGCAAGCGGGGGCGTAAAGAGCCGAGTGGAGCCTGATGGTTAGGAGTAGGAAAACGGAATTACCGTTAATTGCAATCACGGAGGAGGACACGAAGGTCTCATACTATCTGCCATCTCTCTTCATCACACCCTTCGGTGTAATATACATGTAGGTTAGATTGGTAGCAGACCCCCGGTTGTTGTGTACACACACCTATACCTCCACCTATACCTATACCTATACCTATACCTATTCCAACATAAATTTCTATATCTATGTCTCTATAGCACAAGAGCCAGAGCATATAGAAAATTTCACGGTTGCCAGAACGACCTGGCCAAGTCAACGATGTCTGCGGCACAACCGGAAGACCAGCACATTGGCCCCGGAAGCCAAAAGTTCGGCACCGTTGCGTCCCAATATTCTGCTGCATTGCCAGATGTGCCTGAAGCCATCGTACCCTTTTGATGGGAGATGCGAGATGCGATATGTGATATATATAACGAAAACTAATACCCATCCTCGGTCAGGATACGCAACTTTTTAATATCCTTTGTTTACGATATCAACTCTCGGGAAAGTTAGTCGAGAGTATTATATTAAATTTTGCTTACCCGCGAGATATTCACAGTCTGATGGAGTCTATTTGATCATCGGGAGCTCGGGAATAATCTATTTGATTGAGTGCAGACAGAGATCTCCGGCGAGAATAGTCATCAGTTTCCATCGTCGTCAGGAAGTTGATGTCATGTTGTTACACATCCTCTGTGGATATAGGATATAGATTTACGTTTTGATCAAGTATTTGGGTGAGGATAAGCTGCTACTAACCGGTTTATGTGATGGCTATTTATCATTCAAGGTCAGCTGACGTCATTATATTCAGATTGAGGTAGATGCACCCGGAGCCGTGCTGGATTATTACAACTTATTGGCTGGTACCTTCTCACATACGTACTGAGTTATTGTAGAAAGTAGTAGCGAAGAAAGTCAACATACAGAATTACCGTTGGGTTTTTGAGGTCGGCTACTTGATATTTTTTTTTAAAACTTCCCAAGACGTCATTGCAGTCGTCATCTCTCTCAATATTCTCTATAGATATTTCATGTTTTTGCACTCTTGTTAAACTAAAAATATTTTAAATTTATGAGTTTTGTTTTATTTATTAACAAAAGCATCTGTCCGTGACGTTGCTCGCGTGTTCTCTATAAATTTATTCATTTTGTTTACTATTTTAGTTAAATAATTTTTCTATGAAATAAAATTTTTTTAAAATCTATAGAAAAGTTATGAGCTTTAATGTAGCAGCAGACAAATTTAAAATTATTAATAAAGTACAGTTGTCTCACCAATTGCTCCGTTTTATTCTCACTGATTGCAGATTTTGTGCAACGTCAGAGTGCTTACAACAAATAATTAACGGTTATCTCAATTATTAATTTCCGTGAATAACTATCGATTCTCTGTGTACTAAATTATTTCTCAAGCATCAATAAATCAGCGACAGCCGATTTGTAGCGCTTAGTTTTTAATCGATAAATTTAAAATTCGACAGGTCGATTAATAAATTAAAAAATTTAAATCTTGGAGATGCTGCTGCTGTACCCATTACAGTTTTGGAGCACGAGCTTTTAAAATTCGCCGGATGGCGCGGCGATGGGCGCGCAGGCGCACATATTTAAAAAAACAGTTTGCGCACGCGTCACTGATGTGTTCCTCCACGTATGACAGACTGACTTAGCCTTAAAAATACAAGATTATCAACAGAAAAACGGCGTTAAAAATTAAATTAATTATTAAATAATATTTATATTCCATTAAAAAGTTTAAATAATAAAAAACAAAATGGTGTCGGTATTAAATACAGTTGATACGGGGCACGAAGACATGATCCATGACGCAGAAATGGACTATTATGGACTGAGGTTAGCAACATGTTCCAGTGACAATTCTGTTAAAGTATTTGACCTAAAAAATGGATCACAGAGTCTGGTTGCTGATCTCAAAGGTCACGATGGACCTGTCTGGCAAGTGGCCTGGGCGCATCCTAAATTTGGTAACATTCTTGCGTCTTGTAGTTATGACAGGTAACTCATATTTTAATGACAACCATCAGTATCATCATCAGCAGCTTGTAAATATTTATTTAATATTTATTCACATTTAGGAAGGTGATGATTTGGAAAGAACTTGGAGAATGGACAAAAATCTATGAGCACACGAGTCATGACTCATCAGTAAACTCCGTGGCCTGGGCACCTCATGAGTTTGGTTTAATTCTCGCATGCGGAAGTTCTGACGGTTCAATATCAATACTTACCAACAACGGTGACAGCTGGAGCACCCAAAAGATACCAAATGCTCACACGATTGGTTGCAATGCTGTCAGCTGGTGTCCAGTCATTGACCCGACTTTTGACGCAGCTTCACATCAGAGGATTGGAACCATCAAGAGACTCGCCACCGGTGGCTGCGACAATTTGGTAAAGATCTGGAGGGAAGAAGGTGACCGTTGGATTGAGGAAAATAAATTGGAGGCTCACAGCGACTGGGTAAGTGACAGATACTTTTTTGGCACCTTGAGTATGACCTGGACCAGCATCTTTACTAATTAAAATTATAATTTCTAGGTTCGTGACGTGGCATGGGCACCAGCAGTCGGGCCACCACGAGCTGCCTTAGCTTCCTGCTCCCAAGACAGACGTGTCGTCGTCTGGACATCCTCAGACTACGCCAGCTGGAAACCCAACGTATTGAATGTCTTCGACGACGTGATCTGGAACGTCAGCTGGTCGTTGACCGGCGGCATACTCGCGGTCAGCGGTGGAGACAACAAAGTGTCGCTCTGGAGAGAAAACTCCGAAGGACAGTGGTCTTGTATCTCGGAATTAAACAAAGGACAGGGCAACCTCAACAATGCTGACCAACGAGTCCTATAGTACCACATATTAGCTTACAATATCAATTAAAATGTATCATAATTATTTCTTATCCTTATTTTTGTTTTCTTTTTCATAAATGTACGCTTTTAATTAGAGAATAGACTCTAATCTTTATTATTATTATACACAATCGGTAGAAAAAATTTTCTTTATCACGTTCAGCTTTAAAAAAAAAAAAATCTTTATTTTTTAGTCCTGAGTGTAGAGGGAAGCCGTGAAAACAATATCACGCTTGATAGCCGTTGAGGCTTCCTCCATTTTTTCTTTCAAAACAGTCTCGCCGATTCTATTTGCTGCTGTTTTAACATCCTTTAGTGTGTCGTTTAATTGCTGGATGCAACGGACAATAATCCCTTCTTGGACCTCTGTTAGCTCCATTATTTTAGCAAACGACTCTTCTCGAGCCCACTCATAAACAACCTCCACTAGACCGAAGTTAAGTGGCTCTACTGTTTCCATTCCATACTGCAGTTCTATAGATTCTATCTCATGACGTATCTCTATCATTGTTTTCATTGTCTAAAAAAAAAATAAAAATGTTAATTAACTTATAACTACTAGGTTTTATATTTATAATAATAATAATAATAATAATAATAATAATAATAAATAAATATGTTGATAATTAAATAAATGTAATTTACTTCTTTGAGTACTGATAGTTTTGGCTCTGGGTCGTTTTCTACTTTTTGCTGGAACACTAGAGCAGACAGAAGGGCGGCTATCTCTGCTGGCTGCAAGTTTGTTAGAATATTACGGTAAACTAATTCTGTGATCAATAACTCATGAGTACCCATGTCTAATGCCACGCGACCTTTCAAAGTGACTGCAATTAAAAATAATTATCGATAAATTTTGAATTATCAGCAGATATGCAAAATAAAAAAAAATGAAAATGACCTCTGTCGTCGGTGTCAATGTACCCCAGTCTCTTCAATACCTTGACTCTGTTGACGTACTCTGGGTAAAGAGCGAGACTTTCGTCACTTAATTGGAACTCTAGCTCGCGTCGACGACGTTCGAGTTCGTTGCGTTCGAAGACGGCTTCAAAGTGCTGCTCCAAATTCGGCAGCTCGGACACTTTTGTCTGGGCGATATTCTTCTCTAGCTGGGCGAGGTACTTTGATCTAGGAACGAGCTCTGGGTGGGAAACCGGTGGCTCCAGGTAAGGCTGGAGAACCTTCGGAGAGGAGCGAGTCATCAGGGACAGGGATATCAGGTCCTGGATAGCAGCCTGGCACGATGGACTAGGTGGGTCGTTTTGGAACCGCGATATCTTGCGTTTCTCGCAGTCTTTCAGTACCAGACTGCAGTCGGTACCGATCACGCAGTTTGTTATTTCATTTATATTTTCTGCTTTAATTACTAAATACTCGTGTGACGGGACTCCTTCAGGTACAAAGACAGTTCTTCTAGTCAGGGATAATATTCTGTACCAGTTTTCTGGTTTGTTGAGTTTCTCCCGGGACTCATTTGAATTTTTTAAACACAGCACCCCGTACTCCACCTCCTCCCGTTTCTGACTTACATTCAGCAGCACAGCCAGCTTGTAATAATGATGTCTGTATGATATGATCAGTACTTTACCAGGCAACAAAGCTTTTGAAACTTTTTTTCCCATGAATAAAAGCGGACTGAGTGTTCTCCACTCGGTGATGTACTCCATCGCTAGCTTATAGAACTCGGACAACTGTTTCTGGAATTCAGTCTCCGGTGGGAGTTTAGCCAGCGCTTCTTCCACTTCATTCAACTCGGTCTTCCGCTTAGTGATGTCAGTAATTAATGAGAGCTCTTTGAATGACCTACGCATCATGTCCTCAACACTGACCGACTCACTGACTCGTCTCAAGTTCAGTACCATAGAGTAAGTTATTTTAAATTGTGACTGCAGGTTCTGCGGCTCGCCGCACATCATCGCTCTCAGGTCCATAAAATGCGGTACCTCTGTCTTACACATTATTATTACGGTACCCGACTTATCGTGTCCACGTCGGCCAGCACGACCGGCCATCTGAATATATTCCGTGGGCAGTAGTCCGCGGAATTGTTTGCCGTCGAATTTCCGTATTGAGTCGAAGACGACAGTACGCGCGGGCATGTTGATACCCATCGCAAATGTCTCTGTAGCAAACAGTAATTTAACAACACCGTTTTGAAACAATAACTCGATTATTTCTTTCAAGATAGGCAGGATCCCGCTATGGTGGACACCAATACCCCGTTCCAGCAGACTTTCCATCCGTTTTATTTGCGGCAATTCACGATCTGCGTCATTCAAACGCTTGATACACTTTTTAAAGAAAGCTCTCACGTGTCCTTTCTCAGTCTCCGTAGTCAGGCAGACTGACGTCAGAGAATCTGCGTTCATATCACACCGATTTCTCGACAGAGTAAATATGACGACTGGTAATTTCTCATGCTCTTTAAGATGAGCTATGAAAGCTTCCCACATTGTCTTCTCTTGCTTCGGCGTCATCTGTATGCGTCTGTTGTCTTTCTTGGGGTCCCGGTTATTTTTTTTCTTCGAGTCTTTGAGCTGCTTCACTTTGTACCAGGTGTCCAAGTTGAATTGTCCTTCGCCATCCAGCACTAGGAACCTGTCGTTTCGTGTCTTGCCATCAGTACCAATGTATAAGTAGTGTTTCAACGGTACCGGCCGTTTCAACGTACTTATTACGAACATTTTACGCTTCTTGATATTACCAACCCAGTTGGCGAATATCAGAGGATTTGGAACAGTCGCTGATAGCATAACAATATTGACATTTGGGGGTAAAAGAATAACAATTTCTTCCCAAACATGACCGCGGTTCTCGTCGTTGATGTAATGGACTTCGTCAAAGATTACGTACTCGAGATCACGCAAGACTTCTGACGCGTTGTAGAGCATCGTCTGCAAAATTTCAGTGGTCATGATTAAACAGTTTGCTGTCTGGTTGATCTGCATGTCTCCGGTTACCAAACCGATGCTCTCAAAGTGTTTGTTACGTTTAAAGTCCCGGTATTTTTGATTTGACAAGGCTTTTATTGGAGATGTGTAGATGACACGTGTCATGTGTCTCTGACTGAGGGCAATAGCGTACTCGGCGACGGTTGTTTTACCAGCGGAAGTGTGAGCAGCGACGAAGACATTGCAGCCCTCTTCCAGTTTAATAATAGCCTGCTTTTGAAATGTGTCCAGCTCGTAATCAAAAGTGATAGCTGGTTTTGGCACACGTTTGTCAAAATCTGGAACAGGTATCGACACGTCCAGCTGTTCAGCCCACTCGGCTTGCATCGATTTTGGTTTCTCAACGAGTTTAAGCACTGGGATATGCGAGTCGTCTATCACCAAGTCGTCGATGTCTTCAAGATTCGCAACAGTATCGTCGAATTTTTTAACCTGCTCCGTTTCTGAGGAACTCGACGACGACCAAAGGCCCAATTTGTTTCCCTCCTCATTTACAATCGCCATCAAATTGACTTTCTCCAACTTAAGCTTTGGTTTTTTCTTATGCTGGTTTTTGAAATCATTTTTGACGGCATCCTTGGGGGTGAAATTGTCACTGGAAAATTCTACACCCGCCTGGAAACCTTTTGCCAGAGTCCGTAAATTATTTTCTAGGTCCAGGTCCGACACCGAGACTGTCTTCAGCACCTCCGGCTCATCGAAACCACCAGGCCAGAAGGGAAAGTTACTCGAATTACCTGCGAATTAAATATCAAGAGCTTAAAAAATAATAATTAACGACGATGATTGATAAACCGGGCTTCAATAAGACCTTGGACTCCTTCCATCGGTGGACCAGGTGCTCGTGACATAGACATTGAATTTTTAGCATTTTCCCCAGCTCCCTGCAGAACATCTTCCCTCATGTGCGTAATGCGTCCAGTTATCGGGTCCCGGTCATACTTGAGCACTGTACCAACCGGAGACAAATCGTACTCAAGAAGCGACAAAATATCTGGCTCACGTGGCCAGTACAGCTGGACATTCTCTACCTGGTGAATCGGTAGTTTCTCTGGACACTCGATGTACTCACAAAGTTCGTCTCTGATGTCCGATAAAATTGGTGGCGGACCACAGACCTTCAAAAATTAATTATCAATTAACAAATTATTTTACACAACAATATATATATTTACATATTGTTTATTTATATATATAACTAT
Source organism: Microplitis demolitor (assembly GCF_026212275.2). NCBI lineage: Eukaryota > Metazoa > Arthropoda > Insecta > Hymenoptera > Braconidae > Microplitis > Microplitis demolitor. Next base: position 18,078,120 of record NC_068552.1, read on the forward strand.
TAAATTTAAAAAAATACCTCTGTTAAAAATTCCTCTGTCGATATACTCATGTTGTTTAATTTAATAAAATATTCAAATTCATTATTTTCTTTTATCAAAAATTTCAAATAAATAAATAATATATTTATTTAAAAATAATAATATCATATATATTTTTGTCTGCAACAAAACTCTGAAGTTGTTTACCATCATAAATATTTTTTTTGGCGCCACCTACTTTGAACGTGTCTTCAAAAAATTTAAAAAAAAAATTCTCAAGTTTAAATAAATTTACAAATAAATAATTTAATTACTGAGTGATCAATTAGAAATTTAATTAATAATTTACTTTGATTATTTATCTGATAGATAATTATTCAAATAATTATTTAAAGTATTGATTTTATTTAAAATGTCAGAAATTAATTTACTGAGCAGTTGGTAGCATTAGGATTTTATTTGAATTTTTTTAACGGACTTTGATGTTTGGAGGCTAGTTCGTGTAAGCAATGACGCCGGGTATTTTTATGACAATAAATAGTAAATATTGATAGAAATAATTAATATATATGTTAATAAAGTAGCGCTAATGATTAATTAAAAACTAGTGATTATTTATAAGAAGAATAAATAATTTTTTTACACGAAATTGGCATAAAATATCAAGATGAAGGCAAGAGTAAATAGGATCAAAGATATAATACAGGAGACTTTTGCAAATGTCCAGGTCAGCAAGACATGCCACAAAAAATATGTAGAAAAATTAACAAAAGTCTTAAATAATGTAAGTAATTTTTTTTTGACATTAATTATTTTTGACACTGACAGTAACCGACATCTGATAATTTTATTGTTTCTAATTCATGAGTGAATGTAGCAGACAGTAGACAAATTTTAAATTATTAATTAATCAAATAAATATTAAAATAAAATTTTAAAAATTTAAATATTAATAAGTGCATTTTTTAAAATTATTTATAATTTTAAATTTGTCTGATGTCTGCTACATTGACTCTCGTTTTTAAATTCCGTCGTTTGTCATCAGAAAAATTTACAAAAATACACAAGAAAATTTTAAAAAATTCTCCCATGCATTTTTAAAAATATTTATTTTGTTAATTGAAAAAAAAAAAAAATAATTTTTTCAATGGCTGCTACTTTCAGTGTCATAATTATTTACTACCAGTTTTTCAAACCAAATTTATTCTTAACCCAGACTTAAATTACTATTGCTGGTAAATCTAATGTATAAATACCAGCAAAATTAATTAAAACCCGTTTTGAAAAACTGGTCATTGAACTGTATGATGAAAATCTAATCATAACCTATTTTACAGAATGATCTCAACAAATTTACTGAAATATTCATAAAATGTATGCAAGTATGTTTGGCAGTGAAAGACAACAGCAGAAATGTAATCAACACATTGGATTTTGTGGTGACATTCGCCATGAGTTTACCTCCCGACCCAGATGCTGAAGACTCTCGAGTTGATGATGAGGATGACGCCGAAAATGTCTCTTTGTCGGCATTTGCGTTGAAGATACTGGACCACTGCTTAAAAATAGTCGAGGCAGTAAGTAAGCATGTGCGGTACCACGTGTGTCAGCTGATTGATAAAATGTTGAAGTCAATGCCGGACAACGCTATCGTCGACGACTATGTCTTGGACAGCATTCAGAAAGCAATGATAGCACGCTGCACAGATAAAGCACCAAAGGTACGCACGCAGGCCATGTATGCAATGGGACGTCTTCAGGAGCCCAATAATCCCGACTGTTGTATCCAACGTCTGTATAAATTCCACATGAATCGCGATCCCTGTGCTGATGTACGCGCTGCTGTCATTCAATGCATGAGTGTAACCCGAGATAATATAAACCAAGTTATCCGTAGGGTAGATGACATCAATAATAATGTTCGGAAAGCAGCATATTTATATCTGAGCAAAGTTTCTGTTAATGTATTCTCTATAAGACATCGTGTGGAGTTCATGCAGAAGGGGCTGAGTGATGATTTTGCTATGGTACGAACAGCGGCACTGGGTATGCTGGACAAGTGGTGTGATCATTATGATAACAATTATTCAAAGTTACTTGAAGCTCTGGAGGCCCAGACATTTGAAAGTACTTCGATAAAGGTATTGAATGTGATATTCGGAAGATCGGAACGAGACAAGTTGATCAAACAGATTCCGCTGGATAAAGAGAGAAAATTAATTCCTATTGATGAGTTGACGAGCGAGACTGCTTTGTATTGGAGATGTTTGATTGAGTATCTTAATAAGGAATCTTGTGAAGAAAAGCTCGATGAGTGTCGTCCTGAATTGTCGAAATTTTGCGCTTACATTCTTGAGTACCAGTCGATGATGAACAGCACGAGTTCCAATGCCACGAAACAGAGCTGTCAAGTATTTACTCTCTGTCAGTTGTACAAAATCGCTATGGTTTACGACCTGAGTGATGAAGTCGGCAGAAGAAATCTCGACAAACTGATCCGGGAGACTTTGCAGTCTGACAAATGCCCAGTTAGTATTATTGAGCTGATTACTCTGTATTACGAAAAAGTTGAACCGGATGTTGACAAACGCGTGGAACAGCTGACGCACATCATCAGCGAGATACGATCGCCTTCAATGAAACCAAATGTCGTGATTGAACAACTGTCTGATGAAGAGCAGCATCAACGTAAAATGTTACAGTCTAAAAAACAGCTTGAGTTGCGTTCGCTGGAAAATGAAATGTATCGCAAGACTGCAGAGCAAGATTTTATCGAAGCCCAAAAAATAAAAGAGAAGATAATCGAACTGCAGAAGGAAGTAAAAGAGTTGGCGGTAAATCCAATTGTTATGATGGAAGAAGAAAATATTGAGCAGAGGGATGATCCAGACACGATGATGAGATGTTTGACAATTGCTTGCTGCATGGTGCAAGTTAGGTCAGTGACTACACTTAATTCAATACTGAGAAGTCTTTATGATAACTTGGTGCTTCCTAGTCTCAATCATACAGACGCGGAGGTTCAACTGCTTACGCTGAAAACAAATGGAATATTTTTATGGCTAGATGAGCAGTTAGCTAAAGAACGTTTCTGGCACTACCTTCTGATCTTCACCCATGAAGAAGTCAATGTTGATTTTTGTATAGTATCTTTGAAAGTTGTCTTTGATTTATTGATCCGCTATGGTCTTGAAACATTTGATTGTATAAATGACGATACTAGTACGAATGATACCACCACTGACGTCAGCAGAAGGAGCAGAAAAGGACGAACGTCTAACCGCTTGCATACCCAGACCTCGGAAAGCATATCGGGGCTGAGTTTGCTATCGGAAAATCAAGATAAAAATTTCATTACCATCATGACTGCTTTGTGTGATAACAGCGACGATAGCATCCGTACTATTGCTACGGAAGGTCTGTGCAAATTGCTACTGGCTCAAAGACTGTCCAGTGTTAATTTGGTATCACGGCTGGTTATCATGCTGTTCAATCCTGCGAACGAGGGCGCTACTCAACTCCTCAAAGCTCTCAGGACTTTCTTTTCTTTGTATCCTAATGTTAAAAACATCCAGGACGTATTAGAACGAGCCTTCATGCCGACCCTGCGGACAATCAGTCATGCGCCTAATGAAAGTCCTCTTCTTGCCATTGAATTAGAGAACGTCGCAGGTTTTATTTTGCAAATAATTGACTACGCGCGTTCAAAATCAGCAGCTCAGGATCATAGTGCCCATAATAATTTGGCTGTTGCCATTCTTGCTGAAGCGCTCACTTCTGATAATGATATTGATCGAAGTGTTCTTCTCAAGTCTTTGAAGCATCTTAATGTTGACATCACCAGCGATCAGATGAAGAAAGATTTAATTAATACGATTGATGAGATTGCAGCTGATGTAAGTAATTTTTTTTTTTAATGATAATTTTTTTTAATACTCTGCTAATTAATATAATTTTTTTGCAGCTGAAGAGGAATGAAAAAAATCTTATGATTTGTCTAAATCATTTTAAAAAGAAAATTGAAGGTATCCAAGATCCAGTTGATGAGCAGGGTGCTAATCCTCAAGAGAGTGAGGGAGATGATCAAGAGCAGGAAGAGGATCACATGGACATTGAGGACAGTGATGATGATGATGAACAACGATAGTTAGTTTCTTGGCATTGTAAAAAAAAAATCGGCTAATTTTAATTTTTAATTAATTGATTAATGTATTATTATAATAAATTTTTTACTTATTTTGTAAATTTATTTCTCATCACTACTGTCCAGGATTAAATCTTTAGACTTATAGATCCAAGTAATTTAATTATTACTTTGTTACAAGACGGCTATGAAATTTATTTTTTTAACTGTAAATGTAGCAGACAGACAAATTTAAAATTATCAATAAATAAAGTAAATAATTAATAAAATAAAATTAAAAAAAAAAACGCGCATTTAAAACATTTTCAAATTAATAAGTGTATATTTTTATAATTATTATTTTATTAATTATTTACTCTATTTATTTGTAATTTTAAATTTGTCTGATGTCTGCTAAATTCACACTCGTTCTCAAAAAATGAAAAAATTCTCAACTTTTCTCTACCTTGAGATTTTAAATTAAATTATTTTTTTTTTTCAAGTCTAAACCAAATTTGTTCCGGAGTGACAAAAAATTCTACGTACCACCATAGGATAGTAATTAAAAAAATTTATTTAAAAACAAAACCATGACAATTCGCGTCTAAAAAAAATTGATTTTAATTTTTAAATAAATTCGCAGAATTTTACTGCAAAAAAAATTATGAAATTTTTTTCAATGACTAATAATTTAAATAGCAATTTAATTTTCACATTAACATTTGACAAGTTTTTTCACAATAATTAGCGGCCATGTTTGATAACGACGCTGCGCGCTAATTCTACTCTAATCGCGCAACAAATTTCCCGCACCAGATGGCGCTAAAATTTGTTTTGTTATGGATGCTTAGAAACTTCAAACACAAATAACTGACACTTAGATTTCTTGAATCGATTTCAGTATTTCTAAGAAGACCGGATATCTATAAATATATAAATTAATAATAATGAACAAATTAGATAAGCCACAGATAATTTGTCATATTGAAAAGTCTGTCGATTACTCGCTGTTCGACGCAAAATGGATACCCTGCAGCACAAAGTTTGTGGTTATGGGATCGAAACCTCGTGGGTCTGGAGTAATACAAATTTACGAAGTCTCCAGCGGACAATTGAAACTTGTAAAAAGTATTGAACGTTCTAATCCAATGAAATGCGGGACATTCAAAGCGTCCAGTTTACGAGACCGTTTTCTAGCAACTGGTGATTTTAAAGTGAGTAGAGAATCTCTCCCTCTTAATTATCAGTTTTTTAAAAATTTATTGTTGATTTTTCCAGGGCAAATTGAATGTATATAATCTAGAGGAGCCTTCGGTACCAATTTATTCAGCGAACGCTCATAGCGAAATAATAAACGCGATTGATGGCGTAGGAGGACAGAGTGTCGGCCACGGAGCGCCAGAGATAGTCACCGGGTCTCGGGATGGCAGCGTCAAGGTCTGGGACCAGAGACAAAAAGGCCGACCTGTCGCTGTATTTGAACCCAAAGAAGGTGACAGCAGACGGGACTGTTGGTCAGTCGCTTTTGGCAACTCTTATAATTCTGAAGAGCGTGTCGTTGCTGCTGGTTACGACAATGGGGATGTCAAGATGTTTGATCTCAAAGCAATGTCTCTACGCTGGGAAAGTAATCTGAAAAATGGAGTCTGTGCTCTGGAGTTTGATAGAAATGATATTCCGATGAATAAACTCGTCGCCACGACTCTAGAGTCGAAGTTTTATTTGTTTGATCTCAGAACCCAACATCCGAAAAGAGGATTTGCTTATTTAACTGAAAAAGTAAGTCCTTTTTATTTTTCGTTCACTTTAGTCTGCTTCTAAAGCTGGAAATTTTTTTTTTTTATTAAATTAGACTTTGAATAAATTTATAAAAAATTTTAAAAATATACTGACATTAGTTGACGTCTAACAATTTTTGAATTTTTTTAAAAATGATAAATAAAAAAAATATATGTATTCAAACAAATTGCACTTGACGTTTTTTAAATTTTCTACATGTGCATATTTTTACTTTTTTTTTATATCAAATAGTTGAAAAAAAAAATTCAAAAATTGTGAAATGTCTGCTAACTTCAGTATCATTAAAAATGATAATTAATAAAGAGGTGAATAATAAATTAAAATTTGTAATTTAATTTTTACCATTAATTGGAAGTTTCGTCCCTATATTGGGACTTCTTTAGCAACTTGATCGACTGCTGAAGAAGTCCCAATAAAGGGACGAAATCCTAGTTTTTGGTAAAATTAAATTCTGAGTTTTAATTCATCATCTATCTCCCTATTAATTTATCCTTTTTTTAAGTCAATCAGGACAGGATTTTAAATAAATTTTAAAAATATTTTTCAGGCCCATAAATCCACAGTTTGGTTGGTCAAACATTTACCTCAGAATCGTGAAATATTTATGACATGTGGCGGTGGTGGTTCATTATGTCTTTGGAAATAGTAAGTAATTAATTAATTATTGGCGTTTTAATTACAAGATAAATAATAAACTTAATTTATTAAATTAACAGTAACTATCCAGAGAAAAGAAAACAAACGGATGCTGATGGTGTAGCCCATGGAGTAGTCGGTAGTGTCGATTTATTACAAAATAGTGTGATATCATCCCAACCTGTCAGTTCACTTGACTGGTGTCCGGACAAAATTGGTCTTGCTGTCTGTACAGCATTCGATCAATGTCTACGAGTACTAATTACCACTAAATTAAATCTCTATTAACTTAGAAATTATTTTATTATTTACTTTTACTAGCTTCAATTAAAGACCTATATAATTTTATTTATCTACAATTAGTATAAAAAATTTTATCGAATTTAAAAATCAAATAATAGAATATTTAATTACATTTTAATATTTTTCACGCATAATAACTTAGTTTTGAATTAGAAAATTTTTATAAATTTTATTTGTTTACTTTATTAAATAATAACTTGTGTTAATTAATAAAAGAAATTTTAAATAACAATTATCAATGTGATGATCAATATGATAAATATAAGTACCGGGTACTTTTTAAAATAAATACGGTTTTGAATCAGCTGATAACAAAAGTTTGTAAAATGGCGGGCGTCTTGTTTGAAGATATTTTTAACGTCAAGGACATCGATCCTGAAGGGAAAAAATTTGACAGGGGTAAGTTTATTTTGTTTTTTTAAATTTATTATTAATGAGTTTACTGAGTTGCTGATGAGTAAAAATCGCTGGTTGTTTTTTATTTCTGCCGGAAAATTACGATTGTGTCGACAGTCGCCGGGAACGCGTCATTTTCTGGTAACAACCGCCCACGTATATACATATATTTGTATATGTATATAAACATATTCAAATATATATGTATACATTTTATGTTTGAATACATTCCAGTAACCTTGAACTAAATAATACAGGTTTTTGTTTTTTTATATTTGTAAATCATGATCCTGAAGTTAGCGGCCAGTTTACAATTTTTGGATTATTATTTCTATCACTTAATTTAAAAAAAAAAAAAACTAAAAATATGCACATGTAGAAAATTAAAAAAACTACAAGTGCAATTTTTTTAAATATTTTTTTTTTTAATAATTAATCGTTTTTCAAAAATTTAAAAATTATTAAATGTCGGCTAACTTCAGTATCATTTGAAAATCATGATTCAGCACTTGATATTTTTTTTTATCGTTTAAAAGTCTATTTTGTGGTATCACTGCCACATGTTGACTTTAAATTAAATGTTACGTTAGCTACGGAATTTTTTATTATTCATAATTATCCTGTAATTTAATTAATCATTATAATTTTTTTTTTTCACATACTTTTAATTATGATACTAAAATTATCGACGTCTACTAATTTTTGGATTTTTTTAAAAACGATACATTTAAATAAAATTTTTTAAAAAATGCACTTGTAGTTTTTTTAATTTTCTACATGTGCATTTTTTTAGTTTTGTTTTTTTTTTTTCAAATTCAATTGTTGAAAAAAAAAATTCAAAAATTCTTAATTGTCTTCTTACTCAAGGATCTCTTTTAATTTACACAAAAAATCTAAAGTGTATTTGTAATTAAAAAATATAAAATTTTTTTTTGAAATATATATCAAAGAGTCTCAAGTACTCAGAATGCAAAGTTAAACAAAAGTCTCTTGAAAGCTCGACCGGAAAAGTTAAAAAAAAAAAAAAAAATTACTTTAATGATTAAAGAGAAATTGTATCAATAACTTTTCGATTTATTTTTAGGCGACTAAAAATAATTATTTGTTTGAAGTTTATGATAAAAATATTTAAAAAATTAATATCCGTTAATTTGAAAGGTTTTTCCGCAAAGTAAACATTTAAGATTGCGCAATGATGCACAACTGAATCGTTAATACTCTGGCTCTTGCGTCAGTTGAGTGTAGGCGACATTACATATATATATATATATATATAAAGATTAAATAATCCTGTGGAAAAAGTCTTAGTTGGTATAAAAAAATTTTTCTTCCGTTACTAAAATAAACGGAATAAAATAAATAACACAATATAAATATAAATTTATGAATAATCACAACACAAGTAGTATAAATATATAAAGAGAGAAATATTAAAAATCTCAGGGGAGTCTCGCTCGTTATCATACGACCCAGTGAGTCACGAGATGGAATCTAGTCAATTCGATAGACATTCTGATACATATATATATCTACATCTACATCTGTATTCATGTGTACATATATTTATATATACATCTATATCTTAAACTATTGACATAAATACAAAAATTTTTCGCGTCGTAAATTTTTTTAGTGTCTCATTGCGTCCCCAAGGAGGGTACGTATATAATATATGTTTCTTCTATTTCCACGTGTAACCTAGAATCTTGAGCTCGATGCACACATAAATACACATATATATGTGGTTAGATGGGTGTTAGTGGGTCTGGCTAGAACCTTACAGAGGGTGGTCTGATGATAGAGAGCGAGGGAGGAAGGAAGGAAGTATAAGACGAGGGTTAGTTGTGTATATTCCTGGTGGTATAGTTGTGTCTTTGGTAGTTCTTGGCAAGCGTTTACGTTTTGCTTTATCTGATATCATTATTGTCGATGTGCTGGTGCTGGTACTGGTACTGGGACTGGCATTGGTATTGGTACTGGAGTTTGTATTCCATATGCATGTGATAGTGAGGGTGGATAAGGGGGAGAGATCGGCTGGACGGGGGTTACTGCGGGCCGGTCGATGCAGCGATGTGCCCGCAGCAGCGCATAGCATCAGCGCCAAAGCAACATCGCATTTGCCGTTTTATGTACCGCGGATATGTGTACGTATGCTGTACAGTACTCTAGTGTTGGGGTACACATTGAGAACCGGTGGCAAGGAGGAAGGAGAGCGAATTTAGAGAGGGGTAAAACTCGTATTCGCCAACGGTGTACTCGTTGCTGCTGCTGATGCTGATGATTCTGGTGGGGACTGACACGGTCAAGGTCACACTTGGCTTTAAGGTCGCACTGGAGATGTCATCTCGACGGGGAAATGCAGAACCGGGTATATTATTATTATTATTATTATTATTATTTTATATATATATTGATATTACTTGTGTGCTTAGAGTTTTTTTATGCTCTTAATTTTATTTAAATTTCAAATCATCGACTGCTTAATGCAGTGTTAATATTTACTTTATTTTAAAAAAATTATTAAATTAATTTATTAATTGAAATTTTTAATGGGGATTAAAAAAAATTTACTCCGTTTTATTTTTCGCTGGCTTATTAAAAAATTATGTAACTAAATAAAATTCAAAGAGTATTTTTTTTTTTTCAATTAAAATTATTACTGAGTATTAAAAAAATTTTTTTATACGGTCGATTTTACCTTAGGAAAAAATAAAATAAATTATTTAAATTTAATCCTTAATAAAGTAAATGCCATATTAACATTAAACGCCAGCTTAAAATCAATATAGTTTACAAAAATTAACTTAAAAAAATAAAATTTTTCTTACAAATTCACTTGTTAAAATTAATTATCTCGTTACCGTAATTATACGATGCAATTTTTATTATTATTATTATTACTATTAATTATAATTATAATTATAATTAATATCAAAGTTTCTGGTACGTTGATTGTGTGATAATTTGTAGTTTGCACAGGATATCGTGTAATTAAGTTGCTTTTTCTGCAAAAGGACCAATGTCGCGGTTAACCGCAGGAATATTTAGTGTTTTTAAATTTAAAAAAAAATATCCATTTGCAAATATTTTTTTACTAGCATGTATACTTAAGTGATTAAGATGTACTGACTAGACACTAGTAAAATAGTCGTAAAAATTAAGATCGAACATAATATGTGAGTCGGTAACATGAACCGTGAGCTTTAAGTCACGTGCTCGTGTCGTAATGTGATCCATGTTTTCCGTGTTTTTATTTTCATTTTTTTAATTCTCGATTCCTACACGAGTACTGATCTCTAATAATATATCAGTCCACTCATACCTACATGCATTACAATTGTATTTAAATCATACTATTATATAGTCAACCAAAGTCTCTATATTCTGCGCAATGACGTTAGAGATCGAGATGGGCGATCGAAAGATAAAATTTTATTTTTCTCAGATAATTTTGTTACAACATGCAGGTGCCGTATGGACTCGATACATTTATTCAACTATTCTGTGCTTTAGCAAAAATATTTTCTTCATGATAATGTATACAGTTTTTTGCTCTATGTATTTTTTTAGTTTTTGAATTACGTCAATATTGGATAAAAAATTAGCGCGTATAAATGTACCAGACATCAGACAAATTTAAAATTATAAATAATTAAAAAAATAATATTTATGAAAAATGCACTTATTAAATTCAAAATTTTATAAATGTGCATTTTTTTTTAATTTTATTTTTTTAATTATTTACCCTATTTATTTATAATTATTTATAAATTCGTCTGATGTCTGCCGACGTCTAATATTTTTTGATTTTCTTAAAAACGGTAAATTTGAAAAAAAAAAAATATTTTCAAAAATTGCACATACAGTTTTTTAAATTTTCTACACGTGCATATTTTTAGTTTTTTTTTTTCTGCAATCGATTTGTTGAAAAAAAAAATCAAAAAATTTTTAATTGTCTCTTAACTTCAGGGTCATAAAAAAAAAATTAAAAAAATTACATGAGGAGAATTTGTAAATAAGATTATTGATCTAGTCATGTGAGAAAACTGGGACAGTTACGGGGGAGAGTAAGAGAGATAATTTCTCGTCGTTCCATCATGGATGTACACAAGAGTATATAATAATAATAATAATAACAATAATAAAAAATAAAACGAAGGGTGCAAAGGCCGGTTTTAGTGACGGACATAGGGTTGATTTGAGCAAAACTGTACCCTAAAAAAAGTATTCATGTACATATACTCCTATTAAAAAATCTCCTCATATATTTCATACAAAATATAGTAGCAAACTCGTTGACAATGTTTTCAAAAAATTATCCAAGTAGAAGTTGCTTTCACACAGGCACACATGACAAAGGATATATATGTATATATGTATATGCATATAATAGATGAATATGAACCACTATAGTACATTAAGTACATATATATGTATAACTTAAGCCAAGTTCTGAAGGTAATAATGCAAAAGCCCGTGAAAGCTGACGTTGATTCGTTCAGACAACTCTGAGAGCACCACTCGGCACTCATTATAACCTTGTGAATTTATGATAAAGAACATTTAATTATCCGCTCTCATATACTTATGCCAAGCAAATTACTTTAAACATAAATGCGTTTATAGAAATCCTTTAAATTTTTCTCAAATCTAAAATCTGCTAATTAGCTAAATTAGAGTGTCGCTGGTATTGATTGCAAATGTATGCAAATATCCGGGAGGGCAAATTGATAAATGATTGATAAAAAGATGAAATCTTTGAATTAAGCAGTGAATGTGACATATGTTACGTGTGATTATGTGCACTGGCGAATGGTAGGGACAAGTGTGTGTGCAAATGCGATTCGTTGGACAGAACCAAGGCATTGAAGTGATGTCCCATATATGTGGATATATATAAGCAATACTAATGCTAAAATGAGTGTGGTTTAAAGTAGAAGGGGACAACGTTGAACCAGCCGGCTGGTTTCTGTTCCGTGCTGCTCACCGTCACAGCAGTTCTGTTCGGCCTTCGTGTTGCTAGGCGCGAGGGCCACTGTCAGTGCCAAGGCAGCCGGGACTATCATCTTCGCGTTTTATTCTCTGATCTCTCATATATTATTTCTCTTGTTCATCTGGTTCTTTATCTATTCTACCTCTTCCTCAACTCTACTCTCTATATACTAGACGATACACTCTAAAGTTTTGTTGTCTTCCTCTTCCTCAGCCTCATCATCATCATCATCATCATCATCTCTAGTTCCCTCTCTCTCTTTTTCTCCAATTTAAACTATACTACATATCTGTACAAAATATATACCGCATTATACATATCATAACACACATGTTTAAGTATACATATGCGTTGTACATATGCGGCTTTTTCGCCGTGGCGTGCCGGTGGAGCGAAGCCGAAACCCGAAACTCGTCAGTGTTTGCCGAGTCTTCGAAGAGTTAACGCCCAATAACAACGACAATATTCATATTAATTAACTTGGCCGCTAATTACTTGATGTAAATTATAAAAATAAATTCGCGACTTTGAAACACCTTTGATATACTTATTGAAAATATATATCATGTCTGTTGGAGGATGAAATACGGTACAGTAAGGTACAGAGTATAGATCCGGCAGCGCCGCTCTTATTTTCTTTCTCCTTCTCATGCTCCGTCTTCGTTTTTTATATATTTTTTAACGTGCGTGCGTCGTTGGCCAAATTGCGTCTTCTGTATCCTCGTAACACTCGACGAAAGTGCTGAGCCGAGAGGAGAGACAGTCGGGGTAAGAGCGTCCAAGAAGATGGATCAATTCCTCCAGGTACGATAAATAAACATTATTTACATTTAAACTTGGATTTTTATTTTACAACTAACTATACAATACATGGTAAATTTATTTAACTTTTTTTTTTTTAATAACTCGACGTTTTCCACAGACATTTTTTGCTCTTGTCGGTCGTATTGGTTTATGAGTCCCGCGGGAGGTCTACTCATAAAAGCATGTGCAATTCGCTCGGGGCTCAACACACACACACACACATATAATACAAATACACACATGGTAGACTATCGATCTGCAAACATTACTAACAATTATTTATTATTATTATAAACTTATAAATTTAATAAAAAAAATTTTATTCCAGGCCTGCGTCATTACTCATATTTATTGCTGCTCATTATTATTTTTTATAGTGTGTCAAGTACAAGGAAAAATGTTTTGACAAAAAAAAAAAGTATGTTATGTATAAATCGTGACTGGATTTCGCTAGTAATCGCGATGATCCTCGATCCACTCGACAATATCATACGCTATTGGCCTATCGCTTAATCTCTAAAAAGCCGTTTGATGTGACTACGAGTCTGTTTATTTATTTATTTTTATTACAAACGACGTATGGTGTCTGTAGACCGCGATATCATAACAATATCCAAGAATAATGTCTTTTGTTCAATAGGATACCTATCGATGGACAATCAGAATCTTAGTGGATTTACTAAAAGGATTTATATTTTTGTCCTGCTATTGTTGCTTTTTAAACTCACATTGTTTTGTACCTTTTAAAAAAAAATTTATCCATATATATATATATATATATATATATATATATATATGTGTGTGTATTTTTTTCGTCTGTCTTTATGTCTGATACAAAGCGACTAGATTCCACGGGTTATTTTTTAGTTGTTGTGTATTGTTTCAATCGGTCACGAAATAAATAACGCTCGTAAAACTCGGCGATAAAATCGTTTCAAACTAAATGAATCATCACGTGGCCGAGTACTTTTTATTGCTTTAATCTGTTCAAGTTTAATTTTTATTATTTTTTATCACTTATTTTTAACAATATCGATTTTTTAAATTAGCTGCTGATAAAGATTTACAGTAATCATTTATTTTTTATTTTGGAGTAATTAGCGAGTAAAATATTCATTACTAAATTTTTTTTTTTTTCGCATTGTCGCATATGTATTTTTTTTTTCTTTATTAGCGTATGCTTTTTTGATACACACTGCGTTGCTCTTGGTTACGAGACACGGTCGAACGCTCACAACTGCGTCCGATAACAGAGATAAGAATGAATTATCGTTTGGTGCTGCGACGTGACCTTGTATTAAATGTTACGCAAGTTCCCGCTTCTGTCCGCACGACAACTGTCCCCTTTTGGCATATTTATTTTTTAATAAACGGAGTAAATCAAATAGTTTTTTTTTTTATGATCACGTAGATTAATTATAATTAATTCATTAAATTTATGTCTACTCCGTTTTTAAAAAAATGTCATTTTAAAATTCTAATGACCAATTTATTTATTTTTGAATTATCGCGCTAAATATATATATAATTTATGAGTATAATTATAAAGTTCAGGGTGAATTGAAATAAATTGCCGCCATTTTTTGAAGTTTGAACTTCACTTCTGACACAAAGTGCATTGTTATGTCGAAGCGCTTTAATGGACTGCAATAAATTAAAAAAAAAAATTTATTTGTGTATATGTATTATATATAGATAACTCAAGTAGATAAAAATGAGATTGTGTTATCAGTGTAGTTTTTAAAATGAATTTCAAACGGTTAATTATTCCGAGTAATGATAATAAATATTATAATATTTTTTATTAGAATATTTGTTGCGTAATTGAACGAGGAATAAAAAAAATAAATAAATTGATACAAGAGATGTTGAGTTCGCTGGTTCAGATTCAATTTACAGTAGACTTGAGCTTTTGAATTAGTTAATTATACAGCTCACTTGTTCAATGTTAGTTATTTGTAATTACACAATCAATTGTTGCTTTAAATTCTTAAGCAAATATTTTTATTCATACGTAAAAATATATTTTTTATTTTACAAACTGACTTTTTAATCCAATGAGATTTAATTTTTTTTTTTTTAATTAAAAAAAAAAAAAAAAAAAAAAAAAAATTACAGATTATTGTTTTTGTAAAGAAAAAAGTTTTAAAATATTTTGCTAGGTCAAGTTGACACGCAAATGCTATTTAGAGTAGTTACACCCGTAGCAGTGCAGACACTTGATATTGACAATTTTTATTTATATTTTTAATGTCAGTGGAACAAAATTAAATTTATAATAAAAGAATGAAAGCAATGATCGATATTTTAAAATTAATTAATCTAAAAGCTGTCAATAATTTTTTGCATGTAAGCGTAGTAATTTAATTATACATCTTCCAGGAGCGAGATTGACGTTTATTGAATACCCTAGTCTCATTTTACGGGATCAGTAAAAAAATAGCCGCAGGGTAAAACATATATTTTATATAAAATTATAAATTTCAACGGATTAAAAATGTTAAACATATTTATTTATTCCACGGCAATCACTTACTTCCGTTACTCCTTACATGCTCTCCCCTCGAGTAATGGCTAGTTGTAACCAACGTTACCGTCGAATTCGGTCAATGGGTTAATAAAGTAGTCGGAACCACGGCAAAATCTCCTTCAAAGGCATCATATCCTAAGCTCAGTGTTTATATTAACTCGCAGTAAATTTTGTGTAGCGAAATATTATTCAAGCCCGCAAGACGTCATTCTCGCGCGAAATATTTCAGATAAGTTTTTTCATAAAAAAAAAATTCCAGGAATTTTTTTTTAATCTCGGGGTAACTAAAAAAAAAAAAAAACAAATACAAAGTAAACGCGGAATTATTTTTGAAAAGAAGCCAGATGGGATGAGGATTTGAGCTTTAGAAGTGGACTATATACAACAGCGTAGTCCACTTCCCCTTGATTGTTAGTTGAAGGTCAAGGTTTTCCACCCCGTGAGTTACCCGGGATGGCCGGGAGGCGGCACGAGCGAGTAAGACCGCGAATGCGCGAGCGAGCAAAAGTGCCGCGGGGTGAGAGTAATATCGAGGGTGTAAGCGCGGGTGAGGATGAAGGTAACGGTGAGGGTGAGGGTGAGGATGAGGATGAGGATGAGGAGCAGGGAGAGTGTTGGTGAGGGTCCAGGGGAGGACCGAGTGAGTGGGCGTTCGACACTAGATTGTTGGGTGAGAGATAGAGAGGGACAGGGGTAAGGATTCAAGGCACACGAGGGATAACGAGGGTGTATGATGAGAACCCGGTGCCCAGTATTTATAGCGGCAGCCAACCGGTCGATAACGGATACGGCCGTTGCGCAGTTGTGATATATATCCCGCGCACTCTCACTCACTCGCTTTCTCACTTTATTATTATTATTATTATCTTTCTATTCTCTCCCTTTCATTTTTACTCTATACATATATATATACTCTGTATATATATGTATTAGTTGTCCGTGAAAATTTTCTACCTCTATTTTTACAATCCTAGAATGTCGTTCGCATTCTCTAAAAAGTTTAAACTTTTATTTTTATTTCCATTACTATTTTTTTTTTTTTTTCGACTCTTGGGATTCTGCCACTTTTTAGTCCCAACATTTTTATCTAATACGTGTTTTTATTTTAATGCCGGTAAATGCCTGAAATTACATCGAGTTGAGTAATTTATTTAATTATATTTATCCAAAAGAATGTCAAAATAATTTAGCGTACACGTGGTGGTAACAAGTCCTCAATAAAAGACGATAATAATTATTATTGTTATCGTATCGTAATTGTCGCAGTAATTGTTATTTTTATTATTATTATTATTATTGTTATTACAGTTATGGGATAGTGAGTAATGAGTAAAGAGGGGTAAGTGCATCAGTAGGTCCCTCTAGATCCTCCTACCCTTGGAATTGACTGGCGTGCGCCGTCTCGCCCAAGGGCTGGGGGTGTGCGTGGGCGAATGTACACTCCAAGTGGGAGAGAACCGGGTCCCGAGGAAGTACTCTACCGCGAGGCAGCTGTAGATACTCGTCACGGCATTCGTAATCGTGACTTATAGTTTCCTTTGTCTTTTAAAATAATTTAATACTTTAAATAAAAATTATTGTATTTACCAGCTCGTTCTCATACACCCGCGTACTGTCCATTGAGGAAAAAAATTTGTTAGCACTCTGAATATTCTACCTGTGTCGGCGCTCAAGGTCACCACTAACATATGGTCAGTTTGTTAAATTTTTTTCCACTTAAAATTATTTTCCATTTTTTTTTTATCAGCTAAACAACTTTCGTCAAGTGTTATATTTTTTAAAAACCAGACATTTAATTTTTTCACTGAAATATATTAAGAAATTACGTCATTGACTGCGTGGATTGGGCGTCAAGTGTAAAATACTACTAATAAAATAAAATAAATTTTTTATTATTTATTATTAGTAATTGAAAATAATTTAACTTAACTCTCGACAGTAATTTAAAATTAAAAATTAAAATTACACAATAAAATACATACTGGGAGTAAATATTACCGATAATATAGAAATGACTCACGAGTAAAAATATCACAATGAAAAATAAAAAAAAAAATTAAATAATAATCCATAACTCTTTCAGTGGTCATTAAATGTAAATAAAAAGCCATTAATATGTCAGGTATATTTTTTGTTACAGTCAGCCGTCTGCACTGTGAATCTGAATCCTTTAAGATGGACCTCATTCTCGACATCAACAGCTGGCTCTATCCAATGGAACTCGGTGAGTCATTACTTATATTTTTATCTAGTTTTATATTCTCTCAGTCACATTCATCTCTATTTTACAACACATTATTTTTAATTATTTAAATAAATATAACTCACATACATTACCCACTAATAATTATTATCATTGACAAATTAATGATAAAAAATAATAGCTCGTATTGTATGAAGGTTAAAATAACATTACCTTAGATAGCATACATTAGTTAATACTCCACACTGTCTACATATATATACATATATATATAAACATATATATACAATAGAATAAGCCTTGTTTTTAGTAGCACGTCGTAATGTTTGTTTACACCGTCAGACGATGACGACTCCCATGCGGAAATTATCGACCGAAGACTAAGTCTTACGATGTCGTATCGCTGGTCATGTCTCATATGTCCCCACGTGCTTTCACTCCATTTTATACCATGTCAATTTGACCCAACAATTTCATTCAATCAGCCTTCACCTAAAAAAAACCAAATGAGACATTAAAACCACCATGGGCACTTGTAATTATCTTTACTTTAATTTAAAAAAAAAATAATAATCTTAAACCGTAAAACCATTAATTAAAATGCTTCATATAAATCGAGAATAAAAAACAAATTCAAGGTCAGCTTGATATACTCAGCTATGTTCGTGTTATTCGTTGGTTAAGTCGGCACGCGATTACTCCCCTGTTGTATATATAAGTACGACATAAAAAATATATATATACATACTCTTAAAAGTTACGCGTTGTTTTTATTTCCCCCCAGCGCAACACGGGAATCAGAAAGGTTTCTTCCGTCTACGACTTACATAAAAAAAATATTTAAAAATAGTGTGTATAGCAGGTGTTACATATATTCTTCCGCGTCTTTTTTACCCCCACTACTGTAGTAAGAAAGCCTGCGTCCCCATAAAACCATCGACCCAGTTACTACCAAACCAACAACTGCGTCTTCATTCATACAAATCACCGGCATTTCTTTTTCATCTCTACTCCCCTTAATAAATAAAACATAATATATAATAATTCCATCCATACATATATACATACATATATACCTACATCATATTAACATTAGCTCCACATTTTTGACAAATTGATCCGATAACTTCTCTATCGGATCCGCGGCTGAAAAATGGCTGGAAAAATTTCCATGTCCGATTGCTGAAACATAATTTTAATTACACATATGGGTAAGAAAAAAAAAGTACAGGTAGGAAATTAAAAATCGATATACCTCGAACGTTTGATCTAGCCACCGGCGCCTTAATATAAATGCTGGAGCGGTTTTTATTTGAAAATGATATTTTTTTTATTACTTGTAATGGAGTGTGTAGTCTAGTATATCCATATCTGGCGCTATATGTATATGATAATACTATAAATGCATGATACGATGGGCAAAACGAGGAAGGTTATAAAGTCATGGGCTAGGCCGCTGTATTGACGCGTGGCGGTTCAGACTTGCGCGAGGTGACGCAACCCTTTCCTCACTCCCCCCAGGCACCGCGTCGCCATCCCTACTCGCGATCGAGCAACACCAACATACATAACGTATATATGTCTATTCACGTATAGGGAATGAGTTTCCACACACTGTCAGATCGTAGCCTCCCACCGAGGTCTTATCCGCGTAGAACTACCCGTGAGGCTCTTCTCCCGCTACCGCAAGTTCAATGCCAAGGTCAAAGCTGGTACGACTTGCTGTTGGCCACTAGAGTCGCTCTGGCTCGCTCAGAGAAAACGCGATAGTTATTTTCTTCATAATATATACGTGAGTTGACGTTACATTACATTACTTCCTCATTCCCTTTAATTTTGATTTTTTTAAATTCAATTTCATTAAATTTTTTTTTTTTTTTTTTTTTTTTTTTTTTTTTTAATTTCGATGGATAAGTGCTCATTACTACTGCCACTGTAATTATTATTTTTTAATTATTAAATAGAATAAATAATTCATTAATCAGTGATAATAATACGACGTGTGTTAATAAATAAAACGGAAGTTTTTAAGTCTGACGTAAATTTTCTCAACTCAATTTACCGGTTGCATAATAAATTTTAAGTTGCGACGTAGATATTTAAATTAGCCTTTTTTTTTACTTTGTCTTGAGTAAAAAAAAAAAAAAATAAGTTATTTCCGAGTGCCAGGTTCGGAGCTCAGAGCTCGGAGGTCAAGGGCAGTAGAACAGGAATGGGGGAAAAAATAGGATAAATTTTTCAATAATTGGGATATATATCTTTGGATAAAAATAATATGTAACTATAAATGCAATTATATAAATGAGGGAGGAAAAATACAGAGGGTAGTATTACCAAGGTCGTGACGTCCTTTGAATCGAATGACAGTACCTAGTGTTGGTGTATGAAACGATCGATAGCTCGATGTCGTCGCTCATGTTCGGGCAGCTCGAGCTCGGGTGGATTCGGTCCAGAGTCTATTATATATTATACATTATATATACATATATATATTCAATCTCGTCATTGTCGGTGTGTTTTTTCCGCTATGCGATGTTAGCAATACACATATATATATATATATATATATAAGAGTAAGAGAGATATAAGTCGTGACAAAGAGGGGAGTGACGTGCGGTTACATTAAAGAAACTCACGCCATCCAATTGCGTCGTACAATTTTTTAAACAAAATTTCTATATTTTAATGATAATAAAAATAATTATTATCAAGAATGAACACAATTACTTGGGAAATTAAAATCCTATAAATTGCCATTAAGAAAAAATTGTAGACATATAAAAATAAATTAATAGATTTATTAAAATGAATTAGCAATAATTTATTTATAACACAGGTTACGTAAACTCTGTAATTTCATTTATTTCCTCGGTAGTATTAACGCCAAATGTTGTATTGCGTGTATAGTGTGTTTATTATTTATTGAGTATGTGATACAAGTGGATTTTATTTTCCAAGTATTAGTCTCGTCATCTATTTCTTAAGCGGATGTACAAGAGACGACTTTGTTGGCTATAAAACCGCCAGATAAATACCCTCTTTTAGACTACACGTATATATTTATTTTATTTAACCGCACAGAGCTCCGTTGTCTATTAATTTAAACACATGCAGTCTTAATAATTACCGCCGATGGACGCGAATTTATATTTTCGCTGACAAGAAAAATTGATAGTTTTGAAAAAAATTTAGTGTGGAAGCTATGACAAAGTGTAGCCATACATAACGACGGTTTTTCGCGGTGTTAACTTTGTCGATTTAACTCTTTTTATGTTATTATACATACTCTATTCTATTCCATCTCCGCCGGGTTCTCTATTCCAAGCTTTTTTACTTGTGTCAACTCCACGGACTTGGATCTGCGCCAAGAGATTTCCGTATATACGCGAATCAGGAAAAACACATCGACATCTCCAGTTTTATTTTTTTTTTTTTTTACGATCCATCACTCAGTTACTTTTTTTTTCAAACTTTTCACGTCGTCTTGAGTCTTTATACTTTTTTAATGTCTTAACAATTTATTTTCTACAAAATTTTTCAACATTTTTCGTCATCAATACTAACATATATATATATATATAAAATTCATATATTTATCATGTAATAAAAATATAAATGTCATTAAAAATATAAAAAGCCAATTGCTTTTATAAATTCTCAAGCATTAAATTTTTACAGCTGCTATTAAAACTAGAAAATATTGAATTTTTACAATCAATTTAAATTTATAAATTTGAAAAACATTTTTATTACACAGTAACAGTAAAAAAAATCATATTTAAATCCGTATCCGAGGTTTTAATATTAAAGTCAACCCTGAATTTCACTTCGAGGATTAAATAAATAAACAGTCATCCGGTGTGCATTTACTCTGAAATAAATCCGCAAACTTTCTCTAGTCTAATGAATATATTATTAGTAGTATATATTAGTAATGTATATTAACAATATTAATTATTTAAAGGGGACAAATTTCGACTGGTTCTTGCGACCACCTTGAGAGAAGATGGTTACCCCGATGGCGGAGATTGGAATACTATCGAGCAAGCAGGATCCAGAGCAGACAGTTTTGAATACGTAATGTCCGGAAAGGTTTACCGCATCGAAGGAGATGAACTCAGCAACGAACCTGGCAGCCGCTTGTAAGTATTTATTTATTTAAAAATTTATTTATTCTCAAAATTTGAATAAGCAATTAAAATAACTCCCGATCCTCCTGACTTGAATCGCGATTCGACAGCTGATCGTTTATCAGATTCAAACGACAACCGATTTATCATGATTTTACATAATATATCATATATATAATGTATGAATATATTATAAAATAGCATGATATATATATATATATATATTTATGCATATATATATAACGAGTATTACTGGATGACAAAACGTCTTTGTTCGGGTTTTAGTATGAAAACTTTAGATAGCTTTTCTATGAAAACATCGTAACTAGGTCATGAATTAATCAATATATTTTATCAAGATTATACTGATGATAATCCTATCGAGCGACTCAAGTAATTGATTGAACCTTTTTATTCATTCAGATCAGCTTTAGATTACTCGTCTTATATTTTAAATTTAATAACAACAACAAATATATTATTTAAAAATTAAATTCAAAATCGATAAAACAATTAAATTCCTCAGTTTTAAATTTTTATATTCAAATTTAAAATTTACATATTTTATTAATTAAATCCGGGTGTAGTTTATAATTTAATTGAATGCATTATTACCGACAGCTGTAATTTTCTATTGCGATGCATCTGCATCTCTGTAATTACATTTATCAATTATATATGAATGACGTTTAAGATGGCAGCACCATCCAGCTCACTGGGATTCCCGGGCTTTAGTAAATTTTTTATTATTTTAAATTCCAAATTTTGATAATTATAATCGATCCTTTTGGTTTATTGTAATTATTAATTAATTTGAGGATTTAATTGTGGAGTGAAAGTGTAGTTTATTTGTTATTTTTTTAGCAATTAAAATTTTTAAATTGTGAGTGGTATTGATTGATTAATTGATAAATATGTTAATTATAAATTGATTAGCAAAATTTGCGATCGGAGAACAGGGAGCCACTCTGCGTTCACTCGGTAGATAAAGAAGCGGGTGAACACAGCTGGTGGTATCTCAGTTTTCCGAGTGCGTTATCGACGTTTTCGTTTATGCCAGCAGTTAAAAATATATATGTATGTATATATATAAATATATATGTTTTATTGAGCACAATGGAATGGAAGCTACTGATAAGAAGCCCAATAAATGTAAGCAATGAAGAAAAAAAAAATATTAGCAAACCTGTCGGACATGTTCCCGAAAGAGATCCAGGATTTAAAAAAGGAAAGTAATTAAGCGGATCATGACGTCCGTTGATTGAGTGGAGGAGTATTTAAAAGTGAAATAAAAAACGCTAATGGATGTAAAATAAGAACAAGAGATGATGAGAGACATTGAGATGGGCGGGAGCTTTAAATAATCCAGGAAAGCCGTCGAGCGATGGTAGTTTACTGGTTGCAAGGATTTATGGGGGCGTGACAGCCGGTAATGAATTATTGATCAAGGACACTCTGGAATGTGTTAGTATTGCCGGAGCTGAAGCTCGAAGCTCACACAGGATGAATGTGACTAATCCATGGCAACCCCGTTATGTGCTTGGACCTTCCGCCATCGTCGTTACTACACCGGAACCAATGGCAACCCCACTTACTCACCATTATATAAACTTTATCTCGAAACTACCAATCGCAGATCGCTTAATAACTTTTACAACCAATTATCACCTTAATTAATTTAAAATAATTTAAAATCTAGCAAAGCTGAAATATTCATAAAGGAAAAGAAGGACGCAGACGCTATTGTATGCTTTTTAGCGACTGAGTAATTGAAGAAAAATCAACGACATGGAAAATATATCTTTGTCAATTATTCGAGGTTTTATATAAAGTCGTTATCGTAACCCTGCAGTATTTTAAATTTCCTTTATTTTTAGACTATTGTGCAATTATTCGCATTTTAAATAATTGTCGACTTTATTATTATTATTATTTTTTTTTTTTTTTTTTTTTGCATTATAACAGGAAATGTTTTATCGCTGTCACTAAAACTTTATTTTTCCTCAAGAATGAAATTCAATAATAAAACGGACAGAGCAATAATAACTTAGATAAGCATGCAAGAGAACGTTTAGTGTCAAAAGCATCTGAAATGTCCTCTTGAAATAGTATTTTTATATTAAACTTTATCCGGATCTATACTACGGCTTCTTGATAACGTTAATTCAATTCTTGTGAAAAATATAATAGTATTTTATTTTTATTCGCAGCTTCTTCTTTTTTTACCCCTCAATAATTTAACGGACTTCTATTTATATCAATTTTTTTTTTTAGTATTCTGTGAAAGTGGAGAAAGTAGTTACGGTAATTTTTAGTCAGACAGAATTTTTTTATTTTTTTCTTCCCCAATATTTACTTGACATTCTACGGAAAAAAAAATATTTCTTGATGTAAAAAATTTTTATTTTACGCCAAAAAAATTTTTTTTTCTGTATAAAATTTCTGGTGGCCTATTCCTGAACTATTGTTGTAAATTTGCTTTCAAGAAGATTCGATTTATTGCAGGAAAAAAAATTCTATTTACCCGCCCGAGCGCTGAAAGCTTTAAGACGCAACCCATTAATGGTAAAAGTGATAACACAATTTTAATTTAAAAGACAATAGAATCATGTTTGAGTACTCATATTTTAAGGACATTGTAAATAAGTTATTGTTGTTTAACAGAAATGTAGGTTAAATCAGCGTAGTTTACCATCAGCTGAATCCTTTTAGCTAAAACTCGAGAGATGTTTCATGTTGGTTGAGTAGATTGTACGCTTTTGTTCTCTCGCGTACTCATGCACACACACACACACACTCACACACTATAATAAATTTATAAAAGTGTCTATTTGCCATAATGTGTGCAGTAGCGAGTGATAAAGGAGGAATAAAACACAAGTCTTTAAGATGAAATAAAAAATTCTTATCGTTCCTCTGACTCTTTATTGCCACGGGTTTTAAAAGACAATCGTCTCTATTGTTTATTTTATTTCTGTCCTTTATTCTGCTCTTGGCAATCCAATGACGTGATTTTTTTATTTCTCAAGAATGCCACTCGATGAGAAAAAAAAATGCTGGCTTTGGAAGTGTGAAAATTCGAGCTGGGCTTCAATAAATTCGATATCAAATTTGAACTTAAGCTTAAGCAGACTCTAATAAGTTGTAGACAATTAAGGTGGCAAGCCGCCGGAAGGGAGTGGTGTCCTTGTAACTGGATGACTAGAGTGAGAATCTCTCGAGGAAACCAGGTCAAGACCTTGGAAAAGAGGAAAAGTTATTTCCTTGTCTCGAGTTTTTTTCTTTTTATTAATTTATTTATTTATTATTATTATTATTATTATTATTATATTTTTTTTTTCAATTTGGATTCATTAACACGCTAATAAATAGAATAACTCGACTATTATTCAGCTCTTTTTGTTCTTGTAGCCCTGATGCAGTCACAGTGGGCGTTGGAAAAATAATAAATTGGCTTCATTGATTTTTTAGTCCCACGGGATTTATTAACTGCAATCATTTTTATAAACTTTTATTAACAATACCAGTAACATATTATTCTAGTAAAAAAAAATTTATGTTTTTTCAAAAGTTATCGATATGAAAAAAAATCTCAGACAATAAAGCGCAGGTTTTATTGATAAATATTTTTTGAAGCGAATTTCACAGATAAAAATTTAAAAAAAATGTTATGTTTAATTAAAAATAATAGTGTAGCATTTGCGGTTGAAAAGGTCCTGAGGGAAAGTTGTAGTCGTGTAAGAGTAATAGCGAAGCCTAAAAGCCACTTGCTCGTGAGTATTCGCAGGCTCTGGTTGTAGTTTGTTTCCAGGACACTCCAGGCACCAACGACCTTCTCTTGGTTTGCTCATGCCCCATCAGTTCTTTCCTCTTCCACTCCAGGGTTGACCCAGTTACCTTACGTCCTATATACGATCCCACCTGGCTTCCCCTTTGCCCCTTGTGACCCCACGCGAGCTTTAAAGAGGACAAGGGGAATCGAGTTTGAGTCATAGTCACATCCCGAGCCAGAGCTAGAGCCAGAGCTAGAGCCAGAGCCAGGGTTTGAGTAGAGGGTAGAGGGTAGAGGGTGAAAATAGTGCGGGTGGTACATCCCTCCTGATGTGCTCCCGTATTGCATTATAATGTCCAGAAGCCGGGAAAAGGTCAGGCGCGAGCGGGGAAATTTAGCCTGTGCTCTCAGCCTCCTCGGAGCTTACAAACTGGGTCATCCCCTGTTGCCCCAATCAAGAAGAGGGAGGAGATTTTCACCCTTCTGTCTGATGCTGCCAGTCTCTGGTTTTCTCTTCCTGTCGCTGTGCTCTCTTCTCTCCTGTTGCCGACACAGGACTTTCGCTCACGCCTTCAACGCCAGAACATTATCTTGCAAAATTCATCTTATCTCGCTTTTGCTAATTCTATTATCCGTCAAATATAAATTTATAATATCGCGGTCTTGAATTTTTTTTTTATCACGTGTGTTCACGTTTGTGTTCAGTGATTATTGAATTTAGAGGTTAGTAATATTTTTTAAATTTAAATTACTTTTTTTTTTAATTTCACCCCCATTGGATTTAAACAAAAAATTAACCCGGATTGGGGAGTGAGAAATGTCAAATTATTTTATTATTTCTCGGGCTTAACTCAGCAGCCCGTAAAATTGACAATTCAAATTCACTTAATTGTCGTTATTACATACATACTGATTGATATGCATCGATTTATGTATATATCGCGTAATAATTGTACCAACTACTGTACTAATGTAATTTCACAATTTTAAATTTATCAATACTGAGAATTGAGGATGCGATAAAATAAAATTAATAGAAATTTATTAATATCTCAATAATTTTTCCGATAAAACTTAAATGTAAAATATTAAATATCAACTGATACCTAATTTAAATAACTTTTTATTTGAATTTAATTAAATGTTTTAAATTATTCATGCTTGGGCTGGTATCTTAAAACTTTTTAATTTCATCAAGTTCTCTCTACATAAATTATGAATTCATTAACATTAATTTGTATCAGTAGTTTATTAATCTATCATATTATTAACAATTTAATTAATGCATAAATTTCCTCAAAAGTTTTTTTTAAAATTTTTATATTATTTTCTAAAAGAAAAATTCACTTTAAAAATTTCCAAGTAAAAATGGTCTATTTTAATTCCAATTAAAAAAAATTTATTGTTAAATGAAATTATTAAACTCGAGAAATTACTATATATATATATATATATATATATATATATATATATATATATATATATATATATATATATATAGAGGCAATTATTTAACTACAATCTATCCAATGATCATGAAGCTCTTTAGCTATGAGTGGCACAGAGCCGTGACATTGAATGCCATTGTGTTTTTCTAATATATATCTATACACACACATATATACAAATATATGTATATATATAAATACAACAATTTTACAATGACCAAGACAATTAACGTCATAGCAAATTTCTGACCAGTCAGTTTAGTGCATTAATACCACGTGTTGCATTGCAGATAAACTTTGTCAATCTTAGTCGCGTGACTAAAACACTCGTATGTCATAACAGGCTTTCGTCTGACCAGGAGCGTACACCTACTACTTATTTCATAAATTAATTCTACACAAAAAGAAAAAAAAATTTGACTTGTCCCAAGAAATTTTTTGCATTATAAATTTAAATTAAAAATTTTCCCGGGCTAAGAAAAAATTTAAATAAAAAATTTTCTAGTCCTCAGAAAATTTTTTTCTTCACTTTATAATTCAAAATATTTATTGAGGCAAAAAATAATTTTTTTCTGTTCGGTCTATAAAAATCCCAGCCTCCATCAAAGCTCTCATGTCATTTCAAATAAATAAATTACCAAAAAATCTAAAATGAAATTTTTTGTTACTGTCATGTCAAGAGTAATGACAATAATTGAAATAATATTATCCAGTTTCTCGATACCAATACAATATCCATATAAACCGCGTGCATATAATCCTAGCGTGCAGTAGATTGCGTAATGATTGGTACGATACGACCACAGATTGGCTGCCAGGAGCGGCTATAGCCATGACGATTGAGTTTCTTGTGTACCAATAGTGATACCAGCAAACTAACACACCCGCCAATACTCAATACCATTGTGCATTATTGCCTAACAACTCTCATAGTAGGGATGGGCGGCTAATATAATCGAGAGGCAAGAGGATTTAACATTTAAATTTAATTGTTTTACATGTTTACTCGTTTTTCCCTTTCCACTGTCACCGTGATTTCCATTAATACTTTTTGTCATATTTTAGCTATTAGCATTAAGCCTTAATATAAATATCTGGATGTTTATTTAGCGAGTACTGAAGTGAGTAATGAGATTTGCATTGATGTTGGAGTGGGTGATGTGGGAATGCGTTAAGTGTCGATGAGAATATCAAGCCAAGTTTAAATTGGAACAGGGTAGATTGAACACCTGGCAAGCTGACCTGGCTGGGACACCCATTCGTCCTCCCTATTTGTCACCTGTCCTTTTTTTAATCCTCTATTTCTCTTTCTCTTGAGCTCTGGTTTTTATAATTACATAATTATCGTTATTTATTATAAATCGATTTAAATAAAATAAATTAAAATTGTAATTACGTAAAATATGAGGCAGTAAATGGGGATCAAAGAGTTATAGTACATAAATAGTCGTCGGGCGATTAAAAGGTGCAGGTGTGAGTCATAGCAGTCTAGTTTCTAACTTAACATACAGCAGTGGTAGTTGTTATATTATAACTACTGTACGGCTTTCCGGGTCGCTCGTCCACGAAAAACAAGGACACATTCTCGCGCTTGAAATGATATATAGTATGAAAGAGTTTTGTATTTGTTGTATACTTGACAGCATATTACGTTTGTATATACACTCGCTGGGAAATGTGTCGGTGTAGTTTATCCTATATATATATATATATATATATATATATATATATATACAAAGTAGTGTAGCAAGTGAGGCAGTTACGCAACCCCCGGCCATCCCGATTTATTTTTGTCATAGAAAAACCAGTGCACCGGCCGAGAAACGCGCGTGCCTCCTCGTGCTCTCATACTTTGTCCCCCTTTTTTCGTCTTTTATTTACTCATGTCGTAACGAAATGCTAAATTTAAAAAAAAAAAAAAAGTCAATAATAAAACATTTATTTAGATATCAATTAAAATTTTAAATCCCGCGTCAAAACTCGGGCGTAATAATTTTTTATTCGACTAGAATGTCTGGGTGAAGGTGCAAGGACGCGAAAACTGAAAAAAAAAAAAAAATTATTTTCTCTCAATACAAGTCGAGTTTAAAATTAATGATAATAGAAAAAAATAATATATTTACGCGGTATTAATTTAAAACGCGTTATAAAGATAATTATTATTCATGTGTCGTCATTGACGCAACGCATTCATCAAATATGCGGCCTCGTAATTTCTAAAACGCTTTATGCAAACTACTAAATTATATATTATATGTATATTTAAATATAATAAATAAATTTTTAAACGTTGATTCATAAATTTTCTCATGTCGCCAATAATTGGAAATAAATCGTAAAAAATTTTGAATTATTTTCCCGCGAAATTTGAAAATTGTGAGCGTAAAAAAAAATTGATAGTAATTATAGTAAATAAACTCCCTTGAGTAACTGCACTTGTACTCTTTGACAATTTCCCAGCAAAGTATGAGCAAATCAGAGTAGCCTAGCTCGTCCTCGACACGTGAGATCGTTTTCGATCATGCAATTTCTGATGATGCTCCCTTATGCGCGTATATATAGAAATGAAAATGTAGCAGGACCGTCAGTCGATCTGTATCTCGCGTCCGCGGACTAAACCCGTTCATAATACAAAGGCTAAGCTCGTACTCAACTTTTGTCAATTAAAAAAACGTTAATTCAACAGCGTCTTGAACCTTTCGCTGCTCATTAACATCATCGTTATCGTTATCATTATTATTAAATTAACAAAGACCGAGTTGCGTGTCGGGTAAAGTAAAAAAATAAAGTTTGAGAAAAGACTTGCGTGGGTAATTTAAAAAGTAAAAACAGTGTAAACTTAATATAGTTTAGTTGTTTGATAGTCACTCAAGCTGAAACTTGGCAGAGTATCTTTTCACATAAGCCAACTTAACTAGGATTGTGTAATAACGTCGTGTTGGTTGTCTTAGTCGTCGGTATCGTTGTCGTTGAAGCTGCCGTTTCTCGTAGTCATAGTCGAGCTCGTCATTTGGCCTCGCACGCGCCACGGCGCTCAGTGCGCTTTATTATACTACTACTTTGCTAGTACGCGATCGCCACCTCTTAACATCCGCGGGTCTCGCACACAACGCACACGTAAAACATGATCGTCTCCCCGGGATCTCGCGACCAACAACCAACTGCTCAACTCTGTACTGATCGC
Organism: Microplitis demolitor; assembly: GCF_026212275.2. Classification (NCBI taxonomy): domain Eukaryota; kingdom Metazoa; phylum Arthropoda; class Insecta; order Hymenoptera; family Braconidae; genus Microplitis; species Microplitis demolitor. The sequence continues at coordinate 18,108,421 of NC_068552.1, forward strand.
GTTCTCACTTACGCTCATCTAGTATTAGTCTACTCGGACTCGCGGTAACGGTTACTCATACGCGTAATTTTTTAATATTTTTATTTTATTTAAATATATAAATATATATAGTAATTTAATTTCGTTGAAATATTTGAAAAAAAATTTATTTTAAATTTAAAAAGAATAATTTTTTTTAAATGGCAAGTGATAGTGAGGATAGAGTTTAGGAATGTGCAAGTGAAAATAATAATGAGGGTTAATTAGTTTTTTAAATTTTTATATTAAAAGAACAATCGGTAGATTTATGAGTTTTTTTTTTTTTTTTTTTATATGATCGCGAGTAGTTAATAGAGAGGCAACGAAGAAAAGGCGTAGAGTGCATGCCGGGTGGGAGGGTAAAGAGGGTAATTGAGAGAGGGAAAGAGAAGCTGCAACGCTATTATTAGTGTAGAGATGTGTTCTCTTTCTGAGCCGCGATCATGCCAATGGTGTCGGAATCATTTGTTATTTTTTGTTAATTAACGTCAATTTGTCAGTTTATTATTTTTCGCGGTAAGAATTTTAGAATTTTAATTGTCGTTGCAATTGAACTTTCTTTTTTTTTTTTTTCTTTTAATAATAAACGTAATTAGTAATTTCGTCAGCTGACTTTCCCTCTCTAGTTGTTTTGCTCAATGAAACAGCTGATCGCGATCGTGATCGGGATTTTTTAAATAAATTGCTCAGTGAGTTGTGACTAACAAAACTCAGATAAATTCAAAAAAATTATTTATTAGACTAAAGTGACTAATTTCGTAATTAAAAAAAAAAAGAAAAAAAAATGTATTAACGTCAATTGAGTACGAGGTTAGACCGTGGGAGTGGTCGACCGGAAGTTGAGTCGTTCTCTTCGGGTGATAGACGACTAAACACAGGGACAGGGAAGCTCGGAAAAAATAAATTAACGTATAAATAAATATATAAATAAATAATTAGGACTAATTAATAAATGAGAAATATGTAAAATTAGGGCGGGAAGTGGAGTGAAAGAGAAAGAGAAATAGAATAGCGGCAGTTGGGGCTCGTGCCAGATGCGCGTTTACACGGGCCCTGAATACTGTAAATGCACTATCTGGTACGACATCTCTTCTGTCATTGTCACCAAATAGCGTCAACCTGGCCTACACTTGGCGAATCTTCTCAACTCCTTTTACCTTCATCCCGCTATAAACCTCCTCATATTTATTTTCACTCTCTATTGTCTTGTACTTTATTGCTTACTTACTTTTATTATTTTATTTTAGTATTTATAATTAGAAAGGACGAACATCGTCCTTGCCACACCCTTCAATCCACTCTGTTCGTAATATTTATCATCTGTAATTCATTATGATATTGAGGTCATGTTATATTTTTATTTATCATAATACAACTATATATATCGTCTATTTATCAAACTTGTACCAATTATTGATTTAATTTCTTGAAATTAATTGTTAATTGTCATATTTAATTTTAATAAAAATTGTAATCTTCATAAATTTATTTACTGTCTGTTATTTTATTTATTTTTAAAAATTACTCGAGATTATTTACAGATTTAAGCAAATCAAGATATCACTGGAATTATAATTTATGGAACCGAGGAGTTAACTCCGAAAAAATTGTATAATAAATATGTAATAATAATAATAAAAAAAAAAAAATCCTATAACCGTTTATCTCAATCATTTCATTTCACCCGCTTTTGTGTATTCAATAAAATTGCAACGACCTTTAAAAATAAAATAAAATTATAATATAAATATAAATCACTTATACGGAAATGAATGTAAATATTTATCATTAATTGAAATGCATAAATAAAATATAAATAAAGGATTGTTGCCTCATTTAAATGCCTTTTCATTTTCGATTATTTTTATCACTCCATTTTCACCCCATATATGTTAATATTTATATCTATATATATTATTATTTTTATATATAAATTTAACTAGACAATAATTTATAAATAAATATGGGCTACTGGTATAAATTTAGACGGCAGATAATTGGTAGCTAAATTAAGGTGAAGGTTCGGGACAGAAAAAAAAATTAGATATCGATATTGAGTAAAAGTAAGACATTGAGTTTGTTTTTAATCTCTAGTATCAGTTGGTAAATAAATGATAGACTATAAATATATATGGTTATATTTATATAAATAGATTGATGTGAGGAATCGGCGGTGAAAGCCAAAATAAAATGATAGCGCTGCCAATAAAAATGATGAGAGCTTTGGGGTTAATGGGTGGCAACTAAATAAAGCTTTTGCTAAAACACGATGACGCGTACAAGCTCTCGGGCTTTATGTTAAATTTTTAGATAAACAGAATGGGTATTTAATATATATTAAATATATAAACTTTTGAATATTTAGATAAATCATAGTATAAAGTAGTTTTTGTTCGCTAAAGGAGTTGAAGAGGACGAAGGAAGATGTCGCTGAAGAAGCCATCGAGTATGAGCGATGACCTTGTAGTGCTGGAAGACGTTTTTGGGGTTTTCTTGATAATGATAACGATAATGATTATGATATTGATAATGATTTTAAAAAGTAAAGGCGACTGGCGTGTTGGCAGTGTGGTTAGCTGGTTGTGTTATTCCCTAAAACACGACCGCTATCGACACTGCAGTTACGACAGTCGCAATAATCCATCAGGATCCCGTCATCTCGTATTTTCTTCAGCCTTCAACCTCTGCTTCAAAAAATCTTACATTCAAATATTTATTAACGAAAAACACGTGTCTACTTAACGACTTCAATGGATCACATCGCGGGATTTTATTGAATATTTAAATATTTTGGTCTTTTAATTTATTTGAATTATTTTTCATTAAAATGTCCATCGTCACTTCATCTTCATTTAGCAAACAATTGGCTACTTTTTTTTTTATTAAATTTGCTGAGCCGTAAAAAATTTTGAATTTAATTAAAATATTTTTTTTTTTATGAGAAAAAAAATATTTTTATCTTTGCTATAAATTTATCAAATGAATCAGCGAAAAGTCAGTTTCCTCATCCGATCCATTACATTCGCTCACGATAATAATTAAATATTGCAGTAAAAAAAAATAAATATGAATATCTGTTAATATATTTAAATTGATAATTGTCATTGTCTACTTACAGATCCGCCTACGTATCCTTTGGAGGACTTTTGATGAGATTACAAGGAGACGCAAACAATTTACATGGCTTTGAAATTGATCAGAATATGTACCTGCTTATGAAGAAACTCGCTTTCTGAATAAACATTAAAAAAAAAAAATATTTCATATTTTTATACTTTTATAATTATTGGATAAAATAAAAAATAAAACTTAACAGAACAAAGGAATCATTGTGTTTTACATTCCAATCGATTACTCGATATCGCGTGCAAACGACGTAAAAAACTTTCTGTTGACTTTATTCTAGTTAAGCATTGCAAGTGTGCGTTAATATTCAAACCTTGCAATGCGGCCCTAGAGTACGTGAATACATATATATATTTACATATGTACATCACGTTTTGTTGACTAGTAAACATTAATGTTTCTCATTGCCAAATGTTGCCGTTTTATGTCAATATTAAATATTGTAACTTATGACATATGACTTTAAACTTCAAACAAAAAAAATTCAAACAAAAAAATTTTATAGAAAGTCGATAAATTATGGCATTCAAAAAATATCTAAGAAAGAATAAGTAAAAATATGAATTTTTGACATTTTGAAAATTTTTGAATGCTATAACTTCTAAACTAATTGACCGATCGAGCTCATTTTTCAGGGTAATCACCCACAAAATACGTATACCAAGTTTCAAGGAGATCGGTTTGAAATTGTGGCTATAATCAAAGTGAAAACATAAATAAAATTATTTTTTATAATTTTTGGTAAATTTTCAAAACAATTTATCTATTAGATAAAATGGTTAAACCAATGAGTTGTATAGTGAAAATTGAAGGCAATCGAACGAGCTTTCACATAGAACAAACTAAAATGAGCTATCTCTTTTCGTTCAAAAGTTACATCCAGTTAAATCAGTGAACAAATTTTTTTTTGAAAATTTTACAAAATTTAAATTAACCCTAACTTCTAAACTTATTGGCCGAATTAGCTCATCTTTGAACTCATCCAAGGTAATCGTCCATAGAATAAGTATACTAAGTTTCATTGAGATCGGTGTAGAATCGTGGATTATATATATATATATAAATACATATATAAACTTTTGAACCAAATGTATTTTCTGACTCAGCTTGTCGAGCTGAGTTGAGAGATAGCAAAATTTTTTGAAAATTCCATTGAGGACAAATGCAATAGTTAGATTTCTATGAAATTTACTAAAAACTATATGACACTCAAGTTAGCCGACGTCTGATAATTTTGGAATTTTTTTTGAGAACGATAAATTGAGAAAAAATTTTTTTTGAAAAATTGCACCTGTAGTTTTTTAAATTTTCTACATGTGCATTTTTTTAGTTTTTTTTTTTTAAATTAAAATTTAAAATAACTCATAATTCCTCTTGCAAAATAAATAAAATATAATAATTTGGTTAGTTTATTTAAATTTAGTATGAAGCAAGATTTGAATAAATTAATATAAGTAACGTTAAATTTTTGGATGTACACCAATCTCTAAAATAAATACCCGGTGCATCATAGAGTATAAATGTACTGCGTAAATCTGATTAAAATAGGTGCCAGGCACATGCGCTGCATTCTTAATACGCTGGTGCAACAAGACCGCGACTAACGAGCGCGATGACTGCAACCCACGATCCCGGTGATGATATGATCTTCGCACACACATCAAACCTGAGAACAACTCGATTGCCGTTAAAAAGACATAACGTTATATTTAAGATGATATTTATTTGCATACATGTAGACATTAATTCATCTAATTTGTTTAGATTACGGTCTTTTAGCCGCTTCTTTACTCATGATCTCAAAGAGCTACTCAGTTCGCGACAAGATATATTTTGTTTATATAATATTTCAAAATAACTAAGTAAATAAATAAATATAGAATTAATAAATATGAGCGAAGAAAATTTATGGGCAGATTGTTTGTAAAAAATATTGAGAAAAAAATGTATGAGTTAAGTAGGGAGTAAGAGAGCTAATTTATGTAATTAAACTCGCGACACGTGACCTTGTACGGTTGATCGCGAAGCCCTCGTACAACACAATAGGAAAACGCGTGGGTTCGCGCACGCTCTTTGCCAGTTTATCTCAGCCTGAGAGAGAGTTTATGTCAAGTAGAGGAGCAAAAAAGACCGACACCGACACCGACATACAAGATGGCATCCGCGAGTTCTTGCAGAGCAGCTCGTGGTAATATGTGTAATATATATATATATATATATATATATATATATATATATATATATATATATGTAATGAGTAAAGCTTTTGCGTTGTGCAATCGCAAAATGGCGGGTAATAAGTGTCTGATCCTAAATAGATTGCCCCAATGACATATAATTCCCCCTTATCTATTTCTTGGCATTACGTAATTTATATAAATTTTCAAATCATCGATTCAATGCTAATCATATTCTTCATGCCGCCATATTTTCCCTATTCATATCCAATAATTTACTATGGTTCTATTTGTTAATTAGTTTTGTACAAGTATGACCTTGCATTGTTATTATAGATCTGTTAATTCAATAAGACATTTAATTTATTTATCTGATTATTGCTAATTACATTTACGATAAAATTCAACTTTATTTTGTTAAATTTTTATTGCATGGAAAAAATTTTTCGATGATGGCCTAGTAGCTGCTGCCACCTGGTTGTGTTTTTTTTACTTAAACCGAAGAAAATTTCTTTATCGCTTGTTGTATAAGTAAGAAATTATTTTATTTAAATTTTCAAAATTTTTTTTTCAAATTTAGTTTCGTAGAAAAATTAATGATTTATTTTTTTGAGAAAAAATTCGCGTGAACGTGGTTTAAATACAGAGCGGGTAATTTTTTTTTGATGCTCCCCTCGGAGTAAAAAAAAATTTACATCACTCCGAAATTACTCTTCTGAAAAAAAAAAACTTCCTTTACTCCGTAAGCGGAACGATTTTTTCACTCCCGATTTTCAAACATAAAAACAAATTTTAGAAAAAAAATACACAATAGGACCTCGTTATAAGACTATTAATTTCTCTCTCAAACGATCGCGATACCTGGTTTATAAAAAAGACAGAATGATAATCTTATAACGAGATCCAACTACTAAAATTGAAATTTTTCAAAACATAAACCCATTAAAATATTTTTTTTTTCATATAAATTAAAAAATTAAAATAACGAGCGTATAAATAAAACAATAGATTTAGCCTAAAAATATTTACAGAGTTCTGAAAATAGAAGCCTGATCCTAAACCAACATGATAGATATATGATAATATATACGTCAGAATTGACCACACAGATCTGGGGTTTCAGAAGAGCGTTACAAAATACTAGGGTATAATTTAATTCAATTGTCGAGTCACTTGGGTCTCAAAGCTCTCATGTGATCCCCCGGATTATTGAACAACAATCGTATGTCTTCCAAAAATACTTTGAGTCACTTCCTGTGTATGATTAACACAGGAATCGCAGTGTCCTAGTCTAGGATGTCTACCAATTGCTGGTTGAACAGAAGATTAATGAGTGTCTATATCTCAATGTGAGTTTGTTTCTACTTAGAGATACAAACAAAATCAATAAATGACTCTTCGTCAGATAGCGATAAATATATCATCACTATTACATATCCATGTATTCCAAGTGGTGTGCCAGTGTTTCGGTTGATTGCTTCGGCGAATCCCAAGCGCCGCTGTACTTGGTAGTCATAGGGTATACATTTGTTCCAAATCAGTGCATCATGTCAAGGGAATGGATAGGAAGGGAACACGCAACTTGGTACATCCACATCCACACACTCACACATCAAAGCATTATAATCTAATGGCTTTCACAGCTGGAAACATTTTTCATCGTTATTTCTGATTTAATAAATATAATCACTTATGTACTATAAATTTTTATTTTTTTTTTTAACTTTTTTACGCTCTATTTTTTTTCAAACACCATTTCATTATTATTTTTCCATTCAATCTAAATTATTATGTTTACTCCTTCAACCATATAGTTTATCTATTCTTTATATTTAGTCATTAATATTTCGTCTTTCAATTTTTTAATGTGTACAAAATTTTTTATTTTTTTTTATTTTGAAATTACATTGAGTATTTTCATGGGCTGTTTAATTTATAAGTGGGTTGTGTTTAATTAAAATTATTCGGTTTTGATAAATGGGGTACGTTTATCAGTCAGATGATCGACGATATAAAACGGGGAAAAGTGGGCTGGTTAAAAAATTAATTTTTTTATTTAAACGTCAGATAAATTTTTGGAAAATATGAATGATAAAAAATTAAAAAAAAAAATTATCGGTCATTTGAAATTTTTTTTTATTTTTATTTTTATGAAAATGAAAGTTAGTCCGAAAATAATTTTTTAAAAAAATATGAAGGACTGAAAAATTTCCAATTTAAAATATTTTTTTATTTCGAGCTTTTTGATAATTTAATATTAATTCAGGAATTAGTCTCATTTAAATTCAACACATTATATAAAATGCCAAGTAAGTCGAATCCGTATGGGGATTAAGCTTTTCGGATTTAAATTAAACCCTTGGGAAGTAGAAATAACAGAATTAGGAAAGTTTAAATTCGTTTAACCCTCGGATTTTTAAAAAATTCAACCATTTTACTCTACTCTCTTCTCCCCCTGCCTCTCCCCCTGTCCGTCGCCTACTCATGCAATAAAAGCAATAAATCCAAAATATATTGTGAAGCGATTCAGAAACTAGGTTTTCATCAATAACAAACATTGACAATATATCCGAGATTGACCGTCACGTCCGTTCAGAATCTCTAATCCATGATTCCGCCATTACACTACTCATGTCTCGTTCAATACACACAGCATTACATTTAGCTCGATCCGAATCTCATCTACACAACAGAACCTCCTGCATACACCTACAGAGATGTCTATTACCCCATTACACTCTACATATATATCTATATATGTATATAGAATCGAGGTTTATTTGCTTAGCGAGTCCGTGGGGAGCTATCGTTATCCCCGTTAGTGATCGACCGAGGCATCGACCGATGAGCGTGTTCGTGCGCTTTTTCCCGGATGTCGTGCGGAAACCGAAAACAATGAACGTGCTTCCGTTTTGTCCACAAGGCCAGAAATCCATCTCACGTTAGCCCCACTCGCCGGCTAGGTGTCCGCTGCTACAAATCCTACTGCCACTTTTCAATTGGATTCCTATGTCATGTCCTATGCCCAGAGTACACACCATCCTATCTATCTGTCAGCGAACCTATCGAGTGTTACACACATAAACCAACTTCTCGCGTCAGAGGGTACTCCCATTACCATCACCATCACCATTTACATGTACACCTACATGTCATACTCCAGACCACCGACCATGGGATTATTTCTGCCCCCAACGAACCTCTAAAATACCACTTCATACTTATGTATCCTGGTTTTGATTCTCTCTACTCAACTATCATTACGTTCACACCATTTTTCACCGTCAGTTTGATTACAGGTGTTACGAGTGTTCAGTCGCACTCTTGTCTGTCAACACGCGACTTTTTTTTTTATTATTTTACCCTTTAATAATTTTTTTAACTTGTAATTATTACTGTAATCACTAATTAAATTGGTTTTTTTTTTACTGGTGTCGCGAATGCATGGAAATAAAACGTATCGCTGATTTTAAAGTAAGAGGTAAGTTTACTATTATTATTGATTAATTAATTATCGATAATTAATAATTAATAGTCTTGTCTGATTGAATTGTGAGGGTGAAAATATTTGAAGAATTTAATGGATAATTAAGAGCTTGAAAGTACAGTAGGGAAGTAAGAGAGATTGAATGGAGTAAAACGATTTTTTTCTCACGTCTACGCATGATTGAGTCTGGCATATCCGATTGAGGACAACTCCAATGGGAATTTCCCAGTTCCGATGGAAGATAGCCTGTCAATTGCAGAAATTGTTTCTTTATATTTATTTAACCATTTTTTCTTTTTTTACTTCACTTTACTTTTATTTTTTTTCATACAATCGAGTAACTCCACTTGTTGCGAATCAATAGATTATCACCTATTGTAGTCTCGTTTTTAAAAACTCAATTGTATTTCCATCAATTTAAATTCACAAGTCAAGCAATTAAAGGATAATTATAAATTTAAATCTAGACTTGCCATTAAAAAGATTTTTTTTGTTTGCATCCGATAAAATAAAAAAAATCTAGATCTGAGTCTCAGTCTCAGCCCGTTCTTATTCTCAATCTCAATAAATAATACCCCAGTCGATGAACGTCACGGCCATAAAAAGAAATACATTTTATCCAATACACTCATAAACTATAATACTCAAGCTGCTTTACTTTACCTGGCTTCGATAATGGAAATAAGAAAGCTCTTAACTCTCTTTATAGCTCAGTTACCTCAGTTACGTAAATCAATAATTTTATTTTTCAACCCCCAAGTTATTGCAATGAATTTAATCATTCGGAAATAGAATCTGAAACTCAATACTCATCAATTAATTAATTATATATTTGATTAATTTGCAGCATTAATTGAAAATGTAAAACAATAAAATTACTAGACAAACGAAGTTGTAATTAAACAATTAAACCAAGCAGTTATGATTGACAGAGAAAATAATAGGGGTGTAGTAACAAGCGTGTGACCACATTTGATCACTGAATAACCATCAAATGATTGAGGTACAAATAAAATAGACAGAGGTAGAGGTAGACATAGAGCTAGAGTTAGAGAGAGACAAAAAAAGATTTGGCCATTGCCGGACGTACATTGTTGTACAACGGAGTTTACAAACGGTGTCGGAACAAGGGCTACGTGGGATTCCAAATGAGCACTCACCCTGAACATTTCCACACACGAACCACCATACTGACCAATGTATTTGTCGTCATCATTTCTCCTACTGATATAACTACAATATATACATATATGTATGTGTAATACCTATAAACAGACATGCATTGCATTGCTATACCGTGTAGTGTGTATTGGACATTGCCGTGTGTCGAGTGGAATCGAATTTAACTTGTAAAGAGAGAAGGACCGAATTCACATTGCACACGCCCGTATGGAGGCAACAGAGCGTAGTTCCAACTTCCAGGCTTCGCATTATTAACTATCCATTAAACTATAGATTATCCTCTATTCTCTGCTAGACGAGTTTTTGAATTACTCAATAGTAAATTTTATGTAATTGTTTTTGGGTTTTATTTCGACGCAATCTTCTGCTTCTGCTTCTACTTCTACTTCTACTACTTGTTCTTTTAAAAGTCTGGTAAAAAAGCTTGTAGATCCTATCGGTGATGGTTATCATCTGACCATTTTATATTTATAAAATTCTATTGACGGTTCTTGTTTTCAGGGATTGCTCAATAATGACATTATAATTAGAGGTTTTTGTTTTTTCAAGGACGGAATTATTAGAAATTTTATAACTGATACTTGTTTTTTTTTTTTTTTTTTTTTTTTGAAGTATTTAGTGTGACTAATAATTAATTTGAAATAGTTACCGGAACATGATGATAAAAATCGTCAGCTCGAAGTAAACATCCGTTTCATACATTTTTGCATTGTCTGTATAAATAGGAAATCGTAAAGTTTTTTTTATCTTTTTATTAGAAATAATAATAAAAAAAAAAAATTTCATTTTTTTTAATATTATGGAATTTCTGACAGTAAATTGATTGCATGGAATTCCTGTGCATAACAATAGTTTGTACCCCACCTCAAATACCTAACCAGTACAACTGATGATTCTTCCACGGGTTTTCTCAATTCCCCATTTAAAATTAGTTTTGTCGAAACCTTCGTATTGTTCATAACTCTGTGAATTTAATTTTAATATACATTTATAATATATCTCTATGGAATTTAAATACAATTCAGTTTATTAATTTCATTATTAATATTAATTTATTATAAAATATTCAAATATTATTTTCATGATTAAATTTTATTCAAAAATGATCAAATCCATGGTAGTCAATTTTGTTTTACTTAAAAAAAATTTTTTTCTAAAAATAATAAAATTTTTTTTTTATTTTTTAAGTATCTGCAACCAAGTGGTATGACCACTTGACAGTATTTAACCGTATCTTCAACTCAAAATGAAAAGGAACTTTAACATGGTCAGTATGGTTCAAGCTATTACGGTTCTGACAATTCTCAAGATGCTCGCTAATGGTAAGTAATTTAAATAATTATATTCTTTCAAAAATTCGCGAAGTGAATGTGGGTTAAATCCGGAGTAAATGCGGAGCAGATTGTTTATTCATTTAATTCTCTCGAAGTGAAATTTACTCCGAAGAAGAGTTTATTTTAACATTGAAACTGGTTCAGAGTGAAATTGACTTCGAAAGAGAGTTTATTTGAATTGAAACTCTGAATCGGAGTCAATGTGGATTGAAATATAATCTAGATCTTTAAAAATTACTCCGCTGAAAAGACAAACTTATTTACTTTGTATGCAGAGTGATTTTTTCAAAAAACTCCTAGTGACGGAGTGAATCTGGATTTAAATGAAATCCGTAATTACTCTGAAATTATTCCCGATTTTTTAAAGTGTAAATGAATATATTAATTAATTAGTGATAAATAAATAAAAACAAAAAAAATTACCATGACAAAGAAATAAAACAGACACTGAATTCCGAATAAAAACAACACCCGTAATGAGACTTAGCGACTGCGAAGGTCGTGATCATTGTCCATAAACTTTTTGTTGCTCCAACTCATGAATATATAACTTTATTATTCTTATTCTCGGACAATCACTTGCCGCCATAAATCATCAAATTTTTTTTACCCTTTCGTATTATTTCTCAGCCCAAACTACGTGTAACGGCGGCGCTGGGAGAATAGTTTATGAAAGATTACCGGATCAACAGCTACAAGGGTTTGATGATGAAGTGGTGAGATTATTATTTTTTCGAAAATTTACATTAATTTTAATATTCATATCAATTTCAACCCATCTCTGAAATCTACTTTTGAAAAAAAATTTAAGAGCTCAAAAGAAGTTTAAGTTTTGGATTTTTTTTTCAACAAATAAATTGCAAAAAAATAAAAAATAAAAATATGCACATGTAGAAAATTTAAAAAAGTACAAGTGCAAATTTTTCAAATATTTTTTTTTTCATAATTTATTGTTTAAAAAAAAATCCAAAAATTATTAGACGACATCTAACTTCAGTATCATTTATTTTTTGAATTAAAAAATAAATTAGGTGAGAGATTCAGCACCGCCATTCCGTGTTTTGGAAAAATGTCAGGACTTGTGTTTACGTGACAGGACTGCAGGGAATAATTTACCGCGTGCCTGTGCAAGCTTTGATTTTCAGCCTGGAAGTAGAATCGCCTCATTCAGCGGTACGCCCGAGTATGAAGAGAGCACGTGCTATTTGACCAGAGAACAGGCTCAACCCGAGGGAATTGGCAATTTAATGCTCGTACCCAATAGCGTACACTTTACTGAAGTCTGTCTCACGTGTGAGTAAATCGATTAATGTCCGTGTTCGCATTGCCCGTATATTAAACCAATAATCAATAGTCTATTACATTTGTAACTAATAGCACTAACTAACGTACATTGTCAATTTGTAATTTTATTTTTTTTTTAATACAATTAGCTAATAGAATCGAGAGAGATTGTCCAAACAGACGGTATATTTTTGAGCGGCATCCAAGGAAAAAGTTGAAATTGCCGATGACTGATGTCAAAGAAGTCAGTGCTGCCAATAGAACCGTTTGTGAAGAGAAGTAATTGTTTGTTTTTAATTATTTTCTGTCTATGTATTTATGAATTTATGATTTAACTTTTTTTTTAGTTGTTTGAATGAGTATCGGTTTGTTTGCCGGTCGGCAACATTTGATTCTGCGAGCAGAAGTTGTTTACTGAGTCGATTCACCAGGAGAACGCACCCAGAACTTCTGGAAGACGATCCTAATACTGATTATTTAGAAAATACTTGTTTGAATGGTAAGTAATGGGAGTGAATTAGTAAAACTGGTTTTAATATTTTGGTTTTGTTTGGGATAGCGGAGAGAAGATGTGATGGGCTGACGGTGTTTGTTAAAGAAGAAAACAGAAGACTTCGAGGGCCATTTGAAGTTGACATCTATACAAACTTAACGTTGGACGAGTGTCAAGCTTTGTGTTTGCGCGCTGAAAAATATTTTTGCCGCAGTGTTGAGTTTGATGAACAAACACGGCAATGCGTTATTTCTGAGGAAGATTCAGTGTCGCAAAAAGATGATATTGGAACGAGTAGTAGTCCATCTTATCATTTTTATGATCTTGTGTGTCTTGATAATCGTAAGTTTTTTTATTTTATTTTTTAATAAATTAAATTTAATAATAAAAATTTTAAACTCAGTACACTGTCAAAAATTTTGCATTCACTCCAATTTGGAGTTTTAATTTTAAATTAAACTCGTAGCTCTTCGGAGTAAATTTCACTCCAAGAGGATTGACTCCATGTTCACTCTGCTAATTTTTTACAGTGTAGTAAATAAAAAAAAAATCAATAAATAAATTGAATTTATTATTGTTATTATTATTATCAATAATTATAATAAATCCATGTAATAAAATGTGGAGCTATTGTTCTAGCTGACATTTACTTAAACTGTCAGATAAATGTCCAACAAATGCCAGCTTACAAAAAGTAGCTTCTTCCACAGCACGCGGCTCGGAGTATCCGGACAACAGCGTGTCAGGTCACCTCTATCCGGACGGCAGACGTCCAGACACGGCGTTCCAGCGTTACAGGAACTCACGTCTGAGTGGTGAATTTCACTCGGAGATAACCGGAAGGAGTCTCAGCGAGTGTTTGGATGAGTGCCTCAGACAGACGAGCTTTCAGTGCCGCAGCGCCGTCTACTCCGAGCACTATCACACCTGCCGTCTCAGCAGATTCAATCAGCGTGACGGTCACCGTATCATTTACGACGCCGACTACGACTACTACGAGAACCTCATGCGTAATTTATTTACTCTCATTTATTTCTCAAGCTCTGGCCTTTGCCTCTGCTCCGAACCCCTTCAGAAATTTCTAATCAACTGTGAAAAAATTTTCCCGACAGCTATTCCGATAAAAACACTTTTCCAATCTTCAGAGGTAACATAGAAAAATATAAACTCCCACTGAGGCCAGTCGCTACTCACTTTTACTACCACAACTACACCCGTCACGATAAAAATACTTTTTCAATCTCCACTCTCAACGATCCTGCATTGAGTTGAATGAAAACTTTTTTCCACTTGACACATTAATCATTTTTTCTATTTTTACTTTAAAAAAATTTTTATATTTTTTGTTCAATTTAAGATTAAATTTTTTATCCACGCTCGAAAGCGCATACTTTATAATTTACTTTAAAACTTGCCGGATAAATTTATAAAAATAAAACTTATAATTTATTTATTATTCAATACTCTGTAAAAATTTAATATTCACTTAAAACTCAGCATAAATGAGTTTTAATTTATATTTTAAATAAAATAAACTCGTAATTTTATTTTACCGCAGATCAATATTTAGATGGGGACAAAGATAATCCGAGCTACCGACCAGATCCCGTAGGGCAGGACACTAATTTCGGAAAACCGTTCCTCGGGCGACCCGGTAACACACTATTTCATTTAATTAACAACTACTTTGAGATAAAAATACAATAATAATTAAATAGCTATTTAAAATTACCAGGTCATCCAGACGACTACGACAAAGGCTATCCGGGTGGTTCCCATGCCGAGCGTTATCCAGATTACTATCCGCTCCCAGGAGACCGATACCCAAATAGCAAATACCCAAATCAATACCCAGACGATCGTTATCCAGAAAAATATCCGGATCGTTACCCCGAGCGACCGGATCGATACCCAGCTGATCGTTATCCTTCAGACCGGTACCCGCACGATCGTTACCCTATTCCTGGTGATCGTTATCCTTCAGGAGATCGCTACCCTACGGGTGATCGTTACCCCACGAGCGATCGTTACCCTTTGAATGATCGTTACCCTACGGGCGATCGTTATCCCAGTGATCGTTACCCAGTAGGTGACCGGTATCCTCTATCAGGTGACAGGTATCCCGTGTCAGGTGATCGCTACCCAGTACCCAGTGACCGATATCCATCGGGTGACCGATATCCAGTAAATGGCGATAATTATCCACTAATAAGTACACCAGGCTATCATCGGTATCCTCCACCTCCGCCACCTCCGTCCGCAGGACATCGGTATCCTAGCGGACCAGGAAATAGATATCCCGTAAGCAATGCAGACAGATATCCAGTGAAAGACGAGCCTTATCCGGCAACTGGCGTTCGCTATCCGATTCCGGATGATCCTTTAACGCGGTATCCAACTCCCGGTTCCAACAGAATACCACCAAGATATCCCAGTGATAGATATCCAGACAAAGAGATTTTTCCTAACCGTGACAGGTAAGATTGACCATTAATTAAATTTTATGGCAATTAAAATAAAGCTAAGTTAATTTGATCTGTTATTAGATATCCTGGATCCTTTCCAAATGGCTACGATGATGATGTAAGAGGTACAAAAGGTTATATAGATAGGCCGGGATATTATCCCCCAGGAGTTCCAGCACCCGTACGACCGATCGGATACCCAGAACCCGCACCCGATGGCTTCATGGGCGGCGTCGGTTCTGATAGCGATCCATATAACAGTGTACGGCCAATTGGCACTGGCGGCGGACCTATTATCGGGCGACCACCGTTGCTTTCACGCTGCGATGAGCAAGAGAACTTTCGTCAAGTCAGCCAGCGTACTCGTGTCCGCAAGCCCTTTGTCCGCAGATACACCACCGCTTCTACATTGACCGAATGCGAGCGTGAGTGTGCCGATGCCAGAGACTTTGTCTGTAGGTCATTTAATTACAGGCCATATGCCGCGCCCTACGGCGCCGAGAGAGATAATTGCGAGCTGAGTGACAGAGATTCTCGGGACATGGCCATGAATAATCCGATTTACTACGACACTTCCTCTGATTACGATTTCTATGAGCGAAACAGCGCGAGACAGGGTGCCGATGGCGAATGTCTAGATGGTAATTCACCTCCATATTTTTATTTTAAACATTTAAATTAAATTTTTAAGTATTATTTTTAACTTAACTACCAGTTAAATATTAATATTTAAATAATTTCAACAATTTATTTATTAACTTTACAGTCAGCCAAGTATGCAGCGAAGACGGCATGGAATTCACATTAAGAACTCCCGATGGTTTTATTGGACGCATTTATACCTACGGTTATTACGACCGTTGTTTTTTCCGTGGTAATGGCGGTACTGTTAATGTATTGCGTATAAGTGGACCTCAGGGTTACCCTGAATGCGGAACTCAGCGAGTAAAATATTTCGCTTATTGATTTACTTTTCATTTATTTATTACGATTGTGCGAATATATTTTAAAAAATCTGTAATTAATTAATACATAATTCAAATTTACTGCGGGCGCCGTAACTGCAAAATTTCTGTCAGCGGAATAATTTAAAATTTATTTAAATTCACATTTGAAAATTCACTTACTCGTAAATTTTCGGCTGTTAATTTTTTAACTCGTAATAAATGACTAACTTTTTTTAAAAATAATCTACAGATTATTCGCTCTCTCGTAATATTTATTTATTTATTAATTTGTCTTACTAATTAATAATTTTATTTACTAGTATGGAGACACGATGACGAATATAGTAGTGGTACAATTTTCCGACTACGTACAGACGGGCAGGGACAAGCGGTTTAATCTAACATGTCTATTTCGGGGTCCCGGCGAGGCAGTTGTCACCTCGGGATACATCGGAGCTGGGTACGAGTTAATCTCACGTTAAATATTTCGAGTATTACTATTCATGTACAACGACTGCTGTCGAAATATCAATGGCTTAACTTATTTTTATTCTTTATTGTTATTATTATTATTATTATTTTATTAGCAGATCGGGTTCGCCGATACCTATTGAGTACTTGCCAGCTGAAAACACCCTCAGTTCACGCGTTAGACTGTTGATTCTTTATCAGGGTCGCCCGACGACGACAATTGCCGTCGGTGATCCTCTTACTTTCCGACTTGAGGCTCAGGACGGGTAAACATTATTATTATTATTTATTATTTATTATATGAATGCACAAGAACACAATAAATATTTAATTCCCCGATCAATAAATCAGACTCGAGTACGTTAAACTCGATAACCATCTGACCGTAAATATTTTTTTAGCTACAACTATGTGACGGACATATTCGCCACGAATGTCATCGCGCGAGACCCCTACTCAGGACGCAGCGTCCAGCTGATTGACAGATATGGGTATTTAATTTTTATCAAAAGCTATTAATAACAGAATGCACGCTTATGATTGACCGGTAATTGATTTTAAAACTTTAGCTGTCCAGTAGACAACTACGTGTTCCCAGGACTGGATCGGCTGCGCGAGGGTGACAGTCTCGAGGCACGTTTCAATGCATTTAAAATCCCGGAATCAAATTTCCTGGTCTTTGAGGCAACCGTGAGATCCTGTCGCGACGGATGTCAGCCGGCTTACTGTTCCGGAAGCGCTGGCAGGAGTGAACCTTCCTTTGGTAAACGCAGACGTAGATCTTTGAACGATACTACCGATGATGTATTATTGGATGAGCATGAGAAAGTTTTGACGTTAAAGAATGACACCAAGTTAATAGAAGACGGTAACGGAGATAGAGACGGAGACAGCAAACAAGAGCAAGACCAAGACCAGGATCAAGACCCGGAGGAACATGAAGAGGAACATGTACGAGAAATGATTGAAGTGAGTGCTTAAAGTTACGACTATTGGACTTTATTACATTTTATGAGATTGCGAGAGATAAAAATATTAATTTTTCTTTCCATCACAAGGTCTTGGATTCCCGTTACGACATGGATGATTATAATGATAACAGTAATATTGTACAGAAACGAATAGCGCCAATAGAAACAATTTGTATAACTCCGAATGAATATTACGGATTAGTAACAGCGATTGTAGGACTGGCTGTTTTATTATCTTCTGTTGTCGTTCTTTCACTATTAATATACAGGTAATTATTTTTAAAATAATTAATTAACCCATTTAAAAAATGATATCCTTATTTATTTGTTTATTAGAAAATACGGATACTCGATAATGCGCAAGAACAAAAGTGTCGACAAAGTATTGCGTGGAGAAGACGCATCGAGCTCACGATCAAATAATTTTTCATTTATGCGATCTGGACTCCACAAGCCATTCCAATCAACGTAAGTTGTATTTGTAATATAAACTGTCTCTATTTATTTTGATTAGACGATTAAATAAAAACATGATAAATTATTTACGCAGGTCGTTAAGTCAAATTTTTAATCACCAGCTGACGTCGACAGCGATGGAGGGCGCAGTTGGATTAACTGTTAATCGACGGACCGATTTCGATCCCAGTGAGCCAATCTACACAGATCCATCATTGTTTGAAGTATCGCCCGATTCGTTACATCAATCAAACTCTGCGCGGAATGAAAATTTGCATCTTATATGACGTTTATTTGATCTTGATCCCATTACTTAATTGATTAATTTAATTAAACTAATTTTAATATTACGCATTTATAAGAAAATCCCCATAGATTGAATTTATAAATATATTTATAAGTAATTAGTAATAATAATATATAAATATATATAACACATAGTTATGTTACCTAATTAATGATTAGAAAAATTAAAAATTTTTCATTTAAAATTTAAATTTTTAAATTGTGTACAAATAATGAATATTTAATAACGATATACATCGAATCGAACTATTCGATTCGAACTTGGCATTATTCGTAAATTTTTCTAATAACTAATAATCAAATTTTTTCCGGAGATAAATAAAATTCAGACACGAAACTACGAAAAAATAATTTTCAGTAACTTTAAAAATAAATATTTGAAAGCTAATCATAATTTTCACGATTTAAAAAGTTACAAATAATTCAAAAACTTTTGGATGATTATAAAATTTACGAACAGTTATAAAATTTTGTAATAATTCGATTAGCACCCGATTCACACACCCCTAATATTTAATTAAAATTTATCTGCAGCTGTTGTAAAAGTAGTTTAATAAATTTCCGGTTAGTTATAGATTTTGCGGGGAGAGACAAAAGTTCGCTGTGTTACTGACCGTCGAGAAGATACCGAGTGGAGTGTTAGGTTGAGTTGTAGAGCAGAGAGTTGAGTTGAGAGTAGAATAGATGAGTGGGTGAATAGCAAGTGGTATCGGGAATTACCATAAGTAGTTGAACGAACGAGCCCGTGTCATCAGACAACTTCCAAAACATCTTCATATAATACATACTTTAAACCCAGGAGATATCTCTCTGTAATTCCGCTCACGTAGCGACCAGTTGTGATAATTCAAACTTCGATTGGGATCTTGGAAACTCTCCAAATATATAAACTATATAAGCTATATATATATATCTTATATACATTTCTATTACATATACTTGTATATATGCATTGTATATATACATAGTATAGATATACATTATACATGCGCATTCTAATTTATTCTCAACTGGACGTCTCATGGTAATGTCCCCAAGACATCCATGATCCGTAACGTTATATTCCAAGGTAAACTATTTGGTTCAACGTTCCATTGGTAATGTAATGAGATACAGCGGAATCGATGTATTAAAAAACCAAAGAAAAAAAAAACAAAGCGTAAAAAAGGCCACGTATCCACAGGCTGACAAAAAATTAAACAGAGTTTTTTTTTGTTTTTATGATTTTTGAAGCCAACGTCAATTTTTCAATTTTTTGTCACGTCAAAATAATTTATTATCTTGCTAATTTTTCCGTGACAGTTGAAAATGTCTCGGGCTGAGGCAAATGTGATAAATTTAAACAAATTTCATGTGAGTTTCTTCAAAGGAATGCCATAGCCGTGAAGCGCATGATAAATATGTAACACGTGTGGATGAACTGGGTTGTGTGTACGTATACGTTTGTGATAGAAAGAAATAAAGAGGGCGAGAGTGAGCCGGAGACGGAGCGTCAGTGAGTATGAGAGTGAGTCTGCATCACGGTGTGTTGACTCCACGTGCTTATAAAACCCAAAGTCACCACCAGCTCGCAATTAGAAGGATGTTTAAGCTCCGTCCTCATCCTCTGGCGCTTTGCCCTCCACTCTTTTTATCTCTCATCCTCATCCGCTGGTTCATCTTCAGCTTCTTTATGTCGGGTCTCGACACACGTCTTAGTCAAGTGGACATTTAAGTGTGTGAAGGTGAAAGACAAATGGCTAAATTACCGATCCGAATATCGACGCAAGCCCTCTTCTGTATGTACACCAGCAATTACAATGAATGACATATCCTGGAGTTAAAAGAGTTGAGCTTGAGTGGATTGAGCCAAGTGTGGATTGGGTTTACGGATGTAATGGGTGTAAAGACGGGAATGAGATATCGGGAATTGGACTGTTGAGATTGAGGTAGACGTAAACGTAGACGTAAAACCAGACGGAGAGCAAGAGGAAGTGGAAGAGGATGAGGATGAGGAAGAGGAAGAGGAGGAGAATGTCGATGGCGCCAAGAGGCTGCTGTCGGTGTCAGGTCCAGCTGACATTCAATACCGTTTTGCGCGACACTACGTCCACCAGCATTTTGTTCAGTCTAGTGGACGAGTTTTGTCACCTACCATCTATTATATATCTATATATACACATATATAACAACCAATCCAATTCTCACTATCACGGTTGCTGTTCATCGACATTCAATCAGGTGACGAAAAATACCGCGTACGATAAACGCCCCCGTAACGGACAAATTGAATGCTGCTACATACAACTACAAAGTAACACATGATGTATTCATATATACCCATATATATGAGCTTGAAAGTATTTGTTTGTAATAGTGTAGCGGGCTCATTGGAAAGCCGCGTTGGGTGCTTTGGTGATATCGCGTTGCACCCCACAGTAAAGTAGAACAATGGGTCTTTGTCCTACGCAGCATCTATACAGACGCCTATATACCTATATTGTGTTTTATATATGTATATACAATAGGGACAAACCAATAGCGACAAACCTACTCGCGGATCCAGTTCAAACAAGCCGGACGGCAAACACGGTTGTTTAAATACTCGCTGATAAATGAGAGAGTGTAGCGGGCGTATGAAGAAATAAAAGTAATAATAACAATAGTAGTAAATAGAAATAGAAGAAACGGAATGGAAGGGAAGGGTTGGGGAAAATGATTGAATGAAATTAAAACAGAATCGAGAGGGGAGTTAATTAATAATGATGTGATAATAATTTATTATTCTTAAAGCTGGATGGTGGCTGTGACAGCGGACGGCGCTGGTGGGTTCAGTAGTGCGGTGGGTAACCGTTTTGTGTGTTGAGCCTGTTCATAAATCGCAAATGGAGATGCCGGAGGGGTAGATTTAGTGTCAGTGTGCACATCCAATACTCTTGGAAACCACAGAGCACGAGTTAAATGGCTTACGCAAGAGCGAGTGTACCGCGGCTGTGGTAATCGAGTTTTCGCGCCAGCGTCCAGGATAATCTACCTACGTTGCAATTTATTCCTCTTAATCGACTATTTTTGCGGCGCTTAAATTTGAAAACCCCTATTTTTTTTATTTTTATTTTATACTATTCATCGCGTGACTATTTTAGTCCCCATTCTCGAAATAATTGTGAAACCGATCCCAGAACTCAATAACAAACTTGCCCAATTATTTATAATTTATTTATCTCAGTATCTTATTTTTTGAATAAAAAATTCATCGAAAAAAAAAAAAAAATAGTTGGAAATTAAAATTAAATAATATATGTGTGTATAACAAGTTGGGGTAAAAAAGTATTTTTAAACTTGGATTCCATAAAAAAAGAGCAAGAATTCTGAGAAAGTTTATTGTTTCGTGAGTTCATTTCTTTTTCACCTTGCTCCCTAGGCTGTGCACTAAACTACACATAATCCACATAATACACAACATACCTATTACAGATATATATTTTTAGACGATATTTTAGCTCCATTATTTTTTCCTCATGCATTTCTACGACGTGCGTGCTGACGTGGCGGCACTAGACCGGTCTCAGTGGTATAATAATAAATATATACCGCGGTATATCTTGAATAATCGAAACGAAAATGAATATCGATATGTAATGTAAGGCGTGTATATAGAATTCAACCCCTTCATCAGATGACGTGGCCACATGTCTTCCTGGTCGCTTTAGTTGTCTTGTGTCCGCGCAACACATATCACCCGTCTCGGGCATATCGCGGGGTTGATGTACGTACCAACGTGCTCAGCCCATTATATATAATATACCTTACCTCTATCTCTACACATATTCACATAAATATTACGGATATCATATATAATACACAACTATATATCTAACCCTGTTCCATTTCCTCGGGACTATACTCTTCCTCGACGGCGAACCAGTGAGTAGCATACTCGGAAGAGTGTAGCAGGGATGTGAAATATTAAACCAACCCGAGCAGACCCAGCTCCCAACGCCCAGTACCCAGTACATACACCAGTACAGTAAACCGCTGCCGGATGTTGGGAATAAAAAATGCCCCCGATACCCAACCGGCGCGGCATCAAGGGCCACAGTGGAGCGAGGATAGAACGACGACGACGACGGCTGGAGGTTCTCTTTTAATTAATAGACTCAAAGCCGTAATTTTTCTAGGTACTAAAGGAAAGACAGAAAAAAGACCCAGTAAAAAATAAAATAAAAAATAAAAAACTATAACGGGAAGACATAAAAGGCCGAAAAAAAAAAAACCCACGGAGATCTAAGTTGGAAAAATGTGAAAGAGCCACTAATACTTATATTACAACTGCTACAACCACTGGCTGGTGGAAAATGAGTCTTGTGACAAATAAGTTGTCTTGGTTGTCATTCGACACTTCTTTACAATGCCTGCACTGTGCTCGAGGAGTTGAGTCTTTTCATTCGAACCAATACTATTTCATCTCACTAGACTACGACTGGGACAATACCAGGACAGGGCGGACTGTTGGTGTGACAATCTTGCCCATCATCAGATTGATTCGTATCGCCGGAGCCGTCGATAAGGCTCAAGATACAACTGATTGTGAGAGTGAGCGAGCTTTGAGAAACGGCTTTGTGGCAATTCGTCGAGGCGTGCTTCCCAAGCTGACTCATATATGCGGATGATGACGAGCCTCCGGGTTGTTACGTACCACCGTACAACTTACGACGTAGTAAAAGATAAAATGAAATGAAATACGAAAAAAAAAAAAAGAGAGAGAGAGAGAGATAAAAAAAGGAAAATGAAGCGGCTGTTATTCAACAGTATAACTGTATAGTGAGGATTTTAGGATGAGCTTTCTCCGAGCTACTTAAAGGTCCTGCAAGTAGATCCGAGATGAGAGCCGTCTCATCTGGCAGCCAATCCCTCAAGTCGTCGGCATCAGTACAATCTATATATACATACACATATATATACTTATAGACTCAATCGTCCCTCTTTTTCAATCGAACACGAATGGAAGCTCTTTGCCCGTCGTTTTCGCGCGCGCGCGAGCAAAACCTTCACCACCAGCAGTAGCAGCAAAAGCAAAAGCAGAAGCAAAAGCAGATCCTTTATATACCTATATACGAATATATATATACCCAATATATAATAGTTCTTTTTCTCGAGACTACTGTGGGCAACGATCCTTTGTCCACTCTCCATCTCATATATCTCGCGCTTCCATTCTCCAGCATCCCTATCCCCATATCCTATATCCTACATCCTTAGTCCTCGGCGCTGGCAAGCATTTATCTTGGACAAGTTCTCTACTAGCTCCTTGCTCGGTTCTCTATGGGATGAGTATAGAGTGTGCCACCGAGTTTATACTTACGGCGTAGACTAAGACAGTGGTTGTTTTTATGTCGGCACAGTCTTACTGCCCGGCACACAGACTCATCCATTATATAATACTATATACACATATATATATACATATATATATATACAACCATCTATCTAAAAGTACTATTTATTTCTCATTCTATTCCGTAGTAAAAACACTCAACTGCTATCTGGTATCCGCGGCACTTATTATCGAGCAGAGGTCCAGTACAATCCGAATCACTCGGGCGAGCGAACACGTGGTGGTCTTAGTGAGTAGTCTCTATATGCGTCATTTCGAGCAATTTCCTCTTCTGGTCCTTTCACTGGCGTTTATTATACTGTCGTCGTCGTCGTAGTCGTGAGCGGTGGCGGTAACGGCAGTGGAGGCGGCCAACGAGTAGGTTCTTTGGTTGTTACTCGTGCTGGCTACACTACTCTGCTCAACTCGTCTATGTAGATGTGGAGTGTGGTGTGGGGTACATATTGAGAGTAGTCGGGTTGAGTCGGGTGACGGTCGTGTATGTCGTGTAGCAGAGGCAAGAGGCATCAACATCGTCAACTCCTTTGCGGCACCGGCAAGTCCGTGCAAATGCCACTACTCCGGATGGTCCATAAAGACCCTAATTGTCTCCACTCTAGTGAGGGCGTGTCGCAGTGCCCCCTGGGTCCCCTAGAGCTCCCAGAGCCCCCTCGGTGTCTCTCCCCCTGAGAACTCATTTACTTTTTATTTTTAAAAACTAAAACTCTTTCTCCTTCTTCTACTCCTTCTCCTCGTTATCGTTATCGTTCTCCTTTTTTTTTTCTCTTTCTTCTCCTCGTCGCTCATTCTGCCTATCGAGTCTTTATCGGTATGCATAGCCCGGCTTCGGCTTCGTTACTTATACTCTATACAGTAATATAAGTTAAGAGGAGAGCTGAGTGTGCTGGTGTATAAAGTTAAAGCGGCCTAACTCATCAGGACTATTTAAAACTTCAAAGACTCATAAAAGAAATAAAGAATAAAGAAATTAAAAGATGAGTAGAGTCAAGAGCTGAGAATGAGGATGGCAAGTTAAAATAAAAAATGTATTTTTCAAACAAGACAAGCCACGGATCGTGGCATCGATTAGCAGTC
Organism: Microplitis demolitor; assembly: GCF_026212275.2. Lineage (NCBI taxonomy): Eukaryota > Metazoa > Arthropoda > Insecta > Hymenoptera > Braconidae > Microplitis > Microplitis demolitor. The sequence goes on from NC_068552.1 coordinate 18,133,586, forward strand.
AACCAGACAGCCCAGCTTGCAACTGCACTCGAGTAATCAGATCATGAATATATAATAATTTGTCAAGAGTAATTCGCGGCATGTACCGAGATGTGTGTCTGTTTCCCTCTCTGGTTATCCACTCTTGCTCACTCTCTCCCAGCGAGTCCAAGACGTACACCAGAATACACCAGAATACATACACAACAGTCCGATGGTTGTAAATCCGAGCAAGATAGAGATGTAGACGAAGAGGGTTTCAAAGACAAGCGAGATGGTAATATCAAGCGCAGCATGAGACCCCAGCCTCTTATTCAGCAGCATCTCTTGCGCTCTTTACTCGACTCTTCCTTACGCTCTTCCTTCTCATCTTCCATTCTGCTATGCCATACACTCGCAACACAGTGTAGTTGGTGTAGTTCCTATCCACATCCACGGTACATAGCATAGCTGAGTATGAGGCTGTGCCGAATGCCGTTGTTAACTTTCTCCCTCCTGCTCCTGCTCCTGCTTCATCTCCAACTCCAACTCCTTGCTTTTCTCTCTTTCTCTTTCACTCCTGCCATAGCTCTCGTTCCGGCGCCGTCGTTCCCGTCCCTGTTTCATCCCACGGTTGCCCTTCCTACTGTACCTCGAACGAACCTCGACTCTCCACTTCCCCATCACATGGGCTTACCACCACCAACATCATCGTCACCACTACTACTAGCAAAACAAACCCTGTTATACATCCATACATACATATAATGCTGCTGTAGAGTTACTAGTATTACATTTACCAACACCATAGAAATTCGAGATACTTGTACTGTATACTGTGAATTTTACACATCGACAGTCTACTACTCCGTCATTTACACTCCAACACAACTTGATGCCCAACTGAAACTCAGCATTTGTTATATTACACGACCACCACCATCGCACCATGAACGCAGTAGTATGAGTGTACGTGTGTGCGCTCGTGGTAGTACACTAGAGTAGAGAGTAGTAGAGAGTAGGCAGGCGAATACGAATGGAAGGCATAGCAACGTTTATAACGTCGAGTAGAACTGTAGTACAGAGAGCCAGCGGAGCCGAGGCTCGAGGAGGTTTGAGCACCGCGAGCTCACTCAGTCGGCCGCCATGAGCCACTCGCGTTTCCCTAGTTGCTGCTACGCTCTTACTCCTTCATTTACACACGCGACTACCTACTACACGTCTTTTCATTACATCCATTTCTACTTAAACACTTTTCATTGACTATTTTTTATTTCATTACTCGTTGTCATTATTATTATTATTATTTTTTTTTTTTTTTGCCCACCGAACTGTCAATTCACCTGTGTCGGCATTTTAAAAATAAATGCTATGAAAAATTTATGAAAGTTTATCACCCGCAGGTGATAATTGCTAGTGACATGCAGATTGTGCTTTTTATGGAGTTGATGATAATTGTTAACTGTGATTGTTTTACAACTTACGTGAATAATTAAACACGCTTAAGTTTTTATAAATTTTCGCGATAATAAAAGGGCGGGTTTTTTTTTTAAATTTTTTATATTTTTTAAACTGATTTTTAAATATTTTTAAGTGGTGTAATAGTGCAACACTGCTATAAATAATAATAATAATATTAATAATAGGAGTGTATACAACTGGTTGTTATGTTGTTTGTTGTTATATTGTTGTATGAAGTAAGTGCCTGAAATATTACTTGATGGATATTGCAGTTAAACGGTCTCGTTATCTACTCGTCTAGGTAAGTACAATTTACAGAGAAAAAAATATAAATAAAGGAGTAAAAAAATCACCCATAGTAATAACAATAATAATAAAAAATAAAAAAAGTAGATTTTAGTCTCGCGGCGATACCGCGGTTCAAATGGAGCGCGTCAAAACGGAGCGCGAAGTAGCGTAAAAATAATGTTCTTATTTAAAAAAAAAAAGAAAAAAAAATGTAAATGATGGAAACCAAATACAAGTAAATTTAAAAATCCAAAAGTGTAATTTTAACGCAAGTAAAAAAACCCATGGACGTAAAAACATGACGGAGATCAAAGAGTTTCGGGCGAGCGCATGCAGGAATAACATGAAATAATAAAACATAAATAAATAAACAAGGGAAACACACGATGATCCTGTTGGGGGTTTGTAGTTTTAGTTTTAGTTGTGTACTTGTATGCAGGATAATAAGCCGGAGGTTGAGGATCGGAGTATTGGCCCCTCACCGCGAGCGTGCCATCGGCATCAGAACTCTAGTATCTAGAGAGTGTAACACGATCCGGGAAAAATAGCCGTTCACAACAAGTATATATGTATATATGTATGTATTTTTATGTATATAGGTACGTATATATATATATGTATATAGTGGAGAGTGTCGCGCAGGAAGTTGAACGACGCACGTGATGTGAATGAAGACTCTGATTTATATATAAATACACACATCTTCGAATGTATATTATATAGCACTTTACGTATTTATAGCCTTTTTATTGTCGTTAAAAAATGTATTGCCGTCATCCATACATAATCCTCAGCATTACCAATGGATGTTGTTTTAAAAATATATTTCAGGTACACTGGCGACGGATAAAAGATTCCAAGGAAAAGTAAAAAAAAAGTAAAAAAAAATAATAAGGTATAAAACAAAAGTCGAGGAAAGGAATGCGTGAGATGAAATTAGTGGCTGGATAACGTGGCGGCGACTTTTTGCTCGGTGGGGCCGGAGAGATGAGGCGAGATTCCTTTTTGGTGCTTTTGATGTTTTGCATAGGCCCGCTGCTGCTTCTCTTACATGCTGGGTTAGTCTTTGCGACAACGTTGGATCACGATGTTAATGGTAAGTGACCTGCTACGGGATCCTATTGACTATTTGAGTGTATGCTGAGTGGCTGAGGTTAAGACCGCAAGAGTTAATTAAGAAGGAGAATGAGTATATATAAAGATTTAAGTTAAAAAAAGGTATAAAGTTATGTTACGGTGGAGGAGTAAACTGGAATCTCCAGTTGCAGAGTCAAATGCAGCACTCGGACTTGGAGCAGTCGGGAGAGGAGGCATAGGAGCTGCTGCGATGACTGCATCTGGTATGATGCCCGATGAAGATTCCGAGGATCAAGACAATGAGGATGTGGATGAGGAGGACGAGGAGGAAGAAGGGGAAGAGGAGGGAGAGAGAGACACTGGTACTAATGACGACTCGTACTTGCTCGGGGAGGACGAAGACGATCCGCCTCTGGCGACGATCGCGGGCGGGGGCAGCAGCATCTCCAGCAATTCCAATCCCAATGGCAACACCAACAGCAACGGCAACAGCAACGGTGGCGGCGGTGGAACCGGCAACAGCGGTAGCATAGGAGATACCGAACTAATCTCTGAAACGGGCGGGCATCTGCCTGTCTTCTTAATGGAACCCCTGGATGCCTTTGTCGTTAAAAACAAACCGGCGACTCTGCGCTGTAAGGCCGCCCACGCGCTACAGCTTTACTTTCGGTGCAACGGGCACCGCGCCGAGGAGTCTCATCAAACTGATTTCGTGGACCCACACACTGGCACACGCATCGTTGACTCGGAATTAAATATCACCCGAGATCATATCGAGGAATACTTCGGCAAAGATAAATTCAAGTGCGAGTGCATCGCCTGGGCCGGTTCTGGCTCCATCAAGAGTCAGCCAGCAGTTGTCGATGTTGCATGTAAGTATTTAATATTTATTATTATCATTATTTATATCAACAGTATCAGGCTGGATTACAATGACCGTAATGCTGTGTTGTGTTATTTATATGTGTACACAGATCTGAAAAAGCAATTCGAGTCCCCGCCGTACTCAGTCTCGGTCGAAGCCGGGCAGAGCACCGAGCTCAGATGTATACCACCCACCGGGGTGCCGTCTCCGCGAGTCTACTGGCTGAGGAATGGAGCGCCAATCACGACCGGCTCGGATGCCGACGCGGCTCTTCTTGTTTCAAGCGAGGGCCATCTTCTCTTGGGTCAAGCCAAGATCACTCACCAGGCCAATTATACCTGCGTTGCTGAGAACATTGCCGCAAAACGTCTCAGCGCCCCAGCGACCATCACTGTTTACGGTTAGTTACATTTTATCCTACCTCTGCTTCACAACTTTACTCATCTTCTTGTACCCTGCCATCATGGACCAACAAAACAAAGGAAAAAAAAAAATAAAAAAACAAAGATAAAAAGATACTGCCACTACAACAACATTTTTTATCTTTTTATCATTATAATCTACTTAAAAACATTGTCACTCAAATATATATATTGCCGTGAACTTCCGAGAAACGGATTTTTTTTTCTTTATCGCTCAACATTTCGCGAGAGCACTTTTCAAAGTTAAATTATAAATAAACTTTTAAAAGATTAAATTTCTTTTGTACCCGTAATATATATATTTTCCCATCTATAGCTAACCTAGAGTTTTCATTCTATATATTTTACATTACACCCAAAGTCAATATACAAATATATAAATAGGTGATAAGTGTTTGAATAGTAACACAAGTCATGAAAATATTATTACTTGGCATGACCGTTGGTTTTATTTAACCTCAAGCTATTAACTTTATTTTTTTTTATCATCCTCTGTCCATTACCCGGTGATGACGCTGATCATAATCATAATCACCATCACCAGATCCCAGTGTGCTGTTACCCCTTGCTCTCAGAGTTCCCCTCGTCATCCTGCTGTCTTGTGTCCACAGTTAATGGCGGCTGGTCCGCCTGGTCTGCCTGGTCCGAGTGTCACTCACGTTGTGCCAAAGGCGGTCAAAAACGTACGAGAACCTGCACCAATCCAGCGCCCATTAACGACGGACAGCCGTGCCTCGGTCCCGCAGTCCAAAAGATGGATTGCAACGCCGCATGTCCTGGTGAGTGTAACGCCTATATAATTTTAAAAACTTTTTAAAAACTTACCCGCCCTTTCTTTTCTACAGAACAAACTCAGCCCAGACTATACCCTACTACACTCCACGAAACTACATCACTACAACTTTACCTATTGAAATAAATCTATAAACCACATGATAGACTTTCAAACAATACAAACCACCAAACTATTATAAGCTAGAGCCCCTACTTGAAAATAACTCTCTCACAAATGTTTAAAATTTCTTTCTATTTTTTTTTTTTTCATTATTATTATTATTACTATATATCGGCAATGTTACTTGCGCACGCTTGCTTTGAGACAGACCGGGTCTCGCAGGGAACAGCCATCGAGACAGGTGAGTCATCGACTTAATCCATTCAAGTGGTTTTCTTTTATACACTAAACTCCTGTATCCTCTGCATATAATGCCCTACACTGTATGAACATGAACACAAACACGAACAGGAATATTATTATGTATTTATGGATGTATTACACACATATATTGTAAGGGGACTACTTGTGTTCCCTTTCTGTGAAAAGAAAAAAGGAGATTAGATTTAAAGAGTGAGATAAGTATTTACACGGAGAGTATTAACGTTAATCCTCTGGTCTGGTCTGTCGTCAGCCGTAGACGGTGGATGGTCCAGATGGTCCGCTTGGTCGATCTGCGGGAGCGACTGCACTCATACGCGCACAAGGACCTGTGATGAACCCACTCCAGCTCATGGTGGTCGTCATTGTCAAGGAAGGGACACTGCCGTCGCAAATTGTACCGGGGGATTGTGTAATGGTAAATTATTTTTTATTTAACCATGACAACAAGTCGACAACAGCCACATACATACATTTATATGTACGTGATAATATATGAGTACAGTAAACACTTTACTGGGTATTATATCGAGACTAAGACAACGAACAAGACAAAATGACTCTTGTAAAACTATATATATATATATATATATATATACATACATATATATCTATATATAATAGTGATGAGACTGACATTGACGACAGACAATTGATCGCAAGTCTAAAGAATAATTTACTTTTTATTCATTATTGTTATTATTATCATGTTTTTTTTTTTTTTTTTAATTTATTTCCGTAGTGGACAGAGGAAAAATGGGAGGCGTACAATTTACCACGACCACGACTACACAGAAAGGTAAGTTATGAATTTTAAAAGTATCGTTTTTGATATTAGAGTAGCGCGTATATTTGCAATATTCTATAGAGAGCTAGGTGCGTATGCCCAGAATGTATGACGTACTTGTATAACTCTTGTGGTGCATAATATTGCGAATATGCGGGCATATGCGATAGAGTATGGAGGTAAAAAAATTTAAAATTGTGGATGGATGAAAAGAAAATAATAATAATGATGGTAAATTTTTTTTGCATGACGTTTCAGCGGCTAATCGGCGAATGGACGTGGCGCTGTATGTTGGACTCGCGCTCGCCTGCGCTTTTGGCGGCGGGCTTGCACTTCTTTTAATCAGACTTGTAAGGCGAAAAGGCCGAGACCATGCTCTTTACTCTATGGCACGTAATGCAGGTAAATAATTATTATTATGAATCCCTTCAATCGTATTGTAATATAAAATATATATAAATATATATGTATGTGTGTATATATAAATTGCATATATGAATAAATGTACATTTATTAAATATGTCGTTTATACTTACATATATTTTTATATATTTATGAACTGAGAACCGAACAAAACGAGTACTTCCGTTTATTTTAAAGAGTTAGGAAATAAATAATAAATTTATTCGGTTTTTATTTTGCCGGCATGTGATTACGGTCATTGACATATTTATAATTATGTTAGAGCTCCTCGGTAGGCGTTTATTATAATTTTTAATTTACGTTTGTGGAAGAAAAAATTTTTTAAAATTATGAAAATTGAATATTATTAAAATTCTTGCCCATTTATTTTTTAAAATAATTTATGTTCGCTGTTATTATTATTATTATTGTGATTATAAGTTTAAAAGACAGTGGGTTATTTATTATATAATTTTATTTACATTTTATTTATTTTTCTATGTCGACACATCGCAGTCGTCTTTGAATTATTTAGTAATATATTTCCGCCCATTTTTTTTCTTTCTCATTCATTTTATTTTTTATTAGAGGTAATTAAGATTATTTTAATCGATAAAGGTTAAAAGCAAACATTTTGTATTTACATTTTATCAGAACGAACGAAACTACATTTCGAAATGGATTTTTTGATGTACGATATATGTCGTATATATATATTTATATAATATAACGGCACTCGTGCTCGATTGCCGACCACTTAAGCCCGCGCGTCTCTCGTTAAACTACACAACACACTGAATTTATTTTTAAAACAAATTTTAAATATTAAATGCTGACTGCTAACGTCAAAAATATTAATAACGATATTTGAAATTATTTTTTCCCTCGAGCATTAAAAGTTAATTTTTTTTTTTCACGCAGCTGTCAATTATCGATCGTTAAATGAAAGTATCATCAATTTTAAAAAAACCCCAAAATTATTCTGTCATACATATATATATATTTATAGTTTTACAGAAACTCTAAATTCTCCGTTACCGAAAACCCTCAGAGACTAAAATAAAAAATAAAAATAAAAAATTGTTTATACCGGACGTTTAAAAGCTCAAAAGTTTATCCGTAAAAAAGCTGAAAACATCTTTTGTTCGTCAGACAGTCCACATATAAATGTCAGAGTTGTTGTACTATTTTTTATTCTTTTATCTTGCTCACAATTCCAACATGCCAGCGGTAGTAGAATAATATATTTATATTCAGTGTTGTTTATGTACAGCGAAACTAAGGAATAAAATAATAAAATAAAATGAAATGAAACGAAACGAAACGAATTGCAATGAAATACTAAAATGTGTGTATGTGTGCGCATGAAGATTTCCAGCCGGAGTACTTTCCAGAACACGATAAGAAAATGTGTCTCCAGCCGGATCTAACAGCGGGAACAACAGTCCAAGCCTCCTACGAGTATCCCTTCGATCCCAAGCTATCTCTGTCCCGCTCTCTCTCGGAGCACCACTACGACGTGCCACATCTTTCGATAGCGCTCACTCAACAGCAACAGCAGCAGCAACAGCCACAGCAACAGCTTCACCATCACCAGCAACACCCATCACCGTCAGTGTCATCGCCCAGCCCGAGCGTTCTCAGCAGCCAGGAGTCCTGCAGCGGTGCCGGGGGTCCCGGTGCCAACACTGACAAGCAAATTTATTCCGGCAGTGAAAACAGCGGTACAAGCGTCGCCAGTTGTTCCTCTTATCCGTCCTCGGACTCGACGACGACGACGTACAACGTTGCCTCTGAACGCGTGAGACTCGCGGCCGCCAAGTTGGAGCAAACCGGCAACGTGGCGAGGGCCGCGGTCAACGCACGGGGTGCACTTCTGGTTCTTCCGGACTCTGGGGTGTCTCTCTCTGTCCCGGAGGGCGCAATTTCAAAGGCCCAAGGACGGCGCCAGCTCGACCTATCTGTTCTCGATGAGGACAGGTTCCGTCCTCGATTGCCAGGTGATTAACAATTATTTATCACTATCACAACATATAAATTTATCATAATAACAATATCAATAACCAGTAGTAGTTTAAACCGGTAACCTTCAGTAATAAAATTCCAATTATCACATCCCATTGTCGTCCATGTCATTCATCACATCCATCATCTTTTCTTTGTACAATCCGATGATGATGATTTTATGATAAATCTCAGCTCCATTGTTATGCTAATATGTTAATACATTTAATACTATACTATCTATTATTATTATTATTTTTTTTTATTCTCATACGAGTGTTGTTGAATGTTGTTCACAGAGGGCATGACTCAACTGTCCGCGGCGATCTACTGTGGCCCACCTGCTGTCACCTTCGACAAGCCCGTGATCCTGCAATTCGAGCACGCAGCAATGCTGCACCCTGCGGGCACGTGGGAACTGAGTATCTGGGCGTCAGACGATCAGCCTGATGGGCCAGCTGACGAGGAAAACGACGTGAACCAGGACAGCAAGGGCCTGATACACCATCAGCACCATACGGCGACTGACTCAAGTGCCGACAAGCTAAAGCCAGTCACGTGGACAAAAGTGCTGACTCTGGGTAGCGAGACAATAAACACACCGCTTTTTACCCAGCTTGATCATTCCGAGGCCTTTATTGTCACCGAGCAGCTGCGCAGCTACGTCCTGGTGGGCTCAAGTGCCGAGGACTCAATAGCCGCGAAACGGCTTCGCGTTGTTTTGTACGCGAGTCAATACTGTGTGCGTGTTTATGTGATCGAGGACACTAAAGCCGCGATGAAAATAATCGCGGACCGCGAGACTCAGATACGTGGGTATCTGCTGGACAAACCGCGTCCGCTGTTGTTTCGCGACAGTGGTGAAAATCTTTGGGTGAGCTTAGAGCAAGTTGGTAACGAGTGGCAAAGTAAATCTCCCACTGAGCACCAGGAAATAGCTTTTCCAGATATCTGGAACTGTCCGAGTAATTCGAGTCATGTCGCTTTCACGTTAGACGAAAGTTTCGATGCGGTTACGACAACCAAAAGTTACAAACTTCAGGTATGTCAGGGACGAACCTCTGACGCCCAGAGGCAGGTATTTCGTATTGTGTACGATGTTATTAAACAACGGGTATTTTCGGGTAGTGTTACACGTCCGTTGCGCGAAGTCACCGTTGTCAGCAGTGTTGGTGCCAATAATATTACGTCTACAGACTCATCTGCCCGCGGGCCATTTAGGTTCACAAGATCGCTCAGGAAACAACTTTGCCAGTGTCTCGATCCACCGAACGCACTTGGCAATGACTGGAGAATGCTCGCTCAGAGATTACAAGTTGACAGGTTTGTTGTTTTGGACATTCAAATATTTATACTCTCGACGTCTCTCCTCGACTATTTTTTTATTTCTCATGTCAAATCTTTTATCCTTTTAATCTTTTATAAAATACAACTTTGCTCATTTCTTCGCTTCTTTCTCTCCTCCATATTATCCTACTTTTTTTTAACTTTACTTGGCATTGACAAATAACAGATTAAAATTTTTTTTATCCGCCGTTTGTTGTCCCATAGATACATCAATTACTTCGCCACAAAAGCCAGCCCCACTGAGCACATTCTGGATCTCTGGGAGGCACGACATCGCGAGGCAAGCGCAGTTACCGATCTACTTAACCATTTACGTACAATGGGAAGAACCGATGCGGCGACTATCCTCGAAGCACAATTGGGAGCTTGGCTTTAAACTGCCGTAGACTGTTTCATTTTTTTAAAATCCATTTAATTATTTACTCTTTTTTTTTTTACCAACCGACAAACTTTTTTTCCCCCTCTCTCTCTCTCTCTTTAAGCTTTTTATTACTAAATAGTATAACTGTTGGCGCATTCCGATAGATAGTTGTTCGCACCGTGCCAATTAAACAAAAAGCGATTTTAAATAAAGTATAGTAATAGAAGTAATGATAATAATAGTAATGATAAAAACAAAAAAAAACAAATCTAGTAGAAAATACGAATAAAAACGATTAAAGTGAGGGAGATTAAACACTAAGCGAAATGAATTTAAAAAATAAAGAAAAAGTAATGAAATAAAAATTAAAAGAAAAAAATAAACGAGTAAGCGAATGAAAAATTTAAAACTCGTGTGAGATAACACGTGCCAAATGGAATTAAAATAAAATATAAAAAATTCCGATGGGGTCTATCGAAACATTGCCTTAAACTCGGTGCGGCGACACGCACTGGATCTCATCTCTTGCCATCTCCCTCCTTATATAAATTGCGCTCTCTCTCTCTTTTATTTTTAAATATTTAAATATTTAACTTAATAAATATTTAAAGTCCTCATTGTTTCCCTGTAAATAAACTCGACCCATCGAATTTACCATGTAGAGTTACGACCGAAATAAAAGTAAAATTATAAATATTGAATATATATAAATAAATAAATAAATAAATATAAATATATATAGATATATATGATAGATATTAAAAAAAATAAAACGACGAATCGCAACGATACCAACTTTTGTAGTAAGTTATGAAAAGTTTAAACGAATCGGTTGTTAAAACTGATACTTTAAATAGAGAATTAATTTAAAATAAATATATTAATTAATTAAAGTAAAGTATATACGTTTAGATGAAAAATATATATAAATATAAATATATGTGTACATATAATATTAATAAATAAAAGATAAAGTTATATTAAACATTTTTTATTATTATTATTACTATTATATTAATGCAGACTGAAGACAGATGGCCAGTCATTTGTGAACCGCGAGTTTTTCCGTTTCGTACGTAACTAAGTAATAAAAAACGGATTGTGCCAAATTTATTAGTTTTTTTTTTTTTTTTTTTTTTTTTTTTTAATAATGTATACATACACAAGACAAATATTTAAAAAAAAATGATTTTTTTTTCCTTTTTTTTAATACACGTTTGTCCTTGACTATGACAAATGCGATAAATTTATCATTTGTGTAATTTAAAACCATTTGTAGTAAAAAAATAATTATGCTCATAAATAATAGTCATTGTCATTGTCATTGTCATTATTATTGTTACTGTGAGTAATAAAAATTTTGTATCTTTATTATTTATATATATATAAATATATATATATATATATATATATATATATATAAAATTACATTAAATTACTGAAAACGGCCTGTGTCACCGCATTTATTTGAAAGAATTGTATATTTGTTACTTTGGATGAATAAAATATTCTTGTATACTCAAACGCATAAAAAAGTATTTAAGAAAAAATATAAAAATATTTAAAAATATATATAAAGAAAAAAATAATAAGATACACTTGAGATTTATTTGGACGTAGTATTAAATGAGCCGACGGCGAAGATAGAATTGGGAGTCGGGACTGGATGCGGAGTCGAGTGGTTCTTCACTCAAGCAACACTAAAACCCTTGGGTTCTGCTGGCTGTGATGTTTCTATCCGTGACGTTAAACCGTCTGTGTGCCGTCGTCAGAGGGTGGTGTTGGTGATGGTGCTTTCTGTCCATGTGTGAGAGACGTAACCACGCATGGAATAGACGTAGAGCACGAGGAATGCGCTCTTGAGAGTGTTGCTCAAGTGCTTCAACGTGTTACTACAGTCGTCAACTTGAGATACTCATAAAAATAGCTCTCAAGCGGTTGGTTACTTTTCAACGACGTCCAGCGCACCATCACCACTGCACGAGCATCATTACAAATTCTTAGCGTTTAACCCAAGAAATTTACCATCTGCCTCGCGATATCTCCCATACGTATCTCCACCCATACTTCCATCCCACTTCTTACATTTATACATATACATATATTTATATTTATTCCACATACATATTTATGTTGTGAATATATGCCACTGCATAAAGTGTAAAAGGTACCGAGTCTAGAGTGGAGTGTCGAGCTTTGGGTCCATTCTTCATCCGTCATCTCGACAACTGTCTCCTGTCTCGGGCTCTTGTTTTCCAGGGAATGGCCCACACTGCAAATGTCAACAATGTTTGCTACTAAACACGACGCCACTGACGTACGAACTGTAAATATACTACTTGCTACTCATATATATACATTTCACCCTGTACTTAATATATATTTATATTTTTTATATTTAAATAACTGATGTACGCGGAAAGGTGAAGAGTAGACAGAAATAACCGGCCACGCAACCAACCAACGACATTTATTATATATATATATGAGCAAGTAATGTGAGTTAGTGTGCGACGTCGCACACACTAATTTCCAAGAGAATTTCCCGCTACTACGACTGCTACCGATGGTGCTACTGCTACTATTACTTTGGTATGACCAACGTAACCCTCCCTGTAATTAAGAGACTTTGTCATCCGAGAAAAAAGCCCGGCGCCACAGCTTCCGATCGTTGATTGGTTTCGTAATTGGTTTGATTGTCCCGTGGCCCAATTAATTAAATTTCCTATAATTGCATACTCTGCAATTATTAGTATTTTTTATTTTTATTATTTTTTATTTGGATTTTTTATAATTTAACTAGGGTATAATTTTAATTCTATTGTTGCTGTCGGATGGACAGCCTGCACTTAACATGTCATACCTTGTGTAGAGTCGAGACGGGGTGAGGGTGAGGAACAAGAAGAAGAGGCCGAGGGGTGAAGTGAATGGTAGGTATAGAGGAATAGAATTAAAAATATAGTTTATTAACTGTTGGTTAAATACTCGGTCTCAGTCTTGTATTGGTCTCTCGAGTTTAAGGAGAACGCGGCCGGCGATCTTGGTGGTCGCTGTAAACAAAGCGCGGTGGAGTCACGGGCTTGAGTGGATCATGAGAGCATAGAGGAATAACCGAGTCGCTGGACCAAGTCTTAACAAACCGGTTTCTGTGTCTGAACGTTAAGAGACTTAGCATTTGAGAGCTGAGAGCCGCAGGAGACGGGAACGACGACTAATGTTATGTATAAGCAGAGTTCAGAGTATAGAGTATAGAGCTAGTATAGGGACTAAAGAGTTGACTTGAGTTGAGTTGAGTTGAGTTGAGTTGAGTTGAAGGAAAAAGAAGAGAAGAAAATAAAAAAGGAGTAGAGTGGAGTAGAGTAGAGTCGAGTGAATTCGAGTACATTATGTACAGAAAATAAGTAACTGCTCGCAAGTAGAACAAAACAGAGAACAGGATCACGCTAACTAGGATCCACGAGACGTAACGATATAATACGTATTTTGTTTGAGTTAATTTATCGATGAGTTTATTATGTGATGGCGAGCTCAGATGCTCTTCTTGGAATCACGGACTCACGTAAGGCATTCAATTTATTTTCAATTATACAGCCACGCGGCAGGAGACGTTAAAACCCTACAGTATACTCTGCTGTGTATAGTAGTAAATACTAAGTCATCTTTTTCTGTCTATATAATGCCATCAGTTTATATATTAATGGTATATACAGTAAATATATAGCATGCAGCAGATAGGGCTGGGTCGGGTCGGGCTGATGCTGATGCTGACTACCGCTGGATAGGAGGTTATAAAGAAATCTAAATGGAATTGGGGTAGAGCAAAAAATAAATATAATAAATAAATATACCGACGTTTGCTGACGTGTGTTTATAGCTTGATACATTCGATCATCGGTGAAAGAAGATGCGCATATAAATCGTTAGGGGACCGGACGTAACCGCTCTTGTCTCTTGCCATTATACTGCGGCTGCATCTATCCTCTTTTTTTTTTTTTTTTTTCCTTTTTTTTCCTCGGCGCACTATATAGTGATATCTATGAGTCATCTAGAAAGAGCAAAGTCACCAACAACAGACAGTGAGCGGCGAGCGAGCAGAGGGTTGTGACTTTTATACTCGCGGAAAAGTTGGTAGTTCCCCTAAATTCCGGATGACTCCTTCCTCAGAACTTCTCTATTTTCCGTTTCCCAGTTCCGCCGTAAGATCTCACAGTCATTGTGTCCCCAAGCCATTAAACTACGATTCCTTGACGTTCCTTCTTCTCGGTAGTAAGCCAGTTGCCTATACCAGGACCAGGATGAGGATAAAGATGAGGATGAGGATGAGAATGAGAATGAGAATGAGGAGGAAGAGGAAAAGAAGTAAAAGTATATGGAATGGAATGGGTAGGTGGATATTGTGTGGATGGCTGCGCGATGAATTGTCCGCCAGCGAGCGAACGTGCTTGGAAGAGCGTCACGTCGTCGCGTGCGATTGCTGAGAGTGAAAAGGCCAGATAGCAATGAGAGGAGACAGTAGTTGTGCTGGTAGAATAAAAAATAATAATAATAATAATGATGATAATAATAAAAAGGTATAAAAAGAATAAAGTAGCTGAAGAATGGGAGTGTGTGGGAGAAGGAGGAGACTTATAGCAGCATGAGAATAAGAGGCTGCCAGTGATGAAGGAGTTGGCTGTGGGGTCGCTGAGGATGAGCTGAAAAGTAAAGAGAGGGGTCCAAAGCTCAACTCACCGAGCAGAGCAGAGGGCTCTTGGCCCACCGCGTGGTTAATGATTCGTGCTCTTCCACGGCTGCTTCTTTACGCCGAGATCCGAGGATCTAGTCAACTGAGACAACGCGATATGACGCATCACTGTCTCTTGTACGCACTATTATCTACACATGTACTATTGCTATATAATATCTCTATATATACATGTTCATAGTAATAAAAAAATATTTTCGGAGACTTATATCGGGCTCGACTCAGTTGGGTGTAAGACTAAAGTTTTAAGTAGCGAGGAGACGACAGATAGAGACACGCGGTGATGAATGTAGCGAGCGTGTAAATCCGTCGTCGATGCATGACGTTTATCGCGCCGACGGCAAACAGGCATTCACGATTCAGATTCTCCTGCTATGCTGTTATACTACTTCTGCTTTTGCTTCTACTTCTGCTACTGCTGCTGCTACTTCTAGATGTGGATGGAGTCGAGTTGAAACGAGAGTTAGTTGTGTGTCGAGGAGTTGTATTATATAGTTGTATGTAAAATAAAAAAGTAGGTACGGCAGTAGGGCTTACGGCTTATGCGATGAGCTGGGAGTCGAGTAGTAGGTAAATATAACTCTCTCTTTCTCAAGTGTACGGATATATAGATATAGAAGGTAGTTAAAGTCTGGGCTGTATGATGTGTGTGATGGTCGTCCTCTTAAACCAGATGTAACGTTTCACTTCCGTTTTTCCCGACACACACCACCTATAAACCCGACGTCTACGCCTCGTGTCTCTCATGTCTCTCAATATTATCCGCTTCTTCACTTTAAAAGTTATTATTTTATATTTTTTTTTATTCACTATTATTATTTTTATAACTTATTTATGGGAATATAATTATGTGGATGTATTTTGAGCGGCACACGTCAAACTACCACTCATGTTTGCTACACACTCGACTCAGCTGAAAAGTGTAGCCGCGTATCAATCATACGATTAGTGGCTGTTTGTTTATGTAGTACACTAAGTAAGCATTTACTATTTTTAAGTTCATTCTTTCTTCATAATTCTTTTACTTCAGGTTTCCCTTCCCTATTACCCCTCTTCTACTAAAACTTAAATTTTTTTTTCTGCCGCTTATTTAAAATTTTTTACTCTGTTAATTTTATTTTTATTTTCTTGTTAAACAAACAAAAAATAAAAAGACGAGGAAAATAAACGTGACAAAAAAAGAGTGTGTGGCTTGTTTGGGATATGGCGTTGGCGGAGATAGCGATATGAATTGTGTGACACCAGACAAAGATAGACCCGCAGTACAAGCTGAGTAAAAAGTAAAACAAAAACCCCGCGTTTGAAAATAAAAAAAAGAGGCGAACCCGAGAGAATGTGTGTACATGTGACGTGGCCACATCACCGCCCCCGTTCGCACCCGGCTTTAATAATGACTGCATACATACACACATATATATATATATATACATATATACTATAATAGAATAAAATAGAATATAATATAGCGGGAAAAGTAGTAGTGCCTTGGTTAAAGTTGGAGTACGTATCACAGAGAGATGATATTTGAGGAACGTGCCACGAGGATAGGCCATCAAGCTTTTCAATGTAAAAATAGCGGAAATTGCATTTCACGAGAAACACGAGGGTGTCATGCTCTCGCGTTCGTTCACTCTCTCCCATGGAACTTAGCTCTCAAGCACACATGTATAGACATACAACAGCGAGTTATTATAAATTGTATTGTATATAATTCTAACTAGTTAGTCATATCTAGTGACCATTAAGGCATTAAGTCATATTAAATTGTCCAACCAACACTCCATTGTATATTAATAACAATGCTTGCTTAAGTTTATTTCCGACTTGCCGGATACTGCACTCGTCGTTCTCTTTCTCTGCTCCTTTCTTTTCTTATACTTTTTCGTCTTGCGCTATCTCTTATTATTAGCATTATTAGCTTCATTATTATTATTATTATTATTATAGTAATAATATTCCGAGCGACACGCAGGGAAATAAAGTGGTCCTTTTTCGCCTCGCTATGCACTTGGCCTCGTATCCGCACAAGAGAGCTTGCACATAACACTCTATACTCGACACAACATATATTCGTTATTCAACACGCCATTAAGCGTGCATACGTCGAGCAAAGGAAAGTGTACGGTCATAAATCGTAATTACGAACCGGCGCGACCGAGAATTTGTCGCAGGAGCATCCATCAGCTGCATCTGACAACCCGACGCCCTGTATTAGTATAATATAAGAATACTTAAACTATATAGATGTTATATATATAAAAGAAGAGCGCGGATGTCTGCGCGGTCTGCCTGTATGTGTGCCGGGCAGCGAAGAAACGCCAAGAAGCATTGATCCAACTTTCTGTCATACTCTGTTAAAATATTTGACATTATATTGTCGAGAGCAAAGACAATTCATCGCACACGCGTATCCTCAATAGATGTAATATATACGTTTTTCAGTACATATGTTCATTTGATGTTAAGAGAAAGGAAAAAAATAAAAAAAGCCTGTCATATCTGCGGAGATGCTAAGCACTCATATATATGATATATATATAGAGGTGAATGCATGCTCATTGCTCTAATCAAGCGCCACCAGCTGATGACTGCGGGGGACTTGAGCATTGTCAAGACTTCATCTCGGTTATATATATTTTTTTTTTTTTTTTTATTTTTTCGTGTTATTAAAAAAGTCCTACGTGGTGAAGGAAAAAGAACAAAGGATATTTTGAAGGTAGTTGGCGTATTGTCCTGTCAACGTGGCTTTTGTTTGCCACACTAATATCTAAAACTTTTCTCCATTCCATAATTTTTTCTTCCCTAGGTCCCTTTTTATCATCGCCTTTTCCCTTTATCTATTATGTTTTTTTTCCTTTTTTTTTTTTTCTTTATAGATATTACATACTTTAATATTTATGCTGAAACATATGAATGCGTACATGTGTAGAGCGGAAACAAAAAGGCGTTTAAATAGTTATGACAAAGGAAAATAGCCAAGCAAGTTAGTTAATGGTAATTATAGCGGCGTCGGACGCAATCCCATTAGCACCGACGCAATTTAACCGATCTATCACAGCCTATTAGGTACACTGCCGGCGTGGCGATGCTCTAGCCACCCCCTAAATAGGACGACCCCCATGTTCCTCATTCCCGTGACCGGCGATACCCCATCCACATTCCTCCACTCTCGACTCTCCATTCCTGTGTATCTAAATCTATATCTATGTTTACTACAGCCTATAGCTACCGCATACTATCAACATTCAACACCGATACACACCACTACTAGTACTAGAACGGTACAGTGTAATCTAGTCATCATTTTTCATCGTACCGTAATTTTTTCCTATATTTTTTGTTCCTTTTTTTTTGTTCCCGTAACTCGATGACGGCTCGAAAAAGACCTTGTTCTTTTATGGACTACCAATGTGGGACGATTTAGAAAAAAACCCTGAACATAAGACGCCCGTATCCTCCCACTTGTACATATATACATATTTTTCTCAGTATATATCTTTATATACGTTATATATATATATAATAATAATAAAATGGTATACAATATACTAGGATATGTCGCTCATTCTGTCATAGCCACGTGCGGTTTCGTGTTACACTTTAATTCAGCCAATTTTAAACTAGCGACACATATATATTTTTTATATATATTTAATCTAAAATGCACGTGCGCACTCATCGTCATCATCGATTTATCCTGCGGGCCACGAGATGCTAATTGGACCAATTGACATAGCCCGTGTATTTAACTCTATGACAGTACAGTGACGGCGGTCCCCGCTGGCCATGGCTTATTCGCATCCCGCACACATTTCGCAGCACGCATGGGAAATGAATTTAAATATCAAATAAAGTCTGAACAAAAAAAAAACTTGTATATATATATATAGACACATAGAACTTGAAATAAAATGGTGTAAAAAATAACAAGCGAGCGATTACTAACTACAACAACGCGTTCGGCGAAAGGCTGTTATTATTGGGCAGGGTAAAAAATATTGAATATAGCTTACGCGGGGTTTCACATTGCTAATATGAAATGAAAGACCGAAATACGAGTAGAGCCAACGAATATGCGGCGTTCGGCGTACGAAGGAAGACCTACCGAAGCGAAGCAGTATATTCTTTTCTGCATATTGCATATAACCATCTACGGCGTGCCATACCGGGAGAATATTGTAAGTAAGACGAGAGAGAAACTTTTGAAACGTGAAGCCCCATAGCTGAGTGCTGTGTATGCTCATGTATAATATACATGTTGCATATATGTAAGCGGCACCGCGCCCAATGACTAATGTAAGGGACAAGGGCTCGAGCCCGGAGCTCGCTGCTGGCTGCTACTCGACTCTGGGCCGTATATAATACTCGGATAAAAAATTAATAGATTATACATTCGAGTGGATAGGCGGCAGAAGGAATTGAAAGGGGAAATGATCGAATGGCGTATTATATCACAGGATGATAATAGTGCCCGTGGTAGTGGTGATGATGATGATAGTCCCGGCTCGAAGGACCACTCAACTACACCAGCACAGTAGCCGAGAGTTCCAGTGCGGATAGTTTGGTTAGCAGTCCCCGGTACGGGCTTTTGGCATATATAAACGCGTTACTATACTTGCGGGTATACTCTCGAGTACGCCTGCGGTTAACGAGCTCCCTACCAATTCAGTCACCGCCACTTCACCCGATCCTATCCAGAACACACCACCAGCCACCAGCCAGCATCAGAGTCAGGGTACGCTCGACGTCCGTGGCTTATATATGCCGTACTTATATATATAAGCCATACTTTTATATACATATATACCCACTGAAAGAAAGAGAATAAAAATTTCCACCCCGTATTATTTATAAGAAATGAATATATGCCGGGTTGGTGTTTTTGACGGGGAGATTGACGGCAGTTGAAACTGTCTAATTCACCAATCTATAATAACCGCTGAGCTCTATATACCTTTTACATATGCGCCCATATGTATACATTTACATTCACATCTACTTCTACATCTACATCTCCATCCACATATATGTATATGTATATCAATGTGAAAGGATCTCTCCTTCAAGTGGTCCAAACATCCCGGCGGACAAAGCCGAGTTAATGCTCGTGCAATTCTACGCTACTCTCCCCTCCCAAAGCGATTATCCACTCGCAAAGCAAGAGGCCCTCCATGCCGGCTCGACAACTAAACTGAACGTCGCCACCGAGGAAAGTGCGCCCGCCAACTCGCTATATCTAATCGTTGGGGATTCAATCGACGAAAGGAGACAAGTACATCTACATCTACATCTACATTTACATCTACATATGTATATATATACACACAAATAGCAATGTATCAAATGTATGTAGATGTAGATGTCGACTGGCGACTGTTGAGTATGAGGGATTGAAATCGCGTACGTAACGAGACGTATTGTGTGCGCCAAGTCCAGTCAGTCAACCAGCCATTGCCGGATGGACTGCACGGATGTGAATAAGCCACAGGGGGATGCAGCTACTACCGTGCCGAGGATCTTTCTGGAGGGATCCTCTGATGATGCCGTTACCATAAATTCATCTCTATTTCTACTTCTACTTCTACTTCTACTTCTACCTCCATCTCTATCACCATCTCCATCTCCAGAGATATACATAAACATATAAATGTAAATATCGTAGGAATAAAGATACATATACTGGTCGGTTTAGTTAGAGGTTGCGTGATTGCGAATTCAAGTAAAAGTTGTCGACGGGAGAACCACGCCCGTAACGCTTCCTATCCCAAATTGCCGAATCCTCAGTGTAGTATTATATAGTTTTAAGATCGCATGCGCCAAATGTATCGTCGTTCGATAGCCTACTCTCTTTCCCGTTGGTACACTTGGCGATGATGAATAAGAAATGAGTTTAAGAATTTCAGATAATGGAGACGCTTCCTCGGTTGCTGCGGTGATGCTCCCGGTGGGAGTGGGTGTCCTCCATACTCTTCGGCAGCCTCCCAGCCCGCACCGAGCGAGCAAACCGAACAACGGCGGTAGTTGTCGCCATGAGGTCTCCAGCACGAACGAGACAAAAGAAAGGGCGCTCGGGTTAGGCGTTCAAATGCACTAATGCCAGAGCTTGCGAAGACAACAGCTGCTTGTCCGTTCAAATATTTAAGAGCCAACATACACACACCATAAACTCCTTTTCTCCGAATGCAAATGTCTTTGTTTGTTCGTAGGTTGGTTGGTTGGTTGGGAGCAAGGGATGTAGGGATGTTTGTATACGTATTAATGCTCGCGTTCATTATACATACAAGCATACAGTACACATATTACATATACATATATATGTAGATAAATACAGTAGTTGAAGTAATGTAGTACCAGGTATTAGGTTTACTCGCTTAGTCGCCAGCACTCATGACTAACAAACCCGGTAGGCTAGTGTAGCAAACAGTGTAGAGTGCAAAGGAAGAACGTAAATGTCAGCAATGAAGCTGGCAGACGACATCGTACACCCAACAGTACGGTAGTAGTGTACGATGAACGATTACAACAACCCCTTTGGGGTGTGCTGGCTCTGGTGTTAGCTGCTGGGTGCTACTACTAGTGTGGTGCTACTACTGCTTCCCATTTCCCATTTCCCATCGCGAGCAGAGAGTGACGATCGATTTATGCTGCGTGCGCCATACGAGTTTAGTTTTAAATCACTCTTTATATAGACCTATATATCTGAAGCTGTTGGTGGGTGTAGAGTGGATTGGTGTTGAGAAAGAGGTAGGATAGGTTGTTAATGTAATGTAACGGTGGAGCCAAAGCCAAGTTGCTTGGGGAGCTCTAAAAGGTTATGGTCTACACTGGATGGGTATTGAATAATGACTTGACGGCTCCGATAAACGCACGGCTAATCGCACAATCGATTTGCGTATATAAGATGCTATCTAGTAAGTTTATGGTAGTGGGGGGTAGTGTAGAGGGTGGTAGGGTGATGGCTGGAGAATGAGGCAATTTATTTTCATATGGTTGATGGCGGGGTTTTTTTCCCGGTTGTTTTAATTTTACGAGGAGGATGTTGTATATACATTTATTAAGCAAAGACAGATGACTGGCGGGTTATAATTAAGATTTACCGAGTGCGAGATCGTTTGATACTTTATCCTTTTTAATTGGGTTTTACGAGGCAACTTTTGCGCTAGATGTGATTTATGAGCCCGAGTCACTTGCTGAGTTCTCGCTGTCTGACTTCTTTTATTTTGCTATCGATCGCTCTTTTAAATGTAAGCCCGGGTGCTTATGGGGACGGTGCTGCTACAGGATATTCTACATGTTGACTGTCGGTAAAGTGACAATTTCAGTAGCAGCAATTATTTTATCCAGCTGAGGCTTACCAGAAACTTGTCGTTAAGTTAGCCGAATTTAGTATTTATCAATCGCCCTGATAGCCAAGTTGGCGAGAAACTGACGAGAAACTTGCAGCCGCAACTAGACGCCAAGTTGACTGCCAACAGTTGGTACCTCCAATAGTTGATAGACATTTTCTGAGAAAGTTGGTGGCAAAAGTTGTAAATCCAAAAAGTTACCGCCAACTTTCTCAGAAAATGTCTATCAACTATTGGAGGTACCAACTATTGGCGGTCAACTTGGTGTCCAATTGCGGCTGCAAGTTTCTCGCCAACTTGGCTATCAGGGATATTTATGAACCACAATTTTTAATTTAAAAAAAAACTAAATTTTAGGTGCATTCAGAAATGCTCTAGCTCTTGCTCTCGTTAAGTGGTAACGCTTGACTAGAGCTAATTTAAATATTTGAAGAATAAATTATTATAAACTGGAGAAAAATTGAAAGAACGTACATCAAAATCAAATGGCGGCAGAATATAATAGAAAAATATTTAAAGCATTGTAAAAAAAAAAAAAAAAAAAAAAAAAAACACTTGAGTGTTTGAACAAACCTTGGCGGGGAAATAATATGCAGAAGGGTATCCTAATACACTTGGAGATTTGAATTAAATTGCTCCAAGTGTATTTCAGCTAAAAAACGTCACTTGACTGCTATTTCCCCACCAGACGATGCCAGATGATTTTGCTCAGGAACTGGGAAGTTATCAGCATCAGCCATCAGCAACAGTTTACACCAGCACTGAATATTTCTCACTAGCACTGAGCACTCAATACTTAACGACACCACAGACACTGCACAATTTATATTTTATAAACACTGCACAATAATTATAAGCAACAAATTTTATGGATAATTACACGACGTAACTGCAATTCTGTGTTTTAATTCAAACGTAATTAAAGAAAGATCCGGAATACCACTGCCATTTTCGATGATACTGACTGCCGCTATCGAACCGTCAGTTGATACACAGCAATCGATTTTGAGATTCATTCGACCTCCCCACTCTAGCAAAAATTTAAACCTCGACTACAGCGACGCGCAGTAGCCCCAACGGCGCGAAATTAAAAAATTGAAATTTAATCATTTTATGAAAAATTATTTGTATCAATAATTATATTAATTACACAAACACTCACTGATACTTTTTAAACACTGGTATATTAATAATAATTAATAAAAGTTAATTATATAGATTTTAATGATCTTGAAGTTCACTTGAATTATGTAATCACGACTTAGATACTGTCCGAGTTAATACATGATCCTGAAGTTTGCAGACAATTTAATATTTTTGAATTTTTTTTTAACAAATAAAATACAATAAAAAAAAAAAAAATGCGCATATAGAAAAAAAAAATAACTGTACGTACAATTTTTAAAAATAATTTTTTTTTTTAATATAGTTCTTAAAAATATTCAAAAATTATTAGACGTTGAGTTACCTCAGTATCATGGATTTTAAATTAATAAAACGAATGACGACGAACGCCGGTAACCGAACGATAAAAAAGATGCGACGATTTAATTAGTTGTTATTTTTTATTATTTATAATTTAATTACCGATAAAATTATTATCACGAAATGTTCGTTAGGTAATAGAGAATATTTAAAGACGAGAGTTTTAATTTATTTAAACAAAAAAACCGTAAATTTATTTATTTAATCACAACTTAGATACTGTCCGAGTTAATGCAATGGCGTCAGAGTGAAGTTTGACTCAGAACACTCGCGCAGTTGTAGAAACGGTTGGTACGACCTGCGCAGTAGAAACAAAATAGACATACGCGTGCGCAGAAGCCACTCAGTCTCCCGCGTGATGGCTGCTCTCATTGTCTGTGTCATCTAAACTCTGTAAAATAATTCGCTTAATTATTGTGTGGCATGATTATGAACATATACATTTTTTTTAATTATTTAAATATATCAAATTATGTGTGTCAGTGAACATGACTTGAAAAATAAATTAAATTCAGTACCGACGTTCTCGTGTTGTTCTACACCATATTGAGTGTCGGAATTTGAATACACAAATAAATATTTAAATGACCTAGTTCTATTAAAAATATTATTTTAAAATTATTCTTGTGAGTCGGTGATTAATTACTTGTGTAAATTAAATTTTTTTTGTAAGTGATTATATCTTTAATTTATTTAGTTGGACACCGGTGATGCG
Source organism: Microplitis demolitor (assembly GCF_026212275.2). Taxonomy (NCBI): domain Eukaryota; kingdom Metazoa; phylum Arthropoda; class Insecta; order Hymenoptera; family Braconidae; genus Microplitis; species Microplitis demolitor. The sequence continues at coordinate 18,158,004 of NC_068552.1, forward strand.
CAAGTATTGACAGCTGAGAATAAAAATGGCGGGAAGAGTGAGTAAATTCAAAAAAAATTTTTTTTTTTTTTTAGCTAGAACATTATTAAGAAATTACAGAATTATCATGATGATTTTCGTTAATTTATTTCATATTTATACAACACATTTATTCAATTTACTTGAAAATTAAATTTTAAATTCTCCCGCGTGTTTTGTATACAAAGAATTTTCATAAATTCACAGAAACACTTCCTACAATTCCTGTGCCCATGAATAAATATTTCTTTTAAAAGACAATATTTATAAACAAAAGTCTTATCACGGAAAAAACAGTTTTGAAAAAATTACAGAAAAATATCTGCAAAATTTAATGATTATATTATCTGTGACATTCACAGATAAAATATGTCATTTGTATAAATTTATAAATTTTACTTTTGCAAATAACTAAATGTTACACTAGCAGATAAAATTATGTAAATATTACATATTTTTTCTGTAGATTCATTATTACTTTATGTAATATTTACTGATTCTTTATTTAAAATCTCCATAAGTGTGACGTTATCATTATATACAGAATAGTTTTATAATTTTAGAAATTTGTTTAAATTAAAAAAAAAAAAAATTTCGAAAATATTGAATGTTTTTGTTGGAAATTTTTTTTTGCTTTGTAATTTTTACAGCCTGAACTTTTTTTTTTTAATTATGAATTTTGTCAAGTTGAATTTTTATTCGGCGAAGATAAAAATCTTATGTCTTATCATCAAACCTCTGAAACCTGCCGAAAATTAAAAAAAAAATTATTTTGTAAAATTACTAATACAAATAAATTAAAAAAATTGAAGAATTTTGATCCACAGTAAACGTAAATAAATATTTTTTTATTCAAGTGATAAATAAAATTTGCCGATGGCCGAGTCGATGATACAGGGGTGGCTGGAATCACCAGACAACCAGAGATTTAGATCACGAGTGTGGGTGGCCGTAGTCGACTGGCGCATGGAAAAGTCAAATTGCACTGCGCGTCTTGTCGCATAAACCGCGGAGATACGTTCAAGTGTACAGAAGTACCCGCGATCCGATACGACCAACATCACACCACGTGCTCATTTACTCAACGTCAAATCATCCCCGTATGGCCTACAGTAACTCACTCCACCTAAAACATTTATTCCATCCATTTTTTTTTTCTATAACAAACTAAATAACACATTCCGTCTAAACCTAGTGATTAATTACTTTACAAATTACCAGCCAAAAAAAATTTTATGTGATTACAAGTGTAATTAAGTATTCATCTATTAATCACCAATCAAATTAAAAAAAACCGCACACTTATCGCATTTGATAGCATAAAGTTTATTTTGAAAAATGATTTGTCGTCAAGTTGCATCAACTTTAACGACAATCGTCCTGTTAATTTCATTCATCTCCTACGGTAAGTTTTGATTCTTCTTCAATACAATAAATTATAATTCCTCTTGATTGTCTCTCTATTAATTATTACGGGTCATATACAAATTAAATTAACAGGGTGGCTTTAATTACTGAGAAACTCGGACAGTAAAAATTGATTAGAGTGAAGCAGATTATGTAACAATTGCCCAGGTGGCATCGTTCCAATTTCGTAACAGTCCTTAAGATCAATGATTCAAAAATCATCTCGAAAAATTAAGACGAAATCAATAAAAACCTGGAAATAAATAAATTTTTGTAAATCACTTGGAGATTAAATTTGATAATATTTTTTTTTTTTTTTTAATTTTTTTTATTAATCGTTAGAGTAGAAGTAATAACATTTAAATATTTAAAGATTTATTTAAATAAAAGTTATAGAATGAGGGCAGGAATGAAGGTGTCACTATAATACATTGGGTAGTTTGCTGAAGTCATATAAAATATTGTCAGCACTTGTATTACTTCTCACGGCTTACCTATTCATGTGTGTTTTAATTTTTCCAATATTGCTATTGTATATATATGCATATATATATAGAGACAATATTACATGGTATTGTGAATTTTAAAATCCATTTCATCTAATTTATTGTCGGGAAGTAAACCCGGATTTAATTAAAGACAGCACGCGAGCTGGACTTTGGTTGACGTTGGAGAAATTTGAAAAATTTCTGCAGTTGCTTACTGATGATTGATTGAAGTTCATTAACTTGTAATAGGTCATGACTCGAGGCAGTAAATATTTAAAAATTGACAGGCAGTGGATAAATTACCTGTGACCTTCACCTTGAAATTCAATTCATAGAATTGGCTAGACTTAGGGGTCGTAAATGTACTGTATGTATTTATCTCAGCCTCTATATATTTGTAAATGTATGTATGTGAGAGGAAGATTGGGATAGGGTACTGGGTCGATAGAAACTAAGTGACGTCATGATACATTTTTGCCCTAGTTCCAGCGAGATAATTTGAGCAGACTTGGTACCGGTGAATTTTGAAAATTATCATGAATTGTCTATTGTAATTTAATATTCAAATTTTGATTTGTGTTACAGTTCAATTTGTATCTATATTATGTTTGTTTTATTTATTATATATTTTGTTACCATTGACTATTGATTTTTATAGATGATAGAATTTAAAATTTTATTTTTATTTTTAAAATTTTGAATTTTAATTTGTATAAATTTTTTCATTTTAAAAAAACAAATTTACAATTTTTACAAATAATTTTATTCAAAAAAAATTGAACTCTAATTTTTATAAATTTTTTGTTTTAAAAAATCGACAGCATTTTTTTTTTAATATTGAAATTTGATTTTAATAAAAATTAAACAAAAAATATTAATTACGATTTTCGTAAAAATTTGTATTTAAAAATTTTTCAGTCTAATTTCTAATTGATTTTTTAATTAAAAAAAAATATAATTACCAATTTTTAGGAGATGCAGTCGTTTGTTACGAATGTAACAGCGCATTCGATCCAAGATGCGGTGATCCCTTTGATCCTTACAGTCTTGGTACAGTAAATTGCAGTTTCCAAGAGCGTCTTGAGCACATTAACACAATTGAGCCGACAATCTGCCGTAAAATTTCCCAGAAAGGTAAAGAAAAAATTATCAAAAATTTATCAGTCCTTTCACTTTTCAAATAAAAAACCCACAGCTAAATAAAATAAATTTTTGACATAGTTTACGGTAAAATAAGAGTGGTAAGAGGCTGCGGATTCATAACAGATGTAAGAGATGACGCCGAGTGTGTAAGAAGAAGCGGTACCCATGACGTAATGGCGTATTACTGCTCATGTACTACAGATCTTTGTAACAATTCAAATTACGTAATACCCAATTTTGGATTACTGCTGTCTATTTTTAGTATTGTCTTTATTTGGACAATTAATTAGAGAACCGTCCCACATATCAACTGAATACTATTAAAATAATAAATATTTTAATTAATTAATTAAATAAATAAAACAGATAACTAAAAAATCCATTTAATTAATTAAATTAGCCGTTAAGTAAATGAATGTTTTTATGATCAGAACAGGCGCGTTTTTACATATATACATCATCAAATGTATGTATATAATGATATTTTTGAAATAATAATTGTCATATCAAATTGTGAATTGATGATTAATACACTGTAAAAAATTTATGGAGTGAACGCTCAGTAAATCCGGAGTAAATGCGGAGCAGATGACTGTTTATTTATATGATCCCCTTTGAATGAAATTCACTTCGAAGGGGAGTTCATTTTAATATTGGAAATCTGCTTCGGAGTGAATGCAGATCTAAATAAAATCCAGATCACTTTGGAATCACTCAACTGCAAAAACAAACTTCCCATTTACTCCGTATACAGAGTGATTTTTTTAAAAACTCCGGAACTCCGAGTGATGAAGTAAATTCGAATTTAAATTCACTCTTAATTCTTTACAGCGTAATGTTATGGAATTTAAAGATTTTAAATGGTCTAAGCCGGTTAAATGAAAATCAAAGATAAATATTTATAAATAAATGAATAATTAGTCATACATGTCAATTTTACCTCAAGTGACTAGTCTCTGATTTTTTTTTTTATTTAATTTTTTTTTGTAACTGAAGACAAAATGATTGAATTAATGACTTGGATTAAAAAAACGCACGATACGACTCTTGATCTGCTCAAACGTTTGCTATTCCGTAAAGATGGACGATTAAGAAAAAATAAATTGAGTCGGACGGATCACGCGTCTGTTCAGTAAATTTAAAAAAAACTGCCAGACTATTTGAAAAAAAAAAATAAAAATAATAAAAAGCTTTGTCGCTTTTGTCGCAATATTAAATGAGAGAGTCTAGTCGTTAATGCTAATTTAATTAGACCGATGGTAGTTCGGGGGAATTTAATTCGTTAAATTGATTAGGAATATTTAAAAAGTATATATATATATATATATATATATATATATATATATATATATATATATATATAAATAATTTAAATTACGAGGAAAGAAATGTTTATATTAAAGATTTGGAACACCAATGACCTTTTATTGTTCGTCCAATTGTTATTATTATTGATTAGTTTTTTTGAGCTAACGTCGTACCTCAGCAATTGAAATATTGTCTACCTGCAATAATTAACGAGAGCAATGAATGATATTTTAGGCAATTAATTAATTAAAATTAAAAAAATTGATTTTATTAAAATATAAATAAAGTTTTAAAATATTTGGAAGAGTTGGATTTAAATCGTGATATTAAGGAAATATTTAATCCATTAACGCTCATAGTAAACTCTGAAAATTTTTGAGGCTGGAAAAAAAAATTTAACTTACGAATATTTCGTCTTTATTGAAATTCTCCATCGAATTTTTATTAATGAACATTTTAAGTTAATAATAATGACTTATTTAATAAATTCAAAAATATCTCTGTCGAGTTAATTATGAATTTTAATGGATAAAAAAAATGAAAGTGACTAATTGATTAAAATAAAATTAAAAGTGATAAAAGCAATGATTTTACTAAAAATAAAATTGTGGACTTAATAATTATTATAATTAATTGTTACGGTGTACATAGATGTTCGCTTAATATATCAGCTAAATTAGGTGAGGTCATCTCTTTTTTCAGAGAAGCCTTCGAAACGACGTGACTGCATCGGCGAGATTTTTCTTTGTCTATTGTAAGAATTTGTAATTTACAGTTCCCTAAATTAATTATTTAATTTTCTTTAAATTATAATTTTAAGTGTTTTAGGTGTGTTATCTTCCAATAATTTTATTTAATGAAATTTAGTTTCCAAGTATCCGCTAGATGGTTTTGTTTCAAAGCGTTCTCCCATGTGGAGTAGAAAGGCGGCCAAATAAATATGCTGGCAAATAATTGTTAGATGTGACTGTCAATAAATATGATAATTAAGGGCATTCTCAGACCCCCCTCCCCACTTTTTAAAGTATTCAATAATTTTTAACTGTCAGCTATTAAAATAATATTAATTAATTAAACAAAAATTACTATTTTTCCAAGATATGGATTTTTGAAAAAATTACATAAAATTGTTAATAAATTTTAGCCTACTAAATTTGACATTTCGAATTATAATATTGGCATAAATATTTCATTAAAATTTATTTACCAAATTTTGTTTGACTCCTAATTGATAATAACTAGAAGTAATTTTTTTTAAAAATCTATACCTCGGAAAAATTATTGTTGTATGAAATGTTATGGTGTTATAAACCTCACAAAATTGAAATAAACGGAAAAATTTCTGTGGCCATAATAAAAATGACAGCGATTTTATCACAAATTACTGCAATACTAATATAAAATTTCAAACGAAAATAATTTTCCGCACAATTTTTTTGTCGTTTTTCTAATAAATGCTTTAATTTTTTTTAAATTAAATATCTAAAAGATCATTACGGTTATGACAGTTACAGTTCATTGAATATTTTTAAGAAGTTGGGGGGGGGGGGGTATTGACTGAGAATTCCCTCAATGGTATATATTTATAAACTATAAATTAATTTTCACTGTTGTTAAGCTATTTAGTAGTAAATAAAAAATTATCAATGAAAAACAGCTCAAAATTATGCCAAAAGTTATGTAATCTATAAAATTATTTGTTAAATAATAAATTTCTCGTCGAAACAGTCGCATATGCCTTAAAAAATTTAGCCTGTAAGATTTAGATATTAAATGAGAAAAATAAAACATTAAATATCATTTTATTGTAAACTTATTATTATATATATATATAGTACGAATTAGATCCGTTTGTTGATATTTCTTGAATTTTTGAACCGATCGACAATTATGTGGCATTCTATTGATACTATGTTGATGGTAAAAAAAAACATATCGTGCTAGTAGATTATCATAATTAATAAACGTATAAAAATTTGTTTTTTTTTTTTTTTTTAATTTAATTTACGAATAAAGCGTTAGAATTTTGAAAATAATTATTTTCATAAAAAACAAAGTGGGAATAACGAGATGAATATTTTGTATGGAATATATTTTTGAATAAATATTAAAAGTGAATGTGAAATTAATATGGTGAAATAAAAAAAAAATTGAGTATTGTAATACTTGTAATAATAATAATATATATGTGTCATGAAATAAATATATTTAAAGCAGTATTTTTTTTCATCATTTGTGCGGTATCAAAAGAATGTCAATGTTTTATCGGAGAAGATTATTTCTAACGATAATTATAAAATTGTATAAAATAATACACGAAAATCAACATCATGTGTAGGAATGATTTACTAAATAAAGCGTTGAATGATTATGAAAATTATTGTGTCATTATATATGTTCCCTGTCTATTAAAAAAAGAATATTCATACTCTCTATTGTCTGATTATTTTCAACAGGAGCAAAGTTACGGGCCACTTTTCATGAAAATACATAGATAGTGTCATCTTCATTTATCTTCATTCATTTTCATATGGATCCGAACTCAAAAAATAAATTTTTCTAAAAGCTTTTTTGAGTTTTTCCTACTAGAGGACATCATAATGAACAAAAAACGTTTATGTTGTGATGGGTTATTCCTAACAGATTCAAAGTTACGGGCTACTCTTCATAAAGAATCATCTCCGCCCATGTCTACTCATCTCCACCAAGACTTATACGGCTTGAAACTCAAAAAGTAAATTATTCCTAAGACTTTTTATGGTCTTTACTACTGGAGGACATCATAATGAACAAAAAACGTTTATGTTGTGATGGGTTATTCCCAACACGAGCAAAGTTACGAGCCGGTTTTCAAAGAAGTATATGCACTAGCGTCATAGTTCACAATGAATAGACTTAATAAGTAAATGAAATTAATATTAAATTTTATTTTATGAAATAAAAATATACATCTCAGTAAACTTTTTACATGCATTCGTTGGTTCTTCAAATTTCTCCAGACCGTACGACTATTTTATTACTGTATAACTTTGTATACATAAATATTACAGGTACAAAATACAAAGTCACAGCCTCGGGATGTTGAAAATCAAAAGTACTGTAAAATGCAGTTGTTACAATTTCAAGTAAATAAAATAGCTGTCTATAAATTCCAACGGTAATACATTTTAACAATTTATATTATTACATATATATATATTATATCTATTACCAATTGTCATTGCCAATAATCCTCTCAAACGTCTACGCACCCTCATAATATACGTAATATAAAAAAATATAAGTAAAGGACATATCAAAATCCATAAAAAAAGCCGTTAATAGTTTATGTGTAATGACAAATATTTAATATGACTTACAAACAGTAAATATTTATTTGCTATCATCTACAAAGGCACCTTTTTAATGATTGATATAATTATTTTTCCGAGATAATTAATCAAAGTAGTTATCAATTTTACTGGAATGTTTCATTTTTCATCTTAATTAAATTCTCAAATCACTATAAAGTAATTTACTTCAATGTAAATAATTATCAATTTCTATAAATAAGTCGTAATATTTTGAATAAATTAAATTTCAATTATTCATATTTTATGGCACTAATTTAAATAACGACTTACTAAAATTTACTACTGAAAACTTTTAAAAATATTCCGAAAGGAAGACTCGTTTATTGAAGTAATAAAGATTTTTTCGAAAAAATTTTGCCAAAGTATTTTTTTAGAGTTGCAGTCATTAATTTTATTTTATTATTTTGCTACGAGTAATTTAATAATTAATCGTGAAATGGAGAAATTTTTTGAATATTGGCCATGATTTAATCATTTGATATTTGAAAATATTAATCCTTACAAATTGCATCGCTTATTGAAGACAATTTCAGACAGTGCCCCAGCTTTTAAAAATTTTTAATGACAACTGTCAGAAACGCATCAAAATTTTATCAAGTAATTGAAAAGAGGACAATTTTGCCGCGAACTTGAATTTTAAAAAATTGGTTACAGTTGACATCAATCGGGAGGTAAACGAAATTTGAAAAATAAATTTCAGTAAAATTCTCAACAATTTTATAATTCAAATCTTCAAATTTTGTCGACCAAGGGCCAGTTTTTTTACCGGATTTATTTTCAATTCAAGTTTTATTTATTATCGCCGGTATATTTATATATTATTAATATATAAAGACTGGATAAAAACAAACCTGGTTGGAAAATCTGGCCCTAAAATTTACCCAACAAATTTTGTTTGACTCCTAATTGATGTCAACTGTAAGTAATTTTTTTTAAATTCTACACCCGGCGAAATTTTGTTTTTTAATTAAGACTTCAATTTTTTTTTTTTTTTTAATTAATTAATTGATAAAATTGTAGTACTCTTATGAGTCTAGTCATTGAAGATTTTCAAAAAGAGGAGGCACTCTGAGAATGGCCTTAATCTATAATTAATTGAAGGTTAAACTAACGATTTAATTAATGAGACTAGAAATCTACTAAAAATAGTCGAAAGATTTTTATAAATAGAGAACTAATAGATTAGTAGAGAAAAAATTAAACTTAGTGATTTATAATATATATTATAAATAAATAAATTTAGTAATTAATTTTAAATCGCTATTATTTATATAATAATTAATTTAAATTTAAATCTTCATGTCTTACGCCCTCGTGATTTATTTTTATTCATAAATTTAAATTTAATTAGCTGTCCGTTTTGAGACTTTCAAGACTAGATTAATAAGGAAATCGTGAATACATGTTCCCAGCACTTTAGTACTCACATTCTTGATTTATATAAATATATATGTATTTATATATATATTTTGATTAATTAATCATCGCTGTTGTTATTTTTTTCAAATTCAAACTACGTAGCGGACAGCGAGGCAATACCACTCGGTTTTTCTTCATCGGATTTTGAAAAAGGCGTCACGACTTGCATATTTACTGATATATAAAGTGGATAAGTTAATTGTTTATCTAATGACATAACTTGTTTCTAAAAGCAAAAAAATATTAATTATTAATAATTAATAGTTCATACATTGTTTAAATTTAAAAATAATTAATAATTACCTCTTCATTTTTGTGCAGAGTTAATCTTAATACCCCTGAATTTTGACTATGTTTTATTTGTCTCTGTTCATTTAATGAAAATAAACAAACCCTGAAAAAAAAAAACAATTTTTAATGAATTTATAAGATAAATCTGGCTTTTAATCAAATAATAATTCAATGGATTCAAAATAGCCGAGTAAGAAAATCAATAGCTATTTTATTAATAAAATATATAGGAGAGAAATACTGGGGTACTTTACTCTACTCGATATCAATTAATAACTGGGTATAATTTTTACAATTTACAAAATTAAATTATAATAAATAATAAAATGTAAAAGTTAAATTTAAAAAACTCCTTGGCCCTTTTTCCCCGATCGATTATTTCCCACTTGGTAATTAAATCAAGCTGATCAAAGTTAGCAAGGGCTAATAAACCCTTTGAAATTAATATTAGTTTTAAAGTAATTAGCTCAGTAATTACTCCATAGTTAGAGATAACTTTCATTGAATTATTTCGTCGAGTCATAGTTTACTAGTCTGCTTATTAAGTTAATTCTATACATGCAATTAATATTAAGTTAATTTTTCCCTCTACAACTACTTTAACTTCCTAGAATTTATTAGGCTTAAAGTAGTTCATTCGCGACCTACAGCTTGCTTTTGCTTTCTCTTTCACTTCATATCACTTATATTAGTTTTTGAAAAGATTCTTAATCCGATCTGCTGCATATTAACTGTGTGCACTTTAATTATTAATATCTCGCTTAACAAACGGTCAAAAATTGTAATTTTTAAAAACTACACGCAGGACATCTTTGATTTCATACTTCAATTACATGAAATTTTTATAAAAAGTAAACTTGCGAGTGAATTTCCTTAAATTTAATTAATTAAAAAAAAAAAATTAACACATACCTAATAATAATATTACGTTTACTGTGATTAGCACTAATATGATTAGCATCCATACGATTATTTCGTCTGATCCCGAGCGATGTGGTGTCAAGATAAACAACCAGATCCAATCCAAATTGAAACGCCGTCCATCTCCAAATATGTTCTCCAGCTTTCTCTATACACCTCCCACACCTGAAACATTCTTCCGCAAATTCTTCTTCGTTCATTTGCTTGGGTCTAAAATTACACAAAAAAAAAACTTTTAAAACCTCACACGTATCAATAACACAGTAAATATTATCTGATCCGACAAAAAAATATCAAAATGTACCCAGAGACAATCGCTTGAAACGGATATAGGACCGAAATATTGAGAACGGTGTCGAGTAATCTGAGACAGGGAAGAGGAAGGATAAGAGTTACAAACAGTCACTGGGTTTGGGTTTTAATGAAAAAATAATCAGTAAAATAAAAGCACAGGAGACCCACTTACCCACAGTCAGCGTCTTTGTCAGCGTCAATTCGCAGCAGATGCAGCCACTGCTCCTTATAGGCATCATGTAGCCATTCAGCGGGTATCAGATTATCCCCGTTCAATATTTTAACATCTTGATCATGCAACAACAGATATTTCATACGCAAAGCTTTGAATGGCTCTGCGTATTCTTTACCCTCTGCTGTATCAAACAGTGCCTTTGTCCACGTATGCTTTTTAAAATACTCGTCCACTTCAGTTTCCTCTTTATTCTGCATGTGAATAAACAACCTGTCAAATAAATAAATAATTAAATTAAATTAAACCGCCAATTGAATTAATTTCTCCATTACAAAATTGATGACTGATAATGTAAATTAAATTTACCATACACGCAACATCATATATATACAAAATTCCGTCTGTATAGCGACCAGTTCCGGGCTCTTAATCAGTTCCACCATCAACTCGGGTGTTATTTCCTTCAAAAATCCAGGATACCGCGATCCGTAACCGAGTAAATTAACTTCCAGCCAACGCTTCGCTGCAGTTTTAACAGTAGGCACTCCATAAGACACCGCTGCATTGTAATAAGGCACCACTGTCTTTATATTTGTCGTCTCTATCATTATCTCAGTGCACTGATCTATGAGACCTTGCAATTGAAAGAGTGTCGATGTCGCTAGTATTGAAATAACATTTTTAGGTTCAATACTAACTTCGTCTTGGTAAAATGATCCTAGTACTATTGACAATGCTGTAAATATATATAAATATGTATACATGTATGTTTTTTTTTTTAATTAATCGTGAGGTAATGACCCAAATAAAAGCCAAGAAAACAAAGTTTACAATTGAGGTAATTAATATAAATAAAACCAATAGAGCAAATATTTTACATCCATATTTTATGGATACAGCCGTAAAAGGTAAGCGGTTTCTAAATTTAGATAAGTGGGTCAATCACAGTAAGACGTGTGAATCTACACAACAAAAAAAACTTTCACTTTTCAATGCTCCGTAACATATTTACTTAAAATTTATTTGTATTATTTTTATAACTCTATTGACTTATTTAATTATTTAATTTTAAAATTTTTTAAATTCTTACAGTCAAGAGTTATGTTGGAGTCGGTTATTTCAACCGGTACAAATTTTTGATTCGTCTCTTTCCATGATCCAGAAAACATGCTTGCGAAATAAGGGCTCTGTAACATTTTAAATTTTATTTTTAGTTTAAATCTCGGGGCTGGAAAAAAGATATCGTTAATATGAATATCGTTTTGTCTCTTATTTAGTGAGACTTTAAATTTTAAAAAAATATTTACTTATTAATTTAATTGTTTGTATATTTTTTTTTTACTTTCAGTCACTGGGTAAATTTTCAAAAAATACGTTATTGATTTTTTTAAAATTCAATTTATAGTTTTTTCTTCGCGAGAAAAAATTAAAAATGATCCCAAGTATTAATTTTTTAGTAAAAGTAAATTTCAAATTTTTAAAAAATTCATAACTAAAATAAATTAATAAATAAATAATTGGGAAACAAAAAATAAAAGTACCTGGCTTATATAAACTTTGTGCAATCGCCATGGTCTTCCTAGCATATAAACAGTTATATCACTTCCTTTTTCTTCTTGAAATAACGTCTTGTAAATATACTGTGCAGTTGTTAGCAACTTTCTTCTGCAAAAAAAAAAAGTCATCACATTATTATTATTTCTACAAATAAAAATTCGTTATCGTTAAAAAAATAAAGCCGGGTTATAAAAAGTGTAAATATATATCCACATATATTTTTTTTAATAACGTCATAAAAATGTAAACATTATCTAAAAATTTTTAAACTTTTATCAGCGTGTAGTAACAATGTCGTAATAAAAAAATATTTTTCTTTCAGCAGTTCAGGTATTCCATGAATAGAACAATCACAAGCACGTATCGCACATCAGACATGATGACATCATCTGGTAAAAAAAGAAATGTCTCATCCTGTCGATAGCCATGAATACAAATTAACCATATTATTATTTACAAACTAATTATCCACCATTACAACGTTCATATTTATTTTTAATAATAAAAATTACGTTGCCTGACGTTCATTATTTTATAAAAAGTTGCTATGATAGTAAAGTTAGCAGACATTTGAGTTTTTAAAACTTTTAAATAATTAATTGAAATGTTTTTAAACTAAAAATAAAAAAATCCATGTTTAGATAATTCAAACTACAGTACATGCATTTTTTAAAATTTATTTTTTTTAAATATAATTTAAAAATTTTTGTCTGCTACATTTACACTTGTGAAGCTGCTATCGACTGGATGATCACTCGATCTATAAATACAAATATAATTAGTAATTAATTTATATGAATTTAATTGGGGAATTGAAATTCATGATAACGGATGCCATGATGACGATAATTTAATTAATTAATTAAGTACTCGGGTGGTATTTTTTAGATGATGGAGTCTAAGGAATGGAGAATACTAACAAATAATTTAAATTAAAAAATAAAATTACTTACTTTTTAGGAGTTTGAAGAGTTTTGTCAATGAAATCTGAATCCGAGTCACAGTCATCTTCTTCGATGCATTTTCTTTTGCGTCCACGATAAACAGAATTGACAGCAGAGTTTGACATAGATGCTATTTTACTCACATAACCACCCATTTTATGTATATGTTTTTTTTTATGATAAATTTATGCAGTTGCTGATAAATATCAGCTTGATAAGTGATAAATGATGAATAATTCAAAAAAAGTATTTCCAAATGTTGATTATTATTTGATGTCATGGAAGTATAATTATCTTAGCCAGCATGGCTCGATAGAGTATTTTAAAATATCGGAGAAACGTTTTTAAAATTATCAAGTTGCTGGAAGTCTCTGCACCAAAATGTAAACATTTTGTGGCAACCTGCGACGCACGGGGCAGCAGCTGTTGAACACCCACACACTTAAATTATCGTACAGAATATATGCATTTCGTATGTATACACGTGTTTTTTTTGCTCCTGTGTTTTACGATGCGCAAATGGTGTTTTTGTTTTTTTACTCCAGCTGATATGATGTGCGTTTGAATGTTCCGCGCGTGCGCGAGCTGTCACGCGGGAAAAATTAAAATTTTAAATTGTGATACTGAAGTTAGCCGGCTAATAATTTTTGGATTTTTTTTATAAACGATAAATTAAAAAAAAAATATTTTTAAAAATTGCGCCTGTAGTTTTTTAAATTTTCTACACGTTAATTTTTTTAGTTTTTTTTTTTTAATTGGTTGAAAACAAAATTCAAAAGTTGTCAATAGTCTGCTAACTTCAGGATTATTTTTCAATGATACTGAAGTTAGCTGACGTCTAGTAATTTTTTAAAAATCAATAAATTATAAAATAAAAATATTTTTAAAAATTGCACCTATAGTTTATTAAATTTTGTACATGTATATATTTTTAGTTTTTTTCAAATGTTTTATTAAAAATATGTAAGTATAATAAATATCTTGCCAGTAATTGAGTATTTTTAATTTAATTCTTAAGTTTTTTATGAAATCCAGTTAAAATGTTTTTGTTTTATAATTTTTGAGATTGAAAATCAAAATTTGAGATTTAATAATTCAAATAATAAATTTAAAAAAAATCATTTATTATTTATTATAACAGTAATAAATACATATATATTTATATTATTTTCTTCCATCATGAAATTAAATATTTATCGGTATTGTCAACATCGAGAATGGAATGAATATATATATAAAGTCTTATTATCAACATTAGACACATCTTAAGTTAGAAACCATGTTTTCAATCAGTTATATATATATTTATAAACATTATAATTTAAAATATTTTATATAAATCAACTTTCGGAGCACGAGGGAATTGATCAATACTTATATGCAGTCATTAAAAATATAATCTAGTATTTCCCGCGCACCCACAATCTTTACAAATTATATTCTTTTATCAAGTCGCTATATTTATCAAAAATATAATCTGTCCTGCCTGATTCAACCAACATCTTATATATATATTATTTCTTAGTCATATTTCCACTTCAACTATCAACAATTTACCATTAGAAATTATTAGTTGCAAACTCCTGAAATGAGTTAATTAATTACTTAGTTTAAATAAAAAGAAAAAAGTAAATGATAAAACTTGAGATCTTCGCTTAAATAAATAATTCGATCAACAAATTTTTAAATAGCTAAAAAAAAAAAACAATAATTTTAATAATATGAGTCTTAAAGTAAACGGCTGCGTTCCTGAGTTCAATTATTAATTACTAATTATCCTGTTTCATTTGGATGACTTGTTTTAATATGATGAGTAAATGTATACTGGGTTGTAAAACGTTCTTTGCAATATGGACACTGGTACGGCATCACCGGATGCGCTGATCTCAAATGCGCTACTGCTAAATCTCGCAACACGAAGGGAGATTTGCATACTCCGCACCGGTATCTTAAAAAATAAATAATTCATTAATTTTAATTAACTTAAAATCAATTATTAATAATAATAACTAAGTATTTTAATTTTGGTAAATTTAGTCGAACTCCATTAACTCGGACCGTCTACAGAGGAGCGGAAACTTTTAAAATTTCCGAGTTAACGGATGCCCTTTCGTTCTTAAAAACTCAACTATAACGCATGCGCTCTTACATCTACATGTATGATGACATATAAATATACAGACACATACAAATGTATAGCATTGGGTGGGAGACAGCGTAGCTCATAATGGGGGTCAAGATTCAGGGGAAGTTCTGAGATAATGGAATCCGAGTTAACGGAGTTCGACTATAAATTGAATGGTATAATAAAAAGTAATGGTGGTTCAGTATGGGAATTAGAACCAGATCTTTTGATATTTACCCCCCAGCAGTTTTAATGAGCGTTCTTTTTAATGGCACAGTATAATTTTGTTCTTCAATATTAACATTAGGCTCCACCGAAGACGGCACAGTAGACGGTTCCGGTTTCAATTTAGGCATCGGCTTAATTTCATCACTACTAGTATCCTGTACCTGTAGATTCATAATTAAATAATCAAATTATCGTTAATAATTCGATGAATTAATTTATTTAAATTTAAAAATTTAATTTTGCCTTTGGCTCGATGTGTATCCTGATATGTAAATTTCTCAACTGCGAAGTATCAAAGGTCGACGGGCACTTGGGACATTTATATTTTTTGGTTTCATTCGCTGCTGGTGTTGTTGTAATGGTGGGTTTAGTTGTCGAAGAATCCTTGATCGCGGTTGATTTAATTGACGGATTTTTTCGACCGAAAGAGGAGACTCCGCTGCACTGATGAGTAATAAGTGAAAGTTCTTTAAAGAAAATTTTGTCACACTTTGCGCACCGATATGTGCGATCGACAACGTGAATTTTTTCATGACTTTCAAGCTGTGATTTATCAGCAAATGATTTATTGCAGACGGAACACTCGTAGGTAATTACTTTTGCGCGTTTATGAGACAGCTAAAAAATAATAAAATAATAATTAATAATTAATTATTTACAAGTATCATAAAATTTAATTATTACAAGTCACTACCTCATGCCTCTGTAATTGCCATTTTTCTCTGAAACTTTTTTTGCAAGTACTGCAATTAAAATTCTTTGTTATTAAATTATCCGAGTGTGTTTGCAGATGATTAAGCATCGTCGTATGATCATTGAACCATTGTTGACAAATTCCACACCGCGCGACATTCTTCGCATTTGAATTCAATAGCGCGTTACGTTTTGTTGGTCTCTCATCAGCCATTTCGTTGTCATCTAGAGTCTAAAAAATAAATTAATAAATAAACACCCGCTTCTTTCAATCAATCCATCGAAGAATTCAGAGAAGTTGGAGTGGGAATGAATCTGAATGAGAGTCTGAGTAATAGAGGTGATGAGAGCAATATAATGGCTAAGGGAAATTTAAAAAATAAAAGGGGAAGGACAGAGATAAATGATGGAGGAAAGACAGAGAAGAGAGACATGTGATTGAAGTATTTATATTTAAAGTAAAAATATATATATATTTAATGTATGTAATAAAAGCAGTCCTATTTCAAAACCACCAGTCAGTAATATACTGAATAAATAAATAAAAATGTATCAACCCATCGAAAAACAATCGATCAATTAAAAAAAAAAATATTTACTTCAGAAAAAGTCCGACAAAGATCCTTGACTTTAACTTCTCTCGCTTTCCTCGCTTCTCTCTCATCATTGAGCGCTTCTTCTTGCTCAATAGTACTGACTTCCGGTATAATAGAAGGCTGCTGATTATGTTCACCCAGTTTATGCGCAGCTAATCTTATAAATAAACCAAAAGATCTACCGCAAATATCACACTTGTGTTTCTTGGGCTCGTGAGTCCGCATATGATTCGACAGCGCACTTTGTTGGGTGCAAATCTACAAGCAAAACAAATTACATTAGCAACTACTCAAATTACACACCTGGAAGTAAATAAAATACCTTGCCACACGTAGGACAAACGAGATTTTTAATCCCATCACTGGGCTCCCGTTTAAATCCTTCCAAGTCCGCGTTTACTTGCATCAAACTGCCGTTCATTTGCTGGTCATCAGCTTTGATCTCATTTCTATGACTGTGGTACACTTCTGCGATAAAAAAAAACCAATTGCTCCTGATAGCAACACTTTAAACGTACAATCATTATGATAATTACCTTCATGATGAGTTAATTCTCCAAAACTCTTAAAAATAATCAAACATTTCCCACACTCATACTTCCTGGGACAATTAAACTGCATGTGTTTCATCAAACTCTCTTTGCTCCTACAAGTAATTAAATAAAATACCATCAATAAAGTTAATTTACATCAAATAATTAGTTAATTAATGAAGAAAATTACTTGTAGTAACTATTGCATGGTGAGCAATTCCACTGAGAGTTTTTAGTCTTTGGTGATCCATCTTTGCAATCATTGGCAGTCAAGTCTCCTTTCAACACACGTTCTAAAATACTAGTTTTTTTATCATCATCATGACATCCATTTTCTTCAACTAAACCCAGAACATCAACAAAACTTTGCTCGCTGTCCCCAACTCCAGATTCAAAATCCATTTTTTCAAATCCGTCTGTCGGCTCTTCCTTTATTTCAACTTCGCAGGGTAATTCCACTAGAGGTTCTAGAGATTCTTTTTCCACCGGGGACTGTGTTCTCACTGGCAGTGGAACCAATGGCGGCGGAGCTCTTTGTTTTATCATACACAGCTGGACCTGCATCAAACACCAGCAAATAAATGAATAAAATAAATTATTTATGACAATTAAATAAATAAATAAATACCTGGCATGGATCAGGAGAATTAGACATAGCATCCAAAAATATCTTTACCGTATTTGAAGTTTTATTAGCCAATAATTTAAAATGCATGCTCTTGTAAACATTAAGACAGTACTCCCGGAACTCATAGACATCGTCCAGCCTGGCAGCACAAAACTGACATATTTTTTTAGGCAGTGGGTCACTTTTGTACACCATAACTGGCAAGCAAACCCGTAACTTTTGTGCAACTCGTCTACGGACGCCTTCATCACCAAATATATCAAACATGTCAGTTTTATTTTCCGAGCACAACCGGCATGAGTGCTCCCAGTCCAGCATCGGGGCCATATTTATTTACTTGCTCACTAAATATATAATTAAATATAAATCAACTCAATATATAAAATAAATAAATCCGCAATATTGTCATGCAGAAGCGAGCATTTAAAATTAAGGTTATTCGGCTCAGCTCGGAGTTATCAGTAAATATTGGTGGTTAAATATCACAACTGCTATCAGCATTGATGACATTCTGGTTAATGACGATAAATTGTTCGGGTAATCAATAAATTATATTTTGTCACACTAGATACTGATAGTGAGCGAGTTTTAGATCAGCAACATTACAGCTTTTGACTTTCACTTGACATCACTTCTAATATGTATAAATATATATAATAAAACTTAACCACTCATATATTTATGGACAATTGGACATTCCACCGAGCCACCATTCAATTTTTTTTATTGTTCCCGAGTCTTCTGGGCCTTCAGCTGGTTCTGTTTTCAGTTCATGACCAGATCACCACATTGCTAACCCAGTGCAAGTGTCTGAGGAACTTATCAAGTGTAACGACATCTGGATCTGGGATTCTGCTCTTGGTAAATTAAAGAACCGGTTCCTGCACCTCATTAATACCAATACTTTTTAAATAATTATATATATTTCCACACACTAATTGCATTATTATTATATACATTGTATATACATTCACTTACACATTTAATTTATAACCATATATTATATATGCATGTATAAATATACATATAAACACATACATTTATATATATGTATTTATAAATAATTTAAAATAGGGGGTATGATAAAATATTTAAATAAAATATTTTTTCTGTATGACACTTAACTATTTTAATTTTTATTGCTGTCATTAAAATTAGAAAAAAAATTTTTAATTTTTAAATTTGTAAATTAATGACTGATTTTAATAATTTATAATTATATATATAAATAAATATATGATGTAATTTAAATTTAAAATTAAACACTTTCCATGTGTTTGGACACGTGAGCAATTTTTTTAACCTCTTACTGTTTGTTTTTTAGCGTCTGGCAAAAAAGTCCAGCTGGAAATTTATTTAAAAATTTAAAAATAATAATTTTTGAATTAATTTTGAATTTGTAATTAATTACAAATATGGGAGAGCTGGAGTTACTTAAAAACACTATTGGTTTAAGTGAACAAAAAGCTAAGGAGACTTTAAAAAATGTCCAGGTTACTAAGAATTTGATGACTTGTATTGCTGAGGTAATTAATTTTTTTATTATTATTATTATTATTATTATTATTATTATTATTATTATTATTATTATTATTATTTTGTAAGTGTAACTGAATTATTTTAAGGCTGAGAAACATGGAAAGATTGATAAAGACTCGGGAATTTTGTTGTATCACTTGGCCTCGAAGATCAAGGCACAAATAATTGATAAGTTGGCTTTTGTGTCTGAGTATATTGTCAAGAAAAAGTTGGACACTACTCAGCGAGTTGATGCTGCACTGAGTTATTTGATGAGCAACATCAGAGATAATGTTGATGTTAAAGAGTTTGAAGATGCTTGTGGAGTCGGAGTTGTTGTCACTCCGGAGCAGGTTGAGGCTGAGGTTGAGAAATGCATCAAGAAGCATTTGGAGGAAATTAAAGAGAAGAGGTAGAGAGATTTTATTGATGGGTACTAGGTGGGATGCTAATTGTCGTTAATTGCAGGTATCGATTTAATTCTGGTCCGCTGATGCAAGAAGTGAGGACTGCATTGAAGTGGGCGAGTGGCGAGTCTATTAAAAATGAAATCGGGGTGCAAATGATTGATATTCTGGGTCCCAAAACCGCCGAAGACGAAGCGCCGGTTGGTAAAAATCAAAAGCAAGCTAAAGTTAAAGTAGATAAGGAAAAATATGTTAAAAAAGATGACAAAAATGATAAGAAAGGTATATAATTTATTGATACTTTTAGTTTTGTTGTTTGTAAATAAAATTATTGGTTTTTTTTTTTACAAGAATCCAAAGCTGCTGATGACAGTTCAAGTGACTCAGCGAAGACAATAAGCGAGTTGATGAAAACAAAAGTACACTTTCATAAACCCGGTGAAAATTACACGACAAATGGTTACATTGTGACACCAAACACTCACAGACTACTAGCCGAGCATTTGAAAGTAACTGGCGGCAAAGTAAGAACGCGATTTCCACCAGAGCCCAACGGAATTCTCCATATTGGCCATGCGAAAGCGATAAATATTAATTTTGGGTACGCAGCAGCCCACGATGGCATCTGTTATCTACGTTACGATGACACGAATCCCGAGAAAGAGGAAGAGAAATTTTTTACTGGGATCCGTGACATGGTCGGGTGGCTGGGCTATGAACCCGCGAAGATAACGCACTCGTCTGATTACTTCCAGGAGTTGTATGAACTAGCAGTGAAGCTGATTGAGAAGGGACATGCGTATGTTTGTCACCAGAAGAGCGAGGAGATGAAGGGGTTCAATCCTCCGCCAAGCCCCTGGCGCGAACGTCCAGTTGCTGAAAGCCTCCAGCTGTTCGAGGACATGAAGAACGGAATGCTTGAGGAGGGAGAAGCCACTCTGAGGATGAAAGTGACATTGGAGGAGGGTAAGCAGGACCCAGTAGCATATCGGATCAAATATACTCCACATCACCGGACTGGTGATAAGTGGTGCATCTACCCGACTTATGACTTCACTCATTGTCTTTGCGACAGCATTGAAAATATCACGCACTCACTCTGCACGAAAGAGTTCCAGTCCCGTAGATCCTCGTACTACTGGCTGTGCAACGTCCTGGATCTTTACTGCCCAGTCCAATGGGAGTATGGTAGATTAAACATCAGTTACACGGTCGTGTCTAAGAGGAAAATCGCTAAATTAATTGACGAAGGGATCGTCGCTGACTGGGACGACCCCAGGCTGTTCACTTTGACAGCTTTGAGAAGACGCGGATTCCCAGCGGAAGCTATCAACAACTTCTGTGCGCAAATGGGAGTCACTGGAGCCCAAGCTGTCGTAGATCCAGCGGTCCTCGAAGCTGCTGTTCGCGACGTTCTCAATAACACGGCACCTAGACACATGGTCGTAATTGATCCTATCAAAGTCACGATTGCAAACTTCAAAGACAACTCACCGACCAAAATTGACGTTGCCGATTTTCCTACTGATCAGGCGAAAGGCCAGCATTCAATTGCCTTCGACGAAATTGTATACATCGAAGCCTCGGACTTTAGAGAACTAGAGGAAAGAGGTTTCAGACGATTGACTCCCAAGCAGCCGGTGGGTTTGAAGTATGCAGGAGTAGTTTTAACTCTTCAGAGAATTGAGAAAGATGCCGCTGGAAAAATTACCGGTCTGGTGGTGCGCCAAGAGCCGGTCAGCGACAAAAATAAACCCAAGGCTTTTATCCACTGGGTCGCCAAGCCTAAACTAGCTTCCGTGCGTCTCTACGAGCGATTGTTCAAACACAAGAATCCAGAGGATACCAATGAAGTTCCCAATGGTTTCCTCAGTGACATCAACTCGCCGAGTAAGAGAGAAGTCGTCGGCTACATCGACACAAGTCTTGAAAGTATTTCCAAACCATTCACTCAGTTTCAATTTGAACGAATCGGTTTCTTCTCTATCGATCCCGATACACGTCCAGGAAAGGTAATTTATTTTAAATACCAATAAGTTATTTATTTATTTATTTATTTAAATATTTTTCAGCTTGTCTTCAATCGGACAGTGACACTTAAAGAAGACGCGGGAAAAGTATAAATTACAAATTGAATTTTTAAAAAAATTATCAATCAATAGCTTTTGTACCAATTAAATTAATTAATTAAATTATTGTTTTGTATGACGTACAATAAATAAAATAATTAATTCATCATACATGACTCATAAGTAGGTACCATATATTTAATATTTATAAATGCATCTTCACCGCCATATCTTTCTAATACTTCCAAAGTCTCTTGAATTAAATCCGCTGGATTTTCCCCTCGTTGTTGGGAATAATCAATACCTTCTCCAAGATTAACTGCATTTAAATTAATTATTATTTATTAATTAATTAAAAATAATTAATGTCTTTATTAAAAGTACAATTATCAACAATTACCATTTCTATCTTTAAGTAAATTAGGAATCGGAAGAATTTGTCTGAAGTACGGTACCAAAGATTCACCAACACAGTCAGCAGATCTGACGAGCCGCTGGAGCGCTCGCATTGTCGTGCAAATAATTTCCGGTACTTTAGTATTCAAAGCATCTGCAATAGTATATTATTACCATATATATATTTTTATTACTGTTTTTTATCAGAAGCTAGAGTGGCATGCAAATATCTGACTATAACTTTTAATGGGTATAATTAATTGTGGAACGACCGGTAGTATTTTGGGACCCCCATGTTCCAGCATGTCTGATATTCCCTGTTCGACTAAAAACTTGTATGGGTGCTCGGTTTCAGTCAGCCCGTCGAAGAACATCGGCAAGTAGTGATGGAAATCCAGTTCCTCAATGTTTACCTTCCAGGTTATTGATGACGCGTCATTTTCTATGGATATCGGAAACAAACCGCGCTCGTAGAACTTACGAAAGTTTGACGGTTTTGGCGGATTCGGCTTATAGAGACCGCACTTCGGAGGTCTTGCTACCACAGTATTGTCCTATAATTTTTTATTTTATAATTAATTAATTCATTTTTTTAAAAAATATTTTTATTTACCTGAAGAGCCTGAATTGTAAAGGCTGGAACAACTCGAGGTTTTTTTTTATATTTGGGATTATTTTTACGTATCTCTGCCCAAAATTGATGTTGATTAACCATTATTAATTCTAATTAATTAATTAATTTATGTACATTTAGTTTATAAAACTAATAATTGTTTTACGAGTAATTTTGCTGGTAGTCTATTGTGAACTCATCAGCTTTAGGTCAAACAAACGGTTAGCAACCATAGCAACCTACACGCACTGCGTCATAGTTTATAATTAAATAAAATGTTGCAATTTAAATTTGGTAATTAATTATTACAAGACTATCAGATGTCATTTGATAAATAAATTAATCTAGTCTGACTTCGGGTTCAGGAAACTCTGAACTGTTTTCGAGCTCAGAGAAAAATAAATAAATTTTAATATCATTATGATTATTTTTGTTTTTAATTGGAGGCAGAGTTGTTACTAAAAATTAATTAATTTTGTTAATAATCGAGAGTTGTATTTAAAAATATTAAATTTCATTTTATTAAATAGCAATAATTATAAACATAAATTATAAAATAACACAATTACTATGAGTTAATAAGATTTTTGTGAAACTCTGGATCATCGAATAATAATTTACGTTCTTTGGGTTCATCCTTGTCGTTTTTATGAAGGAGTTTAAACATTCCAGTTCCGATTGGCGCGGGAATTCCCATGATTATTGACTCAGATACACCACAAATAGCGTCTGTTTGACCGTAATATGCCGCGTCGAATAAGTGGTCTGCTGTTTTTTCAAACTATAACAAAAAGTTTAATTAATTAACCGTCCATCATACTATTTACTAAATATCAATTATTAATTAAAAAGAAATACTTACAGAAGCTAAATTAAGAACGGATTCTTTCATTTTAGCCAAGCCCTGTCTAGTGATACCGAGAACTTCGCCCCTGCTGGTCATCAAATCAGCGACGAGCATCGAGTGCCGGCGATCTATACTCATACCGTGATTTTCCATCACCAATTTTATTTCCGTCATAATTGTCGAACGTGCGGCTTCAATACCCAGAGTTCTGAAGACCTCGATAGTGTTATTAGAGCTGGTTTTTTTGCTTACAATACCCGAGGTCGCCATGACGTCGCGCAGATTGTCACCTTCGACGTACAACTTGAATAATTTTTTCCCTTTCTCCTCTTCCTTCTGGATGACCGCCCTCGAGACCGAAGGCATTCCCTTGATGACCACTTTAGGTACCGCTTCTTTCAGCAAACTCAGGGAGTGACTCAAGCTCTGCTTGCTATTTGCAGCCGGAGTGATCGTTATCACCGAATTGCTGTGAACCCTCACGTTCTTGAAGAGCGACTTGAGTTTTGACGTGCGCAGAGTGTAGTAGATTGAGTTCGCGTCGACTTCCAACATCAGCAGCTTAATCCTCTCGATAGCGAGCCTGATAAGAAGGAAACACTCGTCAGGAAGGATAACTTCCTCAAAGTATTCAGTGACTTCTCCAAGAGTTGTTTTTTCAATTCTTCCTTTAACGCGACGTGCAAAGTCCTCGTTTTTGTCGTCGGTCAAATACGCGGTGATAATTGGCGTACTTATTTTAGGATTTGCATTTATTATTTCTTTGATACGCGGTACACCCTGGGTAATATTCATAGAAGCGACACCGGCGAAGTGAAACGTCTTCAGGGTCATCTGCGTACCAGGTTCTCCGATACTCTGGGCCGCCAGAGCGCCCACTGCAGTGCCGGGCTCTATTTTCGCGTGCATAAATTTTTCTTTGCACGTGTGAATAAACTCAACCAGCTGCGAGACTGTTATACGATCTAGCTGTTTAGTTACTGGTAGTTTACTAGGATGAATATGCCGCCAGCGTATTATCTTACATGAAATACCTTTGAGGAATGTTATCAACTCTTGTTTGAATTCAGTACTCAAGCACTTGAATTCTTCCGTGGCAAGTAATTCGGTGGTTGCCGTCATAAGTTCTGCCCCTTCCAATGGGTCTTCGTTTTTGTACGGAGACTTGGCGCACACATGGTCCAGCACACGTTTGTAGTCAACCGGACAGTCTTTGCCTTCCATGTAAGTGGGGTCCATGGCATCGCCGCCGTATATTACCTGGACGATATCACCAGCCGAGTTCCTGACAGTCATGTCGTAGTGCAGACACAAATCCTCGAGATTTTTAACCAACCGACGCTGCATGTATCCGGTCTCAGCGGTTTTTACCGCGGTATCTACCAGACCTTCTCGGCCACCCATTGTGTGGAAGAAGAATTCGGTTGGTGTGAGACCAGAGTAGAAGGAGTTCTCGACGAATCCTTTGGCAGCGGGAATTTTCGAGTGCCGTTCGAAATGGGGGAGCGCGCGGTCTTCGAAACCGTTTGGCACACGGTGGCCGCTGATAGCTTGCTGTCCTACGCAGGCAATCATCTGCGATATGTTTATGTAACTTCCTTTACTCCCGCACAACGCCATTATAAGGGGACTGTTGCTGCGGTGGAGTTCTTTGAGACAGGCTTTACCAGCATGGTCACGAATTTGAGACAGTTCCTTAAGAATCTTAGCCTCTAGTGTTTCTTCCATTGAGCATCCGGGCTCGAGCTTCAACTCTCCCTCTTCCATTTGCTTTATTAAATCTGTACAAGTGTCATACCCCTTGTCCAGCAGCTCCTGCTTTGCTCTAAGCAATCCTGGACCTGGAGTAACGTCTCCGATGCCAATGGAAAATCCCCGATTCATCAGGAACACGCTCGCCATTCTTGCCAGCCGCCACATGGCAGTGGTAGCTGCGTCCTCACCCCAATCTCTCAGCAGTACGTAAAATATATTTTGTTTAGACCCAGATCCAAGTGTCGCTTTGTCCATTGCACCGGCCAGCAGTTCCGAGTTTCTTATAACGACGTACCCATCCCGGACACACAGCTCATTGTCTGCTGTGGCAGCCTTACCCTGAGTTCTCAAGTTGGCTAATATTTTACAGCTTTTGTTCGGACGCAATATCAAACTAAATATTTGCTTTCCCGTCCACAGCTCGTACGGCTTCAATATCGCCGGCTGCGGCAACTCTATTTGCATGTTTGAGTCTGGACCCGCCAGAAGACAAGCTGCCAGTTGCCAGGCCTCGGATTTATTTAAAAATGTGTCTTTCTGCGTCAAAATAAAACCTCCGGTTATAAAATCCTGGGTCGCAGCGATCAGCAACTCACCGTTACGCGGCGTTACAAGATTTGATTTGTTTCCCATCAGAACTAGAGCTTCCGCGCGGGCTTCTTCTGTCTGGGGTAAATGTAGATTCATTTCGTCACCATCAAAGTCAGCGTTGTAGGGCGTGCATACGCACTCATTGAATCTGAATGTCCTGTGCTCCAGCACTTTGGCTTTGTGCGCCATGATACTCAATTTGTGAAGCGAGGGTTGACGGTTGAACAAAACTACATCGTCGTCACGCAAATGGCGCTCCACGATGTCTCCATACTGTAAATCTTGGGCGAATTTATTTCTGTTACCATATTTCAGAAATCTTTTATTATTCGTTCTTTTCGAATACAAGAAATTAGCACCCGGATGTACGTCAGGTCCATTTCTGATTAACTGTTGCATCAAAGCGATGTTCGCTTTATTAACCCGTTCGGGATACGTCAAAATTTTAGCCACGTGAACTGGTACCCCCACCTGCTCAATCCGTAGATTTGGATCCGGTGATATCACAGTACGACTTGAAAAGTCCACACGTTTTCCCGATAAATTACCACGGAAACGTCCCTGCTTTCCTTTCAATCTCTGCACAAGACCACGACCCGGTTTTGTTGGCTGAAAAATAAATTAATTGCTGAGTAAATTTTGAATTTAAATCTAATCTAGAATAAATGAAATAGAATTGAATACGTATTTACCTGTTTGTCAATAGGAACTCCAGTCAGTTCACTGTTTATATAAAACCCAGCGTGAAACTGAATAAATTCAAACAATTCATTGTACTGCGGAATCTTCATCCCTCTTTCTCTAGATTGTCTAATTTTATCATTAAGCAAAATTATCTGACTCAGTCTCATCGTTAAATTGTCTTCATTTGTGCCAGCTTTGAAGTCCGAAGACACGCTGGGTCTTATGCAAATCGGTGGCACTGGTATCCGCGTTATCAACAAGTCTTTGGGCATACCGCACTTTGGATTCATCAGCAAAAGCGGGACATCACACAGTGGTATGCGTTCGAATATTTCCAATACCTCAAGTGGAGTCAATACATAAGCAAAATTAGTAGAGCGAAGTGTACCCTCCAATTCTTTATTACTCTTTATAGCAGAATCATACTCTGCTAATTTATCCAGCACTACTTTGTGCTCTGGTTTCTTTGTTTTAAATTTTTCGTGTATTATTTTCAACGCACTCGCTTTCTTGACCGTACCGTTAAGCTCATGACAGTGCGGACATACTGAGACTTTCTTCAGTTTCTCTAGTATTTGTTTCCTAAGAGCTTTCCGTGTCAGGTAACCGATATTTGGATTCGACACACGGTTCATGTACAAGGCTTTGTCTTTTTCATTTAACATGACATGAGAACATTTCTGTAAATAAATATTTTCATTAAAATTCATATAAATGTTTCCGAGCAAATGATAATCACCTTGCAAATAGATTGTAGAATACCGATGACAGATCTAAAATATCCAGGATGAAATACCGGAAACTCCAAATCGATGTACCCGAAATGTCCGGTACATTCGCTGAGTGGCTTCCCACAAGTAACACATGAACTCGCATTTGAACATGTGCCCTAAATTAAATAACAAATAATTTAATAATTTATTTTTCATCATACCAGCATTGGAACTTAGTTTCAGTGTCTCTTAAAGTGGCAGCCAGTCGAAAGAACTTAATTTTAGTTTTTTCTAGTTTTAGTTCCTTTTTAGTGTTTTCACCATACTTGCACCGGAAGCTTACATTCCTACTCTGTTTAGAGAGTAGACGTTCGTTCTTTTCGTTTATAAGAAAAAAAAATGATAAAAATTATACGTAAGAATTTAAAATAAAATATTACCATTCTAGGATCCAGTACACCGTAAGGCATAATCGAGTGATCCTGTTCTGAATAAAGTTGTTGACAAACAACATTAATATGCGCTTGTCTTGCAATGTCATGATGACTATTAACTCCAAATGTCACATGAGATCTAAAGAAAATAAATTTTAAGTTACAAATTATTATTTTTTATCATTAAAATTAATTACCACTCAAATTGAGTAGTCAATTTTTTAAATTTACGTTCAAACTCTAGTTGAAAGTCAATTGATCAAATAAAATTTTTTGGGTACAGAATCAAAACTGTACAAAGTCTTTTAGATCCTGTTTTTAAATTCAAATTTACTGAATAGCAATGAACAAATAAATATACTTACATTTTTTTGGCAACGTCAGTTTCTCTGTACTGTTCCTTAACCATCTTGAGGTTATAATTTAACAATTTTCTTAAAACAAATAACAAGACATTAAATAATTTCTATATATTTAATAATAAAAATACCAAGTTTTTATAAATAAATGTTTAAATAAATTCTATGTTAACATGTTTGTGTTTGGAGCACAATGGCGGTGATTTAATTAACAAAAAACACGTGTTGGCATGCCGACTGGTCCGACAGATACCAAACAAGTAACAGTTTAGCTTTCGTTCTGATGTAACAATGCATCTTATCATTTTAAATGGCCATGTTTACAATGGGTCGGGGTATATTTTCGCCATACTTCAGTCTGACATCAGTTTAGAAATAAAAATAAATAACTAAACAAAAAAGTAGTAATGATGAGAAAGAGAGCTTATGCCGAAAAATTGACTCTGGCGTTGTAATCGATACGGCGAATACTGATAGAGGCGCACGTGTCGCATCCTAAAGTTAGATAATTTTCGGATTTTTTTTTAAACAAATAAATTACAAAAAAAAAGAAAAACTAAAATATGCACATGTAGAAAATTTAAAAAACGACAGGTGCAATTTTAAAAAATTTTTTTTTTTTAATAATCTATCATTTAAAAGAAATTCAAAAACTTTTAGACGTCAGCTAACTTCAGTATCAGTGTCGCTCTTTTTATCATGTGATATTATTAAAAAAAAAAAAAAAAAAAACAATTTTATCGACTTGGAGTTTGTAAATAAAAAGATCGAGTTCTAGTTACTGTAAAAATAATTATCATCCTGTTTATTAATTATTTAAAATTATAATTATTATAAATAAAAATGTCGATGATATCACAGTTTGCATTTTCTAAGCTACAAAATATCAAACAAAATTTATTAGTTCCTGTTAAAATTACTTACGATCATGGTAAGATTTATAAAAAAAATATTTTATGAGTGAATGTAGCAGACATCAGGCAATTTATAAATTTTAAATAAGTAATTTTTCATTGATTTAAATACAAATTTTTATTCTACTGACAGTTTATTTATTTAAAAATTTTTAAAATTCCCACTTGTCAGTTACATTCACTCTCATAAATATTTTTTTCATTAAACTTTAATAATAATTTATCTGATAATTTTTTTTTTAGTTACTGTAAGAAACGCAGCTAAAAAAGTGGGAACGACAACTCAAAATAGAGGCGGTAATAAAACAAGACCTAGACATCGGGGCTGGAAACGTCAGGACGGTGATATTGTTACTGCAGGAACTTTACTGGCTACTCAATTAACACCACGATGGCACCCTGGTCTTAATGTAATTAATTAATTAATATATTTATTAGTTACAAGTAATTATTTACTTTATGTTGGTCAATAATTTTGTTATCTAGGTTGGGTTTGGTAAAAATGGAACACTGTTTGCAATAGTACCGGGAAAAGTTGTCGTCACTTGCGAAAAGTGTAATCTCAATTGGGACCACACTTGGGTACAGAGACATTATTCTGACAGAAAAGGCGAAGTCATTTACAAGAAACACTTCAATGTCATACCGGAGAAACAGCATGACCGTTTTAAACTAATAGATGCTATTTAAAAGTAGTTGATAAATAAATTTCTGTTAATTTTATTGCAATAATTTATTTTTTACACGAGCTTATAATTAATTATATCATAGATGAGTTTTCATATTGGAATGATTGATAGGTAACTTGATTGTCATCAGAAAAGTATGCGTAGACTTGAGTTTTCCTGACGTGACAAGCGACTCGACATTGGCCACTTAGGTCAAGAATTGGAATCTCTTCGTCAATATTCGTGCACAGGATAATGAATTGTGAGTGGAACATCAAAGGATCACCTGCAATCAAAATTTCTATTTATAGATTTAGCTCAATGTCAGCTAGAGTTGTCAGAATTGTTTTGAAATAAGATCAGAAAGTTTTTTTATTATCAACCATTTAGATTCAGATGCCTGAACGAATTGGAAACCAGGACATATCCTGCCAATTAATTAATAATTAAAATTTACCTGGATATGCAAGAAAATCACCACCAAATTTCTCTCCGCTCGTTAAAAAGTATCCTTTGCTCCATAAGTCCTTGTAAACTTGACACCTCAATTTTTCATCATCAGACCGAGGATAATTCCAGGAAACTTCTTTGACATTATCATTTTTCCAAGGATAATCTAGGACAATTAAAATAAAAGTATTTATACTTCCAAGTAAAAAAATTAATAGACTCACTTGTATGGATTTGAATCAAGGAATCATCAGGGTCAAGCTTGGGCAGCTTATCAAGTTCCTCAGCCACAAGAGCATCGCGATCTATTTCTATTTTATTCGCCGCTTCTGCTGTGCTACCGTCCAAGGACTTCCTCATATACTTTTTCGAAGTTTTCAACCCCAATATCTTGCGTCTCTTCCCCTCTACAATGGATTCGATTTTTCCAAGTATCTAAAATAGATTGCGTCTGAATTCCACTAGAATAATAAAATTGTAGCGGTCTACAAACCTGCAGCCTTTTTCCTTCCTTCAAGCACTCATCCTGCTCAGCAAACAGCCTCCTCCTATGTTCTTCAAATACTTTTTTCAAATCGTCATCCGGCTCTTGTCTTAAGCACGGATACTCAATCAGTCTAGCTATTTTGGTCTCCAACAACAAAGTTACTTCTTCAGGCATCAGCATCAGAGGAAGTCCATGTAAAACTTCTTGTCGTGGTAGTGTAGGAGTACAACCAATTGTCGCACCAATTATACGATGTTGTCTTCTTAATTTCAACCAATCTAAATAAATTTTAAAAATTACTGTAGCTATGAATTACAAAAAACATCAATGTGAAAATTTTTAAAGTTCGTACTCATTTTTTAAAATTATTTATTTGAAAATTTGAAAATTTCAGCTGACTACTGTCATTAATTTTTTTTTACACGAGTTTAGAAATTTTTGTTCGACTTTTAAGAATTAAAATTTTTAACTAGACTAACAATTTAAATTTTGATAATTGCTATCAAAAAAATTAATTTTATTTAAAATTTTGGAGTGACATATTTTAGAGAATGTAAATTTAAATAATTATTCATTTTTTAAAATTTAAATTGTTTGCTGACTAAACTGTCATGAATTTTTTTTTTTAAACTCATGAGTTCAGAAATTTTTGTTCGATTTTTATGACTTAAAATTTTTAAATAAATGCGTAAAAGACTGACAATTCAAATTTTGAAAACTGCTATTATAAAATTTGAAAAAGTTATTTTCCAATACATTTTGGAATGACATTTCCTAGAGGACGTAAATATAAATACCTTCAGCACTCCAAACAAATACATTTCCATTAGATAAAATTAAATCAATCATTTTTCATAAAACAATTATTCAAATTTCTTTTCAAAATTCAAATAATTAATAAATATTTGTTTTTAAAAATAGTCAGCAGCTATAATAAATAAACACGTGAATTATTTATTTTCATTTTCATGACTGAGGTGTAATGACAGCAAACAAAGTATAGATGGAACTAGTTGTAATTTTTATTTATGAATACGTAGTGTGACTACGAGCTTAGTTATTGGTTATCGTCACCATCATCCTGTCCATATCCATAGTGTCGCCATTTTTGTCTACAAGGCAAGGCAGAGTTGTCGACCTGGTGTGGAAGTATACATTTTATTTAAATAAAATCAAATTAACTAAAAAAATAAATTTTAATTTAAAACAGTAATTATTAAAGAGACTGATAATGAATCAGTCGCGTAATTACACATCATTGTTGAACCCAAGTTACTTACAAAATGCTCAAAATGCTTCAAGTGCAAATGCAGCTGCGGCTGCTGCAGCCGCTGCTGCTGCTGCTGTTTCAGCAGCGATCGCTAATGGGACAGCATTAAATAACTCAATGTCCTCGAAAAAACGCGAATCCGAAGGTATTTATTTAAAGTTTATCATTTTAATTAATAATTTATCCTAAAAAAAAAATGTTTTTCTTTTGCAGACGATGGCAAGTCGGAGAAAGAATCAAAAGAGGAGCGGCGTAAAAGGAGGAAGACGAGATGGGGTGGTAGTGAACATGACAAAACTTTTATCCCTGGGATGCCTACTGTCCTACCAACGAATTTAACTGCCGAACAGGAACGAGCTTATCTCTGTAAGTTGACTAATTATTTTAATTAGTTACTTGATTCATTAACTTTTTCTTTTTAATTACCTTTAATTTTATCAATTACTTTACTTTTTTTTTTATTATGATTACTCTAATATACATTTAAATTTAAAAATATTTATTACTAAGCTTTTAATTAATTTTATATATTTTTTTTTATGCATAATTTCGATTAATATTTATAATAATTATACTTGTGCTTTAAATGATTATTATAAAAGAAAAAAAAATAAGTGCGGAGGTAAGAATGTTTCCATGTATATTGAATTTTATAATTCAATATACAGTAAATAACAACCTGGTGGTATGTGTGGTACTTTTGAATGTAAATAATTTAAAAATTTTACAGAAAATTTATTAACTGACTTAGTTTTTTTTATAAACGAGAAAAAAAAAGACAGCTAATGATTTAGTAATTAGCAATTGATTTATTGAGATACCTCACATGCTTCAGAGTAAAAATGGAAACCAAAATTTCGGTTTATAAAATGTATTAAGTATTTAGCATATAAACTTTTGTCTAACTGTTGGGGTTTCTGCCCCCTCTAACCCATTGGTTTACAGTTCAGCTGCAGATTGAGGAAATCAGCAGGAAACTAAGGACCGGAGACCTGGGGATTCCACTTAATCCTGAGGAAAGGTTTGAATGAAAACTATACATACAACAAAGTGACCGTAATCTATCCACCTAAACTACCTAGTGACCATTCAGCATTCTACAAATAAACGCCATTAAATAATCAATTTAATCAAAATGGCTAAAATTAAGGATTTAAAAAAAAAACAATTCGTATCTTCATGACTCAATTCAGTATTTTTAAAAAATGCCAAGGCTCAGATTTATTCTTCACAAACACACAAGCAAATGATGAATTTGATAATATTGGTTTGCCCTAATCAATTTATATTTTTATTAATTCCTTTTTTTTAAAAAAGCGTTTAATACACCGCCTACATGCTAATCTAAGCATCGAATAATTATTTACGACAATTCGTTGCGCGTTTACTGCATTCATTTACATTTATCTTTATTATTTCCTTACTTAAACGAAAAAAATTAAGTAATTTATCTGTTGACCCTGAGACCAAGAGTCAGAGCTTAGATTCCGAGGTTTTTTTATGATAAAAAAAATGATTTGGAAGCATTGTAGTAATAATTAAATTTCGCTAGGTCTTTCTACACTGATGACTAATTTAAAATATTTAACGAGCTAATTACAGGAAAAAAATCAAATTAAATTAAACAAAACTAAATTTTACATTCAATTGATTATTACTTTCAGGTACATCTTAATTATTTCATTAATTCTATCCTTTGTTAATTTTCTTTAATCAATTGATTTATTCCAATAGGACATTACTTAACATTTATTATTATAATTATTATAGCAGGACCTGTTGCTCTATTTTAATCATCGTACAGTACTTAAATTAAAATTTACAGTCAAATTAATTATGATAATAATGATAATGATAATAATAATAATGAAACATTAGGTATTTTTCTAATAATCACAGGATTTATCTTAGCAGCTGACATCATACCCAAATCCGCCGTGTACAATCGTGCAGTCTTCCAGTGGTTTATCTACAATATTAATTTGAATAAATGATCAATCACACTATTATATTCACAGCAAGTGTGACTCCTCATACTTGACCTTAAAACACGGGCAATGTTGGAAATTTATTTTACAAAAAATAATAATAACAATAAATTACTATTTTATTATAAATAATTAATCACTTTCCGACATAGTCGGCGTTTATTAGAGTATCGAAGTTACAACTGCACATTGCTTTGATTTTTTAAAATTTTTTTTTAAATTATGATTCTTTTAATTAATTTTTTTTTTTTTATTCTTAACGAGCCACTATTATTTTTTCAACTCGATCTGCGATTAGCTTATCATTGATTCAGGCTAAATCAATAGAATCAGGTCGCTTATAAAATAGTACCTTCTTCGTAGCGACATCGTTGCATGACAGTTATATATTTTTTTTTCAGATCACCCTCGCCTGAGCCCATTTACAGTAGCGACGGTAAACGGTTGAATACCAGAGAGTATCGTACAAGACGTAAGTTGGAAGAAGAGCGACATAATCTTATTCAAAAGATATTGAAAATCAACCCTGACTTCAAGCCTCCGCCAGACTATAAGTAAGCATTCCTTGGAGGAGGAAATTAAAATTTTTATTTACTTGGGCGCTTTAATTAAGATACTGATTATTACTTATTGATTTCAGGCCTCCAATTATCCGCGTGCATGATAAAGTTATGATACCACAGGAAGAGCATCCGGATATTAATTTTGTGGGACTGCTTATTGGACCACGTGGAAATACTTTGAAATGTAAATATTTTATTTTATTTTTGCTGGAGAATTTTTTTTTTTTATTTTATTTATTTATTTATTTTTGTAGCTATGGAAAAAGAAACTGGTGCTAAAATTATAATCCGTGGAAAAGGATCCGTGAAAGAAGGAAAAGTTGGTAGAAAAGATGGACAACCTTTACCGGGTGAAGATGAACCATTGCACGCATATATTACTGCTAATAATTTGGAAGCTGTCAAAAAAGCAGTCGAAAGAGTAAGTAATTATTACTGTCACTTTTATAATTTTACTGTTGAATTATTTTGATAACTTTATAATTTTTTTTATTACAGATCCATGAGATAATTAGACAGGGTGTAGAAGTACCCGAAGGACAAAATGATTTGAGACGCAATCAGTTGCGTGAGCTGGCTTTACTCAATGGAACTTTACGTGAAAATGACGGTCCGCGGTGTACGAACTGCGGAGCTTCTGACCATAAATCATGGCTGTGTCCTGATAAGCCAAATGTCACAAACAACATTGTGTGTTCAAGTTGTGGTGGTGCGGGTCATATCGCCCGTGATTGTCGTTCGAAACGTCCAGGTCAGGGTGGTCCAGCAGCCGCAGGAATGACTGGAATGGGTCCAGCTGGTGATAAAGCGAAGATCGATGAGGAATATATGTCACTTATGGCTGAATTAGGTGAAGGTCCACCGCCAGACAGATCAAAGACAACACAGCGCACTAATGCAACCGCGAATCCAAATTATCCGGGTCTATTTGATCGTCAGCAGGCACCTAGAGCTCTGATGGCTTCACCAGCACACCCACCACCGCAAATGATGCAAGGCGGTCCTCCACCAATGATGCCACCACCTGGTATGGCACCACCACCTTGGACTCAAGGTGATCCCAATAGTATGAATGGAATGAACATGCAGTGGCAACAACAACCAGTGAGCATGCCTCCGCCACCAGGAGTTATGCAGCCCCCACCTCCACCACCAGGGTCTACGCCAGCTCAGACAAATATTCCACCGCTGATGCCGTGGATGGCTGGCAATAATCAACCTCCACCACCGGGACAGATGCCTCCAACTCAAATGCCACCACCGGGCATGGGAATTCCTCCCTGGCAGCAGGCTCAGCAAGCGTCCATGCGACCTCCGCCACCAGGTACTGCGCCTCCACCCGGTTATCCAGGGTGGCAGCAACCTCCCATGGGAAGTTGGCCGCCAGCTGCTCCCGTCCCTCCGCCACCGCAGCAGCAACAGAATCCAGCACCACCTGGCATCGATCTTAACTCTCTACCAACTCTTTTGGCTCAACCGCCACCACCTCCACCACCAACTAGTTAGTCGATGGAATTATATTAAATTAAATATTTGTAGATTTTCACAATTTTATTATTAGATTGATAAAATTGAATTCGAGTTATATACTTAATTTTTATGTCTGTTCGTAAAATTTAAATGTGTTTTTAAAAGTTAATATCAATCATTGCTACATATTTCATAATTTTCTTTACATATTAATATAAATTATGAGTACTACACATTTTTTTCCGAATTGTGACACACAGCATAGTTTATTGCAATTATTTTAGGTCTCTTTGCGATTTGAGTACAACGTTATACTTACGATATATTTGATATTATTTCAAATTGGCTTGTATGAATATACTTTAGTTTGATATTTCTACATTAATACAAAACTGTAATGTGTATTGTAATAATTATACACAATAAAACTTCTTGATTTGTTTTCACACCAGAATGTTATTTTTATCATTTGCCTGCATTTTATTTAATAAAATATTAACCCAACTGTTTCAAATACTGGCGCTTAAAGAAATACGATTGAAAATAGCGCGCATCTATATTTGCGCATGAGGAAAAAAATTTCTAACGAAAGCGACCAAATCTTGAAAATGCCCCCAGAGTATTTTTCAACGCGGCCTTATAATTTGACTGAGACTGAAAAACTCGTGTGTTTACACGTGGGTTCATATTTTACAAAATTTAAATAACAGTAAGTTGCAATAAACTACAAAAAAAAATATTTTCAATGATAATACTTTTTACAAAAAGTATATAATCTACTAAATATATTAATTTGTGATTTTTAATAAATTATCAAGTCTTCTAATCTCTATAAATGTTTTTTTTCTCCAAATTTGTTGAGGTTATAAATTTAAATGAACTTTCGAATTATTATTTATTAATATTTTTTCAGAAGAAAAATGAAATCTGAAAGCGGTGAAACAATGACTGAGGAACAAGAGAGAACTTTGTATGTTAGGTTGCCACATACAATTCATAACATAGACGAAGTGCGCGATTTGTTTGCCGGAGATTTCAAAGTAAAGTTGCCTCGACAGTCCGGACGACACTGTCATGTGATATTCTCAAGTGTCGATGAGAAAGTTAAAAATTTAAAGGGTATCAAAGATAAATTGATAAATAATAAACGTATTGTCGCTTATCCGCCACGAATTAAGCCGCCGAAAACTCCGAAAATTAAACCAGACAAGAAAGTCGTTGTCCCTGTACCCAAGAAGCCCGAGAAGAAACTCACGAGAATGTATGTACAATTGTTTTAATTATTTAAATTATTAATAACTTTGTGAAACTGAGATCAGTCATAAGCTATTTTAATTAAAAATTTCAGTTTATTTGTATGCAATATTAATCCGAGGTCGAAAATCCACGAAGTTGAAGGAGTTTTTGAAGGAGTGAGAACTAGTGCTTTCATCAAAAGCAGAATAAAGGGCAGCAAGTAAGTTTAATATTTTTTCAATAAGTTTTTTTTTTTTTTTATGTCCATTTAACAATTTTTTAAAATTGTTGAACAAGTCTGCTCTCTTTAACTCTTATTTAACGTTTACATAGACAAGCAATTATAAAACTTGAAGATGCTAAAGTCGCTGCTGAGTATTTGACAAAAGAACGTCCGGCGCCTATTTTACATGGCAATAAACTAGTGATAAAGTCGGACACTAGAAAACAAAAAAAGAGTAAAAAGCCTGGACTAAAAATGTTGGACGGTGGAGTCGATATTACGGATAAGGTGGCATTCGAGGACAAGACAGGAGTTAAAACAAAAAAGAAGAATAAGAAGACTAAAGAAGATAAAGTTGAAGAGACGGATTGTGTCGATAGCGAAGAAGCGAACGCGGAATCGGGGCTCAAGGTGTGGGATGGCGATGATGATATTACTGACAAGGTCGAGTTCAAAGATAAACCCCCGGTTAAAAAGGGTAAGAACAAAAAAGTTAAAAAAGATGCGAGTTTGTGAAGATTATATCGATAGGAAATTATGTAATACAACTTTTATTATTTATAATAAATTTTAAAAAATTGTAAATAGATTTATTGTTTTATTATTGAGTATTTTTCCTACGGGACATGAAATCTGGTTCTGATAAATTTCACTCCAGGACATAAAGACTTGAAGTCATTTTATTTCTGTTGCTGCTATGAATTTTTGCGCTTCTAGATCAAGATATTTACTGCAAATAGAATTTTACTTGTTCAAATAAAAATAAATTTACCAGCATACCTAAGACCTGACATCTTGAGATCCTACGAACTGCGTAGTAAATAATGCAAAAATTTGCTATTAATATTTAATAGAATAAATACAACTAGTTAAGAGTAGTTTTATTGCGCAAGACATTTATATATATTTGCTGATGACTGATGACATTAATTATCATAAACATCAACATTGTGCATACAAAAGTTTATTTGTAATTGATTCCATCATCAGCGCAAAGTACAACTTTCATAATAATCGAACAAGCAGCTAAGTAGTGAAGATCAAGAGATTGTCCAAGTAGCCGCGTTCATCTTCGATACGCGCAGTGATAGACCAACATTGTCTAAGGTGTTCAAGTTGGTGTCAATTTTTTTATTTTTAATTTATTATTTCAAAGTTTTTAAAATTATCAGATGTCCGCTGACTTTAACGAGTGTACATGCAGCAACCAGCAGACAGACAAATTTAAAATTATAAATAAATGGAGCAAATAATTAATAAAATAAAATTTAAAAAAAATGCACATTTATAAAATTTAAAAATTAATAAGCGCATTTTTTCAAATTATCTATAATTTTAAATTTGTCTGATGTCCGCCACATTAACTCTCGTATAACTCAGATCTCGAT
Organism: Microplitis demolitor; assembly: GCF_026212275.2. Lineage (NCBI taxonomy): Eukaryota > Metazoa > Arthropoda > Insecta > Hymenoptera > Braconidae > Microplitis > Microplitis demolitor. The sequence continues at coordinate 18,197,168 of NC_068552.1, forward strand.
AAGTTTTTTTTTTTAAATAAAAAAAAAAAACGCGGGTATTTTACTCGGTAAAATAGATCGCCTTCAAATAAACATGACCGTCGGAGTGTTACCAGAAACTCTGAGAAATGATAGCGATAACCAGTTGCGGGTACGTGTGATAAGGATATAAAACAACGTGATACACATTAGCTGAGATAAGAAAGAAAAATAAATGAGAGAGGGTTCAAGTCTAGCTGATAGAGTTGCCAGAGGAATCAAGAGTTAAGAGGTGAGGGTATAAAGCTATTTTCAATCCTACATAAAAACGTCATGGCAGCTTGCAGAGTGTTTTTTAAAAAAGCTGACCACTGTTTGTTAAACAATGTCCTGTTATTAAATTAGCAGAGTTACTAATGAATTTTAATTGAAAATTAAGTGGACATGAGTTATTTGTTGTTAAAAATGTATCTCTGTGTATGCAAATTACCGGCAAGACGTTCAAAGTCCATGTTTGTCAGGACTAACCTAAAATCGTCATGCTCAATCAGCTCAACACAACCTTTGGATTTAACGTCTGTATTAAACGTCTTCATGTAGGAACTACGTGTGATCTTTTATCTGGAGTATGTATAATGGATTTATTTAATGTAATTACGATAATCTACTCGAATACATGGAACCTAAATTGATAAAAAATATATGTATGTACTTATGTATACATTAAATAGAGGGAATAATTTTATTAGCAACGACAATGACGTTAAATATAAAAATATATGTCAGCAGTTTGGTATCAGAGTTGGTGATGGTGCTGTTGGATTTGTGAATAAAATTAAAAATAGTGATGAGACTTGAATTGGTGATTACAATTGGCTATGAAGAAATATTCACCGATATATACCACAAGTTTTAAATACGTAATTGCTGAGTCTGCATATATGTATTGTTATTATAAAAAGCGGATGCTACGTGTCGTGTTTTGTAGCCTACAGAAGTCAAGTACTTCAGGGACTACTGAATATTCTGCTTCGATTTATCAAAGGTAAATTATCATTTATATTTACATTTTATTGGGGTTTTTATTTTTCATTAACATGTCCGCAAAGTTTACGCGAATTTTTTTATGAAACTGAAAGTACCAGACTATTTTTGTTTTTTTTTTTAAATAATTTACTTGTAAAAAAAATAAATTTTTAAAATATGCGCACAGATTTTTTAATGATGCTGCAGTTAGCCGACGTCTAATACTTTAGATTTTTTTTACAAACGGCAAACTATAAAAAAAATTATTTTTAAAAATTGTACTAATAGATTTTTAAATTTTCTACATGTGCATATTTTTTGTAATTGATTTTTTAAAAAAAAATCCGAAAATTCTTAATTGTCTGCTAACTAAGTTCGTAATTTTTAAACATTTTCGATATAAGATTTTGATTTTTCGTAGTGAAGAAGAAGAAGTAGAATTTTTTTTTATTTACCAACATATATATGCTTATATTATTCAATTTAAAAAATAAAAACTAAGTATTGTTATGATAGTTTAAATAAGATGTAATAAAGCAGCTCTCGTGTCTGTGATTTATTTAAAGTGCTCTGCTGTCGTATGACCGAGAAGAAACAATCAGCTCTCTGTTTAAAATGATTCACTTTATAATTTTTTTTAACTTTTTATGTTACAGCAATATCTCGCAATGGAGTCAATTTTCATCTAGTATAATTCAATCGCCATCTACTCTGAGATTATTAATATTAATACTCGCAATTATTTTTTACTATAAATATTGCAATGCATTTTCAATATAGCACAGTGATTTTAAATATTATTATTATTATTATCAGTAATAATATTAATAAAAAACGACAGACAATACTATAAATTAAATGTAATCGTGAGTGTAAATTAACGAGTTAAATAACAAATAATTAATAAATAAATATGCAAGCCAAAAAACGGTACTTACTACTATTTGTCACGTGCGCGTTTCTTGGCTACTGCTACTTTGGTGGCTACAGATTAAAAAGTAAAAGGCGCAGTGAAATAACACACGATTACTGGGAAAAATTTCCATCTTATTTGTCTATTAATGAAGAATTTTATGATAAGGATATTAAAATTTCAAATGGTAAATTGTCAGTAGTTCATCCTGCCCGACAATGCCGCATGGAGACTTGTTTTGACTACACGAGATGCAAGCAAGGATTTACTGTTTACGTTTATCCTATAGAAGACACCATCAGTCCTTTGTACCAAAAAATATTAAATGTTATAACCGAGTCGCGTTACTATACGACAGATCCAGCACGCGCGTGCATACTCGTACTGGCGCTGGATACGCTGGATCGTGATCCTCTGTCTACTGAGTTTGTTCACAACTTACCGTCAAAACTTGTGCGCCTCCCGTACTGGAACGAAGGACGCAATCACCTCATATTCAATTTGTACTCCGGGACTTGGCCGGACTACGTCGAGGATGCGTTGGCTTTCAACATCGGGTACGCGATGTTGGCAAAAGCCAGTATGTCCACCAGCGTACTCAGGCCGAATTTCGATGTCTCGATACCGCTCTTTGGTAAACAGCATCCGGAGCGCGGTGGGGAACCTGGTCAGGCGTCGGAAAATAATTTTCCGAGCAACAAAAAATACCTCGCGGCATTCAAGGGTAAAAGATACGTACACGGCATTGGTTCGGAAACGAGAAATGCACTTTATCATCTTCACAATGGCAAGGACCTGGTCTTCGTTACGACTTGTAGGCATGGTAAATCCTGGAGAGAACTACAGGATGAACATTGCCAGCAGGATAACCAAGAATATGATACGTAAGTTTACTTTTAATGTACATATTGTAAATATTTTTAATTATTGTGTTTTAAAATTTCAGGTACGATTATGAGGTTTTACTGTTGAACTCAACGTTTTGTTTAGTACCGAGAGGACGTAGGCTTGGGAGTTTTAGATTTCTAGAAGCTCTAAAAGCCGGATGTATTCCAGTTATTCTGAGCAATGGGTGGGCCTTGGCGTTTCACGATCGTATTGACTGGAATCAAGCTGTTATATTTACAGACGAACGATTGTTATTTCAAGTTAGTATATTATATTTTTTTTAACCATTTTTTACTTCTAGTTCTTGACTCCGATACCATAATAAATCTATTTTTAGATTCCTGACATACTGCGCTCTATTTCAAACACGCAAATTCTTAAATTAAGACAGCAAACACAATTTTTGTGGGAGCGATACTTTTCTTCAATTGAAAAAATAATTTTCACAGTATTTGAAGTAAGTTTTTATTTATTTATTTTTTTTTAACGATATCAAGTAAAATAAATTCATTATTATTAAATTAAAGAATATTCGTGAACGGTTGCCTTGGGAAGGCGCGCGTGAAAAATTAATGTGGAATACATATCCTGGTGCATTGGCCATCCTGCCTCAGTTTGCTGACAGTCAGCAGGAGCTTCCGTTTTCTAATAATGATCCGGGCAATGCATTTACTGCCATTATTTATTCTCAGTTAGGATCCACGGCTGTTCTTTATCGCTTACTTCGAAGTGTTGCCAAGAGCAAATATTTAGATAAGGTATGCAATCATTCTGATAATATTTATCAGTTTAAGATAACTTATAGTATAAACTCGACCTTTATTAATTCATCGATCCACTATTAAATGCCATCTATTTTTAATCAGCCTCAATAATAATTCCTCTCAATTTTATTGCAGATTATTTTAATGTGGAATTCTGACATTCCTGTACCAAGAAGACCGCGCTGGCAGGGCATAAAAGTAACGATCACAGTGATAGTAGCGAGCAGTATCTCCCAGCGCTTCTATCCCTATCCTCAGATCGAAACTAGTGCCATATTATCGTTGGACGAGGACGTAACTCTCAATACAGACGAAATAGACTTTGCATTCGTCGTCTGGCAGTCATTTCCTGATCGGATAGTCGGGTATCCGGCGAGATCTCACTATTGGGACGACTCCAAGGTTATTAATAAGCAACTTAATGATTTAGAAAGTTCATAATTATATTTAATTTACTTTTTAAACACAAAAAAAAAAAGATAATTGTTTAATAGCTTAATAACGACTTGATGTATGCAATTCCAGAGATCGTGGGGCTACACCAGCAAATGGACAAACGACTACAGCATAGTGTTGACGGGAGCAGCTTTTTACCATCGTTATTATAATACTCTATACACGGAATCACTGAGCTCGACGCTACATAAAACGGTCGAGCAGTCGCAGAATTGCGAAGACATACTTATGAATTTTTTGGTGAGCCATGTGACAAGACGGCCGCCTATTAAAGTGACTCAGCGTAAACTTTACAAAGATACCACGGCAGCTGGAATTAGGTAAGCCATTAACTTTAGTCGCTGAGCATGCTTCCTTTTAGTTTATCAACATTACACGGCACTTGAACCGCCAATGGTTTTTATTATTCTCGTTCCCGACGGCCTTGACTTAAGATTATATTTTTTTGCTTTAAATTGTTTTCCAGGTCCTCGTGGAATGACCCAGATCACTTTACTCAGCGGCAGACCTGCATGAATACTTTTGTGGCCGTTTTCGGTTACATGCCTTTGCTGCGCTCCAACATGAGACTGGATCCTGTGTTATTTAAAGACCCGGTTAGCAATTTACGTAAAAAATATCGACAAATTGAATTAGTTAGTAACTGAATTTATTAACGAACAAATTAATAATAATTATAATAATAATAATAATAATAATAATAATAATAATAATAATAATAATAATAATAATAATAATAATAATAATAATAATAATAATAACAGTAATAATATAAATTAAATGGAGATTACTCAATGAAAGGGTATCGCCGGGTGTTTGCTGGTAGAGCCATAATTAACTTGTCAATAATAAGCTCGATATCGCGAGTGAACTGATAATGATAATGATAATGACGTTGATGGATAAGATTGTTCGAAGAAACAATGCATTTTTTAATATGAATATGAACAAAATATTTTTTTCGACACATTTGTTACTATGAGATTAATACACTTCGATCAAAAAATCATTTTAATCATTCCGCGACTTTGTTATAAATTTTTTCATTGCTAAATATAAATAAATATATATATATATATATTAATATAAATATAAATACACTAATTTACGGTGAAATATATGTCCCGTGTGATATTTCATCAGGGCCATCATAATATATTAAGTTGTGTAAATAAATAAAAAATCGTTTCATAGCCATTATTATTAATAATAAAACAATATTATATTATTTAACAGATACGAGGAGTGATGATTAGCACCTGGATAATCCTTGTCCCGATCCACCGAGTTGTGAGTGATGTCCCTGATAAATTTATTAATTATCCTGTTAAATTCCCATCACTCGCGTGGTAAGTTCCTACACTATCCTTTTCATCTCTCGTTTTAATATCGCCATAACCAGATCACTATCCTACGCATATTTCATATCCGCAATGTCCTTATACTGTTGAGAAAAAGGAAAAAAAAGTGGCTTGTGTGAGTGTGACTGGCGTTAAATATTTCATAAGTAGTTAATATTATTCCGCTATCAGTTGAGCGGCAGTTAATTTTTTTTCTCTCCCACTCTTTAGTCCTTTTATAATCGCTCGATTTCTGATAGTAAGTAATGCGAAGGCCAGTTGATATTAATCCATGGCAATTTTTTATGTAAGTGTGTGTTGTGATGCATTTGCGTGTGAAAAAAAAAACAATAAATACAATGAGCGTTGTACGAAAAATCACGTAACGGGCGTTGTATAGTGAACGGGCTGACTCTGGGTCCGTTTCGTCCCACGCTGGGGCGGTAGGTAAGAGCGGGAGGACACGAGCTCCCTTGCGAAAGCCTCAAGTATTATATATATATTCCCCGTATAAGTTTAATTTTATCTAAACACCGCTCCCATGATTTCTCAGGCGTTGAGACTTGTCGATAAGTCTAGTCTTTGTTATATTTTTATTTTGTTGACGTAGTTGCTAATATTTAATTGTGATTACTCAGGGTCATTGAAATCTTAAGTATCATTACCTATACAAAATGTAGATAATAATTGCAATGCGTGAGCGTTGACAGTAATTCCTTCTAAGTCGAAAAGAGTCGTGAGATCTAGTCAATTAACTATCAAGACAAATACAATTTAATGTTAAGTTATGACGTTACTCGTCAAATTTGGTCTACGATAATTATGACAACTGTTTGTAGTACACAGTACATGTTGCTTTTTTTAAAATTTATTAACTATTTTATTTGGTAATATCAATTATTATTTTTACCTTTTTATTTTCATCATTCAATAAATTTGAATTGAATGATTATCAAAGCGCGTTGTAGCAATATTGTAATTAACGAGGATTCACAAAGCTATTTGAAAGCGGCAATTAACGTTTAGCTCGAATAAAACACAACGGATTGGCAACCGGCGAACGTCACGCGTCAAAGAATTTAAAGAAAAATCTTAAATCAAAGGAGCAAAGCTGAGTATAAATAAAGTTAATAAAGGGAGGAGGGAAGAGTTGGGAAATAGCGATAAAATAATATTGTTACTGGTATCGTAACTCCCTTTGACACAATATAATCGATCAATCTACCGGTTTTCTCAATCATATTTATTTATCTTACTTATTGTTATTTCTGTTCCTCAATGATCTACCTAGCGATCAAGTCACTCACTTGGAACATGAGTAGATAAGATTTAACAGCAGCATAAAAAAATGAAGTAACAATAATAAATAATTCAAAGCTACCTCTTATTTCCTCTGTTGTGAGTAGTCGGTAGCTCCCGCTCACTGTTTCGATGTCTGGATTTACTTGAGAGCAATCGTCAAGGTAAAAAGAAAGGTTACTATATCTTAGGTAATGTGTGTTACTGGGCAGTTATTATGTGCCGGCAGGACATGTATATTTAACATACATGTGTTTTATTCTGAGACCTGGGAATTCAAGCGCTGGAATACCACACAAGACTACTTAACACCGTCTACTGCAGTAGCAGTTCACTCTATAAAATCACTGTAATTGACTCTAGATTCAATGGACATCCGGTTTTAAATATTGATACAATAAATTAATGTTTGCTCTTTTACAGATTTGAGAATTTGAATTGCGGACTCCACAGGTTTGATAAAGGGTTGAAAAGTCGGCAGGTTCTTGATGTAGAAGAGATAACGGAAAATAAAAGACTCTCAGGCTGTCTTGTGGCTAAGGTACTCGGGTACAAAAGTAAAAGTACAATGATTTAAAAGTAAAACAAGTATCAATGGACATTAAATGCGTATCAGGAATAAAACTCGAGGTAAGAGCTATTGAAGAATTTTTAGCGAGGGCTTTTAATACACCGCGCGTGAACCGGGGCATAATAAATTACCCGGACGCTGAGAAAGAATATATTCTGCGTGCATTAATCTCTCTATTTCCGTCTCGCTTATTTTTTTCCTCTCAATTTATTACTGTTTCGTTCTTTATTTCTCATTTGTGTTGTTCCGCTTAATTTCCTCTGGTGAATTCCGTAGCGTTTGATTGATTAATAAATTAGAGCCGGGTTTAATTGAGTCAAAAATACTGGACAGTCATCTTGATCAATCTATGTGTGTCATATACATTAGATATGTCGTAAAAATTTTATGTTCAATGTATCAAGTTATTTAAATAACTTTAGCTTTCGATATATTAATTATTCAGTTATTTGAGCCATCTCTCGATTTCTAACGCACGCCGGGAAATAATTATGCAAGGGACAACTCGCGTGCCTCGTTTTACTTCACGTGGTATACTCAGTTATATTTATACATATATACTTATTGGATAGATTTAATATTAAAGTCGTAAGCGTTGCAGCAATAAATTATTTGTGCAGGTGCAGTACCGAAGCGTAACGGAAAACTCTTCTTCTCGCTTTCGGTTTCGCGAGATGTCTAAATTTAATTTGCTCCCAATATTATTTTATTAATTACTCACGTCCAGTAGGTCGCAATATGTTTTTTTTTTGCCACAACTATTATTATTATCAATAAAATTATTTTTAGCTGACGGATATATTAAATCTTGTCGATCAGAATTCGTACATTCAATTTTTCAAATCAACACTACTGTCAATAGTCTAAATTATTCTTACTGTGGCATGTTACGTGAGCTGTTGTAATTTATAAATCTATAAGTAAATCAATGTCGGTTTTATAAATTTATATATATGTATAAAGATTTCTTAAAAGAGTATTAAAGTCCTCGGGGCATTGTAATATTTTTCGACTCCTAAACAATCATTGTAATGTCTGTCAAGCAATTAATCTCAATCTGATATTTATAATACTAATAATAATAATTACAATACTAGGAATGAAATAAATAATTCGGATAGTAATAATTTTGCTAAGAAGGCTGTGGCTTTTAATGCAATACCGACTTGTCACTTGGACTGTTATACAATGAGATAAAAATCAAATTTCTCGATATACTTTTGATTTTTTTTTTTTACGAAATTTTTTTCGGGTACACTTTGATTTTATTGTATAATTGAATGGGTGGGTGTTGAAAAAAATGAGTAGTAACATAATGAAATAATAAATGATGAAAAAAAAAAATAGAGGAGAAAGGTTTTATATTTTATTTGTAAAATAAAATCCATGGATTTCAAGATCGAGGCGGAGGTGGGAAGGAGTAGATCCAGGTGGGGTTTTTCTACCCAAGGAAGGAGCTGGAGAAGAGTGATAGTGGTGGCAATAGGACTCGGTGCGTTGATATCCCCGTACACATTGCTCTCAACACTCCCTTCTTAGTCGGTCGGCCGGGTCTACTCCTTACTCCGGCGATAGATAGAAAGGTGACTTACCAGTAAGACAGGATAGGAGGTATTGAGTACAATATACAGAATATATACACTCAGTCACCTTTCTCTCCTCGTGACTGAAGCATATGTTTTGCGACCGTCAATGGCGCTGTCTCGTGGATCTAAACTGAGCATCGCTTAGCTCTAAGTCAAACCAGTAGCAGCACCTTTTTACCAGTCAGACGAGACCGCATTATCTCGTCGACACGTCAACCTACATTTGTATAAACACATATCCAATATACATATCACGATACCTTCGTCTATACAAATCAATATATATTATAAAATAATAAATTTATCTCATGAACAATCGAAATTTGTATCGCGTGTTCAGTGTTGAGTGAAAAATTTATAAAATAGATTTTTATTGTCAGATTTTATATTTTAATCATATTCACACTTGGAGATCGCGCGCGAAATACTGTCAGCAATTGTTTCGAGTTTCACCTGTAATTTCACGTGCTATTTTTATGACGCGCGAGTGCCGCGAATCGTAGATAATTTTAAATAAAAAGTATTGATTTAAATTTTTTTTTTTTTAGTACGAAAAAGCAATAAACTAGGTTGTGAAAAATAGAGTTATTTAATTTTCATGATGATACTGGTGAGCAGTCTACTGCTGATATTGGCGGTTGTCTCCAGAGTGGGTGAGTGGTGAAAACATTAATTCATAATCCTTGACATATATTTACGTTAAGATCAACACGTCGTGTTGAGTATTAACATGTAATTGTTTATTTTTATTACCAACAAATTCTTTAACTATTTTCCAATTTAAAAAAAAACAATTTCTAACATAAATTATATTTATTTATTTACTCACACAAACTTTTCATCAGTATTCACTTACCGCGAGACATTAATTTATTTAAAACTAGTTTTTCTCGTAGTTGCTTTTTAAAAATCCCGTTTATTTTAAATAAAATATCATTTTAATGTCTAATAAATTTTTCATACATTGTAGTAGTATCATATATTTTATCGCATGCATGCAAGAATAAGTAAAGGGACAGTGGAGAGAGAGAGGGAATGCAAGCGAAAATGTCACTTTACGTAATCGCGAAACGTGTGCTGTTGGATAACCGGTACCGATAATTAAATTTAAGCTGCCTAATTACCCTTACGGGGTCGCCTCGGGGCCAACCCCCAGGGCGACGTAAATTTTTTATCACTTGAAATATTTTAAAAACACTTCCCTTTGCCGACCCAGTGTATCAGGGACTGTGATGGGATTAACCGGTCACAGATTAGCCAATAAAGTACGTGAGAAAATTATCGATAATTTTTTATGAGTTTTATTGTTGTGTTATAAAATAATTATTTTCCAATGACTCAATTTAGCTAATTGATTATGTAAGACAATTATAAAGTAAATAATAAATATGCATTGAGCGCAATTTAAAGGTCAGTGAAAAAATATATTTTACACAATTAATTTATTGTAAATTCTGAGAAAAGACTCATTTATCAGGCTATAGGCTATTGCGTCGTCTTACTTACTCTTTAAATGGTTATTACCATAAATGCCGATAGTCCACAGATAGAACGTTAAATTTTATGGCGTTTAAAATTCGAGTTAACTATTTTTAATTTAGCTATTCAAATTTATATTCATTTTATTATTTAACCATTTTTTCTAGAGAGAGAGAATCGATTTATTTTTATTATCATATTGTAAGTGCATCATTGAGTCGTTGAGAACGTGGGATAACTCGCGAGCTGTGTAGTAGTTAGTAAACATAATATATAATATGGAGCAAGAGAAAATTTTTTTATTCGCTATCCAAAAGTGTTTTGTATTCAACACTCGCTTGGTTTCTGTTTCGCTCGATTGTTCCTATTATTTCGTTTTCTTCTCTTAACTTACTGATGGCTTTTGCAATCCAACGGTTGCTTTATTTAAACTTGTCTGTAAATCCTATGAAAAAAATTATTTCTTGGCGCAAAAAATATTTTTCACTATAAATTAAAAGAAAAAATTTTATTTGCCCAAAAATTTGCTTTACAAATTTTAAATTATAAATAAGTACAGTAAATAATTTAAAAAAAAATATTTATAAAAAATGCACTTATTAATTTTTAAATTTTTAAAATGCCCGTTTTTTAAAAATTTTATTTTATTAATTATTTACTCTATTTATTAATAATTAAAAATTTTTTTTTGTCTGCTACATTAAAACTCATAAGAAATTATTTTTTTTTTCTATGGAAAAATTTTTAAGTGACACTTACAAAATTCTTGTCGGTAAAAAGTGTAACATTTCTTCCTGTTAGACTATAAATTCGTTAGCAAAAACAAAAAATAAAATTTTTTTTTACTTATACATATTTATATGAAATAAATAAAAATATAAGCGAGTTAAGTACTGGTATCTGTTCGATTTTCTTGATGATTAATTTCGTGATAATTTATTTTCCGTTTATAAGGCCAGTCTGTCATGATAAACTAAATATATATAATTAGTATTTTTACTCAGCTATTATTTTACCGTAAAAATTGCTTATTTATTCATAATACTATAGTATAAACATATATTCATATATATGTAGTAGTAGCGCCATAAAAAATTGCCGTTCGCGCAAGAATATCAGAACATTCCTCAATAAAATGTAATTGTGTTGTGTTTACTCACTGTTACATATATATACATATATACATATAAATACTATTACAAAAAAAGTATTTAAGTAAACATAGATACTAATTACTGATAGCATTGTTTTCATTACTATAAAATAATAAACTTAAACAATGTCCGAATTAAAAATTATCATAATTGCTTAATTTTTTCCTGTTCGAAAAAAAAATACTTACTCATGGGTACATATATTTAAACGGTAACAGCAGCTACTGGCAGTGAGAAAGTTTTTAAAATAAAATTAAGACAATTGACATTCTTTCCGTGATGGACAAAGGACAATTCTGTTACACCTTGTCATTATCCCAGTGAGTTTAATGCTTAATGTCTCAACTCAGCATTACTCTTACAGAGTTACGTTATTATTATTATTTTTATAAATATGACCTCGCCATAGTTTGCGCAAAAGCCACATTACCTTTTGCCTTTTTAGAAATAACCCTTTTATATTCGATCTATTATTACTATTACTATTACTGTTATTATTATTTATATTTTATAATTATCAAAACAATAACAGCACGTAGAGATGACCTCGATCCACAGCAACACAGTCTCTTTTATAATGCCTAACTCTAATAACTCAGTCTTGTAGTTCTGAAACCCAACTATAGATAAACTGTACGTCTTACAATAGCTAAAAAAAAAAACGTCATGTAACTGTCGGCATCGTCTATCAACACCACTAATTATTTCGTGCCACGTGCCGACTTAACACTAATGGTTCATTTAATTCCTCTATAGAATATATATACATTTATCTACCTGTACATAAATAATTCTAGCCAACAAATTTTTTTCCTCTGTACTGGTACTCTTATTTCTTTCTGATTCACTATCACTCGGACAGTCAAGAAAAGTGACCTCGAGCTTTTATCGTTTTCTTTTCCCTTCACATTACATTGCACATTGGGTAGTCCGTAAATCCTCCAAGTCAAGGTACGCGTGCTTGGAACTTTTTTTTATTATTTATTGTATATATATATATAAACATATACGTTATTGTTGTTGAACATATCGTGATGTCTATGTGGAATTCCTCGTGCAATGTAGTTATTTCTTTTATTCCCCATCTTTGTCTGAGTCAGTCCTAGTCTTTGTCTTTTTGCTGTTTCACTACACCTTGGATAGGGGCCCAACCTCGAGAAAAGTCTGGTGTACAAGCAAAGTAAAGATTCCCCTTGGTGATAGTCATAAGCGTTCCGTCTCGAGCAATCGTGGCCTATGAAATATATTTACAGAGGTTCACTCGTCCTGTGTGTTGGTATGTATTGTGCAGATATATTGAGGGGCGGTGATATAAGTATGTATCGCGGTGCTGTAAAATAAAATTATTGTAAGAGAGGATAGAGAATATAGTGTTCGAGAACTGGTTTGTCTAGGTGAGGTGTTGCATTGTTTGCATACAAGACACAATCAATCATTCGCGATGCACAAGGCATTCTATACCCTGACATCATTTACCTGTCCGACGTATCCAATAATTTTCCTCTCTAAATCGATAAAAAATTTTTTTTTTTTTTTTTTCATATTTATTTGAATCCTTTTAAAGACTCATTCGTATTAAATTTTTTTTTATCGAAGAACTTTATAAAGGAATTTTATAATAATACCTTGAGCCGGCTCCTGATAATAAAATACGAGTAGACGTTCTTGAAGCTGGCACCCACGCCCGTTGACGCGTTTCACCTCCGCAGATAAGACCACCAAGTCATTATGCGCTCCAGGATATTCTGCTGACTCGTGGATAGATCCAAGAGCTTTTCGCCCCGTTTAAATTCTTCCTTTCTCTTTTATTTATACTTGCTGATGTCCTGACCAGACAATCCACTTCGTAAAACAATTTATTGCAAACGCATCAAAGGGATGACAAAATTTTAAATTCCACATTAAATATTTATTTTGAATCGCCGATTAATTTTTTATTTCTTGCATAATTTTTATCCGTCATAATTTCGCATAACTCATTAATTATTTTTTCTCACATGAATAATTAAATTATCTGACGCAGAAAATATTAACATAAAATTTATAATGTGCTAATTAAAAAAATGACTTTTTAAAATATCAATAAAGAATATTGTTATAACCGGATATTGTTAAGATAACACTTTTTCCAACGATAAAAAAAAAATTCTAATGAGTAATTAATATGGTAATTTAATTGAACTTTAAACTTTTATACAGAATTGTCATTTATAATTTATCACATTTACATTAAATTATACCCAAGGAATTATTTGAGTGGCTTTTCTTTCATACGCGATTCAATTTTAAGAATATTATTATCTCCATTGAATAAAAATTTTTTTTAGCAAGTCGCTTTCGTATTATTCATAAGTCAATAGCTCGGGGCAAAATCCTTACCTATAAATTAACTCCCCACGTATTTACATTCCGATCACAACAAATATCGACACATATCAAAATTTTGATTTTTTCAATGCATATATACACTATATATTTACAAATATAATTTATAAAAAAAATGATTATTGTGATTTATAAGCAACTAATAAATTTAAATAAATTATACTTGTAAATGAGTTTAAAAAATATGCTAGTGAAATTATAATATCGTTATCTAACAACAATTATTTTAACACAATGGATAAAGGATATAATGAGGGTTATTGAGTAATAAAAAAAAGTTTCTTAATATGTAGATAAATATTTTTAGTATATCAATTATCAAATCTAAAATTTCATTTTATTTTATTTAATTATTTAACAAGACTATTTAATTTATTTATTATGAAAACAGCTTTTGACTTTTAATGAGTCACGTTCTAGTCCCCTACTTAATTTAGTGAATAGCCCGGTTGACATTACCTTCAACAATATTGGAAAGTGTGATATTAAATTTTTAAATTTATACAAACATATATCCACGTACATTTATGCTTAATAATAAAAAGTATTCGATGTACTGATGAAATCCATCGAGTGCCCAAGTGGAAAGTTCATTCGTTTAAAAGATTACACTCATCCGTCTTGCAATTTTCCGTAAGCAGTGCTAAATCAACTTACTTACCAACTTACACTTACATATTTATATATATATATATATTGGAAGTTGATGCGCAATTGGTAATTAGTGTCGGTTGATCAGAGACGGCGCAATACTACTGGCAACTTGCAAAATATTATTTTAAAAATGCAGAACCGAGCATTTAAGATGTTATTATATTTCCCTCGATGCCAGAGGTCGAACAGAAGGAAATTGTGAATCGAGATTATGGGATGGTATCCGATGTATGTTATGATATTATCAATAACTATATTTATATATATATATATACGTGTATATTATAATGCTGAGTGTGGCCTATTGCGTCAGATCAGAGAAATTTAAACCATGTGAATATAAGAGTAAGAAATTATATTTATTGAATGATAAAAAATATAAAAATAACCGTGGACTTTAAATTACAAGACTTTCTTTGAGATCGAAAATAGCCGAAGGTCGCCATTGTGAGAAATGAAAACATCATTTTGAAATATAATTTAATATTTAATTCCTTATAAAAAATATGTAATTATCGCTGCGGTTATTTTCAGTAGCGAAGTTAAAAAGTAATAGACTCTATTAACGACCTGATAATTGTTATTTTACAATCTGCGTATATGGTATGGAATAATAATAATAATATAAATATATAAGTATGAAAATTGCGTATTATACCATATCGGTGAATTTATTACTCACGATTTATCGTTTGGGTTTTTTAAAAATAACCTTCGCATCAAACTCTCACACTTACATTTGCTACATCAATCATTTTTTTATTAATCAAAAATAAAAAAAGACTTTCTCTAAAAAAAATACTTTCTATATCTATCGGTTAACGACGCGGTTTTTTGCCACGAAATATATAATTCCAATCGCTGGTTTTACCGGTTTCCAAAAAGTACAAAAAATGATTTTTAAATTTTGACTATCTATAGAAATGATTTTCCTGTTTTTTTCTCCAACACCGGGTTGGCGCCAGCCGATGCCTACTTAATCCAAAACTTTATGTGTTAAAAAAGTAATAAATAAAATGAGCCCCTTTACATTTATTATACATCATGATTTAGAAATAAAAATTCCATGTCCAAAATACCAATGCCATTAATTTTGTAAATTCACCAAAACAACTTGTCGTTAAATTATCTTAAAATAAATATTGATCAGTATCTCCATCAAAGTAGCCTTAACGTCCCTTATTTTTTACGATTATTATTTAACCAACCCACTCCATAAAACTTTCGCTCTTTTATTCGAATGGAAAGTGACCGTATCCCGTGGCCGCGGTTTTATCAAAAATAAACGAGCTATTCGTCCTCGAGGAGGTCGCGCATTTATTTGTCTCCATTAAATGAACCCGGACCTTACCTCTTTTGAATCCGGGAGTCCAAGGACCCTGTTCTCCACAAGTATACACTGGGACTAAAATAAATAAAACCCAGCTTCACATCCATAATAATGAAAGTCTCCAATGACCTTCTGTAACAATTTACCTGCAAACACTCTTTTTCATTATTTGTATTAAACAATCAGGCTTTCGTTCCCGCAGCAAATGGAATGGAAATCCGGCGGAAAGTCTCGTTGAATGGACAATTACCCGGATAAAAGGGCGTGATTGAATGATCAACTGCTCTAGTACATATATATAGAGTCTAATATATATACTTATTATTGTTATCGAGTAAATAAATAGTTAATAAAAAAAAAAACGGCTGTTGATTGAATCTCGCGTGAAAAACCTTGATCAGTCCTGCCGTGGGATCGATCAGCAACACTCCCACGGCAATTCGAGATTTCTCGAGCCTTATAGAGTATCATACGTCACTTATATACATACATATATATATATAGATATATATATGTATGTATATCGATACGCATACACCGTGGCAGCGAAAATACAACCTGTCGGGAAAGGTGAATTACGTCAATTTTCCAAGCGTCACGTTTTAACCAGCTGATATATATATATATATATATATATATATTTATAAAATAATACTTATCTAATATAATACATTCCGGTTAAATTAATTTCATTTATTATTTTTTCTATATATACTATACTGAATTATATCAACATTTACAATGTAAACGATGCATAATAACACAAAGTACTTTTCATTATTTCGCATGATATATTTTAATACTTTTTTTATGCAATAAATTCTGTTGTAAGTTATGGATAAATTATATTGAAATAATGTTTGATAGCTAACGATATTTATTGTTATGTATTTTATTATATATATTATCTTATATTTTATTATTAAAAAAAAAAAAACAATATACTTTCCGTGCGAGAGAGATATTTTTCATTCATGGAATACTAAATTCTCTCAGGATTATCGGTAACAATGAAATTATCATGACATAATCACGGCAATTTAAAGAGAAATTGATCGATTTATAATGCAATATATTGTAGTCGATGTGCATAAACTCTCAGCCTATTATGTTTGTT